>NC_051325.1:11705854-12955854 GCF_015220235.1 Choloepus didactylus | reverse complement strand
CTGAGCAATGGAACAGAATGGATGGAAGTCAACAGGAGTTGGTTAGCAAGGAAATCCCCCAGGTAACCCCACCCCCTTGTGAGGCCCAGTGGGGTTCTAGGACAGCAGGCACAGTTTCTGCTGCATTTCTCTGGGTATTTGTATATATCTCATCTGGAAAATGGCAGATGAACTGCATTTCCCATCCAATGGACCTTTGAGTTTGGGATTTTATTAAAGCAAATTCTGAAGAGTGAAAGAAAAAAAAAACCCTAATAGTAACAGAAGACGAAGATCTCTAGCCTTGCTTTTCATTAATCAATTCATGCATATTTGTTGGAAAATAATCTAGAGAAGTAGAAAGAAGAGGCAAATGCATTTAAATTCAAACCTCCAAAGAGACTAATCTTTTTACAGAATTCCGAATAACCTATGCAGATACTCCCCACTGCAGGAGGTGGAACTTAATTCTTTCCCCTTCCCCTTGAGTGTGGACTGGATTTAGTGACTCACCTCCAAAGAACAGAGTATGGAGAGTGTTCCAGTTTGCTAATGCTGCCATTTTGCAAAACACCAGAAATGGATTGGCTTTTATAAAGAGGGTTTATTTGGTTACAAATAGTGTCCAAGCTAAGTCATCAACAATAGGGTACCTTTGCTGAAGGATGGCCAATGGCATCCAGAAAACTTCTGTTAGCTGGAAAGGCACGTGGCTGGTGTCCACTTGTTCCCAGGTTGCATTTCAAAATGGCATTCTTCAAAATATCAGTGTCAGCTTTAACAGCTGTCTTCAAAATGTCTCTCAGCTGCAGCTTCTCTGTCAGCTCCTGTGCGCTCTTAGCTGCTCTGAGGTCCTTTATATGACTCCGGTGATCCAATTAACACCCGCCCTGAATGGGCGGGGTAACACCTCTCTGGAAATTATCCAATCAAACGCTTTACTCACAGTTGATTGAGTCACATCTCCATGGAAACAATCAAAGGATTCCAATCTAATCAACACTAATGTGTCAGCCCCCACAAGATTGCATCAAAGAACATGACTTTTTCTGGGAGACATAATATATCCAGACTGGCACAGAGAGGAAAAATTAGTGAACACCTCAGTGGCGAACTCCAGTAGACACCACCTTAACCAAGTGATTGAGATTAGCATCACCAGTGGTCATTCGTGGGGGTCTTGGGTCCCCCTGATATGAGGCCTCTGTAGTATGCTTTCCAAAGTCTCATAACCACAGTCTAATCATGAACAAAAAAAACATCAGACAAACTCAAATTGAGCTCTTTTGACAAAACCTGGTCAGTACTCCTCAAAACTGTCCAGGTCGTGAAAAGCAATGAACGACTGAGAAACAGTCACAGCCCACAGGAGACAGAGACCTGACCACTAAATGTAATGCAGCCTCTTCAAATAAAGGAAAGGGACATTAATGGGAAAACTGGTGAAATCCAAATAAAGCCTAGAGTTTAGTTAATAGTAATGTACCAGTGGTGGTTTTTTAGTTTTGACAAATGTTCCACAGTAGCATAAGATGAGAACATGAGGAAAAACTGAAACTGGATGAGAGAGATTCAGGAACTGTCTCTGTTATCTTTGCAACTTCTTGTAAATCTAAAATTATTCCACACACACAAAATCTAACCTCCCAACAATAAATGTTATTTGACAGTTCAGTGGTACCCTTTCAGACTTTTTCTTTGCATATACATACATACATACATACATACATCCTTTTATTCCCCTAAACATTTCTAGATTTAATTCTAAACCAGTTTTAAAAAAATTTATACCCACTGAGAAAAACAACAATAAAAAAAACCAGGTCTTTTACAGATGAACTCACTGCCCTCCCCCCTACATGGGACTTGACTTCCAGGGGTGTGGATCTCCCTGGCAACATGGGCCATGACTCCTGGAAATGAGCCTGGACCCGACATCCGGGGATTGAGAACATGTTCTTGACCAAAAGGGGGTAACGAAATGAAACAAAATAAAGTTTCAGTGGCTGAGAGATTTCAAATGGAGTCGAGAGCTGCAAGGGAGTCTAGGAAATGTCACTTTTTAGCTCTCTAGTTTCTAGATCCTGAAACACTATTCTACCGTATCCATTGTAAATATCTACCATTACTGCTCCTGGAATACATTTAGGAGGGATAGATCTGAACCGGGAAACCAAGTCTAGAGGTGCAAATTCTGTGAGTTTGAACCACTAAAATCAACCTCACTGAATCCTGTACCTAGGGATCCATCCTGTAACTCCCAGCTAAGACCAATCCTGGGTGTCCCATCACACATTCTCCTGGCATAAACCCTACCAGAGCAAGTCTTGGCTGAAAACCTAACACAGATAAAGCCCATAAAATCTCTTCCTTTGTTCTCACTGGGACTTGTTTATCCTTGAACTTTCAATTAATTGCTTTTCTAATTGTGCTTTTTTTTTTTTATAATTGGTCAATATGCTACTCTTTCCTCCCTGACTTTTCCCATTACCATGTGGTTTGATACCAGAGTTTAATGTTATTGGCTGATAAATTTTGTTTAGCCCTAGTTCTCTATTTGTGACAGCTTTTGAGCTCCCTCTTCCTTTTCCTCAACCAAAATGAGGAATCCAAACAACTACAAATCCTGACAGCTTTTATCCAGTTTTCAAGCTTTCGTTCACTTTCAATTTTCCTCTCACTAGTCGTTGTGTCATCAGCAGAGTGCTTTGATGATGATCAGATTTTGATGTATCAAACTGGGCAAAAACACATTAAAGAAGATTGCAATAATTCGAGCCCCAAATCCAAGCAGATAAAGATTATATTACTCAAGAACTTACCCCGAGTGACAGAAACTGGACTCATCCATTGAAATACTCATTAGCATTCAGCAGCCAAGATTTCCAGTCTAACTGCTTTTGGTAGTGGTTTTATATATTTATTTCAACATCATCTTGAGATCTTTGGCTCCTTGAGGTAGCTCCCTGTAAATCTCTTTAAATAACATGGTGTTGTCGTTTGCCTCTATCCGCTGATGTTTTCCATTTCCTCAGGCCAGTCCAGCCATTGACAAGAAGACTAATATTTGATGACAGATGGCTCTGTGAGCTTCTGGTAAGGCCATATCTCACTTTTGGAATGCAAGTGATAACTGAGTTCTCTAGAGCCTTATTTATTATACCATTATTGTGCACAGACTCATTAGATGTAAAACATTCTGCCAGTCAACTTGATCCTGCTCTTCCCCAGCTGTCACGCTGGCAGCTCAAAGATGACAACAGATGATGCTGATGGACAGTACGACTGCCATCTCCTGCCTGCCCAAATTTAAAGCCCGATGCTACTCGACTGAGGGAACGTGCTAGAGAAAAGAGCTAAGAAGCCACTCTGTGGCATCCTGTGGTTTAATCACCATGGACATTCACGAAATGGTGTTTGTAGGGTCCTCTGGCCAGGACTTCCTAGCACTTGCAAGCACACTATGGCAACTGTATGGCTAAAATCAGGCTGTATCCCTCCCACCGGTCCAATGAGAATGCGGTCAGTCCTGTATCCCGGATCCAATTCTTACCAAAGGCCAGTTCTTTCTCCCTTTTCAGATAAACCTGTGTCCAGTCTCAAAGCTCAAACTTTTTCATAGGCATTTTTGCAACCATATAAGATACAGCAATTTATTCAATCATTCACTAAATAAGACAATTCATTCTGGAGTATTTGCTATGTTCCAGGCACTGTGCTGGCTGAACATACACAGATGAATTTCTCTGTCTAATGGGGAAGAAAAAGTCAGTCTCAATACAAGTTGCTTAGGGTGATGTTTCAGCTGCTGTGACAAATAGGCTCAAAAATACAGTGGCTTGGAGAATTCGGAAGTTCATTTTGCTCTCATGAACAGCCCCAAGTTTGGCAGGAGGCTCCACGCCATACAGTTGTTCAGAAATCCAGGTCCCTTCCACTGTGTTCCTTCATCATCCCTAGGATTTCATCCTTGTCTGCAGACACTGGAGGAAGTAAGGAGTGGAAATCCTAGGAAAGGGATTTCCTTTTAAGGAGTGTCCTGGAATTTCTCACATTCCATTGGTGAGAATTTAGTTACATGACCACACTTAACCATTGAGTAGGTTGGGAAACAATTGCCAACTTAGCAACTGTATTTCCAGGAAGAAGTGGAAAATGGATTTTAATGGAAAACTGGCAGTTTTTACCACACAATGCTATGTGCTAAATATTGACAGAGGAACGTTCCCCAAAGAGGCAGAGCCATGCAAGGGTTAAACACTCAGGTTCAGGAGTCAGACAAGCCTGTATTTGAATCCCAGCACTTAACATAGTGTCATACACACATAGTAAATATTCGATAAATATTAGCTAACAGTATTATTATTATTTGCTATTGCATGGAAACACACTGCCTATGAGGGTCCCATTAGGCTTAGATAAGGAAGTAAACTTTGGGCCAGTCTCAAAGGACCAGTAAAAGTTCAGCAAGTGGACAGCTGGGAGTTCAGTCATTCTGGGTATGGGCCACAGTTGTGCTAAGGGAAGTGCGTGGCCAGGTAATCCTTCTAGGAAACAAGTGAGCAATTAGAATTTGCTCATTCCAAGGGAGCCCATCTTAGACTCTTGACACTTACATTCTGACCCTATTGTGACATTAAACCTCAGCAAGTCCCCTTGGGAGGTTTTGGAGAACAGAAACTACCCTCCATGTGTTGAGGATGAGAATCCATATTCGACTCTTCAGAGACTTAATATCCCAAATCTTGATCTTTAAAAAAACCACACACCATGATCAAATCACTGGGGGAAACACTTCATGTTATACCTTCAATGTTCATGAGCTTCTTAAATTCTTGGAGAGGGTCTACAGTAAGGAAACCCTTGTTTTTCCTTTTCCATGGAATGGTTTGGTCACTGTTTTCAACTGAGGTGCCTTGGTATGCCCAAGGAACAGAAGAGTTTTGAAACTCAGTTACTTCTTGAGTACCCTGTTCCTGTGGTTGCTGGCTTACAGGACATTTCTGCTAACTACAGCTGCTCTGCATCCCTATGTGTGGCTGTGAGGGTTATTTTCATTTATCAACTTGCTAGGTTATGATGTCCAGTTGTTTAGTCAAGCAAAAACTGTCCCTATTGTTACTGTGAGGGTATTTCAGGGATTTAAATCATTAGTCAGTTGATTGCATCTATGACTGATTGCGTCTACAATCAACAAAGGAGATTGGCTTCAGCAGTGAGAGAAGTCTCATCCAATCAGTTGAAGACCCTAAAGGGAGAACTGATGATTTCAGCAGTCAGAAAGAAGAATTTCTATCTCTGCTTCAGCTAGTCAGCTTCTCCTGAGGAATCCATTGAAACCTTCATTGAAGGTCCCAGCTTGCAGCCTGCCCTCTGGAATTCAGACTTGCCAATCCCCACAGTCACATAAGCCAATACCCATAGTAAATCTCATAATATTTATGTAAGTATATGTATCCTGTTGATTGTTTCTCTGCAGAATGCTAATACAGTGGCAAACTGTTCCTTTAGTGGCAGTGAGCCTTTCCTCTTGACAGTCAAGGGCTTGTGTGGTTGTCTTCCCTGAATCTGGCCCAGCCCTGTGACCTGCAGTTAGAATTGACACAGTCCCAGTTTTAGGCCTAAGCCTCAAGGTCTGGCAGCTTCCACTTTTGCACTTTGGGGGAAGCCAGCTGCCATGTAAAAACCCTGACTGCTCTGAGACCCCCAGGCTGTGGGGAAGCCTAAACCAACCACCTGGAAAGCACCTGTGGACAACAACCCACGAAGCCACCAAGAGCAGGGACTGAGGCCTCAGTCACGTGCCTCAAGTTGTTATTCCATTCAGCCCCTAGCCACATGAGTGCTGCAGGCCATGTCCCCATGTGATGCAGAGATGAGCTGCCTGCCCAAATAGAAGGAACCGGGAGCAAATAAACAATTAAGTCTATGTTTTGGGTTTATCTATTACACAGCAATAAATATTCAAAAATGTATGTTTTCCATCTGGCAGAGCAGGGCCTGTGCAGTCCAGCTGGGTCCTTTGACATCTTCACTCTCCTTTCCTCTGTGGTCTTCTTTCTTGATGGCTCAAATCCTCCAGCCCACATCTCCAAAGAACAAGGCTGTCTCTTACCTAATCACAACACTATTAACATGTTTAAGGAAATTAACATTAATTCAACATATAGCCTATATAAATTTCTCTAGTTGTGCCAACAATTTTCTTCTATAGCATTTTTTTTTTTAATTTGGCAGCCCCTTAAGGTTTATTTATTGCATTTGATTGTTATGGACATGAAGAATTCTTGAAAGGCACTTCACTGAAGAAAAAGATCATAACTAGAAGTCGCATCGCAACACTTGCACTCCTCTCTAAACTGGGAGCGCCACCTGTTCAACCTACTTCACAGGTTATAACTTTCAGTAAGAGCCTTCATTTGTTTGTGGTGAGCGCTGTTCTAAGCTAGTCCTTTCTAGGTTGCAAATTGCTTTCACATCCGTTATTTTCATTTATGGTCATGCATAAGTGCCTGCTGTGCTTGCTGTTTGGTGTATTGGCTTCTTCGTGGGTCTTATCCATGTTCCTGTTTTATTTCTTGCTGGATCATTTATTTCTCTGTAGAGTAATCCCAAGCTGTGCATTTCCCGTATGGAAAAGTTTAGCTTCTCCATGTTGACTTCAGTGTACCTCTTTTGAGTTGAGATGAATCATTCTGGAGGAGGAAGCTTAGTGAGACATGGAGGGTGGAAAGAGAAGAGGAAGGTAAGACAGTTTTTGCAGTGTGGTCTGAAGAGAGAAAGTAAACCCAAGAGTCTATAAACTCTGGTTGTGGCATTACAAATAAATATTTGTTTTTGGATGAAGAACCGGGTATATATTATGTATATACCAGTTTGTATGTATTATGTCCCCCAGAAAAGGCCATGTTCTTTGATGCAATCTTGTGGGGGCAGACATATTAATGTTGATTAAGTTGGAACCTTTCGATTGGGTTGTTTCCATGGAGATGTGACCCACCCAAATGTAGGTGATAACTCTGATTAGATAATTTCCACGGAGGTGTGTCCCTGCCCATTCAGTGTGGGCCATGATTAGTTTACTAGAGCACTATATAAGCTCAGACCAAAGGAACTTGCTGCTGCAACTTACAGAGACATTTTGAAGACTGCTGTTGAAAGCAGAGTTTTGCTGATGCTTTGGAGGTACTAGCCCAGAGTTTGCCCTGAGAAGCTGACACAGAGACATTTTGGAGAGCACCATTTTGAAACACAACCTGGGAGCAAGGAGACACCAGACACATGCCTTCCCAGCTAACGGGATGCCGGTGGCCTTTCTCCAGTGAAGGTACCCTATTGTTGATGCCTTACCTTGGACACTTTATGGCCTTAAGACTCTGTGTAACCAAATACACCCCCTTTATCAAAACCAACCATTTCTAGCATTTTGCATTCTGGCAGCATTAGCAAACTGGAACATGTACATAAATAATTCTCGGTTTGTGCATTAACTGCCCCAAAGTTAAATAAATTCACAAGTTTCTTATTGATACTGCATGGAGGATCTGGAAGGTGTCTGGTCAGCTTACATTGCCTTTACAGCACTTGGGGGAGTCATTATTTTATTTTAATAAACGTGAAAAGATTCACAAGTACTTTCAAAGGTTTACACATGTCCTCTGCTCTGAATGGAGAGGGACCATTCCATGACCCCTGGGTGGGACAGTTCTCCTCTTCCATGTCCTGTACCCTCACAAAACTGTGAGAAAACCAAATGCTGGAGATACCCTACAGGCTTCTAGGACCACTGGAAGCAAATGTAAATGTTTACTTATTTCATCCCAAGGAAAGAGCTCTGCAAAGGCTAAGAAAGGACTTTGAAGAGAGGGCACGAAGGCGAAAGGACAGATTGCAGTCTGATCTTCTGTTGTGGCCTCCAGGGAAGAAGCACTGATTAAAAGCAGAAGGTCAGTGTTGTCCCTGCTGGGCAAACTTGAGATTCCTGAAGAGCCTCTCAGCCCACTAGGACTCTCAAACCCTACTTTGGAGTGGGCAGAAAAGAGACTCAGCAATTTCCCCTTGAAGGCTGATCTTGGCCTGAGCTCATCATTAAATGTGAAGCATTTGGATTTTTACATGACCCGTGCTGCCCTGGTCAAACAAGCCATTAGTCACAGCTCCTAGCTTTATAATTTCCTGGAGGAGCCTCAGGTTTTAAGTCTCCCCGAGCCTCTCTTTTCAGGAAACGGGAGATGACGTTGACCCATATGAGTCAAAAATAGCGTGCCAGGTCACTGTTTGCATAGCTCATTGACAAGGCTTGGCTGTGGCTATTCCTGATCCCTGCATTCTAACTCTGCATTCCATTTGCGGAACACAACCAGTCCCTTTTCTAGGGCAGCAAAAAGCTTTATTCTGAGATTTTTAATTAGATGTCAAATATTAGAGCTGCAGCTTGAGATCATGGCCATCTTCCCCCATCCTTAGTGGTTATAAATGGAAACTGCAGTGACCACATCCCTGCTGCAGGGACTGACGGCAAGGTCGAGGCCCTAAGCCACTGGCCCCCAACACTCTCCCCATACGATTGTTCTGTCAGTGTTTCCCACAGCTATTTTCCTTGGACTGTCTGCATCCTCACCTGTCAGATGAAACTCCACAAGGAGAAAAATCAGCATCCCAAGAACACTGCTCTGAAAACAGAGAATCAGGTGTAGACTGGGAAGCCAGTGGAGACAGTGAGTATAAAAATATCTTGGCTCTCACTGTCAACTGTGACTTTCTCACTGCGGATTTTCCGTGACTCCAGGGACTCTCTGCTTGGTGCACTTTCCTGCAGGTTCCAGTTCACCTGCACACCTGGCTCTGGGCAAACCTGGGATTTTGTGTGCAAGCCCTGACATAGGAAACACTGCCACCCTGAGGTAAAGATGTTTCCTGTCCCCTTCTCCTTGACATCTGCTCATCAGGAAATCAACTAACTAACTGGCTTGTAGTTGGCACCGCTCTGACCCCCCCTACCCTTTTCCTTAGAGCCGAGGTTCCTGAAGTTGAGCAGCTTTGCAATCCCCTGGAAGGTTGGTAAAAACCTAGAGATTCACATTCAGAGGTCTGGGGTGGGGCCTGAGAATTTGCATGTCTTATAAAATCTCAGGAGGTAGTGTTGCTGCTGGCCCAGGGACCATGTTTTGAGAACCGCCGCTTCCAATCTCTGCAGCATCAACTAATTATCCTCTTTCACCTTGTTTTCTGTGCAAGTCCTTTCAATGTGGGCAAACCATTGCTCCAAGTCACGTGATAGGGTCAGAAAGCCTTTTCTCCTTGAAATTCACGTGACAGGTACTGTATTTACTGAACTGACGCCTAGTGGGACACTGAAAGGAGTACCGTGCTGAGTCGGGTGCTCAAATAACACTTTCCACCAATTGCAGGAGTTCAGCTTTGAATCGCCTTCCAAAGAAAGGTAATCCTAGATGAACAGAAGCTAAAGAATTTCAGGAGTAAAGGAGAATTTAAACTTCAATGACTAGTTCAACTACCTCTTGAACCCATCTTATGAATAACCTCTTGTCCTGTTTTGGAGCTCTTATGTACCCCAGAAAAGACTATGTTCTTTTAGTCCATTCTTGTGGGTACAGACCTGTTGTTGGGTGGGACCTTTTGGTTAAGTTGTTTCCATGGACAGGTGACCCAGCCCATTCAAGGTAGGTCTTAATCCCCTTGCTAGAGTCCTCTATTAGAGGATAAAAGAGAGTTGAAACTCAGAGAGCTCAGAGAAGCCTAGAGAGAAATACCCAGAGACATTTGGAGACTGCCATTGAAACAAGAAGCCGGGAGAGAAGGATCAGCAGACGTCACCATGTGCCTTCCTATGTGACACAGAAATCCTGGATGCCAGCAGCCTTCCCTCAGAGAAGGTATCTTCCTCTTGATGCCTCAATTTGGACATTTTCAGGGCCTTAGAATTATAAATTTGTAACCTAACAAATCTATATTGAAAAAGTCAACCAATTTCTGGTATATTGCATTCCAGCAGCTTTAGCAAACCAAAACTCCTCTCTTTCAAAAATCCACCTACAAATAGGTTGTTTTACCCATAGAAAGCATTTCCCCATATAATCAGTATTATACACGATGGCCAGGTAAATGCACAGATCAGCTCTGAAAGTTTATGAACCCCATAATGTGCCCGAAATTTTGCACAAACATGCAAAGTAGGATATTACATTTTATTCTAAATTTCCTAAGACATTTAAACATATAGAGTATATCAAATTTTTAATAGACAAATTATCATTTTACAATGTGATATACTTCAAATAATTAAGACAAAATAAAACTAAAGAAGATACAGATTTAATTTTATATGGAATGTTAGTGTTGAAGGAAAGTTTTTATTGTATTAAGACAGGTAGCTTAGTGGATATTCCAGTGGAACATTTGGAGTACTTTCAAGAGCTTTAGATACGGATGAGTCTGGTGTTTTATTAGACCTAATTTCCTTCCAGAACATACAGGCCTTCAGAGAATTTTCCAGAAATGACTGATTCTAGTAGTAGGGCAAGGGAAGTTCAAGATGAGCCTGGAACATCTTATTGCACCAGAAAGAAAGGAAATACTTTAAAAATGATGGGAACATGATTGTATAACTGTATAGCTTTCATCATGTGACCATGTGATTGTGAAAACCTTGTGATGGACACTCCCTTTACCCAGTGTAAAGGCAGATGAGCAAGAAAATTAAGACAATATATATATATATGTATATATATATATATATATATATATATATATATATATATAATAGGGGGGATAAGGGGTATGGGATGTTTTAGTTGTTCTTTTTTACTTCTATTTTTTTCATTTTGGAATTATGAAAATATTCTAAAATTGTGCCAATGAATGCACAACTATATAATGATACTGTAAGCCATTGATTGTATACTTTGGATGAATTATATGATGTGTGACTATATCTCAATAAAATTGCATTTAAAAAAAGGAAGCATCAAGGAAAGTATACTTGGGTCATTGCTGGACCCATAATAAGACTAAAGATGCTGCGTATGGTGATTACCATGCCCTGTGTCCTTCTATAACAGTGAGTAAATCTAGATCTGGATTTAAAAAAAAATTATGGGAACATCTCAAAAGGAAGCAGGAAGGGGTAGCCACTAACCAAATTTGGGACAATTTGAGAATCAAATAATGAGAGTAATGGATATAATCCATAAAAATCCATCAGTCCATGATTATGAGCTGCCTGTGTGTGTATATGTATGTATGTATGTGTATATGTGTGTGTGCACATATATATATATATATATATATATATATATACATTTTTTTTCCCTAAATGGGAGAGAAGGGAAAGCTCGTCCTTACAGTAGAATGCCAACTAATAAATGAAGAAGGAATGATGTACTTAGAGAATCACCACTTTTGCAACCATCATTATAATAATTGAGTCAGGAAGAATCACCAGTGGAGTGCATGAAAGCACTCTCTAATTACTGGTTACAGTAGTTACAAAAGAAAAATAGTTTCCTTAAGGGGAAACCTGGCAGACACCTACCTTAACCAAGAGATCATTGTTGACACACCAGTAATGAGATATATGGTATACTAAGTGTGAGAATAAGATTAAGTTTAGCTTTCACACAGGGTGGGGGCAGCTCAGGGGAATGGCAGAGGGTCAAGAAGCCAAGCTATACTCGGTGGCCAGTCCCTGTTTATCCACCCACTGTCCTTGCAAGGTGGAAACTGAGGGGGTAGGGTGGGAGGTGGGGTTAGAGGTTCCTAAAATAGCTTAAGTTGTTACCAAACTAGAGCAGAGGGGCTCTGCAGTTAAAGAACAAAGGAAAGAGGGGTGGAGACTTGTTTCAAATGTTTCAAGTTTGCCCAGGAGACTTTTTTTCAAATGTTTCCTATTTGGGCAGGCTGCATGTTTCAAATTTGTGCAGTTAGTTAGGCTTGACCAATAGAATGTAACCTCTGAAGTATCCAGCCGCCAGAGAAACAGGGGAGGGACTTGCAAGTTAGGAGTAGGGAATAAATACTGCTGGGTCTATTGTTCTGGGCACCAACCCCCCACATTTTGGTTGGGTGCCTGTTCTTGCAAGATTGTGAATAAATTCTTTTCTTCTCCACAATCGGGTGAGTGTTTATTCCTTTTTAGGAACAGTGCTTGTTTCTCCCATAAGTACACAGTATAACTTCAGAGATATTTTTCCCCAAAATGCATAATCTAAATCTAATCATGAAGAAATATCAGACAATCACACATTAAGGAACATCTTACAAAATAACTGGCCTGTGTTTTGTAAAAATATCAAGAAAGACACACAGTTCTAGATTGAAGAAGGCTAAAAAGTCATGATAACTAAGTGCACAGGTAAGATCCTGGATTGTATCCTAATTGGAAAAAAAAATTGCTATGAAGGACATTATTGGGACAAAAGGCAAAGGTTGAATATGGATTGTTTAATAACAATATTGTATCAATATTTTTCCTAATTTTAATAATTGAACTGGGATTGTGCAAGAAACACATTTTGTTCTTTCAAAATGCACTCCAATATTGCAGGGTAAATATTGGTATATAACAGCAAAAATTGGTAAATAATTGTACACCATTTTGCTCAAATGGTTCAAAAGAAAATGCACGTGTATGAGAGAGAGAGAGAAAGAAGAGAATAGAGAACAATATATGTTGCCAAATGTTTACAAGTCTTGAATCTGAATAAAGATTAGCACATGGCAGCTTTCTCCTTCTGCCGTCTTGGAGCCCATGGAGGCTGCTGGGAACAGGGTGTCTAAAACAGCGGACATGTCTCGAAGGCTGTAGTCCAAGGTCTTTTTTGCTGGCTGTAAGTGGGGTCTCTGGAATAAGAAGGAACACAGAGCTCTTCTTAAAACTGAAGGTGTTTATGCCTGAGATGAAACAGGATTCTTTTTGGGCAATAACTTTGCTTATGTGTACAGAGCAAAATACAACACAGGGACACCTGGTAGCAAACCTAACAAAACCAGGGCAATCTGGGGAAAGGTAACTCACGTCCATGGAAAACAATGGTATGATACATGCCAAATCCTGGAGCAACTTTCCTGCTAAGGCCATTGAATGCAGAATCCATGTGATGCTGTACTCCTCTAGGATTTAAGATCGAAAAGCAAATAAATAAAATTATAGATTTAAAAAAAGTATATTGAGTTCTTGCAACTTTTTTGAGAGTTTGAAACTATTTCAAAATTAAAAAGGTTTTCTAAAAGTATGGGATTTAGTTTCTCTTGGTGTAGGGCACCAGTATTTTTTGTACTCACAGGTTACCATCATTATCTCTTCACCCCCCCCACCCCCAAAGGAAAAAATGTACAAAGAGAAATAAACAAATTCACCCATTTAGTGGGTAATTGTAACACACCGTTTTCAGTAACGGATAAATCAAAAAGATTTTTGAAAATCATGAAATGGCATGGGGCCCCACTGATCAAGATGTTGGAGTGAGAAGCTTCAGGGTTTTGTCCCCTGCAGAAGCTTTGAACAACATAGTACCCAGGACTGTGAGGAAACTTTCCTAGGTAAAAGGGGACATTTGTCTCTGTGTAAATGGGGAAATTCCTAGGATCAAGTGCCCAGGGCAAGTCAAAGAAAGTCTGTTTCCTAGGAAAGAGAGGGGGAATTCGAATTCCTATAAATAGGGGATTCTTGAGTCCAGGAGCCAGCAGAAGCCGAAGGCAAGGCACAGGATCCAAAACAACCAAGAGGTCTCTGCATGTCACACTCCCCTCAGGCTGATCTGTCGCGATAGGAGGGCTAAACTCCGAAGGAGAGCACCAGTCAACACCAAGCCAATTTGCAAACTGCCAAAGGTGTTTTTGTGCTGCTTTGTTTATTTTTGTTGGCTCCTGGCACCCAAGGGAACAAGATAAAAATTTAAAAACCATCAACGAAGTAGACTGTGAACATACTGAGCAAAGACTTAAAAAACGATCCTCAGTATGCTCAAGGAGATAAAGGTAAACACAGAGAAAGAGCTAAAGGATATCAGGAAAACATGAATGAACAATGTGGTCCAAAGGGGAAATTTTAGGTTGTATATATGTTACTGGAAAAAAAATTTAAAAACAACATAGGACTGTAGAACACAAACTCTGTAGTTAACAGTATAATTATAATAATATTGCTTCATCAGTTATAACAAACGTACTACAGTAATGCAAAGAGTTATAATAGCGAAAACTGTGTGAGGGCTGGTATATGGGGACTCTGTATTTTCCTCATGATTTTTCAGTAAACCTACAACTTCTCTAAAAAAAAAACAAACCAAAAAACTACCACAGGTTTATACAGTTGTCCAAACTCATCAACTGAACACTTAAGAACTGTGTATTTTATGGTATGTCAATTATATCCCATTAAAAAAAAATAGCAGACCCACCCCATCTGTCTTACTTTGCCAGATCTGCTAAGCTAAGACAAATACCACAGAATGGCTTGGCTTAACAGCAGAAATTTATTGGCTCATGGTTTTAAAGTCTAGTGGTCCAAAGTCAAGATGTTAGCAAGGCCATGCTTTCTCCCCGAAGTCTGTAGTGCTTTTCTTTGGTTTGTAGAGGCAGGTCTGCCTCCAGCCACAGGCCATCTTGCTCTCTCTCCTTTGCCTGCACTGTAGGTTTCCCCTGGCCTTTGGCTTCTGGCGCAAGCCTGTGGCTTCCTCTTTATAAGGCCCCCCTTATGGAGCCTGGCCACCCGTAAATAGGAGTGTGCTGGTTTGGATGTATTATGTCCCCCAAAACACCATGTTCTTTAATGCAATCTTGTGGTAGCAGACATATTAGTGTTGATTGGGTTGGAATCCTTTCATTGAGTGTTACCATGGAGATGTGACTCAATCAACTGTGGATGAAACTTTGATTGAATTATTTCCATGGGGATATGGACTCTGCCCATTCAGGGTGGGTCTTGATTTAATCACCGGAGTCCTATAAAAGAGCTCAGACAGAAGGAGCTCGCTGCTGCAGCTTAGAGAGACATTTTAGAGACGGCCTTTGAAAGCAGACTTTTGCTGACACTTCACTCTGGAGAAGCTAAGAGAGGACAAACGCCCCAAGAGCAACATTTTGAAGAATGTGCAGGAGATGAGAAAGGAGCTAGAATATAACCCGGGATCAGTAGATGCTAGCCACGTGCCTTCCCGGCTAACAGAGGTTTACCAGACGCCATTGGCCTTTCTTTGGTGAAGGTATACTTGCGTTGATGCCTTCATTTGGACATTTTCATGGCCTTCAGACTGTACGTTTGTAACCAAATAAACCTCCCTTTATAAAAGCCAATCCATTTCTGTTATGTTGCATAATGGCAGCATTAGCACACCAGAACAAGGAGTTTAGAAGATCTATACACAAGTTGAGTCCACACTTTAACTTCAATTCAGGTGAAGTTTACAAATGGGTTCACACCCCCAAGAACATGGATTAAGGTTAAGAACATGCCTTTTGTTGGGGCCGGTGATTCACTCTTCCACACCACGGCCATGCCCTGTCCCTTTGCCCTGTTTTATTTTACCTCATCGCACCTGTCACAACCTGATGTATTACAGCCTGGTTCCTCACTTGTTGGCTGCCTCTCTCTCCTACCCCACTCCGACCCCAAACAAGACTGTCAAACAGTGCCTCACACCCGTAGTTGCTCGAGCAATATTTGTCAATGTTATTGCATAAACTGGATGACTTCTGGAAGGGAAATGAAGACCCACACAGCTGAGAAAAACTGCCAGTAAGACCGTGTGTATCAGTGTATTAAATACAGATCACAGATGTCACTGGAGTTCAGAGAGGGGAGTGAGTTTCTAGTCCTGATCAGAGCTGGAAGGATCCTGTGCGAGTCCTGGTTTAGCATCTCGTTTTATGGGTAAGGATGGTGCATCCAGAGGGTGGAAGTGGCTCCAGCAGTAGGTTTCTGTGCCGGGCAGCAGGACTTGAGTCACTAACTCAAGTTAGGCCTCTAGGCGCCTTACCCCTCCCAAGAAGTGCTGCGCCCTCTCGCTGTTTCAGGTAAGGCATGTTCCTAGCCTCACATTATTAGTTGGCCATAAATCGAATAAAATTGCAGAATGAGATTGACTCTATGAATTGCACAGGAAAAGTCAGGCTCACCCTTTGTGGCTTCTTTTTGTACTAAACAGAAGGGAAATGCATTTTTTTTTTTTAGAGTTTTAGGACATTTGATTTACCTTTGATGGTTAGGTCAGCCATGAAAAATATTTTTGGTCTTCTGGTATCATAAAACCCCCTTTTTCCAACCATTGGCTAAAGTGCCCTCTTTAAAAGGTAGAGATTTCTAAGCCAGTTGTCCTTAAGCAAGTGACTTTATAGGAAGAAACATTTTACTGCCAGTCACTTAAAGGAAAGCTTTTTGATCTTTACCTTTATTACATTACTTGGAGCACTAGTTCACCAAAGGCCCTTTCTACTGTGTTGTACTAAATTCTGGAGTATGAGTAACCACCACATTATGTGCTTATAAGTCAGATAATGACTCAGTTTTGTATAGCACAGAGGCCCAACTCCGTGCTTTAGTTCTTATTCAAGTTTTTGGAACGATTCTACTTAAGTAACATATGTTAAGGCAAAGAAACGCACTAGTCCAGGGGAAAGATTCATTTCAGAAAAGAATGTAGGACACTGACTTGCAGCACAGCTGTGAACCAGGTTTTAAAGAGAGAGAGAGAAGAAAAGCAAAATGTTACCTTCACACTTTCTACACTAAATTAATGTATTTTCTCCTCCGCGTTGATCTCATCGTCTTACAAAACAATGTTGGCCATTGGTGATTTGAGAAATACACAATTCTTCTCTCCTCCAACCTTTGTTTTCATTTCCACAATGAGCAGTACCTGGAAGAAACCACAAGCTGAGCCTAGGACAAGTTATGGTACCAAATCTTGACCATGACAAGCTACTGGCTTCATTCAAATTCAGCATCACCTGTTGGATGATTTTACTTTCTTTGCTTAAGCAGTGAATGAATAATGAGAATGAGTGAGTTGCATTTTTCTTTTTCTTTTTTATTCCTCTTTGTAATTGTCCCGAATCGTAGATTCCAATTTTCCAGTTTGTGCTTCAGTTAAAATTGCATCAGCCCAGTTAGTTAATTCAGGCTCTCTAAGAGCCATCTGCTTTTTTCTCTCTCTCTTTCAGACTGCCGCAGTGGCTCGCATCTGTTCTATGGAGACAGTATGTGTTTGTATCTCCCGCAAAGCTTTGCTCATAGTAGATGCTCACTAAATATTTGTCGACTGAGTCTGTGAAGAGACAAATGCCCTCTGCACTCCCTTCAAAATCAGGATTTCTGAAATCGTAGAAACATGTTCATAGTAAGTAGGCGTGTCCTTCCCTAGAATCAAATAAAAATTCAAGATTAATAATCCCCTTGCAATTTGTCTTTGGAATGTGGTGAATCACAATTCTGAGCTCTAACCTTGACCATTTGGGCACATAGGCAACCAGCCAAAGAGAGGAGCTGAACTAGTGCAAATCCATTTGCAGACCCGGGGTACTGCCATTTATGTCTGCCTCAATTGTGGGCCAGCAAGTAGTTCAATGTGGTGTGAGTAAATGAAGGATGCATATACTGGAGCAATGGATGCTAAGACTGAAAAGTAAAATCAGGGTAGGGGTAGAGAGCCAAGAGTGCTAGACTAAAGTGTGAATTCCATTCTCTAGAAATCAGAGAGCCTTGCAAGGTTTTTGGGAACGGGAATAATGCTAATGGAGGCCATTCCTATAATCACCAATCATATATTTAGGTAAGACGGTACTACTTTGGAAAACAGTTTGACCGTTTTTTACAAAGTTAAACATATACCTATCATATAACATTTATTCCTTGGTATTTGCCCCAAAGAAAAGAAAATGTATTTCCATAAAAAGACTTATACACAAATGTTCATAGAAGATTTATTCTAAAAAGCAGTAACAACCCAGATATCCATGAACAGGAGAATGGACAAACAGATTGCAGTACATCTATACAATGACAGACTACATGGTGATTAAAAGGAACCAAACCACTGATTCATACTACAACTTGGATGAATTTTGAAAATATTATACTGAGCAAAAGAAGCCAGGCAAAAGACTATAAATGCTATGCTTTCATTTATATGAGATTCTAGAAAAAAACTAATCTAACCTATGGGGACAAAAAGCAGATCAATGGTTGCCTGAGGCCAGGGGTGGGGAGTTTAACCTGCAAAGGAGCACAGGGAACTTTTGGGTGTGATGGAATTGTTCCATATCTTGATTATAGGGGTGGCTACTCAAGAGTATACACTTGTTACAAGTCACTGAGCTGTACACTTCAAATGGGTACATTTTAATGTATGTAAATTGTGCTCTAATAAGTTGATTGAAAAAAAAAACAGAACTGTATTTGGGCACAGCTCTATACAAGACAAAGAAGAGGAAACAGAAGGTATGAAGATGAAGTACATACCTATGACATAAAGACCCTGCATTTAAGAACAATGCATGGCAGAATGAATTAAGTGGCTATAGAAGCATATGGTGAAGTAATAATAACCCAGAGAAGGGGAGACTGTAGGGGCCGTGGGAGAGGCAGTGACCAAGGCCTGGAGTTAATTAATGATACATCATTTTTAGTGAAGATCTTATTTATTTCACACTTCCATCAAGACTTGGTTCAAATCCCACTTCCACCATAAAGTCTTACTTCATCAATCTTTTCTTCTCTCCCTCCTCTGAACACTTACAGTAAGCTCTGCTTGATTAATTTATTTGTAAATGACCATGGCCTTTTTTTTCTTGAACTGTTATTCAAATTGCTTATTGTTACTTAATTTTAAATGTGTTTATGCCTTTTGTCATCTTCTAGAACACAAGTTACTAAGAGAGTCCCGTAGCCTGGATCTCCCATTTTTGTAGACGTTCTTGCTTCATCCTCATTTTCAGTCGCTGAAACTGGACTGCGTTAATTTGGGGGAAGGAAGAAATATCTGTGATTCTACTGTGTACTTAAGGACAAGTAGAGAGATATTGAGGTTTGGGAACCCCTCAGCAATTTGTCTTGACTCCTACTTTAATTGACAGACCATAATTTCTATCACAAAGCCAAGACCCTCTTCAAGCAAAGTCCTCTCCAAGGCCAATTGAAATTGAATTGATATTGTTACCCAATGATTTCCTATCTCAATGACTTTTTCCAATGCAGTATTTCAGCCAGGGCAGTCACATTTGTATTCAAAGCCTGCCAACTCTGACCACAATCGGTCTCCATGTAAGGCACACCTTGACAAGTGGATTAGATGTTCTAGTGAAAGGCAGATAAATGTCACTCATGTCACTATAAGTAAAAGTCTGGGCTTGCTTATCAGCTTGTAGGGTTGAGGTCTTACCTTCAACAATTCTCAGAGTGCTTTACACTTTATTATCCTTTAAATGAAGGCTTTTCCATCCAGCCTCCTCCATTTATACCCCCAGAGGGAATTATTACTGTTTATCTCTTTGAAATATGTGGCTTCTGTCAACCCCCTGTCTTTTCCTTTACAAGACAATACAACCTGTGGCCTTAAACAGAAATCTGCCAGAATGTTCTCAAATGTCATATTAGAACTCTTTCATAGCATGGGATCTAGGACATCTTGTGCCTGCTTTACAAGCGAATCATGTTCTAGTGGGCTTTGATAGTTTGGGGTTATGTTTTAGAGCATGGAATTTGTCATCCAAATCCATGTAATACAAAGTGTGGATTTCAATTTGGGGCTTCGGTCAAATCCTATTCTCTGAAATCCCAGTACATGCAGCCAAAGCTTGCTAAAATATGATCACTAGCAACATGTACCAACCAATATGTACACAGCATAATTTCCCAAAGTATCTGAGGGAAAGGAGGCACACTTAATGCCTTGCAAAAATGTGTTTTCATGGTTAAAGAAATTTAGAGATAGAGCCTACTAAGTTGGCCACAGAAATGCAGTTCATTTGACATGATTTTAATCCAGAGCTCCCTAAACTATTTGACCATAGAACCCCTTCTCTCACACTTTGGGGTACATTGCTCATTGTTACACATCTTCAGCTTAACTTAAGTTGTGGGTATACATTGAGAAAGTTAACAGTTAAATTATCTTTCTGAAAATATTTGTCAGCATGTATGTATTGAGGCCTTAACAATGCATCTTTCAGCTATCTACATTTCTATATTACATTTCCCTTACCAACATTTCTGAGCTACATTCTCAAGCTCAAAGAGGATAAGACTGCATATAAACAAACATGCTTTGTATCTTTGCTCACCAATGTCATGTTTACTTGTGCTTGTGAATTATACTTGACAATTGTTCCAGTTTGCTAACGCTGCCTGTTTGCAAAACACCAGAAATGGATCAGCTTTTACAAAGGGGGTTTATTTGGTTACAAAGTTACAGTCTTGAGGCCATAAAGTGTCCAAAGTAAGGGGTACCTTCACTGAAGGATGGCCATTGGTGTCTGGAAAACCTCTGTTAGCTCGGAAGGCTCATGGCTGGCATCTGCTTGCTCCCAGGTTACGTTTCAAAATGGCGTTCTCCAAAATGTCCATGGAAATGTCCATGGAAATTATCCAATCAGAGTTATCATCTACAGTTGGGTGGGTCACATCTCCATGGAAACAATCAAAGAATTACAATCTAATCAACACTACTATGTCTGCCCACACAGATTGCATCAAAGATAATGGCGTTTTGTGGGACATAATACATTCAAACCAGCACAACGATAGTAGATTATTTTAGGTAGCATGGAACATTTGAGACAAGATCCAAATATACCAAAACTCTAGAAATTTGAAGAATTTGCTTTGGATGGGTCCCGAGAGCAGAAACTTCTAGATTCCATGTTCATTTTCATGTTCTAAGACAGAGGTTCTCAAATTTGGGGGTCTCAGTACTCCTCTAAACTCTTAAAAATTATTGAGAATTCCAAGGAGCTTTTTTTTTTTTTACCATGTTACCATGTTAAAAAATCAAAACTGAGAAACTTTTAAAATATTTATTTATTAATTCACTGAAAAATGATAAGAAATCCTAACCATGTTAAGGTAAATAACTTATTTTTATGAAAATAGCCACATTTAAAAAAACTGTAGAAGACTGACATTGTTTTAGATTTTTTGACATCTCTTTACTATCTGGATTAATAGAAGACAACTAGAATCTCAGATTTGCTTCTGTTTCAGTTTTGTTGAGATATGTCATGTAGTCTCTGAAGAATTCCACTGTACACTTGTGAGAGAATGAGAGCAAAGAGGGTAAATAACATATTATTATTATTAGGAAAATAGTTTTGACCTCATGGACTCCCTTAAAAGGTCTCTGGGACCCTAGGTGTCCCTGGACCATACTTTGAAAAACTACTGCTCTAATAATTCAATGTAATAAAGATATTTATTGAGAATCTACTAATGTCCAGCACAAGATATATAAAAAGACACAGTCCAAAAGTACATGGAAGAATTAAGTGTCCAAGGAGCATGATGTATACAACCTAGTCTCAAATGTTTAGAAAACAGAGACACAGATAGATGAAAGGAAGGAAGAAAGGAAAGGGAGGGAAGAAGGAAAGAAGGAAGAAAGAAGGAAAGAAAGAGATAGGTGGATAGATGGTGTGCCAGTTTGAATGTATTGTGTTCCCCAAAACACCATTATCTTTGATGCAATCTTGTGGGAGAAGATGTATTTAGTGTTGATTAGATTGGAATCCTTTGATTGTTTCCATGGAGATGTGACTTAATCAACTGTGAGTGCAACGTTTGATTGGATAATTTCCATGTAGATGTTACCCCACCCATTCAAGGTGGGTGTTAATTGGATCACTGGAGTACTTTAAAAGAGCCACCCAGGCCCAGACTCTTGCTACAGCCAAGAAGGACACTTTGAAGAATGCATAGGAGCTGAGAGAGGAGCTGCAGATGTGAAACAGTTTGACGATGGCCGTTGAAAGCAGACTTTTGCTCTGGAGAAGCTAAGAGAGGACAAACGCCCCAAGAGCAACTGAGAGTGACATTTTGAAGAGAAGCTGCAGCCTAGAGAGGAACATCCTGGGAGAAAGCCATTTTGAACCCAGAACTCTGTAGCAGACGCCAGCCTTGTGCCTTCCCAGCTAACAGAGGTTTTCCGGACACCATTGGCCATCCTCCAGTGAAGGTACCCAATTGCTCATGTGTTACCTTGGACACTTTATGGCCCAGGAACGTCCTGGGAGGAGGCCATTGTGAAACCAGAACTTGGAGCAGATGCCAGTCATGTGCCTTCCCAGCTAAAAGAGGTTTTCCAGACACCATTGGCCATCCTCCAGAGAAGGTACCCAATTGTTGATGCATTACCTTGGACACTTTATGGCCTTAAGACTGTTAACTGTGTAACCAAATAAACTCCATTTTAAAAAAGCCAATCCATTTCTGGTATTTTGCAAAAAGGCAGCATTAGCAAACTAGAACAGATGGGTAGATGGATGGAGGGAGGGATGGAGAGATAGACAGATTGATATGGCAAATGTGACAAAATATTAAAAGTTGGTGAAACCGGGTATCCGGGTAGGGGTATGTTGGAGTTTTCTGTTTGAGTTTCGTATTATTTTTGTAACTGTCCAGTAAGTTTGAAATTACTTCAAAATAAAAAGTTTATTAAAAAGACAACACAGTCCCTGTCTCCAAGAAACTTTTAGTGTCTCCTTCCACATTGTATTTCCAACCAAATCTTAACATTATTTTAAGACTCAATTCCATTCCTACTTCCTCCTTATCCTTTCTGATGACTTTATTAGAATACAAGAATCCTATCTTTTCTAAACATCGGTAGCAATTATTACCTGTGAAGTTATTTGGGATTTTATATGCTGCAGTGTGAGACTTATTTATTGTTTGTCAAACTATGGCTTAATTATTTGATTGATATTTCCTTTTTTTCTTTTCCTTTGAGGTTATCTGTGTTCTTGTGTACTTGAGGTAAGCTCTTTAAGGGCAATAACTTATTTTGCATCTGGTCCCCAAGACACGTTGCAAAGACTGTGCACAAATTGGATCTTAAATAGATATTTAGTGATTTGATTTGCAACTTAATTAAGAAGTGTTATGGATTGGATTGTGCCCCCCCAAAAAAAGACATGTTCAAGTCCTAACCTCTGGTCCTGTGACTATTAT
Source organism: Choloepus didactylus (assembly GCF_015220235.1). NCBI lineage: Eukaryota > Metazoa > Chordata > Mammalia > Pilosa > Megalonychidae > Choloepus > Choloepus didactylus. The sequence continues at coordinate 12,932,696 of NC_051325.1, read as the reverse complement.
TAGTTAAGGTGATATTAGATATTTGAAGGTATTATTAGTTAAAATGAGGCCAACCTGGGTTGGGCCCGAATCCGATAAGACTAGTGTCCTTATGAGGACAGCAAATTTGGACATGGACAGACAGACAGAGAGAGATGTCTTGGTCATGCCACAGAAGCAGAGGTTGAGTTATGCTGCCATAAATCAAAGAGCACCATGGATTGCCAACCACCCACTGGATTTTCCCTTTTAAAAGAGAGAGCATGGTACTGCTGCCACCAAGATTTCTTACCTCCAGAACTGAGAGACAATACATTTCTGCAGTTTTAAGCCACCCAGTTCTGTGGTTCTTTGTTACAGCAGCCCCAGGAAACAAAGAAGAGGAGTGTGTGGTATCGACAGTGCTATGTGTTCCCCAATCCTATTTCCTGTATTTCCCAGTCTCCTCTGCAGATGGGCTGAATCCATGGGATGCTATTAGACATGATGGAAGCCATCCCCACACCTGGCCCTTGAAACCAGCTGGTGCAGCCCTCTTGCCCTTTGGGTAGCAGCTGGGGAGGGCATGAGCCACAGGATGAAAGCAGCAGGGCCCCCAAGTCACCACATGGAGGACGGCCCTAGAGAGTAAGCTAAAGGCTTTCAGGGACTACTTGTTACTGCAGCAAAACTTAGCTGTATTCCAGAAGAGAGAATGTCCGCAGATGAAGTAGGAACTAATATAAGACACAACACCATGTGCAGGAGAGTTGGGGAGTGCTATGGAAGATGAGTGTCCACAGGAGCCCCTAGGACTCATGCTGGGTGAGGCTTTATGGAGAGGGGAACAGAGAAGCAGTAGAATTTGCATTTTCAGAAAGACAGTGGGGAGCCTAGCAGTGTAAATTCACCAGCTGGGAACAAGCAGGAAATATAATACAGAACTGGACTTGATATTAGAAAGTTAACACTAGATGGAAGCAGGAAAGACAAGACTCCACCAGATTAATAAATTGTCTGAAATCTTTAAAGTGGAACAAGTGAATAAGAGTGTGCAGCTTGTTCAAAGCAAACAGTGTGGAACCCAGCAGATAACCAGACAATGGCTGACACTTGCTGGGTGCTTGGCATATTTTGGGCTGTGCTCTGAGTATTATTATATCATTGAATCTTCGCAGAAACCCCACAAAGCCAATAATCCTTACAGATGAAGAAACTGAAGCTTAGAGAGGTTGAGGATCTTGCCCAAGACCCCAGGATTACACCCTGAATTTCTGTAGTTCTAAAACCACAAAGCTCCCTAACAGACCATCATTCATTTTAAATTTGAATTTAGTCTATTTCAGCAAATACCTCAACTGCAATGGAGGGGAGTGTCCTAAGCCAGAGAGAGGGGTGGGGCGAGGGGGAGAGGGAGAGGGAGAGGAAGAGAGAGAGAGAGGGAGAGAGAGAGAGAGAGGGAGGGAGAGAGAGGGGGAGAGAGAGAAAGAGAAAGAGAGAGAGAGAAGAGAGGGAGAGAGGGAGAGAGGGAGAGAGGGAAAGAGGGAGATGGAGGTGCAAGGGGGGAGAAAAAGAAAGAAGAAAGAGATAGGTGGTAGATGGTGGATGGGTGGGTGGACAGATGGATGGAGGGATGGAGGGTGTGCCAATTTGAATGTATTATGTCCCCTAAAATGCCATGTTCTAGGATGCAATCTTATGAGGGCAGACATATTAGTGTTGATTAGGTTGGAATTCTTTGATTGAGTGTTTCCATGGAGATGTGACTCAATCAGCTGGGGGCGAGATCTTTGATTGGATAATTCCCATGGATGTGTTACCCCACCCATTCAGGATGGGTCTTAACTGAATCACTGGAGTCCTATAAAAGCGTTCACAGACAGAAGAAGGTGCTGCAGTCAAGACAGACACTTTGAAGAAATGCACAGTAGCTGAGAGTGGAGCTAGAACACAACCTGGGAACAGCAGATGCTAGCCATATGCCTTCCCAGCTAACAGAGGTTTTCCAGATGCCATTGGCGTTCCTTCAGTGAAGGTATACTTGTGTTGATGCCTTCATTTGGACATTTTCATGGCTTTCAGACTGTGACTTTGTAACCAAATAAACCCCCTTTCTAAAAACCAATCCATTTCTGGTTTTTTGCAAAAAGGCAGCATTAGCAAACCAGAACAGAGGGATACATAGATTGATATGGCAAATGCAACAAAATGTTAAAAGTTGGTGAAACTGGGTATCTGAATGGGGGGGTCTGTTGGAGTTTTCTGTATGGGTTTTGTATTATTTTTGCAACTGTCCAATAAGTTTGAAATTATTTCAAAATAAAAAGTTTATTAAAAAGACAACACAGTCCCTGCCTCCAAGGATCTTTTAGTGTCTCCTTTCACATTGTATTTCCAACCAAATCTTAACATTATTTCAAGACTCAGTTCCATTCCTACTTCATCCTTATCCTTTCTGATGACTTCATTAGAATACAAGAATTCTCTCTTTTCTAAACATCTGTAGCAATTATTATCCATGAAGTTCATTTGAGATTTTAATCACACGCTGCAGTGTGAGACTTATTTATTGTTTGTCAAACTATGGCTTAATTATTTGATTGATATTTCCTTTTTTTTTTCCTTTGAGGTTATCTGTGTTCTTGCTCCTTGAGGTAAGCTCTTTGAGGGCAATAACTTATTTTGCATCTGGTTCCCAAGGTATGTAGCAAAGACTGTGCACAAATTGGATCTTAAATATGTATTTAGTGATTTGATTTGCAACCTAATTAAGAAGTGTTATGGTTTGGACACTTTCATGGCCTTATGACTGTAAATTTGTAACCAAATAAACCCCCTTTATAAAAACCAATCCATATCTGGTATTTTGCATAATGGCAGCATTAGCAAACTGGAACACAGGGCATCATGGAAGTAGATGACCAGAGAAGGGTGAAATTCTGCCCTCTCCCTGACTGTGCATGTGATCCGTAGGAGAAGGGAACTACAAAGAGAAAGTAAATTAGTTGTGCACTTCCCAAATTCAGATACTGGTGTATTTGTTCGGACTCTGTCCTTTGTAAGACATAGGAACTTAGCCCAGACCACAGCTTAAGTTGAAAGGAGAATTTTTTTCATGGAATCAAAGGACAGGTTTACCAATCTAACTGCTGTAAGAGAGAGATTTAGTTGGCCTTCAAAAATCACCTGAATCAGGGACTTACATCTGTTTCTCTCTCATTGCAGAGTGGCAACAAATCCCAGTTCTTATCTTTCAGCTTTCAACTATCTGGGAGCGGCTTTCTTACCTTCAACTTTGGTTCAAAGTTCAAAAATGCTGGACAAGGTCTCTCTGATGGCCTAACTGAGCCAGCTGCCACCCCTGCCCCAGTCCACTATGATGCATGTGCACATGTGTGTTCCTGCAAGAACACAGCACCTCCCAAGGGAACCAAATAATTGATAAGGAGGGCCAGTTTCCAGGAGAAACGTAACATAATACTCTGGAATAGTTTTGACTTAAGTAAAAGGTGGGATAACCACCTCTCTAATCTCCATACCAATAGTTTACAGAAAGTGACATCAGACCACCAAAGAAGGGGGTAATGAATATTGCTTGCCAAGTAGCACAGGGAAATACTTTCAGAGGCTTCTTGAGGTAAGCCGTTAGGATTGACTAGGATTTGTGAAGCCAAGAGGGGATTCCAGGTGGAAACTTCCAGGCTTAAGCAAATGGACATAAATACCTCCTTTTTCCCACCTCTCCTTATATGTGCTGAGCAAAGTACATTTGAAGCCACCAGAAAACAAAGGATAAAAGTATCCTGTCAGTGCAAAGACAGTAGATTAAATTACCTTTACATGGAGTGAAACACAAGCTGCGTGAACAAGGAAGTGACTTAACCCCTCTAGAATTTGGCTTTGTCATGTTACACGAAGGTAACAGTATCCTCAGAAGGTTCAAGTGACGATTGAGATTTATAATCCCTTACCATACCGTAAGTGCTCAATAAATGCTGGAGAGTGCTATTAGCAATTATTTTATAACCACAAGTGTAGCTGGAAGGTAGTACTGAATGCTAAGATTTCAATTTGTAACTATTAAAAATGAGTTACTCATGCAAACCAGCCATCATTATTGTAAAATCCTTAAAAATGCTCCCTTGGATAGGAGGGTAGATAATGTGGCACGTAAACAAGAAGAACCAGGAAGTAGAGACAACAACGACTGAGTTGGATGTTTTCATTCTACTCTGGAGTGAGATGGATGAGAAGGAAGGAGAGTGAAATAAGATAGGTTCTTCCAAGGAGGAGGTGACTAAACAGGCAAGGAGTTGATCACCGGGGGCCTGCAGAGCGCGGGGATTCCACTCCAAGAGAGCCCGAGCATTCGGGATGGGAGGTCCCGAGGAATCCCGTGTCTCAGACCCCTAGGCCTCCCGGACTGGACCACAGAGAGCGAGCGCGCCCAGCGAGGACCGCCGCCCTAGCTCTCGCTATCCAGCCGGCCGGGACCCCGCCACCAACAGCCCGGCAGGGAGCCGGAGTTCCTTCACCCAACCACGACACCTCCCTACCAGCCGCACCCCTTTCCCGGCTTCCCCGGCGGCGGCGCCGTGACATCACTTCCGGCCGCCGGCGAGCACGTGGGAGGAAGCGCGGGTGCCCGCGGCTGCCGCTGCTGCCTGTCTCTCTGGTTACGTTCGTCCGCGGGCCGGGCCGCCGCCTCCAGCTGACCTACCGCTATGGGAGTCCCAGCCTTCTTCCGCTGGCTCAGTCGCAAGTACCCGTCTATCATTGTCAACTGCGTGGAGGAGAAGGTGAGGAGGCGCCGGGCGGACGCCACCCTGGAGCAGGGGCCCCAGCGCGCCGAGGCCCCGGCCCTCGAGTCTCGGCGTCCCCCGCCTGCCTCTGGGGCGCCCCTTTGGCTCCGCGGGGAGCCGCGATCCGACGCGTGGTGGAGCGCCGGCACTCGCAATAGGGTCCCGGGAGGGCCGGGCGCGCGAGTTGAGAGCACAGCGGGGTCAGCAAGGCTTCCTCCCCTCCCGGCTTTTTCTCGGGACCGGAAGGCCCGCCCACGGCTTTGTTTCCTCCCGGGATCGCGCAGTTTGGGTTTGGGAAGAGGCTTCTAGGATGTGAAGCCACGCCTCCCGGTCCGCTGAGTGAGCGGGTTAGGGATGCGCTGATGTTGATGCCAGCCTTTAACAATCTTCTAAAGTGATCGCTGGCGGCGAGCTTTTTGTTGTTGACTATCCATGCCTGAAGGTTTTCTCCCAGTGCGAGAGGCCGTTTGTTGCTCTTGTTGTACCATTATTTGGAATTTCTGGATTGGGAAGATACTGGGGCAAATCATGTTCTCCCTTCTCTTCGTTTTTGAAGGAAGTATTTGTCCTTCAGTGTGAACTGATTTTGTCTAGTTGGTAAGGTCTTGATTTTTACTTTCTTACCTCTTACCTGAGGGGGAACCAAAGGCTTGTTTTGGTGACATTCCCAGTATTTCTTGTGGAACTGCCAAACTAAATGTTTACTTTCTTTAACTTTTTTTTAACGTCCACCAAATTTTATTAAACTTTACTTGCAACTTGCACTTAAAATAAAAAGCAGCAGTTCCTTGCTCCCTTTCCCATTCTACTCCCAGTTCTACTCTCCAGAGAAAACCACTTTTTTTCTGCAATTTTCTTGAGATATAGTCATATACCATATAGTTATCAAAAGTGTACAATCGGTTGTTCACAGTATCATCATATAGTTGTGCATTCATCACCAAAATCAATTTTTATTAAAATACCTTTATAACTTTTCTTTTTTCTTTTATAAATTAACTTTATATATCAAATTAAAAAAAAAAAAAACGTTTCCAAAGGAAACAAAACAAAGCAATGGGAAAAACAAATATCCTGAAATAACTTCGTTTCTTCCGATATGCTCCTACCACACCCAAAACATCCCTTCTCCTCCCACCCTCCCTATTAGTCATTTACTTTTTGTTCCCGTTTTTCTACTCATCTATCCATACACTGGGTAAAGGGAGCATGAGCCACAGGTTTTCACAGTCATGCAGTCACACCGTGTAAGATTTATAGTTAAACAGTCATCTCCAAGAACCAAGGCTACTGGATTGCAATTCAGTAGTTTAAGGTATTTACTTATAGCTATTCTAATACACTAAAAACTAACAAGGGAGATCTATATAATGCAAAAGAATAACGTCCAGAATGACTTCTTGACTCCATTTGAAATGTCTCAGCCATTGAAGCTTTATTTTGTTTCATTTCTCTACCCCCTTTTGGTCAAGAAGGCTTTCTCAGTCTCATGATGCTGGATCCAGAATCATCCCCAGGACTCATGTCCCACGTTGCCAGGGAGGTTTACACCTCTGGGAGTCATGTCCCTCCAGCAAGTCCACCTGCTGAGTTGGCTTCGAGAGAGAGGCCACACGTGAGCAACAAAAGAGGTTCTCTGGGGGTGACTCTTAGGCACAATTATAAGTAGGCTTATCCTTTCTTTGGGGTAACAGGCTTCATAAGGGCAAGCCCCGAGATAGAGGGCTCAGACTACTAAATTGGTAGTCCCCATGCTTGTGAGAATTTAAGGAATTCCCCAGTTGGGTAAGTTTAATATTGCCACATTTTTTCCCAATCCCTCAAGAAGGGCTTTTCAGATGCTTTTTTATTCTCCGCCTGAGTTACTCTGGGATGTAATGGGGCTTCACACTAACCTGTGCAAACAAACCAGATCTCACTCCCTATTCAGGGTTCCATGTAATTATGGTGTTTGTATAAACTGACTATACAAGTTAAATTATATAATGTGCTACAGAAAATATTGATTTTCCTCCAAATTCACATCTGTTCCTTTGGTTTCACACAGAAGTTGAAGTTTTAAAACACAGTCACTATCGTCCTTTACTGTTTAGTCTGATTTACCTAGTCCTAACTAAGTCCATTTTATTCATATCTCTAATTGAAGAGTGATCTCTTCCTCAGCTTCTTTAATATTTGCTGTATGGGGTAATGCTGGTATAGCTGCCAGTTGGCTCTGAGTTTCAGGTGTCACATAGATACCGGAAGTTCCAGGGATTGACCAGGCTATACACAAAGAACTCAGCATCTCAGAATTTAGAAATAACTGTTGAAAGTCAGGAATAGATGTAACTGCTATAAGATCTTACAGTCTAGGAACCATTGCAGTAAGCCTTCCCCTGATAATCTGTGCTCTCAGATTCAATTTTCAGAGTTTGCACATTATAGTTAGTCCATATTAGTGAGGTGTGATAGTGTATGTTTTTCATTTCTGGCTTATTTCACTCAACGTACTGTCCTCAGGATTCATTTACCTAGTGGCATACCTCACAACTTCATTCCTTCTTGCAGCTGCTCAATATTCCATTGTATGTATACGCCACAGTTCACCACCTCCATCCATTGCTAATCATGAATACTGCTGCCATAAACACCAGTGTGCAAATGTCCATTCGTGTCCCTGTTCTCAGTTCTTCCATGTATATACCCAAAAATGGGGTTGCAGGACCATATGGCAACCCCATACTTAGCTTCCTGTGGAAGCTATTTCCTCACCAACAGTGATTAGGTACATCCCTTGCTCCATATTTTCTCCAGCATTTGTATCCTTATGTTTATTTTTTAAACATTCCATCCTAAGTAAACAATCAGTGGTTCCTGGTATAATCATATAGTTATGCATTCACCACCACAATCTATATGAGGACATTTCCATTTCTTCCACAAAGAAAGAGGAAGAGGAGACAAAAGAAAAAAAATTGATGAATAAAAAATAAAAGAAAAAAAGTAAAATACAATAAAAAGTTCAGACAACAGCACCACCAAGAATCCCATACCCCTGCCTTATAGCCCCGTCTTATAGATGTTTAGCTTTGGTATATTGCCTTTATTATACTAGTAGAGGCATATTACAGTGTTACTGTAGACTCTAGTTTGCCTTGATTGTATTTTTTTCCCCAATAGTATCTCACTGTCAGCACCTTGCAAGGTTGACATTCACTTGTTCTCCCTCAAGCAAAAACTTTCCTGTATTTCTACGTTTAACCACCATCATTGATCACTTTAGTTTTTGCTAAGTTATTCAGTCCCAGTTTTATCTTCTATCTTTCCTTATGGTGTCATGCATGTCCCTAGCCTTCCTCTTTCAACTATATTCACACTCAGCTTTGTTCATTATACTTGTAATATTGTGCTACCATCAGGTAATATTGTGCTATCCATTTCTGGATCCTTAACAATCAATTCTGTTGAACATTCTATACTCCTTTAACATCAAATGCCCCATCTCTGCCCTCTTTTTATCTCCTGATAATCTGTGTTCTCAACTTTAACTCTCAGAGTTTCCTCATTAATGTTAGTTCATATTAGTGAGACCATACGGTATTTGTCCTTTTGTTTCTGGCTAGTTTTGCTCAACATAACGCAGAGAACCACTTTTAATTGTCTTGGTTCTATCTCTGAATTTTCATGCTTAGGCTTGGTCTGGTGGTTTTAGACCTTTCTGTTGAATTCTAGATATTATGGGAGAGTATTCAGTCACTTACTCAGCCCTCACCCCCATTATTCTCCTGATACAGTAAGTCACTATCTTCATTTTTTCTGTTGGTAAAGTTTATAACTTTTAAATAATATGCCTTTACTTCCATCACCTGTATAAAGTATCCTGACATCTTACTTCCTAAGGTTTGGTATTAGCTTTTCTACCCCAGCTGCCTTTACTTTCCACCCCAAGCTTGTCATCTGTACTTTTGTATTGTTGGCATTCGTAATCACGTTTTCAGGGCTTTGGCTATACAGGTTTGTTTTAAAAGCTGAAAAATCAAGTGGTTTTGTTGGTGGTTGTCAGTGTGCAGATTCAGTTGCCAACTGTGATTGTTTCTTTTCTTGTGCTGCTTTCTTTTTTTTTTCCTGGTATTGCCATTCTTTTTTCCCCTTTTTAGATGTTTTGATCCCCCTTCCCCCAACTCTCCATCGCTCCATGTACTTTATCAAGGCCTCCCCTTTGGAGACTCCTCCTTTATTTCTGTTCTAGTCACCCCTGGCCCTTCTGTAGGCTTGCTGCAAAACTTTTACCTGAGAATTTTTTATTCCTTTTTTCAGTGGGAAAGACTGTTTTCTGAATCATCATCTTTCATGGCTTAAAATTTTCTTTGATTTTTATTCTCAATTGAATTCTTAAGAATTTAGTTTTCTGTGTCATTGCAGGCACCAAAATGTTTCCATTCAACCCTTGTACACATGAATGATCATTAGCTAGGCTTAAAATTCGTGTTTGAATTCTTCTCTTTATCTGGATATCTTGATACTGATTGTCCTAGATTGATTTGTTGCTCTCTTCGCTCTATTTTCCCTGTTTTGCAGCTTGATTGAGGTATAATTAATCTACAATAAACTGCACAAATTTGAAGTGTTTAATATGCTCTTAAATATTTAAAATGTTTTGGCATCTGTAAACATCCATAAAATCATTGTCACAGTCAATAAACATTATACCTAAAACATTCCTTCTGTCCCTCCCTACCGCCATCCTTAGTCAACCACTGATGTGCTTTCTGATCCTATGGATTACTTCTCATTGTCTAGAATTTCATGTAAATGAAATTGTACAGCATATACTTTTTTTAACTTGGCTACTTTCACACAACTTAATTATTTTGAATTGGGATGTATGTTGTTGCATGTACCAGTAGTTCACTTTTTATTTTTGAATAGGATTCTATGGTCTGGATATGGTACATTTTGTTCATCCATTCTCCTGATTGATGGGTGTTTGGATTGTTTTTGGTTTTGGCTATTACAAAAAAGCTTTTGGGAAATTTGAGTACAAGTGTTTGTGTGGATACCTGCTTTCATTTCTTTAGGGACAATACCTAGGAGTAAAATGGTTGTATTGTATGGTAAGTGTGTGATTACTTAAAAAAGTAAAACAATTTTGGACTGTTTTTCCAGAGTGGTCAGGTCATTTTCTCTTCCTTCCAGCAGTGTACAAGTTCCAGTTGCTCCATTTCATCACCAGTGGGTTTGGTTTTGTTAGTCTTTTTAGTTGGAACAATTCTAGTGCAGTGTTATCTCATTGTAGTTTAGGTTTGATTTTCTCTAAAGATAGGTGATATTGACCATCTTTTTAGTGCTTACTTCCATATATCTTCTTTGTTGAAGTGTTTGTTCAGATTTTTTGCCTGTTTTTAAACTTTGGTTTTGTCTTACTGAGTTGTAGAGATTTTTTTATATATTCTAAATAGAAGTCCTTAGTTGGATATATCTTTTGCAAATATTTTCTCTTAATCTGTGGCTTCACTTTTTAATTCCTTAAGTATGTTGAAGAGCAAGTTTGATTTTTTTTTAATGTGTTTTTGCTTTTTGTGTTGTATTTATGAAATTTTTGCCAAAGCCAGAGTCACTAAGATTTTCTCCTTTGTTTTCTTCTGGATGTTTTATAGCTTTAATTCCTCCTGTGGTTTCTGTTTTAGTCTTTCAGTGTAGCACTTTGCATTTATTTTTAAATGTCAACCCCACCTTGCTTTCCTGGGATAAACTCTACTTGGTATACATTGTTGGATTCAATTTGCTAAAGTTTTCTTGAGAATTTTTGCATCTGTGTATCTCAGAGAGATATTTGTTTTTAGTTTTCTTAAAATGTGTTTGCATAACTTCAGTATCAGGGCAGTGTTGAATCATAGAATGAATATACCCTCCTTTTCAGTTTCTGAAAGAATTTGAGTAGAATTAGTATTATTTCTTCCTTAAATGTTTGGTAGAATTCGCCAATGAAGGCTTCTTGATCTGGAATTTTCTTTGTGGGATGATTTTTAGCCACATTTTAATTTTCTTCAGTAGAAAATTCAGGTTCTCTCTCTTTTTTTTAAAATGCAGTTCCATTGAGTTACACCCACACACCACACAATCAGTGGCTCACGGCATCACCACATGGTTGTGCATCCATCGCCACAATCAACCTCTGAATGCTTTCACCACTTCTATTTCTTTTTTGTGTGTGTGTGTTTTTAATTCAGTGTTATTGTGATATATTCACATGCCATACAATCATCCACAGTGTACAGTTGTTCTATTTCCTTTTAAATGAGTTTTTGTCATTTCTGTCAAAGATTTTGTGTGTTTCATCTAGATAGTTTAATTTGTTGGCATAAAGTTGTTCATAGTATTTCCTTATTATCCTTTTAATAACTTTAGAATCTATAGTGATGTCATCTCTCTCATTCCTGATACTGGTAATTTTGTGTTTTCTCTGTTTTTATTTAATCTTGATCAGTCTGGCTAGACTGATCTCAAAAACTAGCTTTTAGTTTTATTGATATTTCTCTCTTGTCTTTCTGTTTTCTGTTTCATTGATTTCTGCTCTTCTTTTTATTATTTTCTTTCTTATGCTCACTTGGGGTTTAATTTGCTTTTCTTTAAGGTTATTGGTTTGAGACATTCCTGTTTTTTCCAATAGAGGCATTGAGTGCTATAAATTTCCCTCTAGGTACTGCTTAAGATGCATCCCACAGATTTTTTTTAATTCAGTTTTATTGAGATATATTCACATATCATATAATCATCCATGGTGTACAATCAGCTGTTCATAGTACCATCACATAGTTGTGCATTCATCACCTCAATCTATTTTTTGAACATTTTCCTTATACCAGGAAAAGTAAAAATAAGAATAAAAAATAAAAGTAAATAACAACACCCAAATCATCCCCCACCACCCTATTTTCATTTAGTTTTTGTCTCCATTTTTCTACTCATCCATCCATACTCTGGATACAGGGAGTGTGATTCGCAAGACTTTCACAGTCACACTGTCACCCCTTGTAAGCTACATTGTTATACAATCGTCTCCAAGAGTCAAGGCCACTGGGTTGCAATTTGACAGTTTCAGGTATTTACTTCTAGCTATTCCAATACATTAAAACCTAAAAAATGTTATCTACATAGTGTGTAAGAGTGCCCACCAGAGTGACCTCTCGACTGCTTTTGGAATCTCTCAGCCACTGAAACTATTTTGTTTCATTTTGCATCCCCCTTTTGGTCAAGAAGATGTTCTCAATTCCACTATGTCGGGTCCAAATTCATCCTTGAGAGTCATAGCCTGCATTGCCAGGGAGATTTACACCCCTGGGAGTCGGGTCTGCATCCCACAGATTTTGACGTGTTGTATTTTCATTTTCTTTCTATTCAAAATACTTTCTAATTTTCCTTTTGGTTCCTTCTTTGGCCCGTTGATTATTTAGAAGATTTGCTATTTCATTTTCACATATTTGGGAGGGATTTTCCAGATCTTTTTCTGTTATTATTTCTAATTTAATTGCCCTGGTATAAGGGAATATATTTTGCATAACTTGGAACCTTTTAAATTCATTGAGACTTGTTTATGGCCCAGAGAATGGTCTTTCTTAGTAAATGTTTCTAGTAGACTTGAAAAGGATTCATGTTCTGTTGTTTCTGGGTGCAGTGTTCTATAAATGTCATCATATTGGTTGAAGGGATACAGAAGACTTGATATTAGTGGTTTCTGGCTTACATTTGAGGAGCCAGAAAACTTTATAAACTTGGCTGGAACAGTAGATTGGTGTGGAATTCGTTTTACTTGTGTACTTCAAAATCTGTGGAGTGTATTTTTGTACGGACATCACTATTTGTATATTTGTATTATCTCTACTTTTTAAAATATCTTCTTTATCTTGATGTTTTGGCATCGTGTGCACAAATAGGATATTTCCCCAACTGCCTTTTTAGGTTACATAAATGCTCTCCTGTTTTCCAGGAGATGAAGGAGGAGTGGGCTTCCTGCTGGCTGAGTTCCTTTGACTCCTGGCCTTCTGTTCAGGGGTGCTCCCTGTCCTCTGGGGAATTGCCAGTTAGCCAGGGTCCTACGCTTTCTGGAAATGCCTGTTGCAAGTTGCCTGGCCCAAGTGGGGCCCGAGGAGGGCACTGAGGGAAGAGGAGAGTGCCGAGTTGACACCTCCCTGGCTGAACCCGCTCCTGGGCTGATGGATCATCTGTGGCCTCTCCCTTGAGTCCCCAGTCTGGGCCTGCAGCCCTCTTGTGTTCTCCCAGCTTCAACAGCAGTGTTCATCTCCATGCTTTAGGCTCTGGGCTCCATCTTCCGTCAGATCCACCCCTTTTCCACAATTCAGGCATCCTTCATGATTTCTCAGCCACAGAGAGCGTACTTCCGCAGGTTTTCCAGCACAGTTAGGCAGTTGTGGGTTTTTGTTCATTAGGGTTTCTTTGTGTGTGTGTGTGTGTGTGTGTGTGTGTGTGTGTGTGGTTTCAGGATAGGAAGGGGAGATTGCAGTGTGTGCTCAGTCGGTTATATTGAGAATCAGAAAGATAATGAGAAGTTATTTGAAATAAATTGGTTTTAAGGTTCAGAGTGATTCTTGTTTTAGCTACCCTCTCTCTCTCTAACCCAACAGGCACTGTATTTGGCAAGGCTCTTGAGAAGTGAGGTGTAGTTCCTTTGTTGAGCAAAATCTTCTCTTCAAGAATTCTAGATGAACACATCTGCAGTACTTCTGAGAGGAAAATATGTTCAGTTTTTGTACTGGGAATGTCTAGAATTCGTTTCTCAAAATTACAACCTACCTTTCCCCCCCTGACACATACTATCTTCCCCCCCAACTTTTTTTTTTTTAAATACTTTTCAAACTTACAGGGCAGTTACAAAAGTAATACAAACCCCATACAGAGAACTCCAGTATACCCCTATCCCTCCAGATACCTAGATCCATCAATTTTAACTTTTTGCTACATTTGCCATATCATTCTATCTATCTATCCATTTGTCTATCTGTGTGTCTATCAGTCCATCCATTTTCTGAACTCTTGGGTATAGGTTGTATATACATCATGCTCCTTGAACACTTAATACTGAACACTAAAACATTTCCTAAGAACAAAGATATTCACTTAGGTAGCCACCTTAAGTGTAGTTACCAAGTTCAAGAAATTTAACTGATAGAAAGCTTATAGTCAATATTACACTTTTTTTGTATGTCCCAGTGTGCTGGTTTGAATATATTATATCCCCCCAAATGCCATTATCTTTGATGTAATCTTGTGTGGGCAGACATATTAGTGTTGATTAGATTGTAAATCTTTGAGTGTTTCTTTGGAGATGTGCCCCACCCAGCTGTGAGTGATGACTCTGGATAGCTTCCATGGAGGTGTGGCCCTGTCCATTCAGCGTGGGCCTTGATTAGTTTACTGGAGCACTATAGAAGCTCAGACAGAAGGAGCGAGCTTGCTACAGCCAAGAGGGACACTTTGAAGAATGCACAGAAGCTGAGAGAGTAACTGCAGGTGAGAGACAGTTTGAAGACGGCCGTTGAAAGTAAACTCTTGCTCCAGAGAAGCTAAGAGAGGACAAACACCCCCAGAGCAACTGAGAGTGACATTTTTGAGGAACTGCAGCCTAGAGAGGAACATCCTGGGAGAAAGCCATTCTGAAACCAGAACTTGGGAGCAGACGCCAGCGACATGCCTTCCCAGCTAACAGAGGTTTTCCAGTCACCATTGGCCATCCTCCAGTGTAGGTACCTGATTGCTGTTGTGTTACCTTGGACACTTGATGGCCTTAAGACTGTAACTGTGTAACCAAATAAACCCCCTTTCACAAAAGCCAATCCATCTCTGGTGTTTTGCATTCTGCAGCATTAGCAAACTAGGACACCCAGTAATGTCCCTTTGAGCTTTTTCTCCTCTTTTGCTGTATCGCATCCAGAATGGTGTATTGTATTTAAATATTGTTGTCTCTTTAGTTGCTCATTCTTTTGTTTTCTTTGTTAAATTGTGGGAACATATACACAATGTAAACTTTCCCATCTGAACCACTCTAAGCATATCATTCAAGGAATTAATCACATTAACAATATTGAGGTACCCTCACCACCTTCCATTACTAAAGCTTTTTCATCTTCCCAAACAGCAACCCTACACCCATTATATATTAACTTCCCTTTTCCCTGTCTCCCTCCTCTTGCAACCTGTGCTTGAATTTCTATCTCTGTGAGCTTGCATATTCTCCAATATTTTCTTTATTGTTACTATGGGGCTTAAATTTAACATTCTAAACTGTAACAGTCTTGTTTGCTTTGATACCAACTTAACTTCAGTAGTGTACGCAAACTATATTCCTATATCTTTCCAACCCCCATCTTCATGTAGTTCTTGTCACAAATTACATGGATATACACATGTATATGACTCCCAAACCACTGATGTATCATTACATTTTGTGCTTTTGCCTTTGAGATCCTATAGGAAGTAAAGGAGAGTTACAACTGAAAAATACAGTACTACTGACATTTCTATTTATCTATGTCATTACTTTCACTGGAGATTTTTAATTCTTTATGTGGCTTCCATCTATTGTCTATTGTTCTTTGCTTTCAACCTGCAGAAATTTGATTAGCATCTCAGTTAGAGCTGGTTTAGTGGTGATTAAGTCCCTTAGTTTTTTTTTTTATTTATTTGGGAATGTCTTAATCTCTCCCTCTTTTTTTTTTTTTTTTCCCCTCCCATATACCACTTTATTATTAACTCCTTGTTCTAATTCATGAAAGAACTTTTGTATCGTGGTACTGTGAATCACAGTCATCGCTCACACAAGATTCATTGTGTTATACATTCCCATGTTTTCACCTCTAAGCTTTCCTTCTGGTGACATATGTAACTCTAAACTATCCCTTTCAGTCACATTCACTCACAGTTCAGCACTGTTAATTATACTCACAGTAACGTGCCACCATCACCTCTATCCGTTTCCAGACGTTTAAGTTCAAGCTGAACATTCTGGACATATTAAGCAACTGCTCTCCATTCTCTAGCCTCATTCTCCCTCATTTTTGAAAGACAGTTTTGCTAGATATAGAAGTCTTAGGTGGCAGTTTTTGGCCTTCAGCACTTTAGATCTGTTATCCCACTGCTTTCTTGCCTCCATGGTTCCCGATGAGAAATTCGCACTTAATCTTAATGAGTGGGACTCCCTTGTATGTGATACGTTGCTTCGCTCTTAAGGCTTTCAGGATTCTGTCTTTGTCTTTGGCATTGGTCAGTTTGATTATACTTTGTCTTAGCTTGGGTCTATTTGGGTTTATCCTGTTTGGAGTTCGTTGAGTGTCTTGTATGTGTATATTCATGTATTGTTAAATTTGGGAAGTTTACAGCCATTATTTCTTTGAATGTTCTCTCTGCTCCTTTCTCTGTTTTTTTTTTCCTTCTGGGGCTCCTACATGTAAATATCAGTACGCTTGATGATTTCCCACAGGCTCCTCGGGGTCTGTTGACTTTTCTTTATTCTTTCTTCTTTCTCTAAGTCTGTCTGGTTCATCCCAGGTCTGGTCCTCCTCACTGATCATTTCTAATGCTTTATTCTTCTTTACCTGGGCCATTGTTTCCTGTTTTGATATTTGTTGAAACTCGGCCATTTTGAAATTCCACCTCAGAGTGGAAATTCCACTCTAGAAGTGTCTGTTCCTTAAGCTTGTATCCAGCTAGTCTTATGACAGAACTTTCCTTAACTGCCAGGAGCTAGCAAAAAAAAAGGAAAACAAAACAAAACACGTTTCCCAATCTGCAGATTGACCTGTGGGAGTGCTCTCCTTCAGGGTTTATCCGTACAGTGAGTTTGGAGAAGAGCTCCAGGTCACGGCCTCCCTGATCCTTTCTACCTGTGTCTCTTGTCTTGAGCATATGGTGGCCCTAGGAATTCCCCCATTTACACAGTTTCAAATGTCCCGTTTTCCCTAGGAAACAGTTTCCCACCATCCTGGGCACTGCACTGTATGTCCTACAGCCAGCAATCCCCAAGGCAGCATGATTTGCTTCTCTCCCATAGTGTTCTGTAGGAGAGCTCAGTGTGCCTCCTTTATGCAGGACAAGTTCTGGGAGGCTAGTCCTTCAAGCCGTCACCAGACAGATTGATCAGAAATACATGTTCCCAGGTGTGCAAGAGAGTTACTTTGCAGATCCCAGGGATCTGCACTGGGAGTGTGGATTGGCTCCCCACCAAGTTGGTGAGAGGCCAATCGGGTCCACAAGATCCTACTGCTTTAAGTAGACTTTTTTTTTTTTTTTTTGACTCAGTTTGTGTCCTGTTGCTGAAATCCTTCAACTGTTTTCTGGAGCTTTGAGAAAAATGTTTCTTGCACTTCTTGCTGGTTGTTCAGATCTTCTCTGGGGTAATGGAGCCCTGAAATGTCTCTTTGCCATCTTGAATGGGGGCAGTCATGCTATCCTTTTCTGCATACTAAAAGTCAGAATCTTCGTTCAACTACATTTAGCATTCATTGAAGAGCTGCACCTTTTATTGGAGGAAAGCAACACTCATTCATTTATATATTGTTTATGGCCACTTTCTTATGGCCCACAAGTCAACAATATTTACAGTCTGGCTCCAGGAGGCACAAAGAAAGTCAGTTAGATTCTCCTGAGTGTGGGGGCTGCTTGGTAAATGTAGACTTTGGGTTGTAGAGGTGACAGAGAGGCCGAGCCTCCTGCTTTCATAGAGTTTGCTCTCATTTTTATTTGAGGGTGGGTTATCAAATTTATTCTTAAATAGACCCCCAAGAATTGACCCTCCTGCTCTCCTTGCCACTTATCCCACTTACTGCTTCTGATCAAGCTCCTCCTCCTCGATTTACAGCGTGAATATACAGAACACAGTCTAGCAGCTTCTTCCTTGTCATTCTGTCCTTAAAGTCCTTTTGATAGACAAGAGGTCATTCTGGAGGTTACTCTTATGCAAGCAGTCAAATATTGTTGATTGCCACAGCGCCAAGCCCTAACCAACAGGATTCCTGAAAACCCTAAAGAATACCCTGGGCTCTAAGACTCTGCAAATGTGTTACTTAGTAAGTTTTTTTTTTTTTTTTTTTTTTTTCCCCAGAAACGTAAGGCCTCCAGGTTGTTCCTATGCCAGATAAGCCCTGAAACCCAGAGGTACCAGTCTCTCCAAAAACATCCAGTTTCATTCCTTTCTCCCATAAGGCCAACACCCGTTTCCAGCTCAAAGAACCTAAAATAGTCATTGCTCACATATCCCTGAAGATTGAGAGAATGATCAAATGAGAGGAGGGAGTGTAACTCAGAAATTAGGATTTGACAGACGATTAGGGCTACTGAATCGTTATTGTAATGATTATGTTCATGTGTCAACTTGGCCAGGTGATAGTACTCAGCTGTCTGAAGCAAGCACTGGCCTAACAGTTGCTGCAGGGAGGTTTGTGCTTGGTTTATTAGATCATCAGTCATTTGTCTTCAGTTGTGACTGATGACTCACCGAAGGGCGTCTTCCACAATGAGAAGATGCAATTGGCTGGATTTAATCCAATTAATTAGTTGAAGACTTACAAGTGAGACCGATAGAGGACCTTCACTACTTCTTCGGCTGCCCAGCAAAGCGTTTCCTGAGGAGTTCGTCGAAGTTGCCAGTTCGTTTCCTGAGGAGTTCATCGAACACGTTCGTCAAGGATCCCAGTTCATTTCCTGAGGAATTCATCAAAGTTGCCGGTTCGTTTCCTGAGGAGTTCATCGCACATCTTCCTTGGAGTTGACAGTTTGCTGACTGCCCTACAGAATTTGGACTTGCATACCCACAGCTGCATGAGTCACTTCTATAAATTTTGTAGTCGTAGATATCTCTCGTTGATTCTGTTTCCCTAGAGAACCCTAACTAATACAATTATATAGATATTTCTTTTTAGTTTCTAGCTCATCAGAATAGCCAAAAGGAAATACCTGAACTGTAATCCAGCAAACTTGATCTTTGTTAATGATTTTATAACTATATAGCTTATATCATGTGATTATAAAAACCTTGTGACTGACACTCCCTTTATCCAGTGTGTGAGTATGTATTAGTTAGGGTTCTCTAGAGAAACAGAATCAACAAGAGATATCTGTAAACATGAGAATTTATAAAAGTGTCTCATTTAACTGTGGTATGCACGATTTCCAATTCTGGAGGGCAGGCAGCAAACTGGCAACTTCAATGAACTCCTCAGGAAACTCCTCAGGAAACGCTTCGCTGGTTAGCTGAAGTGAAGGTCCTCTATCTGTCTTGCTTGAAAGTCTTCAACTGATTGGATTAAATCCAGCTGATTGCATTCTTACTGTGAAGACACGCCGTTTGTTGATATAATCAATCATAGCTGCAGCCAATTGACCAACGATTTAATAAACCAGCCTTCTGGTTTATTAACCAGCCACAAATGTCCTTGCAGTGACCGTTAGGCCAATGCTTGCTTGACCAGACACCTGGACACTATCACCTGGCCAAGTTGACACATGAACCTAACCATCACAGGGTAGATGAATAATAAAGATATGCATGAAAAAAAATAATAGGTCAGGAATATGGGGAAAAATATCTCTTATGTAAACTGTGGACAATTGTAATAGTGCAACTTTAGTAATCTTTCATTTGTAACGAATGTAACCACTGTTGTAAAAACAGAATTACAAAAAAGTGTTATTGATTGTAACAAATTTTCTACACCAATGCAAGTTAGTGTGGTATATTACACGAATTGCTTTTCTTGTGTTGAACCACCCTTGCATACTTATGATAAAACCCACGTGATCATGGTGTATAATTTTACTATGCTGTTGTATTCAATTTGTTGGTTTTTTTTTTTTGAGGGTTTTTGCATCTATATTCGTAAGAGAAATTGGTCTGTTAATTCTTCTTAGAATGCTTGGTAAAATTGACCTGTGAAGCCATCTGGTCCTGGGCTTTTCTTTTTTGGAAGATTTTTTTTTTAATTCAGTTTTATTGAGATGTATTCACATACCATACAGTCATCCATGGTGTACAATCAACTGTTCACAGTACCATCTTATAGTTGTGCATTCATCACCCCAATCTATTTTTGAACATTTTCCTTACACCAGAAAGAATCAGAATAAGAATAAAAAATAAAAATAAAAAAAGAACCCCCAAATCACCCCCCATCCCACCCTATTTTTGATTTAGGTTTTGTCCCCATTTTTGTACTCATCCATCCATACACTGGATAAAAGGAGTGCGATCCTCAAGGTTTTCATCATCACACTGTCACCCCTTGTAATCTGCAAGAGTCAAGGCTACTGGATTGGAGTTTGGTAGTTTCAGGTATTTACTTCTAGCGATGTTGGAAGATTTTTGATGACTGATTTAATACCTTTACTTGTGATTGGTTTGTTGAGTCTTCTAATTCTTCTCACGTTGGTGTAGGTTATTTGTATGTTTCTAGGAAATTGTCCATTTCATATAACTTTAGTTTGTTGACATACAGTTGTTTATAGTATCCCCTTATTATCTTTTTTATTTCTTTGGGGTCAGTGGTAATGACCCCTCCTCTCATATCTGATTTTATATGCATCTTGTCTCTTTTGGTCTTTGTTAGTCTAGCAAAGGGTTTTGTCCATTTTATTGATCTCCTTCAAAGAACCAATTTTTGTTTTTATTGATTTTCTCTTTTGTTTTTTGTTCTTCATTTCATTTATTTCCACTCTAATCTTTGTTACTTCTTTTCTTCTGTTTGCTTTTGGATTAGTTTACTATTCTTTCTCTAGTCTCTCTAGTTGTTCAGTTAGGTCATTGCTTTTAACTCTTTCTTCCTTTTTAATGTAGGCATTTAGGGCTGTAAATTTCCCTCTCAGCACTGCTTTCACTGCATCCCATAAATTTTGCTATGTTGTGTTCTCATTTTCATTCGTCTCAAGATATTTACTGATTTCTCTTGCAGTGTCTTCTGTGACCCACTGATTGTTGAAGAGCATGTTGTTTAACCTCCATATTTTTGTGAAATTTCTGGTTCTCTGGCTGTTACTGATTTCTGGCTTTGTTCCATTATGATCAGAGAAAGTGGTTTGTGTAATTTCAATCTTTTTAAATTTATCAACATCTGTTTTGTTCCCTGGCACGTGGTCTGGCTTGGAGAATGTTCTATAAGCACTTGAGAAGAGTGTATATCCTGCTGTTTTGGGGCACAGTGTTCCATATGTGTCTGCTAGATCTAGTTCTTTTATCATATTATTTAGGTTCTCTCTGTGTGTGGTGTGTTGAAGTCTCCCACTGTTGTAGAGAGGTTCATTAATCCCTTCAGTTTTGCCATTGTTTGCCTCATGTACTTGGGGCACCTTGATTAGGTGCATTAATATACATGATTTTTTTTTCCTTCTTGCTGAATTGCCCTTTATTAACATATAGTGTCCTTCTTTGTCTTTTATAATATTTTTGCATTTAAAGTCTTTTGTCCAATACTAGTATAGCTACCCCAGCTCTTTGGTTACTGTTTGCATGGAATATCTTTTTCCAACCTCTGATTTTCAACCTATTTGTGTCCTTGGGTCTAAGGTGCGTCTCTTGTAGAAAGCATTTAGGTGGTTCATATATATTTTTTTATCCCTTCTGCCAGTCTGTTTCTTTTGACTGGGGAGTTTAATCCATTAACATTCAGTGTTTTTACTGTAAAGATAGTACTTACTTCAGCCATTTTATCCTTTGGGTTTTATATGCCGTATCTTATTTTTTTCTCTGTTTTTATCCTCAGTTTCTTTTTGGTTTGCTAAATGCTATATACCATAAATGGGTTGGTTTTTACAACGGAAGTTTATTAACACAATTTGCAGTATTTAGGCCATGAAAATGTCCAACTCAAGACATCAGCAGGACAATACCTGGGCTCTGAAGACAGGGTATTGGGACACCTCTGTCACATGGGAAGGCACATGGCTGGTGTCTGCTGGTCCTTCATGCCTGAGTTTCATTGTTTTCAGTTTCTGGCTTCAGTGGCCTCCTCTCTGAGCTTCTGTGGGTCCTCTCTTAGCTTCTCTGGGGTTTTTCTCCATGAGATTCTCTGAATTTCATCTCTCTCAGCTTCTGTTTTATCCTCTTATAAAGGATTCCAGCAAGAGTATCAAGACCCACCCTGAATGAGGCGGGCCACATCTCAATTGAAATATCCTAATCAGAAGGTCCCACCCACAATAGATGTGCACCCACAGGAGTTGATTAAAAGAATATGGCCTTTTCTGGGGTACATAACAGCTTCAAACCAACACAGTTACCCTTACCAAAAATCTTCATTACTACCCTCTCCACCAAGCCTCTCTCTCCTGTCTTTTCCTTTCAGCCTAGAGAACTCTCTTTAGTACTTTTGTAGGGAAGGTCTCTTGTTGATGAGCTTTCTCAGTTTCTGTTTATCTGTGAATATTATAAACTCTCCCTCATTTTTGAAGGATAGTTTTGCTGGATAAAAAATTCTTGGCTGGCAGTTTTTCTCTTTCAGTATCTTGAATATATTCTACTACTGCCTTCTCACCTCCATGGTTTCTGACGAGAAATCAGCGTTTGATCTTATTGAGCTTCCCTTGTATATGATGAATTGATCTTCTCTTGCTGTTTTCAGAATTCTCTGTGTTTCTGGCCATTGACATTCTGATAAGTATGTATCTTGGAGTAGGTCTATTAGGATTTATTCTGTTTGGAGTATGTTGGACATGTAATGTTCATTTATATCTTTCATAAGAGTTGGGGAATTTGGGGCTGTTATTTCCTCACATATTCTTTCTGCCCATTTTCCCTTCTCTTCTCATTGGACCCTGTGAGAACTGTTGGAAAACTGAGGCAAGATCAAGGTGCAGCCACATTTGTGTTTTAGAAAGATAACTCTGACCATATGGAGGGTGGGCTGGAAGTGAGATAGTCCATGAGAAGGCTCTTTAGATCTTGTAGGTGAGAGATGATGACCTGAGCTTGGTATGGTAGTGGGAATAAGAGGAGATGAATGGAGGGTGTTTTTTAAAGGTTAAATTGGCAGGACTTATTGATGTGGGTGTGAGGAAAAGACTTCTAAGAAGAGCCCCATGGTTTCTCACTTGTACAATAGAATGGCTTGGGAATTTTATAAATATCCCTCTCATAATTAAGATTAACTTGTTGGGTTGGAAGCTGTTCACTTTATACAGATGAAATATCTGCATCAGTTTTTTTTTTTTTTTTAAGGAATAAAGTAACTTCTTACTTTTTAAATTAAAGATTACTTAAAGTGTTTTATTTGAAGTTCAGAAATGAAACACACTTTCATACTGAGCCTAGGATCTGTCATTTTTAGACCTGAACAAACTATTATTATCACTTCCTCATAGCCAAAAGAATGCAATGGTGTAAAGGTTCCAGTTGATGCCAGTAAACCTAATCCAAATGATGTGGAGTTTGATAATCTGTATTTGGATATGAATGGAATCATCCATCCCTGTACTCATCCTGAAGACAAGTACGTAACCCTTTTTTGTCATTGATACCACAATTTACAGAGGGAATACTGTATTGCGTTACATCCTTTCCTCTGCATTACAGACCAGCACCAAAAAATGAGGATGAAATGATGGTTGCAATTTTTGAGTACATCGACAGGCTTTTCAATATTGTAAGACCAAGACGACTTCTCTACATGGCAATAGATGGAGTGGTAAGTGCTAAAATAACTAACTTAGAAACCTGCATTTTGTTTTTGCTGTGTTCCCAGGATCTAGATTGAAATCAGCTAGATAATGACATCAAATTCACTTTGGTGAATTTGAAGAAAAAAGCTTCATCTTTTATTTGGTCAGTGATTTTTGTTTAGTGCTTATTTTGTTCCAGGCACTGTGAAATGCTGGGTACGTTAGTGCCTCCAAAGGGAGGGAGACAGAGATAAGTAAGTGAATTTAGTCAGCTATGGACTTTATAGACACTAGATAACACATGCAGGGTGTTTAGGGAACAGAAGATTAGCACTACCAGGAGAGTTAAGAGGTGGGGTGAAGGTGACTTCTGTTGCATTTCTTGAAGCATGAGGGATGATTGGAGATAGTTGGGGAGTGGTGTGGCATGGGTGGACAGGTGGGGGAAAGGGGGACCTTCAACAGTTTTTCAAGTGTGCCAGGTAAATGCCTCTTCCATACCTCTGACCCACAGATACTTTTGGGCAATAGCAGGTGGTTTGGATTAGAAAGGGACTAAAATGACAGCTTGAAGAGGGCCTTACCTGTCACCCTCAGGAGTTTGGAGGAGTAGTCATCAACATGACTTAAGAGGGTCAGTAAGTTACTTGGCCTTGATAATATCCAGTAGTTTAGGTTATAAATGACCAGCAAACTATATATCAGGGTTTAGGGAAAATTAAGGTAAATCATAACCCTATATTTATTTAGCCATATGAAAATAGATTCTCTTTCTCTTACATTCGGTTTATCCTAGCAGTTAATGAAATGATTTTGAAAATCCAGGCAACTTTGTGCCCAAGAAGATTAACTTGTCTATGAGGTTGTATTTACTCAGTGAAAAATACTAGCTACTGATGACTTGCGGAGTTGCGTTTACAGGGGAATAGAGAATAAAGAGAACGGGAGTATGTCGAACGTTTTGAGTAGCAGTATGTGAATATGAAATCCATGTTTTCAGGCACCACGTGCTAAAATGAACCAGCAGCGTTCGAGGAGGTTCAGAGCATCAAAAGAAGGAATGGAAGCAGCAGTTGAGAAGGAGCGAGTCAGGGAAGAAATATTGGCAAAAGGTAAAAAACATCCTTCTTGAAGGGTTGGACTTTTTTAAAGACTTGTTCGGAAGTGGTGGGTGGCAGTTTTTTCTTACAGACACGTAAGTTTTTACTTTAATGAGAATCCCAGATTATTCAAGGAAAATTTATGTTCTCTGTTAAGGATAAGTAGTTCATGGAATCCTTCACTTCCGTTAAGAAAGCTCATTGATTTCCAAAGTCTACAGTAGATGAGAAACTTGGGAATCAAAGGAGGGGATTCTGGGAGGGAGAACAGACTGTTAACCCCCTTGAGGGAAAGTGCAGCTCTTTAGCTAACTTTTATATATCTATAAAAAAGAAATACATGAAGGGTGCTTCTTATTTCTGTTTATAGTCTAAACATTTTCCTCAGATCAGTCTTGGTGCAATGGTTTATTGCTTCCCCTTAGAACTCCACAGTCCATCTATACAGGCCACGGATGATTTTATCCATATTTACAGGATTTCGCCAAGGCAGTCTC
Source organism: Choloepus didactylus (assembly GCF_015220235.1). Lineage (NCBI taxonomy): Eukaryota > Metazoa > Chordata > Mammalia > Pilosa > Megalonychidae > Choloepus > Choloepus didactylus. The sequence continues at coordinate 12,907,700 of NC_051325.1, read as the reverse complement.
ACACTTTCAGTATAGGTTGATGCAACAGGCACTGTACCCAGGGCTCCTTCAGTTTTGAGGGGAATGGTGGGTCATGTTTTCAGTTCCCCATGGGCACACAGGTAGGAGCCAATTAAGTCTCAAGAAGAGGACAGGGGTGCTGCCTGGAACTAAGTTCTCCCCCTATACCCCTTATTGTGAGGTGGGCCGCGAGTGTAGCAAGGTGATTTGTTTGGTCTTCTGCTACGTAGGCAATATAATAGACCGTGAAAGCCCCAATTTTATTGGCTCAGGATAATTGCCCTTGGCAATTGAAAAAGAGATACCACAGAGTGGTCAGTTCAGGTCTGCAGGTACACAAATTGCTTTATTTTATGTTGTTTTAATTTGCTGAAAGTGTGTACTTATGTAGTTCCTTTAGCCTCAGCTTATTCTTAAGACTCTCAAACCTGGCTGTATTTGTAACACAATGCTTTTGGTTTCAAAGATGTCATCTTTCTTGAATGTTTTATGAGATGTATTTGTTTCTTGAGTAGAAACCACTCAGTGATAATAGAGGGAAAAATAGTATTTCTGTATCATTCTAGCTGATAATTTTGTGTCTTATATAAATCTGTGATAAATTCAGTGTTTTAATTTCACATTGGTAAGGTACATTTATCTTAACGATTATAAAAATTAAAACCCCTAACCTGTATGTGTGTGTGTTCTCCTGCTACAGAGGGCCTTAGGAAGAACTTCATAATTTTTATATTTTCTGTATAGCAACATAGTGTCTATTGTGTATCATCTATTATTTTGAAAGATTCACCAATCTTAATTTAAATTTGGGGGGAAGGATCTTATTTCCTTCCAGAAAGTGGAACATGGTTCCTTAAGTGACAACACTTTTCTGTCTTTTGTATTTGAACCTTTTGTTGTTGTTCTGGTTTAATATTGAGTAATCTACTTCTCTGTTTATGGAGAGAGCAAAACATTGCCTCTTTTCTCTAGGTGGCTTTCTTCCTCCAGAAGAAATAAAAGAAAGATTTGACAGCAACTGTATTACACCTGTAAGTAGTCTCACACTATTCTAGCTATTGCTCACTCTTAAGTGATAGGTTAATTTATTTCCTTCTATCATTTTAGGGAACTGAGTTCATGGACAATCTTGCTAAATGCCTTCGCTATTACATAGCTGATCGTTTAAATAATGACCCTGGGTGGAAAAATTTGACAGTAAGTTTCACATTTTGATACTTCATGAAAATTAGGGTGATCATTTGAGGCTGTACTTTGATATGACTGATCAGTATTTATCCCCCACCCCCCCACCCCCCTATAAAATGCTATCTGTCAGAGGAGAGAGAAGCTTCCAGAGCATGGTCAGGATTTAAGTATCAGTGACAGCTGAATTTTCTGTCAATGCCAATTTTTTCCTCTTATCTATCACTATGAAGCCATAAAATGGGATCATAATTTATATATATATATATATATACACATATATATACATATATATATATATATATACACACATATATATACATATATATATATATATATACACACACAATTTTTTAATGAAAATTTCTGGTATTAAAAAGAGCAAGATTAAAGTCTTATAGTTACCTTTTAGAAGTAACCACACTTTCATAAATATTTAAGTAAAATTTAAATGAACTTTTATTGTAATTTTAATTTCCTGTTTCCCTATTAAGTAGATATGGTAAATTGTATTTAATCGTTTCTTTTATCAGTTACTCTCAAGGCTTTTGTTTGGAGCCATATCCTTAGGTAATAGTGAGAAAGGTAGAAAGTTGTGAACTGATCAGTTTTTCTAATGGCTAAGCCTGACCCAGGCATCTCATTCTTTTCCTTACCATGTAGTAAGTTAATCAGTGAAATAGTTTTGGTGTTTAACACACATACACCCTTTATTCAAAAAAATTTAACACTGTCTTAATAGAATTATGTCATTAATTTATTATGATTTTCAGTTCTGTGAGTTTTTGTGCCTATAGAAAATGGGGGTTAAATTGAAAGTGTTAAACTTTTTTTGTAGGTTATTTTATCTGATGCTAGTGCTCCTGGTGAAGGAGAGCATAAAATCATGGATTATATCAGAAGACAAAGAGGTAAAACTCAGTTATAAATATTTGATTATGTGTTCTAGTATAAAGAAGAAAAGTCTTTAAATAGAAAATGTATTTGGTAAGATGTGATATTCCTGTGGTATAAAATAAAATGAAAAATTTTTTTTCTTCCTTCTATAGCCCAGCCTAACCATGATCCAAATACTCATCATTGTTTATGTGGAGCAGATGGTAAGTTTCTTCTTTGGGGATTTGATTCTCTGGGATTAAACCATAGTAAGTTGATGGGTTGATGTATAGGAATGGATTATTCATGAATTGAGAATTCTAAAATGCCTTGCTTATTTTATGTTTGAAAAGTAACAGTTAAATTTAAGTAGCTGTTTGTGACTCATGTCCCCATCTTTAAATTTTTATTACACTCTTGACATTTAAGTATACCTACGTTTATCTTTAAAATGGAGAATTTCTCAGGCGTTTAATCCTGAGTGGTAGTCTGCTCTAGGTTCACATATCTGAAGGACTTCTCTTGTCCAAGAACTGCTAGGAAGTATTAGGCCTTTGGGCTTTGCTGACTCTGTGTGCTCATGTGGGCCTCTCTCTGTGTTGGTGTCCTGTAGTATGTGGTTCTGTAAGGATCCTCTCAGAGTGCTCACTGCTCAGTGTTTTTGTCATTGTTGATTGATAGCTGATCTCATTATGCTTGGCCTTGCTACACACGAACCCAACTTTACCATTATTAGAGAAGAATTCAAACCAAACAAACCCAAACCATGTGGTCTTTGTAATCAATTTGGACATGAAGTCAAGGACTGTGAAGGTTTGCCAAGAGAAAAGAAAGGAAAGGTAAGAACTCTGAGATGGCAGTTGTCTGGTTTTTAAAATGGAAAAAGAGAAGATTATGGTTGATCAGACCTTTTTTGCCTGCTTGCTTTGTTAATGCCTCGCAGAAATATTTCTTTTAAAGCACTTTAAAGTTAAACTGCATTCAAAAGCGTGCCCACGCTTTTTCCAGTTTCCACTTTTTCTCATATAGTCTGTATCTATGTGAAGCTTAGGTCTCATGGGTAATCCCCATTACTAGCAGTTTCTTTGTAGTTACTTAAATGATTACTCTTATTAAAAGGAATTGCGCATCAAATATATTAAATTCCTTCATACTTAAGTTACTCTCAGTTTCTATGTATTTTGGGTTCACTTTATTGTATCCAAACTCCTTAAAAGCAGTTATTTATGAATAACATGTCTCTTTAAAAAGACATTGTTAAGTGAGTAAAGCAGATAAGAAATATAATATACAGTTTCAGCTTTGCAATAAAATAAAGGTGATATACTTGTATCTATGCAGATATATTCACAGAGAAGGGTGTAGAAGCATATACATCAAAATGTTAATATTAATTGGGTTCTAGGTCAGGAGGTGGCAAATAATGGCCCTTCAGATTTGGCTCATAAGCTTTAAAGAATGGTTTTTTTGCATTTTTTTTTCCTTTTTTTTTTAAAGAAAGAACATGGCAACAGAGAGCATGTGACACCCAAAGGTTAAAATATTTACTATCTGGCTCTTTACAGAAAATGTTTGCTGACCCCTAGTCTAGATGTGATTGGCATTATGGGTAATTTTAAATTTAAAGTAGTTTGAGGACTTCTTTTAATTTAATACTTGTAAAATGAGTAGTGCTTTAGTACAAAACCTTTCAAATTTGTTTTGTTGGAAAAAATTAGGAGAGTTTGATGTCAACATGTTTAATCTTCACTCCATTTCTTGCAGCATGATGAACTTGCCGATAGTCTCCCTTGTGCAGAAGGAGAGTTTATCTTCCTTCGGCTCAGTGTTCTTCGTGAGGTATGCAGAAATAATCATTGGAACGGACCCTGTAAAGTAGAGTGCCTTTGGATAGCTTTAACAGCAGCACTCTTTTTTGTTTATAGTATTTGGAAAGAGAACTTACCATGGCCAGCCTACCATTCACATTTGATGTCGAGAGGAGCATCGATGACTGGGTCTTCATGTGCTTTTTTGTGGGAAATGACTTCCTTCCTCATTTGCCATCTTTAGAGATTAGGTATGTATATTCTGGTGGTTGTCTAAACTGTTGTTTCAGCCTTCTTGACTTTACAGTGCATACTGGTCCTAATGCATAATATTTGTTTCCTGGTGACAGGGAAGGTGCAATTGACCGTTTGGTTAATATATACAAAAATGTGGTACACAAAACTGGGGTAAGTTCACTCTTGAATAATTTCAAAACAGAAGTATTTGCTTTTATAAGAAGGTCATTTTACATGTATTTTATCACTTACAGGGTTACCTTACAGAAAGTGGTTATGTCAATCTGCAAAGAGTACAGATGATCATGTTAGCAGTTGGTGAAGTTGAGGATAGCATTTTTAAAAAGAGAAAGGATGATGAGGTAAAGTGTTTCTATTGCAGTAGCTAAAATTGCTCCTGTCTCTAATAGGCTATGATGATCCTGTGATTATACTTTAACCTCTCTGAGTGCATTATCATACCATTACTGTGTATCAAACACTAATGTAATTGTGAGTGGTCAGCGCTTTGATGATTTTTTAAAGGTTATGATGCTTGCTGTGTGGAATTATCTGTTGCCCACTGTTTGAGTTGCTTTGTAATTGTTTTCTCTCTTCATAATCTTAATTAGGGTTAAACCCAAACACCCGTCTAACAAGTAGGATATTAAATGAGGGTGCCAAAGCTAGAAGAGTGCTGGGATTGAACTAGTGGCTGCTGTGTGTTTTAGGAAATACCTGTGCTCTGGGAGACAGGTTAAGACCTAGGAACTAGATCTCTAGTAGAGGGTAGAGGATCTGGGTTGAATTGTTTCAGGCAGGGCAGAGGCTTAGAAGAATGTAGGATCTATGAAGGGTCACAGTTCTGGAAAAGAAATTCAAACATAAAAGAAGAAAATAAAATGACTAAGTACTTGGAAATTGTTTACATGTGATGGGAGAATGCTTAGGTGAGAAGCCCTGGTTTCTGACTTGGGCAGTTGAGATTTTGCTGATGTCATTCACTGAGATAGCAAGCACTAGGGAGGAACAGGTTGGGGTGGGGGCAAGGTACAGAAATTGAGTTTCCTTTTGGAGGTGTTGAGTTTGAGGGGCTCTGGAACACCTGAGGGGAGAAATGCCTGTTAAGCAATTGGATGGATTTGTCCAAAGCTCAAGACAGAGGTCTTCTGAAAAGAGATTTGAGAACCATTAGCAGAGGGGAGGTACTTGGTGCTGTGAGAGTGAACTCAAAGACTCTGGGAGATTGTGTGGCATGAAGGCACTTCAACTGAAGCCTCAGGACATGGACATGTAAGGACTAGAGAAAAAGGAGCTGGTTCTAGAAAGGTGGGAGGGAATTCCCAACTGGACAAGAAGCCATCCATGCACAGTGCTGCCTGAACTGTCAGAGTGAGATAGACAGGCCAGGGGTTCCCAGGTCCCAGGGCTGCTGCTGGAGTGGAGGGACAGCAGCCTAAGGTAGCTTCAAATAAAAAGTTGTGCGGGGAGTTAGAGCAAATGCAACATAACAGAATGTTACATTGCTACATGATCTGCTAACAGATTAAAACATGTCATTATTTATGACAAGATTTTATATTTTTGTTAGTTTCTTACACTATGGCTAGTGATCTCTTTTTCAGAACTTTGGGCCCCATTTTATTCAACACAGTGCCTAAAATTGTAAGCATTCTTTCCACAAGCTTTGGTATTTGGTAAGCTTTTTCTGTGGTGGTAAGATGCTTCACATTTAAAATTCAAATTATAGTACTAGCTTTGGGGTATGAAATGTCTACTATAATAGCCATTTTGACTACGTTTTTAACAATTACAGTGGCTTTACTTTACTTGCTGCCAGTTACGCTTAACCAGAAATTATTCATGCTGTGTGCTACTGGGTGGAAAAACCTCGTGTTAGAACATAGTCCTTTCATGTGGCTTTAGCAGACTGTACCTTTAACTGTTGGTGATCCTTGCACTGGAGGGGAAGATGCAATCCCACAGCTGCTCATAGGGTTCCTGATTTAATTAGTATGGTTTCCAGCTGGGCTGGTGGAGAGGGCATTTTAAGGTCAGGATCCTTTTTGGTGTCCCTGAAGTCATGTGATATTCTTTAGTGTGTTTGGCCATTGGGGGAGATCTATTGAACTAACCCACAGAAATTCCGTATAAAAGTTTCTGGGTGTATGCATTTTTCTGGGAAGAGTGTGTGTCTATGGCTTTCGACAGGTTTCGAAAGGAGTTTATAACCCAAAAAAGATAAAAGATTAGTGAAGTCCATCCACATGTCCTCTAGTCTATTTGTGACTACCACTCTCGGAAATAGGTATTAACAGGCCAGCAGAACAAAGGGAAAGGAATACACAATATTTATTATTGGAACTGGGTGGAAAATAAAGGCCAGAAATGTGCTTTTTATTTTATGAGCTTTGATGTTTGCCTTTTTTCTTACAACTGTTCATTCATTTAGCAAATATTTATAAAGTGTTCACCATGTGCTGGTTGATGTTTTCAGTGCTAATGATACAGCAAAGCACCAAACAAAGACACAGATCCCCCCTGGTGTTTACATTCTCGTGGGGGACGTGGACAATAAACTAAGTAGACTGTGCAATGTATTACAGAGTGATAAGTGTCATGAAGAAAATGAAAGCAGGTAAAGAAATGTCTGGGGAGGTTACAGATAGAAAAGAGGCAACCAGGGAAGGCCTCACCAACAGAAGCCATTTGAATAAAGAACTGAAGGACATGGGGAAGTAAACCATGCATATATTTGCAGGACAGCAGGAATAGCCAGTATGAAGACTCAAAGGCAGAAGCATACCGAGGATATTCTCAGAATAATCAGGGGCCAGAGGAGCAGGGGCAGAGAAAGGAGGAGAAGTTGTAGGAGATGAGGTTAGAAGGATGATGAAGGGCCAGATCTAGTAGGACTCTGTAGGTCATTATAACAACTTTAGCTTTCCTTTTGCATCCGTGAAGGATTTTGAGCAGAAGGGTGACATGATCTGACATATATCTTAGAAAGATGACTTGTTGCCTTGTTGAGACTTAACTGTGTAGAGGCAAAGATGAAGCAGTGAGCTCAATTAGGAAGCTTGTTTGCAATAATCCAAGGAAGCCAGAACAGTGGCTGTGGAGATGGTGAGAGTAGTTGGATTCTGGACATACTTTAAAAGTACAGCCACTGGGATTGGCTAATAGATTAAATGTGGGGAGTAAGGGAAAGAAAGATGTTGAGAATGACTCCAAGGTATTTTATTCAAGCACCTGAAAAATAGTCCGAGCAATTGTGATGAGGAGGAAGACTCTGGGAGATGCAAAGGTGGGAGTGGCAATTCCATTTTGGTCATGTTAAATTTGAGGCATTCTGGTGGGGATGTTGAATGAGGAGAATCCTTATCTGATGGGTGATATTTAAAGCCATGAGACTAGGTGGTTACTGCCACAGGAGTAGAGAGGTGGGTGGATCCATGTACTGGGTCCAAGAGCATAGCAACGTTAGGAGGTTGGGGAGCTGAGGAACCAAGGGCACAGGAGGGGAGGAGGAGAACCGGGTGAGTGTCATGTCTTGGAAGCCAAGTGAAGAGAGTATATCAAGGAGGAAAGAATCATGGTCAGATAAGGACCAAAAACTGACTAAAGGATTTCACAGTCTAGAGGCCATTGTTGACCTGAGTCTGAGAAGTTTCACTCAAGGTGGGACCAAAAACTTGATGAAAGAAATTGGTGGTTTCCAAATTTTAAGAGGTCAAGGTAGTTCATCACCTGGGCTCCATAGAGATGCAAGCTTACCAATCCAACACTCAGCCCCTTTCCTGAAGGAAAGCACAGATTTCAGTTGTCAGTATGACTAGGAAGGAAGAGAAGTGCAGCTAGAGTAAGGTGATGGCCAGTACAGTGTCCTCTGGTCCCCACCGCAGCAGCCATGGCCACCCTAGCTCCCTGGATACTCTGGGGAAACTTGGACATGGAGGTGGGTGGTAGGTGGTATGTTCTGCTGCAAGGGAGGCCTTAAAATAACCCAGTTAGTTGTGAGCAAAATCCATCTAAAGGCCTGTCCAGTTGAAATCATGGCTGCAATTTTAAAATGAGTAGAGGGAAGAATCAGTCAGTTGATGTTCAATGGACCCATGCCTGTGCATTAAATTGGCCCAGAATAAGTGGTGCACCCATCTGAGTTTCCTTCCTTTCTTCCCATTAGATTGTGTTTTTAGAAATTGGAGGGAGTGTTTGCAGAGAGCGCCGCTTCTCTCTTTTCCCTGTTGTCCCACGCATGCTACAGAGTTAAGGACTGCCTAAGCCCTTTTTATCGTTATTAAACTATGTTGATTTTGTGAAAGATTGACATCTTAGTTATTAACTGTGTTCAGCTAAAACTAAAAAATTGTTAGTTTTCTTTTCTTATTTTGATCTTTTCCATATTAGTAGCCTGTTAGATTTGCTCCATGGTAAAATAAGGGTCTCTGTCATGGCTCTTGCATTCTTTCCTGAAATGTCAAAAACAGTCTGAAAAAAAATTGAGAGGAAAGATTAAATTCTGCCTAAGCCCAATATGGAATGTTCTCTACCCATTTCAAGTTCTGATAAGCAGCACTTTGAACAAACAGTCTGTTGCCTAGTTCGGTGATGTGTACCTAGTTTTCTGGGGTCTGCCTTTGAAACTTAAATTATCTCTCAAATCATGCCTGGTAATGTTTAACTCTGACATTTTTGTGTAATTATTTGACAGAATGTGTGGATTTTATACTTTTAGGACAGTTTTAGAAGACGACAGAAAGAAAAAAGAAAAAGAATGAAGGTGAGTCATTAATTTCATAAAATTGGCTGTAGTGTAAGTTTACAGTTTGGGAGGAAGATGCTCATTACAGCAGCTTTATTCCTTATCCAGTAAGAAGCAGTGCCAGTGTTGGTTTTGAAGTCCTCTCTAAGCTCTGGGGTCTGGAGGGATACATTGGCCGGCGGAGAGGGGGGGGTGGGGGTGGGACGGGACCCTTCGCTATGTGAATTTTTTACAACAATTAGGTACTGTTTTGTAATAAAACCAGTCAACTTTTTGTATCCTCTTGGAAGTTACTTCACTCTGTCTTATTCCTACGTCTTTGTCAGATGAATATTCCTAGGACATGATACACTGTAAACTCTTGTTTCTCTGCTCCGAAATCACTGCTGACTCTAGTTCCCCTTGGAATCCAGCTGTCATTCCTTAGCTTGGCATTTCGAGCTCATGATCTGGTCCAATTCTAGTCATCCAGCTTTTTCTCTGCTGTCTTCTAAATATACCATGGCCCCCCTGACTCAGTGTTGCCTTCATTTGGTACCCTCAGTCTTTATAGTTCACCTCACATCTTACCTTTTCCACAAGGCCTCCCTTGTTGCTTCTGCTCATGGTCCAGGTTGGATGATCCTTTCTCTTAATCATGGGCTTCTTGCTCTTGCTCTTTGTTTTCTTACTTAATTGCATATGCTTAATAGTCACTTACAAGCTTTAGTTCTTTTTTTTTTCTTGTTTTCCTTACTGGGTTTTGCCCAAGCTGATTACTCACCTATCCCTTTATTGCAAAAAATGTCAGTGACATTAATTACGCTCACAGTGTTGCACAACCATCACCACTGTCTATTTCCAGAACTTTTTTATTGTCCCAAGTAGAAACTCTATACCCCTTAAGTAGTAACTCACCAGTGTCCTCTCCCCTTCCCCTGGTAACCTCTAATTTCCTTTCAGTCTTTATAAATTTGCTTTTTCTAGCTCTCTCACATAAGTGGAATCATATGATATTTGTCCTTTGTATCTGGCTCAATTCACTTAGCATAATGTTTTCAAAGTTCATCTGTGTTGTAGCTTGTAATAGAACTTTACTCCTATTTATGGCAGAATAATATTCCATATATTATGTAACACAGTTTATGTATCCATTCGCCTGTGGATGGACTCTTGTGTTGTTTCTGCCTTTTGGCTATTGTGAATAATGCTGTTATGAATATTTGCTTATAAGCATCTGTTTGAGTCCCTCTTTTCATTTCTTTTGGATATATACCTAGGAGTGGAATTGGCTGGGTCATATGGCAATTCTTCCTCAAGTGTAACTTTTTGAGGAACTGCCACTGTTTTTCCCACTGGTTTTGCTATTTTACATTCATACTAGTATGTGCAGGGGTTCCAGTTCCTCCACATCTTTACCAACACATGATATTTTCTTTTTTTTTTTTTTTTTTTTTTAATTTGTGTGGTTTATTTATTTATTTTGAGTATAGCCATCCTAGTGGGTATGAAGTGGTATCTCATGATGGCTTTGATTGGTGGTTCTCCAGTGGCTGATGATGTTGAGCATCTTTTCATCTGTTTATGAGCCATTTGCATATCTTCTGTGGAGAAATGTCAATTCAAATCCTTTGCCCATTTTTATTTATTTATTTTTTTTTAAATCATCATTTTATTGAGATATATTCACATACCATGCAGTCATACAAAACAAATCGTACTTTCGATTGTTTACAGTACCATTACATAGTTGTACATTCATCACCTAAATCAATCCCTGACACCTTCATTAGCACACACACAAAAATAACAAGAATAATAATTAGAGTGAAAAAGAGCAATTGAAGTAAAAAAGAACACTGGGTACCTTTGTCTGTTTGTTTCCTTCCCCTATTTTTCTACTCATCCATCCATAAACTAGACAGAGTGGAGTGTGGTCCTTATGGCTTTCCCAATCCCATTGTCACCCCTCATAAGCTACATTTTTATACAACTGTCTTCGAGATTCATGGGTTCTGGGTTGTAGTTTGATAGTTTCAGGTATCCACCACCAGCTACCCCAATTCTTTAGAACCTAAAAAGGGTTGTCTAAAGTGTGCGTAAGAGTGCCCACCAGAGTGACCTCTCGGCTCGTTTTGGAATCTCTCTGCCGCTGAAGCTTATTTCATTTCCTTTCACATCCCCCTTTTGGTCAAGAAGATGTTCTCCGTCCCACGATGCCGGGTCTACATTCCTCCCCGGGAGTCATATTCCACGTTGCCAGGGAGATTCACTCCCCTGGGTGTCTGATCCCACGTAGGGGGGAGCCTTTGCCCATTTTTAAATCAGGTTATCTTTTTATTGTTGAGCTGTAGGAATTCTTTTTAGGTTGTGGCTATTAAACCCTTATCAGATATGTGATTTCCAGCTATCATCTCCCATTCTGTGGGTTGTCTTTTCACTCTCTTCATTATGTCCTTTGATGCACAGTAGATTTTAAAATTTTTTTTTTAATGGAAGTTAAGAAAAGTCTAGCCTCTTTGCTCTTAACAACATTCTCTCCTTCCCCATGTAAGTAATTATTAATGTTTTATGGTTTACCATTGTATTTTTTTCTTTATTTTTTTTATTTGAGATTGTTCACATATCATACAGTTATCCAAAGGTCCAAACTATACAAGCAGTTGCCCATGGTACCATCATACACCTGTGCATTCATTACTACAATTGATTTTTTTTTAATTTTTAGAACATTTTTCACTACTCCAGAAAAGACATAAAGACAAAAAAAGGAAACTCAAATCCTCCCATACCTTTACCACCCCCCCTCCATTATTGATTCATAGTATTGGTATAGTACATTTGTTACTGTTGATGAAAGAAAGTTATAATACTACTAATCGTAGTATATAGTTGAAATAGGTATTTTTTTTCCTATATGCCCCTCTATTATTAACTTCTAGTTATAGTGCCATACATTTGTTCTAGTTCATGAGAGAGATTTCTAATATTTATACAGTTAATCACAGATGTTGCCCACTACAAGAAGCACTGTTTTATACCTTCCCATCTTTTAACCTCTAGCTTTCCTTCTGGTAACATATATGACTCTGAGCTTTCCCTTTCCACCACATTCGCACACCATTCAGCACTGTTAGTTATTCTCACAATGTGCTACCGTCACCTTTGTTCATTTTCAAATGTTCAACCTAGTTGAACATTTGGCTCATAATAAGCAACCACTCCCCATTCTTTAGCCTCGTTCTATATCCTGGTAACATATTTCATGTCTGTGAGTTTACGTATTCTGATTAGTTCATATCATTGAGACCCTGCAATATTTGTCCTTATGTGTCTGACTTACTTCACTCAATATAGTGCCCTTAAGGTTTCTTCATCAACCCATTTTTTAAAGACGGTTTTGTTCACACACCATACATTGCATCCTAAGTAAACAATTGATGGTCCCCTGTATAGTCACGTATTTATGTATTCACCACAATCACCACCATCTATATAAGGACATCTCCATTTTTTCCACAAAGGAGAAGGAAGAGTCCAAGAATGTAGAGAGACAAAAGAAAAAGAAAAAAGAAAGAGAAAAAAAGAAACACGACAGCCAGGAATCAACAAATGGAAAGATAGCTTTACACTAAAGTAGAATAAAGAGTCAGATAACATCACCAGTACCAAAAGTCCCATACCTGTCCCTTATGTCCCCCTCTTACATGCATTTAGCTTTGGTATATTGCCTTTGTTAACATTGAAGGGAGCATAATACAATGTTTCTGTTAATTAAAGTCTCTAGTTTGCATTAATTGTATTTTTCCCTCTATACCACCCTGTTTTTAACATCTTGCAAGGTTGACATTCATTTGTTCTCCCTCATGTAAAAACATGTTTGTACATTTTATCACGATTGTTGAGTACCCTAGGTTTCACTGAGTTATACAGTCCCAGTCTTTATCTTTCCTGTTTCCTTCTGGTGTCCCACATGCTCCTAACCTTCCTCTTTCAACCATACTCACAGTCATCTTTGTTCAGTCTACTTACATTGCTGTGCCACCATCACCCAAAATTGTGTTCCAAACCTCTCATTCCTGTCTTTTCCTATCTGTCTGTAGTGCTCCCTTTAGTATTTCCTGTAGAGCAGGTATCTTGTTCACAAACTCTGTCATTGTCTGTTTGTCAGAGAATATTTTGAACTCTCCCTCATATTTAAAAGACACTTTTGCCGGATATAGAATTCTTGGTTGGCAGTTTGTCTCTTTCAGTATCTTAAATATGTCACCCCACTTCCTTCTTGCCTCCATGGTTTCTACTGAAAAATCTGCATATAGTCTTATCAAGCTTCTTTTATATGTGATGGATCGCTTTTCTCCTGCTCCTTTCAGGATTCTCTCTTTGTGTTTGTCGTGTGATAATCTGATTATTAACTGTCTTGGTGTAGGCCTATTCAGATCTATTCTGTGGGGTACACTGCGCTTCTTGAATCTGTAATTTTATGTCGTTCATAAGGGATGGGAAATTTTCATTGATTATTTCCTCTATTATTGCTTCTGCCCCTTTTTCCTTCTCTTCTCTTTCTGGGACACTCATGACATACACATTCGTGCTTTTCATGTTGGCATTCAATTCCCTGAGACATTGCTTATATTTTTTCGTTCTTTTCCCTATCTGTTCTCTTGTGTGTAGGATTTCTGGTGTCTTGTTCTCCAGTTCCTAAGTGTTTTCTTCTGCCTCTTGGGATCTGCTCTTGTATGTCTCTGTTGTGTCTTTCATCTCTTGTGTTGTGCCTTTCATTTCCATAGATTATGCCAGTTATTTTTTCAAACTTTTGATTTCTACCTTATGTTTGCCCAGTGCTTTCATTATTTGCTACATCTCTTTTGCCATATCTTCCCTAAACTTTTTGAATTTTTTTAGCATTAATTGGTTCAATTCCTGTATCTCAGTTGAAGTGTAAGTTTGTTCCTTAGACTGGGCCATAACTTCGTTTTTCTTAGTGTAGATTGTAATTTTTTGTTGTCTAGGCATCTGGTTTCCTTGGTTACCCCATCAGGGTTACCCAATCAGGTTTTCTCAGACCAGAACGGTCTCAGGTCTCAGAAGGAGGCAATATTCAGTATCAGGTTTCCCTGAGGGTGTGTCTTAGAAGATTGACACACCCTGTGAAGCCTCTAGCTGCTGTGCTTTTCCTAACCTGCCCAGCAGGTGGCACCTGTCAGCCTTTTGCTCCTGACTGGTGCAAGGAGGTGTGGGGCCCGCTTAGTTTCTGTTTTGGCCATTTTCCCCCAGGCTCTGGGGTCTGGTTCTGAATGGAAGGCCAGTAGTAGAGCTGGGCACCACCTCCTTCCTCTTAGGGAAGATATACCCCATAGGGAGTTATCATCTGCATTTAAATAGGTCCTTTGTCTCCTGACTGCTATCTCCACCCTTGTCTGGGTCAGAGCGCTGCGAATCGAAAATGGCTGAGGCTTTCTCCACTGAGCTGCTCAGGTTGAGAGGGAGAAAAAGGGACAGAAAGCCCCCTTTCAGGGCCAGTCCATGGTCCCCCCAGTTTCATCCGTTGGCCAGAGATAGCACCTGGTCTTCTGGGCTTCCCCTGTCAGGGCAGAGAAGTCTTCTGTCTCTTTAAGGTTTTCTGTCACTAAAAACCTGTCTGCTTGTTGGGAATTTGTAGCTTGTATTGAGCAGTCTTCATTTGTTAATTAAAACCCCAGTTAAAGCTGGCATGCGGTTTATTCACTTGTTCAGCGAGTGCTGCTTTCTGCTACAGCGAGGTTTTTTTTTTTTAATCAAGATTTATTCACATGCCATACAGTCACCCAAAGTATATAATCCATTGATCACATTACTATCATATAGTTGTTCATTCATCACCCCGATCAATTTTTTTTTTAGCATTTTCCTTGTACGAGAAGAAGTGAATGCAAGAATAAAAAAAATTGCCCCCCGTTCTTTCTTTAGTTTTTTTTTTTTTTGCCCCCGTTTTTCTACTCATCCATCCATACACTGGACAGAGGGGAGTGTGGTCCCCATGGCTTTCCCGATCACATTGTCACCCCTCATAAGCTACATTGTTACACAATCATCTTCAAGATTCAAGGATTCTGGGTTGTAGTTCGATAGTTTCAGGTATTTACTGCTAGCTATTCCAATTCATTAGAACCTAACAAGGGTTATCTATATTGTGCATAAGAGTGTCCGCCAGAGTGACCTCTTGGCTCCTTTTGGAGTCTCTCAGCCACTGAAACTTATTTCATTTCATTTCACATCCCCCTTTTGGTCAAGAGGATGTTCTCCATCCCACGATGCCGGGTCCATATTCCTCCCCGGGAGTCGTGTTCCATGTTGCCAGGGAGATTTACACCCCTGGGTGTCAGATCCCACATAGAGGGGAGGGCAGTGATTTCACCTGCCAAGTTGGCTTAGCTAGAGAGGGAGGGCCACATCTGAGCAACAAAGAGGCTTTCAGGAGGAGACACTTTGGCACAATTATAAGCAGGCGTAACCTCTCCTTTGCAGTAACAGTCTTCCCAAGGGCAAGTCCCATGATAGAGGGCTCAGCCCATGAAACTGCCAGTCCCCAATGTCTATGAGCACATCAGCAACCATCGAGGTGTGGAAGCCCAGCACCCTTGCATTCTCCCCCAGCTCCTCAGCAGGGCTCTGCATATTTTTTTCATTTTTTTTTTTCTTTTTTAAGTTAACTATTAACTATATAAAAAAATAAATAAAAAACATACAATAAAAAAAATTTCAAACAAAACAAAACAAGGGAAAAAGAAAAAGACAACTAACCTAAAATAACTGCTTTACTTCCAACATGTTCTTACTCTACCCCAAGAAAACAACCTAATATAGCAACATTTCTGTGAACTTGTTCCTGTCATAGCCACCAGAAATTAACAAGCCATATTCATACCTGGGCTTCCCAGAACATTAAATTTACCAGTGATTGCTTATCTGTTCTTGTTAGGTTATCATTCCCCCTTCACTAATTGCTGTCTATCACTAGGTCCCCTGCGTTCTACATTATAAACCATTTATTTTACGTTTTTCAGTGTTCACATTAGTGGTAGCATATAATTTTTCTCTTTTTGTGCCTGGCTTATTTTGCTCAGCATTGTGTCTTCAGGGTTCATCCTTGTCGTCATATGTTTCATGACATTGTTACTTCTTACTGCCACGTAGTATTCCATCATGTGTATATACCACATTTTTATCCACTCATCTGTTGAAGGACATTGTTACCCTCTGTTGGCAATTATGAAAATTGCTGCTTTGAACATTGGTGTGCAGTTCGGGCTGCTGTGGGGGGAGGGGTTCCCAGCTCGGGTCTGCAGTTTTTACTTACAGATTTTATGCTGCAGTCTCAGGCATTCCTACCAGTCCAGGTTGTTATATGATGTGTGGGCAGTCATGGTTGTCCCCCAGAAGTTTTTCCAGATTGTTTACTGGTTGCTCCTCGTTTTTTATTAGTGGTTCCAGGGGAACTAACTAACTTCTACTCCTCTCTCTGCCGCCATCTTCTTCCGAGTCCAGTAGTTTTTAATTTTAATGAAGTCCAGTTTGTCTGTGTTTTCCTTTTTTGCCTGTGTTTTTGTTATATTTAAGAAACCATTGCCAAATCCAAGGTTATGAAGATTTACTCTGTGTTTTCTTCCTAAGTGTTTCATAGTTTGAATTCTTATATTTAGATTTTTGATCCGCGATGAGTTAATTTTTGTATATGGTGTGAGTTAAGGCTCCAGTTTCATTCTTTTGCATATGGATATCCAGTTTTCCCGGCACTGTTTCTTGAAGAGACTTGTTTTTTCCCCATTGAATGGTCTTGGTACCCTTGTCAAAAATCAGTTGACCGTAGATATAAGGGTTTATTTCTCGACTCTCAATTCTATTCCACTTGTCTATGTCTTTATGCAAGTACCACACTGTTTTGATTACTGTATGCTTTGTAATATGTTTTGAAGTTAGGAAGTATGAGTCCTCCAACTTTTTTATTTTTCAAGAATGTTCTGTCTATTCGTAGTTGCTTGGAATTCCGTCTGAATTTTAGGATAGGTTTTCACATTTCTGCCAAAAATGCTGTTGGGGTTTTTAAAAGGATTGTATTCAGTCTGTCTTTTGCTTTTGGTAGTATTGTCATCTTAACAATGTTAGGTTTTCTGATCCCTGAAAATAATATATCTTTCCACTTAATTTCTTTCAGCAATATTTTATTGTTCCCTACTGGTTTTTAAACCATGACTGCCTTTTATCATTATTGTTTATTAGAATCTAGCAGTTTCATGAACTAGACGGGAGAAAAGTAGAGTTATTTATTGTCGCAGGTAGATTAAGAACCACTGAGATCGAGAGTGACAAATTTGATTTTTGTCTTATATATTACTACTTTTTTTTAGTCGCTGTCTATTTAATCAGTCAGCCATGTTATAGCCATAACCATAGTTCTAATTATTTGGAAAAAAGAATTAAATTTTAGCAAGGTGAAGGGTAAATAAAAGTTGTATTTTATTTCCCTAAAATTGTGTCTTGAATGTTTTCTGAAACTGATGTAAATATAATGATTAGCCTAATGAGACTTGAAAAGTCTCTCTGTGTATCAGAACAGTGTATGATTTGTATGTTTAAGGCGGAGTTACTGAATGTTACACACTGTTTTTAGAGAGTGTAAGTTACAGTCAGATCAAAATGTGTTAGCAGCCCTGTAATGTTAATGGAAATCCATTTGGTCTTTAATGCGTTTGGAAGTTAAGTACTTAAAGGGAGGACTGCATTTCATTGCCCTCTTTTCCTCATGTCACCTGTGTTGTTGTAATTTTATTTCAATTTCTATATTCATTTCCATTTCTGTTAGAGAGATCAACCAGCTTTCACTCCTGGTGGAATATTAACCCCTCAAGCCTTGGGTTCAAGAAATTCACCAGGTTCTCAAGTAGCCAGTAATCCAAGACAAGCAGCCTATGAAATGAGAATGCAGAATAACTCTGTAAGTGGTTTACCTTTGTGTGACTTTGAAGAAAGTGGTAAATATTAGATGTCTCTTGGAGTTTGTGTGTGTGTGTGTGCATGAATTTTATCACTTTAGCCTGAAGTGATTTTATTCTATAGTTTTTCTCAGTTTCTTTTGTCTTGAGCTGTGTATAACTGTTGTAGCCATCTTTATCAATATGAAAATATCTAAAAGATGTGAAAGAAAAGTGTATCCAGATATCTAGCTGCATGTGAATATAAAGAGCTAGCTAAGTGGCTGCAGTGTTTCTCGAGTGCTGATAGGCCACAGTGGCTATCTCTGCTTCCTCCTTCACCCACAGATATTGGGTGATGGATGGTACTGGAAGCATGACAGGGACATCCATATAGCTCATAGCTGGAGCAAGGGAGGAGGGTGGTTTTTGCTGCCCTGTTTTCCCTTGCCTTTCAGGGGTCAGTCGGGGCATTTTGCAGAATAGTATTCCTCGGTCTATCAAATATAGGTGTATCTTACTGCCTAAATCCTCGCTCTCTGACTCAGGCTTGGAATAGATACAAATAAATATACTAAGATAGCTGTGTCTATCCAAAAGTTGCTCCCGATGTGAAACTCAGGAACTGGATGTCTCGTGTTGTATCATTCCTTGTGAACATTGCAATCCAAATTCCAGAAACAAGTCAACTCAGCCAGCAAGAGTGTACCCTGACATGAACTCAGCACATGGCAGGAGAGAGGGTTGAGAGAATAGATCACTAATATGCACAGACAGCAGATAAGAGAAGCCATTGCTTATTTCAGGCTAGTAGACATAAGTATGTGTCGTACAGGGCAGAAAGATATTAAGTAAGACTGTAAACTTCTTTTGTAAACTTTTGCTATGGTATATCGAAGGAAATTGTGTAAGCTTGGATATTTAAATATCTTTATTTTAATACTTACCCTGTTGGTGTGCATACCCATTATTACAGGGAAACCCTGTATGTGGAATTTTTGCCACATCAGGAAACTGATTAAATTTGTATTTGCAGTAATCCACACCTAGACGTTTTAGGCCTTTAGATTTGGAATTTGGAAACTGCAGTGTTGAATCTCCTGAGAGAAGCAGGCTGGATGTCTGTTATATTTTTTTCCCTCTGATTTTTGTTTTCTTGTCTTGTTCCTTACACTCCTAACAGAGTGGGATGTGGAGTGTCAGGAAAAGGGGTTGCAATGAGACACCTGCGTAGAAGAGAAACAGCTGATATCCATCATCCAAGATTATAGCATCTATAGTCCCCACAAAGTAGAACTGAGAGTGGCTAGTATTCTCAAACACCCCGCTGATGATAGAATGCTTTTTCCTTAATCTCAAGGAGGCAGACAGGTCTAAATGTTGCTGGCTGTGATTACTGTGAGAAGGATTCTAAGATTATATTCAGGCTCCACTAGACCAGACCTACTGTTGATGCATAATGCCTGCCTGGGAGTAGGAATAGAGAGAGAGTGTGATTAAGTTCCTTATTTGATCCCATCTTAATCCTTCATGATGTCATTATTTATATATAGGCAAGAGTATGGGATTGGAAGCTTAGTATAGTGGGATTTTTGCCTTAAGTATGTTCTGAAGTTAAGAAATTCATGAAGCCAAATTACCAGTTCATTTAAAGGGAGCCTATGAAGTTTTGGATTTTTGCTATTTTATCTTTTCTGAACTGTTCCAGCATGTGCATCTCCAGTACCAGACTAGTTTCTACTGCTGGTCACCATTGGTGATGGTTGATAGATTGCTTCTGTTTACTCATAAACATACTTTGAATTTTGCATTCTGAAGTGTGGTTTCATTATATCTGGGGCCATCCTCAATTTAGTAGACTATGTCTGATTGGGAAAAGAGTTTTTTATAAAGAAATAGAGACAAAAATTGATTGTGGTGATGAATGCACAACTGTGTAATGATACTGTGAACAACTGATTGTACACTGTGGATGATTGTATGGTATGTGAATGTATTTCAATAAAATTGAATTTAAAAAAATAAAAGAAATAGCAGGGAAAGACTTAGCATTACAGGATAAACAACCTTTTTTCCTTGAAAGTGGATTATTTTTTTATCTAAAGATGGAGTTTGTATCTTGTTAGTAAAGAATCAGTTTGGGAAGGTTTTTTATACAACTTCTCTGTGCTTTGATGATTGTTAGGAATTAGGAATGTCACATCATATTTAATCCAAATGGATTACTGTAGGCTTTAAAAAATACTAGTGATGACTTGTCAGGTGTTTAACCACATGGGCAGGTTTCATCTTTCCCATACATTGTCTCATTTGATCTTTGCAATAACCTGGAGGAGATGGAGCATTCCCATCCTCATTATAAGGCTCAGGATGTTAAATAGTTGCCCAAGGCCACATGTCCAGGAAAGGTTGGAGTTGGTATTTCAAACATCTGATTAAAAAATACCTATGTCATTTTCCAAGTGCAGCTGTGCTTTGTATTTATTGGGTGGTTTTGTTTGTTTGTTTTGACAGTATTAACTGTATACATTTTTATGAATAAAATTGGCACTATACATTTTTAAAAGGAGAATAAGCACTATAAATATGATTTTGCTTTTGTTTTTAACTTTTCTTGGCCTATTTTATGAACTACTTTCATGTTAAGGTTCTAGTTACAGTGTCATTAAAATAGCCTTTGGCAGTAAGAGAAATAATAATTTTAAGAAAATCACTGAGTTCTCAATTTCAAAATAATTCTGTTTACTTGAAATATCTAATATACCATTGCATAATTGAAGGAAAACATTGTGAAAATGTTTTCTGCCCCTTTTGCAATGTTTTTGGTCATTTAGCTTCTGTTGCAGAAGATTTTTTTTTTTGATTTTTATTAAATATTAAAATACTTCAGGGCATTGCTGTGTTCAGTTAGGTACTAAGAGGAGAAAATAACTGAATTTAGAGTATTGTCCAAGTCTTTGAAATAATGATAAAATCTGCAATTTTCTAAAACTAACTAATGGATTTTTATTTGTACATTTAATTTTAAAACAGTACATAGAAAATGATTTAACAGTTATCTGCAGAGTCTCATTAAACTGTTGCTTTCCACGGGGGTTGTACTAGGATGAGCACTAACCATTTAACTGCATTCTTACCAGCATATTTTTTTTTCCCGTGACAACCTTGTTATTTGATAGGTGGAAAGGGATTGTGAATTCATAACATGAGGGAGAGAGAAGTATTTGAGTCCTATAATTTAAAATATCTACAAAATTAAATTTTTCTTTTCTTTTTCCCTAATGTAAGTTTTACCATAATAGTGTTGAAATTCTTGAGTTTAAGCATAGGAAGTTTGGGACTTTATTACTCTTGAGGAGTATGAAGTGGGGCAAGATCAGTCTCTGTACCTCCTAAATATATTTATCATATCTATTTAATATCTTTAACAAAAAGTGTTTCTGTGAAGCATGGTAGGTAATGGCAGTTGGGTATGTGTCTGATGTAAAATGAATAATGAAATCCTTCTCCGATAATGTCATAATTGTCTGCAGAGTCCTTCAGTATCTCCTAATACGAGTTTCACTTCTGATGGCTCCCCGTCTCCAATAGGAGGAATTAAGCGAAAAGCAGAAGACAGTGACAGTGAACCTGAGCCAGAGGATAACGTCAGGTAAAGCCATTTTTTTGGAAGCACTTTGTTAGGGAATTGCTGAAATAGATACAATCTGATTAATGCTATTTAACTTAGAGCAGCAGTGCCTTCAGATGCTTCCCTGTGATCTTTTTATCCACCAGTAATTAATGTGGAGGGTTAGAGTAGTCAGTAAATTCCAGTGAGATGTGTGAGCTATAACTGTTAAACCTAAATATCTAGATTAGTATGCGTGCAGGTTTTCATCCTCCAAGCCATTTTTCCCTGTGAGACCAAGCACTAGATTGACTAGACATGAGGTGTTTAGCTCCATGTGATCTGAATGTTACTGTTTTGAGAGTACATTTTCAAGCTGCTTAACTCAGAAAGTTCAGTTACACTTGGACACTTAATAGAGTTTGCTCTAATTCTCTCACTTGAAAAGGTTCTTCCTAAAAACGAAATATGCAAGTCATTCTGTAAGAGATAAATATGTATATTTTCAAAACCCACAAACTTGCATATACGCAATTATTTTTCATGACAGTGAGTTTCCGTTTAGTTGTATGCTTAAAATTTTAAGAGGAAACTTTGATTCTTAATTGACCCAGAAGTGTAGGGTCATTCATTTTATAATAAGATTAACAGCCTCTCATGTAATTAAATCCACATTTGAACCCTGGGTTCCCAGTGCAAAAAGCAAACAGGCTCAATTGTTGTAATTCATTAAGAATGTAGGAAAATGTCATATTTCAGAGTTAAGTAGAAAAAAATAGTTGACCACAGCTCATTCTTTTATAGAATGTGGAAGGTGTATGGTTTGTATTTGTGATTAGAAATTACACAAATGCCTTGCACAGTTCTGCATTTTTCTAGCATTCTTTGATGTCAGGTTCTGAGATAATTGACTTACTGATTTAACATTTACCTGATCTATTTTGAATTTTTATCCTCAGCTTCTCTACTTCTGGATTTGCCTCTTTGAGCATGTTGTTTTCTTTGTTTTGGTTTTTTATGTAGCCGTCATGATCAAGAGTAGCTTAATAGATGATTTGATTTGTTTAGTATTTTATTGTTTGATCTTGGTGCTGAGGATAATCAAGGTAGAAGTGTTTCAACCGAGACCTGCTTGGGACTCTTAGCATGTATTTCATGAAAATGTTCTATAAAACCGTGATAGTCCAGTTTAGTGGGTAGAGGCTATTTCTTCTAATAGATATTCCAAGAATCCTTTGTGTAGGGAATAAATTGAAATTGGAATTATGTGTTCTGAAACATGATGCCAATTAATTTGTGAGATCTGGCACATGGTAGAAATAATCCTTAATGGAAAATCACTTTCATTTTCTTGATTTCTCCTGATTTGTTTTTTTAAGTGTTGTTGGCTTCTTTGTGTTCCTTAAATAAAATATTTTTATTTTTTAAAGAATGAGAAATGGGTACTTGAAAAAAAAGTTATACTGTGGGTAAAAATGTGTTTGTTCACATTGTATTTTCTTTTTATTTATTTATTTATTTTTTAAATTTTATTTTGAAATAAATTCAGACTTACAGGAACAGTTGCAAAACCAGTACAAACCCCACACACAGAACTCCAGCATACGCCTCCTCCCTCCTCCGATACCCCGACCCACCAACTTTAACATCCTGTCACACCACCATTTCTTTCTTTCCCTCCCTCCCTCCCTCCCTCACTATCATGCATCATCTATTGCGCTGTCTTCTGAAATATGAGAGCAGGCTGCACGCATCCTTGAACAAACAATATAATTCACATATACACTTCCCATGAAAAGAACATTCTTTTATGCATTCCCATTAAGCGCAGCTAAGAAGTTCAAGAAATTCAACATTGATATAAAGCTTACATTCTATATTTCCTTTTTTTTTTTCTTATGTCCCAACTGTGTCCCTTTGAGCCTCCTCTCCTCCATCCTCAGATCCCATCCAGAATCATCCTTGGCATTTGATTGTCATTGTCTATTTAGACTTTTTTGTTTGTTTGTTTCACTTGTGGAAACATATATACAGGCTTAATCTTCCCATTCCAACCCCTCCCTAGCATTCCATTAGTGGAATTAATCACATTTAGAATGTTTCAATGCTATCCCCTTCCCACCATCCATTACTAGAAATTTCCCTTCACCCCAAACAGAAACCCTACGCTCCTTTCTTAACTCCCCATTGCTCCTTCCCCCACTTTTCATAACCCATACTCCACTTTTCATCTCTATGGTCTTATTCTCTGATACTTTCTTTGTGTTTACCGGGGGGCTTAAATTTAACCTCTTAAGTCTATAACAATCTTGTTTTTCTTTGATACCAACTTAACTTCAGTAGGACACACAAACTATGTTCCTTTACTCCTCCATTCCCCCACCTTTATGTAGTTCTTGCCAAAAATTACATATTTTACATTGAGTCCAAAACCACTGATTTATCATTACATTTTATGTATTTTAGATCCTGTAGGAAGTTAATAGTGGAGTTACAAATCAAAAATACAGTAGTATTGGTATTTATATTTACCATGTGATCTTTACTGGAAATCTTTATTGCTTCATGTGGTTTCAGTCAATTGTTTAGTGTCCCTTCCTTTCAGCCTTCTCAGTTCCCTTTAGCATTTCTTATAGGACTGATCTACTGGTGATGAAGTCCCTCAGCTTTTGATTATCTGGGAATGTTTTCATCTCCCTCTCATTTATACCCTCCAGGTGTTTGTGAATTTTCTAAGTCTCTGATGGTTATTGACTTCTATTTGTATTCCATTGTGGTCAGAGAATGTGCTTTGAATAAATTCAATTTTTTTTTTTAATTTATTGAGGCGTGTTTTATGTCCCAGTATATGGTCTATTTTGGAGAAAGATCTGTGATCACTAGAGAAGAATGTGTGTCCTGGTGATTTGGGATGTAATGTTCCATATATGTCTGTTAAATTTCTCTGTATCTGTCTCTTCTTTCTTTGTTTCTCTGTCGATAGGGCTCCCTTTTAGTATCTGAAGTAGGGCAGGTCTTTTATTAGCAAAATCTCTCAGCATTTGTTTGTCTGAAAGATTTAAGCTCTCCCTCAAATTTGAAGGAGAGTTTTGCTGGATAAAGTATTCTTGGTTGGAAATTTTTCTCTCTCAGAATTTTAAATGTCATACCACTGCCTTCTTGCCTCCATGGTGGCCGCTGAGTAGTCACTACTTAGTCTTATGTTGTTTCCTTTGTATGTGGTGAGTTGCTTTTCTCTTGCTGCTTTCAGAACTTGCTCCTTCTCTTCAGTATTTGACAGTGTGATCAGAATATGTCTTGGAGTGGGTTTATTTGGATTTATTCTATTTGGAGTTTGCTGGGCATTTATGCTTTGTGTATTTATATTGTGTAGAAGGTTGGGGAAGTTTTCCCCAACAATTTCTTTGAATACTCTTTCTAGACCTTTACTCTTCTCTTCCCCTTCTGGGACACCAATGAGTCTTAAATTTGGATGTTTTATTTTATCTATCGTATCCCTGAGATCCTTTCGAGTTTTTTGATATGTTTCCCTATTCTTTCTTTTGTTGTTTTGTTTGCTGTTCTGTGGTCCTCAAGGACGCTGAGTTGTTGTTCAACTTCCTCTAATCTTGTATTACGAGTATCCAGAGTCTTTTTAATTTGGCTAACAGTTTCTTTTATTTCTGTAAGAGCTTCTATTTTTTTTTATTTACTCTTGCAATTCCTTTATGCTCCTCTAGGGTCTTCTTTATGTCCTTTATATCCTGTGCCATGCTGTTTTTCATGTCCTTGCTCTCATTGTTTGACCTTAGTTCTTTGATTAATTGTGCCAAGTACTGTGTTTCTTCTGATCTTTTGATTTGGGTGTTTGGGTTTGGGTTCTCCATATCGCCTGGTTTTATCATATGCTTTAAGATTTTCTGTTGTTTTTGGCCCCTTGGCATTTGCTTTACTTGATAGGGTTCTTTCAGGGTCTATAAAATACCAATCTCTAATTTGTCAGATCTACAGGTTGGTAGTGTACACTTTCTGTAACTCACCAGCAGATGGCATCCTCAAGTCACCTATTCCCCTCAAGTTAGTTCTCCCAAACTTTGTCTTTGTGGTGTGTGGGGGTCTGATTCTTGTGGGGTTCAACTGGTGCACCAAATTTGGGTGTGTTGTTGGTGCTGCCCGCCCTGATTATGGGGTGTCTGAGCGGTTAGGAAGGCAGGGCAGCTTTAATAGTCAAACCTCCCTGGTATTCCTGGAGATTTAAGGCTGTTGCAAGAGTCCAAGCCTTCACCTCAGTCCCGCCACAGATCGTCTCTGCCACTGACCCACAAGTCACTGGCACTGGCGTAGGGTCCCTGGGATATCCGAGCAGGTCCCCGTTCTCAGCCATGCTCTTCCAGGACCCCTGCCGAGGGAAGGCTGCGCCATATCAGAAGTGTGCGCCAGCCCACCAGGGAAGCCCTGGGCCACCAGGCCTTGCAGGGATGTTCCCAGCCTGCTATAAAGAAGGTTGAATGGGGTGTGTTAATTTCCCCCTCTTCGCACAACTCCGCCTTCCCAGCTCTGGGACAATTAGCTGTGGGTGCCCTAAAGGCCACTCCCACGGCTGATATTGTGGCATGTGCGCGGTGCTATGGGAAGCACTCCCCATCACACTGGGTTTCCTGGCGTGGCTCGGGGCTGTGGGACCCGCCCCGGGCGGGAGCGACCCCAGCCTGCCGGGGAGATGGTTGCAAGTGGCGCTGTTTCTTTCTCCTTTTGGCTTCCCTCTGCCCCCAGGGCCCTGAGACAATCAGCAGAGGGTATGGGAAGGGCTATCCTCCACGCCAGATTCCAAGGCATTGGGAGAGCTCGCTCCCGCCGTGCTTCACTGCGCAGTTCTCACCGTTATATCCACAGTCAGTCCCAGGTTTTTTTTTTTGTTTTTTTTTTTTTTAAAGAACTAGTCCGTCTCCAAATGCCAACCTGCAGTTTCCCCACGCCACAGTGTGGCCGCTGGACTTTCAGCCAGCTCGCTCACTCGTTTCAGAATGCGGACTCCCGGTTTCACCAAATGCACCGTCCCTGTGGATTTAGCAGACCTTGTCCGATTGGTGCATCGCTGGAACTGGTGTTCTGGGTCACTTTCTGGCTTTTATCTAGTATTTTTCATGGAGGTGTTTTTTTCCCGTGTTACCTAGCCGCCATCTTGGGTTCTCCCTCCACATTGTATTTTCAATGATAGTTTAATAAATGAATTCACCTGCTTCTAGATTTTTCCAGAATATAACATATACACACATATACATACACATATGTACACCCCCTTCCTTTAAGCAAACAATAGCTCCTAAAATGAAAGAGAAATAAGGCCCAAGAATAGGGAAAGAAGGTGTACTAAGAATTTCTGCCTGGTTCCTAGATCATTGTTTTATTTTTTTATTCTTTTATGTCATTTCTTGCCTTTAAAAAAAAAAAATTACCTGTGCAAGTCTTGTTTTCTTTAATTGACTTGCTTTGTATAGTTTTTAAGCTGAGGGCCATGAGCTATATAAAACATCTTTAGTATTTGAATCTTAAAGTGTAGTTTTAGAATTGTTCCACAGTCAGAAAACATGTAAAACATTATTAGAATTTGAGCAAACAGGTGTTTGTTATTCCTTCTCTTTTTTTAAATGTAGTTTTAGAATGTTCTTACTGGAATCGGTGTTTGAATTTGTGATGTTTATCGTGAAGTTGATAATAAATCCTATGAAAGTAGACTTTTTAGAAATAATTAAATGAGTCTGCTTTAGCATTACTGTTGAACTCATTCACATTGCACCTGAATATTAACTATAAGTTGCTTTGGGTGATAAATCAGTAGATATACAATTAATGAAAGTATGTTAATTGAACATAAACTTGTTTTGCCTGGTTTTTAGATTATGGGAAGCTGGTTGGAAGCAGCGATACTACAAAAACAAATTTGATGTTGATGCAGCTGATGAGAAATTCCGTCGTAAAGTTGTGCAGTCTTACGTTGAAGGGCTCTGTTGGGTTCTTCGATATTATTACCAGGTACAAAAAGAATATTTTCCTCTAAATCTCTAGCTAATCATTTTAGAAAGATAATAATTTCTATAATACTGTGTATTATTGCGTTATATCTTGAAATAAAACCCAGACTTGTTTTTTTTTTTTTAGACTTCCTATTCGGAAATTCATTACCTTAAAAAAAATATGTTTGTAAAGCTTTTGATGTTCTTTGGGTATTAATATATAAACAAAGGTAGTAATAATATATAAACAAAGATAATTTTGTTGTGTTAAAGGATTTCAGTATTGAGTAGTGTGGTTGACTGTACTTTGTCTTTAGGATGATTGTGTTTAGTGTTTTTTGAATTGCAATAAAAAATAGCCAGGTAACTAATTGATATTCACTAAGTGGCTCAACAAAGAACAAAGTCTGTGAAGTACTAGTAAGAATTTGAAAGGAATTTGAATTATGCCAGTCTCCTCCATATATAATGTAGTGATGTTACATTAAGTGCATTGTAATTGGAGTAATCTGTATCTGACTTAAACCTTGTGATAATTGAGATGTCAGATTAGTGTGAGATTAGGTAGACATATTGGGGATTGTAACACTGATAGTTAAAATCTAGTTTCGTACTCTGAGAGCAAAGCAAGGAAAGTTTTGTGTGACCTGGGAATAGATGGAGTCTGTCTGTTAAGTAGAAAGTAATGTAATGCATTAAGTATCATTTGTAAAGTCTCTATTTGCAAGTTTTGCTACTACTTTCAAGATTTTAATTCACCAGACACAGAGTCAAATCAGTGTCATGAATACTTTCTCTTTTCTATGAATAGAACTTGCTTTTGTTTTCTTTTTGGTAAGTTTGCTCAAAACTATTTAGAGTCAAGAGAAAATATAATAGGGAATTGTAAAAAAAAAAAAGTTTTAGCTCTTTACTGTCACCTACTGTTCCACTTATGTCCCTAACCACCTGCATGCTCAGTGTCATCTGCAGCTGCTCTTGGGTTTATTTGATGATGGCAGCTGTGAAGTTGGGAAAGAAATGTCATCAGATACACTTTAAGGATAAAAATCTTTGCAAAATTGTGTTTGTGAGCGTAAAGCATTTGGCATTAAGTACTGATTATTAAAGATGCTTTTGGTATTTTTTAAATCAGGAGCCATTGGTTTGAAATAAAGAGTTCAGATTTAATCAAAGCTACTTTTAGGACTCATAGAAGAAATTTAACATACCGAAGACACACCAGAGGTCATGTGTTTTAAAAATGAAATTTTAGTTACAGTTTAATAATCTAATTTTTGTTTTTTTCCCTGATTTTTGTTTTTTTCCCCCTCTGTGTCCATCATTAGCACCATGTTTTATTTATTTTTGTTGTTTGTTTGTTTTTAATGATTCTAGGGCTGCGCTTCTTGGAAGTGGTATTATCCATTCCATTATGCACCATTTGCTTCAGACTTTGAAGGTATTGCAGATATGCCTTCAGATTTTGAGAGGGGCACAAAACCAGTAAGCCTGATTATTTACTCATAAAATTCATAGAATTTTGGCCTGGATAAAAATTACATTTTATCTTTAACTTTTTTTTCTTTCTTGTAGTTTAAACCGTTGGAACAACTTATGGGAGTTTTTCCAGCTGCAAGTGGTAATTTTCTACCTCCCTCATGGCGGAAGCTCATGAGTGATCCAGTGAGTCTTTTAGTCTTTCCAGTGTGTTGATAACTGGGTTTTTGTTGTATGTTTTACAAACATTAGTCGCAGTTGCTTTTGCATCTCATAGGTGAAACAGTGAAGTGCAGAAACAGTTAAAGTTATTTGAGTTCTGTGTATTTTTCACTGCATCCTTTTTAAAATTTTATTTTATATTTACCCTACCCTGTAAATGAAATTGATCTGTGTTTTAGAGAAATTCCTTACTAGTCACTTTGTTCTTAGCCTACTGGTACATCTTTCTTTTATTTGTTTCATCCACCGATGGTGGCTACCAGAGCACAGAAAACTGGCTTACTCAAGAGCACCTCTGAGCTTATTTGTGTTGGCTGGAAGACATGAGACCCAGCTGGGAAGTAGGAATTAATAGAGTCAGGGGATTCTTCGCTGGCCACCCACCTTAGGCCCGCAGTTGCCTGTTCTAAAATTCTATAATTATGCCTTATTTTTTTCATTTTTTAAAATAAAATTGTGGATCTTATTTTACTAGTGCTGGGATTAATGACCTCATATCCAATAACTCATAAGAGGAGTGCACCTCTTTTTCTCATCAAGCCTTGCATGAAAACTATATGAAATCCTTTGTAATGCAGATGTGTGTAGCTTTTATTTGTTTTCATTCTTATTTTTCTCCCTGATGTAGGATTCTAGTATAATTGACTTCTACCCTGAAGATTTTGCTATTGATTTGAATGGGAAAAAATATGCATGGCAAGGTAAAATTTAGATGTGATTTCTTTTTGTTTAAAATTACTTTCTCATTTTTTAAAACAGTGAGCAAATATGATTTATGAGATGAAAGATTTTCTCTGAAAGATAAATATTTTCAGAATTATATGAGAAAAATTGTTATTTCCCACTGGCCTGGGATTAGCAATGATTTATAATAATTTTAATAGTAATAGTCTGATGAACAGTAATTTGGGTTGAAACAGATTAACCATTATGTCTTTTGTCTCCTTTGTGATTATTTAATGGGTCTTACTCTGTTCAGTCAGTAGCTCATTAACTCCTTTTAGGGTGCTGAATGGCAATATAAAATTAGTGCTAAATTTAAGCTATTATTCACCATTCAATAAATTTGTAGTAATGATTAAATATAAAACACAGTAAGCTAACTGTTGTTTCACACGAAAGCCCCCATTCAACAAATCATTTTCTTCCACCATATATTTTCCTAGGCTAATCACATTTCGTAAAACCATTGTTTTCCTTGATTGTTCCCTGTGGCACAGATGATCAATAAAACAACTTGAAGTGTGGGGTAAAGGGGTATTAGTAATAATCCACAAATGGAAAATCATTATTTCATAAGATTTTTGGGTTGACTTTCAGTATATGTAATAACAGAAATTTCATACGATTTTCATGGAGTGATAATGGGAATGCATGCCGTGGATTGGGGTTATATACGTGTCCATGGGATTAGGGTATCAAGTTTTTTTTTAACTTAACAGTACTGTCTTATTTTTTTCTAAATTTTTAAGCATTATTGTTAATTGTAGTAAAATATACATAACATAAAAATCATTTTAATGGTTTTAAGTGGACAGTTCTTTGACAGAGTACACTGACAATACTGTGTAACTTTCCTCACTGTCTGTTTCTAGACTGTTTTCAATATCCAAACCAAAACCCGTACTCATTTAGCAAAAACTGTCCATTCTTGCTCTCCCCCAACCCATGGGAACCACCCTTCTGCTTTCTTTCTGTATGAATTTGCTTATTCTAAGTATTTCATATAAGAGAAATCATACAATATTTGTCTTTTTGTGTCTGATTATTTCACTCTACGTAATGTCTTCAAGGTTTGTCTATGTTGTAACATGCACCAGCACTTCACTTTTTTGTGGCTTAATAATATTCCGTTGCATGGATACATCACGTTTTGTTTACCCACTCAGCTGTTGATGGGCATTTGGGCTGCTTTCACCTTTTGGTTATTGTGACTAATGCTCCAGTGAACATTGGTGTACAAATATCTTACGTTCCTGCTTTCAATACTTTTGGTATACTTAGGAATGGAATTGCAGGGTCGTATGTAATTCTTTAAAGTTGAGGAAACTGCTAAACTGTTTTCCATAGCAGCTGTACCATATTACATTGCTACCAACAATGTACAAGGATTCCTATTTCTCTGCATCCTTGCTAAGACTTGGATTTTTGCATCTATATTCAGTACGGATATTGATCTCTAATGTTCTTTTCTTGTGGTGTCTTTATCTTGCTTTGGTATCAGGTTAATACTGTCATCATAGAATGAATTAGGAAGCAATCTCTCTTCTATGTTTTGGGAGAATTTGAGAGGGATTGGTGCTAAGTCTTCTTTAAGTGTTTGGTAGAATTCAGCAGTGAAACCATCCAGTCCTGGACTTTTCTTCATTGGGACATGTTAAAATATTGATTCAATCTCTTTAGTTTTTATGGGTCTGTTGAGATTTTCTATTTCTTATATCGTATTAGGTAATTTGTATGTTTCAAGGAATTTGACCTTTTCATCCAAGTTTTGTAATTTGTGGCATATACCTGTTCATATAATCTATTTTATTTTTGCAGGGTCAGTAGTAATATTCCCACTTTCATTTCTGATTTTAGTTGTGTTATTTGTTGTCCTTCCTTTTTCTTTGACAGTCTGGCTAAAGGTTTGTTGATTTTATTGCCCTGTTCAAGAAACCAACTTGTAGTTTTGTTGATTCTGTTTTTCTCTTCTCTATTTCTGCTATCTCTGCTCTGCTCTAACCTTTACTATTCCCTTCTGTCTGCTAACTTTGGAAGTTTACTGTTCCACAATTAGTTTACTTTCCTTGTTCTAGATTTTTTAGATGTGAAATAAGGTTATTGATTTGTGATCTTTTTTAACGTAGGCATTTAGAGCTATAGATCTCTGTATGAGCACTGTCTTCTCTGCATCCCATAAGTTTTGGTATGTTGCATTTTCATTTTCATTTGCTTCAAGATATTTCTTAATTTCTCTTCTGATTTCCTTTTTACCCACGTTGGTTGTTTAAGATTATGCTACTTAATTTCCATGTATTTGTGAATTTTCCATTTCTCCTTCTGTTACTGATTCCTAGCTTCATTCTGTTGTGGTTGGAGAATATATATTATATGATTTCAGTATTTTTTAATTTATTGAGACTTGTTTTGTGACTAAACATATGGTCTTTCCTGGAGAGTGATTCTTGTGCATTACAGAAAAATGTGTATTCTGTTTTCATTGGGTGCTATATTCCGTATATGGCTGTTAAGTGTAGTTGGTTTAGTGTATCATGCAAGTCCTGTGCTTCCTTATTGATCTTCTGACTAGATGTTCTATCCATTATTGAGAATGGTGTGTTGTGTCCTGCTATTTATGTAGAACTGTCAGTTTCTCCCTCCAAGTCTATCAATATTTGGTTCATATATTTTCGGGCTGTGCTGTTGGTGCATACATGTCTATAACTGTTAAATCTCCCTTGTTGAATTGTCCCTTTATCAGTATGTAATGACCACCTTTGTCCCTCGTAACTCTTTTTGACTTTTATCTATTTTATCTGATATTTGTCTGTTTTATCCAATATTTGTGTAGCCGCCCCAGCTCTCTTTTGGTTACTATTTGCAAGGTATATTTTTTCCCATCCTTTGACACTCAACCTACTTGAATCTTTGACTTTAAGATGAGTCTCTTTTGGAAAGCATATAGTTGGGTAATGCTTTTTATCCATTCTGCCAGTGTCTGCCTTTTGACTGGAAAGTTTAATTCATTTGCATTTAATTCACTACTGATAATACAGGACTTCTGCCATTTTGCTGTTAGCCTTTGAAAGTCTTACACCTTTTTTGTCCCTCAGTTCCCTTAATGCCTACTTTTATGTCATTTGCTCTTTTGTGGTGTACCATATTGAGTGCCTTCTCAGTTCTATCTGGATATTTTTTTTCATATGTTTTCCTTGTGGTTACCATGGAGTTAAAATTTAACATCCTAAATATATAATAATAATGTTTTGTTTGATAACAACTTAATTTTAATAGCATGCACATATACTTTTCTAAGCCCCTTTGTCTCCCACATTTTTGTACTTGTTATCACTTTTATCTTTGTTCATTGTATGTGTAAAAACCTAGATTTGTCATTACTTTTTATGCATTTGCATTTTCACATCTGTAGGAAATAAGAACTGGAGTTACATACCAAAGAATACAATATAATGATACTAGCATTTATTACTACCCAAATAGTTACCTTTACCGTAGATCTTTCTTTATCCTGCTTTGAACCACTGTGTAATGTCCTTTCCTTTCTGTCTGAAGAACTTAACATTGCTTGTAGGGCAGTTGTAGTGGTGATGAACTCCTTTAGCTTTCGTTTATCTAGGAATGTCTTAATCTCTCCCTCATTTTTGAAAGAGATCTTGCCAGATGTAAAATTCTTGTCTGGCAGTTGTTTTCCTTCAGCACTTTAAGTATTTAATTCCACTGCCTTCTTGCCTCCGTGGTCTCTGATAAGAAATTGGCACTCAATCTAATTGGGACTCCCTTGGACATAATACATTGCTTTTCTCTTGCAGCTTTCCAAACTCTTTCCTTGTCCTTTGCATTTGATAGTGTAATCAGTATATGATGGGGTGTATTTTTCTTCATGTTTATCCTGTTGGGTGTTTTCTGAGCTTGGATGATGGGCCTTTTCACATCATTTGCTAAGTTTGGAAAATTTTCTGTCATTATTTCTTTGACTGTTTCTTCTGCCCCTTTGTCTCTTTCTTCTCTTTCTGGGACTCCTATAACGTATATATTGGTGCGCTTGATGGTGTCCCATAGCTGTCTTAGGCTATTTTTGCTTTTAATATTTCTGTTTTCTTTCTGCTCCTCACCCTGACTCATTTCAGGTGGCTTGTCTTCAAGTTCACTAGTTCTTCTGCCAGCTCTAGTTTGCTCTTGAAACCATCTTGGGCATTTTTTCATTTTAGTTATTGTGATCTTCAACTCCAGTTGTTCTTTGTGGTTCCTTTTTAAAATTTCTGTCTCTTTACTAAGTTTCTCATATTGTTCATTTTTTGTTTTCCTGATATCCTTTATTCTTTCTCTGTATTTTCCTTCATCTCCTTGAGCATTTTTAAGATCATATTTTAAATGTCTTTGTTTGGTGTGTCCACATTCTTCTCATTTTCTTCATTGGTGTTTTTTGTATCTTTATCTATTTTCCTTGGATGGGCCATCATTTCCTGTTTCATTTTTTGTCTTGTACTTTTCTGTTGCACCCTGTACATTTTAATATTTCAAAATGTTAACTCTGGGATATATTCCCTGGGATGTCTGTTTCTTGGTTTTGTAACCAGCTGGTTATAAGACAGAAATTTTCTTGAGCTCCAGCCCTCCTATCAGGAAGGCGAATGCAGTGTGCAGGGTTTTCCCTGTCTTTCTGGTTCTTTGTTTTGCCCTGGGCATTTGCTTGTTAATGGTTTTGTAGTTTCCCTGTTTACAAAAGTTTGGTTGTACCCTCTGCTTTCCAGGAGACAGACCCCTCTCCCAGGTGTGAAACCAGCAGGCCTTTGTCCCAAACTGTCCCTATATGTCCCATGCTGCTTTTGCCTGGAGGGCAAATTCTGGGAGGAGAGTCCCCCTTGGGAGGACTTTCCAAATTTGGTCTTTTCCAGACAACACAGGGCCAGGGATCCATGAGGAGGGTGCAGACTGGCCCCACAGTGCCCTGGGGAGGGGTTCAGGAAGGGCACCAAAGTCTTCTCCAAAGCTGAGCTTTGCTGGTGTGCCCTGCAAATGCAGCCCTTTAGCTAACTGTCTCCTGCAGCCCCAGGGAAGCGCTGTGTCTTTAAATCTCCGCTGCCTCTACCTCTGTCTGGGGAGGGTTGAGACAGTGGCTGCCACTGCCTTTGTTGGAGTGGGATTGAAACAGTGGCTACTCTCAGAGTCAGGAACCAGCCATCCGAATTCACTTATCAAAGGCTGTGATCAATGATCTGCCATGCCCACCACTATTCTTGGGGAGGACAAATTTTACTTCTCTTTCTGTCACCAGCAAGCTAGCCAGAGACTGTACTCCACTGCAGCCTGTGGTGAGGGTGGGGGACAGGTGCCAGTAAGCACGGAGAGAACAACTTACAGTTTTTTTGTTTTGTTTTTTACCATAATTTATCAGCCTCTTCCTTCTGCTCTTCCTTGAAGGCTGTACAGAGTTCTTCTAGCCTCTGAGGTTGCAAAATAGTTGTTTCAGTCTGTTCCTTTCTGTTTAATAGATGTTTTGGTGGAATGACTGAGTCCTGAAGCTCCCTACTCCATCTTTCCCAGAAGTCCTCTCTGCTGTTGACCTTATTAGGGATCCCTTTTATATGACAAGGCGCTTGTCTGCTGCTGCTTTCTGGAATCCTCTACTTGTTACTGGACCAAGGTTGTGGATTCTTTGCCCCATGTGCTCAATTTACCAATTCCTGAGACACTGGGTTTCAAAGAGACGGCGTTTATTGCTAGGCATGAAGATGGCCAGTTGGCCCAAAATCTTTCTCCCTGAACTACAGTAATTTTGATAGTTTTATGGTATTAAAAGATGGGCAGGTTTTAGGGTAATGAGCACAGTGGCCCCAGATGATGTAATTAGAGGTGATCTAATTATTGAGTATGCACAGCTTGATTACATGCTTAGTCACACAATGTACATAAGAAAATGGTGGCCTTAATATGGTGATGGGAATGATTTTTAGTATTATAATGAAGTATAGGTCACTTATAGGTTGAAGTCTAAGCTATTGCACATGTCAGGTGGGCCCATTTTGTTTAGATCCAGCCTTGGTTATCAAGTTAACTTTGGACTTGGTGTGGGTTAGATCTGGGTTGATCCAAGATCCTTCATCAGTAAACCATTAGGGGCTGTCTTTGGTGATCACAAGACTCCAAAGTCGAAAAACTGGATAAATGTATACAAGTGAAGATTAGTCGCAAGGTTTTACAATTACAAAGTGAAGATTAGTCACAAGGTTTTACAATCACAAAGGCACAAGATCTCATTATCAGAGATCAAGACAGTTGAATTACAGTTCAGAGATTTCAGGTATTTCCCTCTGTCTACTTTAATAAACCAGGAAGTAAAAAGGAATATCTATATAATAATTCAGTAATCATAATTATCCCTTAAATCCTAACTTCTCAGTTACATCTTTGCCTTTGGATTTTGACAGTTTCTTTCTTAGGTGTTGTGGAGTGGATCTTTAGTTTATCCTGCTTAGATTCCATTGAGCTTCTGAATGTGTATATTCTTGTCTTTCATCAGATTTGGGAAGTTTTCGGCATTATTTCTTCAAATACTTTTTCCTGCCTTTTTTTTCTCTTTTGTCCTTCTGGACTCCAATGATGGGTGTACTGGCATACCTCAGATATATTACAGGTCCAGTTCCAAAGCATCACAGTAAAGTGATCACACTAATTTTTTGGTTTCCCAGTACATATAAAATTTATGTTTATACTATAGTCTATGAAGTGTGCAGTAGCATTATGTCTGAGAAAGCAACGTACATGCCTTAATTAAGAAATACTTTATTGCTAAAAAATGCTGCCTATCATCTGAGCCTTCAGTGAGTCTTAATGTTTTTGCCATTGACTGATCAGGGTGGTGGTTGCTGAAATTGGGGAAACTGTGGCAATTTCCTAAAATAAGATGATAATGAAGTTTGCCACATATCCTGCATGAAAGATTTCTCTGTAGCATGTTATGCTGTTTGATAGCATTTTACCCACAGTAGAACTTCTTTCAAAATTGGAGTCAGTCCTCTCAAACTCTGCCACTGCTTTATCAATTAAGTTTATGGACTGTTCTAAATCCTTTGTTGTTGTTTCAACAATGTTCACAGCATCTTCATCAGGAGTAGAGTCCATCTCAAGACATCAGCTTCTTTGCTCAACCATAAGAAGCATCTCCTGGTCCATTAAAAGTTTTATCATGAAATGGCAGCAGTTTAGTCACTTCTTCAGGCCCAACTTATAATTCTAGTTCTCTTGCTCTTTCTACCATATCTGCAGTTACATCATCCACTGAAGTCTTGAACTCCTCAAAGTCATCCATGAGGGCTGGAATCAACTTCTTCCAAACTCCTGATAATGTTGATATTTTGACCTCCTCCGATGAATCATGAATGTTCTTAATGGCATCTGGAATGTTGAGTCCTTCCCAGGTTTTCAAATTACTTTGTTCAGATCCCTCAGAGGAATCTCTTTGTATTTCTTAAATAATAAGTCATGAAAGTTGAAATGACTCATTGATTAACGGGCTGCGGAATGGATGTTGTGTTAGCAGACATGAATACGACATTAATCTTGTTGTACATCTCCGTCAGAGCCCTTTAGTGACCAGGTGCATTGGAGCCATAATATTTTGAACAGAATCCTATTTTCTAAGCAGATCTCAACAGTGGATTTAAAATATTCAGTAAACCATGTTGTAAACAGATTTGCTGCCATCCAGGCTTGGTTATTCCATTTTTAGAGCACAAACAGAGTAGGTTTAGTGTAATTCTTAAGGGCCCTAGGATTTTCTGAATGGTAAATGAGCATTGGCTTCAACTTAAAGTCACTAGCTGCATTAGCCACTAACAAGACAGTCGGCGTGTCCTTTGAAGCTTTGAAGCCAGACAT
Organism: Choloepus didactylus; assembly: GCF_015220235.1. NCBI lineage: Eukaryota > Metazoa > Chordata > Mammalia > Pilosa > Megalonychidae > Choloepus > Choloepus didactylus. The sequence continues at coordinate 12,870,015 of NC_051325.1, read as the reverse complement.
TGACTTCTCCTGTAGTTGTGAAAGTTTCTGGCATCTTCTTCCAGTGTAAAGCTGTTCCATCTACACTGAAAATCTGTTAAGTGTAGACAGTTTCATCAATGATCTTAGCCAGATCTGGATAATTTGCTGTAGCAAGCGCTTGCTGCTTCAACTTGCACCTTTATTTTATGGAAACGGCTTCTTTCCTTAAACCTCATGAACCAACCTGTGCCAATTTCAAACTTTTCTGCTGCAGCTTCCTCACTTCTCTCATCCTTTGAAGAATTGAGATAGGACCTTGCCCTGGATTAGGTTTTGGCTTAAGGGAATGTTGTGGCTGATTTGATCTTCTATCCTGACCATTAAAGTTTTCTCCATACCAGCAATATGGCAGTTTCACTTTTATTTTTTATCATTCGTTTGTTCACTGGAGTAGCACCTTTAATTTCCTTCGAGAACTTTTCTTTTGTATTCACAGCTTTGCTGTTTGGCACAAGAGGTTAGCATTCAGCCTGTTTTGGTTTTCGATATGCCTTCCTCATTAAGCTTAATCATTTCTAGCTTTTGATTTAAATTAAGAGATGTGCAACTCTTCCTTTCACTTGAACACTTAGAGGCCATTGTAAGATTATTAATTGGCCTAATTTCAGTATTGTTGTGTCTTAGGGAATAGTGAGGCCCGAGGAGAGGGAAAGAGACAGGAATGGCCAGTTGGAGGAGCAGTCAGAACATACACTGCATTGGATTAAGTTCTCTGCCTTACATGGATGTGGTTTGTGGTGCTCCAAAACATTTACAGTTATAATATCAGAGATCACAGAGCATAGATCACCATAACAGAAATAATAATAATAATGAAAATGTTTGAAAATTGTGTGAATTACCAAAATGTGGCAGACACACAAAGTGAGCACTTGCTGTTGGGAAAATGGCACTGATAGCCTTGCTCGACACAGGGTTGCCACAAACCTTCAATTTGTTAAAACAAACAAACAAGCAAAAAATGCAATATCTGCAAAGTGCAATAAAATGAAGCACAATAACAATAACAAGATATGCCCATATTGGTATGCTTGTTGGTATCTTACAGGACCGTCAGTCTCTGTTCATTTTTCTTTTATTTTTTCTTTCTGCTCCTTGTACTGGGTAATTGCAGTGCTCTTGTCTCCAAGTTCATTGATCCTTCAGTTCACATCTGCTGTTGAATCCATCTAATGAGTTTTTCATTTCAATTGCTGTTCTTTGCAGCTCTAAAAATTTGTTTGGTTCCTTTCTATAATTTCTGTCTCTTATTCAGAGAATGTTTTCCTAGAAATTTTCTTTAGGTCTTCGTATATTGCTTCCTTTAGCTTATTAAACACATTTACGATAGTTGATTTAAAGTCTTTGGCTTATATTTGCAATGTATGAGTTTCCTCAGGGAAGGTTTCTGGCAAATTCTTTTTTTTTCCCCTGTGAATAGGCCATACTTTCTGTATCTTTGTTTGTTTTGCAATTTTTTGTTGAGAACTGGACAGTCTTGAGTATTATGTTGTTGTAACTCTGGAAATCTAGTGCTCCCACTACTCTGAGATTGCTAAGTTTTATTGTTGTTGTTATTGTGAGAGCTTGTGACTTTCCCAAACTCTGTTTGCTCCCAAATGGGGAATGGAAACAGAAAAGAGGAGGAAAAGGTACTGCCTCTTTAAGACTCCTCTATGGCTTTTGCCTGAGGGGGGTGCAACAATGAGAGCTGGCCCCATAGCAGTCTGAAGTAGGTGATCTGAAGCAGTGATTAGATACCAGACCACACATCTGGGATTTGGAGGACCGAATCTTTATATCCCACCCTGGTACCTGGAAGCTGCACTAGGCACCTGAACTGCAGTTCCCACTGCTGCTGCCATGTGACTGGGGGTGGGAGATGGAGGACGGGGGCGAGGGGGGGCATTGATAGCTGCCACTCAGAGGTAAAATTCACTGGTATTCATTCACTGCTGTTTACCAGCCTCTTCCTCCATCTCTTCCCTGGATGCTACAGTGTTCTACTGTTTCAAAATAGTTGATTCAGACAGTTTCTGCCAGTTCAATAGTTGTTTTGATGGAGGGACTGATTCGTGCAGCTCCTACTCTGCCATCTTCCCACAATCCTCCTGCCTTAGGTTGTTTTCGAAGGTCCTTTGCGGAGGATGTTTTTGATTAGAGCACACGCAAAGGAGACACAGGAGAATTTGCCAGAGGTAAGGCAGCAGAGATAGTCTTTTTGAGGTTTTATTTAAAATGTGATCTCATATTTTATTTTAAAGGTTAAAACAGTAGAAGCGTTTTCTAATTCTTTGGAGGATGGGTCAACATTTTACAGATTAATCAGGTTTTATCAGGCTTCATACAGAGTTTACATCCTTTGGGAGACATGATTTGATACTTACGATGAGAAACTGAGAGATGCAGGGGTTCCACTGGATCCTGGGATACTGTCATCGGCTTTTTGTTTCCTTCCTTTAAAGAGTTTATTCAAAGTTAAGCAGCATTTTTGTTCTTCAGTGTATTTGTATATCAGGATTGTATCTCAATTATTTGATATAATTAGAAAAAGGAATTCTGCTTATATTTGATTTAAAACTCTTTAAAATACAATCTTATTCTACTTTAAAATCACAGATGTTACTACTAGTTGCTGACTTACCCTTTTGAAAATGGCCTTATCATCAGATTAAGTTATAAATGTGAAAACAGTAACTCCTATTAATTTAGCCCTTACTGTGTGTAATTAGACACAAGTTTTAAATTAGTTTGTTTGCCTTTATCACCATTTCTTAATCAGCATACCAGACTTCTTCCCTCTAAGTTCATCTGTCAACTTGGAAAGCAGGTGGTTTGTAGACATTGTCTAAGCAGGAGCTAGTGCTCTGTGAACCTGAACGGACTTAATGAAGCTGGCATTTGCTGTTCTGTAGTTAGCATACATCACAGGCCAGTGAGTGAGAAAGGAAGAAAGCGGGAAAATTCCAGGGTGGGCAGGATGGGCAAGAGTGGAAGACAGATTTCTGCCTAGGAGGGGCCAGGAGTTTCTCAGTCATCTGGACGTAGCCTTGAGTGTCACCTGAGCCAGATGTTGCCTTCTGTGGACATTTTTAAGAAGGTTGCTATTCCTTTCTCCCTCGTGAATGTTCTGTGTCTGAGAGTGGCTGTCCCTCTTTCTCTGTTCTGCTCACTTAGAAAACATTTTCTGTCTGGCAAAACAGGCTGAGCTGCTGTGGTCAGCCCCTCTCTCCTCCGTTGTCTCTGGCTCCACAGCACAGCAGATGGCCCAGTGCCTCAGTTCTGGGGCCAGGCTGTCAGCTGTGGCTTAGCCACTTAGAGGCTATGTGATCCTGGCTGACCTCCTTAGTTTCTTTGTGTGCCACAGTTTCCCCTTCTGTAAAATAGATAATCCTTACAGTGTTAATAGGAGGCCTTGAGAAGTTAATGTTTCTAAAGTTCTTAGAATCTGGCACACTGTAGCTTTATGTAACTGTTTAATAAGAAAATATGTAAGGGTAACATGCAGATGACTTGCCAACTAGATCATTGTACTGTAAATCATTCATGTGTTTCTAACACTAAGGGATGTTTTTGGTATAACTTAAGGAGAAATAACCGTAAAGTGGAGGCAGACTGAAATTTGCTCTCATTCTGAAGTGAAGTATCTCTATAGAATTGTTGACCAGCCCTTTGATAAATGATAATAGAAGTGCAGTCAGGATGCTGGATTCTGATGCCAGCCTCTGTCCATGCTGAGACAGGAGACTACTACCTTCAGGACATCATTCAGCCTGGCCGTACATATAAGCAGGGGAGGGAGGTGGAAATATGAAAATCAAAAGCTTGTATTAAAATTTGTAGATTGTTTTTTCCACTTTAGTAATGTATGAGTATTTCTTCATAAAATTATAGGCAGAAGTTAAGGTGAAAAGACATACAGATAAATTTAAAAGGGAATCATTTTCAGTGTTTTAAGAATACTTTTCCAAGATAAAGTTACACTGACTCTGTGAATCTATGAATACCCTTATATTTGACATCATATAATACAGAGAAAATAGTAATATTAAACACTTCTGGTAGTTTGGGTTGTAGCATTGATTTGGGTGATTGTTAATAATATAGATTGTAAGGTAATTCATTAGCCGCACCTTGAACAAACCAGTCAATTAAAGCCAGACCTTTTAATAACTTTATATAATATTTCATATTAGTATTTTCATCTGTTAGGCTCTGTAGCAAGAGCACATCTTTCTTAAGGTAAAATTTAGTACTGTTAGGAAATACAGTTGTTCCCATTTATCTTTTTAAACCTTACCTAGTGAAAGTAATGATAATACTTAGTTAAGTCCTTGCCTGGGTTGAATACATCTTAAAATGATAGAAGATAAAATTTACCTAGGTATTTTCCAATATTTATTGTGTGTTTGCACTTTTCAACCATATATTTAATAATAGTAATGTGTATATATAATATTTGCTTAGAGTATGAAAGTAATATAGCGGTCATTTCAAATGTATAAACAGAGAATTTAATTTGATCAAAGTCACACAGTCACAGACCCAAGATCTGAATCCAGAGAGCTCACATTTGAAAAGATGGTGTTTACCTAAGTAATATTTCTACTTGGGCTACCTCTGTGTTGTTGAGAAGGGTAAAGGAGGTAATGCATGTGACATATTAAGTGCTCAGAAAAGGGTAGCTGCTAATTTTGGTTTTATTGTCACTCGCAAACACCCCCATTGTCACATCTGCATTGAGGCATTCCTTTCTACCCTGGCTAGTAGGGTTGATTTGTAAATTTATTGCTGTCTATAGCTCTGCAGGTTGCTTATTAATGTGATTTAGCTTCTGGAACTGGTATTGTAGGAGATAATTTTCTTAGATCCTAAATGTAGTAGGTGGAAAACAAAAACGAGATAATACTGTAGTTTCTCATTGACATATTTCTCTAAAGTGTGTAACTAAATCAAACTTCAGTACCTCCCTTGGTTTTTTCAATATAAGTGTTCACCGGTACTTGAAGTAGCCTGACGCAGGTGATAGATACTGACATCCTTGAAATCATATTTTTAGGCACTTCCAAATTCATACTAGAACTTCATTTCTTTTTAACTTTAAAAATATATATATATTCTTCTACTAGGTAGTAAAATTGAACATGCTTCCTAACTGTAAAAATATGGTAGCTAAATAATGAAAGACAACTTTGGGAATCTTTTCATTTCTCATAATTTTTAAGGAATTAATCACAAATATGGTAATTTTGAGTGGCAGTAGTTTGAAAATTATTTAGCTCTCTTTGGCATAGCTCTCTTTGCTATTGATCTTAAAATCTTTATTTAGCCAGCATGCAGTTTATACTGTATACAGCAGAATGTATATCTGCTTCAACAACTTTGTACATTTTTCTAGTGAGATATTGTATTACTGACATATTTCTTTGAAAATTATGCATGTTAGGCCTAAGTAAAGCATACTTTTCCAAGATAAAGTTACATTGACTTCCAGCACACTCTAGAGAAGCATTGCCAGCTAGAGAACGAACAGCTTCTGTTCTACTCCTTCCCAGAGTTATTTAAGCAAGATGCTAAAGTTTTTTGTAATAAATAAATAAATAAATAAAAATTTGTAGATTTTTAAATGGGAACAGAATACTGTGCAAGTTTTGGGCTTGGAGAGACTTTCCAGGTATTTTCATCGAGTAACTTCATTTTACAAAAGAAGACAGTCAGTTCTTAGGAAGATTAACTGACTTGCCTGAGGGCACACTATATGAGAACATAGAGTAGTGTCCAGTGGCTAGTGTTCACTTAATTCATCAGAGCTAAAATTTAGAAAATTTCCATATGAGCCATTTTAAATATGGAAAATATGTGCAATTTTTTCTGCTACCAGGTGGGAAATATTTACATCTGCATTTTAGCTAAATGACACAGTAGAGTTCAGATCCAAATAGTTTTACATGAGCAGAGGTATTTATTATAAACTTGTATTTGAATCAGCAAGTTGGAATTAGATGATCCTAATAGCCAGGACAATCGATGCGTGTTTCCCTAGGTGTTGCTCTGCTGCCGTTTGTGGATGAGCGGAGGCTGCGAGCTGCTCTAGAAGAGGTATATCCCGACCTCACTCCAGAAGAGAGTAAGAATTATGCTTCCACTTGGTCAATCTTGAGTCTGACTAATGTAGACTTTACATTTTGGAATAAAATTAGACCTGGTTCTTTGCATTTTCCCCGTTTATCAAATTTACCATAAATGGGACAGGGGCGGATGATTGTACTTCTTTATAAAATCAAAAGTTAACTTTACTTCTTAATTGATTATCTGTAAATTAAGCAGTTAGTAATTAAATACATTTGTTTGAAAAGTGTTTGTCAAATTTAATAAAAAGCGTACTTCAAGAATATCCTTTTTTTTTTTGATTCATATATGATGTACTCACAGAAGTGTGTTTATATATTGGGAGGTTATTAGTCATATCCTCCATCTCCTTTCTCCCCATGCAACCCCCTCTCTCCCACCCCCCAAAAAATAACTGCTTGAATGGTTAGAGGGAAACAAAAGCATTTGCCCTCAGAGTGCTAACTTGAAATGTTACTTTTCACAAAAAGTAGCATTTTGTCACTAGAACTGACAGTTAAATTATACATATTGGGAAATTGAAAAACTGGACTCCTTTGGAAAATTTCTTTAATACCAGTGTAATAAAACTATAGAAATAATTTCTCTGTCAACTTTTTAGAATAATCTTTGCCATCATATGATTGATTGTGTTTCCTCAGGGAGTGTTTATATATTTCTTAAACTCAGAAATTTAGTTATAATAAAAAACATACTCCTTATAATACTTTATTCAGATATTTCAGTGATATGATTTTTTGATAATCATTGATCTTTGAAACCATATTTTCAGAATATTTTTTCTTCCACAGAGGCACATCATGCTTTTAGTTCTGTCACTTTTAAGTTGTTTTTAGTAGATGTTGTAATTCAATTTTTAAAAATTGGGTTTTTTTCCTCTGGTTTTATTCTCATAAAAGTTGGTCTTGTCTCATAAAAATCGGTCACTTATCTTTCTTTTTTCCCAGCTAGAAGAAACAGTCTTGGAGGAGATGTCTTGTTTGTGGGGAAGCCTCACTCACTCCATGACTTCATTTTGGAGCTGTACCAGACGGGTTCCACAGAGGTATGGCTATTCTTCCACCATGAAGTGTTTTCTGACCGTGTGAATCATTTGATTATTTCATCAACTATGTTTTTTTACACAGCCAGTGGATGTACCACCTGAACTATGTCATGGGATTCAAGGCAAGTTTTCCTTGGATGAAGAGGCTGTTCTTCCAAATCAGTAAGCATTCATTTGTGTGTGGTTTGTGGATGAGCGGAGGTGACCTGGAAGAAGTTTATTTAGCATTTTTCACTTGTTCTCTAAATGTTTTATTTTCTAGTACTAGTAAGAAAATTATATAATTAAGACAAACAACATGCTGGACTAAAAAAGGCTTGTGTTCAAAGCACAGCTCTTCAACATAGTAGTTGTGTTACTCCTGCATAGAGCCCTGGGATGGGGGTAGGGGGACCCTAAACTGTTTCAGGCAATCTGTGCAGTCAAAACTATTTTAATAGTACTACTATAAATCAGCTTTCTTACCTGCACAATAGAAATGATAATGTAAGTGTTAAATGAGATGTTGTATGTGAAATTTCCTGAGATCTGTCCATCCCATCTCATGACATCCATCCATCCTAAAGTGTGATCCATCTCACTTTCTATTCAGCAGTACAAAATTTGAATTAAAAGCTTGTATGATAAATTGACTAGTACATTCAGCTGTCCTCAGGTAGACTTCTAGGTATTGTAGTTTAAGAAGGTTCAGTTTGTAAATTGAATTATCAAGACTCAGAGATATATTTATCAAATTTTACTGCATTTTAAGTTGGCTGAATTTTAAAGCACATATTAAATGTTTTATTTTAAAAACATTTTTCTTTCGAAATACTTACAGAAAAAGTATTGTTCATACACAAATAAGACATATTTATGGGTGTATTATGTGCACACACAATTTATAGGTACAAACACACAAACTTCACAAGTAGTTGGAATGATCATATAACCTCCACCCAGGTCAGCAAGCAGAGTACGGCCGGCCTTGTACACCCAGAGCTAAACAGTGTCCTGATTTTTGTGATAACCGTTTCTTTGCTTTTCTTTATGGTTTTTTCACTTGTTATATGTCCCTAAATAATATAGATTTGTTTTCGCTGGTTTTGAACTTCATGTAAATGGAATCATGTTGAATATATTCTTCTGTGTCTGGCTTCTATGACTTAATCTTATGTTCATAACACTTATTAATGTTGATGCAAGTAGTAGTTTGTTCATTTTCATTTCTGTATAATATTCTGTTGGATAGATTCATCACTAATCATTATCTTTCATTATCATTCTCCTGTTGAAGGCTGTTAGGTTATTTCCATGTTAGGGTTATTGTGAAAAATGTTGCTATGGACATTCTTGAATGAGTTTGCTGGTGCACATAAGAAGGGGTTTCTCCAGGGCAGTGGTTCTCAAAGTATGATCTGGGGAGTTCTGGGAGAAGGGGTCCCTAAAAACCTTCCAGGGGATCCACGAGATCAAAATTATTATCATAATAATGTTAAGATGTTATTTGCATTTTTCATTCTCTTTCTCTTTGAGCATTCAGTGGGGTCTTCCAGAGAGTAAATGAAGGATGATATTTCAAGAGATCAAATCAGAATCCAGTTACTTGAATAGATACTAAGCCAGCTATTAAAGAGATGCAAAAATATAAAACCGTGACACTCCTCTCTCTCTCTTTTTTGGAAAATTAAATTTTTTGTAAAAACATTATTGATGTTAGCATGTAATCGGTTTGTTATCTTTAAATTAGTGTTTCAAAAATTTTTGTTTTAATTAAGTATTAATAGGTAATATTAATTAAGTAAATATTGTTAGGTATAGCCAACATAAACGAAAGTTCTTTGGAGTCCTCAGTAATTTTCAAGAGTGTAAAGGGTTCCTGAGACTAGTGTTTGAGAACTACTGCTCATCGGTGTATATCCAGAAATAGGATTGCTGATCATAAAGGATGTATATCCTCAACTTTTCCAAACAATATCAGGTGGTTTTCCAAAGTGGTTATACTATTCTAAACCCAGTGACAGTTTATGAGAGACTTGTTGCTGCTCTAAAGCCTAATATAGCAGCATCTTCACTTTGACTTACATAAAAGGATACAGTTTACAAATACATGATCCTTTTTTTTCCCTTTAGAATAGTTTGTTCTCCTGTTCCCATGTTACGGGATCTGACGCAGAACCTTGCAATCAGGTAAGTTTTCCAAAATTCATGGCATTGCTTCAGTTCACAAGGAAATGGCCGCTGTTATTCCAAAAGTGCTTTGAGATTGGAGAACCCTGATATTACAGAACTCAGAGCAGTCTCTTGATTTTGGATTACATATATTGTTAAGGGTTCTGATGTAACAAGCTTACTTATCTATTTTCTGGTTTCCTCCAACAATCTCTCATTCTTCCTGGATTAGTAAAGTAGGAGTTTCTAGGAGCAGTTTTCTGTGTAGGAATATATATAAGACCTCTGTACCCCAGAGGCCCACACAGGTTCACTGTATTATAACAGATTATTTTAATTATATTTATAATTTTTGCCCTGTAGAGTTCAAAAATAAATATTATATAATATAATGTGTTTTAGTTAAGATGAGATACATGGAATGAATATGTGGAAGTTTTTATCAACTATTATTATAAACATAAAAGGGCTAATTTCTGTTATCTGGAAAATTTATTAATTTCTTCAGTAACGACAGCATTTTCTATTGGGTATAAGTAATACAAGATGTAATCTGTTTAGAATAAAAATAATAGTTGTATATAATTACCAGTCTTGATGACAGAGTTTCTTCAATCTTCAGATAAGACTAAAACAAATACAGGTATTCAAGAATTTGGTAAAAGCCTGCTTGAGAAGGCCATTCTTGAATCCTCCCTTTCCACCCATTTTTATTATTTCTCTCACTCTCGGAAAGTATCTGAGATTTTACTTAGATTAATTGTTGTGAAGTATAAGCATGCTTATTTTCCTGTCTTTAATGGATTTAGATAGCAACTGAGTGCTATTCTGGAAAGGCTTTTACTTAAAGAAAACTGTCGGGAGTTCAGAAAATCTTCCTAGTTGCTTTTGTTTTATCTTTACACATTATTTGAACTGGCCTTTTGCGCTTCTATTAAGGGTGAATTACAGAATTGAAGGCATAGCTGGATTCTGACCCAAGCAGTGAGGACACTGCATGTGTTAACTCTCCCTCTCCTTGACCTGCTGTAGCATGCCAGGCCACCTCATTCCACTGGGTCTCTATTTGGATTGTCATGTATTTGCTCTTGTGTTCCTTAAATTTTTTGAAGACCTTCCTGTCCAGCCCTCTAGAATATTAATTCTAATTTTTAGAGATTTTAATTTCTTTCAGGATTCTTTAGAGAAGGTTACTACATAATTGACTGATCCTGGAATTTTTGTTTATATGTTGATGATGTGGTTTGTTTATTTCTGATCCCAAAGGAGCCTTCGATTATTTGGCATCTACTCTCTTCACACTTTAATGAAATTAGAAAAACGAATCCCAGAACTAGGTGCATTTTCAGGTGTATGTTGAAAATAAATTCAGAATAAAATTTGAGTTAACTTCCTAGAGATTTGTGGAAGACCAGAGTTTACTTTTACTTTATTATGAAGTAATATTCAATGTTTTCTCTTGAAACGGAGATCATTGTTTTCTCTGGAGGCTGAGATCTAGTTTATGACAATTTGTTTGCTTTAGTGTTTGTTGTACATCTTAGTGTTGTATTTGCTTTATAGACAAAGGTCTGAAAATGCAGTCTTGAGAGCCACATCCTAGTTATTTCACTCTATTTTGACTCCTGGCATTGTTCTTTCTTGTCTATTTGGATATATACAGTATTCCATTACATATTTGAGAAAAGCTGAGTTTATTGGGTTGTTCTCATTGCATTAGGTCTTGTCTGTAGTGCTGCGAAAGTGTATTACAGAGCTTAGAGTACTTCTTTGTTGACTTTAAATATATAAAACCTTCTGCATGCAATTTTAAAATTAAAGAAAAGTTATCCCCAGTGAAGCGGTACAATTTTCTATTCATCTGAAGAGATATGTACACACAAGATACCCACTCCTCAGACTCAGTCTTCCAAAGCAGACTTGTTTGTCCTACACCTATCACCAGTTCTCCTTCCTTGTCTCCCCTCTCTGACTCTGGGCCTCCTGTTTCTCCAGTCCCTTGGGTTTAAGAGCCCATTATTTGCTTTGGCCTCTCACTCTCCATTACTCCCTGTTACCTCTGCTTTTCTGGAATTTTTTTTATTTTTTTGCTCTTCAGATATTTTTTCATCTCTGGCTCTCTCCACTGAACTTTTCTGTAGTCTCTTCTCCTGGATTACTGTAGTAGTCCTCCCAGTTGATATCTTTGATTCCAGTTAACTTCCCACTGAGTCCATTGGCATATGATCTAAGGCTAATCTTTCTTATATACCACTGCCCCTCAGAAATCTTTGGTTACTCTGTGGTGTATGTGGAATCACACTCCTTTGCTTTTTCAAGACCTGTCATAATTTGGCAGAGCCATAGTTCTGTGCCCAAATCACCCCCAGTTTGACAAAGACATGTCCTCCTGTCTGTCCAGGCTGGTCCCCTCAGGATTTTATTAACCTCGACACATTCTTCCCCACTGCTTGGAATGCTCTTCCCTTTTCTCTGCCTGCCTGTGGCCTACCCTTCATTGCTTTTCTTTGCCTCTAAAACATAATTTACAGTTTATATAGTTTTTGTGTTTTATTTTAGCAGTGGCATTGTTAGATTTTTCTTTTTCTCTCACAGCAGTCTGCATAGTTCTAAACCCATATAATGCTCATTTGTTCATAGAAACAGTGTTTGCCAAAATCTTCTCCAGAGTAGTGTTTCTCGAACTTCATATTCACCTTTGGGATCAGGCAGGGGATAGAATGTTTCATCTCTTCAAGGAGATTTTTTAAAACGTGAATGTGTGTCCTGATGGACTTCTCAATGGTTTAATGTAATTGTTACTGCAGTGTCTGTAAGGCTTATGGTTGGCAAGCAGATAACTCGAACTCGAAAGCCTGAAGGAAGTGAAGTATGTGCAATCGGTAACAAACTTGATGGTAGAAAACCCTTGAGGGTGTAAGTTTTTGCCGCCTATAATGCTTTACATGACACTGAACTGGTTATCTTCTTCTGATAGAATGTCAGAAAAAACATCGTAAGTCCTATAAACTCTTTAAGTGTTTTTAAAATATCAGTAATATGAATCAAAATTTCCCCTGCAAGAGCAGTTGGCATTGGTATGCTGATTTAGCATTTATTATGGAATGTGTCAGTGAAAAGTAGAGTAAAAATGAAGCTCGATATTTGGAGATTTTGGCTTTCTTTGTGAAGTGTGCTAGCACTCTCAAACAATAATAGTACTTAAAATAGCATTTCTAAGGGTAATTCTTAAAGTGAATTGAATCAGTAAAAGGTGGTGTACATTCCATTCCTTTCCTTTTAAGACTTTGCCATAGTATTTACTCTTACTAATAGTAGTTAAAGTGCCACTTGTGATACAAATGAAAGCTCTGTTCAGTTTCCTTATTTTCAACCCTGCTTGGGTTTTAGATTTTAGGTTATTTGGGCCTTGAAGTGTTTATAAAGACAGTCAGGTGATTAGAATAATAATAGGGGATCCATCCTGCTACTCGTGGGTCATAACTGGTCTGGTGGGTAGAAGCTTCTGCTGGGGGAGCTGCATGGCTCAGAAGTAGACCCCTGTGGGCAACTTCTGCCCCGGATGCAGGAGTTGTGTGCCATTTAATTTTGTATTTTATGTAAAAATATAATATATATATAAGAATGAAATTTATATTCATTCATATGTAATGTCCTTAGAATATTAATGTCTTTTTTATTAACTACCTCTTCTGTTTACAGAATTAGATGGGACATTATAAAGGGAAATAAGTTCTCTTCCCTCAGCTGAGCAGCCTCTTGTGCCCATAGACTCTCTGTCAACTCATTTTCTCCCTGTACTTCTCAGAGACAAAAGTGCTTCTCTCCTTATCTCAGAGTTTTCCTTCCCCAGACAAACTCTGAACAATTAATCCCTTTTTATTTCTGATGGGAGAAGTCGGTCAAAGGGTAATTTGTATTGTTTTTCCTTTAAGTCTTTACCTGTAAGAATTTAAATTACGTAAACCAGAAAAAAGTGAAGGGAAGTTTGGATCCAAATAAATAATTGATATAAAAGTTACCCTTTGGGGTGAATAATGGGTTCCTGCCTTGTCTCTCTGTTTACTTCTTTTTTGGCTTGTTTCACATTTGGGATGTTTGTTTTAAGACATGGCTGGTTTTTTAACATTGAGTTATGCTTTAGCCTTCTTTTGTACTTTAATTTCTGAAAACATAATAGATTTTAGTATAGCTTTTTGGGAACAAATTAAAATACTAAACATCTCTAAGCTTAACTCATTTTTTGTGAGAGTGTGTCTTCAAGTTGTTTCCAAAGAACCAGGGAAAAGAATGCTTTAACTTTTGACTTTGTAGTGTATAGTTGTCCCCTTTTTTTGGGGACTTTGAAACTTATTTTTAGATACTGCTTTTCTGTCTTCTAATGGTTTGTACCATTTTTGTTAAGTGTGGTTCATAAGGGGGATCTTGGAGATTGTTTCCCTATTGGCTTGGAAATTTCCCTTTCAGAGCATGAGCATGAATAAGGGATTTTTTAGATAGTTATTGACGAATAATTGACATGTAATAAACTGCACATTTAAAAAATGACTTTCCCCCCAAACATTAGTTTCAGCTCTCCTTTTTAAATCTCTTGTTACACCCATTTACCTTCAGGAGAGATTATCCCTGTGACCCTTTTCTCTTCACCATGGCAGTATTACTTCCGTTCTCTCCTTCGTTTCCATAGTTTCACCTTTTTATGTGTGTGACTTGCAGCCCTTCATCTCTCTAACCCTGTCCTGAATCTGATCTCGTTCCAGTTCTAGCCCTGCCATTCCAGTTGCTTGCTCAACGTTCCCACCTCAAACTCATGAGGGAAGGCTCTTGCCCTGACTATTTTGGTAACCTCCTTATGGGTCTCCCCCTTTGCTCTCCTACACACTGCTGCCAGATTGAGCCTTTTGAAATGCAGCTTTGATATCTTTACTTCCCTGTTGACAATACAGAATGGCTTCACACTGTGGTCAGGCAAGCTTTCCACAATAGTAACCCAATTCAGCCAGCCTGTCTCACTCCCCACTTCTGTCCACATACTTTTTTCCTTCCAACCCAGCTCTTCTCAGAAGGATAAGGTGAAAATTAAGAGAAAATTAAGATAATTGAGGCTTGAAGTCTTAAGACGTTTGTTGTATGTAATGAATCAGTTTGTTTCCTGTGCATCTAGAATGGTTCTACCTCTCTGTTTTCCTTGGGAGAACTGAGAACATAGTCACTCAAAACATTTTTTTTGTAGGTCTTAACTCTCTCCCAGATTCTCCTTGAGAAGGGCTGTTCCAATTAAACCGAACTACTCCTTGGTCCCTGGGACCCTCTTCTGTGTCTTTGTTCCATTGTTTTCCTCTGTCAGCCTTGAAACCAATCCCGCCCTTCAAGGCCTGCTGTGAACTACAGCCTCTTGGATGATGCTTTCCTTGGTCCCCATACACATGCCTCCTTTTAATCTATACTCATAAAAACAGGAGAGTTTTGATTCAGCATCTTTTCTGTGCCTTTTGTTGCTTTTCCCACTTTCTTCCTCGTAAAACTGTCATTAAACACTAACTCCCCGTATTAGAAGGGGAGGCAGGCTTGATGCCTGGTCAGTGCTTGTACCCCACTCCCACGATGATACCACGGATGCAGTGAGCACTCAAAGTTTGTTGGGAAATCTTGAAAAGCTCTGCTGACACAAAGATGTTTGCTTTGAGATGCTTTAGTTTAAAGTATTGCTTTATTACCAATTTTTTTCTGTTTATTTTGTATTTGCAAAGCCCTGACAAGCCTCAATACTTAATTATTGTTTTCTCTGTTATCCTCTTAAGCCTTTGATCACTGGTGGTCCCATCTTGCCCTCCCCTGCGCCACCTTGCCCCGTAGAGGAGATTTTGCCGGTGAAGAGTGGGTTTTAAGAGAAAGAGATTGTGTAAATGAAGCGTTGTTCAGCTCTTCTTGAGCTTGTGATTATTTTTTAATAAGCGAAGCTGTTTTTCTGTACTTCAGATATACAGTTAAATGCTACTGCAGTGAAATTTGAGTGGGACCCTAATTGTTTAGAGTGGAAGTATTTGAGAAGAAAAAATTAGCTATCTAAAAATGTCAACCTTCCAGTAAAACCTTTTCAGTAATAACTTTTTTAACTGATTGCAACCCTAATCTGTAATCATTGGAGGAAATTTGGAAAATATAAAAAGAGCACAAAGAAGGAAAGGTAAAAATGATCGTACAGAGAAAATCACTAATATTTTGATGATGATACATCTAGTCTGTTGTATATATGTTTTTCCCATGTTGGTAAGCATTCTGTTAGTAGATTTTTTAAAATGTCATCTGAGGATTCTGTTTTTAGGAAGAACTATAGTTTGTTTAGTCAGTCCACTACTTTAAATAGACTTAGTTTTTAGTTTTTTGGTATTATGAATAATGATGTATTAAGTATAAATATGGCAGACATCCAGAGTCCTCAAAGAGGCATTGCTGTGTCAGACTTACATACGTATCAAGCTGTGAAATAGTTGCACACACACACACAAACACAACCTGCCAGATGACAGTTTAATCCCACTTATATTCAAACTCTGAGTGTACAACCTTCTAAAATTGGCATTTGCATTGTTTTCAGATGGTACTTGTTTCATTATCCAAGAGGCACTTAGTAGTAGAGCCAGGGTACAGGGTTCTACCCGGAGAAGTTAGGTTGGTTTTTTGTTTTCATAGATTCTTAGCCATTTGTATGCATTTTTTTTTTTTTAATCTTACCAATGTCTCTGTTCGCATGTGAATCTTTTCCTTGTTGCCAGAAAAACTAAGTCTCACGAAGATATTAGAGGGAGAGACAAAAGCCATGGATTAAAAAACAAAATGAAAGGCATTTTCAAATAGGTTGTGCTTGTTATAAACATCTTTGACCTGCCTCCATTATTACATTGGAATTTGTCAATAGCTGGAGCAATGTCTTCTATTTCTCGGTAATCACCCGCAGTGAGCTAGAACACGATTCTTCCCACAGAGAAAGTTCCATGAATGCTGTGTTCTAGGAATTAACGGCAGTTTTGTGAGGAAAGGTAATATAGGCAATTAGGAAAATCTATCGGCTAAAATAATTTTGGGAGAAGTCTTTTGAATTTTAGTTATTGTGATTAAGTCTGAAAAGTACCTCACTTTACATTTAGTTAAGCAGAGCTAATAAGCTAATAAGAGCTAATAAAAATCATTAAGTTGTTTATTGTTCTTTTCCAGTATTAATTTTAAGGACCCACAATTTGCTGACGATTACATTTTTAAAGCCGTAATGCTTCCAGGAGCAAGGTAACAGCAATATACTTATAAAACAATAAGCAGTCTAGACTTATTTTCCATGACCCTTATAACCAAATTGTTGTATTTTCAATGGTCAGAAAACCAGCACCAGTGCTGAAACCTAGTGACTGGGAAAAATCCAGCAATGGGCGGCAATGGAAGCCGCAGCTTGGCTTCAACCGCGACCGGCGGCCTGTCCACCTGGATCAGGCGGCTTTCAGGACTTTGGGGTGAGTCTTGGGTTCTTTCCCTTTGTATGCTTTGCTTTTACTAATTCATCCCACAAAGCAGTGAGCATACTACGAAAACGACCAAAAGACAACTGGGTTTTTTGGGTATTTTAATGTTTTTGATGCTTATTTGCACTTTTTTTATTTTAAAATTCACTTCTCTGCTTCTTTGGTTTGTGTATTTCTTTGTGGGTTAAAAGAAAGTTACATTCTTTTCTCTCTTTACGAGATGACAGTTATTTCCAAGGAAGAAAATATTTTTTTACCCCTCAAGTTTTTGCTGAATTGATGTATGACAAAAAATTTGTTTAAAGAATTAACCAATACATAAATACCCAAAACCAACAGTCTCTTAAAATTTTGTTTACTGAGTGCTTGAACATGGTATCTCATTGCTGCTTCAATTTGTATTTCCTTGCTTGTTAATAAGATTGAGTATCGTTTATTATGGTCAATTGTATTTTCTCTCCTGTGAATTTCTGATTTTGAACCTTTGCCCATATTAGCTACTGAGTTGTCTTTTTCCTAGGTATTGAGGGAAATATATATATAGAGAGGGCACTTTGAAACAATAACAGGTAAATCTGGGATCAAAAGAGCAGCAGACTCAGGGAAAAATTTGTGAATTGTTGATAAATTAATGATAATTCATACATAGGTATTTTCAAGCCATAGAAAAATCTTAAGATCTAAAAAGCAACGTAGACAGAAGATCAGTGTTGGTATATACTTTACACACTCAGTAAGAGGGACAGTGTGGCATACTGGATAAGAGCATGGGCTTTGGAACGTAAACATATAGATTCAGATGCCTTGTCTACGACTTAATAATTTATGCAAATTACTGACCACTCTGTGCTTCAGTTTCCTTAAGTGTAAAATAGAGTTAATAATTACATCTACCTCAAGAAGTTGTTAGAACTTCGTGAGCTTTATGTGTGTGAAGGGCTTAGAATAGTTCCTAAACTCTGTGTAAATGTTAGCTATTGTTGTTTTGGAAAGCCTTCATTCTTAGTAATATTTAAAGAAATACAAATTTAAGTAGTGCATAGTAATCTGTAATAGCAAAAAATATGAAATGTTTTAAATGTGTTTAATGAGGGGACTGGATTAGTAAACTGTGAGATACCAATATGGTGAAGTAGTCTATTCATGTATATATTATGATTATGGAAATTAAAGAAAGCTATAGGGAAATCTTGGGTATAGTAATTTGAAAATAACAATATGTACGGTAGTAGGACATGTAGTGATAGCAACAGCAGGGTCCTTGAAAGCATAAAGTATGTTTGAAATAGAATATAAAATATATTATAATGTGAAATATAATGCTCATATAATGCAGAGAAATAAAATTAGACTCAAATTATTTTTGTATAAAATAATTCGTAAATATTTAAATGGTCATTAATTAGGAATCTTGGTGTGACAGTGAACAGTTTCTGTCACCATTACTGTTGTGTGTATAGTTTTGAACTTTGTTAATTATAACTTTTCTTTTTCAGTTATATTGAGTAGGTCTTCTAGTAAAGAGACAGCTAGTAGCATTGTTTAATTTGTATCGGTTGTATTATGATGCATATAACTATATATAATATTTTTCTGGGGTGGATTGTCCTGCTACAGCCACGTTATGCCAAGAGGCTCAGGAACTGGTGTTTATAGCAATGCTGCACCACCACCTGCGACATACCAGGGGAACTTATACAGGCCATTGCTGAGAGGACAAGCCCAGATTCCAAAACTGATGTCAAGTAAGTTTTTACCAGTTGGTTATTTTACATACTGAATTAAGTATTACAACAAAGGTTGGTTTCCAATCTTCATTGCTTAAAAAGATTTTATTGTATCCGTGGCAGAGGTAGTGGGCTTAAAAAGGATTTAGAAGAGTTGTAAAAGAATACTTCATGCGAAAATCTTTCAAATGTTTTTATCTTGACTGTTTATAATTAATTCAGTAAGGTGAATTGGGTTTCTTCTTTATCTTCACTTAAAAATCTGCTTCTCAGTCAAGTGTATGCAGAAAGAGATATGGGGAATTAATTGCTGCTTCCTCCATTAATACAAATAATTTGATAATTACATCCGTGGCAATAAATATAGCATTACCCCCACTTTTTTACTTGGAAGATGTATCACTACCCTTTTTGGATTCAAATTGTATCTCAGTATTACCTAAGGTAAAGTCAGGCATTGCTTTGGGTAGGATTGAACCTTTGATCCCATAGCCTTTCCCTGACCCCCCTTATACCTCTTTTGGTGGACATTGAGAAATTTTAACCGTGACGGTATTTACATGGCATTTGAATTGCAGTGGCAAAGGGAGAAAATAATTGAATGTTAGATTTCTTAGATTTTGCATTGTTTAACGTTACTTTTGAGCTCCATGGCTATGCCCGTTTATCAAAGAAGTGTAAGTCATATGCCAAGTTCTCAAAACCACTTTCTTCTGACTTATTACCCTTTTAAGATTTTGCCACTTTTTGTTCTGAGATTGATCCATGTTGTGGTTTGTAGCAAAATCTGTCACTTCATTGGTATATAGTGTTCCATTGTATGACTGTATCATCGTTTATTTATCTATTCTGTAGGGATAGCATTTGGATTGGTCATCGGTTTGGGGCTCCTAGAAGAGTGCTGCTGTGAACATACTTAACAATTTTTGGTGCGCATATGTAATATAAAAATTTCGGATGGGTATATACTAGAAAGTGGAATTGCAAGGTCATGGGTTTCTGTGTTTGTTCAGCTTTGGCAAATAAAAATGCCTGACATGTTTCCCAGATTACATTTAGTGCATACCAGTTTTCATTCCTATCAGCGTACCAGTGTATGACAGTTCCAGTTGCTCTACATTCTCCCCAACTCTTGGTGTATTGTCAGTCTTGTCAATTTTAGCCGTTCTACTAGGTGGGCAGTGGTATCTCACTGAGGTTTTAATTAGCGTTTTCTTGATGACTAAGTTGAGCAGTTTTTCATATGTTTATTGACCATTTGGGTATCTTTTTTTGTGTATCATATATACCTGTTCATGTCTTTTGTCCATTTTTTATTGGGTGATCTTTTTCTTTCTGCCTTGTATGAGTTATTTTATATTGGGATGTGAGTTTTTTTTTTTGTCCTGAAATATCTTTTTCTACTTGGTAGCTTGCCTTTTCACTCTTTGGTGTTGTAAAACAGAGATTTTTACAAGGAAGCATTGAAACAGAGGTTTAAACTAATATTTGGAGAAATCTGAGTAAAGGGCATCTCTGAATTCTTTGTACTCTTCTTGTAACTTTTCTGTAGATCTGAATTTGTCACAGTAAAAAAATTTAGGACAAAATGAACTATTCCTAGATATTTGATGTTTTTAAAATAATATTTAAAATTTCATTTTCAGATTGTTTGCTTATAGTATATAGAAATACAGTGGCCCTTTGAATGTTGACTTTGTTTATATCTGTCAACCTTACTAAATTCACTTATTCTAATAGTTTCTCTGTATAGTTTTTTGGGTTTTTTGGATACATTCTTTTGGGTTTTTTGCATATTGGGTTTTTTTTGGGGGGGGTTTGCATATCATCTGTAAGTAGTGACGGTCTTATTTCTTCGTTTTCTGATTTTAATGCCTTTTGGTGTTTTTTCTTTATTGCACTGGCTCTAGCATAATTGAATAGAAACAGTTATAGTGGGCATCCTTGTTTCATTCCCGGTCTCAGTGGGGAAATGTTTAATAGTTCACGATTAAATAAGATGTTTGCTGTAGTTTGTTTTAGGGGGTGGGTAGATAACTTTTAACAGATTAAGTTCTCTTCTATTCCTTGTTTCTAATAGGTATTGAGTTGTATCAAAAGCTTTTCTTGCATCTTTTGAGATGGTAATGGTTTTTAACTTTTTTCTGTTATGTGGTGAATTAAGCCAATGGATTTTCAATTATTAAATCAACCTAGAATTCCTGGGATAAGCTTAATTTAGTCTGATATGACATTCTTTTCGTATGTCCCTTCTGTCTGCCAGTATTTCATGGGGGACTTTTTTATCTGTGTATAATAAAAAAGTAGTTTAACTTTCTTTTCAGGTTTTAAGATAAGGTTTTTCTGACCTCATGAAGCAAATTAAAAAGTGTTTCTTACCTACATTTCTGTTCTTTGTAAGACTTTTTGTAAGATTGCTGTCATTTCTTAATGTATAGAGGAACTCAGTGGTGAAGCCATTTGGATCTAGAGTTATCTTTATGAGGTTTTTAATTACATTTCAACTTCTTTAGTAGATGGAGGTTATTCAGATTTTTTGTCACTTCTGGTGTTGGTTTTGGTCAGCTACTTCTTTTTTTTTATTATTCAATTTTATTGAGATATATTCAAATGCCATACAGTCATCCGAAGTGTACAATCAGTACAATCACGGTACCATCATACAGTTGTGCATTCATCACCCCAGTCTATTTTTTGAACATTTTCCTTGTACCAGAAAAATTGAAAATAAGAATAAAAAATAAAAGTAAAGAACAGCCAAAACATCCCCCTCCCACCCTATTTTTCATTTAGTTTATCTATATAGTGCATAAGAATGCCTGCCAGAGTGACCTCTCAACTTCATTTGGAATCTCTCAGCCACTGAAACTTTATTTTGTTTCATTTCACTTCCCCCTTTTGGTCAAGAAGATGTTCTCAATCCCACAATCTTGGGTCCTGATTGATCCTCTGGTTGATCCTCCCATGTTGCCAGGGAGATTTACATCCCTGGGAGTCAGATCCCATGTAGAGGGGAGGAAGCTGCTGCTTTTTATGTAGGACTGTATCCGTTTATTCTGAATTTACAGATTTACTGCCAGAAATTATTCATAATATCTTCCTAAATTAAAAAAAATTGTGGTAACATAACATAAAATTTGTCATTTTAAGTGTACAATTCAATGATATCAATTACATTCATAATGTTAAGCTACCATCACCACCATCCATTACGTAAACTTTTTCATCACAGAAACTTTGTATCCATTAAGCAGTAACTTTCCATGCCCCTCAACACTCTCCCCAGCCCCTGGTAACCTGTATTCTAGTTTCTGACTATGAATTTGCTTATTTTAGGTATTTCATATAACTGATGTCATACAATATTTGTCCTTTTGTGTCTGACTTGTTTCATTCAATATGATGTCTTCAGGGTTCATCCATGCTGTAACATGTGTCAGAACTTCATTCTTTTTTTACAGCTGAATGATATTCCATTGTATGTATATACCATATTTTGTTCATCAATTCTTTTGATGGACCCTTGGGTTGTTTCTTCCTGTTAGCTGTTGTAAATAATGCTACTATGGATGCTGGCATTTACTATCTTTTTAATATCAGAGTATAAAATTAATTCCTGATAGTGGAAGCAACCTAAATATCCATGAACAGATGAATGGATAAGCAAAATGTAGTAAATACAAATAATGGAATATTATTCAGCCGTAAAAAGAATGATGTGCTATTATGTACCACAACATAGATGAACTTCAAAGACATCATGTTGTGAGAAATAAGCCAGGCACAAAAAGAAAAATATTATATGGGTTTCTCTTATATAGAATACTTAGAATAAACAAATGTATAGAGACTGAAAGCAGAATAGTGATTACCGGGGGTGGTTGGAGGAGAAACAAGAAGTTATTGCTTAATGGATATGAGTTTCTGTTTGAGATGATGAAAATGTTCTGGAAATGGATAGTAGTTAAAGTCACACAATATTGTCAGTGTCCTTAATGTCACGGAATTGTTCACTTTTAAATGGTTTTTATGTTCTGTATATTTCACCACAATAAAAAAAAAAGGTCAGAAAAATATGTCAGTATTCAAATTAAAGCATATTTATCACATCTATTGAGTGCCAGTCCTAGAGATATAGGGGCTTTGCACCCAAGAAATTCAGGGATAGCATGAGGCTAGGGGACAGGTGACAGAAGACATACAGAGGAGGTGATAAAGGGGGGCATGAAACAGTCCCGGAAGCAGGGGAGCAGCCACATGGAGTCACAATGTGGTTGTCAGTTCACTTCTGCTGCTACCCAGAAGGACGGGCCTGCAGAGGTGTGGCACAGGGGGAGCCAGGCCTTAGATTATCTTGAGTTTGTCTAGGTTCACAATTTATATGGAGAAAGTTCACTTAATTATGTGTTAAATTCAGTTATTTTCGTTGTATTACAATCTGTGCATTGTCATCAGTTGAACCTTAAAATATGCAGGGCTTAAATAAGAACGCTGATTCATCTAATTTTACAAGAAACTTCCTAAATAAAGACTAACCTAATAGATAGTTTTTTAACTTGAAAACATATGATCTTAAATACAGAGAAGTTTTGTGGAAGAACACAAGAGACATTAAGTGATAGCCCTCAAGGGAGGGAAACTGTAGATAAGGGGTGAGAAAGATCGACTATTCATTGTTTTACCCTTTTGTACTTTTGAATGTTTTGTCACTTAGAGTTCAAAACGAATTTTACACTAGTAAAATTCCATTGGTTATTACTAACAACAAAATTAATTCCTGATATTTATCATTTATAGTGTCACTTTTTTTTCCTCAATTAGTCTTACTGAGGCCTGTTTAATTTTATTATTTTTTTTTGAATGAACCAATTACTGGCTTTATTGACCCCCCCCCATTATATGTTTATTTTCTGTTTAATTGATTTCTGCTTTTTAAATTGATTTCTGCTTTCTTCAGGTTAATTGGTATTTTTCTAATTTTTTTGAGATGGAGACTTAGGTAATTTATTTGTAGTCTTCCTTTTTTAATATATGCATTTATTTCACTGCTATAGATTTCCCTCTAATCACAACTTTAGCTTTATCCCATGTTTGTGTTGTATTTCCTTATCAAGTTCATAATATTTTCTGATTGCCATTATATTTTATTTTGTATTCATGGATTATTTAGAAGTGTATTGCTTGCTTTTCAGACATGCAGAGCTTTTCTACCAATCCTCTAAAAATTTATTTCTAACTTACTTCTACTTTAGGCTGAATTTTTAAAAATGATATTGTTAAAAAATGTTTGCTGAATTCCTAGGCTTTTGGCTAATATCACAACATTACCCACCAGATAAGATGATACCAATTCACACTTCTTGCAGCAGCATTTGAGAAAGTCTGATATCCCAACTCCTGTCAATACTAGGTGTTATCATTGTGTAAAAGTTCTTTCCAATTTGATAAGCAAGAAATAATATATCTTTGTTTTAATATTTTTTTAAATCACTGCTTTTTGACCATACTTTTACTGACCAGTGTTTCTTTCATAAATTGGCTGTTCTAGCCCCTTGCTGATTTATTAATTTGGGTGCAAGTCTTTCTCTTTTTTTTGTAAGAACTTTTGAAAGCTCTTCTTAAACATAAGAGTGAACCAATTACATCTTCTTTCTAGAACCATGGGCTCTGTTGATTGTGGAAGACACTTGGGGTGAGATGATGAAGGTCTAAATTAGTCTGTGGCAAAGCAGATTTAAAGTAGAGAAGATGGGAAGGGGTTGTAAGGCTGAATAATTGAATGTGCAAAATGAAGGAGAGAGAAGAATCAAGATGAGTTTCATGTTGCTACTGTGGACACCCGGGTGACTAATGAGGCCCTTAACAGAATTTGGAAACCCAAGGGAGTGGAGGAATGTAGAATAACATAATGAGTCTGATTTTTGTCGAGGTTCAAGTGCCTGAAAGACTTTGAAGTCATCTGTTGGTAGTTAGAAATATAGGCCTGGTACTTGCCCAAGAGAGAGAGGACCGAGTTGGAGAGAAAAATTGGGAATCATCAGCAGTTAAGCCGGAAATGTAAAAGTTTAAGAAGGATTTGGATAGGTTAGTGAGTTTTGTTTGTCCTTGGTTATAAGAGAACCTAGAGAAGCTTGTGGTTGTGAGGTTGGACATCCTAGAAGGCAGCCATGTCATTTCGTAAATCATTCCGTGATCCTTTTGTAAGAGATGTGTAGGGTAAAAAGTTGGCCCAGTCTAGAGTGTTCATTGAAGAATAGTAATTTGATCACAGTTGTAGGATAAGCCCAGCAAAGGAAATCTCATGTTCTGTAATGTTTTCCCCAGTACTCTTTACACATAACTCAGCATTTGATTTGGTTTTCACTTTATTTTAGTTTACTATTAAGATTTTTCTGGCATATTTATTTTGTGGTCTCTTGTGACCTCTAGATTTCATATTTATTTAGAAACTAATCCTGCCATTTTGTATTGGAGAAATTATTTCTTTGAGAGCTCTACTTTTAGACTGCTTCATTCTTTCTTTCCTTTCTATCTCTCCATATAGCTATATTGTCTTCTAATTTTTATCTGACCCCTTCTGTTTATAATTTCTTTTGAATATTAAATCTTTTTGGGTAATGGTATCCTTTTAAAAAGAGCCATAGTGCGGTACACATATTTTAACCAAGCCCTTTTCTTATTTTCTCCCTATGAGTGCCATGTTTGTAAAGATACTTACTCTCAAAGGGCATGTGTTAAGTACTGTTTATTTTTCCTCCCTGTCCTAATTAGATGCGTGTAACAATGTCAATCCTAATCTTTCTAAAAATGTTGAAAGTAAGTTTTCAAATCCCTAATCTTGCCCTCTTGAACCCCTGAATTTGCAGAGCCTCCTGATTGAGAAACACAGATATCATTGGTGGTTCTCCTCTGGTCCTTCTGAAATAAAATAACATGAAGTGTCACCTCAGCCAAAAGCACACGTGCGTGTAAAACTTGGAGAAAGTGCACTGTAGTGGTTAAGAGCACATGGCTGCCTGGCTTTCACTCTGCCCCTCACAGCCGCATGACTTCAGGCAGGTTTTGTTTTTTGTTTTTTTGAGGTAACTTCGATTTGCCATTTTAACCATTTTTTAACTGTACAGTTCACCGGCCTTGATTCCATTTACAGTGTTCTGCTACCAATAATGTCATCCATTACCAAAACTTTCATCACCCAAAAAGAAACTCTTGTCTGCATTAAGCAATAAGTTTCCACTTCCTTTCCCCACCAGCCCCTGGTTACTTCTAATCTACTTTCTGTCTCTATGATATTAATTTGCTTATTCTAAATATTTCATTTGAGTGGAAGCATACAATATCTGTCCTTTTGTGTCAGGCTTATTTCACTCAGCATTGTGTTTTCAAGGTTCACCCGTGTTTTTGCTTGTATCAGGTCATCATTTCTTTTGATGGCTGAATTATATTCCTTTGTATGTATATACCACATTTTGTTTGCTCATTCTTCTATCAATTGACATTTGGTTGTTTCTGTCTATTGGCTTTTGGTAATAATACTGCTATGAACATTTGCATACAGGTATCTGTGTGAGTCCCTGTTTCCAGTTCTTTGGGTTATATACCTAGGAGTGGAATTGCTTGGGCAAGGTTTATATCAGTGCCTCAGTTTCCTTATCTCTAAAATGGTACCAAGAACACCTACCTCACAGGACTGTTACCAGATTATATGAGTTTAAGTTGTTAAGCACTTAGAACAGTACCTGCCACATAGTAAGTAGTATTAAAGCATTAAATAAAGGATAAAAAATCAGCTTTCCTCTTTACAGAATTTTGAACTTAAAGATTTGGTCAGAAATACAGTTGTGTTTTAGTAAAATTGAGATCTAATCCATTTAATCAGTCTTTTAAAATGTCTTTAATGTCATACCTAGTTTCTTCATGCAGTATAAAATTATACTCAAGAAGGACCATTTGGTCAAACTGTCAGCTCTCTGTCAAGCGTCTGCTGTGGGTGTTCCTTACTGTTGGTCTTTGATTTGTCTTTGATATGTCCATTTTTGGCTGATGAGTAATTGTCCATGTACTGATAACTTGATGGAGTCAAGTGCAGCCCTAGAGTACTCACTGTGAATAAAGCATTTGGTTTCTGTAACCCAGAGAACCTGATATGTGACTTCTCTTCATTTCATTCAATAAACTTGTCATTTAGCTGCATTTGAAAAGTGATTTTTGATTAATGCAATCAATAAACATAAAGTCTTTGCTGTGATTGCCACGCTGATTAGGTAAATTGTCACTCAAGGAACTATTGGAGAAGCCTTGGTTTACATGGCCTTAGCGTTCTAGAAAAGGACTAAGTTTTTAAAGACCAAAGGAAAAAAATAGCTCATTTTTTTTCTTCTCTCCTGTACCTTTCTGAAGTGCAATTCACTATCTCAGAATTTTTTCCTCTCTCTCAAATACATCTGCTGTTAGAGCCGTACAAATGAATGATAATAAGTTTGTTTTACCTTCTACTTCATTACTTACAAAGCTAGGAAACATTTCTGCTTTATGACTACTTAAGGGCTATCTATATATTGCTCAGAGGTACATGAAGAGATTTGTTGAAAGGTGGCCTGGAATTTTTTCTTTGACCTTTTTGTTTGTTTGTTTCCTTCACTTTTGAAGGCAAGGTATATTTAAATAATTGTGTGACAGAATTTTTTTTTTTTTAAGCCTTAGAAAATTTGCTTAGGTTTTAATGCAAAATTATAGTTCGTTGTATGTACTGAGTATATGTGAAAAAAAAATTGTTCCAGAGAAGAAATAGTAAAAGTACAATAAAGAGGTGATGCACTTGGCGATCTGGAAGTCATGGAATAGGAACTTTTGCCGTTTTTCCATGACGCTTTGAGGTGTATAGGTAGCTTATTGAATAGGCTCCCCCCTCGCTAACAAACGCATTTATACTTAATGAACTTTATGTTCAAGTTCTACTTAGAATGATTGTTGTGCTTAATCTAACACAGCATATTTGAGTCTCATGAATATGCATTACTGGTGGTGATAGGAAATTTCCCTCCTTTTGTACTGTTTCTAGGAAAAAAGAGACAAACACTTTTTCCGCCTTTATTGTTCGAGAAGCGTTGGAAAAAGTGCTTCTGGAGGATTTTCTTAATGTAGCTGTGTCTTTATATTTTATCATCTTCATTCGATTTTAAATTTAGTAGGGATCCAGTGTGGAAGCTTTTGTAAGTACCAAGGAGAGTGTGTATTCTGTGATAATACCATGTATAAAGAGACAACATGGAACCAGAATCACAGAATTAAGTCTTTGTGGTGAAAGGGGTATGTTTCCAGGGTGATCACTGTGATTCTGGGGCATGTGAAGTACAGAACTAGATGGAGGTCTGAGTGAAATTTGTGTATTTCTTTTGACTTTTGTTATATTAGCTAATTTTGTATATAGAAAGGCACTAAAATGAAAAACTTCTGGGAACATTTTTATCAATCCTTTCTAAAATATTTTTACATTGTCCAAATAAACCATTGAACTTCAAGTTTAACAAACCAAATGATCAGAAAAAAATGACTTAAATGCTGATTTTGTCAGTAGATTACATTCTCATAAGCGATAACTCATTGAAAATAATGTGTTATAAATGTATCTTAAATTTTTCAGTAGAAATGAACTAAGTGATGAAATAAATGATTGATATTCTTATAAGCATCTCTGGTTTTACCTCTTCTAATTGTGATTTTCTGATAGTGTATAGTTGTATATTCAAAAGTTACTCTAGCCTAGAGTAGGGAATTTTCTTTCCCGTTGTTTGTGGATTGTGTGGTAGCTGGCTTCCTGCCATTCCATTCAGGTTTCAGATACTCATTGCAGGTCCGCAGGCATGTGAAACCTCCTCAGTATTGTTACTTAGTTTGACCACTTGTAGTTCAGTTTTTAAAAGATAAAGAATTAATTTGAATAGACTAGAGGTACCCCCCATCTTCACTTCAAAATTGGATTCTGCTTGGAAGTGATGGTCTACAAAGGGCTTTCCACTTCTTCCCGGGAAGGGCTTCCGTAACTCGGTGTGCTCCTGTAGATGGAGGAAGGGAGGAGTGTGGGGATGGGCTGGGGGCAGACTGGGAGCCAGAGAGCAGTGTGGTGGGCTGGGCTGGCCACACAGCTGCAGCGTGGATGGCTTGTCCATGTTTGGAAAGCTTTCTTGGGGCCAGCCTGCCCTTCCCGCAGTGGCAATGGAAAGGAACCCCAGAGTGGGAGCCAGGCGTTTCCCCAGGAGCCATTGTGAGGAGGCAGATGTGTGAGCACCCTGCAACCTCACTTTTCCAAGGTCTCCGGGGGCAGGGAGGGGGTGGCAGTAAAAGCACAATTCTGCTTTTAGAAAAAAAATTTGTGGGTAAACCCAGATTGCCTTTTTTGTTGTTGTTTCTAACCAGTGATAAGCTTTTGTTTCTTCTGTCCTTTAAGAAAGTAATTTTGGAAAGGATGTTTCTAGTTTGGGTTTCCATTAAAATGTGAGCCTGAATACATTATGGTAGTATATGTATGGATCTCAGAATATATGTCCTTGGATCTCAGAAGTCTGGAAGGAGGTTGCTGTCGGTTCGCAGTGTCCTCATTAGACAACTTCTGGAACCAGCTGTTGAGATGAGGTCACACTCAGCCCCCACTGAATGGCGTCCGAGGTGATGGGAGGGTGGAGTGGGCCGGACTTGCTGGGGGCGCTGACCATACTGGCACTGCTCTTGGTTGGGTGTTCCTTTCATCCTGTTCACCCATTCATTTATTTAGAAAAACAACAGCCATGTAATTGTTTCTTGTAGTTAGATGATGTTGCTGGTTCAGCTCTGCGTTAAGGGGTGGTTTGACCATCAGAGAACAATAGAAAAGTGGGTGGTCCCTTTATTAACATGTCTTCCTGGCCTGTGTTGGAAAGTGTGCGCTCTCCACTCGATGGCAGGAGAGCTGGAGAAGTCGGTGCTCCTTTCCAGTTTACATGGTTCAAAGAAAAATTTCAGCATCTTTATTAAGGTTAATAATATTCATTCCGTTTGTGTTGATGAAAAAACCTAAATCCCTTCCTTTTGCATAGCATTTAAAATATAAATGTAAAATATGTGTGTACCTCACCATGCACACAGACACGCACAAGAATGTGAAAATGTAATGGCTAAGGGTACCAAAACCATGTTTTGTTATCAAAGGGAAAATAATAAAACTAAAAAAAATTCATGGTTTTATCTTGTTTCATTTGGGGTGTGGATAGTTATGTTGCTAGTTTATTTGGTTTACATTCTGCCTCAGTTTTTGTTTTTCCCCCAAGACCTTCTAATTATAAAAAATGGGGGGGGGTGGTAGTAGCTGAATAGTGATTACTTTTTAAAATCTCCTGTTTACTCCTTCCCTGTTTCTTTTCCAGATATGAGGCCCCAGGAATCCTGGCGCGGCCCTCCTCCCCTTTTCCAGCAGCAAAGATTCGACAGGTAATTTTAAAGCAAACCTGATTTTTAAATATTTCCACACTTTAACATTTGGGGTTTAAGGACTTTTAAGAAACAAAAATCTCCATAGTTTGAGATATTCTCCCTCCCCCCCCCTAAATTTCTCTTGCATCTATCCTTTAAGAAAATAGATGGTTAACACTTGGAATTAAGAGACTCATGTTTATATACTTTCCTACTTTTCTTGGTTCTTGGCCTTTGTTTTGTTAAAGCTTTTGAGATACCCTGAAAAATGCAACACAGAGAGCTTAAAACTGTATTAGGTTTTGGACAGGCTAAACAAATTTCTTTTTAGAAGAGTTGTGCAGATTAATGAGGCATAACTAATGGTGTTCCACTTTTATCATTTCTGTGCTGGCAATGCAGCATTAGTACAGACCAACCATTGATTCTTGCTACAGACCTCTTGAAGTCCTAATCAGCTTCTTTGGTACAACTTTTTCAGGGCTGACAAGCCTATTGTAGGGCAGTGTCACTGTAGGTCAGTAGTTATTAGTTGCCACTGAAAACAGTTTCTTTAACTACTTAAGACTGAACTGAATTAAATGCAGAAGGGACTCAGAAGAGGATTATGGGATCTGCAGTCTAATAAGTATCATGGAATAGAAAGAATGTGACATGGTTTAATAATAAGGGATGTTTTACATGTGTTCCTTCATTGATAAGTTGTGTGCTTCTTAGTCAGATGGACTCGACACGACAATACTGCTAGGCATGTTATGAATAATCACATTAATATCTGTAGACTAATTTTTAAAGGACGGCTTTAAAATGTATCATTTCATGCTGGTTTTGCCGGTATCAGTAAATGCTAAAATGAATTGAACCCCATCAGAGTAAGACTTCCTTTTTTGCCTTCTCAGTTCTAATCTGTTCTGTTCTTCTCTCCTCTGCCATTTTAGCAATCTCTGATATGTTCATATCTGAAATGAAAATGAATAACTTTAAAAAAAAAAAAAACAGGGTTATAAATACTACTACTCTTTTAAGAAAATTCTGAAATTCTTCAGACTGCAAAACTTCATTTTGTTTTCTCCAAGAAGATGAATCATTTTGTTTAAATGTTCATTAATAATATCAGCTATTTAGTGCAATCTGTGTTTTTGAATGTAATATGACTGGCATTGCCTGTGTTTATGTTTTGTTTTCAATAAAACTGCTCAGAGCCCTGAAGTTATTTCATCATCTTCACAGTATCCCTTTTTTGAAATAGCAATTAAATGAGTAAGAGCTAACTTTTTTCTAAATTATATACTACCAGATTAGTGATGCATTTTAAATAACTGTTGTACTGCATTGCTTTTGTCAAGTGTGGTTGTAAGACTTGCTTTCCCCATCTTGCTCATTTCTTTCCCATATTAATAATAGCTGATATTTATTGTTTGCTTATGAAGTGTCAGCACTGGGCTAATGTGCTCTTACCAACAGTCCTTCATTTATCCTCCCTTCGGCCCTTTGAAGTAGATGCTGTTACTTTGCATTTTTACAGATGAGGAAATGGAGAGACACACGGAAGTTCAGTAGCTTCCCTGAGGTCACTCTTCCACACCATTCTTAATACTTATTCTGAGCATAATATCATAAAGCCAGAGGGAAAACAAAGGCAGCGAAGGATCTACTTCCTGCTTCTGCAGCACTCTTTTTCTTCAGTCCCAACAGCTATTTTCCTTGCTTCCCTCTGTACACATAAAAAGTTTTTCTAGGATCATTGTCATTGTCCCTTCCCTTGCCCTGGCGCCCGTCATTTTGTTCTTATTCTGCCCTAGCCGAGCACTGGTATTAACCTGACTGACTTTGTGAACCCAGCAGAATAGGGACAAGTTGGGGGGTGGGACGGGGTTTAGATTTAGTTTTAGTTAGATACTTAAAATCAGGCCTTTAAGCAAAAATTAAATGTGGAGCATAGCAGAATTCTAACCAGTTAGTCTTGAATCATGGTTATTTAAGAAATATACCATTTTATTTCTAAGAAAAAACAAATTTTGAATGCACCCATCCTAAAATTTTCCAGTAGTCTGCCAAGGAAATTATTACATCACTCAGATGTGTACCACTTGTCAGTCCAACCATTCAGACCTTAAGGAAACAGAGGAGAAAATATAAGCTTGCAGTAAGTCATTTTGACTCTGCTGAGATGTCACAGCTCGTAAGTAGTGGCATTCTTACTAGAACCAGGTTTTACCGAGTCTCAGTTCAGTACTTTTCTGGTGTGCCATCTTGAGTATTTGGTTGAAAACTTGGTTAGAAAAGAGAATCTCAAGTGTGCTTTTTTCTTAAGCTACAGTGTGTTTTTAAAATTATTTCCTACTTTGTGATAGTATTTATAACCCATGTATTCATTTGATTTAAAAATACAAAAGAAACACCTTTTGCTCCCTCCCTCACCCCCACACAAAGTCACCCTAGTATGAAAAGTGTTGGTGATACTAAGCAGAGGTGGCCGGTTTTGAGTCCCCTGGGTCACTTGAGTTCTGTTCCATTGTCTTGTTTCTGCCAGTGGAGGCTTCTCTTTTCCAGCCATATGCAAGGGAACCATATTTTTTTAATTTATAGGTGTTATGCTTAGTTAGTCTTGGAAAATCTTTTAAAACCTCCAATTTGCCATATGTAAAATTAAAAGTAATCTACATTAGTAGTAGTTTTTTCACCTTGCCAGCTGCTTTCCAAAACAGTGAATTGGAGACTTAAGAATATTGTTGGCATCCTTGATACCAAATGCCTCAAATAATAAGTAGGTATATTAATTTTTATTAAGTTCAGATGAGTCAACCTCAGTGTTTCCATCCAAAATTTTAAAATGTATTTTCCTAGGCAAATTTCATTTTGTAATTATTTGCAAATTAATGTAATTAGTATAGAAATATGATAAACTTGTGGAAAATAAAGACGAAGAGGTAGTACACATCCTTCTTATCTCAGTCTTTCTGTTTAGTTTTAATTATTAATAATTTTTATCATAAAAATTATCTTTGCCAAAAACCTAAGTAATTTCAAATGAAAAGAACCATGTTTTTAAACTGCAGCTTTGTTCCTAACTTATTGTTAAAACATAAAACATTTTCAGATCACATTTATAATGTGTATTATTTATACTAGCAGATTTTCCTGAAACTCAGTTGAGTGAGTTTGATCATTGTAAAATCAAAAAGAGAAACTGATCGGCTAATACCACGTGTGATTTGCATCTTTGGCTTGTCAGTTTTGCATTAATGGCCCCAGTTTGATGTGCCTCCTTGGTCACAGCACAGCCTTTACCCCTGGCTTCTTCAGGGACTGGAAGAGACCATTCCTGTCTCCTCATGTCTGGCTAAAACAGATGAAGCATTTTTGCTAAAATGTATTTGTATTAATACCAGAAGACTTAAATGTATGGATTTGCTTTCTGAGATACAGACATATATTTAATTTTATTTTAAATCACTTAACAGTAAATTATATTATTAGAGCTCTGGTTTCAGCCACTAACTGTGAAGAACAGCATTGGCCTTTCCAGAGTGCTTCAGAGAATTGTTCATATCTTTAAACACCATCACACAGAAATAATTATCTTTGGTGGTTTTAGAAAAAGGGCGAGCTCCAATGAAGAGAGGAGAGTGGGGGATAGAGAAGATGGATTCGGGCTTGTTGAATAGCTTTGAGAAGAATGCATTACCCAATGAGCCCAACTTTCGGGCTTTTTTTACCCTAAGACCTAGGAAGTGAAATTTGTATGCTGATATGGTTGTAGCTAATAGCAACTGGTCAGTACTTTAGCAGATTTTAAGTATTATTACAGTCTCTCCTAACATCTTTTAATGGCCTCAAGCTTCTAATGTTAAAATATACTGGAGAAAATTTTCCCTGTTTATTCTTTGTAATGATTGTTTTATAATATGGAAATGAAGGAAAATGCCTCTAGGAAAAAGTTGTATCTTAAGTCATTGCCTTTAGAAGATAATGTCTTTGCTACATTGTTTATGGTATGATTTTTAATTAAGTTATGATTTAATACATTATACCTGTTGCTTTGTATCTGCAAAGTTAAAATAGGCACTTGAAGACAATTAAAACATTTCTTTGGATGAGTAATCTGGGACAGCAAACTGGGTTACAATAGCTGTTGAATCTGTGTTCCCATGTAAACTGTACACCAAATGCCAGTCAGCCCATGCCAATTAGTGCTCGTGTTGCTAGGTCACCGTGGTCAATTGAAAGCTGCATCAATAGAACTTGAAAAGGTTTCCTCCCTATCAGACCTTCCGACATATTGAGCAGAATAATGGATGGGAAAAAACAGCCAAGTCCCCTACCCTGGATTCAAAATACTCAGCAGTAAGAATTCATTTGCAACCTGCAATTAACTAGAAAGAATGGACTCCAAGAACAAGTCTGGACATTTTAGAACATAAAGCCTCATTCTCCTGCGTTGGACATGTTTACTCTTTGTATAGACAGCACCTTAAATGTAGCCCACTTGGTGATCTTGGGTCCAAATCTTTAAGTGGCTTAAAAAGGAAATTTCATAATTGAAAATGAACAAAATTGTTAAAAGTCAGACCTTCGGTTCAGCTGAGTTTAAATACCCTTTTTAAACAAATGCTGATACTTTACAAAACATGTCACATTCCTGGATGTAGGAGACATTACACTGGATATGAGAGACATAAAGGCCATTTTGTTACTGTATAACCCCTACAACAATTCTGGGCAAATTACATTGTCCTAAAATTTGGAGATGATGCCTGCCAATTTCAGGCTTCTTGCTGTATAGCAGGTTTGACTTCTAATGCAAACATGATGTTTTTCCACAGAGGTCCCGGGGCTGAACCTCTGCTCCCGTGGAATCGTATGCTCCAAGCTCAAAACGCAGCCTTCCCGCCAAACCAGTACCAGCTTCTAGCTGGGCCTGGTGGCTATCCACCCAGACGTGATGATCGTGGAGGAAGACAGGTAATAAATTGTAATCATGGAATGAAAAGCTCATTTTGTAATTAAACATGCCTCTCAGGATCCTGGATTTCCTTACAAACATTTATGGATAAGATACTGATAGAGTAGCTCAGCTGAACTTGGGTCCATTATTAAAAATGTATATAGGGTGAATACCCGCCTCACAAAATAGGGTATACCTTGAAGATCTGGAGAGTTTCCACCCCAAAAGCTCTTTTCATCATGGCAGTCAGTGATAATTTAGCACAAACATGGTCAGTCTCCCAAACACGTTTTTTTTTTCCCTTTAAGGATATTGTTGTTTTAATAGATCCCCCAAAATAGTTGATGATTTTGTGGAAGCTGAAAGTAAGAATACCTTTTCAGCTGTTGTCTTTATTCATCTTTGAACTCTCCTTGATTCAGCTGACATCCCTCATAGAAAGAACTGTCTCCTTGATAATTTTTCACATATTTCTCTACCATATTTAAACAGCTTGTACCATTGAATGAGCATAATATTTCCTAGGTAAATGTAGCTGAATTGAGCTTTGCTGTTTAGTTCATTTCCCTCCCTTTGTAGCATCCAACAACATTTAAAACCGAGATCTGTTTGCCTGAATGTCCCCAGCAGCTTGACACCCTGGCCACTATTTGTGTCCTCTTTAATTGAATACTTGCCAGAGAACAGGATTGGATTGCTGTGATTCAGTGTGTGTGTTTCTGTGGAGTTTGGCACCTGCAGTGATGGTGAAGTGTTTTTTAAATCACTTACCTGGTATTGCCTACAGGCCTCTTTGCATGCTAATTTTGAGTTCTTGCCTCTGTGTAAGACCTCTAATTCTGTTCCTCTCTTCTAGTAGTTAAAGACCTATACCTTTTGGTGTATTCTTGCAAGTCTCTGTCCACCTTACAAGAAAATAGTCACCTTAGTTGCAACTAGTTAATACCTTTTAAGAGGATTTTGTTACATTTCTTTAAAATAAGTTCATAGAATTTTGGTTTCAATACTGTCAGCCTAAGACCTCAAAAAATCCTGTCACTAGGTCAAGACTGTTTTTGCCACTAGAGTTGAGATGAGACTAGGCAATTTAAATAGAATATATATATATATTTTTTGAAATGATGACATTTCATGTCTGGAAGAAACCTTGGAGAATATGAATCCAGCCACTGCATTTTCTAAGTCAGGAACTGAAACCCTCACCTTCATCCAGTTTGGCAGCAGTGCTGGGGAGGGGCTTTGACTGCCCTGGATGCTAGCCCAGCTCGTTGTGCTTTACTGCCTCTTTCGGAGGAAGAAAGCTTCCCTTAAAGGAACTCTGCTGTGATGGGAAGTAAAATCCTTATTTACTTAGAAGATATAAACCAACTGGTAAATATTTAATTCTTTCAGGACCTTTTGAAAATGTATTTCTTTTTTTCTGTGTCTTTTCTACTGAAATACTTTGTATTAAATCACAATGTTGGAAGCACTGTTAAATTGCAAACGTGCATGGTTAAAAACAGAATTATGACTTCACTATATTTTTAGTGAAGTTTATATGAATAAATAAGGCCTTAGCCTACTTTGTGGCCTTGAGGTCTGCACATATTCATATTATAATTTAAACTATTTCAGTACTCTGAGTGGCAAAATGAGGGGAGGGGGGGTGTTTGCAGGGTGCTCATTGTAGAACCCTAGTGGCCTAGGAAGGAAATTATGATGGGAGGGCTGATGCACTGATATTGTGTTGTACAAAAATATTATTTGCCAACATACTGGGATATGTTATGAATATCACCAGTAATTGATTATGTAATAACCTAGTGTGTTACTGTATATTGCTAAATAAAAAACCCCTACAACTAATTGCTCGTAAGGCCCTAACTTATTTATTAGCAAGCTCTTGCCTTGGTTAAGCAGAGTGACTTTCCGTATATAATGTCTAAATAGGATATGGGTACCTTACCATCATATGACTTGAATTACTGCTGGGAGTGGTGGGGAGGATTAGAACCACTGCTGTCTATATATGTTGTTGGCACAAAGCATTCAACTATTTCATGTGTGTGCATTTTTGGAAATTTCTTGAATGGTGGTTTAAAATTGTTTTGTTTGGTCAGTTTCCAGTGATGGCATTTGTGCTGGTGTCCAACTTTGAATCAAGTGTTGTAAAAGCTTTGGATCAAAAGTGCTTCCTTATGGAGACCTTCCATGTGCTGTACTTTTAAGACATAGTTAGCTTCTTTCTCATGTGTTTTTCCATAGAGAAAATCAATTTCTTTGCAAGTGTGTTAATCCAGAAAATAAACTCTTTGTTTTGTTTATTTTCAGGGATATCCCAGAGAAGGAAGGAAATACCCTTTGCCACCTCCCTCAGGAAGATACAATTGGAATTAGGCTTTTGTAAAGCTTTCCCAAATCCTTTTCATCGTTCTACAGTTTTATGCTATTTGTGGAAAGGAGAGTTCTTTCTCAAGTAGTAGTTTTTAATAAAATCACAGTACTTTGTGTATTTCTTTTAAATGTGTATATTTCTACTGATCTGATCTCACTGTTTTATGTTTATTTCCAAAGATGTGTGCTGCATAATACAGTGGATCTGAAATATTGCTTGTAAAAGACATTTGATGAAGTTGGAGTACTGGCTTTTCATTATGGTTAAAAATCAAACCAGCTGTGGATTTCAAAACACAGTGTATTCTAGATCGTCTAAGATCCATGGTTATTTTTAATGCACAAGAATTAGGTATGAACTCTTGAGCTGGAGTCCTCAGCCAGCTGGACTGTATATGTTTAAGACAAACTTGTTCAGTATTTCTTTGGAAACATTTCATTAATGTACTTGTCTCATGAAACTTTCTGGACTTTAGTAAAAAAAAAAAAAATTTAAACTTTTAACCCTGGTCTCGTGTTATTTTTTTAGTAGCATTTAAACTTTAAAAATCTTGGCCAAGTATGTTTGTTAAATCAACTTTTGCAGAAAACAATTCATTTCTACAATTGGATGTCAAAAGCAGATAAATGAAGAGGTAGATTTTAAGAGGATGTAGTTAGTAAGACAACCCGACAAAAGCTTTTTTTATATATATTAGTATGTCAGCTAATGATTTGGCTAACTGTATCATCTTTGTGATAATAAGTTATTTACGTTTTTACATATTTCATGTATACTTGTACTCCAGTTTAAGCACTTGTTTTAAATCTTTAAGAAAAAGTTGAAAATTTTAACTCATAGCTTAATGGTCCATGTTGTTTACCCTATTTTTTGCATTATTTCATAATAGACTTCAATTTGTACTCCCACCCCTCACCCCCACCCCAAGCATTCCATGATTCCTTAAATTTATGTTTGGAGTTCACATACAGCAATTTGATATGCATTCTCATTTGATTGTCAAAACAAATTCAGACACACTGCTTTGTTTCCATTTTTCCATCTTAGCCTAAGATTGTAAGTAAAGGTTTCTCTTTGATCTAGTGTAGGACATTTTTCCTTTAATTATCAGCTAAGGCACAATTGCTAATCTTGGTTACATGGAAAAAATCCTATCATTAACCTTAAAGAGGAAGTTATTTTGAAGCTGTTGAGTTCATTGCAAGTGATGGGTGAGTAGAGCAGGATCCTTTATTGTTGACACCGTTTCTCCACTAGAAATTAACAACACAGCATTATGTATTACTTTAACCTCACA
The DNA here is from genome assembly GCF_015220235.1 of Choloepus didactylus. NCBI lineage: Eukaryota > Metazoa > Chordata > Mammalia > Pilosa > Megalonychidae > Choloepus > Choloepus didactylus. The sequence continues at coordinate 12,831,382 of NC_051325.1, read as the reverse complement.
TTAAAGTGATAAATGCCTTCTGCTGTTAAAATTTCTCTGTAGTTTATCTCCCAAGTATTAATGGATAGCCACCTAAATAAAGTATTGTAAATTCCAAAGACATAAATGTCTTTCTGTGCATTGCTTCATAGGTACCCCAAATTGACACTTCTACCCTTTATATTTTCTCAGTCTTTAGTTTTGGTTTTGTTTTGTTTTGTTTTAAACTATTATAAGACTGCCTAAAATAAATTCATTTTTTGGCTTGGCTTTTCCACAATCCCATGAATGTTTAAAGTGATGTTTTGAAATTCTGACTGCCAGCTAGCTGCCTGCCCTTCTGGGCCTGCACCCTCACTTCAGGGCTGCTCGGTTCCTTCACCCTTGCTTCTTTCATCATTCCTTTTCCATTGCTTTTTCAACTTGCCCCCACTTGGAACTTTCAAAGAAATGCCCTGTTACTTCAACATGTACTGCTTTATAAAATGTTCTCTCCTATTCTGATGTAAAAATAAAATCAACGGGCCAATTTTAAGTAATTGTTTTCCATTATGTTATCTTGAAATAGGGCACAGATTTTCGGGGTATCCTACTAAGATATTTAAAAATCTCAGCACCTGAAAACAGCCTGACTTTATGGTGGCGCTAATGGCCCCTAATGAGCCGTTGTCTTCCTTTTAAAGATCAAATGAGGTATTGTGTGTTAAAGCACTTGGTTAACCACATAGCCGCCCACAAACCGGTATTAGATTGCCATTTAGCTTTACAGAAGCAAATTAGGTGTAATGACCGGTAAGTTAATGTTTTCGCGCGATGACGCGGGGCGGGACTGGCGGTCCCGAGCTCGCGTTTCTTCGCGACCGCCTTGGAGTTCGGGTGCGCCTCCGCCCGGCCTGGCCGGGACCCCCGCGCGGTGACTTCGCAGCTGGGGGCGAGGGCGGAGGGCGGGAGCCGCGGGCCTAAGGCAGCGCGCCGGGGACAGATTCAAGGTCCTGGGTCCCCGGCCACCATCTCCTCTGCGGGGTCCGGAAGCGCTCAACCCTGAGCGCCCGCGTGCGGACCCGGGAGCCCAGCGAGCGGGAGTCGCCGACCTCCGGCCCTCGGATGGCTGCACGCCGCGGGGCCACCAGACCCAGCCTGCAGTCCCGTGTCATCACGCCCGGGCCCCGGGGTGCCGTGCTGCAGCTTCTCCACCTGCCCAGGCTCATCTCAACGCCTGCAAAAGCCGAACCTGAAAAAATTGCGGAAAGGTTCCTTTTTCCGAGGCTGCTGTTTTACGTTCTGAGCTCTGATTGCAATCAAGTTTAGCTATGCTTAGACATCTAATAGCTGGACATTGTTAGAAGTCAACTCGGATTCCCTATTCCCAGACGGCGGAGTGGCAGTCTAGTCCCAAGCCACTGGTCCGACGTCTCCTCCTACCCACCTTAAAAGGGTAATGGAGCTGAGAGCATTCCTATTTCTCCAGGAGAAAGGCCGATGAACTCATAAAATAACAAATGCCCCATTCTCGATGGATTATTCCTCCATTCTGGGTGAAGCTGAATGTCTGTGTTGCTTGTTTTCCCCATAGCTTTTTTATGGAATGAGGGCCAAAAAAAAAAAAAAAAAAGCTTTGGTTTTCGTGTGTGAAATGGGAAGTCATTACTGCGAAGCAGTCTGCACAATTTAGATTTAGGCAATTTTAGTGGATAAACTTTTATTAGCAGTCACTGAAATAATCACTGAAATAGGTTACATGGAGTTTTTTTTTTTTTAAGCGGAAATAAAAGGCATTTCATACAATTGCAGTAAGCATTCTAAAGCAAAAACAAAACAAAACAATAAAAAAACAAAAACCTCTCCCAGAAGCTTCTATTACCTCTAAACTTGAAAATAATAAGAGATCTTAACATTACAAAATTATCTCAATACTTACTGGATAGAGTGAATTCCTGAATGGATGGTATTCCCATGCCTGGGCATCTTCTTTAAATCTTCCCCAGATGATCACCAGTTCTCACTAATAGCAAAAGGCTATTAATTTATTTTCATAAAATGTATCTCAGTTCCTGTCCCACTGCATTTGGGGATGGAAAGTAGAAGTGTTTTGAAACACTGGACTCAATTAACATACAGCGTTTCATCCAAACATTTCAGTGTTATGCTAAACAGCCAATGGCATCTGAAATTTATGTTGCCACCACATAATGCATGACTTTTTCCAATGCAAAAATTCATACCTAAAAATCCAATCGATGTATAATTTTGGTTCCCAAATGTATTCTGAAAGCCTTTCTAAATAATCAGACTTCAATGTATAATTTTAGTTCCCAAATGTATTCTGAAAGTCTTTCTAAATAATCAGACTTCAATGCAGTTAACAAAGCAAGCCTAGGGAAGGTACTCGCTTTAAATTGAAAGTAAACAGTTGCTAGTGGAATGGAGTTTGAGCACAACATCTGTGTTGAGAGAAGTCAGATTGACTACTTGTACTGGCCATTAGGTTTTAGTTCTAAGCAAAGCCTTAAATAGAAGACAACTGGGTTACACCCCCACCCTTTCATATACAAAGGCACCCTTGTGTCCTTCAAAATCACACACACACACACACACACACACACACTTTACTTCAATTCACATCCCAACACAGATTACAGAAAAGTACCTGCGATCCCTGCCGTTCCTCACTGCAACTTTGAGTCTGGGTTTTGGTTTCCGCTCCTCAATGGAAAAGATAAATTAGATTGTTGCAAAACCTCAAAACCCTTAGGAAAATGTCACATCTGCAGAGTTAGCATTTCTGAAGCCGAGTTTTGCTGTGGCCTCTGCTAAACTTTGAGGGGGCTTTGTTCCACTCAGACCCTGTGGCCAGTCCTTTTTGGTTGTGAAGACACTTATCATCCTCTTCAGTTAATGAGTTTCACCTAGTCTGACTATTTGTGTTTTTATAAAAGATCTGCAAAGCACTAATTGCAAAACAAGAAAAAAAGAAAAAAGCTCTCATTTTGCAGTAATTCTGGAATTCTACAGTAAAAACATCTTCTATTTTCATGTTGCAGGAATACAAACCTTTTCCTAATTTTGGGATGTACATATACAAACTCAGTACTTCTCTGAGTGCAGAATGTTAAGCCCTCTGCAGCAATTACTTTTGGCTTGGGTCTTTTACTGCTATTAATGTTGCAAGGGGAAGATATGCCTATACCAAATACACTTTGAGAAAATAATGTATAAAAAAAGATCATTTCTATTTAATGATCAACATTTATTTTTAATAGCATTCATCAGTCTAGTAGTTCTTCATTCTGCAAATAAATTATCAAGGAAAACCTGTCCACGAAGATTCATTTTCTTTAAATATGTTACCTGGAGCCCTTGGTCCATGAGCTATTATTGTTTTTGTAGGTGTTGGGCTGTAAAAACAAAAAACAAACAAACAAAAAACTTACTGCAATCCAAGTGTACTTTTAGAACACATTTTCTAGAAGTAAAGTTTCAGAATTCTGGTACTAACACAAGGGAATCAAATCGACATAAACAAGCATTTTTAAATGTGGCACTAGTAATAGTTTGCTGGCTTGGATAACATTTCTAATGTCAATCCCATTTATATGCAAAAATCCAAGTTGGAAGAATAGTCTGTAGAAGTATTACATCATTCGATTTTTCTGTCCATATTATTTCTTCTTATGTGAAATGTTTTAAAAATTAGACCTCATTTCCCAAAAATGCATTTATAGCCCCCTTGAGAAAGGGCAAACCCTTGATTCTTTAAGGGGACTGGAGTTATTTTTATAAAACATTTACCATTTAAAAATACAGCTTAGAGAAAATGATAGTTTAACTTCCTAAGGATTCACTTTGCACTTTCAAAAAAACACTGCAACAACAAAGTAAAATAAAATGTTTCAGCTAGAGCTGTAATTCTAAAACCTCAAATGTAAAAGAGGCTTGGGGTTTCTAGTAACTAGTTATGATCATTTATAAATCACCTTTTATCCAGCCGATTTCTTTAACTACATAATTTTATGAGCTCAAGTTCTAGAGTTCCTTTTAAGTTTTTTTACTCCAATGCCGATTATTTAAATTACGAGTAAACTGGGCTGTGTCACATCATGCCACCTGGTGTAATAAAACACACACACACCCCTATAATGATAAAGAAATGGCCACTTGACTTTTGGGAAAAAAGTACTTAAGGTTCTGTTAAGTCACATTTAAAGATCGATTTGAAACATAAGAAATATAAATTGGCATAATAAAGAGTAAATACATTGTACAATAAAACACCAACAAAATCGGTGTGCACCCTCCATTAAGTTCTAAATATGATGGAAAATTATGAACATTTTAGTTACTTATTCTTTACATCATGATTACAATTCAATAAATCATCTCTCTTCGTCTTGACTGTGCTTTCAAATATAAATTCATTAACTGGTATCCATTTTATTTGCTTGCTCTAGTACTTTATCAAGGTATTCAAATTCAAACAAGAAAATATTTCAGCAGTGTAAATAACATGTCTACAGAAGGATGGGGTGTATTTATTTCTTGGTTGATTTTGGGGAGACCCGATTCCGTATAAAGAGTTTACAACTCATTTTCCTTATAATGAACAGCATCTTAGGAAAAAAAATTCTCTTTGAGGGTAATAAACAAACACTCATTTGCCCAATAATGATCAAAACATTTTGTAATCTGCATTACATTTAAAAAGCTATGTCAATCAATAAAATCGGTATTTTTGATTATTTTACTCTATTTTTCTATTACCTAAACGGCAATAATTCTTCTGCAATAATGGTGCTATGTGCATGATCCACCTTGAGCTACAATTCAATTTACTTTCAATCAAACATTAATGAAATTGCACTTGGTGGGGGGCAGTGCTTCGAAAATCAGTCTTCCGAGATAAGTTCCACTTGCAAAAGGATTCATTGTTAAAGCTGGGTTGATATTTAGAGCTACAAACACCAACAAAGTTTCCAACTTTTAAAACTCTAAGAGCTTTGGTTAGGAACGTGGTGGACGTGGACTCAGCCAGCTCTTCGCATAATTTAAGAAATTCTGGAACAAGGACTCTGCAACTGAAAGCCCCGTGGCGTGAGGTTCGGTCCCTGGGACTGTCGCTGAGCCCTACCCCCGGGTTCAGGTTCGGAGCACGCGCCTCTCCATGGCCGGTTCGTTTTAGATCGCCAGGTACACAAGTCGGTTACCGCACGTTTCCTTATCTGTTCTCGCAGTTCCTCGCACACCATCAGGCCGCAGGCAGGACCTCGCCCCGGGGGACCCGCACGGTCACCAAGTCCTGCCATAGAGCAGGTTGGCGCCGAGCACGCCGCCGCCGCCGTAGTCTCCGGCGGCTGCATCCAAGGCCGCCAGGCCGCCCCCCGGGCCGTGCAGCGCGGGCGGGCTGGGCGACAGCTCCTCGAGCTCGGGCGCCGGCGTCGAGGCGGGCGGCTGCGGGCCGGCGGGGCCGGGCGTCGGGGTGCCCGCGCCGTTCTGGCACGGCTTGCCGTCCTTGACCAGCACCGGCACGGCCACGCGGCGCGGCGACGGCGGCGGCGGCGGCGGGCCCAGGCCGCCCTCCTGCTGCAGCTGCTGCGCCGCCTTGTCCTTGGCCTGCCGCTTCATCTTATAGCGATGGTTCTGGAACCAGATCTTGACCTGCGTCGGCGTCAGGTGAATCATGCTGGCCAGGTGCTCGCGCTCGGGTGCCGACAGGTACTTCTGCTGCTTGAAGCGCCGCTCCAGCTCGTAGACCTGCGCCTGCGAGAAGAGCACGCGGCGCTTCCTTCGTGGCGCTGCCACCGCCGCCGCCGCGTGCAGCGGCGCCAGCGACTTGGCGGCGTCGGCGATGCCCGTCAATGACCCCATGCCGGCCATGTTCACGCCCGCCGACGGCCCCATGAACCTGGAGACTGGGGAGGGGGCCCGAAGGGGGGCGGCCGGTGAGCGCCAGGGTGCTGGGAGCCCGCTCCCGCCGCTCCGCTTTCCTCACACCCGCGACGGGCAGCGCCCGGGCCTGGCCCCAGCAACCCCTGCGCCCCATGGGCCGGGTCCCAGGACACCCCGCGCGCCCCGGGCCCGGCACCCACCGCGCGCCCTGGGACCCGACACGCCCCGCGCGCCCCGGGCCGGGCCCACCCCCTCCCCTCGCGTGCTTCGGGTTGTGGCGGGAAAAGCCTGCGCCGCCCGCCGGCCCCGCTCACTTGACGAGTAGCGCGGGTCCGGGTTGGCGCCGTACCATCCGGTAGCCGCGGCCGCGCCGCCCCGCATGCCGTCCGAGTACGCCGGCAGCTCGCCCATGTTGCCCAAGCCGCCGTTGCAGTAGCCGCCCATGGCGCCGTGCGGGAACTGCGAGACGCCTGGTGGCATGTGGTAGGTGGCGGCTGCCGCCGCCGCTGCCGCTGCCGCCGCCGCAGCCGCCGCCGCGTTGTGGCCCGCCATGGCGTGGGGTGGCTGCATGCCCGCCACGGCCGCGGCCTGCGAGGAGGGGCCGGGCGGCGGCGCGCGGTAGGCGGCGGCGGCGGCTGCGGCCGCGGCCCCCAGGGGCGCCCCCAGGCCGGGCGGCGCGCCGTCCATGGCGCCGCCGAACTTCTTGTAGGTCTCCTCGATGGGGCTCAGGATGTCGGACACGGAGAAGGGCGTCGTGTGCTTGGGGCTCAACGACATGGCTCGGCGGACGGCCAGGTAGGGGGGCCCGGGGCGGGCGCCCGTCGCCGCCACCTCGGCCGCGGCGGCAGCGCTTGTGACTAGGCGGCGGCGGCGCGGCGAGCCCCCGGAGCTGCGGGATCTGGGGTTTATTTTAGTCCCGCGCCAGATTTACGACAGACTCGAGGGGCGGAGCAACATCCCAAACGAGCAAACAATGGTCATTGACATCTTTTTCCCTCTACTCCCCGCCACCCCCTTCCCGTAATGGAGGCAAAAACGGTAAAGGGGGCAGTTGGGTTTTTCGTGAAAAGACTACTCTCCTTTGCTTACTCCATCCTTCTCGCCTTTAGCCCAGGCATTCACCCCAGCCCTCTAGCCCCAGAAATAGAAACCAGGAGGAGGGCGTCTAGGCTTGGAGTGAAGGACTCCGCGCTTCTCCCCATCCCTACACCCGTTTTCCTGCAGTGACCCCGTAGCAAAGTCCAGTGCTGTAGATATCCGGCAGTGCTACTAAGTTGGGGGGTTGGTTTGCAGGGCTCGCCTTATCCTCTCCAGCTACAAGCCCCTCATTCGGTCCATCATCTAAAGTGTTAAAAAGGAAAAAAAAAAAAAAAGGCTCTTGGGTCCTAAGAGCGCCTAAAGAGAGGAGGTACAATGACCGTCCTCTGCCATTGTAGCGCTCCCTAATTTATGCATCTTTAGACCCTTAAGAATCATTTTGTGGGCAACCTAACGGGCACTTCCAAATTAGCTCAAAGTATCCAAATCCAAAGAAGAGAGAAAACACACAGGGAGACACTCTCAAATACTCAGATGCTAACTCGTAAGTATTCTGCTTTTACTCTGTGGGAATGGAAATTGGAAACGGGATAGAGGGTGCATTTTTATTTGCTAAAATGTTTCTTGTTCAATTTGCACCTGTAAAATTATTTACTGCTCTCCTTTTCCTTTGTTTTTCCTTTCCCTTCCTTCCCCTCCCTCCCTCCTTCCTTTCCTTCCTTCCGCTTTCTTTCCTTCTTTACCCCTCTTTCTCCATTTCTCCCTCTCCCTCTCTTTCTCTTCTTTCTCTTTCCTTTCCTAATTAAAAATCAACTTAGGGTTCATTCTCCTATCACTATCCTGGTCAAAAAGAAGAGAGAGAAGAAAGCCTTGAAAACCCAAAATATTTCTAGCTGTTTGCCATGGGTCTTTTTGTTGTCAGACTAATCTAATCTGTTCAAGGAATATGAAATTGATGCAGAAATCAAGAGAAAATGGTAGCTTCCTCTTGAAAAATACAAAACCATCGATAAACTGATGTTTTTAAAAGTTGGTCATCTTTTGATTTGCAAATTTCCCTTCATAGCCAAGAATAATTTAGACATGGTAAATCCTCCACCAAATGCTGAACAGGACAAAGAATAAGACAAAAGTAGTGTGTAAAGCATACGGACTAAATTTTGAAAACAATCTTGCAGTTAAGAAAAAAATGATAACTAGAAATGACGATACAACAATATTTAGGTTTTCCTGGAGACTGGTGGCAGAAGAAAGAAAAATGAGGGTACTTTCTTAAGCAAGATTTTTTTTTAAAGGAGGAAAAGAGTGTGTTAAAAAATGTCTTGAAAGTGAGAACAGTATTACCTATTCCTTTTCCTGCTTGGCTCAGTTCTTTGGTTGGAAATTCCTCTGTGGTTTTGCTCTTACTTTTTAAATCATGGTTTTGTACATCTCAGTGTAATTTTCTAAAGAATCTGCCCCCTTTTTGGGGGAAAATAGGGGCAGCATGGGGAGAAAGTGAGAAACAGGCAAGTTTGTAGAGTAGCATTTTTAAATACTGAAAGAATAAAATGCAAGGTTAAAGGAATTGTTTGCAGACATTAGTTTTTTACTTAGCAAGACTAGTATTGCTATAATTTTAATGATGCTACTTTTACAGGTCTCTTCTGAACTTGAAACACTTGGGCTAGGTCTTCATCTTCACCTGCACTGGAATTGCCTACTCTTTTTTATTTTATTTTATTTTATTTTAAATTAACAGTACAAAGGAGCATTTATATATGCGTTTAAATAGTTGCTGGGATCTTTCTCAGAACTGCAGTTTGGCTTTTAAGGTTTTTGTTCAATTTCAAATTGTATTGTTAAATGTACTTATTAGCATATATGAAAATAGTAGAAAGCCTTGGCATTTCAAACTTTCCTCAGACAACAGGGTAAGTGATAACAGTTGCGTTATAATATCTTTGGTTATAGAAGTCAGTTGTGAATAATTACATTTTATTTTTCAAGTTCAAACATATTTCAGAAATGAAACCATGTTGATATGTTGTCCAAACTGAAAATATAGTAATTTTTTTCCTGATGATTATTTGCCCTGTTTTCAAGCTATACATGTCATCTTGTCTAATTTTGTCCACAGAACTTTGTACAGCAATTCAGATCAAGTGGTTATACTATGAATTGTTGCTTATTTTGTTTTTCAATTGTATTGGATCCTGCTACAAGTGCATTTACATCTGGAAGGCTCCTATCTTTAAATAAAAGAGCACTTAATCATATCTGGAGGTTGTCTGCAGAGAGTCATTTTCTGACTGCTTAGGAGTGAACAGTTCTGAAAAAAAACCCACAATCTTCCATGTTTCTCCTATCAATTGTTTGCAACACATTCTAGAAATCACATGTTCAAATGCTGAAAATACTGTGTGGATGTGTATAGAAGCTTCTGAAAATAGGTGTAATCTGGAGGGTGGTTATCTACATTTATGTACATGCACAAATTAAAATTATCCAGCTGATATTCCATTGAAGCTTGTCATCAAATTCATGCCATCAGATTGTTGTCTGCCCAAATTATGTGTGGGAATTTATACTCAGTAGATTCTTAAATAATTTTGAGTAAATTGGGTTTCACAGGAAATGTATTTCTCAGGAATGTTTTATCGTTGGGCTTTTGTTTTCCTTAAAAACAATGCTGACACTCCACCAAAAATGCAAATGCTGTCAAAGGGAATACGGTGAAGAGATGTCACTCCCACTCCCATCCTGCAGCCTCTCAGCTCGCTTCCTCTGAGGCAATCACTGTTACCTGTTCATCTGGGATAGTGATCTTGAAGTGTCTGCCATTTAACACACTAGGGGTACATGCTGTATATGGTGTTCTGAATCTTGCTTTTTTCATAGTTTAATGTTTTTTTGTTTTTTTGTTTTTTTAGTTTCACACATCAGACTTAATATTGAAAACTTAACGAATAGACTGGTGGACAGAAAATTTTCCTAGACAAATGATTCGTAGATGCCAGGTATATGGAGCTTTCCAGTAGGATCTCTTGGCGTTCTGACAAAATTGTGATATTCACTGAAAATCTCTGATGTGTTAGTTAACCTTAGGGCCAAAAATATTTAGCAAAAAAATTCTGGACTAGCAGTCTTTCCCAGAGTTGGGATTTGCTCTTGTCAGACAGCCTCAGAGACAGGGAACTGAGAGATATAGAGAAACCTTTTCTGGAATACCCAGGTTGAAGTGGGGTTCCAGTCAGTGCTTAGAGGGAAATTTTGTTGTTTTTCTAGGGTGACAGATTTCTAATGTGCCCTGGATCTCCTCATAAAAACAAGCTGTGTTTGAAAATGTAACTTCCTGCTTTATGCTTGGGCACTTAAGTTTTCAGGAATGAGATGCTTCCTACCTTTGTGGTTAGTTTAGAATACTTGTGAAAGAATTTGATTAATAAATTCTCATTTATGGAAGTAGCTTTAAAATACCATCATTGCAGTTGGGAAGGAATAAAGAGATATGTCATGGGTACTAATATTTTGCAGCAAAATTCGAGATTATAAAGAAAAAAACTGCTATAGAGATGAAAGTTGAAGTTTATTTTAATTTTTAAAATTTTATTGATTTCATCAGATCCTGAAATCTGGTTCATTTTATTGTTCTTCTAGTCCTCCTAAAAGCTTTTTGTTTTAAATGTTCATTTCAGATGTTTTAAATCTCTTATGATACTTGTGTACTTATATTTATGTGACTTCGTTATTTCTATGTGACACTGAAATCCTTTCATAAACATTTTTTGCACAAAAATGCAGAAAACTACAGTCTTAAATGTCTTTAACTCACCCTTCCTTGAAATTCAGTTAAGATTGAAAATAGTTTTCTGACCAATGCTAATTCTGACCAAAGAAATCAGCTCAGAGATACCTTTTATGTTAAAATGACTATTAGTAAAATGTGAGAATGGATAATAGGTGTTGAAATGTTGTTGTTGAAATCATCATAATAATAAAGTCCAGTTGAGTGCTTCCTATAAAAAGATTTAACAAGAAGCCTTGCCTTCTAGGGCCTAGTTATAACACCAGTTTTTACAGTTACTGTAGAGAATAACATTAGGCTACAACAGTGGAGTAAAAATATGAAAATCAACTGATATGTTGCAATTTTCTCAACCTATGGTGGTGAGCTTGAGCTAGAAATTTAAATTTTTCTGTTTTTTAAAATTAAAATTTTAGATAGTATGATATGTGGAAAACAATGGCAATATTAAAAATATGACTTTTAATTCTGAAAATCAAGTTTACTTTTAATATAGAAAATTTAAACCTTTACACTATAATGGCATTTCCATTGAACAACATCTCTGACATTTTTAGATTATTTTTCATGTTTTGGAAGGCCATTAAATGGCACTTTTATAGGAAAAAAGAATCCTTTGAATTTTGAGCAAAAGTATATTTCCATTTATTATTTTGTGTGAGGAGCTAGTCATTCTAAAGGGTCTACCAAGTCTTTGCACATACCTGATTAGATTGAATACAGCCAGCTTTTTTATTTTAAGTAAAATGCTATGCTTTTAAAACTTTTTTCTCACATGACCTCAGTTTTTCCAAAGCTAAGATTTTCAGTGAATTTAATGTATTCTTTTTCTCTCCTGCAAATCCCATTGAAGATTTGTAAACCTTACATTTAAAATTACCGATTGTTAATTATCAAAGAAGGTATCAGTCTTACACCTGAGCCAGGTTATTGGGTTATATGTTGCCACCACTTTCCTGAAGTAGAAACTCCAATTTTTGACATTTTGCTAAATTAATTATTAGACTGTTGCATTTGTTAATAAAGTTTTACTTCTAATACATATTGCAGAGGAAATAACTATGACTAATGTGACTAGAGAATTATTTGCCCAATTTGGTCCTTTTTTGTTCTGTGTACTCTCATGTCAAGGAGATATTTAACAGATATTTGTATGTATCTATCTGAGTTCTAGGTAGAGAATTGTGCTTAGAAGGAAGAAATAGGCTAGTGTTCACCTCATGAACCATTACCAGTTTTGGTAGATTTTAAGCAATTTGTTTATTGGTTCAATAATTTGCATTAAAAAGCTTAATGCAAAGTAGTTTTAGTAATCTACTTTATTCAGGCAATGAGTGCCATAAGGAGTACTAGATGGATAAAAGTTGCCTCATAAGATTTCCTTAAAAAAAAAAAAAAAAAAAGTAAAATGAGAATCTTAAATCACAACAACCCTGTTATATGGTCTTGAAAATTATTAATTGTTTCCCCTCAAATATCTAGCTTATAAAGCAAATTAATAATGGGATCAGGCTCTTCAATAAATCTAGTAAACACTAGATTTACGTTTTTGACCTTGTCACTGTGGAGAGAATTATGTAGGGATAATACTGAAAAGATGATTCAAACTGTTTTTGCGCTTTTAGAAATAATGGAAATTTCACAAGGTTGGAATTTGACCAAAAATACCAAGTTAGAGAACTGAGAATTACTTGAGAAAATTAGTTAAATGAAAGCAACTTATCATTGGTATGCAGTATGCCTTTAAAAATTATCTAATAGAAGAAGTATGTAACATTTGGGCTAGATTGTCTCTTCCAAAAAAAAAAAAAAACAAAGCAAAACTAACTTAACCATAAGAATAAATGGTGAACTGCAACAGGTGAATGCTTTTTAAAAATTATACAGTTAAAAATAGATCTTATTTATAATTATTTAAATTTCACTTTTCAGTGGGATATATAAACCTTGAACCATGAAGGGTATATTAAGGTTGAATGTTGTACATAAGTTGTTCTAGGATTTAGGTAATGTAATAATTTATAATTGTCTTAATATTTTGTGATTTCTTATATGCTTACCATTATAAATATATAAAATACTCTGAAAGATCTGAATGATAAAAGTGTTTCACATCTGAAGTTTCATTTTTCTACCAATAGTCTGGTATATATCATATTTCTGAAGCTCATTCTCTTAAATGCAGCATTTCTTTAGGATAATCAGTGGTTGTGTATATGTGATTGAGCATAATTGATGAAGATAATTGATGGCAGACTGCCTTTTGCAGCTCTTACCAACAATTTGCAGAGATTAAAAAGGTAGTGGAAATGGTGGCTTTGAAATTGCTTTCTAAAGACATTGGAGGTTTGAAGAGAAACCTGGGGTTTCCAGTGCCCTCTGAAATTATTTTCACATAAAACCCAGGCTTAGTAGTTACAAGTGTGTCTTAAGTGCTCTGCTCAGGGAAAAAAAAAAAAAAATATATATATATATATATATATATATGTTTATGTGGCATAACGAGATTAATTGGTTCTGTATCATAAAGGAATAAATTAAGATGTCTATTGAATACCCATCTCAAGAGGAGAAATGGAGAATATTTTGCATATTCAACATATATGTGGTTGCATTTAACTGCATAGGCAATAAATGAATAAAAGTAAACACTCATGAAAATCAAGCACTTCTCATACCTTAGTCTAATCATGAATTGTCCTTAGCTTTCTCTACATAGATTGCCACATTTCCATATTTTTAAGCAAGTTAAGTTGTAACTGTGTCACATAGGTTTTGGAGATAAGAGACTCAGAAGGAATTATGTGAAGCAAAAAAATTGTAATTATACATTCGTTCTTTCTCTGCCTTGATTCTTAAAGGATGTGAGGCAGTTTTCATATATATTTGTTTAATTTAAACATTTAGTAAGAGTCAGGACCTCATAGATCAGGAACTAATAAAAGAGTAGGAAGGTAAAAAAAATTTAACATGGGTTAAAAATTTATCATTGTTACAGGCTATAAAACTTACCAACTTACTATAGTTGAACCTCAAACTTGGCTGTAAGATTCCTATTGGCCAACTGAAAAAGCCGGTTACATTTTCCTTATTTTTAGGAAGAAAAAAAAATCAGTTCCCACAAAGCTAAGCATTTCCTGACAACTTAGCTCTAAAAGAAATTTCCCGTGGGAGGATGGCTTCATATCATGGCCACTAGATATAAAGTTCCTAATAAAATCAATAAAATCTTAATAAAATTCTATAGCAAATCGAGTTCTTACTTTTTAAAGTAGGCTTGTTATATAGTAGCGATTCTTCAGAACAATTTTGAGACTTCAACACCAAACCAATAATTAATGCAGTTCTTGGGAGGAAGAAGCAGGTATATAGCTTTCTGATAGTCCAGGAATGAACTGAATAAAAACCACAGCATTCTTGAATAGTTTAGTTATTGAAAGTCCTTGTACTGAGGCAGAATATGTTACCTGTAATTTGCAGATATTGATCCTAGTTCAGTCCTGGGTGTTTTTTCCTTTTCATATTAATAATCTCCCAGAGCAAAAAGATCTGGAGTGAAGATATACAATTGTGTTAACCAAGAATTTATCAAGTTACTAAGTGTGTGTTTGCTTTAGAAAACTGGGAAGGGAGCCCCTCTTCTACTAACAGAGAGGCACCTTACTCTTGGCATCCATATCCTGACGTTGAAAAAGTACTTTGAAATTAAATTATTTGTATGTATGCATGTCTACATACATCTATACATATGCGTGCAAATGTATACGCATATACTTCTGTAAATACATTTGTCTTAAAGAAAAGGCTTGCTAGGTTCTAAACGATTTACAAATGAACTTTTTCGAACACATCCAATTTGTAAGGTGGAGATTAGGCTAAAATGTTAACAAACCACTGATATTTATTGGTCTTCTAATCTGGAAGGCACTTTTATGAGCTTTATGTGTTTATCTCATTTAATTGGTACAATTGAAAGGAACTTAAAGTGTGATTGACACTGACAGTGAATTCAAATGAAAAAATATGGGAAAATAGGAGTGGAAAAGAGATCTCAGAAACTTGTTTATGATGCTTTCCTGCATCTCTACAAGGATGATAGATCAAGATTTACATGATCTTTGAGTAGCTTTTGTTAATAGACTATTCTTATATGGTCAGACTCTTTTGGTGGCTATCTAGACAAAGTTTGCAAACTTACTAATCAACTGCATATTTGTTTTGTATACATTTTCTTTATAAGCACACCAAGAAGTTTGGAAGTTTCAAGTGGCTGTAAGAAGAGCTAATGGAGCAGTGATAAAAGGGTTTCTTTCCCATAGTAGTTAACTACAGTAATAAAATAATTTCCTTAGGGAAAATAAAACTTTTCAGATTACAGTGAGTTTTAACTATTTTATTTTTAAACCATTGGCATTAATTAGTGATATCAGCTCAATTTTATTAAAATTACAGAAGTAATAAACAGAAGCTTGTTGCAAAGCAAGTCATGTAATATGGCAGTATACAGAGCAGTGCTGTCCAATAGAAATATGTGGGCCACATATATAATTTTAAGTTTTCTAGTAGCCACATTTAAAAAAGTAAAAAGAAACAAGTGAAATTAATTTTAATGTATTTTCTTTAACCTCATATATCCCAAATATTACCATTTCAATATGGAAACAACATAAAATTTATTAAGGAGATATTTCACACTGTTTTAAAAATATTAAATCTTTGTAATTTTACATTCCCTGCACATTTCAATTTGGATTAGCCACATTTCTTATGGTTAGTAATAATATGTAGCTTATGGTTATTATATTAAGCAGGGTAGCTCCAGAGCAGGGGTCAGGAAACTATGGCCTACAGGCCAAATCCTGTCCTGTTTTTGTACAGCTCAAGAGCTGAGAATGGTTTTTACATTTTGAAATGATTGGAAAAGTTCAAATAATTATTACTATTTTGGAACACATAAGAAGGATGTGAAATTCAAATTTCAGTGTTCATAAATAAAATGTTATGAGACACAGAAGCACTCCTTTGTCAATGGCTGCTTTCACACTATAGCCACAGAGTTGAGTAGTTTTAGCAGAGACTCTATGGCCCACAGCCTAAAATATTACTCACTTTACGGAAAATGTTTGTTGACCCCTACTAGAGTAAAAATGAAAGTTGCCTTCACACGCACCCAATCCATACGGGTCGCCAGAAGTAATCATGATTAAGTGTTTTCTGTGTGCCTTTCCAATTCTGTTTTTCTATTTATGTCTACATATATAAATATTTTGTATCAGTTTATTCTTTATTGATCTAGAACATATATTCACAGGGTTGTTTTTTCATGAAGGCATTACTATATATATATATATATATATATATATATACTTGGATTTCCTTTCTTCATTCAGTTTCCATTTCCACATCAGTCCTATACATATGTTCCCTATCAGTACAACTATATGTTTTCATGGCAGTAAATATAGATCTTCTTTCTTTCTAATGACCATATTGTATTCCATAATGTGGTTTTACTGTAAGTTATTTAACCAGTCCCTTATTAATGAAATGTTTAGATTGTTTCTTTTTTCTTTTTTTCTATTACAAATATTGCTGCAGTGAATATACATGCAGATCTTTGTGTTTTGGTACAAGTATTTCCATTAGATAGACTTCTAGAAGTAAAATTAGTGAACCAGAAGGTAAATATAGTATACATTTTGGCAGAGGTTGCCAAATTGCCCCCCAAAAAGGCCATATCAACTTACACATCACCAGTATACTATGCGACCTTTTCTCCCCACATATCTCACCAACATTATATATTCATTAAAAATACATGTTTTACTAGTCTAAGTCTAGTTTGGTATTACATAAATACTTTAGTATCTCTCTAATGTTCTATTTACAAAATTACTATGTGCTCTTTAAAAAACCAAAATGAAGAGAAAATTAACCA
Organism: Choloepus didactylus; assembly: GCF_015220235.1. Classification (NCBI taxonomy): domain Eukaryota; kingdom Metazoa; phylum Chordata; class Mammalia; order Pilosa; family Megalonychidae; genus Choloepus; species Choloepus didactylus. Next base: position 12,814,757 of record NC_051325.1, on the reverse strand, counting down.
TGCACAAATACACAAAGTATGAAGGGGGAGTCCCCTGAAATAACATTCTTAAATAAGTATTCAAGCTAAAAAATTTGGCCTAGGAATCTAATCTATTTGCATTTTCATCCTTTTTTCTTCGAGAGGAGTATGGCATAGTAAAAAGCAGTTATGCTCTAGAATTAGACAGACCTCAATTGAAACCCACTCTACCAAACTACAAAATTTGGTGGCAAGTTTTATTTAACCCTTCTGAATCTGTTTTCTCACCTGTAAAAATTGTGAAGTTTGGATTAAATAGGTTTAAGTGATAGGTGAAAGCACTTGTCATAGCAGTTTCATAAATATTAGCTTTATTTATTTCTTCCTTCCTTTTGCTCTCACTCACTCTTTTCTTTACCAGAACAAGAAAAAGGCATATTTCCTAAATTAACCATGTTTTATTGCAGAAGTTGGCAAACTACAATATGTCAAAGGAGATATCTGAGAAGTGACTTAAGTGAATAATGAATCTGGACCTGGAGAGAGAAACATTTATTCCTTTGAGGGCTGAGTCTTCTTCTCACCATCTCATAGCTCCCCTTCTGTTAACCTCCTCTTGTCACATGGCATTCTAAAGCTAACTGTTAAATAATATTATCCTCTTTGTTGGGAAAACATGAATTTCAGGCAAAAGGAATACCTTTCTCTTTCCTCTCTGGAAGAAAATCAACCGGATAACCCTGGAATTTGCCACAGCAGAAAAGTGGTGACCAACAGAAAAGCTTCTTACACAGATAGTCTGTCTTAGGGAAGTTCTATGCCAAGGTAGAAACACTTTGAGGGTAATGTCTTGGAAAACCCTAAATGGGGACTCCACAATATTAATGTATGCTTCTTAAGGATATCTTTGTAAGCTGCACAATATTTTGCATATAGGTTTATCCAGTACCTTTTGGTTACTAAACTAACAAGTGCAGAATGTATGTCTAGACATAGGATGGTTTTTAACCTTTGGAGAAAACACTACATGAATATGTACTCTAATTCAGTCACTCATCCAATAAGCATTTGTGGATTGCTCACCATATACAAAGCATAGCAATGAGGGATACGGAGAAAAAGACAGGCTCCCACCTCAATGAAGTCCCCTTAGTAGAATCAGGGAGAGGGGAGGGAGAGAAAGATAAGTAAATTGATATTTACAATGTATTTTCAAAATGCTATGACAGTTATGCATGAGGGGCTCTTGAAGTACAAAGGAGGGACCCAGTCTGAGGAGAGGAAGTGGGTTGTGGAGCATCAAAGAAGGTGACCTGGCTGATGCAGTATTTGGGATGAATTTTATAGATCAGGGAGATGGAAGGTGGGAATGGTATTCCAGACCAAAGAGCCTGCTCAAGGGCACAGAAGCATTTTAAGTCAATGAGTATTTAGTGAATGTCTACTGTGTGTCAATCCCAAGAAAGCAAGGAATGTTTAGAGAATGGCAAGTTGTTACATGTGACTGCAGCATGAGATACAAATTGGGAATCAGTGGGAGGTGAGACTGGAAAGTTAGGCAGGATTCAGATCAGGGAGGACCTGTATACCCTGCTAAATAATTTGGACTTTCTCTATTGAGAGCAACAAGACTGGATTTACATTTCAGAAAATCATACTGACATCAAAATAGAGAATGAATTTAGGAATACTAGTGCTGGAGGCATGACATCCAATTAGGATGCTTTTATTAAAATCCACGCAAGAAATGATGAGGGCCTGAGCTAAAGCAGCAGCTACAGGAATGGAGAAGAAAGGACAGATGTGAAAGATATTCAAGAGGTGAGATAGACTGACAGGTCTGGAAAACTAGGAGTCATCATCTTTCCCTTATCCCCCTTTAACACTTTTAGTACTGTTATTTTGTTTGAATTTCAACCCTAAGAAGTATATGGGGTAGTATGTTATCCTTTTCTTTCTTTTAATTCCCATTTTTAAACTTTTTATTTTGAAATAATTTCAAGCTTACAGGACAGTTACAAAAATAATATAAACCCATACAGAGAACTCCAACATATGCACCCCCACCCCCACCTCCACACATATACACTTCACTGGGTATATTTCACAGTGGTTACTATTCCCCTTCCCTTGCCAGGTCTCCTTGAGGAGACCTTTCTTGGCTCTTTACTGTGAGATTCTGGAAGAAAAACCCACAAAAGTGTGGGTGACCCTCCAGGAGATTCTTACTCTGATACTATTCCACACTAAGCCTCCAGCAATTCATTAAATTTACCATTTAAATGTTCCTACTAGTCTATGGTTCTAGCAGTAACTGCTCCTATTGAGGAGATCTTAGCTATAATTTTCTGGGTTCATCTCTCCAGATTTCAGGGTGCTAGTTTGCCTTGTCTCCTCAGTTCTCTAATGGGTCCAAGAAAAGTCTTGATTTTTCAGCTTTTTCTTGTTGTAAGGATGAGAGCAACAACTTCCAAGCTCTTTGCATGGTGCAGCTGAAATGTGCTGAGCATTTTGTAGCCATTGAATAAACTATTGATTAGACAGAATTTTGTGTATTTGTTCAAGAACTTCATTTTTTTTGTTTTGGGAATTGTCAGTTTATTAAAAAACAGTTTAAGTGGAAAATTAAAGTTGTTTTCAAATAGAGAATTATCATGTGAAAGATTGAATTTGCTATGGCATCAAAAGATCCATCAATGAAAATTATATGTGGGCAGATCTTTATGTAAAGTAAGAACCTTCAAGCAAAATTATTGAACATTGTTGGATGTATAGGTAGTACTCTATGAATTTGAAAATCCATTCTTAATTGGAAGTTGGCCTAAGAATGCCACTAAGTTTTTCATGAACATCTGAAGTAGTGTGTTCCCTTGAGTGAGTATATCTAAAAGACAACTCCTCAGGTATTTATGACAAAGGATAAGCTACTTTGGATGATAGGTGGGATTATATAACTTCCAATGTGGAGATTCTTTGACTCTCACAGTGTGTCTTTTAAATCTCCAGAAAAATATAAAGTCCTTGTCTTCTGAATTTTATCTAATAAAGTTTAAATTCATTTACCCATTTATAATGGTAATGGCCTTTGAGGAGACTGACTTACAGTGTCCTGAACCCCATTTTAGGTCTGCAGCTAAGGGGGAGGCATGGAACTCCCTTAGAGCAGGATGTGTAAATGTGTAGTGCTGGGCCATAGTGGCATTGCTCACAGGTATGCCTGTGGGGTGCAGGGGAGAGGATATGCCTGTGCACGAGCTCCTGTGAGGCTGACTTCCCCTTTCTGTAGGAACTTTAGTGCAGGGTAAAGAAAGGCTCAGGATGTCTTAGAATTCACATCCATTGCCAGGAAACTGCTGTATATAGCAAGCTTGCTGAAAACACAAACCCTGTGTGCAATATGGTTACTTTGCCTTGCTTTTGCACTAAAAGTTTTATTGTTAATGATAAAAGAAAAGGAAAAGACCTTGGTTGGTTATTTTACATCTTACTGTTTTATTTTGAAGTAACATTTATATTCCAAAGGTTAAAAAATCTTTTAAAAGTTGTTTTCAAGGGCTAGGAAATAACATTTTGAAATAATGTTTCTGAATTTTATGCAATTCAGAGTTTTCATTATTCTAAGCACTCCAAGATAATGGTCATGAATATATTTTTATACATTCCGGGAACCATTATTTGACTTCAGTTTGCTTGTTAAAGAGTTAAGCACAGAAAAGTTAGGCTTTGCCAAAGTCACATTTTATGGTTAGTGGCAGAGTTGATGGGGTTTGTGAAAACTGATCCTTTCTTAACACATAATTTTAAATTTTTAAATCAAGGTTTAATTTACATATATTAAAATTCACCCTTTTCAGTGTTCAATTCTGTGAGTTTTGACAAATGCATACAGTCATGTAACCACCACCACAATCAAGATCTAGAACACTTCCCTTAACTGCCAAAATTCATCTGTATCTTTTCTCCAGGAGTTTGGAGTAAGACCTGAAAGTCTTACTTTTAGGTCTATGATCCATTTTAGTCACTTTTTGTACAGGATGCAAGAAGATGTGGATCTAGCTTTTTCTCTGTCTCTCTCTGTCTCCCCTCCCTTCCCCCTTCACTCCCCTCTCTCTCATCCCTTTCTCTCTTTCTCTGTCCTCTTCCTCCCTTCCTTCCTCATCCCTTCCTTATCTTTCCTTCCCCTTCCTTCCTTCCTTCCTTCCTCCCTCCCTCCCTCCCCCCCTCTCCCTTCCTTCCTTCGAATATCCAGTTATTCCAATTGAATTGCCTTTTCATGTTGGTTGAAAATTGACATTGTTATGTGTGCGTCTAAAATTTCTGGACTCTTTCTTTGGTTTCATTATCTATATGTCTATAAATCTCAAATTTTAATTCATTGGTGTGGTTAAGACAACACTGCCATCATTTCACTACTTAAACTGACATGCCAAAAAAGTACAAAGCAGAGCTATTCAGTATATATGTATTCAAATACACACACACACACACACACACACACACACGCAGATACATATTTAATGTTTTAGGCAACTGTAAGTCATTGACATTTATATTTTATATTTCAGAGCTAAAATACAGAGATTACAGTTGTATCAATTTCTTCAGTACTTATATACTGAAACTAATTATGTTGCTCATATAATGAAATGAAAATGTTAACATATTTAAACCTGTCAGTGTGAAAATAGTTCAGATATAACAAGGAAACCATTTATGCTAACCTTGTCACAGGTTTCTCTTGTCCCATAATTGCTTTCTAGTTTCTAGAAAATGTTTCAACATTAAAAAATATTCAAGAATAAAGCATTATTGAGAAAGTAAAGATGTTTCTGCCCTGAATTCCTAGTAAAAGTTTCTTTGTTTTTGTCTAACTTCATCTTGTCTTGCACCATCAAGATGTTGGAGGGGGTCCCTTAAATTTCTTGAACTTGATAAGTGCACTTAAGGTGGATATGTTAAGTCAATATCCCTGATCTTATGAAATGTACATGACAGTATTAAGTGTTTAAGGAACATGATATGTACAGCCTACACTCAAGTGTTCAGAAAATGGATTGATAGATATATAGATGATAGATGGATGGATTGATAGAATGATAGCTATATAGAATGATACAGCAAATGTGGCAAAATGTTCAAATTGGTGCATCTGGGTATCTGGGGAGGTAGAGGTATGTCTAATTGTATAATTTTTGTAACTGTCTTATAAATTTGAAAGTATTTTAAAATAAAAAGTTTAAAAATTAAAAAAAAAAAAAGGTGTGCCAGGCCCTACTTCTCCCTACTTAAAACAAAACTAGATGTTTTTGGTTCCTTTGACAGGAACTGTATTCCACCCTGATACTGTGTTTCTAAAGTACTGTCTCTCCAAGCCCATACTAAGCAATAGGTGGATTTTTGTCTCTGTTTGGGGAGGGGGCAGAGGTTACAAGGAGCAGGGTATGGTGCACCAAGCACTAGAAACTGTGCTCCTTCCCATATCTCCAGGGCCTGGGGTTCCAAGTCACTCCTGGGGATAGTCATGGCTGTGGAAGGGAAAGGGATGAGAGAAGGTTTTTTCACTTTGATCCAGAGGAACTGTGATCTGTTCTGCTCTCTTCCTCAGTGACTCTTTTTCTCAAGCCACCCACTGGGTTGACTTTCTGTGGCCTTGAAGACTTCCACCTCTCCTGATACATGCTGATCATGGTCACTAGACTGCAGCTGCCCACTCTGCCACACACGTTTCAAGCACCAGATTCCAGAAAGTTGGAGCTGGGCCTGCAGATAGGAAATATCCCTGCACCTGCCAAGGGTAGTTCCAGGTTGCCTCCACTATACTGCAGGCTATTCTGCTTGCCCAAACCCTGGCCTCCTCTCCCAATCAGCAAATGCTGGAGGTGTCTCTGAAGGGACTCTCTCTTGACCTCTTTGACAACTCCCAGAAGGCAAGCCATTGTCCTTTTCTTGACATCATTTTCCTCGCTCCCTGATAAGGTGAACAGTCCTTCTTACCAACCCCTCTGTCTAGTCAGAGCACAACTCATGAAGCCAGCCTGAGGCTTACAGAGTCCCTCAGCACTTTGTAACAACACCTCTCCAGTGTTACAACAGACCCCTTCACCTCCCTTTTCTTGAGGGCAGTACAGCTAGGAATAACTAGCTGAGTGGTGCCAAATGAAAAGGTTCTGAGCCTCTAGCTCCTCTTGTTAGGCCTCCTGCCCTCGTAGGGCTCATGGTACCTTATTTGCGGGAACCGCTGCAATTGGAGGACATCTCCCTGTACCCTCTAAATGGCCCAGCCCTGGGAGCAGCAGGCAGCTGGGGCTAGAGGCAGGGCTGATTTCACCTGCAGGCTTCATCACTCCATTTCCCTTTCCCAATCTCATTCTTCCGGGGGGGCACCTATGCAAATGATCCCAGGGCGTTTAGTCAGCTTCATGTTGCCCAGAGTCTGGCATTTTAAAATTTGGTATGTAGTCTACTAAATTATTTTATGAATTATTTTTACATACATTGGGTGATATTGTACAGACTTCAGACTTCTTTGTTTACGTCAAAGTTTGCAGCAGCATGAAATTCCATTGTGTGAATATAGCATGATTTATTTCACCAAATCCTTACTGACTGATGTTTACATTGCTCCAATTTTCAGATACTGTGAACAACAGTCCCATGAACATCAGTGTACGTGCATCTTTGTGCATCCTTAGGATGCATCCTTAAAGTAGAATTGAGGACGTGTGTATTTTGATGTACACTGCCCTTTTGAAAAGAAGCACCATGTATACTTCCACTAGCAGTACGTGAAGATAACCTCTTCCCTACACTCCTATTGGCATTGGGCTTTATCCTTTTTTTTCATGTATTCCAGACCATACCCAGGGGAAACATGGTATTTTATTGTTTCGGTTTGTATCTCTTTGAATAGTAATGGGGTTGAGTATCATTTCATATTTTAATAGTCATTTGGATATTTTCTGTTAATCCAATTCTTGTTCATATCATTTTCTACTTTAGTGTTCATCATTTACATATTGATTCTTAAGAGTTCTTTTTAAAGACAGTAAGTGTTTATCTTGTGTATACAGGCATAGTGTACATACCTTAAATAAATGTGACACAGAGGCATGAAGTGAGCACATGCTGTTGGGAAAATGGAACCATTGGACTTGTTCAATGCAGGGTTGCCACAAAGCTTCAATTTGTGAAAAAAAAACCTCAATATCTGCAAAAGCCAATAAAATGAAGTGCAATAAAATGAGGTATGCCCATACAGTGCAAATATTTCCCCCAGTTTTGTTTTTGTTTTAATTTTATTGTAACATACATATGACATACAAATTCCCATCTAACCATTTTTAAGTGTACAATTCAGTGGCATTAATTAATTTACAATGTTGTGCTACCATCAACACTATCCATTACCAAAACTCTGTCATTTCACCAAACAGAATCTTTACCTCTCAAGCAATAACTCCCAATTCCCCCATCCCCAGGCCCCTGGTAACCTCTAATCTACTTTTAGTCCTTATAAGTTTGCTTATTCTAGATATTTCATATAAGTGGAATCATAGACTATTTTTTGTGTGTCTGGCTTATTTCTTGCTGTTTGCCTTTTAATTTTGTTTCTAGGGCCTTTTGCCAAATGGACTTTTAAATTTGTATGCAGTCATATCTGTTAGTGTTTTCCTTTGTGGCTTTGTTCTTTACTCTTTTCTGACTTAGAGATTATAAGAATATTTAAATGCATTTATTGCTCCTAATGCTTTTTAAAAAATATTTTAAGCACAGAGGCTCTGTCTTGTTATGGAAACAAATATTATAGAATGAGTTCCCATGATGGATGGTGTTGATTGGAGGAGAGTAATCTAAAGTTGCTTCTTGACAGGTCTAGTGAAAGTGCATCTTATGGTCACCAAAGAAAACTGGGTAAAACCAGCAGCCCAGTTTGCTGATGTTGGTTATGTCTACATAGTTGTTTACACAATTGCCCCCAAACATTTCATAAATGATTGAAAGGGAGAACCTGTGATTCCCTTGTCATTAAGTTGAACAAATCTTTAACTTCCAGCCTTGGCCAAATATATACCAGCTTTACAATTTTTAAGCCATTAACTGGTTGGCCTAGATTTTTCTGCGTAAGGGGAAAGAAGCCCGGCCAGAGCAGTGTTATTAATACTATTGTAGCCACTCTTCAGAAACAGGATGGGCCCCCACCCAAAATTTGTTTAGGATTTTGAGACAGATGATGCCACATACACACCAAGAAGGTATGAAAAGTTTAACTGATTACATAGTTGAGGTCTCTGGGGAGAGCAGGGCAGGTCCACCACCAAGCAGGTCTGAAATGGCCTGCGAGAGCAAGGAAAGGAGACCGGCTAGGAGTTTTTACTGTGGCTAGAGGGTGGGTCTGGGGTGAGGGCTCCCGGGTGCAGGCAGAAGCTTGCATGGTTTAAATCTTCCCCTGTTGTCTGAGTAGTAAGCATCCAGGTTTTTTTTTTTTGTTTGTTTTTTAACAGCTTACCCAGACTTGTGACAGAAGGGAAGAGGGGCTGAGGCTCAAAGGCTGACAACAATCAAACGTCAGAAAATGGAGTCACACTCTTTGATATAAATCACCAACCACTAAGCAGTTATGTTTACATAACCATAGGTTCCTGGAAGCATAGAGAGGTGGGAGCACTGGTTATTGAAGAGCTCACTCCCCCCAGGTGCTTGTTTACACTCAAAGGTGTTTATGTTGTTAGTAATTGAGACAACCAACCAACCAATCACCTTTAAACAAAAGCAAAGTATTTGTGTCAGGAACTCCAAATAATTATGATGTGGGTGTTCACCACACCTAACCTGAGGCACCTGGATAGCCCAGACATTTATGTTGAGGAAGATTTTAAATGACTTCCTCTGCAATATGGACTTTTACTCCTCTAACAATGATGCCTCGGTCCTCTGAGGTTTTCCATTACATGGTGATTCAGTTACTAATGTCCTGTGAATCAGATGCCAGCAATACATTTATTTCTAGAATGCTGAGTATCAACGCCTGGTAAAAACTGTGGCTATTTTCCTTTGTGAAAATTCTGTTCATTTATATGTGATTTTCTCATTTCCTACTGAAATCACTCTAAACATTGAGTAATTTTATTCCCTCTCTATAGACAGCAGTTACCGCCCTTGACTGCTTGCTTTTCATATTTACTGTCTTTCTCAGTAACAACTTTCAAAGTAAAAACTGACATAGTGGAGAATTTCTTTTATATGCCAGTTTTTGTTGAGCATGTAAATGACTTTGATTTCAGTGGATTCCTTGACTTAGATTTGTTACATGTATCTTTGTGAACATATTTAATTTTCAGGTAAATTGGACTTCAGTTCTAATTTTGAAGGCCTGGAAGATTGCTTGGGGAAAACTGAAGAATCAAGTATTGCTTATTTTTTGCTATTTAATTCTATGCTATATGGTTAATTTTTGCATTTTGCAAAAGGTATCATAAATCAGGCTCTTGAGTTATAAATTCCATTTGTAGTTACTTGTTTAAGAGAGTAAGTATTCTGTACTTTTAAAATACTGTTATCTTTTTAGATTCCTTGATCCACGTTTCGTTTCCTATCTTGGGTCTATTGTATATGCAAATAATTTGCTTCCTTTTTCAAATGTTACTCAAACACCTTTCACTCCATACATCATTTTGATTCCATTTCTCTGTTGAAATTCCAAACCAGAGTTTTCTGAGGGATCAACAGGAATTTCACACTTCAATCAAGTTCATAGAATTGAGAACTAAAAACTATTAATATAGAAACCTCAAAAATTAAAAATAGGAAAGTAACAATCTGGTCCAGCTTTCTTGGAAAATGCTGATCAAATTTTCACTTAAACTAGGGGCAATCATTTTCCAATCAAACGAATGATGTTGGCTCCCTGTGCTTAAATTCAGAAACCCAATAGTAAAATGCAAAGGAATTGGCTATCAACATGGATTAGATTTTTTTTTCTTGTGAAATGAATTCAGTCACTCAGCTCTGGACTCAGAAAAATGTCAGCAAGTACTGAACAACCTAACCGAGTGTGATTATTATAATCTTCATCAGGATAACATTCAACTTACTTACACATTGATGATTGAAGGATAAGTATATCTTGTTTCCTATGGAAATAAACATACTATATGAAACAATGCTATAGAAGTGTAACCATGATGTTATCAGATAGAGCTTTAGACATACAGATTTAGAAAAGATGTTTAAAACGTTAAATCACTACAATGTGATGACTTGCCAACTTTACTGTTTCACGTTCTAGTTTATGCCTACATTCATGAGGTGATGTGGCAACATCAAATATTCTTATCTCATTCACTATCAGAATGTTCCTATTATCCTTTAAGAGGTCTGAAGAAATCATGGAGCCCTGTTCAGGTGCTAATATACTGGTGCATTACATATTCCTCTTCGTTAGTGAAACATATTTTGGCATGAGATTGCATGGTACTTTAAGCATTTGGAAAGGCTGGAAGTAGTAGAAGCATGATGTTATCTATACTAAAGATTCTGAAACTCCATTGGCAATTAAAAAATGAATATTTTAAAACATGAAAGGCCCCAACTTCAATATGTAGCATTAACTTCCCAATAGTTTCTCTGTAAACTCTGCTCAGCCTTTCATTTTAATCTAAAGGTATTTTAGAAATTGGTTACTTCTAATTCTGTTTCTTCCTGAATAACTGTTTCTCCATTTTGGGACATAATGGGTATTTGTACTCCCACTGAAGTTGAAAGATGACTTTTTGTTTGAGGGGTGATTAAATGTAGAGAGAAGAGTCATGGTAATAATTTCTGGCCTGAAAAGATAGAGATGACTCCATTGTGGGCTTTCCCTATGCTTTGGAACACGTTTCACAAGTCCCCTGACGAGTCATAACATGAACATTCTTGTTTGAGCTAGGGCTGAAATGCAGAGCAAATTACACTACTCGTATCTTCTTTCCTCTCCCTTCTACTCCAGCATATCTTTTTGAAGGTAAAATCAGGTTAACCTAAAAGGGGAAAGAAGGGTTCTGTGGTCTGAAGTTTGTGTGTAAAAATGAGAAGAGGCAGCTGTATTCTCTTTTGGGGTGGCAGTGGCAGTGGCAGTGTTACAGGTCAGTTAGACTCAGAAGGCACTAGTTGACATGGTATCCTCTTACCCTAATTCCCCTTCATCACAGCCTAGTTAGCAATTAGTGAAAGAGTTTAGGAACCCCTAAAACATGTGGCTTTGGGTGGTCTCTCCTCAGGATTCTAGTCATTCAGTTGTACAGGTTATCCCACAATTATTGAGCACCTAGTATGTGCCAGAGTTTGTGTTAACAACTGGTGTTATAGAACATGAGTAAAATTCTGGTTTCTGTCCCCAGATAGGTTATGCTCTAGTTTATAATACAGCATGACAAATACTAGAACACAGATTTGTCAAAATGAACCTTAGACCATCCATTCTCCACTTTTTTGACTTGCCATGTTGGCCAAGTGTCTGTAATAGGCTTGGGTCTGTTTCTGGATTCTATTCTGTTCCGTTACTTTATTCTGGTTCCACATTGTCTTATTTATTGCAACTTTACAGTGAATTTTGGTTTCTAATTAAGCCTTCTTGCTTTGTTCTTCATCAAGATTGTCTTGGTTATTCTTGGCCCTGTACATTTTCACATAAATTTTAGAATCAATTTGTCAGTTTCCGCAATAAAGTGTGTTGCAATTTTATTTGGAGCTGAATTGATTCTATAGATCAGTTTGGAAGAAGTGATTTATTTATGATGTTGGATTTTCCAATCCATATACATAGTATGTCTCTCCATTTGTTTAGATCTCTATGTAAAAGCCTTACACATCTTTTGTTAGATTCATTCCTAGGAATATGATTTTAAATGTTATTATAAAAGGTATAATTCAAATTTTTCATTTTTGAATTGTTGCTGGTATGTTTAAATATAGTTGTGTAAAAATACTTTAATATTAGTAGTAGAATGGATCAACAAATTGTGGTATATTTATAAAATGGAATACTACACAATAATAAAAAAAGAACAAACAATACTGTAGCACACAACATGGATGAACTTCAAAAAAAATGTTGTGACAGAAGTCAGACACAAAAGAGTACATTGGGTCTGATTCCATTTATATGAAGTTCAAGAACCAGCAAAACTAATCTGTGGTGATAGAAATCAGAGTGGTGGTTACTTTGGGAGTTTATCAATTGGCAAGGGGTACAAGGAAGCCTTTGGAGGTGTTGAAAATGCTCTATATGTTGTTCTGGAGGGTGATGTGTGTGTGTAAACATTCATCAAGTTGTACACTTAAGATTTGCACACTAATATGTGCATGTTATACTCCAATAAAAAAAGTAAAACTTTTTCTGGTGCAAGGAAAATGTTCAAAAAATATATTGGGGTAATGAATGCATAACTATATGATGGTACTGTGAACAATTGTACACTTTGGATGATTGTATGGTATGTGAATATATCTCAATAAAATTGAATTAAAAATGAATTTAGCAAGGAATCTTAAAAATGAATTTATCAAGGTCATAAGATACAAAGTCAATATACAAACATCACACACATTCCTATATACTAGCAATGAACAGTTGGACATAGAAATTTTAAGAAGGTGCCATTTACAATAGTACCAAAAAAGGAAATGTTTAAATATAAATCTAACAAAATATGTACAGGACTTGTATGCTGAAAACTATGTGACGTTGATAAAAGAAATTGAAGACCTTAATAAAAGGAGAGATAATCTGTGTTTATGGATTGAAAGACTCAATATTGTCATTTCTCCCTAAATTGATTCAACACACTCTCAATCAGCAGGAGTCTCTCCAAGAACATCAACCAGTTTCATTTCTCTACCCCATAAGGTCAACACTCCTTTCCAGCATGAAGAAGTTAAACTAGTCATTGCCCAGATATCCCTGAAGATTGAGAGACTGATCAAATGAGAGGGAGGAGGTGTAACTGAAAAATTAGGATTTAACAAATGATTATAATTACTGACTCATTATATAGATATTTCTTTTTAGTTTCTAGTGTATCAGAATAGCCAGAAGGAAACACCTGAAATTGTTGAACTTTAATCCAGTAGCTTCGATCTTTGATAATGATTGTGTAACTATATAGCTTTTATCATGTGACCATGTGATTATAAAAACCTTGTGACTGACACTCCCTTTATCCAGTGTATGGGTATATGGGCAATAAAATAAAGACAAAAATATAATGGGGGGGGATAAGGGGTATGGGATGTTTTGAGTTTCCTTTTTTATTGTTATTTTTTCTTTTTGGAGTAATGAAAATGTTCTAAAATTGATTGTGGTGATGAATGCACTACTATGTGATGATATTGTGAGTCATCAATTGTATACTTTGGATGGATTATATGGTGTGTGAATATATCTTAATAAAATTGCATTAAAAAATCTCAGCAGGACTTTTTGTAGAAATGGACAAGCTTATTCTAAAAATTTTAAAAGTATGGAAAAGGATCTAGAATAGCCAAAACAACTTTTTTTTTAAAAAAAGAACAAAGTTAGAAGGATTCACACTACTTGATTTCAGGACGTATTAAAAAGCTAAAGCAATCAAAGAAATGTGCTATTGGTGAAAAGGTAGACAAATAGATCAGTGGAAGAGAATAGAAAATCCAGAAAAAAAAATATATATATATTCATTTAATTTTTGACAAAAATACAAAGGCCATTCAATGGAGAAAGGGTAGTTTTTTCAACAAATGGTGCTGGGAAAAGTGAGTAACCATGTGCAATAAAATGCACTTTGATCCATACCTTACATCTTGCACAAAAATTAACACAAAATAGATCAGAGACCTAGATGTAATACCTAAAACTATGAAAATTGTAGAAGAAAACAGAAAATTTTTGTAACCTTTTGTTAGGCAACAATTTCTTAGATAATGCACAATCCATTGAAAAAAAGATAAATTGTCAACAACATCCCTTGACTGGGGAGTATTTAAACAGACTGTGGTACAAAAGAACACATGCAACAACATAGATGAATTTCAAATGCCTATTGCTGAATGAAAGAAGTCAGCCTAAAAAGGCTACATCCTATATGATTCCATTATATGACATTCTGGAAAAGACAATGCAGTAGTGACCCAGAACAGATAAGTGAGAAGGTAGGGTCCACTATATGACATTCTGTAAAAGACAACACAATAGTGACACAGAACATATCAGTGGGAAGGTTAGGGGAATGGTTTAAGTACAAAAAGGTAGCATTAGGGAATTTGGGGAGTGGATAATGGAATTGTTCTGTATTGTGGCTATATGACTATACATTTATCAAAACTATACTAAACAGGATGATTTTAACTATATGTAAACTGTACATCAGCTGAAAAAGGCTGATGGGATAAATTCATTAAAGTAGAATTGCTTAGTCATCTGCTATGTATATATATTTTTAATTCAAATGCCAAACTGCCTTCCAGGAAGATGGTGCAATTTACAGCCTCTTTCCCCATCTGTGCAAGGTATTGCCCATCACTCCTGAGCAGTGATGGGTTTTTCAATCATTTTAATCCAAACTCACAAGTAAAAATGATATCTTGATATTGTTCTTTTTTCATTTTTAAGATTTTAAGTGAAGCCAAACATCTTTCACGTATTTATTTAGTTTCGAGTAGTTATTTTTTCTGAATTCCCTGTTCATGTATTTTGTTCTTTTCTTCCTTTTGATTTATAGGAACCTTGATTGTTAGGAATATAAACTTTTTCTGTTTATCATTTGACTTTTAGCTTTATTTTGGACTGCTTTAAAATTTTTTTTTTACCAATGATTGTTTTATGATATAATAATGATTATTATGATTAATGTTTACTTATGATCACTTATTGTTTTTAATGCATCATAGTCAAAGAATATGTTTTTAATGTATTATTGTATTTTCTGAAACCTAATATATGATTAGATAAATGTTCTGTGGATGCTGGAAAAGAAGATGAATTCTGTTTTTAAAGTAAAACACATGACGTATATCATTTAAGCCAACTTTTTAAACGATCTCATTTAAATAGGTTTTAGTGCTTCAAGTTGGATTGGAAGAGGCATATCAGAATAACCTTGAGAGTTTATGCCCAGTTCTCCTGCCTTCTACACATTCCCATTCTGATCCAATGGTCCTCAGGTGTTCTGACTCCTCTGCTCACTGCCCCCCGCTTGTTGAGGACGGAACTATAAGAACCTGGGTTACTGTAGTGAGTATTGGCTGCTCAGAGCTGAGTCCCTCCCTAGAAATTGTCTTGTCTGCGTTCAGTGACTTGTTGATAGGAATATAAATGCCTGCCCTCATTCCTCAAAGGGGAAAAGTTTGGCAGAGCTAGGCCAGCTTAAGAGCTCCTGTCAGGTTGTGCTGAGGCCTTTGTTGTGACTGCAATGCAGTTGAAGTTCTCCTTTTGCCAATCCTGTTTCCCCATTCCCTTACAAGTTGTTCCTGAGAGTACTCTCCAAAATCCTCTTGCATGCAAAATCTGCCTGAGAGTCTGTTTCCAGGGAACTTTGACCTATGAGAGTTACTTTTTCCTGCTTGAGCTATTAAAGATAGAAGGAGACTTATTAAAAGGTTCTTTCCCTGCTCCTATTCCACCTTCTGCCACCCCTCTTTCTATGAAAATTTGATAAATTTATTTTTGCAAGTGAAAGATATAAGTGTATAAACTGGTACAATTCTTTTAAGAAAGGACAGGTTCATGAAAGTAATTAATTTTAACTTGTACTCTATCTGCTCTGACGGTCTTCCCATTTACTGTTTCACCTTAAATTCTAATCTGTTTGATGTTAATGTTGCATATCTGCTTTTTTATTCTTTGGATTTGCCTGATAGACACTGGCCTGACCTTTTGGCCTTTTGGTGTCCTACTGTTACAGAAGGAGAGAATTTCTCTTTTAATGTCTTTTAATTATTATATTTAATTATAATTATTACAATTCATATATTTTGTCTTTTGTCATTTTGTTTTTGTCTTCTGGATTTTATCCTTATTTTTTCTTTTTGTCTGTTTGTAGATGATTCTGTGTTTGCGCATTGTGTGTGTTTTGCATTCATCTTTTTCAGTGCTTGAAAAGGTGTAAATCCTGCTTTAAATTCAACATTATTTAACTTTTAAATGCCTATAATCTTCAAAGATAAGAGAGAAATGATATATATTTATGTCTCTTCTACTAAGCAAAAAAAAAAAATTGCCATAGTTTTATTCCTCTCTCTCCTCATCCCTATTTTTGTGTTTTTATTTTACTGAGGTTTAGGTTCAAATAATTGGTAAATTTTTATATTATATTTTGTAGCAATTTTACATTTATTTTTTGGTTTTATAATCAAATATTTTGAATTCTATTTCAATTTTTTTTGGTATAAACTACTATCCCCTTGTACCATCACTTCTCTCTCCCTCCCTCTCTCTCTCTCTCTCTCTCTCTGTCTTTTTCTTTCCTTAATCAAAGTTGAATTCACTTGCCTGTCTGATAAGAATTAGCCACATCATTCAGTATGAGTTCAGTAGGTCTCTGAGCAAACATTTAAAGAGTTAGAGATACAATGAAAAAAGACAAAAATATACCAAATAAGGCAATATTCTGAATTGAGATGTCGGTGTGCAGATTATAAATTCTCAAGTTTCACATCACTGATGCTTGGCAACTGGTTTCAAACAGGTCTGTGGTGGATTGTGTAAAATACAAAGGGCCTAAGGTCATTCAACAGACAATCTCAATCTCAACAAAACAGTTCACTGGTATTTTTATTGGAATTGAGTTGATCCTTAAGATCAATATGTGGGGAACTGCCATCCTAACAAATTGAGGTTTTTGAGTCATGAACATTTTTAAAGTTTCTTTAACATCTATCAGTAATATTTTATAATCTTCAGTGGATAGGAATTGCATATATTTAATTAAATTTATCTCTAAGTATTTTATGGTTTTGTTGCTCTTTCATTTACTAGTTATAGTAGTTTTTTGTAGATTCCTTTAGACTTTTTATGTATATGATCACATCTGTGAATGCAGACAATTTTATTTCTTTCTTTCCAGTCTCTATGGCTTTTAGTTCTTTTTCTTGCCTTATAGCAAAGGCTAAGACCTCTAACACAGTATTGAATGGAAATGATGAAAGGAGGCATCCTTGCCTTGTTTCCAATCTTAGAGTGGTGTTTTAGTTTCCTTAGGCTGCTCAAGCAAATACCATGGAGTGGGTTGGGTTAAACAATGGGAATTTATTAGCTCATAGTTTTGAGTCTAAGATAGAAGTCCAAATTAAGTCATCCCCAAGGTGATGCTTTCTCCCCAAAGACTTGGCATTCTGGGGCTGGTTGATCCTTGATGCTTAGCTTTTCACATGGCAAGGCACATGGCAGCCTCTCCTTGTCTCTCCCTTCTCTTCCAGGTTCCATTGATGTTCAGCTTGTGGCTACTCCCCCTGTGGCTTTCTCTCTGTCTGGCTGAGTTCCATTGCTCTTATAAAGAACTCCAGTAATAGGATTATGACCCATTCTGATTGATGTGGGCCTCACTTTAACTGCAGTAACTTCATCAAAAAGTCCTACTTACAGTGGGTTCACATCCATAGGGATGGATTAAGTTTAAAAACATGTTTTTCTGGAGTACATTTAGCTCCAGATCACCATGGGGGAAAACATTCAGTCTTTCACTATCAAGTACTATGTGACCTATACATTTTTGGCAGGTGCACTTTTCAGTTTGATAACATTTTCTTCTGTTCCTAGATTGCTGAGAGTTTTTTGTCTTGAATAGATGTTGAATTTTGCCAAACGTTTTTTTCTGCATGTATTGAGATGATATACAGTTTTCTCCTTTATTCTGTTAAGGTGGTGAATTACATTGATTTATTATTATTCTTTTTATTAGAGCATTGTAGATTTACAGAAAAATCATACAGAAAGTGCAGAATTACCATATACCCCCCTCTTACACTTGCAGTTTTTCCTATTAACATTTTGTGTGTTGGTTTGCATATATTATGTCTCCCCCAAATCCATGTTCTTAAATGCAGTCTTGTGGGGGCAGATTGATTAGTCTGATGATTAGGGTGGAACCTCTGATTGAATTATTTCCATGGAGGTGTGTGCCCTCCCCATTCAGGGTGGGTCTTAATTTAATCACTGGAGTCCTATAAGAGAGCTTGCAGACAGAAAGAGCTCAGCAGCTGAAAGAGATTTTTGGAGAGACCCAGATGCTTGCTGATGCTTAGAGGTGCTTGGTGATGCAGACAGAAGGAAGTTTGGAGATGCTAAGCTACGAGATAAAACTCAAAGTTGGCTCTGGAGAGGACCTCCAGTGCTTAGAGAGAAATGCCCTGGGAAAACAAGCAAGGATGCACAAGAGCTGAAAGAGAGGAGCTAAGAGAAACCCGGACACATTTTGGAGAACACCATTTTGAAATGCAACCTGGGAGCAAATGAACAGCATATACCAGCCATGTGCCTTCCCAGACAACAGAGGTGTTCCAGATGCCATTGGCTGTTCTTCAGTGAAGGTATTCTCTTGTTGATGCCTTAGTCTAGACACTTTTGTGACCACAGAACTGTAAATTTGTAGCCTTAGTATGGTAACTTTGTTATAATTCACGAAACATTATTATAATTACACTATTAACTAATAGCCCATTGTTTATATTAGGATTCACTCTTGTGTTGTTCTAGTCTATGGTTTTTGTTTTTGTTTTTTTCTAGTAATTTATGTACAACTTAAAATTTCCCGTTTTATCCAGTTTCAAATATACAATTTAATGGTGATTATATTCACAAAATTGTGCCTCCATCACCATCATCCATTGCAAAAACATTTCCATCACTCCTAACAGAGACTCCATACCTATTAAACATTGACTCCTGACCCCACCCCACACATGGCCCCTGGTGACCTGTATTTTAGTTTTTGACTTTATGAATTTGCATATTCTGCTTATTTCATATCAGTGATATGTGCCAGTTTGAAGATCTTATGTACCTGAGGAAAGATGGTATTCTTAAAGCTAATCCATTCCTGTGGGTGAAAACCTGTTGTGTGGGACATTTTGATTAGGTTATTTTAGTTGAGGTTTGCCCCAGGTGGGAATTAATCCCCTTACTGGAGTCCTTTATAAAAGGATGAAAAATAGAGAGAAAATCGCAGAAGCTAAGAGAGACAGAAGACAAGGATAAAAGACACAGAAGCTGAGAAAGAAATCCACAAATGGAGAAGGCAAACGCTGAAAACAATGAAACCCAGGAAAGAAGGGAGAGACCAGCAGACCCACCATGTACCTTGCCATGTGGCAGAGTTGATGAGGATCACCAGCAGCCTGTCTTCAGTGTCCAGCTATCATCTGATGATGCCTTGATTTGTACATTTTCATGGACTCAGAACTGTAAACTTCTGAGCTAATAAATCCCCATTGTTGACAGCCAGTCTACTTCTGGTATATTGCATATCAGCAACCTTAGCAAACTAAAACAGTGATATCATATATTATTTATCCTATTGTGTCTGGCTTAATTTACTCATCATGATGTCTTCAAGGTTCATCCATGTTGTCACATATGTCAGAATTTCATTCCTTTTTATGGCTAGATAATATTCCATTGTATGTTTATACCACGTTTTGATATCCATTCACCTGTTGATGGACACTTGGGTTCCTTCCATCTTTTGGCAATTGTGCTTAATGTGACTATGCCACATTGGTATACAAATGTCTGAGTCTCTGCTTTCAATTATTTTAGGTATGTACCTGGAAGTGGGACTGCCAGGTTGTATGGTAATTCTATGCTTTACTCTCTGAGGAGCCTTGAGTTCCACAGCAGATGCACTATTTTACATTCCCACCTGCAATGAATGAGTGTTCCTATTTCTCTGTATCCTCTTCAACACTTATTTCCATTTTTTTAAATAGTAGCCATTCTAGTGGGTGGAAATGGTGTCTTGTTGTGGATTTATTTCATTTGCATTTCTCCAGTGGCTAATGATGCTGAACATCTTTTCATGTGCTTTTTGCCATTTGTCTCTTCAAGTCTTTTGCATATGTTTTAATAGTGTTTGTCTTTTTGCTGTTGAGTTGTGGGATTTCTTTATATATTTCAAATAGTAAACCCTTAGCAGATATGTGCTTTTCAAATATTTTCTCCCATTCTGAGGGTTGTCTTTCTACTCTCATGATGAAGTCCTTTGATGAACTTGTTTTTAATTTTGAGGAATTTCCATTTATCTGTTTTTCTTTTGTTGCTCATGATTTTGGTGTAAAGTCTAAAAAACCATTGCCTAAGATCCTGAAGGTGCTTCCCTATGTTTTCTTCTGAGTTATATAGTTTGGGTTCTTGTATTTAGGTCTATGATCCATTTTGAGTTTAATTTTTGTATATGGTGTGAGGTAGGGGTCCACATTCTTTCTTTTGCCTATGAATATCTAGTCTTCCTAGCACCGTTTGTTGAAGACACTATTGTTTCTCCATTGAGTGGTCTTGACACCCTTGTAAAAAATCAATTAGCCATAGATGTGAGGGTTTATTTCTGAACTTTCAATTCCATTTCATTGGACTATTTGTGAGTGTTTGGGCTAGAATCACGATGTTTTGATTACTGTAGCTTTGAAATGAGTTTTAAAATCAGAAAGTGTGAATCCTTAAACTTAATTCACTTTCAAGATGATTTTGGTTAATCAGGGCCTCAATCCCTTCCATATAAATTTGATGTTTGTCTTTTCCATTTCTGCAAAGAGGACTGTTGAAATTTTGATTGGGATTGCTTTGGGTAGGATTGACATCTTAACAATCTTAAGTCTTCCAATCCATGAGCACAGAATGTCCTTCCATTTATTTAGTTCTTTGATTTGTTTTAGCAATGTTTTGTAGTTTTCCATGTATAAGTCCTTTACATCTTTATTTAAATTTATTTCTAGTTAGTTGATTCTTTTACTTGCTATTGTAAATGGAATTTTTTCTTGATTTGCTCTTCAGATTTTTCATTACTGGTATATAGAAGCACCACTGATTTCTGCTTGTTGATCTTGAGACCCTGCCACTTTGCTGAATTTGTTTATTAGCTCTAGTACTTTGTTGTGGATTTTTCCAAAGTTTCTCTATATAGGATCATATCAACTGCAAATAAAAAATTACCTATATAGTTATATTTATTACAGGTCTTTATTTCTTTATGCCTTTTTGATCCACTGTGTAGTGTCCATTCCTTTCAGTCTGAAGAACTCCTTTTAGCCTTGCTTGTAGGGCAAGTCTTGTGGTGATTATTCTTCTCAGCTTTTGTTTATCTGGGAATGCCTTCTCTGTCCTTCATTTAGGAAAGACAGTCTCACCAGATATAAAATTCTTGATTGGGAATCATTTTATTTCAGCATTTTAAATATTTCATCCCATTATCTTCTTGTCTCCATGGTTTCTGATGGGAAATTGGCATTTAATCTGATTAGGACTCCCTTGCACATAACATGTTGCTTTTCTCTTGCAGCTTTCAGAACTCTCTTCTTGTCCTTGGCATTTTACGGTTTCCCTATTCTATATCTGGGCATCATTCTCTTCAAAGTTATCATGTTTGGGTTTCCTTGGGATACTTGAATGTGCATGTTCATGTCTTTTGTTAAATGTGGCAACTTTTCTGCTATTATTTCTTTGAATATTCCTTCTGTCCCTTTCTCTCTTTCTTTTCCTTTTGAGTGTCCTATAATGCATATATTGGTTTGCTTCCTTGTATCCCACAAGTCTCTTATGCTCTGTTCACCTTTTTTAATGCAATTTTATTGAGATATACTCACACACCATATAATCCATCCAAAGTATAAAATCAGTGGCACACAGTATCATCATATAGTTGTGCATACATTGCCACAATCAATTTTTGAGTCTTTTCATTACTCCAAAATAAAAAAAATATATATATATATAAGAATTAAAAAAAAAATAAAAAAGAACACCTAAACCACCCCATACCCCTTACCACCCTATTGTTTATGTATATTTTTGTCATTAGTTTATTACTTATCTGTCCATACACTGGTTAAAGGGAGTGTCAGTCACCAGGTTTTCACTATCACCTGGCAAGAATAAGTTTCATAAGGGCAAGCCCCAAGATCAAGGACTTGACTAAATTGGGATTCCCTAATGCTTGTGGAATTCACCAGGTGGGGAAATTTAATATTTCCACATTTTTCCCAGTCCCTCAAGGGGACTTTGCAAATACTTTTTATTTTCTGTCCAAAGTACTCTGGGTTTCATCGGGGTATCATATGAACCAGTATGGAATAACAAGTTCTCATTCCCATTCTAGGTTCCATGCTCTGTTCACTTTTTACAATTCTTTTTGCTTTCTGCTCCTCAGCCTGAACCATTTGAATTTTCTTGTCTTCAAGTTTACTAATTCTTTCTTCAGCTAGCTCCAATCTGCTGTTGAAACCCTCTGGGGGATTTTCCATTTCAGTTATTGTGGTCTTCAACTCCAGTGTTTCTGTTTGGTTCCTTTTAAAAATTTCTATCTCTCTATTGAGATTATCATCTTCTACCTTTTTTTTTTCTTTCTGGTATCCTTTAGTTCTTTCTTTTACCTCTTGAGCATATTGAGGATCATTTTTTAAAGGCTTTGTCCACTATGTCCAAAGTCGGTCTTCTTCATTGGTGGTTTCTGAATTTTTATCTTGTTATTTTGGATGGGCCATCATTTTCTGTTTCTTGGTTTTCTTGTAATCTTTTATTACACACTTTAAATTTTAATATTTTAAAGTGTTAACTCTGGCATTTAGTCCCTGAGCTGTTTGCCCCTTAAGTTTGTGTCCATCTAGTGATATGACAAAGATTTTCCTGAGTGCCAGGAGCTAACAAAAATAGACAAACCAAAGCAAAATACAGCTCTTCACAATCTTTGCAAATTGACTCTGTGTTGGCTGGTGGTCTCCTTCAGAGTTTAGCCCTCCTGTCAAGACAATCAGTCTGAGGCAAATGCAAAGTAAAGGTCCATCTTTTCTGGGCTTGCATCTTGTCATGGGCTTGCACTTCCTCATGGCCTTAGGAATTCCCCCATTTACAGGAACTCTCCAGTATTCTGTGTGATATAGAATTTCCCCCACTCCTAGGTGCTCTAATGTATGACTAAAAGCAGGTAATCCTTTGCCCCAGGTCACTTTGACTTCATTGTTTCTTACACTGCTGGGGTGGTCTACGAGCTACATCTGTCTGCAGGGCATTATCTGAGAAGGTGAGTCTGAGAAGTGTTTCCTTTCTCATCTTTCAGGCTGCCACCTGATAGACTGACATGGGCATACAGGCACACCAATATGTGCTTAGAAGTTACTCTGCTCCCTCCCGAACAGGACTGGGGACCCATAGTGGGAGCACAGGCTGGCTCCTCACTGCCCCAGAAAGTGGGTGAGTGAGAGACCATCAAGGGCACCACAAGCTTCTTTTGCTGTTTTTAAAGCTGCATTTTTTGGATTTGGCCATTTTCCAGTTGTTGCAACTCTTTAACTGTTTTCTGGAGTTTTGAGGAAGATGGCTCTGCCAGGTTTTGCTAATTGCTCAAAGAGTCTGTGGGGGAATGGCATTTTGGAGTATCTTATGTCACCATATTGGTTGAATTGAAGCCCCAGGATAGTTTTAATTTATATTTTTATTAATATGGGTGAGAGTGGGCATCCTTTCCTTTCTTTATACACCATTTGAATTTCTGTTTTTGAAACTCTCTGTTCATATTCCTTGTCTCTTTTTCTATAAGGGAATTGGCTTTCTTCTTCTCTATTTTTAGAAATGCTTTATAAATGAGGGTGTCAATTTTGCCTGTGATTTAAATAGTAAATATATTTTCCAGTTTGTCATTTGTCTTTTTACGTTGCTAATACCATTTTTGGCATGCAAAACTTACAATTTTTATTTTTCGGTAATTAATTAATTTCCCTTATTCCTTCTGAATTAAATCTCATTCCCAGGTTATAAAGGAATTCACCTTGTTTTTTTCTTGTATTTGTACATTTCATATTTTTTATACTGAAATCTTTGATCCATTTGGAACACATTCTGATGTATGGTGTGAGGAATAGATCAAATTTTAACTTTTTCTATAATGCTAACTAGTTGTCATAACATCTAACACCTTTTCTTTTCCACTAAGGCAACTAAGATGCTGTCTTTATCATATTCTAAATTTCTATATGCAATTGGTTTTTTTTTTTTTTAACAATTTTATTCAATACCATACAATCCATCCTAACTGTACAATCAGTGGCTCCTGGTATAATCACATAGTTATGCATTCACTACCACAATCTATATGAGAACTTTCCCATTTCTTCTGAAAAGAACAAAAAAAGAAAAAGAAAAATCCCATACCCTCCTTTATATCCCTCTATTATTGATATTTAACTTTGGTATAGTGCCATTGTTACAATTAATGAAAGAATATTACAGTGTTACTGTTAACTATAGACTTTAGTTTGAATTAATTGTATTTTTCCCATATACCACTCCATTATTAACACCTTGTAATAGTGACATGCATTTGTTCTAGTTCCTGTAAAAACTTTCTTATATTTTTACAATTAACCACTGTCATCATCCACTCTAGGTTTTGCTAAGTTGTATAGTCTTACAGTTTTTATCCTCTTGCTTTCCTTCTGGTAACATGCATGACCCTAATCTTCCTCCTTCAGTCATACTCACACTCAGCTTTGTTAATCACACTTACAATATTGTGTTACCATGCCACAGTGCTGTGGTATCCATTTCCAAACCTTTAAAATCAACTTTATTAAACACTCTGTACTCCTCAAGCATCAATTGCCCAATCTCTGCCCTTTTTCTGTCTCCTGGTAACCTACACTCTCGAGTTTAACTCTCAGAGTTTGCTCATTATATCTAGTTCATACTAGTGAGACCATACAGTATTTATCCTTTTGTTTCTGGCTTATTTTGCTCAACATAATGTCCTCAAGGTTCATTCACATCGTTGCATGCATTCATGTACTGATTTTGTTGTTGCTTTTATTTCCTTGCAATTTTATTGAGGTATACTCACATACCATACACTCATCCAAAGTGTACAATCAGTTATTCACAGTAGCATCATATAGTTGTGCATTCATCACCACAGTCAATTTTTGAACATTTTCATTACTCCAAAATAAATAAATAAATAAATAAATAAATAAATAAATAAGAATAAAAATAAAAGTAAAAAAGAACACCCAAAACAACCTATCTCCCCCATCTTCTCCTATTACTGATTTACTTTTTTGTCCCCATTTTTTCTACTCATCTGTCCATACATTGGATAAAGGAAGAGTGAGCTACAAGGTTTTCTACGATCACACAGTCATACCATATAAGCTATATAGTTACACACTTGTCTTCAAGAAACAAGGCTACTGGACTGCAGTTCAACAGTTTCAGGTATTTCCTTCTAGCTATTCCAATACACTAAAAACTAAAAAGGGATATCTATATAATGCATAAAAATAACCTCCAGGATGACCTCTTGACTTTGAAATCTCTCAGCCCCTGAAACTTTACTTTGTTTCATTTCTCTTCCCACTTTTGGTCAAGAAGGCTTTCTCAATCCTATGATGTTGGGTCCAGGCCCATCCCCGGGTGTCATGTCCCACATAGGGGAAAGGGCAGCATGTCCACCTGCCAAGCTGGCTTAGAGAGAGAGGCCACATCTGAGCAACAAAAGAGGTTCTCTGGGGGTGACTCTTAGGTACAATTATAAGTAAGTTTATCTTTCATTTGTGGTAACAACCTTCATAAGGGCAAGCCCCAAGATAGAGGGCTCAGCCTACTAAATTGGTAGTCTCCAATGTTTCCAAAAATAAAAGAAATTCCCCAGGTGGGTAAATTTAATATTTCCACATTTTTCCCCAGTCCCTCAAGGGGGCTTTTCAAATACTTCTTTATTCTCTGTCCAGATTACTCTGGGATATTTTGGGGCTTCACACTAATCTGTACATGTACAGTTGGTTTTATATTTGTTTTATTTATCTATTTATGTTTTTTAAGGAAGGATGTGTGGAAGGTACTCTATGTTGCCTTTATGCATCTTAGTTTATAAAATTATTGGCTCATGGCCTTTTCCCCCTTAGACTCTACAGACATTAACAGGCATAAGCATTGCAAAGAAGGCTTGGGCCATGATTTTTGGCACTTTACAAATACATTTTTCATGCATGAAATCTTCTAGGACCTTTTTTCTTTATATTTATAGTTTAAAATCATTCTTTGCAGTGTGATTGTGAAAACCTTGGGATCACACTCCCTTTATCCAGTGTATGGATGGAGGAGTAGAAAAATGGGGACAAAAACTAAAAGAAAAATAGGGTTGGGTGGGGGGGATGATTTGGGCATTCCTTTTTACCTTTATTTTTTATTCTTTCTGGTGTAAGAAAAATGTTCAAAAATAGAATGGGGTGATAAATGCACAACTGTACAATGGTTCTATGAGTAGTTGATTGTACACCATGGATGATTTTATGGTATGTGAATATATCTCAATAAAACTGAATTTTAAAAAAGTTAAATAATAGATATGTAATTGTGTTATTCACACCTGAAATAAACTTTTTAAATTAAAAACAAAAAAAATGTTCTTAGGTTTTCTCTAGGTGTGGCTTTCTTTTTATTGATTTTTTTTTTTTTTTATGTGTTATGGTCTGGTCTCTTTTCAGCTTTGCAAAGTTATTTTTCAGTTTATATGGTTATTGTTTTGTTTACTTTGACCTCTCACTTTCAGAACCATCAGTGTCCCACATGTCGACACTGCAGTCTCTTGCTTCCATTTCTGTTACCTCATTTCTCATTCTTTTTATTTTTTTCTTCTCCATTTAGTCTGTATATTGGGAGACTGTCTTCAATTAGTCCATCATATCTCCTACTTGATTTTCCATAGCATCAGTTCAACAACTGTACTTTACACTCGTGAATTTTAGTGATTGCATTTTTAGTTAACTTGCAATTATCCTTTGTTTAATATGTGTATAGTGCACATTAGAGTGAGACAGACAGACAAAACTGGATTGAGATTATGACTCTGACTCTGACACTTAGAGATGTTTGACCTTGTACAAATTATTTCACTTCTTGAACACTCATACTTATTTTATAAGAGAGATATAGTAATGCTTTCTTTTCTAATGGTTTTAGGGAAGACAGATAATGTACCCACTGTGCCTGGAGTATAGTAAGTGCCCAATAAATGACAGCTATTATTGTGACCTTATCCCACTGTCTTTCCATCTCTTCCTGTTGCCTTTTTGATTTCAGCCTATTATTTCCTTACAGATGTCTGCTACTCTCTCTAAATGCCATATCGTCTTACAGAGTGTTGAAATTACCAAAATACTACTAAAATTTTCTTCAATATCCTGAATAGGTGATTTCCATGGAAAAGATCTTCCTCTGGGTCAAACAGAAAGTTTTCTTTCTCTTACTTAGTAATTTTTTTTTCACAAGCCCCGTGTTGGTTTATGTATCCTTTACTTATGAACAAGGTAAAATATGTTCTGGTTTGATGTTCAGAAGCAGATGGGGTGTGAAGCTTGCCTTACCTTGGCTCTTGTTCTCCTATGTTACGGGATTCCTTCTCAGACTCGTGAGGGAGGAGTGGTTGACTGATACGGTCGGCTCTTAGCTAGCCCATACTGAGTTGCAGCAGCTTTCCTCTAGTGCCCTTTTGCTTTAGTGAAGTAGTGTCCCGTCTTGCCCCTCAGTTTCTGGTCCTCTGTAACTCTGAAATAATACATACTAGAAAAGAAGAAAAACCTAGATTCATAGAAGCCATTATTACTGAAACTTTTCCTATCACTTTTTCTACCTAACATATTTGTGAATATCACCTGCCAATTATTATACAACACTGCCAGCCTTGCCCCATTATTCCTATCTTCTGGTCACATATTTTGAAGTTGTTTTTGTAAAAATTGCTTTCTATGAGGAAAGATGGCTGAAGGAAAAACTAAAGAAGGAAATAATATTCTGGCAGCTCCACACATCAGCACTTTAGATGCAATATAAGAGTTGATAAATTTTCTGACTATGGTAGGCTTTTTTTTTTTAATTATTTACTTTTAGTTTTGGTAAAATATACATATCATAAAAATCATTTTAACCATTTAAGTGGACAATTGTCATTAAGTACATTGACAATACCATATAATTTGAACCCTATTTCCAGACTTATTTTCATCATCCTAAACCAAAACTCCTACTCATTTAGCAATAACTCCCCATTCCCCCTCCTACCACCCCTTGACAACCACTAATTTGCTTCCTAGCTCTATGAATTTTCTAATTCTAAGCATTTCATATTAGAGAAATATGCAATATTTGTCCTTTGTGTCTTGCTAATTTCACTCAACATGATGTTTTGGTTCATCCATGTTGTAGCATGTACCGGTACTTCACTTCTTTTTATGGCCAAATAATAGTCCATTGTATGGATGTACCACATTTTATCCATTCTTCTGTTTTTGGACAATTGAGTTGTTTTCACCTTTTGGCTATTGTGGCTAATGCTGCAGTGAACATTGGTGTACAGATATCTGTCCAATCCCTGCTTTCAGTTCTTTTAGGTATATACCTAGGAGTGGAATTGCCAGGTCAAATGGAAACTCTATCTTTAACTTTGTAAGGAACAGCTCAACTGTTTTCAACAGTGGCTGCATCATTTTATATTCCCACAAACAATGTATGAGGTTCTTATATCTCTGCATCCTTGCCAACACCTGTTATTTTCAGTTTTTTTTTACTACTGTGTTTGTAGTCTTAATTTTCATTTCTCTAATGGATAATGATGTGCATCTTTTCATATATTTATTGACAATATGAATATCTTCTTTGGAGAAATGTCTATTCCGATCCTTGGCCTATTTTTTAACTGCATCGTTTGTCTTTTCTTCTTGAGTAGTAGGAGTGCTTTATATATTTGGGATTTTAACTCCTTATTAGATACATGGTTTCTAAATATTTTATCTCATTCTGTAGGTTGTCTTTTCACTTTCTTGATAATGCCCTTTAATGCACAAAAGTTTTTAATTTTGATGAAGTCCATTTTATCTATATTTTCTATTGTTGTTTCTGATTTTGGTGTAAAATCTAAAAAACTGGACCTACTGCAAGATCCTGAAGGTATCTCCCTATTTTTTTTTGCAAGAGTTTTATAGTGTTAACTCTTTAGGTCTTTGATCCAATTAGAAATAATTTTTTATATGGTACAAGATAACAGTCCATGTTACTTCTTTTGCATGTGGATTTCTAGTTGTCCTAGCAGCATTTGTTGAAGAGATTCTTCTTTCCCCCATTGAATGGACACGGCACCCTTGTTGAAAATCAACTAGCCATAGATGGGTGGACCTAACTCTGTATTCTCAATTCTATTCCATTGGCCTATCAGTCTATCCTCATGCCAGCACCACACTGTTTTAGTTACTATAGCTTTGTGTTCTATTTTGAAAGAAGGAAGTGTGAATCCTCCAACTTTGTTCTTTTTCAATGTTGTTTTGGCTATTGACAGCTCCTTGCAATTCCATATGAATTTGAGGATCAGCTCTTCCATTTCTGTAAAAAGACTGCTGGAATTTTGATAAGGATTGCATTCAATTTGTAGATAGCTTTGGTCAGTATTGACATCTTAACAATATTGAGTCTTCCAATCCATGATCGTGGGATGTCTTTCCATTTATTCAGGTTTTCTTTAATTTCCTTCAGTACTATTTTGTAGTTTTCAGTGTACAGGTCTTTCTGTTGTTGGTGTTCCAGTTTGCTAATGCTACCATTATACAAAATACCAGAAATGAATTGGCTTTTATAAAGAGGGCCTATTTGGTTACAAATTTGCAGGCCATAAGTGTCCAAACTAAGGCATCAACAAGAGGATGCCTTCAGTGAAGGAAGGCCAATGGCATCCAGAACACCTCTGCCAGCTGGGAAGGCACATGGCTGGAGTCTGCTTATCCTGGAATGTGTTTCAGCTCCTCTCTCAGCTCCTTTGTGTCCTTAGCTTAGCATCTCCAAATTCCTTCTGTCCGCAACTCCAAGCATCTCTAAGCATCTCTGTCAGCTCCTAAGCATCTCTCCAAAAGTCTCTCTCAGCTGCACTCAGGGCATTTTGTCCTCTCTTAGCTTCTCCAGAACAAACTCTGGGTTAGCATCTCAAAGTGTCAGCAAGCATCTGGGTCTCCTGGCTTAGCATATCCTGGAGCATTTTCATCTCTCTGCTCCCTGTACAAGCTCCCTTAAAAGGACTCCAGTAAACTAATCGGGAGCAAATCTCTGAGGAAACATTCAATCAAGAGGACACGCCCTAATCAAAAGGATTAATAACTCTGCCCCCACGAGATTACATTAAAGAATATGGCTTTTGGGGAGATATAATAGATCCAAACCAGCACAGTTGGTTAAATTCATTCCTAGGTATTTTATTCTTTTAGATGCTATTGTATTTGGAATTGTTTTCCTGATTTCCTTTTCAGATTGTTCATTACTGGTAAACAGAGACCCCATGACCTCTGCATGTTTAGCTTTCATCCTGCAATTTTGCTGAATTCCTTTTTTAGTTGTAGTAACTTTCTTGTAGATTCTTTATGAATTTCCATATATAGAATCATGTCATTTGCAAATAGAGATAATTTGACTTTTTCCTTTCCAATTTGGATGCCTTTTATTTCTTTCTCTTGCCTGATTGCTCTGGCTGGAACTTCCAGTACAATTTGAATAACAGTGGTGAGAGTTGGCATCCTTGTCTTGTTCCTGATATTAGGGGGAAAGCTTTCAGTCTTTCACCTTTGAATATGATACTTGCTGTGGGTTTTTCACAAATGCCCTTTATCTTATGGAGAAACTTTCCTTCTGTTCCTAGGTTTCTGAGTGTTTTTATCATAAAAGGATGTTTGATTTTGTCAAATGCTTTTTCTGCACCAGTTGAGAAAATTGTGGTTTTTTTCTTCATTCTATTAATGTGCAGATTTTCTTATGTTAAATCATTCTTGCATTCCTGAAATAAATCACACTTAGTCATTGTGTGTATACTTTTAAGCTTATTGTTGGATTTTGTTTGCCAGAGTTTTATTGAGGATTTTTGCATTACATTCAAAAGAAACATTTGTCTGTAATTTTATTTTCCTGCTGTCTTTATTTGGCTTTGTGATCAAGATAATGCTAGTCTCATAGAAGGAGTTAGGTAGTAATCCATCCTCTTCTATTTTTTGGAAGAGTTTGAGAAGAATTGGTGCTAAATTTTTAAATGTTTGGTAGAATTTAACAGTGAAATCATCCAATGCTGGACTTTTCTTTGTTGGGAGGTTTAAAATTACAGGTTCAATCTCATTATTTGTTATAGGTCTGTTGAGATTTTCTATTTCTTCATGCATCAGATTATGTAATTTGTATGTTTCAAAGAATTTGCCCATGTCATCCCAGTTTTTGAATGTGTTGGCACATAGTTGTTCATGTGTACCTTCTTATAATCCTTTTTATTTCTGTAAGTTCAATAATAATGTCCCACTTTCATACCTGATTTTAGTTATTTGTGTCCTCTCTCTCTTTTTCTTTGTCAGTCTGGGTAAAGTATTGTCCATA
Source organism: Choloepus didactylus (assembly GCF_015220235.1). Lineage (NCBI taxonomy): Eukaryota > Metazoa > Chordata > Mammalia > Pilosa > Megalonychidae > Choloepus > Choloepus didactylus. The sequence continues at coordinate 12,783,193 of NC_051325.1, read as the reverse complement.
TTATAGAACTTTTAAAAAAACCAACTTTTCATTTTGTTGATTCTCTGTTTTTTTTAATTTATTCTCTAATTTATCTCTGCTCTAGTCTGTAGCATTTCCTTCATTCTCTTAATTTTGGGTTTAGTTTGCTCTTCTTGTTCTAGTTTCTTTAGGTGTGAAATTAGGTTATTGATTTGTGTTCATTATTCTTTTTCAGGGTAGGAATTTAGAGCTATAAATTTTCCTCTGAGCATGACTTTGCTGTATTCCATAATTTTGGTATATTATGTGTCCATTTTCTTTCATCTCTAAGAATTTTCTAATTTCCTTTGTGTTTTCTTCTTTGACCCATGGTTGTTTACTAATGTTGTTTAATTTCCACATATTTGTAAATTTTCCCATTTCCCTTCTGTTGTTGATTTCTAACTTTATTCTATTGTGGGTCAAGATCTCAATATTTATAAATTTATTAAAATTTTATTTTTAACAAATTTAACATATGCTCTATCCTGGAATGTGTTCCATGTGTATTCTCCTGTTGTTGGGTAGAGTTTTCTATATATGTCCATTAGGTCTAACTGGTTCAAAGTGGTATTCAAGTCCTCTATTTCCTTATTTGTCTTCTGTTTAGATGTCTATCAGTTCTTGAAAGTGGTGTTTTTTTTTTTTTTTTTGAGAGTATCTTTTAGTAAACTTTTTTTTTTTAAATAAATTTCAACTTACAGGAACAGTTGCAAAAACAATACAAGCACAATACACAGAACTCCAGCACACCCCTCCCCCCTCCCCCGATACCCCAATCCACCAACTTTAACATCCTGTCACTCCACCATTTCTTTCTTTTCCTCCCTCCCTCTCTATCATCCATCATCTATTGCTCTGACTTCTGAACATATGAGAGCAGGCTGCACACATCCTTGAACAAGCAATATAATTCACATATACATTTCCCATATACAAGAAAATTCTTTTATGCAATCACATTAAGTGCAGCTAAGAAGTTCAAGAAGTTCAGCATTGATACAAAGCTTACATTCTATATTTCTTTTTTTTTTTTTCGTATGTCCCAACTGTGTCCCTTTGAGCCTCTCTCCTCCATCCTCAGATCCCATCCAGGATCATCCTTGGCATTTAATTGTCATTATCTATTTAGACTTTTTTTTTTTTTTTCAATTGTGGAAACATGTATACAGTCTAAATCTTCCCATTCCAACCCCTCCTTAGCATTCCATTAGTGTGATTAATCATATTTAGAATATTGTAATGCCATCACCTTCCCACTATCCATTACTAGAAATTTCCCTTCACCCCAAACAGAAACCCTACACTCATTTCTTAACTTCCCATTGCCCCTTCCCCCACTTCTCATAACCCATACTCTACTTTTCATCGCTATGGTCTTATTCTCTGATACTTTCTTTGTGCTTACTGTGGGGCTTAAATTTAACCTCTTAAGTCTATAACAATCTTGTTTTTCTTTGATGCCAACTTAACTTCAATAGGACACATAAACTATGTTCCTATACTCCTCCATTCCCCCACCTTTATGTAGTTCTTGTCAAAAATTACATATTTTACATTGAATCCAAAACCACTGATTTATCATTACAGTTTATGTATTTTAGATCCTGTAAGAAGTAAATAGTGGAGTTACAAATCAAAAATACAGTAGTATTGGGGGGCAGGGCAAGATGGCAGAGTGGTGAGGTGTACTTTTTAGTTACTCCTCCAGGGCAGTAGGTAGAAAGCCAGGAACTACATGGACTGGACACCGCAGAGCAATTTGACTTTGGGCATACTTCATACAACACTCATGAACACATGGAACTGCAGAGATCAGCGAAATCTGTAATTTTCGTGGCCAGGGGAACTGTGCTCCTCCCTGCCAGGCTCAATCCCATGGGATGAGGGGCTGTCAGTCCTGGGAATGAAGGAGGAGAACTGCAGTTGTGGCTCTTCTTGGAAACTCATTCTACTGATCCAAACTCCAATCATAGATAGACTGAGACCAGACAGTGGAGAATCTGGGAGCAGCCAGCACAGCGGAGAGGAGATATGGATAGTAAAAACAGCAAGAAAAACCCAAAAATAAAAGCAGAGGCTTTTTGGAGTTCTGGTGAACATAGAACGGGGAAGAGCAGAGCTCAGGCAGAGTCAGGCCCATATGGAAATGCAGAAGAAAAACTGGTTTCTCTGCCCCCTGGACCATTCCTTAATGGCCCTAACTGCCTTGTCTCTTAGCATTTCAATAACCCATTAGATCTGCAAGGAGGGACTTTCCCCTCCCCCCCCCTTTTTTTTGTCCTTTTCTTGTTTTCTAAAACAATTACTCTAAAAAGCCCAATACAGAAAGCCTCAAAGACTTGCAATTTGGGCAAGTCAAGACAAGAGCAGAACTAAGAGAGCTCTGAAACAACAAGGCAGTAAGTCCAGTGGCTGAGAAAATTCACTAAACACCACAACTTCCCAAGAAAAGGAGGTGTCCTCTCACAGCCATCTTCCCGGTGAACAGGGAACACTCCTGCCCATCTCCGGCCCCACAGCCCAGAGGTGCCCCAGACAACCCAGTGTGATGGGAAGTGCTTCCAATAACACATGCACACACAATAAAATCAGGCATGGACATTAGCCTTCCTGCACCCTCAGCTGGTTCTCCCATTGTTGGGAAGGCGGAGCAGTGTGAATCAACATGCCTCATTCAGCCATCATTTCAGCAGACTGGGAGCCTCCCTACACAGCCCTGCAGCCCAGAACCACCCAGGGGGATGGCACTCACCTGTGACATAGCACAGTCATCCCTCAACAGAGGACCTGGGGGTGCATGGCCTGGAAGAGGGACCCACTCGCAAGTCTCAGGGGCCATATGCCAATACCAAGGACCTGTGGGTCAGTGGCAGAGACAAACTGTGGCAGGACTGAACTGAAGGATTAGACTATTGCAGCAGCTTTAAATCTCCAGGAACACCAAGGAGAGTTGATTGTTAGAGCCATCCCCCCCACCCTGACCACCCAGACACACACCCCATATACACCAACTACACTCAAGCTTGGTACATCAATTGGACCCCACAAGACTCACACCTCCACTCACCACAAAGACAAAGCAGGGGAGAACTAGCTTGAGGGGAATAGGTGGTTTGCAGATGCCACCTGCTGGTTCGTTAGAGAAAATGTACTCCGCGAAGCTGTAGATCTGACAAATTAGAGATAAGGGTTCGACAAATCCTAAAAGAACCCTATCAAGTTATGCAAATGTCAACAGGCCAAAAACAACAGAAAATTTTAAAGCATATGAGAAAAGCAAACAATATGGATAACCCGAGCCCAAGCACCCAAATCAAAAGATCAGAGGAGACACAGTACTTGGAGCAATTAATCAAAGAACTAAAGATGAACAACGAGACCATGGTTATAAAGGACATCAAGAAGACCCTAGAAGAGCATAAACAAGAAATCGCAAGAGTAAATGAAAAAATAGATGATCTTATGGAAGTTAAAGAAACTGTTGACCAAATTAAAGACATTTTGGATACTCATGGTACAAGACTAGGGGAAGTTGAACAATGAATCAGTGACCTGGAAGATGACAGAACAGAATATGAAAGAACAAGAGAAATAATGGGGAAAAAAATTGAAAAAATCGAAATGGACCTCAGGGATATGATTGATAATATAAAACGTCCAAATATAAGACTCATTGGTGTTTCAGAAGGGGAAGAGGAGGGTAAACGTCTAGAAAGAGTATTCAAAGACATTGTTGGGGAAAACTTCCCAAATCTTCTAAACACCATAAATACACAAATCATAAATGCCCAGTGAACTCCAAATAGAGTAAATCCAAATAAACCCACTCCAAGACATATTCTGATCACACTGTCAAATATGGAAGAGAAGGAGGAAGTTCTGAGAGCAGCAAGAGAAAAGCAATTCACCACATACAAAGGAAACAGCATAAGACTAAGTAGTGACTACTCAGTGGCCACCATGGAGGCGAGAAGGCAGTGGCATGACATATTTAAAATTCTGAGTGAGTAAAATTTCCAACCAAGAATTCTTTATCCACCAAAACTCTCCTTCAAATTGAGGGAGAGCTTAAACTTTTCACAGACAAACAAATGCTGAGAGGATTTGCTAACAAGAGACCTACCCTACTGGGGATATTAAAGGGAGCCCTACCAGCAGAGAAACAAAGAAAGGAGAGAGAGAATGGAGAAAGGTTCAGTACTAAAGAGATTCAGTATGGGTATGTTAAAGGATATTAATAGAGAGAGGGAAAAATATATATGACAAACATAAACCAAAGGGTAAGATGGCTGATTCAAGAAATGCCTTCACAGTTATAATGTTGAATGTAAATGATTAAACTCCCCAATTAAAAGATATAGATTCACAGAATTGGTAAAAAAAAAAAAAATGAACCATCAATATGTTGCATAGAAGAGACTCAGCTTAGACACAGGGACACAAAGAAATTGAAAGTGAAAGGAAGGAAAAAAATATTTCATGCACGCTACAGCCAAAAGAAAGCAGGAGTAGCAATATTAATCTCAGATAAAATAGACTTTAAATGCAAGGATGTTATGAGAGACAAAGAAGGCCACTACATACTAATAAAAGGGGCAATTCAACAGAAGAAATAACAGTCATAAATGTTTATGCCCCCAATCAAGGTGCCACAAAATACATGAGAGAAACACTGGCAAAACTAAAGGAAGCAATGGATGTTTCCACAATAATTGTGGGAGACTTCAACACATCACTCTCTCCTATAGATAGATCAACCAGACAAAAGACCAATAAGGAAACTGAAAACCTAAGCAAGCTGATAAATGAATTGGATTTAACAGACGTATATAGAACATTACATCCCAAATCACCAGGATATACATTCTTCTCTAGTGCTCACAGAACTTTCTCCAGAATAGATCATATGCTGGGACGTAAAACAAGCCTCAATAAATTTAAAAAGATTGAAATTATTCAAAGCACATTCTCTGACCACAATGGAATACAATTAGAAGTCAATAACCATCAGAGACTTAAAAAATTCACAAATCCCTGGAGGTTAAACAACACACTCCTAAACAATGAGTGGGATAAAGGAGAAATTGCTAAATATATAGAGATGCATGAAAATGAGAACACAACATACCAAAACCTATGGGATGCAGCAAAAGCAGTACTGAGAGGGAAATTTATAGCACTAAATGCATATATTAAAAAGGAAGAAAGAGCCAAAATCAAAGAACTAATGGATCATCTGAAGAAGCTAGAAAATGAACAGCAAACCAATCCTAAACCAAGTAGAAGAAAAGAAATAACAAGGATTAAAGCAGAAATAAATGACATAGAGAACAAAAAAACAATAGAGAAGATAAATATCACCAAAAGTTGGTTCTTTGAGAAGATCAACAAGATTGACAGGCCCCTAGCTAGACTGACAACATCAAAAAGAGAGAAGACTCATATAAACAAAATAATGAATAAGAAAGGTGACAGTACTGCGGATCCTGAAGAAATTTAAAAAATCATAAGAGGATACTATGAACAACTGTATGCCAACAAACTGGATAATGTAGAGGAAATGGACAATTTCCTGGAAACATATGAACAACCTAGACTTACCAGAGAAGAAACAGAAGACCTCAACCAACCAATCACAAGCAAAGAGATCCAATCAGTCACCAAAAAGCTTCCCACAAATAAATGCCCAGGGCTGGATGGCTTCACAGGGGAATTCTACCAAACTATCCAAAAATAACTGACATCAATCTTACTTAAACTCTTTCAAAACATTGGAGAAAATGGAACACTACCTAACTCATTTTATGAGGCTAACATCAATCTAATACCAAAACTAGGCAAAGGTGCTACAAAAAAGGAAAACTACAGGCCTATCTCCCTAATGAATATAGATGCAAAAATTCTCAACAAAATACTTGCAAATCAAATCCAAAGACACATTATAAAAATCATACACCATGACCGAGTGGGGCTCATTCCAGGCATGCAAGGATGGTTCAACATAAGAAAATCAATCAATGTATTACAACACATTAACAAATCAAAAGGGAAAAATCAAATGATCAGCTCAATAGATGCTGAAAAAGCATTGGACAAAATCCAACATCCCTTTTTGATAAAAACACTTCAAAAGGTAGGAATTGAAGGAAACTTCCTCAATATGATAAAGAGCATATATGAAAAACCCACAGCCAGCATAGTACTCAATGGTGAGACTGATAGCCTTCTCTCTAACATCAGGAACAAGACAAGGATGCCTGCTATCACCACTGTTATTCAACATTGTGATGCAAGTGCTAGCCAGGGCAATCTGGCAAGACAAAGAAATAAAAGGCATCCAAATTGGAAAAGAAGAAGTGAAACTGTCATTGTTTGCAGATGATATGATCTTATACCTGAGAAATTGATGATACAGCTTATATTAGTTAGGGTTCTCCTTGGAAACAGAATCAATGAGAGATGTCTCTGATTATCAAATTGTAAAAGTGACTCACGCAACTGCGGGAGCGCACAAGTCCAAATTCCGCTGAGCCGTCAACAAGCTGTCAACTTCAAGGAGGATGTCCGACGAACTCCTCGGGAAACGAACCGACAACTTTGATGAACTCCTCAGGAAACGAACCGGCAACTTTGACGAGCTCCCCAGGAAATGCTTCACTGAGCAGCCAAAGAAGAAGTGAAGGTTCTCTAACTGTCCAGCTTATAAGCCTCCAATTGATCACCCGGACCAAATCCAGCCAATTGCATTCTCTCATTGTGGAAGGCACGTCCCTTGATGAGTCATCAGTCAGCTGCAGTCAATTGACTGATGATCCGACAAACCAGCCCGTTGGTTTATTAACCAGCCTCAAATATCCTCACAGCAACTGTCAGGCCAGTGCCCGCTTGACCAGACAGCTAGGCCGCCTAGCCAAGTTGACACATGAACCCAACCATCACACAGCTACTAGAGCTAATAAACAAATTTAGCAAAGTAGTGGGATACAAGATTAATGCACATAAGTCAGTAATGTTTCTATATGCTAGAAATGAACAAACTGAAGAGACCCTCAAGAAAAAGATACCATTTTCAATAGCAACTAAAAAAACCAAGTACCTAGAAATAAACATAACCAAAGATGTAAAAGACCTATACAAAGAAAACTACATAACTCTACTAAAAGAAATAGAAGGGGATCTTAAAAGATGGAAAAATATTCCATGTTCATGGATAGGAAGGCTAAATGTCATTAAGATGTCAATTCTACCCAAACTCATCTACAGATTCAATGCAATCCCAATCAAAATTCAACAACCTACTTTGCAGACTTGGAAAAGCTAGTAATCAAATTTATTTGGAAAGGGAAGATGCCTCGAATTGCTAAAGACACTCTAAAAAAGAAAAATTAAGTGGGAGGACTTACACTCCCTGACTTTAAAGCTTATTATAAAGCCACAGTTGCCAAAACGGCATGGTACTGGCACAAAGATAGACATATTGATCAATGGAATTGAATTGAGAATTTGGGAATAGACCCCCAGATCTATGGCCGACTGACATTTGATAAGGCCCCCAAAGTCACTGAACTGGGTCATAACAGTCTTTTCAACAAATGGGGCTGGGAAAGTTGGATACCCATATCCAAAAGAATGAAAGAGAACCCCTACCTCACACCCTACACAAAAATTAACTCAAAATGGATCAAACATCTCAATATGAAAGACAGTACCATAAAACTCCTAGAAGATAATGTAGGGAAACATCTTCAATACCTTGTATTAGGCGGTCACTTCCTAGACTTTACACCCAAAACACAAGCAACAAAAGAAATAGATAAATGGGAACTCCTCAAGCTTAGAAGTTTTGGTACCTCAAAGGAATTTGTCAAAAAGGTAAAGAGGCAGCCAACTCAATGGGAAAAAATTTTTGGAAACCATGCATCTGACAAAAGACTGATATCTTGTGTATATAAAGAAATCCTATAACTCGATGATAGTACAGACAGCCCAATTATAAAATGGGCAAAAGATATGAAAATACAGTTCTCTGAAATGGAAATACAAATGGCCAAGAAACACATGAAAAAATGTTCAGCTTCACTAGCTATTAGAGAGATGCAAATTAAGACCACGATGAGATACCATCTCACACCAATTAGAATGGCTGCCATTAAACAAACAGGAAATGACAAATGCTAGAGAGGATGTGGAGAAATTGGGACTCTTATTCATTGTTGGTGGGCCTGTATAATGGTTCAGCCACTCTGGAAGTCAGTCTGGCAGTTCCTTAGAAAACTAGATATAGAGTTACCCTTCGATCCAGTGATTGCACTTCTTGGTATATACCCAGAAGATCTGAAAGCAGTGACATGAGCAGATATCTGCACACCAATGTTCGTAGCAGCATTATTCACAATTGCCAAGAGATGGAAACAATGCAAGTGTCCTTCAACAGATGAGTGGATAAATAAAATGTGGTATATACACACAATGGAATACTATGCGGCAGTAAGAAGAAACGATGTCTTGAAACATATTGCAACATGGATGAAGACATAATGCTACCTTAAAGACATAATGCTGCATGAAATAAGCCAGGCACAAAAAGAGAAATATTATAGGCTACTACTAATGTGAACATTGAAAAATGTAAAACAAATGGTTTATAATGTAGAATGTAGGGGAACTAGTGATAGCAATTAAGGAAGGGGGAACGATAATCCAATAAGAACAGATAAGCTATCGTGGGTAAATTTAACGTTCTGGGAATGCCCAGGAATGACTATGGTCTGTTAATTTCTGATGGGTATAGTAGGAACAAGTTCACAGAAATGTTCCTATATTAAGTTACTTTCTTGGGGTAGAGTAGGAACATGTTGGAGTAAAGTAGTTATCTTAGGTTAGTTGTCTTTTTCTTACTCCCTTGTTATGGTCTGTTTGAAATGTTTTTTTATTGTGTGTTTTTTTATTTTTTTAATTTTTTTATTTTTTATATAGTTGATTTTAAAAAAAAGAGATAATTAAAAAAAAAAAAAAAAAACAAGGAAAAAATTATACAGAGCCCCTGTGAGGAGCTGGTGGAAAATGCAGGGGTATTGGGCTTCCCCACCTTGATGATTGCTAATGTGCTCACAGACATAGGGGACTGGTGGTTTGATGGGTTGAGCCCTCTACCACAGGACTTGCCCTTGGGAAGACTGTTGCTGCAAAGGAGAGGCTAGACCTCCATATAATTGTGCCTAAGAGCCTCCTCCTGAATGGCTTTTTGTTGCTCAGATGTGGCCCTCTCTCTCTAGCTAAGCCAACATGACAGGTGAATTCACTGCCCTCCATCTATGTGGAATCAGACACCCATGGGAGTGATCTTACTGGCAACATAGAATATGACTGCCAGGGAGGAATGTAGACCTGGCATCATGGGATGGAGAACATCTTCTTGACCAAAAGGGGGAAGTGAAAGGAAATGAAATAAGCTTCAGTGGCAGAGAGATTCCAAAAGGAGCTGAGAGGTCACTCTGGTGGGCACTCTTATGCACAATATAGACAACCCTTTTTAGGTTGTAATGAATTGGAATAGCTAGCAGTAAATACTTGAAACTATCAATGTACAACCCAGAATCCTGGGTTGAAGACGATTGCATAAAAATGTAGCCTATGAGGGGTGACAATGTGATTGGGAAATCCGTATGGACCAGACTCCCCTTTGTCTAGTTTATGGATGGATGAGTAGAAAAATGGGGGAAGGAAAAAACAAACAAACAAACAAGCAAACAAACACACAAAGGCACCCAGTGTTCTTTTTTACTTTAATTGCTCTTTTTCACTTTAATTATTATTCTTGTTATTTTTGTGTGTGTAGTAATGAAGGTGTCAGGGGTTGATTTTGGTGATGAATGCACAGCTATGTAATGGTACTGTGAACAATCGAATGTACAATTTGTTTTGCATGACTGCATGGTATATGAATATATCTCAATAAAATGAATTTTAAAAATACAGTAGTATTGGTATTTATATTTACCATGTGATCTTTACTGGAAATCTTTATTTCTTCATGTGGTTTCAGTCAATTGTTTATTGTCCCTTTCTTTCAGCCTGCACAATTCCTTTTAGCATTTCTTATAGGACTGATCTACTTGTGATGAAGTCCCTTAGCTTTTGATTTTCTGGGAATGTTTTCATCTCCCCCTCACTTTTACCCTCCAGGTGTTTGTGAATTTTCTAACTCTCTGATGTTATTGATTTCTGTTTGTATTCCACTGTTGTCATAGAATGTGCTTTGAATAAATTCAATTTTTTTTTTAATTTATTGAGGTTTGTTTTATGTCCCAGCATATGGTCTATTCTAGAGAAAGATCCATGATCACTAGAGAAGAATGTGTGCCCTGGTGATTTGGGATGTAATGTTCTATATATGTCTGTTACATTTCTCTATATCTCTCTTTCCTTTCTTTGTTTCTCTGTCAGTAGGGCTCCCTTTAGCATCTGAAGTAGGGCAGGGCTTTTATTAGCAAAATCTCTCAGTATTTGTGAAAAATTTAAGCTCTCCCTCAAATTTGAAGGAGAGCTTTGCTGGATAAAGTATTCTTGGTTGGAAATTTTTCTCTCTCAGAATTTCAAATATATCATGCTACTGCCTTCTCACCTCCATGGTGGCCGCTGAGTAGTCACTACTTAGTCTATGTTGTTTCCTTCATATGTGGTGAATTGCTTTTCTCTTGCTGCTTTCAGAACTTGCTCCTTCTCTTCAGTATTTGACAGTGTGATCAGAATATGTCTTGGAGTGGGTTTATTTGTATTTATTCTATTTGGAGTTTGCTGGGCATTTATGCTTTGTGTATTTATATTGTGTAGAAGGTTTGGGAAGTTTTCCCTAACAATTTCTTTGAATTCTCTTTCTAGACCTTTACCCTTCTCTTCCCTTTCTGGGACACCAATGAGTCTTAAATTTGGACATTTTATTTTGTCTATCTTATCCCTGAGATCCTTTTTGATTTTTTTTTGATTTTTTTTCCCATTCTTTTGTTTTGTTCTTTCATTTTGCATTCTGTGGCCCTCAAGGTCGCTGAGTCATTGTTCAGCTTCCTATAGTCTTGTACTATGAGTATCCAGAATCTTTTTAATTTGGTCAACAGTTTCTTTAATTTCCATAAGGTCTTCTATTTTTTTATTTACTCTTGCAATTTCTTCTTTATGCTCTTCTAGGGTCTTCTTTATGTCCTTTATATCCTGTGCCATGCTCTCATTTATGTCTTTAGTTCATTGATTAATTGCTCCAAGTACTGTGTCTCCTCTAATCTTCTGATTTGGGTGTTTGGGTTTGGGTTCTCCATATTGTCTCATTTTATCATATGCTTTAAAATTTTCTGTTGTTTTTGGGCTCTTGGCATTTGCTTTACTTGATAGGGTTCTTTCAAGATATGAAAAACCCCAATCTCTAATTTGCCAGATCTACAGCTTGGTGGTGTACACTTTCTCTAACTAACCAGCAGATGGCATCCACGAGTCACCTATTCCCCTCAAGTCAGTTCTCCCCAGCTTTGTCTCTGTGATGCGTGGGGGTCTGTTTCTTGTGGGGTTCAATTGGTGCACCAAGTTTGCGTGTGTTGTTGGTGCTGTCCACCCTGAATGTGGGGCATGTGTCTGAGTGGTTCAGGAGGCAGGACAGCTTTAATAATCAAACCTCTCAGGTGTTCCTGGAGATTTAAGGCTGTTGCAAGAGTCTAAACCTTCATTTCAGTATTGCCACAGATTGTCTCTGCCGCCGACCCACAAGTCCTTGGTATTGGCGTAGGGTCCCTGGGATTTCTATGCAGGTCCCCTTTCCCAGCCATGGTCTTCCAAGACCTCTGCTGAGGGTAGGCTGTGGCACATCACAAGTGTGTGCCGGTCCACCAGGGAAGCCCTGGGCTGCCGGGCCGTGCAGGGGCGTTCCCAGCCTGCTGTAAAGATGGCTGAATGGGGCATGTTAATTTCCCCCTTTTCACACAGCTCTGCCTTCCCAGCTCTGGGACAATTAGCTGTGGGTATACTAAAGGCCTGTCCATGGCTGATATTGTGGCGTGTGTGCAGTGTTGCAGGAAACACTCCCTGTCACACTGGGACCCTTGGCACAGCTCTGGGCTGTGGCTCCATCTCCGGGCAGGAGTGTCCCCAGCCCACCAGGAAGATGGTTGCAAGGGGCGCAGTTTCTTTCTCCTTTTGGCTCCCCTCTGCCCTCCTGGCTCTGAGACAATTAGCAGCGGGTGAGAGAAGGGCTATCTTCCATGCCAGATATTGAGGCATTCACAAGGCCCACTCCTGCCATGCTTCACTGCATGGTTCTTGCCGCTCTATCTGCAGCTGCTCCTGGATTTTTTTTTTAAAGAACTAGTCCGTCTCCAAATGCCAACCCATGGTTCCTCCACACTGCAGTGAGGCCGCTGGACTGTCTGCCAGCTCACTCACTTGTTTCAGAGCACAGACTCCCTTCACCAAATGCACAGTCCCTGTGGATTTATCAGACCTTGTCCGGCTAGTGCATCACTGGAACTGATGTTCTGGATCACTTTCTGGCTTTTATCTAGTATTTTTCACTGAGGTGTTTTTTTGCACTGTCTCCCCTAACCGCCATCTTAGGTTCTCCTAAAGTGGTATATTGAATTCTCCAACTATTATTGTAGAACTATCCATCTCTCCCTTCAGTGCTGTCAATTTTTGCTTCATATATTTTGGGGCTCTGTTGTAAGGTGCATATACGCTTATAATCATTACACCCTCTTGCTGAGTTGAACCTTTTGTTAATATATAAAATCCTTTGTCTCTTATAATCTGTTTTTACTTAAACTATTTTGTCTGACAATAATATAGCCACCCAGGCTCTCTTTTGATTACTGTTTGCATGGAATCTCTTTATCCATCCTTTTATTTTCAACCTCTTTATGTCTTTGTATACCTAAAATGAGTCTCTTTTAGACAATATATATATGGGTCATGCTTTTTAATCTAGTCTGCCAATCTCTGCCTTTTAATAGACAGAGTTTAATCCATTGACATTTAAGGTAATAACTGAGAAGGAAGCATTTACTTTTTCCATTTAGTTTTCTGTATGTCTTGTATGTTTTTGTTCCTTAATTACTCTATTATTGTTTTCTGTATTTAGTTGCCTTTTTGTAGTGTATTGTTTGAGTCCCTTCTTTTCTTTTCCCTCTATTTTTCAGTTATTTTCTTAGTTGTTGCCTTGGTAATTACAAAGAACATCTTAACTACTAATCTAGTTCAACTAATACCAACCTTGTATCAGTAGTATGCAAACTCTGTCCTCTGGTATATTTCCATCCCTCCCCCTTTATATTGTGTCTCCAATTACATCTTTATACATTGTATGCCCATTAACTTGGATTTTAGATGTTATTTTACACATTTGCCTTTAAGTCATATGGGGGAAAATAGTTACAAACTGGAAGTACAATATGCAGGGTTTTATATTTACCTATATAATTACCTTTACCAATGTACTTTACTTCTTCTTATGGCTCAATGTTACTGTCTAGGATCCTTTTATTTCACCTTGAATACTCCCTGTAGCATTTCTTGTAGGGCAGGTCTTCTGGTAATGAACTCTTTCAGTTTTTTTTTTAAATCCGTAAATGTCTTCATTTCTCCTTTTTTGAAAGATAATTTTTCCAGAAAGCAAATTCTTGGTTGACAGTTTATTTTTTCTTTAAGGACTTTAAATATGCCATTCTACTGTCTTCTGGCCTCCCTGGTTTCTGATGAGAAATCTGTGGGTAATCATATTGGGGATCCCTTATATGTGACCAGTTGCTACTCTCTTACTGCTTTGAAAATCCTCTTTGTCTTTGTCTTTGACAATTTCATGATAATGTATCTTAACATAGATCTCTTGGAGTCTACACTGCTTGGAGTTTGTTGAGATTCCTGGATGTTTATTTTCAGGGCTTTCATCAGATTGGGGAAGTTTTCAGTCATCATTTCTTCAATTGTTTTTTCTGCTCCTTTCTATTTTTTCTGCCACTTTTCCCTGAGGGTGGTTGGAACAGTGGCTGCCCTCAGAGCTGCCTTGTACCACACCCTGCCATGATCTGAAATAACTGATCGAAAGCACTGATTAGCCATTGGACCACACACACTCCCAGACTTTGGAGGAATAGGTCCATAAAGCCCACCTGGCACCAGCAGGTGGCACAAGGAGCCTGGGATGCAGTACCCTCTGCTGTCTACCATGTGGTTGGGGGATGGTAGCCACTGTAGTAAGACAGAAATTCACTGATACTTACTGCATTTTACCAGCATCTTCTTTCAGCTCTTCCCTGGATGCTGCACAGTGTTCCACTAGACTCCAGAGTTCCTGCCTGTTCAATAGTTGTTTTCATGGAGGGACTGGTTTCTGGATCTTCCTACCCCACCATATTCCTACAATTCTTGATGTAAGCTTTTAGAAGTTACCTTGTTAAAACTTCTCTGGTATTGCCTCCTTTGCTAGATGAAACTTCAGTGGATTTTTTTTTTTAAGGTTTGCCACATCTGTCTGACTGTAAGTGCAGTTTCTGAAACAAAGTATCTTTTGGACTTGAGGAATCCTGAAAAATTTGGTCAAAAGTAACTTCCATAATTTTAATCTGTTTTGCATGTATTATAGAATTGAAAATGAATAAATGTGTTAACTTTGTGGGGGGCAAGATTGTCACTGTGGAAGAAGAAACATACAAATATGTATATTCTCTGACCACAGTGGAATTAAGCTAGAAGTCAATAACAGAAGGAAACGGGAAAATTCACAAATATGTGGAAATTAAACAACACACTTTTAAAACCACAAATGGGTCAAAGAAGAAAACACAAGGAAAATTAGAAAATTCTTAGACATGAATGAAAATGGAGGCATAACATATCACAACTTATGGGATGCAGCAAAGGAAGTGGTCAAAGGCAAATTTATAGCTATGAACACCTTCATTAAAAAAGAAGAAAGATCTCAAATCAATAACTTAACTTCATACCTTGTGGAACTAGAAAAATGAGAGCAAACATAACCCAAAGTGAGCAGAAGGAAGGAAATAATAACAGAGATAAATGGAATAGAAAATAGAAAAACAAAAGGGAGAATCAATGAAACCAAAAGTTGGTTCCTTGAAAAGATCAATGAAATTTACAAACCTTTAGCTAGAATGACAAGCAGAAAAAGAGAGAAGATGCAAATCACTAAAATCAGAAATGAAATGAGGACATTACTGCCATCCTTACAGAAATAAAAAGGATCCCAAGAGGGTATTACGAACAATTGTATGCCAAAAATCTAGATAACGTAGATGAAATAGACAAATTCATAGATACACACAAACTACCTAAATGGCTCAAGAAGAGTTAGAAAACCTCAACACACTAATAACTAGTAAAGAGGTTGTATTAGTAATCCAAACCTTCCAACAAAGAAAAATTTGGGACCAGATGGCTTCACTGGTAAATTTTACCAAACATTCAAAGAAGTATTAACACTAATCCTTCTCACACTCTTCAAGAAAATTGAAGAGGAGAGAACACTTCCTAACTTATAGCATGCACCAATATTACTATGACACCAAAGTCATATAAAGATATCACAAGAAATAAAATTACAGACCAATATCCCTTATGAATATACATGTGAAAATCCTCAACAAAATACTGGCAAAATAAATCCAACTATTAAAAGGATTATACACCATGACCAAGTGGGATTTATCCCAGAAATGCAAAGGTGATGCAAGATAAGAAAATTTATCAAGGTAATATACCACTTTAAAAGAATGAAGGGGGTGAAAAACACATGGTCATCTCAATTGACACAGAAGAAGCATTTGACAAAAATCCATCATCCTTTCTTGATAAAAACTAGGAATGGAAGGGAACTTCCTCAATAATGTAAGGGGTATACATGAAAAATCCACTGCTAACATTATACAGTAAAAGATGGAAAGCTTTTCCCCTAAGGTCAGAACAAGACAAGGATGCCTGCTTTCACCACTGCTATACAGTATTGTACTAGAAGTTCTAACCAAATCAATTAGGCAAGAAAAAGAAATAAAAGGTATCCAAACTGGAAAGGAAGAAATAAAACTTTTCCTATTTGTAGATGACAAGAAGCTATATATAGAAAATACTGAAAAATCCACAACAAAACTATTAGAGCTAATAAATGAATTCAGCAAAGTGGCAGGATACAAGCTCAACAATAAAAATTCAATTGGTTTTTATTCACCATCAATGAACAATCTGAAAAGGAAATGTAAACAATTTCATTTATAATAGCAACTAAAAGAATCAAATATCTAGGAATAAATTTAATCAAAAGCCTGCACACTGAAAATTATAGAACATTACTGAAAGAAAATTAAAGAAGACCTACATAATAAATGAGAAGTGTTCACAGATATAAAGACTTAATATTGTTAAGATGTCAGTACTAGCCAAAGCAATCTGCAGATTCAACACACTCCTGATCAAAAGTCCAGCGGCCTTTTTTACAGAAATGGAAAATTCAATCCTCAAATTCATACGGAATTGTAAGAGGGCCTGAATAGTGAAATCAGTCTTGAAAAAGAAGAACAAAGTTGGCACATTCACACTTCCTGATTTCAAAATTTACTACAAAACTACAGTAACCAAACAGTGTAGTACTGGTATAGAATAGACATATAAACCAATAACTGAGAATCCAACCAACTGATTTTTTTTGTTTTTTGCAACCAATTGATTTTTTTAAAAGGGGTGCCATGTCCAGTCAATGGAAAAAGAGTAGTTTCTTCAATAAATGGTGCTGAGAAAATTAGATATCCACATGCAAAAGAATGAAATTGGACCCCTTCTTTACACCATATGGAAAAATTAACTCAAAATGGATTAATGACCTAAATATTAGAGCTAAAACCATAAAACTCCTAGAAAAAAACTTAGGGTAAAATCTACAGGACCTTGTATTTGGCAATGGATTCTTAGATATTTTGCCAAAAGAACAAGCAATAAAAGAAGAAGTAGATGAATGGACTTTATCAAAATTAAAAACTTTTGTGCATCAAAGGACATTGTCAAGAAAGTGTAAAGGTAGCTTACAGTACAGGATAAAATATTTTGAAATCATATATTAGATAAGGATTTAATAACTAAAGTATATAAGGACCTCCTACAGGTCAACAACAAAAAGACAACCCAATTTAAAAATGGGCAAAGGATTCAAATAGACATTTCTCCTAAATAGGTATACACTTGGCCAACAAGCAATGGAAAGATGCTCAACATCTTTAGTCCTCAGGGAAATGCAAATTGAAAGCACAATGGGATACCACTTTAAGCCCTTGGAATGGCTATTATTAAAAAGAGAGAGAGAGAAGAAAATAACAAGTGTTGGCAAGGATGTGGAGAAAATGTAACCTTTGGGCATTGCTGAGGGGAATGTAAAATGGTACAGTCACTGTGGAAAACAGTTTGGTGGTTCATCAAAAAGTTAAACACAGGATTACCATATCACCTGGCAATTCCACTCGTAGTTTATTTCCAGAGAAACTGAAAGCAGGAACACAAATGGACACTTATACACCAATCTTAAAAGCAGCTTTATTCCCAGTAGGCAAAAGGTGGAAGCAACCCATGAATCCATTGACAGATGGATGGAAAAACAAATTGTGGTTTATGCATACAGTGGAATAATGTTCAGCAACAAAGAATAATGAAGTTCTCATACGTGCTATAACATGAATGATCCTTGAAAACATTACGTTAAATGGAATAAGCTAGGTACAAAAGGACAAAAATTGTATTATCCCATTTACTGGAAATATCTAGGATAAGGAAATTCATAGTGACAAAAAATAGATTAGAGGTTACCAGGGGCCAGGGGGAGAGGGAATGGGGAATTATTGCTTAAAGGGTACAGAGTTTCTGTTTGGGATGAATAAAAATTTATGGTAATGTATGTGTGATGATAGCACAACATTGTTCATGTAATTAAGCCACTGAATTGTACATTGAAACATGATTAAAATGACAATTTGTATGTTATATATATATATTTATAATATGTGACCACAATTAAAAAAAAAATAGCATGAGTGTGGTACAGAGTGATATTGTGTGCCTCCAAATGTGATACCCTGAGAAGACATGACATCGTCTCTGAAGTATTCTGGCTGAGAATGCATCACCTCCCCCTAATCACAAGGAAACATGAGACAAACACAAAATGAGGAGAATTCTATTTAAAAAGCAGAAGAGGGAGTACTGTGTTCTTCAAAAATGTTATTATCACAGAACACAAGAAAGGAATGGAAATGTCCATATATCAGGAGCCTAAAGAGACATAACAAGCTTTGTAAACCATGACCCCAGACTGAGAAGCCTGTACTGGAGGAAAAAATGCCCTAAAGAACATTATTAGATTAACTGACAAAACTGGAATATAGATGGTAGATTAGATAAACATATTAGGATAATGTATATTTATGAAGTTGACAACTCTACTGCGGTAACGATGTAAAAGAATATCCCTATTCTTAGGAAATACATACTGCAGTATGTAGAGGTAAAGAGCCCTGTTGTATGCTACTCTCCAGTGGTTCATTAAAAAATTACACACAGGCACACACGCACACAGAAAGAGAGAGAACACAAATGATAAAGCAAATGGGTGAAGTGTTAATAAAAGACAAAGCTGTGTACAGGTGTATCTTGTGCTATTTTTATTTTTTCAACTTTTGTGAGTGTAAATATTCCCAATAAAAGGTTGTGTGTGTGTGTTTTTTAATGTCAAGCCTCACCCTAGAAGCTTCTGTGGCATTTAGAAGGAGCCCCTTTGGGGTAAGGCATTATTCTGGAAAGTGGTTGTTAAAATGCACAGGCGTGATTGTGAGAGATGAAACACACAGCCCTTTATCCGTTTGTATTCAGTGTCATTTGGCATGACTGAACTTGGAGCAGGAATCAGTAGGATTCTATGAGGCTGCAGAACAGGAGGTGGAATTGGAAATGACTAAAACATGGGAGTAAACTTTATGGTGGGAAAGAGATTGATATTGTGTCTGGGAGAAGTACAGGGAGAGGAGATGCTTTGGTCAGAGTGAGGACAAGGGAATTGGGAACAAAAGGGAAGGAGGATACAAACTGAAGGTGGGTTTCATAGGTTTCCTAGTTTTACCTGGGGCAGCTCTTAATCTCCTTCCTCAGAATGTCCCCTTTTCTTCCATTACTTATATATCCAGTTTTTTGAGAGCTGATTTAATCCCTCTTTGAGGATCTGTCAGTCATGATGGCACTCTTACCTCTTTCTAAATACAGCCCTTCCCATTTTTCCTGATCACCTGTAAAATGAAGTTTTTGCTCTACCTTATTCTGTTTCCCCAGCTGGTTGGCTTCTGTAGTTACCCTTTTCCCTTCTTGAAGGATTTTGGGAGGCTGTGGATATGCAGTAGGAATATTGATATATCAAATAGA
Source organism: Choloepus didactylus (assembly GCF_015220235.1). Classification (NCBI taxonomy): domain Eukaryota; kingdom Metazoa; phylum Chordata; class Mammalia; order Pilosa; family Megalonychidae; genus Choloepus; species Choloepus didactylus. The sequence goes on along the minus strand of NC_051325.1, from coordinate 12,763,747 downwards.
ACAATGGACATATTAGGAACTAGCTTATCCATGGATTATTCATTTTCAGTGTGATGCTTAGATTGAATATGGATTTAGGAGGGCAATTTCCTTGATTCATTTATTTATTCATTCATTCTTTAAACTCTGAGCATCTGTGTTGTACACCCTCTGTTAGGTAATGCAATGACAATCAAAATCAGACATAAACTTATAGCAGAATCTGCTGGTACCCTGTTCCTTTGTGCTATCCATCCCTGTGCATGTTGACCCTATGGCTTTGACTTTTTACTATTTAGCCTCAGGGTACAAGTACTGAGAAGTTAATTCCTCCCCCATCCCCCAGTAGCCCTGAATCTGTGCCAGTTCTCCCATCCCTTAGGGGGACAACTCTGGGACAGACTCCCAGAGGTTCCCAGCAGGATTAAGTCCCAGTGGCTCATCATACTGGTAACCTGCTCAATAATGTACCTTTTATTGGTTCCCTTCTTTTCTCTCTCTCTTACACTATTGGTGCTGCCTGGGATCAACCTCCCAAATAAACTACTTGCACGCAAATCCATGTCTCAGGATCAACTTCTGGAGGATCTGAAACCAAGGTATCTGTGCTTAATGGCACTTACTATCCAATGAGGGAGACAAATGATCCCACCAGTGGGATAATTCAGCTCATGTTAGGCATCACTAAGCTTCTGTCTGTATCTGTATATGTTCCCTTTGGTGCTGGGGAAGACATTTAAGTTTAGAAAGGGCTCATGCACTCATGCATGGTTTAGAAGATTCATTTTTTAATAACACACTTAGCACATGCCAAAATAAGTAGAAAGAACATTAACATGAGCTGCAGAAAGGTGGTATTAAGTAAAGGTGAATCCAAAATGAAATGGTTTCTGGTCTTCTTTGATTTTTGCATTCTAAAGACAGAACAAACATAGACGCGTACAAGGAGGTTTGAATATAATATGTTTTGTGGATTTCTTTCTAATCACTGCTTTCTGTTTGCTGTGCTTTTATAATCAGAAAACACCTGAAAATGTTAGTTGCTTATACAATCAGACCCTTGACAATAATTCTAGGAAAATTATCCTTATCTTTCTTTTATAATGAATTTCAGAACAATCAGGTCAATGGAGAATCTTAGGTGCTGCTGAGAACTACCAATTTTGTGACAATCATTGAAATTGTGCTGTGTTACAGCTTTTTTTGAGGACAAACAAACCAGGATGTAAATAACCCTCTTTCTTTTTCTCATTTCAGCTTTTTTTCCCCATGTTAATCAAACCCAATGTTACTGAAAACAGTATGACATGGAAAAATATATCTGATTTTCCTCCAGGTGGTTATTATTTTACAATTATCTGGCAAAATAAAGACAAATATGTGGTGGTCAGTTTCCATATGTGAAACATTGTCCTTCTGCATTATTTACAATACATGAAAACCTACTTAGCAAACATAGAGAAATATAATACATTCCACAATCAAAAATTGGAACATAACTGCCTAGTACTAAATAAGATGAGCTATGAGTGTGAAATGTGTTTTTACGGGAAAGCTGTTTCATAATTATGAGTGATGATGTGTAAAGCTCTCTTCACAAGGCAGCATAAAGTGGAAAAAGCAGTGGACTCAAACAGCTGGACTCAACTGCCTAGATGACCTTATATAAATCCATTCACTTCTCGTAGTCTCAGTTTTTCTCATCTGCAAGATGAAAGGCTTCTACTAGATGCTCTGTGAGGTCTTACTAGGTGCTTAAAATCCGTGCCTGTCTAGCCCACAGGGTTGCATCTCCCGCATCCACAGCTTGCCTGGCAGGGGCTAGAGAATAAGGCCAAAAGTAGTATGAAATCCTTTGAGTAGAATGGAATGGTTGCACCTACTCACCCTTCCAAGTCAAGGTGTAGTCAGTGAACCATGCCAGGAACAATGAGAAAAAAAAGGGATAAAGACAAGAGAGAGTTGTACTGTGGAACCACAGGAAGTTAAGAGTTTACAAAGTAGTGATTGGTCAGGAATTTCTTTAAAAATTCCAAAGAGATCAAGACAGATGAGAAATAAAAAGAAGTAATGCAATTGGAAATTAAGTGAACAGGAAATGAGGAAGCAGAGTCAGAATAAGAAGAATGAGATTGTGGTAGATGAAAGAAGCAAGATGTTAGCTTTAGGTGAAGCTAGAGTCTAAGGAATTTTTTTGTGACTTTATTTTGACAGAATTTCAAATTTATAGAAAAGTTATAAAAATAATACAAAGAATTCCCATAGCCCCAGATTCACCATTCACCATTTGTTAACATTTTGCCTCATTGCTTTATCACTCTCTCTCTCTCTTATTTTCTCTTTTGAACCATTTGAGTTGCAGACATCATGGCCACTTTACCCCTAGACATTACAGTGCATTTCCTAAGAACAAGGACATTCTTTTCCATAACTGTATAACACCTCCAGTGGGATCTGGGGTAGCATGCATAACCAAAACCCAATTAATATTTCTGAAGTGAAATGTGAATATTCACACTGAAAGGTATAAAGACTACAAATAGCCTCATGACAGTGCAGATTAAGTTAGGCCACCAAAAATTTTGCATCAAAAGTTTTTTTAAAAGCTGGTCTTACATCCCAAAGTAATTTGGGCAGAGAATAAAAATATATATGCAGGCCCCCCCTGAGGAGCTGGGGGGAAATGCAGAGGTGTTGGGCTTCCTCACCTGGATTGTTGCTGATGTTCTCACAAACATTGAGGACTGACGGTTCGATGTGCTGAGCCCTCTGTCACGGGACTTGCCCTTATGAGGCTGCTTACTGCAAAGGAGAGGCTAAACCTGCTTATAATTGTGCCTAAGAGTCTCCTGCTGAGTACCTTTTTGTTGCTCAGATGTGGCCCTCTCTCTCTAGCTAAGCCAACTCAGCAGGTGAACTCACTGCCCTCCCCCTTACATGGGACCTGACTCCCAGGGGTGTAAATCTCCCTGGCAACGTGGGATATGACTCCTGGGGATGAATCTGGACCCAACACTGTGGGATTGAGAACATCTTAACCAAAAAGGGGATGCAAAATGAAAGGAAACAAAGTTTCAGTGGCTGAGAGATGCCAAATGGAGTCAAGAGGTCACTCTGGTGGGCATTCTTATGCACTATATAGATATCCCTTTCTAGGTTTCAATGCGTTGGAATAGCTAGAAATAAATACCAGAAACTATCAAACTACAACCTTGACTCTTGAAGATGATTGTGTAACAATGTAGCTTACAAGGAGTGACTGTGATTGTGAAAGGCTTGTGGATTGCAGTCCTTTTATCCAGTGTAAGGATGGATAAATAGAAAAATGGGGACAAAAACTAAATGAAAAATAGGGTGGAGGGGGGTATGATTTGGGTGTTCTTTTTTACTCTTATTTTCACTTTTTCTGGTACAAGGAAAATGTTCAAAAAGATTGGTGTGATGAATACACAACTATATAATGGTACTGTGAACAACTGATTGTACACTTTGAATGATTGTATGGTATGTGAATATATATCAATGAAATGAATTTAAAAAGTTGGTCTTAAGAGCTTTTTTTATTTCTGAATTGTAAACAAAGGATTGTGAGCCTGTGTACACAGTCCTATGACAACAATTACTTCCAGCTCACAGAGTCAAGGAAAGCTTTGCAAAGGAGATGACATTTTAGCAGGGTCTTGAAGAAAATACTGGCTTTCAATCAGCAGAAAATGAGGGTTGGAGGTAGGCAAAAGGAGAGGACATTCCAAAATTGAGGGAAGAATTTGAGCAAAGTCTCAGAGGCAGGAAAGTCCCTGGCTCATCTGGGTAATTATTGCTAATCCAGGATTGCTGGACCACAGGACTCATAAGAGGGATGGCAAAGAGAACACACTGGAAAGGTAGGTTGGAACCTGAACACTGAGAACTTTGAACACTGTTCTCAAGGTTTGAAACTTTATCCTACAACCAGTGGTGAGTGGCATGGACATGCCTCTGCTTTTAGAAGGTGAAACTAGGATGACTGGGCTCCGTGCTATTGTAGCAGACTGACTGGAGTGGGGAGAGGCTGAGGCAGGAAGGCAGTTGCGGTATTGGAGGAGTGGTATGATGAGAGCAGATGCAAGCACAGCCATGGGGAGAATGGAGAGTTAGAAGCCAAGAGTGCGCAGATTTGAGAGCCAAGTTAGAATCAATGGGACTTGATGAATAATGGAATGTAGGGGTGGGGGGTGAAACTCTGGGACAGAAAGCAGGACAATGTGGTGAGAGATGAAATTGTGGGCTCAGGAATCCTTCCACCTGGGCTCATTCTCCAACTACCACTCACTTCCTACCTGGGAGAACTGTAACAAATAGCTTAAACCTTCCTGTGTTTGGGTTTCCTCATTTGCAAATGGAAATAAACATATAAACCCAAAAGGGTAATTGTGTGGCTTAAATGAGTTAATCTTTATAAATACTTATCACAGTATACTTTCCTACCTGACTCATAGGAAACACACATTTGCAAATCTTGTTCATGATTTTGATAATGACACTGAGTGAGCTAGAAATCCCAAGAGGTTTTAATTCTGAAATTGTTTATATATTACCTTGTAGTTATAGTCATTACAGGAAAGTTTCTCACTTATACCTCTCTGAATATTTAAAATCTCTGGTTTCTTCTTAAAAATTTATGTAGAATGAAACAAAAACCTGTAAACATTCTTCAAGGTCTGATAATACAGAGATTTTCTATTTCCTGGTCTTAAGATAACCTCTATATTCTATCCCTCTATCTATAATTTGTCCTTTTATAAAGCAACCAACCAACAACACTGCTATCAACCAGAAAAAAAAAAGGTTACTATGGGGGCAGGGGCTGTAGGTTGAAGGCACGATGAAAGAAAAAGAATTGCTCATGGATAGAATTTTGTCAAGGTGAAATTCAGAAAACTAGTCACAGATATTCAAACTGGTATTGATCAATATGACAAATGATGAAAATGATTTGGAATTTCAATCTGGTTGGAGAGCTGCCCGTCAATTATGCTTTCACAAGAAGCCCAGTGCAGTTTGGCTCTTTAAAATTCTTCAAAAGAATTGCTTAGTCTTCTGGATGAAAAATATATTATTGGAATGCTACCTATCAAGCAGAGTCCAGCTCTCCAGTGCATAGGTCAGATGGTTTAGTACTCAGCCTTCTCTGAAGCCAAGATGTGATCAAGGCCTTGTGAGCGTCCTTCAGAAAGCATTTGTCACAGGGAAACGAGGAGAGTTGATGCAGACGTTGATCACGGTGTGTCTGAAGTGGAACTTAAGCAAACTGTTGGAAATCTTCGCAAACCGCTGGCCACAGTCAAGTAGTTAATCAGGAAAGAGTTGCAATTTGATGAGACTTGTAGGTAGAAAATTCAAGTGCAGATTGAGAGACACGTGGGAAAATGTTTCTGTGGCAATTAACTCCCTATGTATACTGAGTTATATAAACTTATAAACATCTGGGATAGAAAAACTCATGTTATCTTTATCACAATTTCTCTTACATGCCATACTGATTGTATATTTTTTACATTTTTAATTAATCACGTAGCTTTTAAAACAATCTTTTTAAAAAATAAACATGATTTTTAAAAATACAATATTTCCCCATTACTCTGTTGACTTGGTTAACCTTATATTTAGACCTTCACTGCTCAAGAAATAAGATAATTATGATTGCAAAACTTAGATGATTGATGAAAACTAAGTTCAAATAATTCTTCATTTTAATGTTGTACATTAGTAGAAGCTACATGAATCATTAATAAATGAAAAGAAGTCTGTACCCATTTTGGGCGAGTAGCATTTCTACCTTCATTTTAACATAGACTTCATTTTGGCTTTTTCAAAACTGAGCTACCAGGCTATATTGCTCTTATCCAGTAGCTGTAAAAATGTGGGAAGGGCAGTAACCTTTCCAGGGCTTCAGAGTTCTCATCCATATCACCTGATCTGTCCCCCAGTCAGCCCTCCTATTGCTTCTTTTTATTTTCTTTTTAACTTTTATTGTGGGTACATACATACAACATAAAATTGCCCATTTTAACCACTTCCAAGTATATAATTCAGTGGTAGTAACTACACTCACAAAGTTGTGCTACCATCATTGCCACCCAGTACCAAAACTTTTCCATTACCCCAAACAGAAACTCTATATCCATTAAGCAATAACCCACCATTCTCCCCTACCCACAACCTCCCAGCCCCCACCTCTGGTAGCCTATCATCAACTTTCTTTATCTAAGAATTTGCATATGCAAGTTTTTCATATAAGTGAAATCATATAATATCTGTCCTTTTGTGTCTGGCTTATTGAAAGTTCATCTATGCTGTAGCATGTATCAGAATTTCATTCCTTTTTATGACTGAATAATATTCCATGGTGTGTGTATACCACATTTTGTTTATTCATTCATCTGTTGATGGACCCTTGGGTTGCTTTCACCTTTTGCTTATTGTGAATAATGGTGATATGAACATTGGTTTTCCAGTATCTGCTCAAGTCCCTGCTTTCAGTTCTTTTAGGTATCTACTTGAAAGTAGGATTGCTGGGTCATATAGTAGTTCTGTGTTTAACTTTTTAAGGAACTGCCAAACTGTTTTTCCACAGTGGTTGCATCGTTTTACATTGCCACCAAAAATGTACAAGAGTTCCTATTTCTCTGCACCCTCGCTAGCTCTTGTTATTTTCCATTTTTTAAATGGAAGCGATCCTAATGGGTTTGAAGTGGTATCTCATTGTGCTTTTGAATTGAATTTCCTTAATGACTAATGATTTCAGCATCTTTTCATGTGCTTATTGGCCAAGTGTATTATCTTCTTTGGAGAAATGTCTATCCAAATTCTTTGCCAATTTTTAAATTGGGTTATTTACCCTTTTTTTTGTAGGAGTTCCTTATATATTCTGAATCTTAAATTCATATCAGATATATGATTTTGAAATGTTTTCTCCTGTTCTGTTAGGTTATCTTTCACTTTCATCATAATGTCTTTTGATGCTCAAAAATTTTTAAACTTTTTTGAAGTTCAATTTATCTATTTTTTTTCCTTTTGTTACTTGTGTTTTGGTGTAAAGTCTACAAATCCATTGCTAAACAGTAAAAACAAACAAACAAACAAAAAAACAAAAGAATCCATTGCCAAATACAAGGTCCTGAAGATTTTCCCCTATGTTTTCTTCTAGGAGTTTATTTCTGTAAGGTCAGTAGTAATGTCTCCCCTTCATTTCTGATTTTAGTTATTTGCATCTTCTCTCTTTTTCTTTGTCAGTCTAGCTAAAGGTTTGTCAATTTTATTGATCTTTTCTCCATTGTTTTTCTATTCTCTATTTTATTTATATCTCATCTAGTATTTATTATTTCCTTCCTTCTGCTCACTTTGGATTTAATTTTATTTTCTTTTTTAGTTCCTTCAGGTATGAGTTAGGTTAATAATTTGAGGTTTTTCTTCTTTTTTAAATATAAGCTGTTAGTGTTATAAATTTCCCTCTGAGCACTGCCCTTGCTATAACCCATACATTTTGGTACCTTGTGTTTTTGTTTTCATTCATTTCAAGATATTTCCTAATTTCCCTTGTGATTTCTTTTTTGATCCATTGATTGTTTAAGAGTATGTTGTTCAATTTCAACATATTTGAACTTTCCAGCTCTCCCTCTATTATTGATTTCTACCTTCATTTAGTTTTGGTTGGAGAAATTACTCTGTATGAGTTCAATCTCTTTAAATTTATCAAGACTTGTTTTGTGACCTAACTTATAGCCTATCCTAGGAAATGATCTGTGTGCACTTGAGAAGAATGTATATTCTGGTGTTGTTGGATGACATGTTCTATAGGTCTAGTTTATTGTATTGTTAAAGTCTTCTGTTTCCTCGCTGATCTTTGGTCTAGATGATCTATCTGTTATTGTAAGTGGTTTATTGAAGTCTCCTACTATTAAAGTAGAGCCAGACCATCTATTTCTCCCTTCAAATCTGGCAATCTTTTCTTCATATATTTAGGGCTTGTTGTTATGTGCATATATGTTTAAAATTATCATACATACTTGATAAATTGACCCCTTTATTAATATGTAGTGTCCTTCATTGTCCCTTTTAAAAGTTTTTGACAAAGTCTATTTTGTCTGATATTAATATAGCTACCCTTGCTGTCTTTTGGTTGTATTCTCATGGTATATTTTTTTCCATCCTATCACTTTTAATAACCTTTCATTGTTGGAGTTAAGGTGAGTCTCTTGTAAACATCAGGAAAATAGTGAAAGACAGAAGGAACAGCAATATCAATGGTCTGACATGGGAAAGAGCTTGCCAAAGAGTGGAAAAAAGCCACTGTGGCCAGAGCTGAGTGAGGGAGGGTAAGGGAGTTGAAGATGAGGTAGGAGAGGTAGCCTGGGGAAAAGATCAGTAAGGCTCTAAAAGCTATGTTATCCAACTTTAAAAATTTGACTAGGCTATTGTATTGGTCAGTTATTGCTACAGTAATGCTGCTTAATGAGCTGCCCTAAAGCCCAGAGGCAAACAACAATAAGTATTTGATCTTAAGGATCTCTGGATCAGTTGGGGATATCAGCTTTTCACAGTAGGTCTCTGGATCACAGGGTGGCTCTTCTCCATATGTCACTCCTTCTCCTAGGATCAGGGGCTAGCCAGGTCATGCTCTTCTCATGGAAAAGGCAGAGGCATAAAGGGACAAACAGAAATCCACAAAACTTCTTAAGACTGCAGCTCAAAACTGGCACCCTACCACATATTTCCCATTCCATTATCCAAAGCAAATTACATGGCAAGTCACAAAGTCAAGGGGTACAGATGTACAGTGTGTCTAAGGTGAGTCTATGACAAGAGGCAAAGAATACTGTTGCTATAAATGTAGCACACCATTGCTGGAGTTTTTGCAAACTATTGATGTTATTTTTATCCTGACAATTCTTTATAATATAATCTAGAGTTTGGGCCCTGAAGGCAAAAGCTGGGTAGGTGAGAATAGTTTGATACAAGCCATTCTCATTTTCAATACAATGATGTGTAACCTATGCTTAAGAATAAGCAATTCAGAAAAGGAATAAGTTCACAATGGCAGCATATGAAAAAGAGTCAGTATGTTCAGTAACCTTTGAGGGGATATGTCTCATTTTCTCCACATCAACTTTTTATAGTGCTGTTTTACAAATCTCTTGTCAGCTTTAGCAAAGTGTTCAGCACTTTAATTCAGTGAAAGACTTAATTTTTCCTATGAAGGTGGTAAATGCTTTCTGATATAAAGAAACATCATATTTTCTAGAGTAAACAAATGTTTGAAAAGAAATTTTTTCATTTTACAATGTAACTCATCCATCTGTTCTATAAATAAAGTAGTGGTGACACTATTAAAGGTTAACAAACATATGCCTGCAGTTCTCCTAGAATAAGATGAAGAAATCACCTGTGCAAAGTCCAAATGCTAGAGAAAATGAATCTTCCTGTAACAAAATCATTTTAGGGGATCATTAATACATAGAATAATAGAAAACATATGCGTACAAGGTAACATTTTCACATGGACTCTAGTATTATGGAGGAAATGTATTCTTCAGTGGCTTTCACATTGGGAATCAGATTAACTAGACACATTTCAGCTGGTCCAAACAAGACAAAACCCACGTGCTTTTGAATGTATTTTATGTAGGAATCATTACTAGGAATCCAAAAGATATCAGAGTAAAAGCTGAAAAACATTTAATTTTTTCACATTCTGCATAGGTGCATCCATTATAAACTAGAGTAACCATTAAAAAGTTAAATAGTGTCTATTTTAATAATCTATGTCATCTTATGGAAAGTTAAGGTGAGACCTGTACCAGTGATACAGTTCGAACAAGGAACACACTCCACTCTTGCCCATTTATCAGCAATATCCATGTAATTTTTCTTTTCATCCTGAATTTCTTTCTTCACTATACTTTGCTTGTGTAATAGAACCTAAAGAGGCAATTACAAGATGACATTATTGAAAGTAATAGGGAAACACAAAAATGCTTGCCATACAGGACAAAAAAATCAATGAAATTTCGAGAGCTTCAAGACTATTCAAATAACATCTAATTTGAAAGCAATCCAAGTAAGAGGATTGGCAGACTTGGGTTTAAAAATAATTCTCTGGGAAGAGGATTTTGGGAAGATGGCAGAGTAGGAAGCTCCAAGAATCAGTCGCTCCAACAAAGCAGCTATTGAACTTGCAGGAACTTCCTGACTACATGATTTTGAAACTCTGGAGTCTAGTGGGATAATGTACAGGATCCAGGAAAGAGCTGGAAGAAGAGGCTGGTAAATGAAATAAATATTGGTGAAGTTCACCCTCTGTAGCAGTTACCATTCCCCATCTTACCAATTGCATGGCAGACAACAGTGAGGACACAGCTTGGGCTTCTTATGCAGCTTGCAGGTGCCAGAGTGAGTTACAATGACCTATTCTTCCAAAATACGGAGGTGTGCAGTCTGATTGCTGATCACTACTTTTGGTTAGCTACTTCAGATCACTGGGGGAAGGCTCTATCATTGTTTTGACTCCGCTCAGGCAAAAGTGGCAGAAGAGTCTTAAAGAGGGAGTGCCTATATTGTTTTCAATTTCTCTTTCCATTCCCTGTCAGGGAGCAAAAATAGTTTACATGTCACAAATTGATGTCTCCAGCTCTCAACAACGACAACAACAAAAATGAAAACAAAGCCTAATGATCCCAGAGGAGTGGGAGAACTAGATTTCCAGAGTTATAACAATATAATAATAAGAATGTCCAATTCTCAACAAAAATAAATACAAAACACACAAAGATACAGGAAAGTATGAACCATTTGCAGGAAAAAAGAATTTTCCAGAAACCATCCCTGAGAAATCTCAGACATCAGACTATTAGTCAAAGACTTTAAATCAACAGTCTTAAATATGTTCAATGAGCTGAAGAAACTCATATACAAAGAACTAAAGAAAATTAGGAAAACATTCTTTGAACAAAATCAGTAATTGAAATAAAAAATTCATTAGATCCAACAGCAGATTTGAACAGGCAGATGAAAGGATCAGTGAGTTTGAAAACCAGACAATTGGAATTATCCAGTATTAGGAGTAAAAAGAAAAAATACGGAGGAAAAATGAACAGGGCCCGAGGGACCTCTGGAACACATCAAGTGTCCCAAAATAGGCTCATTGGAGCCCAAGAATGACATGACAGAGAGAAAAAAGGCAGAAAAAGTATTTGAAGAAATAATGGCCAAAAACATGCCTAATTTGATGAAAGACATGAATATACATATTCAGAAAGCTCAACAAACTCTAAGCAAGATAGACTTTTGGAGCTCTACACCAAGATATATTATTGCAAAATTTTCAAAAGACAAAGACAAAGAGGAGATTTTGAAACAAGCAAAAGAGAAGTGCCTTGTCATATTCAATGGTTCTCCAATTAAGATTAGCAGTAGATTTCTCATCAGAAACCATGGAAGCCAGAAGACAATAGAATGGCAAAAGGTCTTTAAGGAAAAAACTGTCAACTAAGAATTCTCTGTCAGGCAAAATTATCTTTCAAAAATTAAGGAGAAATGAAAACATTTACAGATGGACAAAAGCTAAAGGAGTTCATTACCAGAAGACCTACCCTACAAGAAATACTAAAGGAAGTTGAAATAAAAGGACACAAGACAGTAGCCCAAAGCCATAAGAAGAGATAAAGAACATTGGTAAAGGTAATTACATAGGTAAATATAAAGTCCTTTAGTATTGTACTTTTTGTTTGTAACTGTCTTCTCCCTCCCCACCCCCATATATCTTAACACACCAATGTATAAAATAACATTTAAAATTTATGCTAATGGGCATACAGCATATAAAAATGTAATCTGAGACAATAACAATCTGAGACAATAACAATATAAAATGGGAGGGCAGATGAATCAGAGTAGTTTGTATATTACAAATGCTGCTGGGACAGCTGGCAACCCACATGCAAAAGAACGAATGTGGGCCCCTACCTCTCACCATATACAACAATTAACTCAAAATGGATCAACAACCTGAATTTAAGAGCTAACACTGTAAAACTCTTACAAGAAAACAGGGAAATATTTTTAGAGCCTTATGGTGGCAATGGAATTTTAGATTTCACACCAAAAGTACAAACAACAAAAGGAAAAATAGGTTAAGCAGACTTCATCAAAATCTCATGAACAGAGTGGCGATGGTGGAAAGGATAGAGGTCATGCATGGGCTCAGCACATGGACTTCCATTCACCAAGGCCAACCTGGCTAAAGCTTCTGCTGAGTGCCCAGTCTTCCCAGTTCTTACTGGAACAGATACATACTCCATATATGTATTTGCCTTCCCTGCACAAGTTCTTCTGCCAAAGCTACCATCTGTGAACTTACAGAGTGTGTTATCCACCATCATGGTATTCCACCCAGCATTGCTTCTGATGAAGGAATCCACTTCACAACAACTGAAGTGTGGGAATGGGCAGATGCTCATGGAATTCACTGATTTTACCATTTCTGAAGCAGCTGGATTGATAGAATGGTGGAAAAGACTTTCAAAGACTCAATTATGATGCCAACTAGGTGGCAATGCCTTGGAGGAATGGGACAATGTTCTCTAGGAGGCTGTTTATGCTCTAAACCAGCATTCACTCTGTGGTGCTGTTTCTCCCATAACTGGGATTCATGTGTCCAGGAATCAGGGGGTTGAGAGGGGAATGGCACCATTCACTATTATCCCTAGTGATCCACTAGAAAAATTTTGCTTCCTGTCTTTGCAACCTTATGCTCTGCTGGTCTACAGATCTTAGTTCCCAAAAGAGGAGTGCTTCCACCAGGAAACACAGCAATGATTCTGTTGAACTGGAAGTTAAGACTGCCAGCTGGTCACTTTGGGCTCCTCATGTCTCTTAATCAACAGGCAAATAAGGGAATTACTGTACTGGCTGGAACGATTGACCCTAATTATCAAGGAGAAATGCAATTGCTACTATACAGTGGAGGTAAAGAAGAGTTTGCCTGAAATACAGGAGTCCCATAAAGTATGTCTTAGTACTACCATGTCCTTTGATTTAAAGTCAATGGAAAACTGCAACAACCTAATCCATGCAGGACTTCTAATTGCTCAGACCCTTTAGGAATGACGGTTTGGGTCACCCCAGTCAAAGAACCAAGACCAGTCAAGCGGCTTGCTGAGGGTAAAAGGGATATGGAATCAGTAGTGGAAGAAGATACTATAAATACAAATTATGTACTCATGACCAATTGCAGAAACAAGGACTATAATGATTATGAGTATTTTTTCCTTGTTTTGTTATGAATATGTTTATATATTTACATAAAGCAAATATCATTTTCTCCCCAATCTTATCCCCTTATCATATAACATAAGTTGTATTAACTTCAAGTCATAGTTTTTAAGTTATAGGATATTAAGTTAAAGGGTAAATATTACCCAAGGACTTGCATCTTCTTCTGGGGAAAGGGTTAGTGTGTTTCCAGTTATATGCAAGGCAGTTGAATTATGTTAGGCAGAAGTATGACGTATTGCTTTTATTCAGAGATTAAATATTGTTTAAGGAGATGTGTATGGGTGCCAATTTGACAAGGGAAGGACTGTGATAGTTAAGTTCATCAAGTTGGCTAAGTTGTGGTGTCCAGTTGTTTGGTCAAACATGCACCGACTTGATTGATACTGTGAGGATACTTTGTACATTTAAATCATTAGTCAGTTGATTGCATCTATGCAAGGAGATTGCCTTCAACTATGACAGAAGTCTCACCCAATCAGTTGCAGGCTTTATAGGAAGAACTGTTTTTTTTCAGCAGTCAAAAAGAAGAATTTCAGCCAGCTTCTCCTGGGGAATATATATATATATATATATATATATATATATATATATAGTTTCTGTTTCTTTGGAAAGCCATTCTAATACAAACTGCTACAACTCTACAACAAAAAGACAACCCAATTTTAAAAATGTGCCAAGGATTTGAATAGAAATTTTTCCAAAGAAGCTATTCAAATGGTCAATAAGTATATGAAAACATGCTCAGCATCATTAGCCATTAAAGAAATGAAAATTAAAACTATAATGAGATGCTACTTCACACCCACTAGGATGGCTATTATTTTAAAAAATTGAAAATAACAAGTATTGGCTAGGATGTAGAGAAATAGGAACCCTGTATGTTGTTGATGACAATGTAAAGTGGTGCACCCACTGTGTAAAACAGTTTGGCTGTTCCTCAGAAAGTTAAACATAGAATTACCATATGACCTGGTAATTCCATTCCTAGGTATATACCCAAAAGAACTGAAAGCAGGGACTCAGACAGATATCTGAACGCCAATGTTCATCACAGCATTATTCACAATAGCCAAAATGTGGAAGCAACCCAAGTGTCCATCAACAGATGAATGGATAAACAAACTGAGGTATATTCAAACAATGAAATATTATTCAGCCATAAAAAGAAGTGAAGTGCTGGTATATGCTACAACATGGATGAATCTTGAAGACATTATGTTGAGTGAAATAAGCCAGACACAAAAGACAAAGATTGTATGATTTCTCTTATATGAAGTACTTAGAATTAGCAAATTCATAGAGACAGAAATCAGATTGGTGGCTGTCAGGGGATGGTGGGAGAGGGGAATGGGGAGTTATTGCTAAATGAGTATGAGTTTTGTTTTCGGATGGTGAAAATAGTCTGGAAATAGTGATTAAAGTTATACAGTATTGTCAATGTACTTAATGTCAAAGAATTGTCCACTTAAAGTGGTTAAAATTATTTTTTGCCACAATTAAAAATAAATAAATAATTAATTAACAAAATAAGTCTGTAATATTCACAAGAAATCCTGGCAATAAAAAAATGAAACAACTTGCTGGCATAAAAGATGCCTTGAGTAAATGTGTTTCTGGATGAAATGACTAACTTGAGTAACTGGACCCAATTCCTCTTAAATTAGATAATTTGTTTACAGATAATTTAAGGTTTGCTTTTGAAGTCTGAGAAAATAAGCCTAGAGTTCACCTGAAAAAATAAACAGGCAGTTATCATCAAGCCAGGAATAAAAGGTGCCCTATGAAATGTAAAAATATGCTTTCAAGCTAGACTATTTAAAATAGTGATTAAAGCATAAGAACAGACAGATGAGTATAGCAAAACAGATAGTGTCTAAACAGATAATAATTACATGTGGAAACATTTGATAAGAGAAGCATCACAGATCAATAGGAAAAAGGATGGATAATTCAATAATTTTTTTGACAAAGTTGGCAAGCCGTTTGGTGAAAATATAGATTCTCTGCCTCCACCAAAAGCCTGTGTAAATTTCACATGAATTTAGGATTAAATGTAAAAAATGAGATAATATTTGAAAAAAAACTGATAAATATTTAACTGGTCTCTGGAAGAGGAGAAACTTTCCAAGGATAAAAATTATAAAAGAATTCACAATGGAAAAAATCAGCATTTTTAACTTTACAAATTTTTATAACATCTCTAGGCTTAAAAATCATAAAATACTAAAAAGTAAACAAAATATATGAAAAAATATTCCCTCAAAAATGATCACTTTAAACTGTAAAGAATGTATACACCACTATCCCTATAGACACATGGGTAAGGAACAGGAATAGGTGATTTTTCAAGATAAATTTAAATCACAAATAATTATGTGAAAAAATTTAGACTCATGTGTAGTGAAAGAAACTTCAATTAAAACAGCAATGAGATTTTGTTTATGAAATTTGAAAACATTAAAAATCAAAGATTCTATTAAAGGTACGTTGAGACTAGGGCCTTCATAATGGTGGTGGGAATGCAAGTTGGTACAAGCAACCTGGAAAAGGGTTTAGCAATGTGTTCCAAGATCAGGAAAATGTAGCCTTTGACCTGATAATTCTTCTCCTAGATGTTTATACTGAATAATAATCAGAAATGTAGGCAGAAATACAGAGCTGTGTACAACAGGATTATTGTTATTGCCTTTGTATTAGAAGGGTCATTATTTGGTTCATTAGAAATACAACACATTGTTTTTTTATCTTATCAAATATAAAATATTAAATAATTAAAATTGTAATCATTTGCAAGTTTTGGCATCTTTAAGACTTACCAGGCATAAAAAGCTGAAAACCTCACTGTTTTAAAATCTTTCACATAGTGCCAGTTAACGCTTAAAAATAAGTTTCAAATTGCATTTGGAAAGTTATCACTTTTATTTAAATATATTATATTCCACAATAAAAAAGTAAGTTTCCATATGTTCTACTTCATACTTCTTTGAATTTGATTCAGTAAGTTAAGAGTATAAAAGTGTTTAAATCTAGGCTAAAAATAATTCTTCTAACCAAAGAAAGCCCAAGCAGTCTGTGGAGGTCCATGTGGAGAGGAACCAAGGCCCCTGGCCCATAGTCCCAGTTGAGCCCTGTGCCAGTTTGGATATATTATGTCCCCCAAAAGCCATATTCTTTAATGCAGTCTTGTGGGGGCAGACTACTAGTGTTGATTAGGTTGGAATCTTTTGATTGAATGTTTCCATGGAGATGTGATTCAATCAACTGTGGGCAAAAGGTTTGATTAAATTATTTCCATGGAGATATGGACTCCACCCATTTAGGGTGGGTCTTGATTTAATCACTGGAGTCCTATAAAAGAGCTCACAAACAGAAGGAGCTCAGAGCAGTGAAGAGGGACATTTTGGAGAGAAGCTAAGGGCTGACACTGACACTGACACTTGGAGATGCTTGGAGACCTTTGGAGATGCTAGCCCCGAGTTTGCTCCGGAGAAGTTAAGAGAGGACTCCACTGCTTAGATGCACGGGAGCTGAAGAAGCTAAGAGAGACCCAAAGACATTTTGGAGAAAGCCATTTTGAAACACAACCTGGGAGCAAAGGAACAGTAGATGCCAGCCACGTGCCTTCCCAGTAGGTGGTTTTTATTGTAACCAATTAAACCCCCTCTATAAAAGCTGATCTATTTCTGGTATTTTGCATAACAGCAGCATTAGCAAACCAGACAAGCCCCTTACCTGATAACAAGTACCAAATTACCAGCCATGTGAATGGCCATCTTAAAAGCGTATCCACAGCCCCCAGTTCTACCTTCCCAGTTGATGCCACATACACATATTGCAGATTCTTGAGCAATATAAATGATTGTTGCTGTTTTCAAGCCATCAGATTTGGAATGGTTTCTTATGTAACAATTAACTGGAACAAGGACAAATCCTTGAAAGATGGAAGGCAAGTGGAATTGACCAAAAGAAGAAACTAGCCCAAGATACTCCCAGAGGCCTGCTGCAGCTTGGGAGCACCCCTGGCCACCCTGTTTTGAGCAATGCACTCTGGGAAGGATTGCTTGAGTTTCAGAACTGGAAGAAGCCAGGAGATCTGCCCCCTCCTTTTGCGAGGTGTCAGGCAGCAGGATAGAAGGAAATAATGAAAATAATAAACAGAAAAAAGAAAACAAAAATCCCCAGGAGAGTAGTTCAATAAAATTCAAAGTTGGTTCTTTGGAAATAGTAATAAAATAGAGAAATGACCAAGAAGCAAAGAGATCTGTTATAAATGAGAAAGTATATATAATTACAGATGCAGAGACCATGAATTCTGAGAGAATATTGTGGTCAATTTTATTTCACTAAATAAGAAACTGTAGGTGAAATATTTTCTATAAAATAGGTGTAAAGTTGAATGGATTACTATAACAATGAATCCCAGTTTTTACAAGAAACACAGCGAATAGAGAAACAGATTTAAAGAAACCACTAAGGAAATAAATATAGAAATGCAGAGTGTGTCCCAGCATCGGCAACAAATTAACAGCAGGAAAAATAAAGGGGTGAGTACTATGTGACATACAAGAGGCATAGAGACAGAGCAACCTAAAGGAAGCCTGATTTGAACAAACCAACTGTAACAAGAAACCTTGAAACAATAGGGGAAATGTGACTATGGACTGAGGATTGATTAGATGACATCAAATAACAGGGCTGGCACCAGGGTGAGGCACTATTGTGCCCAGGGTGCCGTTGCTCTTGGGGATCAACCATACACTTGGCCCTGCCCTGAGGGGAGTACTTCCTTAAATTTTGTGCCCTTGGCATCTTGCCTCACCTGAGTCCCAGCCCTGTCAAATAATGATTTTTCTTGGGTGTGATGATGGCATTGTGGTTATGCAAGAAAGCATCCATATTTTTTAGAGATGTGTATTACAGGATGAGGAGTGAAGTGATGTGCCTGGGGCTCGCTTTTAAACTGTTCAGCAAGAAAAAGTGGTTATTTTAAAAGGGACAGATGAAGCAAATGTGGCAACATCTGGGTAACTGTGGAAAATGGGTGGTAGATTTATAGGGGTTGGTTGTATATTCTTTTGAATGCTTGAAATTTTTATAATAAACTTTATTTTTAAACTGGATAGCAGCAGTTGCCATAGCAACGTAAGTAATAGCCTCACCAAAATGAGCATATTTGCTGACCTCCCAAATCTTCCTGCTCACTGCCATGCTTTACTTTTGGCTGCTTGTCCCCTTCCAAGGCCCAAATGCAGTGGGCCCTCCCCATTGCCAGTGTGCACTGGTAGGGAATTCATTGTGCTGGAGATTTAAGTTAGAGGCGACACTGTAGGACAGTTTATTGCTTCAATTCTCCCATACCAGCTTTTGTTCAGGGAACTGGAGGTTCCTTGGAAATAGGATGGAGAAACTTCTACACCCGTGTCCCCACACCACCCCACCCCTCAAGTCAAGAGGAGAAACAAGCATGCTGGTTTTAGTATTGAAATGAAGCAGATTCAAACGTTTGCCTGTTAATTTACATTGATGACCTAATGAACACTCTGAAATTATGATGGGGTGGGGAGGGGTTGATTGCTGGGGATGATAAGCATATCATAAAGTAGTTAAATATGCAGAAAACTTCTTCTAAGAGAGACTAGCTGGTACTTACTGAGGAAAACAATTAAGGCAGCGCAGTGCTTCCTTTCTACATCCTTCTTTTATTTTACCAAAAAAAAATTTATCGTTATGGTATTTTCCCCTACAATCTTTTTTCATATTCATATTTTACAAGGATCTAAATAATCATGTGTGCACAATTTTGCCTTACTTTTTTATCATTTAATACATAGCATAAATGTCTTCATGTTATTATGTGGTCTTCACATCTAGAAGTGTAATGGCTGAAAAATATTTTTTAAATAATTTATAATAATTTATTTAAATATTACTGTAAGAATTTGAGTTTGCTTCTAATTTTACTATTGTAAAATATTTTTGCTGTTATAAAAAATGCATTCTTGTGTATGTGCCTTTTTTCTTAATTTAAATTTAAGAGTATAGTCCAAGAAGTGAATTTTTGGACAAAAGGTTTGAAGTCTGTTTAGTTCTCAACATAATTGCCAAATTTCCTTCCCAAATGGTTATGCCAATGTACAACTCCACCATCTAAAGTGGTCCCAAAATAAAAACAGAATTTTTACATATTTGTAGAGAAGAGAAGGGAGAAAAATATGGCATAGGACAATCACAACTCTGTGTGTGTGCACGTGTGTGTGTATGTGGTGGGCAGTTGGGGAATTGGGGCTTAATGTACCTAGCAAACAATTCATCTTTTGCCGGAAAAGTAGGCTGAGCTGACCAGATGGTGAGTGGGATGAAATTGCTTTTCTACCATTGTGTGCAAGGTCTCTAACTCTTTGTCACCCACTCTGCTCTTCTCCCGCAGTAAAAGTCAATGGGATGCTTGCTGGCTAACGACAGGAGGCAAAACCCCATCTCCACCCTAATTTCTCATCACTTGCTCAGTACCTATTCATTTAGACTTTTGTTTTTAATACATGTATTTTCCCTTGGCAATACTGTAATGTCTTTTTTTTTTTGTCTCTTTTCCATAATCATGATGAACACAAATGTAATGGATGTAGTATTCCTTCATTTGAGTCTCTCTTTTATTCTTTTAATTCTAAACTGCTGCTCTTGCTGAAGGAGGACTGTGTTACAAAAGAATGGAATTTTCCAGACAATGTTTAGTACATAATAGTTTTAAGAGGCTTCATGTTTGCAAGAGACAAATTAAGCAGCCTCCTCTAATATGTAGACAACATCTGTTACACAAAGTCACCATTAATGATAACACCGGGATCTCCTTTGTGGCTGATTTTCATCCAGCTGCACCTACCCGTAAAAGGCGCCAACAATAAGGGCCACACATTCGTCGGTCAGTTCAGAATGACTTTAAAACAGCACATAAACCCAAAGCAAATCCTTGTTAACCTTTGAAATCAGAGCCTCCATTAATCATTGGTAAGCCCTGCTAATAACCTCCTCACAGCCATCTCACCACCTTCATTTGGTTTTTTATAAGATGCTCCAAATCTCAGATTGGTGATGCAGAAGAAAGCCACACACCAAGCAACTGAGCTTTATGGCACCCAACCGTAAGGGTCAATTACAAACTCTTACTCCAAAGCTTTATTCAGACAACTTCTCATTTGTACCAAAAGATCTATTATTAAATCATAAAATCCCTACAAGATCCTTGATAGGGCTAATTAGCTATGGCTAATAGTTCAATTTGATGACTTGTTGTTATTTACTTTGATATTAAACTGTAAGATTCTTAAATGAAAGCCAACTATATAGGAAACATCCAGAAAACCAATAGAGGGGCTCCACTTTCTTTGCAAGACTCAGCTGTATAAAATATCTCTCTTACAATTTGGTTGTAATTCTAGTATATTTTCTCCTCTGGGTTTCTCTGTGGATGTAGACATTGTAGCATAATTTGTCAGTTTAGTCACTTAATACCTATTCAAATGCCTGATACATTTCAGGCTCAGTGCTAGATGCTGGGGATACATTGGGGAACAAAAATAAACCAAGTCCTTGCTCTTAGGTATAGAGGGGGAGAGAGAAAACACATGACTGAAATTACAAATAAAGCGAGAGTGATGTTTAGAGAAAGGCTCTCTTTGTACAGAATTCTAAATGAAGTGAGGTAGAGAACAGAGCCAATGTGCAGGAAAAGAGTATTACAGGCAGAGGGAACAGCATTTGCAAAGGTAACAAATTTGGCAAGTGCAAGAAACAGTACAGATACCTGTGTGGCTGGCTGCTTATGCAAGAGGAAAGGGAGATGGAAGTGTTTTAGTTTGCTAATGCTGCTGGGATTCAAAACACCAGAAATGGATTGGTTTTTATAAAAGGGGGTTTATTTGGTTACACAGTTACAGTCTTAAGGCCATAAAGGTCCAAGGTAACACATAAACAAAGGGTACCTTCACTGGAGGATGGCCAATGGCATCCAGAAAACTTCTGTTAGCTGGGAAGGCACATGGCTGGTGTCTGCTTGCCCCCAGGTTGTGTTCCAAAATGGCATTCTCCAGAATGTCTGCATCAGCTTCCAATGACCATCTTCAAAATGTCTCTCTCAGCTCCAGCTAGCTATGAGCTCCTTCTGTCTGAGCTTATATAGTGCTCCAGTAAACTAAACAAGGCCCATGCTGAATGGATGGGGCCACACCTCCATGGAAATTATCCAAAGTTATCACCTACAGTTGGGTGGGTCACATCTCCACAGACACTGAACCAAAAGTTTCCAACCCAATCCACACTAATACATCTGCCCCCACAAGAATGTATTAAAGAATATGGCTTTTTCTGGGGGACATAAATATACAAACCAGTATAGGAAGCAAGGTTGAAAAAGTGGGCAGGGGTCAGTTCTTGAGGGCCTTGAAGGAATAGGGATTTTATACTGTGTGTAGGAGAGCTTTAAGAGGTTTTTAAGCAGTGGACTATTGCACTCTACTTCATATTCATTTTGATTCAATGCCAACTTCAAGTGAATGTATAAGTTTCACAGTAGCTGAAAGATCTCTTTGAAGCATAAAGGAATCATGATATAACTCAGTTTCCTCACCTGTAAAATGGGAAGCTTGCCTTAGAATACAGATTTAATCTGGGCTTATGGATTTCCAGGGGGCTCAGGACAACCTTCAGAGAAATCTTGTAGAATGCTTGTAAAATGTTCCGTTTTTAAGAAGAATCCAGACCTGGGAGGGCTAATAACCTCTGGTGTAGATGATCCTAAATTCAGTTCCAGCTATAATGTTCCACAATCCTCTAACTCATAAATGTAGCTGGCAGTCTTCTGTTAGTAATGTTTTTTTAAATGAGGGACTGAATTTATTCATTAACTTATTCCCCCTGATTTCTTTTCTCCATCATTAATCAGGGGTATGTTTTCAAGTCTCTGTCCCATCTGGTAGATTGAATTAAAATTTTCATTCCTCTCTGTATCCTTGTCTTTTTCCATGTAACTTTGCAGTGTGGGGTGTACTTCTACACACCTCTACTCTGGCCATAGGACTTGTGCTGGCCAATGGGGTGTCAACAGATGAGTCACAAACAGAGCTCGGACAGGACTTGTGAAATCTCACTCTCTCACTTCTGCTATTGCCGTGAGAAGGATATGCGTAGGTCCCAGGAGGAGGATGAGAGGCTAGAGTCACCTAGTCAAGCTCAGGCTAGATCAGTTGACACCCAGACACATGAGCAAGCCCTGCTGAAATCAGCCAAACCACCCAGCCAACCTGCAAATTTGTGCACTAAGTGCTTATTGTTGCATGCAGCAATGGTTCCTGATATGCCATAGGCTACCATACATGTGGCCCCTTTTAAAAAACACCAAATTGGAGATCCTAAACAATATGCTCTATTCTACCCATTTGGGGCCCTGATTCAAAAATGAATCCCCAGTGTATTCATTAGGGTTCTCTAGGGAAACAGAAGCAACATGAGACATCAGTAAATATAAGATTTTATAAAAGTGTCTCATGCAACTGTGGGGTTGGATGAGTTCAAATTCAGTAGGGCAGGATGCATGAGTCCAAATTCTGTAGGGCAGGCAGCGAACTGGCAACTTCGATGAAGGTGTTCAATGAACTCCCCAGGAGACGCTGGCTAGACAAAGAAGGTTGTTCTCTTCTCCGTTAAAAGTCTTCAACTGATTGGATTAAATCCAGCTGATTGCATTCTCTCATTGTGGAAGACACGCCCTTTGTTGATGCAGTCAATTGACTGATGATTTAATAAGCCAGCCTTCTGGCTTATTAACCAGTCACAAATGTCCTTGCAGTAATGATTAGGCCAGTGCTTGCTTGACCAGACACTTGGGTACCATCACCTGGCCAAGCTGACACGTGAACCTAACCATCACACCCAGTTTCAAAGGTATCTTAGCTGTATAACCATGTTCATCAGCCTTGGTTTATTACACTCCCTTACTGGCACCCATGCCAACTTTCCCTTCAAAGACTGGCACAGCTGCTCACAGAGGCCAAGTACTAGAGGGTTCCTCTAGAGCAGAAGGGAGAAGTTCACAGCCTAATCTCATAATGCTGTGACACAGTCTGTCGGTGCTATAGGCTACAGCATCCTAGCCTGGTACAGGAGTGCTAATGAAGGATGCAAATCCGCATTCAAAGCAGGGGCGTGAGCTGTAGAAACTCGCTAAATGGCTGTAATTAATGTAAACTGCAGCATGCCAGCTGAACCTCAGGATACGCTAATTGCCCAGGATGCTTAATCTTCAGTCCTACCAGTTGCAGGAGGATTACGTGTCTTTGGTGAACTCAGTGGAGAGTTGAAAGTAAATTTGTTTAAACAGTGGTAGAATTTAAAATAGGCACAATGGAAGAATCGTAAGTAACTGTTACTGAAATGTAAGCTACGACCAAATCTAAGCTTGCTCTTTGTCTAACTAAGGATTGCCTCCTGGGGGAAAGGGAAAGAACCAGAGTCTCTTGATTTAGGCTTTTATTAAACTGTAAGAGTCATGGGGAGAACAAATGAGTTCTATTGAAAATAACAAGTATGAGCAAAGCAACATTATTACCTCATCTCAGTTTTACAATTTCTTGCACAAGCCTTCAAAAATGGAGGCATATAAGGGTTTTGCTGATCTTGAACTTCACTGTCCCCAAATCCCCTAAATCCCCTTTCTTCCCAAAGTAAATGAGGAAATGAGGCAGATTTTCTTAGTTCTTAATCAGCGAACATATTTCTTTTCTTTAAAAATATTTTTTCAAAAGGTGCAACAGGTAGATGATAATTTTTTTTCAAATGGTAGGAAAATAGTGAAATTTAAGCCTTGCTCATTTACCCTTTATGCTTAATACGTCAATTTATTTCCCCAGAGAACCAACAACCATTGCTCTCAGTTTCTTATGTATCCTCAAGTTATTCTCTGTATGCATGTGTGCGCACACACACATACACCCCTATACCCAGCTATGTATTTTGCACAAAAGGTAGATGGCTGTACACCCTGTTTTGTACTTGCCTTTTTTCACCATATCCTGGAGATCACTTCATCTCCACAGTTATAAATATGCCTCTTTCCTCTTGATGGCTGCCTAGAATTCCATTGGATGATGTACCATAATTTATTTAACCAGTCCCCTTGGGGTGGATATTTAGGCTGTTTCCAGGTTATCGCTACTGCAAGCTGTGAAGCAATGAATACTCATGTATATATGTCTTTACACTTATGCCAGCATATCTGTAGGAAAAATTCCCAATGATAAAAGGGCATGTACACTTTTTAAAACTGTTGATAGATAATGCTAAATACCCCATCCAAAGAGGCTGTATCTGTTTATACCCCTAATAACAATATGTGAGATAGCCTGTTTCTCTGCACTGATCACATATTTCTAACCATCAAAAAATGATCATTTTAAAAATTTCTTATGTAAGTAACTGGTAAGCCTACCATTGGAAGTATTAAAGATACAAAGGGTTTAGTTATCAGGTGGTCTAAAACTATGCTGTCTAATACTGTAGCCACAAGCCATGTGGCTATCAAGCCCTTGAATTGTGGCTAGCATGACTGAGGAATTAAATCTTTAATTTCATTTAATTCTAATTAATTTAAATTTAAATAACCACATATCATCATTGTAGAAAGTTCCATTGGACAGCGCTGGTCCAGAGACTTGCTTCTCAAAGTGTAATCCTTATACAATCAGCCTTGACATCACCTGGAGGCTTATTATGTAGCATCTCAGCCTCCCACAGAACTACTAATACTGAATCTGCATTTTAATGCGATCCCAGGGGATTCCAAAACACACTGAAGCTTGAGAAGCACTGATCTTGATTCTAGCCTCACTTCAGCTCTCACCTGTGTATGTCATCTCAGGCAAGTCGCTTCACTTTATTGGGCCTCAGTTTCCTCATCTGCCACACGAATGAGTTTGTCTTTCATGATCCTGTCATACTCTCTGATATCTATGTCACTGGTGTCCATGTGTGGTAGCCCTCAAAATTCTACTAGTGGCAGTAACACCAGCCAATGATTATGGCAATTTTTTTTTTTTTTTTGTCTTAAACAACAGGAATTTATTAGCTCATGGTTTTGAAGCTGGGAGAAGTCCAAAATCAAGGTTTAGGCAAGGTGATACTTTCTCCCCAAAGACTGGCATTCTGGGGCCGTCTGTTCGTTGTCTTGTCCTTAGCTTTTCTGCACTAGGCAATGCACATGGCGGCACCTTCTCCTGTCTCTTCTTGGTTCCATTGGCTTCCAGCTTCTGGCTGCTCCCTGTGGCTTCTCACTGACTCTCCCTCTGCTTCTAAAGGACTCCAGAAATCCAGATTAAAGCCCAACCTGATTCATTTGGGCCACACCTTAATTGAAGTAACATCTTGAAGAGCTCTTACTTACAATATGTCCACACCCATTAGAATGCAGACCAAGACCAAGAACATGTCCAAACTGGGGTACACAATTCACATCATAATTGTATAAGAGATCTATGCATAATCAGTTTATGCCTAGTTTTATGTTTCTACCATTAAAAAAACACAATTCCCTTGAAATCACATCCCCTCCAACTAAAGGATAACAGCACCTTTTCCAGGGCTCAGCTCCCTCTCCTGCACTGTGATGGAGTGGTACCAGATGATCTCCAAGGTGCCTTTCATTACGGGAAATGTGCGGATCTGTCTCTTCAGAGGACTCCAATGTCTTAGAATATTATCACTGTGGAGTCTGAGATAGTTTAAACAAATGATTGCAAATTCCTTGACTCTTCCCATTGAAAAGAGGAGCTTGTCATCTTCTCTTTGAGAATCTGAAAGGAGTTGTGAATGTATGAACCAATAGAGTACTGCAGAAGTGATGCTAAGTGACTTCTGAGGTTGAGTCATAAAAGATTATGCAGCTTCCAGCATGTTGTCTCAAAGACAGAGTCTCTGTATGTGATGTCTGATTACCTGAGCCCGCCATGCTGGAGAGGCCATGCACAGGCGCTCTGGCCCACGGTCCCTGATAAACCCAGCCCTCCAGCCATCCCCACCAAGACACCAGACATGGGAGTGAAGAAGCCACCTTGGAAGTGCATCTTCTTGTCTCAGATGCTCAAGTCGCTCCCAGCTGAGGCCCCAGGTATCATGGAGAAGAAACAACACATCCTGCTGTGCCCTGTATAAATACCTGCCTTTAGAATCCAAGACCATAAAAAAAAAAAAAAAACTTGTTGCTTTATGCCACTAAGTTTAGGGGTGGTTTGTTATGCAGGGTTTGTGGAAGAATGTAGCACTTTACTTGAATGTACATTACCCTTAAGCGCTAGTTACCTAATGTGTCTCCTCATGAACAATCTCTATCATTAAATTATCATTAAATACTTGCTATTAAGGTTCACATTACATATTGGATATGATCAATACAGAACTGATTTAATATTTGACTTGTATTTATGAATAATTCTGTTTATAAATATGGTATGTGTGTACATATACATGCACATGCACATGCTAAACTGGACAGTGAAACTTTGACTTCATGTGCTTTCCCCACATCAGATATGTTTCAGGCACTCATTTAGAGCACATGATAGACACTTTGTGCCTCTTTGTTGAGCCATTTAAATCATTCTGGCTACATAATAAGCTGCAAGGACATTTCATTTTTATGATCTGGAATATCTCTGAAGGATTCATCAGAAACAAGTAAAAGTGACTGCTTCTGGGGAGAGGAAATGGGGAAGGGATTGGGAAGGAAAAGGCTTACTTTTCCTTGTTCCTTAAATACTACCTGTGAGAGATGGGATTATTGAATCCAATTCTTTGCCCCTTCCTGTACCCATGCATTTTCCCGTGTGACATTGCAGTTTTTCCCACAAAAGGCAGAGTGGACTTTGCAATCCCTTGATTTTGGGCTAAGGCATGTGATTTGCTTCATCCAATCAGATAGTAGCAGATGTGATAAAGCAGTTGGGCAAGCTCTCTTGACTTGTGGAGAGTTCAGAAGTTGTGGGTTTACAGAACATTCATGCATGAAACACAGGGTTCCCATATACCACCCTATTATTAACACCTTCTGTTGAGGTGGTACATATGTTACAATTGATAAAAGCACATTTTTGTAATTGTACTGTTAACTATAATTCATGGTTTAATTTAAGGTTCACCATTTGTGTTGGCAGTTCTGTGGATTTTTTAAAAAATGTTTTATTCTGGTACCATATATACAATGCAACACTATCCCTTTTAACCACATTAAAAAATATAATTCAGTGCTGTTAATTACAGTTGTTAATTAGGTTGTGCTATCATCACCACCATCCATTACCAAAACTTTTCCAGCATCCCAAATAGAAACACCATACATTTTAAGCCTTGATTCCCCTATTCCCTACCCCCACTCCATCCCCTGGTAACCTATAATCTAGATTCTGACTCTATGAGTGCTTATTTTAATTATTTCATATCAGTGAGATATGAAATAAGTATTGTATACATACAATATTTCTCCTTTTGTGTTTGTCATCACTTAACATGATGTCTTCAAGATTCATTCATGTTGTAGTATGTACCACACTTCAGTTCTTTTTGCAGTTGAATAATATTCCATTGTCTGTATATACCACATTTTGTTTATCCATTCATTAGTTAATGGAAACTTGGGTTGCTTCCATCTTTTGGCAATTATGAATAATGCCGCCATGAACATCAGTATGCAAATATCTGTTCAAGTGTCTGCTTTCAAATCTTTTGAAAGAATTATACCCATAATTTTTCTTTTAATGTTCACTTTCTCACAGCTTGGCAAGTGGAGCCCTACCCAGTAAGTAGGCTCTTTTGTCCTTTTAGCTCCACTCCAGATATTTTTAAAAGCATTCTTGCTTTCTGGCAAAGAAAGATGTTACACATCCACCCTGGTTTTTCCCTACCCAGAAATATAGAATCAGTCCCTTTCTAAGGAGACATGATACCTTTTATTGGAGAATAGTATTACAGAACAAACTATGCACTGGGTATATGTGATAAGTTTGACATCCCCCAAGTCCTTCACACTGTTCCAAACCCTTTTCCATCACACTTCATAGTTCTTCCTACATCTCTAGTTCTTTCTACTAGAGATGGAAAGCATTTCGTCACCCCTTGACCTTGTGCTTGCTCATGTGACTTGCTTTGGCCAACAGAATGTTTGTCATAGTGATGTGATCAGAGGATTTAAATATGCTTGTGTCATTTGGCTTAGGTCTTATGCCCCTGGAATCATTATGAGAAGAACTTGCCATAGGTAGCTGCTGCCCCTTCAGCTGGGCCCAGAATGAATACTTGTGGAGGAGACCTGCACTCAAACCTCAGCCTCAAGCCAAGTGAGCCAATCTGCAGCCTGAAGCAGAGCCACCCAGCTGATCCCAGGCTAGATCATTCAAGCCATAGTTGACCTGTAGACTCACAAATGTGACAGTGAATACTTGAAGTTGTAAGCCCTTGAGGTTTGGGGATGGTTTGTTACGCAGCATTCTGTGGTGAAAGCTGACTAATGCAGCATCCTTTTCAGATTGTTTCTTCAAAGTAATGGTGGCAGTCATAATGACAACTCAGTGACATAGAGGGAAAAGATATTTCTTTTTAAGTTTATTGAATTCACACTAAGATTTACAATTTAATTCTAACAGTAGTAAATATTTTCTTAGCTTCCTTAATATAAAATTTTGAAATGTTCTCTATATCAGGCTTACCTATATGTTACACCTTGTCCAAATTCTCTTTGTACCCACTTCTCATTTACTATGTCTCATGACCACCATTCTATAATCACTTTATTGATCACCAAAAACCTTCAGCTATTTTAAAAAACTGTTCCCACTTCAAAGCATGGTGACTTTTTCTTTGTGATACAAATATAATTATCCAAAATTGATTGAATACCTGAACAATTCTCTGCATTACTTAGGCTTCAAGATTTTATGAGTGCTGAAATAAAGATCTAGAAATTATTTTCTCAATACTGTTATCTAGATAATTGCCTCAATTATTTGCCTAGCTTCAACTCCACAGATCATGAGCATCTTTCCCAAATATGGACAAACTATACAGAATTTTAAAATATATATCTGTTATGGATTGAAGTGTGCCCCCAAAAAAGATATGTTCAAGTCTTAATGCCTGGTCTCAAGAAAGTGATCCTATTTGGAAACAGGATCTTTGAAGATACTATTAGTTAAGATGAGGCCAAACTGTATTAGAGTGGGCCCTAATACACTGTGACTGGGATCCTTATAAGGAGGAAATTTGGTCACTGAGAGACAAACAGGGAGACAGATGGTCATGAACAGAGGCAGTGACTGATTCATGCCAGAAGTCAAATGCCATGGACTGCTGACAAGCCACCACCAGAACCCTACAGTTTTGAGAGGAAGCATGACCCTGCTGAAACTGTGATTCAGACCTGTGGCCTCCAGAACTGTCAGACGATAAATGGTTGTGGTTATAAGCCACTCAGTTTGTGGTATTTTGTCACAGCATCCCTGGGAAGCTAAGACAATATATTACTTCTGATTAACAGATAAAACCAGGTATTGGGGAGGAAATTATTGTAAACTCTTCTATGTATTGGCTTCTGCAGAAGACTGATGTTTGCCTATCACAGATTTCTTTCTTCCTTTTTCCTTTTCCTTTCAGTTTTATTTAGGGCAAACATGTGATCAGCTAAAAGGCTAGCTTTCCCAAACTCTCACCTAGGTGTGACCATGTGATTAGGTTTGGGCTGGGTTGAAAATAAAAGTGTTGTGCAATGTTCCTTCAAGAGTAGCAGCACACTTTTCTTTGTTCCTTCCCTCTCTAACTAGCCTGGATTATGGATGTGATGGCTGGGCTTCCAACCACCCTCTTGAATCATAAGGACAAGAGTCATTCTATGGATGGTAGAACAGAGAACTTCAGGGAGCCTAAGTTCCTGATGACTTTTCATAGCTTCCCTGTCAGCCCTGGACTGTCTACCTCCAGATTTACTTCATGAGAGAGAAAAATAAATTTATGAGAGAAATTTTATGAGAGAGAAAAATATAACATTTGGAATTTTCTGTCATTCTCAGATGAACCCAATCCTTTTTGCTGTGCCTCCATATTGCTTCTGAACCTCTGTACAGCAGTAGCAGCAACAAATCATCTCATGGCACTTCTTTCAGTCCCTGACAAACGTGGGTTTGGCATGGTAGAAGAGCCAGAGACTCACACACTCAGTGACACTGAGTATGAATTTCAAATGGTGGTATAGGGAAAATGAATGAACCAATCCCTTATTCTTTCTGATTACTTGGTAAAAATGCCTCTGTTCTGGCTCTGCCGATAAGGTACTTAAGAGACCCAGTAGCTTTGTAATAGCCTTATCTGTCTCCTGTTTTCAAATTAGTCCTTCTTTCAACAGCTCACTCCTTACTTAGGATAGACTGCTGGATCTGTCATTCCTAGCAACCCCAGGAACTGAACAAGGACATATTCCTAGGTTTGGCTCCCTCCCTCCCTCCTTTCCTTCCTTCCTCCCACCTCTTCCCAATTCATACAGAATCCCTGCCCAAGGTAACCACTATTCTAACTTCTATCATCATAGATTAGTTTCTGCCTGTTTTTGAACTTAATATAAATGGAAACATACGATACATGTTCTTTTGTATCTGACTTCTTTCATTCAACATAATGATTCATCCATGCTGTGTTTACATCAGTTATTTGTTCTTTTTTATATCTGTGCAGTCTTCCATTGTATCAATATACAATTTGTTTAGCCATTCTCCTATTGAAGGACACTTGTTTTTGTTTTTGTTTTTTTCTATTTGGCTATTATGAACAAAGTTGCTATGAACATGCTAGGACAGGTTTCTTTGTGGATATAGGCACTCATTTATCTATCCCTGGAAATAGAATTGTGGGATCATAAGATAAGAGTTTGCTTAGCTTTAGTAGACAATACCAGTTTTCTGAAGTGGGTGTACCCATCAACATTCCCACCAGTCATGTTTGAGAGTCCAGGTACTCCATGTCCACACATCCCGAGCTCTTTTCTTGAAATACTCTCCAATTCCTGCACCACTTCCTTCTCCCAATTACACTCAAAACATATACACACATACGAGACACATAAAGACCACACAGACAGGCATATGTGTATAGAATGCAAAGAAATTTTGTGCATTTTAATTTCAAATGATCAACCAAATTATATAGCCAATATTTTTGGTAGTCACTGGCTGAGTCACTTCCAGTAGTTTAACACCACCACCATATTGTTCTTTTCTTTCCAAGATTCAACTAAAGTTAACCAATTCAGCCTAGAGCCTTGCTTGTCTACTTTATGAAAATGGCTGGGGGATCTCTGATGAGTATGTGCAGGGTGTGTACACTCCAATCAACCCCTCTGATCCAAACACATCCCATTATGGTTAAATGTAAAGAGTGGAAACCAAAAGGACACAGCCAATTCCAAGTGTTTCAGCAAAGTATATAAAAGAAGGTAAAGAAAGAGAGAGACAGCAACTGCAGCTAAAAGTTAACAATTGCTGATTCTAGGTGGTACGATTATGAGTGTTCATTCTGTTCTTTCAACTTTTCTAAGAGTGTAAAAATTTCCATTAAAAAAATGAGAAAACTAAAGAGACTAACTCTTAAAAATTAGCAATAATGAAACAAGCATAAAGAGAACAAGAGTTGGTTAAAATAATAAAGAATCAATTGAAAATCTTGAAAATAAATTTTATAATAAAAAATTCAAGAGAGGGAAGAAACGTTGGTGAATTGGAATGTAGAATGTAGAACAGAGATACAGAGACTTTAAAATAATTATGTGTGCATAATGCATATACATATAAATAAATGAAAACTCAGTTAATATACAAATGATAGATTAAATGACCCAACTGTCATCTAATAGGAAATACAGAAGAAGAGACTGGAGGTGATGGCTGGGAAACAATATTTGGAGGGACGATAGCTTAAATTTTTTCCAGAATTGGGAAACTTTGTAGTCCTTAAATCAAAAGGACATTCAAAATAACAAAGAGGATAAATAAAAATAAATCCACATCTAGACCCATTATAGTGAGACTTCGGAACAGCAAGGAAAAAGTGACAAATCTTAAAATACACTACTGGTCTAGACTCTAGGGTTATAGAAACTGTGATAGTGTGAAGTTGTATGTACTCCAGAAAGGATCATGTTCTTTTACTCCATTCCTGTGGGTGCAGACCTATTATACGTGGGACCTTTTGATTAGGTTATTTCAATTGAGATGTGACTCACCTCATTCAAGCTGAGTCTTAATCCTCTTACAGGAGTCCTTTATAGGAGGATAAAAGACAGAAAGAGACACAGAAGCTAAAGAGATGAAATTAAGAGAAGCTCATAGAGAAAAGTCCCAGAGAAGTTTATAGAAAAGCTCTGGAGAAGCTGAGAGAAGACCCACAGAAAACAGAGAGGAAGCTGCTGAAGCCGGAAGCTGAAAGCAACGACACCCAGGAGAGAAGTCCTGCAGATGTCAGCCATGTGCCTTCCCTGTGACAGAGGTGTCCCAGATGCCAGCAGCCTGTCTTCAGAGTCCAGGTATCATCCTATTGATGCCTCAAGTTGGACATTTTCATGGCCTAAGAACTGTAAATTCTTAGTTAATATATCATTGTAAAAATCTACCCACTTCTGGTGTATTGCATTCAGACAGCAATAGTAAACCAGAGACATTCTAGATCTTGATTGGGGTGGTGGCTACACAAGTGTAGACATTTAGCAAAACTTATTCAATTGAATACTTAATACCTACACATTTCACTGTATGTAATTTTACCTCATTTTAAAAATGGTACTGAGAGCAGGATTGAAGATATCCCCTGATTACCACAGAGGATTGTGTCTAGACTGACTGCAGACTTCTTAAATGTCAAGAGACAACAGAAAATAAATTAAAGTAAAAAAGAGACAATAGAGCAATATCTTCAAGGTGCTGAGGAAGAAATAACTGTTAACCTATCTTTTAAGAGTGAGGGCAACATAAAAATATTTTTAGTTATGCAAATATTATTTTCAGATTTTCTCTAAAATAACTTTAAAAATATATACTTGAATAAGTAAAACAAAAATTGAAACCAGAGGGAGATCATAGGCTATAAAAAACACAACAGAGAGGATCTACTGTCAACAAATAAAATATATAGGTAAAATTAATTTTCTATTGACTGTATAATTTAAAAAAAATAACTGTTTTAGTGTGTAAGCAAGATAAAATTCAAATTCTAAACAACAATATGACAAAGGGGATTTTGAGTAGTATTCAATGGTTAAAGTAGGCTAAGATCATTGCTATGGTCTACAGAAGGTGAGAAATATTGAATAACTATTAGAAAAATCTATAGATAATTGTAGATGGTAATATTTGAAGGATGACCATTAAAAGAATAAAGTTTCCAAATGAGCAGAGGATCAAACAAGGGAATATGAAAATTTTATCAATACAACAGAAGACAGAAAAGAAGAACAAAAAGAAGCAAAGGAAAAGGAGGACAAATATAAAATTGAAAGTGGTAAGTATCAGTCCAAATATTTTAGCAATCACAATACGTAAATAGCGATGAAAATGGAAAAAGACTTACCAATTCAATATTAACCAAAAGGAAGCTGATGTAGCAATAATTTCAAAAAACAAAATTTAAAGAAAACAATGTAAATAGGGATGATAATAAAAGTAACAATCTACAATGAAGATACAAGAATCAGGAACAGAATGCTCCTAACAATATGGCCTTGAAATAGCTAAAGCAAAACCTTACAGTATTATGAAGAGAAATTGGCAACCAGACACTTTATTAGGAGGTTTCTGGTTTTCATACTGTGACTAGAAAGATTGTCCTCTCTGCACAATTATAAAATGGTCTGTGTTTTCTCTGAATACACTTATCTCATCCAGCTGCACTGGGCTGAATCCTGGCCAGTGCTGGCATCACCATGGATTGCTCAGAGATTCCTTGGAAGAAGGAAAGCGCCTCATTCTCACTGTGGAGCTGCAGCTGTTCTTGCTTATTGGTGTCAGTGCTTTACCATGCGGCCTCTAGCTTGTGTCTGCATGGGATTGAGCAGCACACATGAGTCACCTCTCATGTCTCCTGAATGTCCTTTCCAACTAGCTTCCTTCTCCTCACGTTCTTCAGAACATCCTCCAAGGGTTACAACATTCATCCTGCCACCATGAGCATCTAACTAACTGCCACCCTAGATCCACTCTTGTGGATCAAAGCTTTCATTGCAAATATTTTTTATAGTTCATCCCTTTTTCCCCACACTTTTCAAATGTTTGATGCCAAATTTATTTATACTTGGTCCAAGAATTTTGTTTGTTTGTTTGTTTGTCAATGATTTTGTAAAAGTGTTAAAGAACTTGCCATAGCCAGGATGCCACATATCCTTAAATCCATGGTGGAGGGTCACACTAACTGATAATATTTCATTTTCTCAAGGTGGGAAGGGATAGTAAAGATGTGTGTGTGTGTGTGTGAGTGTGCATATGTGGACATGGTATAACTCCCTCTTCTAACATACTTTGGCCATGGAGAGATAATTCATGGTTCCCTTCTTCATTATTCAATGTTTTGACTATGGCAAATGCACAAGTAGCAAACTGCCTGGGTGGCAATTATTTGTGTAAATGTAAACTTGGGTGAAAAATCGTGGACTTTAATAGAAAATATCACCTTCTTCATAAATCTAGAAAAGCAAAAGGATATTCGGTGAACATTCTCCTTTCCTACCATTTTCTCCAGCCTCCATGCTTTCTTCCCCACAGTCATTATATCAACATATTATGTGGATATTTTATGTAAATTCAAACAAATATGATTATATATTCCTTATAAGGGGACATACCAGAGTACTTGAACTTGCACTTTATACTTCATCATAT
Source organism: Choloepus didactylus (assembly GCF_015220235.1). Classification (NCBI taxonomy): domain Eukaryota; kingdom Metazoa; phylum Chordata; class Mammalia; order Pilosa; family Megalonychidae; genus Choloepus; species Choloepus didactylus. Next base: position 12,728,510 of record NC_051325.1, on the reverse strand, counting down.
ATCCTGGAGATCTTTCCCTATTTGTCAAAGGGTTCTTTGTCATTATTTTAGTAAAAGCAGTACAATATTCCATTTAAGGACCTGCCCTTGTTCACGTAATCCGTGTTCTGTTGTGGGCACTCTGGTTGTTCTTACAACACTGCTGTGAGAACAACCTCACACGTGTCACACTCAGCAGAGGGGTGATGATTTCTGCAGGACGACTGTCTAGAATTGAGTGAAACTGCTGAGTCCAAGGACATGGACATTGGTAATTTGCTAACTATATTTTACATGAAACATTAAGTTCTGTCTTGAGTGGCCCAGGGGGCTTGTTGCACACAGAATAGTCTGCAGAATATAAATTGTTGCATTAAAATTTTCAATGGACTTTCCTGGCAAGAGCCTGATAGCCATTTTGTGGGCCAGGTAGCTCAGCCAGCATGCCCTCTTCTTCTTTTTGTGTGGAGCTAATGCTGACGAGGGGATGCACAGGGACTTCATTCTCATCCTGCCTTACTTCTCCACCCCAGTGAGGCAGGTGGTAAGTACATTGGCTCTGGTCTCATTTGGCCTGAAAACTGGAAACAACTTAGCCATCCAATAGTCAAGATGAATTAAACTTGGTGCAGCCATTACAAAGATTGGTATGAAAACTTGGAGAAATATTTAAAATATATTAGGTGACGGAAAAGGGTGGACTGTAAAACTGCACTTACTTTATAGGAACAAAGGTAGAAGAAAATAGGCAAAATTAGGGTACTTTTGTTAGGGCAAAGAGTTATGGGTAATTGCAACCTTTATTTATTATTACTTTTTAATTTAATACTTTTGTTTTGAAATAATTTAAGACTCAGAAGAAGCAAAAATACTTCAGAGAGTACACTTCACTCAGCCTCCCCTAGTGATAAGATCTTACATATTATAGTACACTGTCAAAACCAGGAAATTGACATGGGCACAATCCTGTTAACACAAACATAAGCCTATTACTGTATTATTTTTATAATAAAATATTATTTATTATAACAATTTATTTGGTATAAATATAAACCACCTCATAGTAACCATATAGTACATATAATAGACTGCTCCCCCACCCCATCCCCAAATAATTGGAAATGAAGTTGCACATAAAGCAAGCAATGCAGAATTAAATTTTAATCCATCATTTAAAGATAGTGTTTGTTTTAGTTTTTGGTAAAAAGAAGGTAAACAAGATGAACTATATTTGAGGATGATTGTTAATTTTTGTTAGCATATATAAAAATGCAGTCCCTCCTTTACCCTGGACTTTTTATTTTGAATAAGTAACTTTGGATCTTAGTGCATCTATGGCTTATTTTTATTTTAATCAGTCACAAATTCCTTTTGAAATTAGGTAACATTTAAAAAAAATAAGCAATCCAGCAATTCCATTCCTAGGTATATACTCAACTGAAGTGTATACATTTGCTCACCAAAATACATAAATAGTATGTCCATAAAAGCAATAGTCATAATAACTCCAAACTGGAAACCCCTAAAAGCACATCTATATTACAACGAATAAGTAAATCATGCTATATTTCCACAATGGATGCCGCAATAAGAATGCATGAACTACCACTATGTACAACTATACACATAAGTCTCAGAATTATCATCTTGAGTGAAAGAAGGCACACAAGAGAGTACATACTGCATAATTCATTTATATAAAGTAGAAGAACAGTCAAGACTAATCTATGCTGTTAGAGGTCAGAATAGTGGTTACCCTTGGGTGGGTAGTGACTGAAAGGGGGGCACAAAGTGAACTTCTGGGTGTGCTGGGAATGTTTTCTTTGTTCATCTGGATGCTGGTTTCATGGGTGTGTTCACTTTGTGAAAACTCATCAAGATTATCATATGTGGCCTTTTCTGTATGTTTATTAAACTTTAAAGTATTTGAAAATAAACACATAAGCAAGCACTTGTTTATGTGTTTATTTTCTGTCATCATCCTTCAAGGGCTTTCCTCCCCTAATAATGACAAGCAGTTTCTAAGATCCCATCTACAAGGTCTGCTCAAAGTCTTTGTCTTTCATTGGTTCCTTTTTCTTTGGATTTGTAGGAATTCCAGGGAATACTGTCAAGCTCTATGAACTCATCCTTGTGACTGCTTGGTGCTGTTTGTAAGGGGCTTCGATATCCATCCTTCTGTCTTTTTCATTGTTGTGTCTCCATCCTTCAGCAGTTCTGCCAAGGATGCTTTGCCCCAGATGGTGGACCCAAAAGAAATGCATTTCTCCCCAAAGCAACACAAAACAAGGCTAACACAACTAACAAAATGCTTCAAAATTTTCCCATAGGAAATACCGGACTACAACACAGAAAAGAAGGATTTAAAAGGGTTTATAAAGAGGAGGATTGTGGGAAGATGGCAGAGTAGGAAGTTGCAGGAATCAGTCCCTCCACCAAAACAGCTACTAAACAGGCAGGAACTGTCTGAATCAACTATTTTGAAGTTCCAGAGTCCAGTAAAATACTACACAGCATCCAGAGAAGAGGAGGAAGAAGCTGGTAAGTTATAGTAAATACCAGTGAATTGCTTTCTCTGCACAGTGATTACCTTTGCCCAACCCCCACTCTCAGAGCAGGCAGCAATGGGGTGTGACCCTTGGCACAGCTTGCTGGTGCCAGGATGGGTTATATAGACCCAGTCCTACAAACTCCAAGGGGGTGTGGTCTGATTATAGACCTTTACCTTTGATCAGTTACTTCAGATCACTGGGGTCCAGCTCTGAGGACAGCCATCATTCCAAGTCCCCTCCAGCAAAAGCAGGAAAAGAATCTTAAAAGACAGTAACCTTCCGTGTCAGGGATTGATTTGGGTGATGAATGTACAACTATGTAATGTACTGTGAACAATCGAAAGTACGATTTGTTTTATATGACTGCGTGGTATATGAATATACCTCAATAAAATGAAGATTAAAAAAAAAAAAAAAAAAGACATAATGCTGAGCAAAATAAGCCAGGCACAAAAAGAGAGATATTGTATGTTACCACTAATGTGAATTCTGTGAAAAATGTACAATGTTTTATACTGTAGAATGTAGGGGACCTAGAGATACCAATTAGTGGAGGGGGAATGATAATCTAATAAGAACAGATAAACTATGGAGGGTAATCTCAATGTTATGGGAATGCTCAGGAATGATTATGGTTTGTAAACTTTCTTGGATATAGTAAGATCATGTTGGAAGCAATAGAGTTATTTTAGGTTTTTTTTTTTCTCTTATTCCTTTGTTTTCTTAGGGGTTGTTAATTTTCTTGGGGTATGGTAGGAACATGTTGGAAGCAATGTAGTTATTTTAGATTATTTGTTTTTCTTACTCCTCTGTTTGGACATGGTTTATTAATTTTCTTGGGGTATGGTAGGAACATATTGGAAGCAAAGTAGTTATTTTAGGTTATTTGTTTTCCTTAATCCATTGCTTTGTTTGAAATGTTGTGGGGTTTTTTTTGGTTGTTGTTTGCCTGTTTGTTTTTAATTTTTTGATAAACAAAGTTAAAAAATTGAAAAAAAATCAGTAGAAAAATGGGAGTAAAAACTAAATGACAAATAGGGTGGGATGGGGGGATGGTTTGGGTATTCTCTTTTCACTTTTATTTTTTATTCTTATTCTGATTCTTTCTGATGTAAGGAAAATGTTCAGAAATAGATTGTGGTGATGAACGCATAACTATATGATCATACTGTGAACAGTTGATTGTATACCATGGATGACTGTATGGTTTGTGAATATATTTCAATAAAACTGAATTAAAAAAAAAAAAAAGACAGTAACCTTCCTCAAAACTACAGAAAACAGTTAAAGGGCTTTATTAACTGGGCAAGTGCTGAATCAGGAAAACTACAGCTACAAAAGCCATAGAAGAAGCTCCTGGTGCCCTTGCTGATCCCTCCCCCACTCCCTTGAGCTAGCAATATAACAGATTATATAGCCCATCCTGGACAAAGGCTGCATAGGAGACTTAAAGACAATATACTTCCTCAGAGCTGCAGAGGACAGTTGAAGGGCTACATTTGCTGAGCAGGTGCTGAGTCAAGAAAATGCAGCTTTGGGAAGCTGTGGAAGAAGTTCCTGGCACCGTTCCCACCTCGTCCCTCTTCCCCTCCTCAGGGCAGCTTGGAGCTGGCCATTATTCCCTTTGTGGGTTCCTGGCCTTGTTTTGGCTGGGAAAGACTGACTTGGGAAACTCCTCTCTGGCATGCCCCACCTTCCAGAATTTGGCCTCTAGGCAAAAGCAGCTTACGACAATAAAAGCAGAGTAAGAAACAATTGAGTCAGGCAGCCTGTGGAAAGGCTTACCTGCTTAAGACCTTCAGTGGAACACCCAAGAGAAGGAGAAAATCTGTTTCCTAGAAAGTAGAGGGGGCATTCAAACTCCTGTAAACAGAGCAACTCCTATGGCCACTAGCATGCCCAAGCCTAGGACAAGAGCCAGGCCCAGAAAAGACAGGGAGAACCCTGCATTTTGCATTCAACTTGGGCTGACTTTTCTGATAGGAAGGCTGAATTCTGATGGAGAGAACCAGCCAACACAAAGCCAATTTGCAAAGACAGCGAAAGGTATTTTTTGCTTAGCTTTGCTTGGTTTTGTTAGATCCTGACACTCAGAAATCTCTGTCATATCACCAGCTGGATACAAACTCAAGAAACAGGAAATGATGACCCATCCAAAGGAAGAGGATAAAGATCCAGAAGACATCAATAAGGAAGACCAGGTTGTGGACATACTGGAAAAAGACTTTTGAAAAATGATCTTTGGTATACCCAAAGAGACAAAGGAAAATACAGAGAACGAACTAAAGGTTATCTGGAAAACAATGAATGAACAAAATGAGAATCTCAGCAAAGAGACATAAATTTTTAAAAGGAACCAAACAGAACTGCTGGAGTTGAAGTCCACAATAACTGAAATGAAAAATTCCCAGGAAGCTTTCAACAGCAGATTAGAGCTGGCAGAAGAAAGAATCAATGAACTCAAAGGCAAGACAATGGAAATGATTCAGGCTGAGGAGCAGGAAAAAAAAAAAAGAATTATAAAAAGTGAAAATAGCCTGAGAGACCTCTGGGACAGCATCAAGCATACCAATATACACATTACGGGAGTTCCATAAGAAGAAGAAAAGCAGAAAGAATGTTTAAAAAAAAAAAAAAGACAGAAAACTTTCCAAACTTAGCAAAAGATGTGAATATAAATATCCAAAAATCCAAAAGATCACCAAACAGGAAAAACTTGAAGCAAAATATGCCCCATCACATACTCATCACACTGTAGAATTCAAATGACAAGGAGAGAGCACTGAAAGCTGCAAGAAAAAAGCAATGTGTTATGTATAAGGGAGTCCCAATTAGATTAAGTTCCAATTTCTCATCAGAAACCATGGAGGCAAGAAAGCTGTGGTACAAAATATTTAAAGTGCTGTAATAAAACAATTGCTAACCAAGGATTTTATGTACAATGAGACTTCAAAAATGAAGGAGAGATTAAGACATTCCCAGATAAACAAAGGCTGAGGGAGCTCATCACCACTAGACCTGCCCTCCAAGCAATGCTAAAGGGACTTCTTCAGCCTGAAAGGAGACGATACTATAAATGGTTCAAAGTAGCATAAAGAAATGAAGACCTCTGGTACAGGTAATTATAAAAATATTACCGTATTGTATTTTTTGGTATGTAACTCCACTTCTTACTTTGTACAGGTACTAAAATGCAAAGGCATTAAAAGTAATGATAAATCTATGGTTTTGGACATACAATGTACCAAGATATAATTTGTAACAAGTACGAAAAAAGGCGGAGGGAGAGGGGAATAGGAAAAGTATGGGTGTATGCTATTGAAGTCAAGTTGGTATCATCAAATATGCTTGTGAAGATTTAGAATGTTAAATTTTAATCCCATGGGAACCACAAGGAAAATGTATGGAAACATATTCACAAAGAAATGAGAAGGGGCTTTATATGGTGCAATACAAAAAATCAAATAAATATGAAAGTAGGTATTAGCAGAAGAATTGAGGGACAAAAAAGTGTGACTCACAAAGACCAAATAGCAAAATGACAGAAGAAAGTCTTTCAGTATCAGTAGTTCCTTTAAATGTAAATGGATTAAACTTCCCAGTCAAAAGGCAGACAAAAACATGACCCAACTATATGCTGTTTCTAAGAGACCCACACTAAATTCAAAGACATAAGTAGGATGAAAGTGAAAGGATGGAAAAACATATACCATGCAAGTAGTAACCAAAAGAGAGTTGGGGTACCCATACTAATATCAAATAAAATAGACTTTAAATCAAAAACAGTAACAAGGGACAAAGACAGTCATTATATACTGATAAAGGGGTCAATTTAACAAGGAGATGTAACAATTATAAATATGTGCACCTAACAGCAGAGCCCCAAAATATATGAATCAAACACTGACAGATTTGACAGAAGAAATGTATGGTCTACATTAATAATAGGAGACTTCAATACACCACCTTCAATAATGGATAGAACATTTAGACAGAAGGTCAACAAGGAAATAGAAGACTTGAATGATACTCTAAACCAACGAGACCCAACAGACATATATAAAACACTTCAACCAACAGCAACAGATTATACATTCTTCTTGGCTCGTTTTCCAGGATGTACCATAGGTAGATCACAAAACAAGTCTCAATAAATTCAAATATACTGCAATCATACAGGGTGTCTTTTCACCACAATGGAATGAAGCTAGAAATCAATAATAGAGATAGAAATGGAAAATTCCAAATATGTGGAATTTTAACAAAGTACTCTTAAATAACCAATGGGTTAAAGAGGAAATCACAGGGGAAATTAGGAAATATCTTGAGGCTAATTAAAATGAAAATACCACATACCAAAACTTATGGGATGCAAAAAAAACAGTGCTTAGAGGGAAACTTATAGATCTAAATTTAAAAAGAAGAGCAAACTAAACCCAAAGTAAGCAGAAGGAAGGACATAACAAAGATAAGAGATAAATCAAATTGAGAATAAAAAAACAATAGAGGGAATCAACAAAAACAAAAGTTGGTTCTTTGAAATGATCTACAAAATTGACAAACCTTTAGCTAGACTGACAAAGAAAAAGAAGACACAAACAAAAAAAAGAAAAAATGAAAAGGGGGACATTACTACTGACCCCACTGAAATAAAAAGTACTATAAGAGGATACTATAAAAAACTTTATGCCAACAAATTAAATAACTTAAATGAAATTGACAAATTCCTAGAAACACACAAACTATCTACTGTTATTCAAGAAGGAATAGAAGGTCTTAACAAACCAATAACTAGTAAAGAGATTGAATCAGTAATCAAAAACCTCCCACCAAAGAAATCTCAGGACCAGGTGGCTTCACAGGGGGATTTTACCAAACATCTTGAGAAGAATTAACACCAATCCTGTTCAAACTCTTCCAAAATGTTGAAGAGGACATAATACTCTCCAACTCATTCTATGAGTCCTACATCACCTGCATACCAAAGCCAGATAAACACCACAAGAAAAGAAAACTACAGACTAATCTCCCCTATGAATATAGATGCAAAAATATTTAATAAAAACTAGCAAACCAAATCCAACAGTACATCCAGAGAATTATATACCATGGTTTACTGGGATTTATCCCTGGTATGCAAGGGTGGTGCAACATAAAAAAAATCAACTAATGTAATACACCATATTAACTGAATGAAGGAAAAAAACCACATGTTCCCCACAATTGATGCAGAAAAAGCATTTGAAAAAATCCAGCATCCCTTCTTGATAAAAGCACTTAGAAAACTGGGATTAGAAGGAAACTTCCTTAACATGATAAAGGGCATCTATGAAAAACCCACAGCTAACATCATACTTACTAGTAAAAGATTGAAAGCTTTCCTTCAAAGATCAGGAACAAGACAAGGATGCCTACTCTCACCACGTTATTCAATATTGCACTGGAAGTTCTACTTAGAGCAATTAGGCAAAAGGAAGAAAAAGAAAGGCATCCAAATTAGAAAGGAAGAGGTAAAACTTTCCCTGTTTGCAGATGACAGGATCCTATATACAAAAAATCCTGAAAAATCCACAAGAAAGCTACTGGAACTAATAAATTCAGCAAAGTGGTGGGATACAAGATCAAGACTCAAAACTCAGTAGTGTTTCTATACAGTAGTAATGAACAATTGGAAGAAAAAATCCATTTACAATAGCAACCACAAGAATCAAATATCTAGGAATAACTCTAAGGATATACACTCTAAGGATATACACTCTAAGGATATACACAGAAAAAACAAAACATTGCTAAAAGAAATAAAAAAGACCCAAATAAATGGAAGAATAGTCCATGTCCATGGGTTGGAAAACAAAATATTGTTAAGATGTCAATACTACCCAAGGGATTCACAGATTCAATGCAATCCCAATTGAAATTCCTACAACTTTCTTTGCAGAAATGGAAAAGCCAATCATCAAATTAATATGAAAGGATAAAAGACCCTGATTACTCAATACCATCTTGAAAAAGAAGAATGAAGTTGGAGGACTCATGCTTCCTGATCTTAAAAATTATTACAAACCTACAGTAATCCAAACAGCATGACATTGGCATGAGGATAGACATATAGAAGAGTGGAATCAAACTGAGAGTTCTGAAATCAACCTTCACATTTATGGCCAACTGATTTTTGACAAGGCTGCCAAAAGATGAATAGTCTCTTCAACAAATGCTGCTGGGAAGACTGAATGTCCTTATGCAAAAGATGGGAGGTAGACTCCTACCTCACACCGCATACAAAAAACAACTCAAAATGGATCAAAGACTTAAATATAAGAACCAGAACTATAAAGCTCCTAGAAGAAAACAGGAAATCATCTTCAGGACCTGTGTTAAGCAATGGTTTTTTAGACATTAACATTCTAATCACAAACAAAAGAAAAGATACATAAATGAGACTTAATCAAAATTTAAAATGTTTGTGCATCAAAGGACTTTATTATGAAAGTAAAAAAAACAACCTATAAAATGGGAGAAAATATTTGGAAACCACATATCCAATAAGGGTTTAATATCCAGAATATATAAAGAAATCCTTAAACTCAACAGCAAGAAGACAAACAACCCAATTTAAAAATGGGCAAAAGGCTTGAGTAGACATTTTTCCGGAGATATACAAATGGCCAAAAAGCACATGCAAAGATGTTCAACATCATTAGCTATTAGGGGAATACAAATCAAAACTACAATGAAATACCCTTTCACACCCACTAGAAAGGCTATTAAAAAGCAAAATTACAAGTGCTAGAGAGGATGTCAAGAAAGAGGAACTCTCATTTACTGCTGGAGATGTAAAATGGTAAAGCCACTATGGAAGATAGTTCAGTGGTTCCTTAGAAAGTTAAGTATAGAATTACCATATTACCTGGCAATCCTGGTATATACCCCAAAGAATTGGTATATACCCCAAAGAATTGAAAGCAGGAATCAAACAGATATTTGCACACTGATGTTCACAGAGGCATTATTCACAATTCCAAAAGATGAAAACAATCCATGTGTCCATCAACCAATGAATGGATAAATAAAAGGAAGTATAAATATATATAATAAATATTATCCAGCTGTAAAAATAAGTAAAGTTCTAATACATTTGACAATATGGATGAAACTTGAAGATATCATGTTGAGTGAAATAAATCAGACACAAAAGGGCAAATATTGTATGATGATCTCACTGATAGAAAATAATTAGAATAAGAAAATTCACACATTCAGAAAGTAGAATATAGGTTATCAGGGGTTGGGGTTGGGGTAGGGTATGGGAAGTTAATGCTCAATTTGTATAGAGTTTCTATTTGGGTTGACAGAAAAGTTTTGGTGATGGATGGGGGTCATGGTGGTACAACATTGTGAATGTAATTAACAGCACTGAATTATATGCTTGAATGTGGTTAAAGGGGGAAATTTTAGGTTATACATATGTTAGTAGAATAAAAATTTTAAATAAAATAAAAAACATAGGACTGTGCAACACAACAGTGAACCTTAATGTAAACAGAGGACTATAGTTAATAGTACAATTATAAAAATGTTCTTTCATGAATTGTAACAAATGTACCACACTAATGGAAGGTGTTGATAAGGGGTAGTATATAAGAGCTCTGCATTTTTTGCATGATTTTTCTGTAAACCTACAACTTCTCTAATAAAAAAAAAAAAAAGAAAAGAAAAAAGGGTATATTGGATACCACTCTTCTTAAGATCCATTGGACAACAGGATTCCCTCCTACTGATCCAGAAATTTCATTCCCTGAAATGGGAATCCTCTTCACTTTGTGACCCTCCTCTGTGTCCAGGGTCCTAGGTTTCAGGAAGCAAAAGAGTAGGTACAAATTTCATCATTTCAGTGGAGATGGTCTGTCTCCAATAAAGAACACTTTTCAGCATTAAATAGGATATTTAATGTCTCAATCTGAAAGATTCCCCTACTAATGCAATCAGTATTTTCCTACCTTACATCTTGATAAGAAACGGCTTACCAAAATGATCCGTCCTAGAACAAAAGAGGGATTCTCCTCAGCAATAAACATTACCTTCCATTTTGGAGTTCAGGAGCTGTTTATAGCTCCCCACACCACAAACACAGAGGACAGTGCTATTTCAATACACATGCTATAGTATTCAGTGTCTCTGTGATAATGTGGCTTAACAAATTAGTCCAAATTTCAGTGGCTTCCAGCAACAAATATTTAGTTCTTAGTTTAGTTTAGTTTCGGTTCTTATTTTGTTCCAACAAATATTTAGTTCTTGCTCCTGGTCTGTAAGTCAGCTGTAGTGGTCTGTTCTAGGTTATCGGTCTGAACACTACTTGTGGGTCTTTCATTCTGGGATCTGAGATGAAGGAGCAATGGCTACCTTAAGCACACTATTCTTAGGGCAAAGAGTTGGAGCTGAAAAATACTGGAAGAAAATTCTAATATTATTTAAAACCTCTGCTTGGGACTGGGTCCCTGTGACTTGTGCCTATGTCCATCTCATTGGCCAAGGTGAGTCACATGGCTAAGTCTAACATCAATGGATTGGGGAAGAGACTTCTCCCATGGGGAAGGACAGAAGAGTGATTGTTTGTGAAAAATAATACAGTAAAAAACACACACACATCCTAAATGGTATTAAACATCATTACCCAATGTGTGAACCAGAGATAAAGTATCATAAGAATCACTTCCACTTTGGGTAGTATGGTAGACTAAACTCCCTGAAGGACCCTTCTACTGTGGAACAGGTAAATCTTACATGGAATACATTATTTACTGCTTTGTTGGGCTTGTAGGATGTAAGAAGTAGAAAAAATAATGAGCTCAAACCAGAGTGGAGAACAATAAGCCAGGCACACACACAAGAAATGATAGATTACCCTGAGGACAAAAGCTACTATCAGCATTTCCAGAGATAAAAGGGCATGCACATGTGGGGCAAGGGTGGGAGAGGATGAAAGTTGATGATATGGGAAACTGGGTTTGAGATTCCAGGATTAAGCTGGGTACCTTTGAAGGGGTCTCAAGTCAGTAGTACCTCTGGATCTTTGCAGAATCAGTTATGAATCCCCTCTGGAGGAAAGCATCTTCAATTTAGGCTCTCAAGTTTTCCTCACATTAAATTATGAAATATGAGCTCAAAATCAAAGATTATCAAATATAAAAGGAAACACTTCACCATGAATGAGAGTCAGCAGAAATAACAAATGACATATTTAGATACCCAAAGACTTCACAAAAAAGAGTAATCAAGAAGAGACTAAAAATGGCAAGGTGGATTTGGAAAAGGATAAATTAAAATTTTTACAAATAAAAATATAATTGTTGAAATACAAAGCAACTTATTGGATTAATTAAATTAAATATCATACATAATTCAAAATTTGTAAACCGTAAGATAGAGCTGAAGAAATTTCCCAAAATTCAGCACAGAGAGACAAAGTGATAGAAAATGTAAACAACAGATAAGGAAACATGGAGGATAAAATGAGCAGATCTAGCAGATAGAAAATCAGAATTCCATAAGAGATAGTAGAGAGAATGAGAGATAGTATTTTAAGAGATAGTGGTTGAGGTGACATAGCACAGTCATCCCTCAACAGAGGACCCGGGGTGCACAGCCTGGAAGAGGGGCCCACTTGCAAGTCTCAGGAGCCATACGCCAATACCAAGGACTTGTGGGTCAGTGGCAGAGACAAACTGTGGCAGGACTGAACTGAAGGATTAGACTATTGCAGCAGCTTTAAAACTCTAGGATCACCAGGGAGATTTGATTGTTAGAGCCAACCCCCCTCCCTGACTGCCCAGAAACACGCCCCATATACAGGGCGGGCAACACCAACTACACACGCAAGCTTGGTACACCAATTGGACCCCACAAGACTCACTCCCCCACTCACCAAAAAGGCTAAGCAGGGGAGAACTGGCTTGTGGAGAACAGGTGGCTCGTGGACGCCACCTGCTGGTTAGTTAGAGAAAGTGTACTCCACGAAGCTGTAGATCTGATAAATTAGAGATAAGGACTTCAGTTGGTCTACAAATCCTAAAAGAACCCTATCAAGTTCAGCAAATGCCAAGAGGCCAAAAACAACAGAAAATTATAAAGCATATGAAAAAACCAGACGATATGGATAACCCAAGCCCAAGCACCCAAATCAAAAGATCAGAAGAGACACAGCACCTAGAGCAGCTACTCAAAGAACTAAAGATGAACAATGAGACCATAGTACGGGATACAAAGGAAATCAAGAAGACCCTAGAAGAGCATAAAGAAGACATTACAAGACTAAATAAAAAAATGGATGATCTTATGGAAATTAAAGAAACTGTTGACCAAACTAAGAAGATTCTGGACACTCATAGTACAAGACTAAAGGAAGTTGAACAACGAATCAGTGACCTGGAAGATGACAGAATGGAAAATGAAAGCATAAAAGAAAGAATGGGGAAAAAAATTGAAAAACTCGAAATGGACCTCAGGGATATGATAGATAATATGAAACGTCCGAATATAAGACTCCAGAAGGGGAAGAAAAGGGTAAAGGTCTAGGAAGAGTATTCAAAGAAATTGTTGGGGAAAACTTCCCAAATCTTCTAAACAACATAAATACACAAATCATAAATGCTCAGCGAACTCCAAATAGAATAAATCCAAATAAACCCACTCCGAGACATATTCTGATCACACTGTCAAACACGGAAGAGAAGGAGCAAGTTCTGAAAGCAGCAAGAGAAAAGCAATTCACCACATACAAAGGAAACAGCATAAGACTAAGTAGTGACTACTCAGCAGCCACCATGGAGGCGAGAAGGCAGTGGCACGATATATTTAAAATTCTGAGTGAGAAAAATTTCCAGCCAAGAATACTTTATCCAGCAAAGCTCTCCTTCAAATTTGAGGGAGAGCTTAAATTTTTCACAGACAAACAAATGCTGAGAGAATTTGCTAACAAGAGACCTGCCCTACTGGAGATACTAAAGGGAGCCCTACAGACAGAGAAACAAAGAAAGGACAGAGAGACTTGGAGAAAGGTTCAGTACTAAAGAGATTCGGTATGGGTACAATAAAGGATATTAATAGACAGAGGGGAAAAATATGACAAACATAAACCAAAGGATAAGATGGCTGATTCAAGACATGCCTTCACGGTTATAACGTTGAATGTAAATGGATTAAACTCCCCAATTAAAAGATATAGATTCGCAGAATGGATACAAAAAAATGAACCATCAATATGTTGCATACAAGAGACTCATCTTAGACACAGGGACACAAAGAAACTGAAAGTGAAAGGATGGAAAAAAATATTTCATGCAAGCTACAGCCAAAAGAAAGCAGGGGTAGCAATATTAATCTCAGATAAAACAGACTTTAAATGCAGGGATGTTTTGAGAGACAAAGAAGGCCAGTACATACTAATAAAAGGGGGCAATTCAACAAGAAGAAATAACAATCGTAAATGTCTATGCACCCAATCAAGGTGCCACAAAATACATGAGAGAAACACTGGCAAAACTAAAGGAAGCAATTGATGTTTCCACAATAATTGTGGGAGACTTCAACACATCACTCTCTCCTATAGATAGATCAACCAGACAGAAGACCAATAAGGAAACTGAAAACCTAAACAATCTGATAAATGAATTAGATTTAACAGACATATACAGGACATTACATCCCAAATCACCAGGATACACATACTTTTCTAGTGCTCATGGAACTTTCTCCAGAATAGATCATATGCTTGGACATAAAACAAGCCTCAATAAATTTAAAAAGACTGAAATTATTCAAAGCACATTCTCTGACCACAATGGAATATAATTAGAAGTCAATAACCATCAGAGACTTAGAAAATTCACAAAAACCTGGAGGTTAAACAACACACTACTAAACAATCAGTGGATTAAAGAAGAAATAGCAAGAGAAATTGCTAAATATATAGAGACGAATGAAAATGAGAACACAACATACCAAAACCTATGGGATGCAGCAAAAGCAGTGCTAAGGGGGAAATTTATAGCACTAAACGCATGTATTAAAAAGGAAGAAAGAGCCAAAATCAAAGAACTAATGGATCAACTGAAGAAGCTAGAAAATGAACAGCAAACCAATCCTAAACCAAGTACAAGAAAAGAAATAACAAGGATTAAAGCAGAAATAAATGACATAGAGAACAAAAAAACAATAGACAGGATAAATATCACCAAAAGTTGGTTCTTTGAGAAGATCAACAAGATTGACAAGCCCCTAGCTAGACTGACAAAATCAAAAAGAGAGAAGACCCATATAAACAAAATAATGAATGAAAAAGGTGACATAACTGCGGATCCTGAAGAAATTAAAAAAATTATAAGAGGATACTATGAACAACTGTATGGCAACAAACTGGATAATGTAGAGGAAATGGACAATTTCCTGGAAACATATGAACAACCTAGACTGACCAGAGAAGAAATAGAAGACCTCAACCAACCCATCACAAGCAAAGAGATCCAATCAGTCATCAAAAATCTTCCCACAAATAAATGCCCAGGGCCAGATGGCTTCACGGGAATTCTACCAAACTTTCCAGAAAGAACTGACACCAATCTTACTCAAACTCTTTCAAAACATTGAAGAAAATGGAACACTACCTAACTCATTTTATGAAGCTAACATCAATCTAATACCAAAACCAGGCAAAGATGCTACAAAAAAGGAAAACTACCGGCCAATCTCCCTAATGAATATAGATGCAAAAATCCTCAACAAAATACTTGCAAATCGAATCCAAAGGCACATTAAAAAAATCATACACCATGACCAAGTGGGGTTCATTCCAGGCATGCAAGGATGGTTCAACATAAGAAAATCAATCAATGTATTACAACACATTAACAAGTCAAAAGGGAAAAATCAATTGATCATCTCAATAGATGCTGAAAAAGCATTTGACAAAATCCAACATCCCTTTTTGATAAAAACACTTCAAAAGGTAGGAATTGAAGGAAACTTCCTCAACATGATAAAGAGCATATATGAAAAACCCACAGCCAGCATAGTACTCAATGGTGAGAGACTGAAAGCCTTCCCTCTAAGATCAGGAACAAGACAAGGATGCCCGCTGTCACCACTGTTATTCAACATTGTGCTGGAAGTGCTAGCCAGGGCAATCCGGCAAGACAAAGAAATAAAAGGCATCCAAATTGGAAAAGAAGAAGTAAAACTGTCATTGTTTGCAGATGATATGATCTTATATCTAGAAAACCCTGAGAAATCGACGATACAGCTACTAGAGCTAATAAACAAATTTAGCAAAGTAGCGGGATACAAGATTAATGCACATAAATCAGTAATGTTTCTATATGCTAGAAATGAACAAACTGAAGAGACACTCAAGAAAAAGATACCGTTTTCAATAGCAACTAAAAAAATCAAGTACCTAGGAATAAACTTAACCAAAGATGTAAAAGACCTATACAAAGAAAACTACATAACTCTACTAAAAGAAATAGAAGGGGACCTTAAAAGATGGAAAAATATTCCATGTTCATGGATAGGAAGGCTAAATGTCATTAAGATGTCAATTCTACCCAAACTCATCTACAGATTCAATGCAATCCCAATCAAAATTCCAACAACCTACTTTGCAGACTTGGAAAAGCTAGTTATCAAATTTATTTGGAAAGGGAAGATGCCTCGAATTGCTAAAGACACTCTAAAAAAGAAAAACGGAGTGGGAGGACTTACACTCCCTGACTTTGAAGCTTATTATAAAGCCACAGTTGCCAAAACAGCATGGTACTGGCACAAAGATAGACATATAGATCAATGGAATCGAATTGGGAATTCAGAGATAGACCCTCAGATCTATGGCCGACTGATCTTTGATAAGGCCCCCAAAGTCACTGAACTGAGTCATAATGGTCTTTTCAACAAATGGGGCTGGGAGACTTGGATATCCATATCCAAAAGAATGAAAGAGGACCCCTACCTCACACCCTACACAAAAATTAACTCAAAATGGACCAAAGATCTCAATATAAAAGAAAGTACCATAAAACTCCTAGAAGATAATGTAGGAAAACATCTTCAAGACCTTGTATTAGGCGGCCACTTCCTAGACTTTACACCCAAAGCACAAGCAACAAAAGAAAAAATAGATAAATGGGAACTCCTCATGCTTAGAAGTTTCTGCACCTCAAAGGAATTTCTCAAAAAGGTGAAGAGGCAGCCAACTCAATGGGAAAAAATTTTTGGAAACCATGTATCTGACAAAAGACTGATATCTTGCATATATAAAGAAATCCTACAACTCAATGACAATAGTACAGACAGCCCAGTTATAAAATGGGCAAAAGATATGAAAAGACAGTTCTCTGAAGAGGAAATACAAATGGCCAAGAAACACATGAAAAAATGTTCAGCTTCACTAGCTATTAGAGAGATGCAAATTAAGACCACAATGAGATATCATCTAACACTGATTAGAATGGCAGCCATTAAACAAACAGGAAACTACAAATGCTGGAGGGGATGTGGAGAAATTGGAACTCTTATTCATTGTTGGTGGGACTGTATAATGGTTCAGCCACTCTGGAAGTCAGTGTGGCAGTTCCTTAGAAAACTAGATATAGAGTTACCATTCGATCCAGCGATTGCACTTCTCGGTATATACCCGGAAGTTCGGAAAGCAGTGACACGAACAGTTATCTGCACGCCAATGTTCATAGCAGCATTATTCACAATTGCCAAGAGATGGAAACAACCCAAATGTCCTTCAGCAGATGAGTGGATAAATAAAATGTGGTATATGCACACGATGGAATACTACGCGGCAGTAAGAAGGAACGATCTCGTGAAACATATGACAACATGGATGAACCTTGAAGACATAATGCTGAGCGAAATAAGCCAGGCACAAAAAGAGAAATATTATATGCTACCACTAATGTGAACTTTGAAAAATGTAAAACAAATGGTTTATAATGTAGAATGTAGGGGAACTAGCAATGGAGAGCAATTAAGTAAGGGGGAACAATAATCCAAGAAGAACAGATAAGCCATTTAACGTTCTGGGGATGCCCAGGAATGACTACGGTCTGTTAATTTCTGATGGATATAGTAGGAACAAGTTCACAGAAATGTTTCTATATTAGGTAACTTTCTTGGGATAAAGTAGGAACATGTTGGAAGTTAAGCAGTTATCTTAGGTTAGTTGTCTTTTTCTTACTCACTTGTTATGGTCTCTTTGAAATGTTCTTTTATTGTATGTTTGTTTTCTTTTTAACTTTTTTTTCATACAGTTGATTTAAAAAAGAAGGGAAAGTTAAAAAAAAGAAAAAAAAAAAAAAAACAAGGAAAAAAAGATGTAGTGCTCCCTTGAGGAGCCTGTGAAGAATGCAGGGGTATTCACCTACCCCACCTCGATGGTTGCTAACATGACCACAGACATAGGGACTGGTGGTTTGATGGGTTGAGCCCTCTACCGTAGGTTTTACCCTTGGGAAGACAGTTGCTGCAAAGGAGAGGCTAGGCCTCCCTATAATTGTGCCTAAGAGCCTCCTCCCGAATGCCTCTTTGTTGCTCAGATGTGGCCCTCTCTCTCTAGCTAAGCCAACTTGAAAGGTGAAATCACTGTCCTCCCCCCTACGTGGGATCAGACACTCAGGGGAGTGAATCTCCCTGGTAACGTGGAATATGACTCCCGGGGAGGAATGTAGACCTGGCATCGTGGGACGGAGAACATCTTCTTGACCAAAAGGGGGATGTGAAAGGAAATGAAATAAGCTTCAGTAGCAGAGAGATTCCAAAAGGAGCCGAGAGGTCACTCTGGTGGGCACTCTTACGCACACTTTAGACAACCCTTTTTAGGTTCTAAAGAATTGGGGTAGCTGGTGGTGGATACCTGAAACTATCAAACTACAACCCAGAACCCATGAATCTCGAAGACAGTTGTATAAAAATGTAGCTTATGAGGGATGACAATGGGATTGGGAAAGCCATAAGGACCACACTCCACTTTGTCTAGTTTATGGATGGATGAGTAGAAAAATAGGGGAAGGAAACAAACAGACAAAGGTACCCAGTGTTCTTTTTTACTTCAATTGCTCTTTTTCACTCTAATTATTATTCTTGTTATTTTTGTGTGTGTGCTAATGAAGGTGTCAGGGATTGATTTAGGTGATGAATGTACAACTATGTAATGGTACTGTGAACAATCGAAAGTACAATTTGTTTTGTATGACTGCGTGGTATGTGAATATATCTCAATAAAATGAAGATAAGAAAAAAAAAAGAGATAGTGGTTGAGAATTTTCTAGAACTGATGAGAACTATCAATCCACAGGTACAGAGAATACAACTATTACTTACCAAGATAAGTAAAAGAGAAAACACATTTAAGCCCATGATAGTAGAACTGAAGAATCCCAATGATCAAGAGATCTTAAAAGTAGCCAAAGAGAAAAAATTAAGTCACCTACAAAGTAATGGAAATTAGAGTTACAGTAGATTTCTCGACCGCTTAACAATGGAAGCCAGAATAACATGCCAACCTAGAATTCTATACCCAGCAAAAATATCCTTCAAGAATTTTTGTGAAATAAAGACACTTTCACACAGAAACTCCAGAGAGTTTACGATGAAGAAACTTCTAAAGGATATTATTTAAAAAGAAAAATGATCCCAGAAAATCAGAGAAAAAAGAAGGAATGATGAACAAAGAAAATAGTAAGTACGATATGTCTAAAGCTTGTTCTTCATAAAATTATAAAAAAAAAATCTAATTTGTGGGGTCTATCTTGGTTCAGATTCCTCCAAAAGAAGACCCTGAGATAAACAATTGGGTGCAAATCATTTATTTAGAATGTGATGCCAGGAAGCATAATGGTGTGGGGAAGTGAGACAGGGAGGGGAAGAAAGGCAATGGAAGGTACATCTCAGTAAGCAAGTAACTGCTGGAAAACTGGAACTTGATCCTGTTGGGGATCCTCTGAAAGTCTGTTTGTACCTCAGAATTTCCTCACCAATGAGTGAAGAAGCCGGGGTATTTATCCACCAACTTCTTTCCCTCATTGGCTGAGGATTGCTCTTTGTTGTCAACTCTTTGGGACTGCTGTAGGTGGAGCCTGCTCCTGCAACAAGTGAAAACTCCCAGAAGAGGCATGCAGATGCTCACAGCAGGAAGCCATCAGTGTGTGTAAATCCTGTCCGCCAAAGCTGCAAGTGGCTTCCAGGATGGACTAGGGAGATGTGGCAGGGCACTAACAGTGTCTGTGAAAAGTTTGAAACTCAAAATATATAGCGCTAAAATATGCAACAGTAACATTTAAGTTGAGAAATGGGTGATCAGAGTTAAATATTCTAACGTATTAATCAGGAGGAATGTTAAGATACTGTTAGTTTCTTAAGGTAAATGTGCAAGGTAAAATTTCAAGGATTTCACTAAATATTGCAACAATAGAAATAGCTTGTATAACTTTCAAATCAGTTAAGAATAGAAAAAGGGTCCAATAAAAAAGTAATAACTAATAATAAACAGAAGTATGAGAATGGCATGGGTGGGGATTATGGGTGATAAGCAGACCAGTAAGAATCTTTAAGGATGGACTCTGGGCACAAGCTCTGCCAGTGGATTCTTATATACCCTACAGTTTAAGAACCATGTGCAACAGTTTAAATGGCTTCCTGGAAAACTCTCATGAGAAGGTGGCAGAGCACTCGCTGGTTTAAAAAAAAAAAAAAACTGCACCACTGTAGCAGCAATAAAATATGGCCATAAATTATTTGATGCTCCTTCCTTCAAGAAGTGGGGCCTATCTTTTCTCCCTGTTGACGCTGGATAGACTCTGTGATTGCTCAGACCGGCAGCGCATGGCAGAAATAATGCTATGTGATCTACAAGGCTAGGTCATAACAAGTCAAAAAGCTTCTGCCTTTCCCCCAGGAAACACTTGTTCTTAGAACTCTATAAAGCCATGTAAAAAGTTCAGGTACTCTGAGGCTATCATGTTGGAGAGAGCATTTGTAGGCATTCTGGGCAACAGTCCCCACTGAGCCCATCCTTCAGCCATCCTAGCCTAGGCCCCAGACAAGGGGGTGAAGAAGCCATCTTGGAAGTGGATCCTCCAGCACCGGTGGTTTCAGCCCCCAGTTCATACTATCAGAGTCCCCATACACTGAGGAGCTACAATGGGCTGTCCCAGTTGTGCCCTTTCCGAATACTTGACTGTGCCAGTTTGAATGTATTATGTCCCCTCAAACGCCATTATCTTTGATGTAATCTTGTGTGGGCAGACCTATCAGTGTTAATTAGATTGTAATTCTTTGAGTGTTTCCATGGAGATGTGCCCCACCCAACTGTGGGTGATGACTCTGATTGG
Source organism: Choloepus didactylus (assembly GCF_015220235.1). NCBI lineage: Eukaryota > Metazoa > Chordata > Mammalia > Pilosa > Megalonychidae > Choloepus > Choloepus didactylus. Next base: position 12,707,590 of record NC_051325.1, on the reverse strand, counting down.
ATAATTCCCATGGAGGTGTTGACCTGCCCATTCAGGGTGGATCTGAATTAAATTACTGGAGCACTATATAAGATCAGACAGAAGGAGCAAGTTGCTACAGCCAAGAGGGACACTTTGAAGAATGCACAGAAGCTGAAAGAGTAGCTGCAGATGAAAGACAGTTTGAAGACGGCCATTGAAAGCAGACTCTTGCTCCGGAGAAGCCAAGAAAGGACAAACACCCCAAGAGCAACTTAGAGTGATAGTTTTGAGGAATTGCAGCCTAGACAGGAACATCCTGGGAGAAAGCCATTTTGAAACAAGAACTTTGGTGCAGATGCCAGCCACATGCCTTCGCAGCTAACAGAGATTTTCTGGATACCACTGGCCATCCTCCAGTGAAGCTACCCTTTGTTGATGGACACTTTATGACCTTAAGACTGTAACTGTGTAACCAAATAACCCCCCTTTTATAAAAGCCAATCCATTTCTGGTGTTTTGCATTCTGGCAGCATTAGCAAACTAGAACACTGACCAAAGAATATGTGAGCATAATAAAATAGGGTTTTATGCCACTAAATTTGGGGATAGGTTGTTATGCAGTAATTGATAACCAGAATACCTGACCTAGAAATTGGTCATTCATACAAAGAATGTCACTGTGCTGCCCTGCCCCACCCCTCCAAACACAAACCCAGAAGCTCCTAGTGTCCCTGTGTCCTGAGAAGCAGTGCAAAGAGACCAGAGTTAATGCGGATGAGTGTGAAATGAAAAGCAGTAACAGCTACAGGTATGGAGCTCGAGCCTGGGGACAGGTTCTTGCATAGAATTGGTGTTTCTGTGGTGGAATATTCTGCCCATAACTGTCTACACATCATATACATGTTCTTCACTTATTACCCTGCCTAGACTACAACTAAATAGAGACCCTTCATCCTCCTTCCGAAATGCCATGGTCTCTAGGAGATTGAGTTCAGCAGTTTCTTACATTTCAGTATAATTTAATGCAATGAAATGCTTTCTATCTGATACCTCAGAAAGTTGCTATTCCAGTGAGATAAAAAATTTGAAAGAAACAGAAGTGGAAATCTAGGTGATATTTGCATGTAACCCTTTGAAAGGTAAAGCAGAGCAGCTCTACCATCTCCCCCATCCCGTCTCCCTCCTCTAACTGCCGCTTTTTAATCCCCCCTCCTCCCTCTCAAACCCTCCCTTAGGAAACTTGCCTCTTAGTAGAAGAATAGTCGTCTCCGGTTTCAATTCTTCCTTTCTTGCAAACTCTGGGGCCGCCTCCATCAGCAGGATGTTAATGGGGTTTGCTTGCCCAGGACTCCAATACTCCAGGGGGTGAGGGCAATTTGGATGTTGGCCCAGGGGCGGTGGGAATGCTGGAGGAATTTCCCTTCCCATTTGGACTCCCTGACAGCCATGCTGTAGCTGCTTTCCCCGGAATTCACCTAGGAGAAAACACCTAGCCACAGCCAGGAGCCATGCATTTCTTCCGAAGACTCTACTCTTTACTTCATAAAGAAAACATACTACTTCTAGTTGCATTACTTTGAACGACTCATACACACACACATACACACATACATATACATATACATATACACATACACATACACATACACATACATATACATGTATACTCAGGTATGATTGTACTGAAAGACCTTTTGCCTGCTTTGGGCTTACTTTTCATCAAGACAGCCTTCATGTTAGCTGAGATCAGCTTCACCTGAGCCAGCCTGGATATAGAGGGCTGATGGCAAGTGTGTCCTTTCTGATCCCCACATCTCTCCCAGTGGAAGGCAGGTGGAAAGGGTGTTGGGTCTCAGGTGAGCCTGCCCTCAGGTAGGAAGATGCACCTTTGCTTCATACCTTCAATGTGGCCCAGAGGAGCCACACACCCATGATGGCCATGCATGACAGCTATGAAACATGATCGTGACAGCTAAGATGGGCCTGTAGATTGGTACATGGCCTCTGGTGGGAATTTTTCTAAGCATCTGCACTAACATTGCATGTTGTAAAAGGTAATATTGCCTTTTATTTGATACTCCCTGTATCAAATTTGATACTGCCTGAGCCATTTTTCTCATGGCCAGTAGAGCATGAAGGTTAAGATACCAGTTCTGACTCCAAACAGTGTGAATTTGAAACCCACTTATTGTGTAATTTCAGACAAGTAACTTTTCCATGATGTGGTTTTCCCTTCTATAAAAATGGGCGCACTAAGTGGTACCTACTACACAGGGATGTTGTGAGGATTAAATGAATTAATACATATAAAGCAGTTGGGCCAGTGTATGAAAATAGTAAATACTCTGCAAATATGGACCATGATTACTAAAATTTCTTTTCTTCTAGGGAGTGATGAGCAGTTGTCATCTAAAATTGACTTGTGATTTTACCATCCCTCATTATAAAAATTACACAGACAATGCCAGAAGTTATATCAGCACCCATATCACTTCCTTTCTTCAGGATCAAGAACTCTCCTAGCCAGGTAAGGACAACTGATAGCAAGAGGATTACAACAGAATCAAGGCATTGGATTTCAACAGAATCAAGACATTGGGCTGGGCAGATGTTTTTTTTTAACTTTTTTATTTTGAAATAATTTCAAAGTTACAGGACAGTTGCAAAAATAAAACAAAACTCATACAGAGAACTTCAACATACCCCGCCCCCAACCAGATAAAATACCCATATCCACCAACATTTAACATTTTGCCACATGGCCACATCACTCTATCCATCTTTCTTTTTTTTTTTTTCTTTTCTTTTCTTTTCCTTCTATCTATTTATTTTCTAAACATTTGAGAGTAGGTTGTATGCATCATGCTCCTTGAACACTTAATATACTTTCATGTGAATTTCTTACCAAGGACATTCACTTATGTGACCACCTTAATTACTATTCAAGAAATTTAACATCGATATTAAGCTTACAGTCTCTATTCCACTTTTAAATCATTTCCCAATAATGTCCTTTGGGCCTTTTGTCCTCGATTATTAGGTTCAGTTGAGGATCATGTATTGCATTTAATTGTCGTCTCTTTAGTTGCTCTTATTTCTTTTTAACTGTGGAAACACATATATAATACAAACTTTCCCAGCTCAACCACTTCCAAGCATACAATTCAGTGGGATTCATCACATTCACAATGTTGTGCTACTCTTACCACCATCATTGCCAGAATTTTCCCTTCACCCCAAACAGAAACCCTGCATCCATTATGCATTAACTCCTGTTCCCCACCCCTGGTAACCTAAACTTTGCTTCCTGTACATATGAATTCTCATATTCTAGCTTTTTCATATAAGTGGAATTGTGCAATATCTGTCCTTGAGTCTAACTTATTTCACTCAACATGATGCTTTCAGGGTTCATCCATGTTGTAGCATGTATCAGAAATCCATTTGTTTTTAAGGCTGTGTTGTATTTCACTGGATATATATACCACATTTTGTTTATCCATTCATCTGCTGATGGACATTTGAGTTGCTTCCACCTTTTAGCTATAATGAATAATACAGCTATGAACACCGGTGTACAAATATCTGTCCCAGTCCCTGCTTTCAATTATTTGGGTATATACCTAGAAGTGGGGTTGCTTGGCAATATGGTATTTCTATGATTAATTTTTTGAGGAACAGCCAAACCATATTCCATATCAGCTGCTCCATTATACATTCTCACTAATGATGTACTAAGTTTCCTATTTCTCCATATCCTTGTCAGCAATTCTTATTTTCCAGTTTTTAAGGAAAAGCCATTCTAGTGAATGTGAGGTGGTATCTCATTGTGGTTTTGATTTGCATTTCCCTAATGACAAATGATGTTGAGCTTCTTTTCATGTGCTTATTGACCATTTATATATTTTTGGAGAAGTGTCTATTCAAGCCTTTTCCCCATTTTTAAATTGGGCTGTTTGTCTTCTTGTTGTTGAGTTGCAGGAGCTCTTTATCTATTCTGGATATTAAATCCTTATCAGATACATGGTCTCAAACTATTTTCTCCCATTCTGTTGTTTGTCTTTGCAGACAATGTTTTCAACAACCCTTTTCTCAGTCTGTATGTGTTTCAATGTCTTATGAAAATCAAAGCTGCCTTCACCAGCCCTGCAGGGTCTGAGAAACTCATAGCTCCCAGGCAGCCTCAGTCCTTTCATAACAAGTTTTTTATCTAAGCCTTTTGTAATTTTGGGTGGAAGATCACTGAATCCCCCATCTCCTGGGCAAACAACAGTCACCCCTTGATCATATATTTTTCTGGGAAATCAACCAAAGAATACAGTACTCATATTGAACATGGATATTCAGAGCCATCCTGGCATGTTCTTAGTTGCTTTGAGGACAACTGCTATCATGTTTAGAAGAAGATTCCAGTTAATGAACACTAAAATAAACTCCCACAGATAGAGATACAAACAGCACATTTTAAATGTATCTCCTATTAAAAATGCCTGTTTCCTTCATTCCTGCAAAGGAGAAGCTAAACCTGCTTATAATTGTGCCTAAGAGTTTCCCCCTGAGTGTCTCTTTGTTGCTCAGATGTGGCCCTCTCTCTCTCTAGCTAAGCCACCTTGGCAGGTGAACTCACTGCCCTCCTCCCTACGTGGGACCTGACTCCCAGGGGTGTAAATCTCCCTGGCAATGCAGGATATGACTCCCAGGAATGAATATGGACCCAGCATCGTGGGATTGAGAACATCTTCTTGGCCAAAAGGGGGATGCAAAATGAAACAAAATAAAGTTTTGGTGGCTGAGAGATTTCAAATGGAGTCGAGAGGTTGCTCTGGTGGGTAGTCTTATGCACTATATAGACAACACTTTTTAGGTTTTAATATATTGGAAGAGCTAGAAGTAAATACCTGAAACTACCAAACTCCAACCCAGTAGCCTTGTCTCTTGAAGATGATTGTATAACAATGTAGCTTACAAGGGTGACAGTGTGGTTGTGAAAACCTTGTGGATCACACTCCCTTTATCCAGTGTATGGATGGATGAGGAGAAAAATGGGGATAAAAACTAAATGAAAAATAGGGTGGGGGGTGATTTGGGTGTTCTTTTTTACTTTTATTTTTTATTCTTATTTTTACTTTTTCTGGTACAAGGAAAATATTCAAAAAATAGATTGGGTAATGACAGCACAACTATATGATGGTACTGTGAACAGCTGATTGTACACAATGGATGATTGTGTGGTATATGAATATATCTCAATAAAACTGAATTTTTAAAAAAGTGGCTGCTTCCAAAAAGTGTATAAAAATGGGGAGGAGAGGTGTGGATCCTGACTGGTTGCTCAGTATCAATCTTTCCTCTTCCTTCTTTCCCTTCTCTCAATGTTCATGACATCATTTTTCAACATTTCATATTTGAAGTTGCCTTTAATGTTTGATTTGACCAGACCAAACATCAACTGTGAGCAATCATTGAGGCAAGGGGAGGGGAGTAAATACCCTATGGATAGCTCTTAAGATGAATATCTTTGGATATTACTCTTAGGAAGAAATTGTCAAGTACAGGAACCCCATTTTGAAAGACCTGCAGATCTATTCAAAAGTGTCCTTCTGAATGAGAGAAACACAGAATCACATTAGGCCAATATTCTGGTTTGCTAATGCTGACATTATGCAAAATACCAGAAATGGATCGACTTTTATAAAGGGCATTTATTTGGTTACAAAGTCACAGTTCTAAGGCCATAGACGAGTCCAGACTAAGGCTTCGACAAGAGTATATTTTCACTGAAGAACAGCTGATAGTGTCTAGAAATCCTCTGTTAGCTGGGAAGGCATGTGGCTGGCGCCTGCTGATTCCTTGCTCTGGGGTTCTGGTTTCAAAATGACTTTCTCCAAAATGTCGCTGGGTTTCTCTTAGCTTAGCATCTCCAAACATCCTTCTGTCTGCGTCTCCAAGAATTTCTAAGCATTAGCCCCCAAGTGTCTCTCCAAAAGTCTCTCTCAGCTGCCGTTGGGGTGTTTGTCCTCTCTTAGCTTCTCCTGAGCAAACTCTGGGCCAGCATCTCAAAGAGTCAGCAAGCAACTCTGTTGGCTTCCAAGCCTCTAACATCTGTGTTTCCTGGCTTAGCATATCCCGGGGCATCTTCCTCTCTCTGCTCTCTGTACAAGCTCCATTCAAAGGACTCCAGTAATCTAATCAGGACCTACCCTGAATGGGCAGGGTCAAATCTCCATGGAAACATCCAATCAAGAGGTCACACCCTAATCAAAACAATTACTCAATCTGCCCCACAAGACAGCATGAAAGAATAAGGCTTTTTCTTGGGGGCATAATATATACAAACTGGCACAGCCAACATCACAGTAATATGGCTGCAGGCATGGTCCATTGATGGATGCTAAAATCCGTGGGCAAAAGTTTGAAGAGCAACAGGATATTTGCATAGTCTAAATATCTTCCCCAAGATATTTGTTAATTACAAAGGCAAAAGCAGTAACCTTACCCTGGAGAAACCAGGCAGACCCTTCCTTAGCTAAGTGACCAAGGTTAACATCTCTATTAATAAGACATATTAACATAATATACCCCAGATACTGAGAAGAACCCAACATCACTTCTGTAGAATTCCTGCCCAAAATACACAATTTCAATCTCAATCATGAGAAAATGTCAGACAAATCCAAATCGAAAGACAATTTACAAAGTAACCAACCAGTACTCTTTAAAAGTATTGAGGTCATAAAAGACAAGGAAAGACTAGGAACTGTCACAGATTAGGGAAGACTAAGGAGACATGACAACTATATGGAAAGTGGGATCCTGGCTTGGATTTGGGACCATAAAAAGGATCTGATGAAAACAAAGAAAGTCTTTACTCAGGAGTATTGTACCAATCTTAATTTCCTGGTTTTGATCATCATACCATAGCTATGTAAGATGTTAACAGAGAAATCTGGGTGAGGGATAGATAGGAAGGAACTCTCTGAAACATTTTTGAAACTCTCATAAATTCTAAAATAATTTCAAAAAAAATTAAAAAAAAAAAAGAATAAAAAGGTGTCCTTCTCAACAGGAAGTCTTCAAATACAAGTAGTTGCTTTGGCAGGTTTCATAGGCCTGGCAGACATAAAGTTGTAAAATTGTAGGATTCTTGCTTCAAAAAATGAATTATGATAATGAGCTTTTTAAAACTGATTCTTTCCACCTTATAGAACAAATTGAAATACCAAAAAAATAAACTTTGCCTGATGATGTAATGTATCATTTTTTAATTCAGTGAAAGTAAAAAGATGCACTGAATATATTGCAAAATTTAACTGTAGCTGAGTGGAAAGAACTTTATATTTGTCCAAACTGGCAACTTGTCCTATATTATCCCAAATCCTGACTTTTGGAAGCATAGTAGGAAACCTAATGGTGTTTTCTTCAGTTAAGAGGTTTCATGATTCACTGAGGTACTGGCATGAGGGGAGGATGGAAAAAGTGTGAGTTTTTATTCCTTGAGAAACTCCTCTGCTCTTTACAAAGTTGATCCAGGGCTTTTAAAACTTTTTTTTCCCTAGTGTTTTCTCTCATTTGGATTCATATTAAATGGGAGCATTCATAGGCCAAACATCTAAGATTCATTAGGTGAAAAATGCCAGGAAGAAAGATAGATAACCTGGAAGAATTCTGGATTCACGGTTGATGCACTTCAGAGTTCTTTCATCATGGCGATGACTAATAATCTATGTAAAGGTTACACTATAATTGACAGCTTCAGTTTATGCCATGCTTTGTGGGTTTAATAGCATTTCCCCATTTTTTTTTTTTTTCAGTAGCAACAGCAAACATTGATTGAGTCCCTATCAGGAGTAGCACCCTGAAGCCACTGCCAGCCTAGCTGAGGAGTAGGATGAATGCAAAGGACTAAACCCACTGTCAACCAAAATAAAATCTAGAAGCATAGGCATCAGGGCAGGAAAGAGGTGCTGAATTTTAGGGTAGAGGAAAGAATGTCTGGGGCTAGGGCAGAAGGCAAGTAGTAGGGGGACTGGATGAAAAATGGGTGGGCATCCAAGTGGGAAGGCCTCCCTGGCCAAACCAAAAAAAAATATGGTATTTTATTACATGGATGGTGAGAAGCCAGTCAACTTTTTAAAGTAAGAACAAATAAAATTTTATTAGAAAGATTTATTTGAAGCAATATGTAGAAACAGTCAGGACTGAGGGAAAAAAATAAAAAACTAAGACAAGAACACTAACTGGTAGGTGTTGCTAATAAAAGCAGCTAATATTCATAATCCCATTTAATCCACCCAGTGTCCCTAGGGACTAAGTTTCTATTGTCCCCATTTTATAGATACGAAAAGGGAGAGTTGAGATTTTGAGTAGCATAGTCTTATCAAGGTCACAAAAGTAAATTTCATTAAAACTTGTCCTAGTTTGTTAATGCTGCTGGAATGCAGAACACCAGAAATGGATCAGCTTTTATAAACGGGGGTTTATTTGGTTACAAAGTTACAGTTTTAAGGCCATAAAGTGTCCAAGGTAACACATCAACAATCGGGTACCTTCACTGGAGGATGGCCAATGGTGTCCAGAAAACCTCTGTTAGCTGGGAAGGCACATGGTTGGCATATTCTCCAAAGTTCTGGTTTCAAAATGGCTTTCTCCCTGGACATTCCTCTCTAGGCTGCAGTTCCTCAAAAATGTCACTCTTAGTTGCTCTTGGGGTGTTTGTCCTCTCTAAGCTTCCCTGGAGCAAGAGTCTGCTTTCAATGGCCGTCTTCAAACTGTCTTTCATCTGCAGCTACTCTCTCAGCTTCTGTGCATTCTTCAAAGAGTCCCTCTTGGCTGTAGCAAACTTGCTCCTTCTGTCTGAGCTTATATAGTGCTCCAGTAAACTAATCAAGGCCCAAACTGAATGGGTGGGACCACACCTCTATGGAAATTATCCAATCAGAGTCATCATCCACAGTTGGGTGGGTCACATCTCCATGGGAACACTCAAAGAATTACAATCTAATCAACACTGGTATGTCTGCTCACACCAGATTACATCAAAGATAATGGCGTTTTAGGGGACATAATACATTCAAACCGGCACACTTGTGTTAACTGGTCACAGACCTGGGATTTTTAACTGGTATGCAACATTCAAATGATGATGGCAGTGATTATAATGATAATAAGGGAAAGGGCCATGTATCAAACGGCCCTGGCAGCCAGGTGGTGTTCTGGTGCTTTGCACACATTTGGTACTGGGAGTGGGGTTGTCAGGTAGCTCTCACCTTCTCATTGCAATGATAAAGGCCTGGACCACTGTGGTGGGAGTGGAATGAAGTGAAAAACTGACCTGAGCACTATGAATGTGGGGAGGGAGGGACAAGGAGTGAAATATAACATCAGGCTTGTGTGCCTGAAGACAGTGGTGCATGGCTGAGGGCATCCGGGAAAGCCAAGTGGGCAGCCAGTGGAGAGGGAGGACGGGGTGCTGTTTTGCTTTCAGCAAGCTGAGAATCACTTCCTGGTTTTATGAACAAACAAACAGAAAGGATGGTACCCATTACAAGAAGAAAGGGGTGCATCTCTTTGAGTTTTATCTAAACAGTATTAGAATTTTTGGAGGGTGTGGTAGGTTGAATTATGTGCCCCAACAAAAGACGTGTTCTTAATCTCAATCAGTGTTCCTGTGGGTGTGAACTCATGTGCAAACAGGACCTTTCGAAGGTGTTATTTTGAGCTAAGCTGTGGCCAAACCAGAAGCCAGAAGTCAGAGGAAGCCACAGGGAGGAGCGGAAGTCAGCGGAAACTGGAAGAGCAGACATAAGAGAAGAGAGCACCAAGTGGCAGAGGCAGAGATGCAAGCCGAGGAGCCCCACGGATTGCAACCAGCCAGCACCAGAACACTGCAGACTTCGGGGAGGAAACATGGCCTTGCCAATGCCTTGATTTTGGACTTTTAGCCTCCCAAACTGTGAGCCAATAAATGCTTGTTGTTTAAGGCAAACCACTGTGTGGTATTTGTCACAGCAGAACAGCAAACTAAGACAGAGGGTGTATTAAATAATAGGGCAGTCATTAGTGAGTTTGAAATTATTAACAATAAATAATCCAGTCTTCAAAGATGGGTAGGTTTTACTTGGTAATGCCCTTAATTTTCTGAAATCTTATATAAAAGGAAGGAATTTTCACTCACGCAAAAATCATTTGGAATAATTTGAGAGTTTTACATTTCAAAGTATTGCCTTTTAACTTCTGCTCAACTGTTTATCTGAAAAGACAAACCTTTAACTGTTATTAATATTTATTACCATTATGAGTGTTCAAGTTATTATGCATGTAGAAATAAACATCCAAGCAGTGTAGCAAGTACCAAAGGAAAAGTTAGAATCTTCTAGCCCTACTTCTCAGAGATACCATATTTCTTCATCTCTGTTTTAGTTCTGGTGGTTATTAACACTGCTTCTAAATTGTTTATTTACCCCAGAAAGTGCACATCTTTTGAATGCTTATCAAAAATCTGAATGGCATATAATACGGTACAGCTTATTATTTTCTTTTACTAAGAGGCATTATTAGCCCATGGTACCTTTTAGAAACAGACTTTATTAATATTTTCAGCCAAGAGCTCTAAAATGTTACTATTTGAAGTAAAAGTATGTTTTAAATATGTGACAGCTATGAACAGCCTCCTTCCAACCATCACTAAATATGCATTTAAATGTGCATATCAATCCTATTTGAATAACTTGCATGCCTTGCAAAATCTGAAGAACGTTTTAAATTGATGTGGTGTAGAACTTTAAAGAAACAAATCTGTTTTTAAAACTAGCTTTAGCAGAATCCATGAAGCATATATTGTGGCATAAGTGTACATATTATGAATGCTGGGCGAGCAGCAAGAAAAACAACAACCTGAAAATGGAGACAATCCTGTGGGATCTGATACTACCAGTTTATTATTCGGGGATGTTTATTAACTGTTAGCACTGTCTTCTCTTCCTTTTCAACGATGTAGTTGAACTCAATCACAGCGAGAGCCTCCAACTTTACGGTCATTAAAAGGAAGGATTCAGGTAAGAATGGATATCCTTATTTCACACCTTCTGCATTGGAACTCTCTGGGTTACTGCTGCAAGATGAGTTTTTATCCTCTTTCCTCGTGTGATTAATTAACCCAGCTGCAATAATTGTTTCTCTGTCTCCCCTTTCCCCACTATTCCACCCCCCCTCCTCCCTCTCCATCCCCGGCTGCCTCTCCAGCCTTATGACCAAGTCCCCATTAGAGGGCTTTCATTTCAACCAGCCCATCTGGGGAGGGTGCCTGACAACGGTGTTCATAATTGCTTTGTCTAATTGCACAGGATCAGGGTGGTAAACTTTAAAAGGGTATCTGCATCAAGAGTGGTATTTCAATTTGCCTCGTTAAATTATTTTCTCCTGTGGCTGATATCATGGCTAATTTTATGAAATGTCATTATGCCCATAGAAAGGAGGGAAATGGGAGTGGGGAAGGGTTAACAAGGGAGCAAATGCTGCAGCCCACCTCTCAGCACCTCACCCAGCCCACATCCCCATTAAGAGCCAAGTTCTGCTTGGAGTCATTGTTGCACTCTGATTGTGTCCCCTCCATCGTCTCAACATGACGCTGTCCAAGGGTGACTTCAAAATCTGTAATTGCTGGTCCCCAAGGGGTAGAATTATATTTCAGTCTAATTTCCTGTACCACCCAAATTCATTCTTCTGAGACGGGCTTTATAGGATCTTCCAGTATGCCAAAGGGGTCCTTGGTACACAAAAGGTTAATTCTGGAAGATGGCCCCGTTCCTCCTTCCAGCTGATCAGCAGTCAGCCTTTCTGAGCAAGCCCCATCCCCACCAGATATATAGTTAGGAATCAACCAAGACTCACAATTTTTTAAAAGCCTCTCTTTTTTATTTATAGGATTTTATCCAGCCTGAAGCATTCAGATTGAGAAGAGAAAGAGTGTGCAAAGGGATAAATATACTTTCCCCAGTCCACCCCATTCCCCAGCCCTTGCCACTGTGGCTATTTGTTCCAGGGTGAACTGAACGTTTCATAAGAGCAGCTGAAGAGCTATGAATGGTAATTAACCGCAGTGATGCTAATTAGCATTTTAAAGGGAGGTGAGAAGGGATGACACATACTTTTCCTTTGACAGCTGCAAAGCAACGTGTGGGGTCGTCTTAGGCCTGTGCTGTCTAGTAGGGTACCCACTGGCCACATGTGGTTATTTCAATTTAAATTAATAAAAATTAGATAAAAATTTAAAAACTAGTTCCTCAGTCACACTAGCCACACTTCAAGCACCAACAACCACATATGACTGGTGGCTATCATATTAGAGTACAGACGTGGAATAATTCCATTGCCAAGAAAGTCTCCATTGGATGGCTTTCTAGTTCTTTCCCTTGATTCCCCAACTCACCTCAGAGCCTCACCTGGGGCTGTCCCTCTGGCTTCCTCCTGTTCTACCCCAATGCCTTTCACCTCCCATCGTTGCTCATTCTCTGAATGTTTGACTCACCACCTCCCTCGCCTTACTGAGGTCCTTTACCATGAAAAGATGTGTGTGATGGCATTCCCACCATGAGTTCAGCTCCACCATTTCCAAATGGTTCAGTGCATTAATTACTTCCTTGTGACTCCCTTTGGATTAGGGAGGACAGGTATATCCTTTATTATAATGTTTTTTAGCCAGTGGGGAAACAGAGGCTCAGAGAGCTTAAATAACCAATTTGTCCAAGGTTGCACATGGGCACAAGCCATCTTCTGATTTCTGGAACAGGCTTCTTGTAGTTTGTGTCTTAAAATATTTATTGAAGTCAGGTGGTCTTAAGTTTAAAAATAGGTAAGTTTAGCACTTGCTCCATCTCTCCAGCAGGGTATCTTTGTGGAAAGAGTGTTGAAATGGGAGCGGGAAGATCTGCTGTGCGATCTGTGGCAAATTCTTTCCCTCTCTGGATCTGAGGTTCCTCATCTGGAAAATTTGGAGAGGGAGCTGGTGCAAAATAATGCTAAGACTTCTTCTGGCTCTAAAAGGCAACACATATTTTAGATTATTTCTACTCACATGGCTCTTGATTTATTTATTTATTCACTGGCCACTAAAAAAACAAGCTTCCCTGCCCTTATTTTGTGGGTGGCGGTCATTCTGGCATGCTTCGTATCATTCATTTAAGAAAAGGTCATCTCCAGTAAGACATCTGGAGGTGTAATATAAGCCCTCACCATCCAACATGTGGTCCTGGACCAGAGACATTAGCATCCTCTGGGAGTTTGTTCGAAAGGCAGCATTTCAGGCCTGCTGAATCAGAATCTGCATCTTTTCAAAATCCCAGGTGATTCATTTGCACCTCAAAGTTTGAGAAACTCTCATCCCAGCCCTAGAGAGACAAGAATAAAGCAACTCACCTGCACATAAATCTGCCATCAGGGAGTCAGCAACCCAGGAGACTGCCCAGCACTGCCAGCCCTCCCTGCCAGGTTGACAGTGGCTACTCCCTTTGGCGTTTTCTGCTTTGAGCGCCATCCCTCTGTGGAGCTGTATTCTGTCCTCCATCTGTTTCCTTCTGTGCAAAAGGTTCTCAAGAAACATGGGGAGGATTCATGGACAACACTTTTGGCTCTGGAGTCTACTGGCTTAGAGACTCTTCATTTCCAACTCCAACCTCTACCCGACAGCTCATTACAGTGAAACCCGGTCTCCCTGACTTGGAGCAGCCTTCTCATGGGTACCCCGTGGTCCTGCAAGACCTTTGACACCAGGAATTAAAGTATTGCTTCTCTGGGATTTGCTTCGGGGTAGGTGGACTTTAGAAAGTGCAGCCGAGTCACCTAATGGCTCTAGGAGCAGCTGCTTGATGTCCCAGAGTGCACTGGAGGCTGGAGGGACATCATTGCCTCTTACTAGAGGGAAGAAAGACCCTGATTCCACCAGACTAGAACGTGGGACAGTGGCCATCTCAACCTACAGGAGAGGTAGAGAATGAGGTGGGATTCAGGGTACAGTAAGGCAGGGTGAAATTCAGAGTAGAATATGTTTAGGCCACGAGGCTCTAAGCACCTCCACCTGCACAGCCTCTGGAGGAGTGAGAGCAGCTCTTCGTGGGTGCAGTTGTCACTCCCTGGGTCTGTGCTGTGTGCCCCTGGGTCCTGCGTGCCCAAGCCTAAAGCACCCCTGTAGGCTGACGCCTTTCAGTGGTTTGGATCCAGAGCCTGACCAAGGGGCCTTCTCCCGGCTGGAGGCACCTCCCAGATCCAACCAGATTCCCCTGCTTGGAGACAGGAATGTGAACTGCACTCAGAGCAGCTGGGAGCTCCTTTCTGATGGGAAAAGACCAAGTCTCCGGCCTTGGGGTTGGGGCCGGAGAGAACGAGAGCCTTCATTCTGGACCCATGTGAGGCCAGCTCTAGTTCCAGGACGTGAGGGGTCAGTGACCGCTCAGCTGTTGCTTAGTCTTCATGCCCCTCGTTACACAGTTGCCTGGCTCCATCGCTTCCTTGCTACCCGAAACTCTAACTAGTACAGAAAGATGTGCTAATGGTGGAGATTCTCAAGGAACACATGGGCGAAGAGGACACTGGGATGGGCCATTCAGCCACTGGGTGACCTCTGAGAGACCAACTCCAGGCCCAAGATGAAGGCAGAAGTGAGGTCTCAAGTATCTTAAGTTTGGTCTCCCCTGGAAGCAGATCTTGAAACAAGGATTCACGTGCAAGTGGTTATAGGGAGATGATTCCAGAAGTACCAACAAGGAAGTGGGGGAGTAAGAGAGGGAAAGGAAGGAAGCCAGAATGGGCATGTTGAGCAGAACGCCGTTGAGGGCAGTGGGGGTCAGTCCCACCGGGGCCTCTGGGAGGCGATGCAGAACCTGCCTCAGATGCGTCCTGAAGGGTCATCTAGCCATCAAACTCCACCTGAAATTGGTTGAGGGTGGTTAACTTCCCAGCATTTCCCAAGGATCTTCAGGCCGAGGCACGCAGGAGCCAGCAGGGCAGCCCACGGCACATCTGAGGACAGGGCCTTGGGGGGGTTGTGGGTACCATGTTGACAGTGCCTACTGCAGCAACCCAAACTTCTTCCCCTCCGGGTGGTCAAAGCAACAGAAACTCCGGCTATGTCTCTTCGGGGTGGGGGAGCTGACTATGCTAATCGGCCGAGGACTAGAGATTTCTGCAAGGTGCCCTCCTGTTCAGGCTGTCAAGAACCCATCCTCTACCAGAGACTAACCCTCCAGAACCTCAAAAAGGTTGAGTTTTCTCTTGGTTTTATCTTACCCAGACCTCCCCCACACAAAGATCTGATTTCTTTGCCTTTACCTAATAAATCTTTCTCCCATTTTTACCCTCATTCTATACAGTTTAGCCTCTTCTACAGACATGGATAAGGTGATCCTTTTATTTTGTGGTGAGCAGAGATAAGGGAGCATGGAAAGGCAGTTTTAAGTTAATATTGAATTCCAGACTTCTCCATGTTTCTTGAACTCTGCTCACTGCAAAATAAAAGGATTGCCTCATCAATGTTTGTTTGTTCTTCTAAATCACTCAAATTAGGGAGACCAGCACTATATCCCAAAGAACCCATTAAACTATTTGCCCTTCACATCAGGTAATCATCTAATTAAAGGAAAAAGGTCAGTTGGCAGGTGAAAATATATTTTTCCTGTACCCTTTATTATTCTGGGGCAAGGGGGAGTTGCTTATGTCACCAAAAGCAAGGGCCCAGAGTATGGCCGTCTGGAGAACCCTGGGCCTGTTCCCCCTCAATTTTCATGGAACACCTGCTGGCCCAGCATGGCCACAGGTACCCACCCAGTGTTCAGCCTTCCTGGAAGGGGCTGGCGTGCCCTGCACGATCCGCGGAGAAGCCTGCCACCCAGCTGCCTTCTGCAGAACAGGATGGAGGCTTTGTCCCTGCCCCCTCCCCCATTCTCAGGAAATAGGACAGACTGGTAAAACGCACCCCCTACTCTATCCCACCCCCCCCACACACACACTTCCAGAACTTCTTTATTTGTAAGAACACTGCCTTGTTCCTAAGCGCACGGAGCTGAACTTCTCTGAGACTGTTTCCTCATGTGTAAAAGGACAGATTGGGCAAGAGGATCAGATAAGGGGATGTAGGAGAAGCACATGGCAGGTGCACAAGTGGTTGTTATCAGTCTGTCAAGGTAGGGGAGCTGGAGTCAGAGGACTATGGCTTTATTAGTACCATTTTATGAATGAAGGAAAACGAGGTGTAAACAAGCAGCTCCCTTAAGGGGTGGGATGTTTCATCTAAGGCTCTCATTTGATTCCTGTAAGGATTACCTTATTCGTTAGTTACAATAAAACAGTGGTGGCGGGTGTCAGCATTAGCCGCGTGAAGACCGGGGGAAAGCGGGGACTGGGTTGGAATAGACACCCTCAGCCTCTTCCAGCACACTCCAGGCTCCAAGTTCAAGGGCAGAGGTTTTTAATTCTTTCGGGATTAAGGTTTAACAATTTTTCCCTCCTCCAAAATAAGGACAACACTGACACACACACACACATACACACACACCTGTAAACAAAGGAGGGTTTTCTGCCCTGGTGTAAGGGACAGCTCACGGAGAGACGTCCCAAACGCTGCAGGTGTCCGAGCTGCGCTCCGTGGCCCCGGACAGCCGCCGACGGACAAGTCTTTCCTTATCCAATCGCGCCATCGCGCGGACGACTTGGGCACTGCGGACTCCCGAAGCTGACTGCCACCCGCTGGCGTTGGGACCCCGGGCCTCAGAAAGCAAAGGGATCAACTTTTGGAGCTTTGACGGGAGGCAGTTCCACTTCTTGCACCCACCGACCAACGAAACAAGGCGGAATTGGGGTCCTTTTTATTTTGGCGGGCGTTGAGGACCAACAGGAACCAAGTCTAAGATTTCAGCTATGCCTGGAAAAGTGGGGGCGGCGCTGGTAACTCTCAAATTCCTGGAATTTAACCCTCTCGGCCTCTAGTCCGCTGCCTCAGAACCAGCCCCTCAGAAAGGCACCAGGTCTGGGGTGGAGGCAGTTCACACTCTGGTGCCCCTTCCCTTCTTGGAAACCTCTGTGCGCCAGTCGAGGCTTCCACACAGGGTCGGGGTCACCCGGATGCTCACAACTGGGGTAGGGGGTTCGGGCCTCCTCCGCCCAGACCCCCGAGCCCAGCCCCAGAGCCGCGTCTCCCCCTGGTGGCCAGGCGGCGCCACTGCACCGCCCGCCCACGGTCTGTCTGCGGCAGACACCAGGATTCCCGCAGCGCATCTGGGATGAGCAGGAGTGGCTCAAGCAAAGGTAAGGGGCTGTCCTTTTTACTACTCTCCGCTTTCCGGAACCTGGACCCAAATCAGAATCCCTCCTTGGCATCGTCCCTGGACCACTCCTTGGCACGGAACCTGGGCACCCACTCACCGCACCCTCACAGAGCTGCCCACTCCGCATTCACCAGAAGAGGCAGACGCCGCGCCCTGCGTTCGTGGATCTGCTCAGGACCACGCGGACGCGCTGTAGTGGCTCCGTGGGGCTCTCCCAGCGGCCAGAGCGCGCCTGGACCAGAGGACCAGTTTGCTGTTGCTTCCGCCCAATCGCGCTGTAAGCTGGGGCGGGGACGGGATGTGGAGCGAAAAGGTCGAGGAAACAATTTCAATCGAAGCATAGGCTTGTCCGCAAGTGTAGGTGGTCCTCTGTTGATGGCGCACTTTCCGGGACGCAAGTCCACCAGCAAACTAAGGGTGGAGCGGGTGCTGGGACTCCCGCCGCGGTCCGACTCATGCGCTCTGACCCTGCGGGTTTGGAGCCGCTGATTTCCTCTCGGCTCCTTCGCCCAGCTCGGACCAAAGGTCGCGCTCGGGTGGAAACGCAGCTTGGAACTTCGGGAACTGGACCTGCTCCCCGGCGCTCCCGGGGGACAAGGCCCAGCGCGGCGGCGACGCGGCTGGAGCGCGGAGCTCGGACGCCTCCTGGCGGCGGCGATCCGCGGGACACACAAGTTTCTCAGGTCCAGAGAGGTGCGTCCCGGGCACCCGGGTTCCACCCGCGTACCACTCGCCTCCGTTCCCCCTGAGGCTCGGACCGCGGCGCCAAGGCCTATCCGCCTCTTTATTAATAACGATGCCCCGCGAGGAGAAAAAAAAAGATCATTTAAAAAACAGGGTGGGAGAAGGGAGGGTGTGTGTGTGAGTTGGGGGGCTGGTGAAAGCAATAAAACTCAGATCGTTTCCTCGGCGAGATAGCGCGGCTATAATGCGCCGGGGGGATCAGCGGTTTATTTGCAGATCCTGGATAAAAGATGATATATCGACACAGTTTAGAGTATCATGCGCCTGGCCTCTCAGGAAGCCACAAGTACATATTTCCTGAAATATCGCCCAACACAATATCTAATCCACATGCCACTTAAGCTCGGGAGGAAAGCCTCAGCATCTCACCAATTCGTGCCTGGCTCCACAGTTCGGGGGGGGCGAAGACCCCACCCGCGCAGGATTTGGTGCGTCTCAACGCCCACTCCCCCTTGCCTTTGTCTTTGGTCCAAGTAATTCACTTAGTGATGGACCTTAATAAATACATCTGAGAACTGTCCTTATGCTCGGTAAATATTGGATTAGCTTTTCAATGACCAGGCTCTTGAAAAGGCTCGAGAGATCCAAACCAGGTCTCAACTAAGCCCAACAGTCAATAGGTAAGGAAAATAAGTTCTTTCCCTGGCTAGGGTTGGGGAGCTGAGAAGGGGGTTCCCACTCTTATCAAGTTATCTAATTCTACTAAACAGGACTAAATGGGAAAACAAAGGGGAGGGGGAGAGCGGGTGCAAAGCTTCGTATTAGCTGGAATTTCTGCCATCTCAGTAGTGCTCCTTAAGGATTGGGCGACTTTGACCCATGGGGGACGTCTTGGTTCTATTTTTACTTCCACAGTGCGGGGCGTGAGCTCTTTTCTTTGGTACATACTGATTGTTTGGGCTGCTTAATGAGAGTTTTTTAACCCGGCTATTGGGGGATGGGCATCACCCAAATTCTTCCATTGCCCCAAGCTTGGTCCGCTTTGGATGAAGCAAAAATGGGCAAAATTCTTGGAAGCCTTGATTTTATCTCCCTCTTATTGAACTTTGCAAGTAAAAACGAAGAAGACATTGAGGTATTAAAGAGGAATTTCGTCCTCCCTCCAACATGGGGAGGAGAAAAGACTGGAAGTTTTTGTACAGGTTTCCCGTAGCCCTGAGACGCCAGTGGGATACCGCACGTAATTCGAACGAAAGGGGGCGCCCCTTAGCTGCTCCGGGTTGGTGAACGAGGGGCCGGGCCAGGCGGAAGTGGCCTCGGAACCCGCTGCGGCCGACGCCGAGTTGGGCCAAAGCCTGTGCGTCCGTCTCAGACTCTCAGAGCCTTTCCTGCGTGCGCAAAGGAGCAACTCCGTGCGCGGCGCCTCAGGGCGGGAACAAAAGGACTGCATTTTCGTCTAATTTGGCGTCACGAAGCCGGAGGGGAGCCAAGCATCCCCTAGGCCCCAGGCACTCCGAACCACCTCCCGAGTCTGGGCACTATCCGACAACTGCGACGCCGGGGTTCCAGGCGGGAGAAGACTAGCTGCTAGAGCCGACGCCCAGGAGCGCGCAAAGTGCTCACAAAGAATCAAACCCTGATGGCTGCAGGTTCACGGACCCGCGCCGGAGTTTTAGAGCCACTGTAGAAGAGACAGAGAGCGAGAGAGAGTCAGAAAGAGAGAGAGATCCAGCTAACAGCGTGTCACGCGGCCTAGAAGGGGCAAGCGCCCTCTGATGCCATCAAAGACAGGGGTGGCTTTTTTCCCCCTCTTCCAGCCTGCCCCCCTCCAATAGATATAGCACGAATTTTTAATGCGTCTTCCTTTCACAGACAACAATACAGGGTTTGAAAGCCGGACACAATTTGGGTTTTGTGCGGGTCCCTCCTCGCGCTCCCTCGGCCCAGCTGGCCATATGGAATCCAGCATGGAGCCCGCGGATGACAAAGGGACCCAGTGACAGGCCCAACAAAACCCTAAGGAGACTTCTGCCTGACTCCGGGATTCACTGCCCGCGATAAGCGCACTGAATGGTGCAGTGGTGGTGGTGGTGGTGGGGGGGCGGGCCCCTTCTCCCTCTTCCCCTCTCTCTGTCCCCTGCAAGCTTTTCTCTCCCTTTTTAATATGCACGCCTCTAACATCCCCAGCTCCCAGCTCTCCCATTGTGCCGTTTTGTACCGCCCGCTGTAGATTGGGCGAAGATAGACTGCCGAAGCTGCCCCCGCGCCGGGTGCGCGCTCAGGGCGCTGGGGTTAGGGCCACACAGGGCTTCGCGGGCGCTTTTATTGACTCCATGGGGACCTGAGGACAGAGAGAGGCGGGCGCCAAGGCCCACCTCCCCGGCTCCCGGCTGCGCCAGCACACACCCAGACTTCAGGCTTGCGGGCCTGGCCACCGCCCCCAAAGTGCCCCTAACGGCACTCAGTGGAAGCCTGCGAGGTTTGGACCTTCCTCACCCTGGAGGCCCGGGGGGGCTCCGATGATCATTCCCGGCCTCCGGCCTGGAACACTCAAAATCAACTTGACCCCCTTGGGGCCCTGTGACAATCCCGCTTCAAGGGACTCAGCGCTCTTCCGGGAGGATTCCGGGGTTACAGGAAGTTGTGAGTGGGATGTTGGATGGCTAGTACCAAGGCAAAACAAACGATTTGGGGGAAATTCACTGGCCTTGAAAAACAGGAAAGACCCCCCTCCCCAAACATTTCCAAGCTAGGATGAAGAACAAAGCGGGAATTTTCCGCATTTAGGAATACCACACCCCCTCCCCCCAGCTGAACCTGGAGATGAGAAAAGACATTTAAGGGGATATTAGAAAGACCCCCGCGCCCTCGATTATCCAGGGGCTGATGTGCCACGCGGGAATGACGCGAAGCACGTCCCTGGGCATGTTGCACCCAGTGCTACTGAGGCGCAGATTTGGTCACACAGATAATGTTTGCTTTAGATATTGAATTAAATCTGATTATCAACTAGAGAGAGCAAGAAAGTCAGCTGGGACGGCTCCCTTTGCCCGGCCTCCTCGCCCCCCTCCCCGGCCCCCCCAGCCTTGATGATGGAGCTCGGGAGGGAAGGAGAGAGACAATTTCCGATTGGGCGGACTTTCAATCCTGAAGCGGCTCCGAGCGCCTGCTGGGCTCTGAGCCGCAGAGCCCCGGGGTTTTTCGGGAATTGGCGCAAGAGACGAGAAAGGCGCACCCCCCAGGCCTCCCTGGGCCCGCTGAGACGCTCCCCCGCGCGGCAAAGTGTGCGCCAGCATCTGCCGAGGAGATCTGCTCCCAGCGACCAGGATGAAACGGTTCAGTTCCTACTGGACAACGGCGGATGCGCTCTCCCTGGGGTGGGGAGGAGAGCCCGCTCCCCCCTTCACAATCCTCCCCCCACCTCCACACCGCAACTTTCTAGCAATTCCCTAGCGCCAAGCCCAGGGGCTAGGCCTGGGGGACCGCGCGCTGCCAAATCCAGAGAGGGGACGATGCGCTGGATCCAGTGCGGAGAGTGAGGCCTGGAAATCCCGGAGATGGGCGGAAGGGAGGGGGAAAGGCGCTGTTTGAAGCAAACGCCACTGAATCCCGCTGCAGCTCCCGGGTTCCCCGGGCCGTAGAGCCCAGGGAAGGACTCAGTCCCCGCAGCACCCGCACCCAGGTCCCCCAGTCGCTACTTAAAGTCAGAGCCTCAGGCGCCCTGCCGCTCTCCAACCCCAGGCCTCGAGCCCTCTCCTAGGCTGCCTCCCGTCCGCCGATTTCGAAAAGGGGTGGGGAGGAGAGGGAGAGAGCTGACCAGTCTCAACCTCATCTACCCCCACCCCCACCTTCTTAGCGCGAGGTAAATCAAACGCAACAAAGTGAAAGTCATCGAGTGTAGTGGCTTCAACAGCTTCTCAGACTGAAGGAGCCACTCGTAGATTTGGGCGAGCGAGGGGGGCTCTCTCCGCCCCTTGGCGTTTCCCAAAGTCACTTTCCTTTCCCAAGCTGGGACGCTGCCGCCCGGGGTTCCGACAGCTCGCCATGCCCAGAGAGAGCAACCGGGTGAGGGTGAGCGACCCCGGGCTTGGGGCCCACAGCTCGCAGGCCGCAGCCGGAGCGCACCTGCCTCCGCCCGGGCTTGGCTTCGAGGCGCTGGGTCCCGCCGGGCACCTGGATGAGGTCCGCCCGGGGAGCCCCTCCGGCGTCCCTGGCCTGCGACCCGCGCGGGGAGAGCTGCATGTAGTCCCGCCCGGTTCCTGCCGAAGGAAGGCCTCTGGCCCGGGACAGGGCGACAAAAGTCAGACAAACGGGAGGACCGACCTTTTTTTTTTTTTTTTTTTTTTTTTAACACAGAATTTTTATTAAAATTCTTATTTAAAAAAATCGAAAGCTTCCAGCGTCCGGCGCTCGTGGGGAACCGCACCGAACCGCTGAGTTCCGGGACTCAGGACCCGGGAGGATGGGGGCAGGGGCTTCTCTCTTACACAATTTTTCTTTTTTCACATTTGAGAAATGTTTGCACTGAACAAAATTGAAAGAAAAAAAAAAAAAAGGAAGGAAGGAAGGAGGAAAGTAAAGTGGGAATAACCCAAACATAACCAAACCAAAACAAACCACAAAGGAGTTGGGCCCCGAGGGCGAACAGGCCTGTCCAGAAGGTCATTTTGGCAACAATCACCACCGATATTTACAACGAAAACCGAAATCTGCTGCCAGTTGTCCGAACGTTTACATGGCCATAAATAGCGTTTTCTTATTTAAAAAAAAAAGGGGTGGGGAGAGAAAATCTTCTATCTTTAAAGTATTCTCCATTTGCTTTAGAAGAAGACAACTGACAATATCGCTACTCACACAAACATACTTTACAAAATTCACGAAAGCGAGGGGCAGGGCGTTGGTCTTTTTCTCAAGTGACGACGGTAACGCTGGGACGGGTTGGGCCCCCCCATCGCCCCCCCCCCCGCCCCCGGGAGAAGCAAAGAATCGAAGCTGCGCAAACATTCTGTAAACACGGCTTATAGTTCAGCCTCCTCCAAAGGTTTAAAAGGAGAGTTGGGTGGGACAGAGCCGGGCGGATGGAATCTGCCACTCCAGGGGGATCCAGGCAACCGCCCGGAGCCTCCCCAACGCAACCGAGAGTCAACTCGACTCCGTAATAATAATTATAATAATAATAACCGCAATATGGACCGAGTTCTCCTCTCCACCGCCGCCGCGCCGGAGTGGGGCCTTGGGCCTGGGCCGCGAGTCTCGGAGGAGCCGGCGCTCACCAAGTCCACTGCTGGGCCTGGACCAGGGGGTGTGCTGTCGGGTACTGAGGGGTGCTGGCCGAGCTGTACTGGGCGTTGTACTGCATGTGCTGCAGCGACTGCGCGCTGTAGGCCGAAAAGGGGATGCCGGCCTGGAAGGTGGCGGCTGCCAGGTCCTGGGCTTTGAGCGCGTGGCACGGCTTGCCGTCCCTGACCAAGACGGGCACGGCCACCCGGCGGGGCGAGGGCAGGGGCGTCACCTCCATACCTTTCTCGGCCCGGGCGCGCTTCATCTTGTAACGGTGGTTCTGGAACCAGATCTTGACCTGCGTGGGCGTGAGGCGGATGAGGCTGGCCAGGTGCTCGCGCTCCGGCGCCGACAGGTACCGCTGCTGCCGGAAGCGCCGCTCCAGCTCGTAGGTCTGCGCCTTGGAGAAAAGCACCCGCCGCTTCCGCTTCTTGCCCGCGTCACCCCCGCCGCCCGGGGTCTCCTTGTCATTGTCCGGCGACTCGTCGGCCGAGGGCTCTGGGGACTTGGTGCTCGAGTCCTGGGGAGCGGCGCCGGCCGCCAGCCCGTGCACTGCGGGATAGAGAAGCGCGTCAGGCGCCAGGAGGCCGCGCGCCACCGGGGCCAGAGCCTGCGCGCCCCAGATCCTTCGCCGTGCGCCCCCGCTGCCCTCACCGTGACCCCCGCCTGGCCAAAGCCGTCCCGGTCCCCCCAGGGGAAAGAAGAGGAGCGGCCGATGGGGGAGGGGCTCGGGTCTCGCGTTTATAGGGGTTCGCACAGTGTGGGGACGGATTTTGGGGGAGTGGCGCGTGAAGATCATCGCGGGTTAAGTGCTCCGGCCCCCTTAAGCGCTTTCCTCTCCGGAGAGACGTGGGTAGATTTTTAAAAAGAAAAACCCCACA
Source organism: Choloepus didactylus (assembly GCF_015220235.1). Taxonomy (NCBI): domain Eukaryota; kingdom Metazoa; phylum Chordata; class Mammalia; order Pilosa; family Megalonychidae; genus Choloepus; species Choloepus didactylus. The sequence goes on along the minus strand of NC_051325.1, from coordinate 12,683,472 downwards.
ATCCCGGCATTGATCGGCTTGGCCATTTAGGGCAGGATTTTGGGGGCTTTCGTTTTTGCTTTCGGGCTCTTCGGACACCCCCCGCGCCGCACAAAGAGTCCTCTATGAGAGCGCAGGGGGCAGGGTAAGCTATTTATACCCGGGCAACCCGGAGCCTCTCCCATCCTTTGCCCAAGCCCGCATGGGGAGCTCGCTGACTCGCTCCAGGGCGCCGGGCCAGTCCCTTCGGGCAGTCGGAGCCAGGGGAGGGAGGCTCCCCGCCGGAGCCATCAGACCCGGTTCGCCACCGTAACCGACCCTTGGGAAGCATTTCTCCTCCCCCTCACCCCCATCCAAATCTTCGCCTTGAAAAAATATCCGACATCAAGTATTTTTCCAGGACTAGGGGGGCCTGGCAAAGAGAAAAGAGTCGGAGCATCCTAAAAAGTGTTACAGCCTCTCTAGGGTCCTGGGAAGAGGGGGCCCGGGCTTAAATGGCTCCTGTCTCCTTCTTCCCCGGCATCCTGCCCCGGGCGAGGCCTCAGGAACCCAGGCGGCGGCGGCGAAGTTTCGCTACTTACGGGAGTACTGGAGGCCCTCGGCGCTGGCCAGCCAGCGCGTGTACGGGTTGTCGCTGCTGTCGTAGAAGGGGTTCTTCAAGGGCAGGCTCTGCACCGCGTCCAGGGCGCCCTGCCCCAGCGGCCCGGCCCTCTTGGCGGGCTCCGGCCCCTCGCTCTCCTCCTCCGGCCCTTCGGCCACCGAGCCCTCCTCATCGTTGGTGTCCGGCAGATCCAAGATGTCCTTGACCGAAAAGCCTGTCTTTGTGTTGGTCAGCGACATGGTTCGGCCCCCCACAATTTATGCCGCAAAGTTGTAGCTTCACTTGGTCAATTCGTGGCGCTCCCCAGCCCGGGCGGGCGGGGGCGGGGGGAGGGGGAGACGGGGAGGGGAGGATGGGGGGAGGGGGGCCGGGCTTTAATTATTGGGATAATTATTATTTAAAAAAGAAAAAAGAAAAAAAGATACCAACCAAACCGTGGGGAAGGGGAGGGAAAATAGCCCGCCCACCCCCGAGCCTCTATCTTCTCGGAAACCACGCGGAAATGGACGGAGGCGCCCCGAGGCCTGCGCGCTGGGCGCCGCGGGCCGGGCAGTAGTTTGTAACTCCAGGAGGGGTGCCAAGGCGGCGTTAGCTCGGGCTCCGGCGACCGCTCGGCGCGCAGTGGCGGCTGGTGGCGAGGAAAAAATGGGCCATTGCCCGAGCGATCAGTCCATATAAGGCTGGGCTCCACTCACGAACCTGGGGGGAGAGGGGGAGAAAGAGAGGGAGGGAGGGAAGGAGAGAGGGAGGGAGGGGGAGCGAGGGAGGGAGCGAGAGAAGGGTGGACAAAAAAAAGGGGGGGGGAGACATTAAAACGCAAAGGTTGGCCACGTGTGGGCAGGTCTTGAAGTCAAGTGGATGAAGACAGTATTTGCAGATGTGAAATTGTGGGTTTTGGGGAGCTCTGCGCTCCCAGCCAACGGCCCTCTACAGCAAGATGAGAGGTGTAACGTGTCAATTAATTGCAAAGACTGGGCGAGCCTTTTTTTTTTTAACCCAGTATTTACATACAAAGGACCACCGCTGTCGCTCGCGAGTCCGCACACTTGAAAGGGCCATTTTAACAAATTGCATCTTAAAAAAAAAAAAAAATGCGGGGTGGGGGGGGTGATGGAACAAAACAGAAACTAGGAGGAGGGGAAGGAGAAAAAAATCCTCTTTAACATTCACGGGTTCCTAACCCCCTCCCCCTCCGCCCCCGCCCCCAGCAAGCCGGGAAATCGGCGATTTGTGGAGCTTTTGGAAAAGGGGGAGGGGGCGAAGGCTGAGCCGCGGAAATCTCTCCTGCCCATCGCTCAGGGTTCCCCAAACAAGATCCGGTTCAAATGGCAAGGGCCCAACTTCTGTAAGCCTCCTAGGTCAATATTTTGGTTGAGGCTTAAGGATGAGTACTAGAAATGACAAGGCAAGTAATTGATTCTAGTTAACGCCGAAAAGAGCCCGAAACCCGGGAGAGGGTAGGCTCGGGGCCGGCCCGAGCCACCGCCACCCAGCGCCCTCCCGCCTCCCACCCGCCCCCTCCGCCTCCCTTTATTTGCTAAAGACTCATTTATTTCCCCTCATTCCGCACCTCCCCCCCCCCCCCCCGCCATTTCTCTGCTGCCCAAGAGGACGCGCAGTTCACTTTCAGCTTTGCCGGCGGCCCCGGGATGCGCGGAGTGGGCGGCCGCCTCTAACTTGCGCCGGGTTCGGAGCCCGGCCCCTCCGCCTCTGGGTTCCCCGGGCCGCGTTCTGGGGCTAGGGCCGGCTCTGGGCTGGCAGGAGGGAAAGGCAGACCGCTCTGCGCCCTCCCTGCCCTCTATTATGCCTCCCTCCCGGGCCCCCTTCCTCTCCAGCCTCCGAGCAGGTTGTGGAGCGGCTGGAAGGGGAAGGGGGGAGTTGTGGGGGAGGGGCCAGGGCTAAGTGTCTCCGGCCCGGGTGAAGACCCCTAAAGCCTCGGGGAAGGGGAGAATCGCAGGGAGGGCGGATTGTGCTGCGCCCTCTCCAGAGTTTTCCTCTCCCAAGCGAGGCCTTTCATATCGTTTCCTTTTGGGCGCCCCAGGAGCGCGTTCCGGGGAGGTACTCCAGGACCCCCGCCTGCCTTAGGTTTGTGTTAACGTTCCCAGACTCTCGCCACCCTGGAAACTGAACTTTCCCGGGATGGAACCTCCTTCTCGGCGCTGAGGAGGAAAAGTCCACGACGCACTTCTCCAACACCCCTCTCCACCTTCTTCCAGTTCTAATTTTTTTTGGAGGGGTGGAAGCCCTGCCACCTGATGCTCAGTCACCCCAAAGGAGAGTCAAGGAGATGCTTTGCGTGAGGGCGGAAGAGGCAGAGAAGGCCCCTATGGGGGTCTGAGTCTCGCCTACCCTCCTCATCCCCCCCATTACCCACCACCCAGGGCCGCCTCTGCGAGAGCCGATCGGAGCGCAACGTCCTCCTGGTGCGCAGCTGTGGCCACCGGCGCGCCCCCGCCGCCCCCTGGTTGCCAGTGCCCGGCGAGGGCGCCGCTCCCCAAGCCGCTTGGCGGCTTTCTGCAGCCCTCCCTGCCTCGCCCCCAGTATGTGATGTGGGTGACAATGGCCCAGGTTAGAGCGAGCCCCTCGGCGGCGCGTCCTGGGTGGTCGGACCCGGGCAAACACAAATACAAACCGATTGCTAAGCTGCGGACAATGAGCGAAATGTAGACAAATGTCCCGCTCCCGTTGGAAGCCTTTGTCCCGGCTCGGTTTTTGCATTTATTTCAGTGGCGAAATAATACATGATTGACGCTCTCTTTCAATGTGTCCTAACTGTTTGGAATAAATCTAAGGTTGTTCCTAGTTGTCATGGCATTCAACCCTTTTCAATGGACTATCTCTTCATTCATTTCTGAATCCGTCCACAATATTAAGGAAACTCCTTCATGTCGACGCTCCCCGATTCCTCTCTTTCTCCTCCTTTTTCTTTTCTGTTTTCTCCCCCTCCTTTCCCCGTTTCCCTGCAAGAATTAGAAACGGGTTTGAATCGTGTTCCTCGAACCCATCACTTTTCGTGCTTTTCTTTCTTTCTTTTGCTCTCTTTCCAGCCTCTGTCTTTCTCAGTCTCCCTCTCCGGTGCCGCTCCCTCCCCTTTTCACGTGGGAGCTCGCTGCCCTGCCCTGTCGGAGGAGGGAAGTTTGTTCTCCAGGAGTCGGGGAGGCACAGAGTTTGGATATGGGGAGGGGGTGGGGGAAGCCTGTTAGGGCCATTGTTACTCAGCTGCTAAATAAATAACTGGCGAGAAAAAGTTCCTCGATCCAAGTATTGCAGCAGAGACACTTCTTTTGTCCGTTCTCTTATCCCAGTGTGTGTGTGTGTGTGGGGGGGGGGTTGGTTCTTGGGGACAGGGATGGGGACTGAGGCCGGAATGGAGCCTGGTTGGGCCAATTCTTGGGTAGGATGGAAACCGGTTCTTCTGGCAAGAACTCACCCTCTTCCCATATCCCAGAGCCATCTTTGGCGGAGGGGGCCGCTCCCTAGATGCCTTCCACGAACCTGCACGTTTTCCTAGCTTGGAATCATCCAGTTCCATTTAGTCCCAACTTCCACCCCCTCCCCCCAGCATAGTGGGCCTTTCTTTTCAGGATCTAATCGGCGCTGCAGCCCCTGAGCATGTCCCCTCCCCTCACCCTTGGGAGTCTGCAAGGTGCGCAGAGCACCTGAGAGGCAATTGTTTTCCTACGGGAATCCAGGCTCCTGGGAATTTATCATAGGGGGTAGGGGTTGCTGACAAGGGCGCAGTGAGGAGGAGGCCCCCAGCCCAGTTCACAGAGGCCGAGCTAGCCTCGGCACCTGTCCGCCGCCCCTCCCTGGCCTCAACCGGCCGAAGCCCTTCCCCTTCCAGGAGCACCTGCTGGCGCCACTCTTCCCCTGCCCGCCTAGGCCACCGCCTGGACCTCCACCCCCTCCTCCTCCCTCAGCCGGGTCTGTGCTCGCGTTTTTCCTTCTACCCGGCCTTGGGGCGGCCGGGCAGGGACGGAGGGAGCTGGAGAGCGCCTAGGCCTTGCCTCCCCCGCCGCGCTCTGCGCCCGGATCCGCGGCGCTCGGCGTCTCTCTCCCGGGACCTCGCGACTCCATTTTCCCCATCGCTTCGTCTTCCCTGTGGTTCCAGCGTCCGCTTCCAAAGCGCTGACATTTGCAATTGAAAAGGCTCAGGGAGTCCGCTGGGAGGTCCGTAATTGAAGGGGAGAAACTGGGCTTGTTAGAGGAAGATCATAAAATGCAAGTCCCCCAGGAGCGTCCTGCGGACGCTGGGAGGCCGCGCGGGCCCAGCTGGCGGTCAGGCGGGGACAAGCGTGGTGCCCAAGAGCACGCTTCAGCCTCTCCCGGACTGCGAGCGCCCGGCTTGCGGCCGGAATAGCCGAGGGGGCCAGATGCCAAAAACACCTTTTCCATACAAATTAAAAGGTGCTTGCACCCTGAGAGCTACCCAAGAGGCCTTGCCGAGAGCGCTAGAGCCTGGCCTTTTCTAGTCCGGGAAGTTGTTCCGCGCCCCTGAACACCCAGGGTGCAGAGAAGGCCCAAGGCCCGCCGCCTTGCCCTCTCCCCAGAGTCCTCTACTAATGTCCCCATTGCATGTCCTGAAACATCAGTGTCGGCCTGCATCAGTTCCAGCTCAACTTGCAGTCTCTCTACCCTTCCCCACACTGCCCATTCCCCACTAGGGATTTTTTCTTAAATCTTTCCAGATTCCTTCTGCAGCCAGGAGAAGCTGAAGGCCCCTACTGGTTCACTGGAGCACGAGAGGGGTGGACTTTGGGCTCAGCTGCCGGTGGCGAGCTCTTGAGAGCTCTGCCCTGCTTCTCGTTCCCCTACAAACTTGGGAGACAAAGTTGGGACCAGGGTTGGACGTTCTGGGCCTAGCGTGCTTGGCGACTCTTTGGTGGTCCGACCTCCCATGCACCCCTGCTGGTTCACCTGAGCGGCTGGTGCCCCTGCCCCTGGTCTTTATTCTCAGCGTTTGAGGTCCCTTACAAATCGTTTTAATCTGTACTCATGCTTCTACCTTCAGCTACAAGGAGGGGCGCAGAGAGTTGCAGTCCCCAAGGGAATTGGGGGAGGGGAGGAAGAGAACTGCTCTCCTTGGAGGCTAGAGAGGAGCCCCCACTGGGAGGCTTCTCGGGCGCTCAGCTCGCCTCTGCTGCTCTGGGATCCGGGACGTGTGGAAGCTCGGCGCCGGCGGTCCGAGGGGGCGACGGCGGAGCTGAACAATCGCGGCGAGGTGCAGGAGGGGAGGCGAATGTACACAGACTAAGTGGCCCCACTCCAGGACAAGTGGCCCTCCAAGGAGGCCCAGTGTTTACCTGTTTACTTTCCCAGGTAGCTCAAACATGAGAGCCTTTTTCTGCGCTCTGGGGCATGGGGGCGGCCCTGGTGCTCTCTGCGTTCCCAGCGTCTCACTTCCCTACACCCGGGCTTCACGCCCCCTATCGGGGGAGCGACGAGCTCTCAACAGTAGCAAACAAGCCAAGAAAGGAAGATACTTTTGGAAAATGAGGCGAGGCCTCCACCACTGGCTCAGTGTGTTCCTGCGGATGAAGTGGGCATCTTCCGACGGCATCCACGCACCCCCCCCCATCTCTATTACAAGTTTGGAGAGCCACTTGGGAGACGCTCTGCTAACATCCTTCCCATTTCAGGCTAGCGAAAGCTTTCTGGGTAGGTGAACTCTGCAGGGGAATTCAGAGCAGAATAAGTCCTGGATGGGGGCGAGGGTGGGGTGGGGAGCGCGCACCTTGGGGGCTGTAAAGGTGGGCGTGGCCTTGAGCCCAAAAGCTGCGCCCCCATCACCAAAGCGCTTCCAATCATTAATAATAAAAGGCCTTTCCCCTTTATTTGGAAGCACTGATTTGTTTGACTTCATTTCTTTTTTTTTTTCTCTCTCTCTCTCTTTTTTAAAGGAACGAAAAGGGGTTGGAAATAAACCCCTTCCCCGGTACAGTATGTGGGGCTGAGCTCCCATCTCAGATAACAACCTTCGAGTGGATTAGTTTATTGTCTGGTTAGCGCCAAGGTGCAGGCGTTCCTCTTCATTCACTCCCGAAACAAAGCGCGTGCTACCTTCCTGCTCCCGGAGGATTAGCGGCGCCGACACAAAGGTTTCGTCGCAGGGGAAGGTTTATTTTGTCTCGGGTTGGGAGATCCGAGCGTGGCACGCAGTCGAAATCAATGCAGAAGGAAAATGTCGTCCAGTCTGGGTCCTGAGCGTGACGATAAAGACTCTCACTTTAGAGACGCACATCTCCAAACCCGCCGCGATGGCGGCTTCGACGGAAGGTGGGGGAGCAAGGACCGTCCGGAACAGGGGGTATCGGCTCCGGCGTCCCCAGCGGAGGAAGTCGCGGAGCTTGATCCGGGCGCACCACCGCACACGGGGACCTTTCGTAACCGGAAAACCGAAAGTCAGGCGCGTCTCGGGGCCGTCCGCGCGCCAACTGGCGTCTCCTTCTGCCCCCGGGAAGGAGGACTGCGGGGTCACCGGAGGTCCCTGCGGGCCGCTGGCGAAGAGTGAGTGGGGGGAGGCCCAAAACCTGTGTCGGGGTGCAACTCCCTCGGAGGCCAGGCCCTGACAGGGGCAGATTTCTGCAGGAGAGGCTCAGAGCCATTGGACCGATGAATCAGAAAGTGGGGGAAAGGAAATCTCAGTCCCCTTTGGGCTGAAGCCTAAGGTGAGGTTTTATCCCCCCATTTTGGTCAATATTGTGGTCTTAATTCTTCAAATTACCCCAGGAGGGTAAGAATGAATGGGGGCCTCCCGGATAGACTATCCTCCCCAAATCACCAAGAAAATCTTAGGCAATTAGGAGTTTGTCCAGGTCGAAGATTGCTCTGATTCTGTTTCTAGGAAAAGCTCCCTCTCCCAGTCCCGTTTCCTCCAGAGGCAGGGACCGTTAGACGCCAAGGAGACCACTGAGGTTGGCACCAGAGCCTGCAGATCTCACCCCCTCCAATTAACTGTGGGTGCAGGACCCAGGTATTTGAATGAGCCACACACCCCCCATTCTTTTTCCAAGGCGAAATATACATCACAATCCCAATTATCTTCCTTAAAAACAGCAACAAAAAAAGGGCAAATATCTCCCAAGGACCTAAATTGTAACAGAAATTAGGATTTCTCTGTCTATTAATCAGCCTTATTGTGTGGGGCCTAAGACCCCGCGGGCATATTGTTAGGACTTTGATAAATGCACTTTAATGAGATCTTTGAAAATGCATCCAATAAAATAAAAGGCGAGAAAAGCCGTTTAACTTTCATGGATGTTAAATTGAACACGAAATGCGGCTCGCGGCGCGCTACAAAATGGAACCGGTTTCCCTCCAGCATTTTCTTTAAAAAAACGCAGTTTTAAGCCCCCCTCGGGCTAGACGTGCCTGTCCCAGCCAATCCATTATCATCGGTTTATTGGCGAACCGAAAGCCACCTCCCCTCGGGCTAACCTCTTTGCTTTATTCGTTCGCACTGCTCTAATGATTAAATATGTTACAATGAGATTACGCGTCGTCAGACTTGCCTTCAGGAACTTTCTTCCAGCCAAGCACGACCTTCCCCCTGATAAGCACGATTTCAATACGGGAGATTTGGGTTTCTCAAGGAAACAGGACGCTGAAAGCACTTTCTTATCTGAATTTACTTCTTAACACGTGACAGAACTATTACCACAAGACTTCTAAAACCAAGCGACCTCCCCTAACGGGTTTGCAGTCGGCACTTGAAGCTGGGCCGGGCAGGCTGGTGTGAAAAAATAGTCATCGCAGGCGCGGGAAGCTCTCCGTCTGGGCTGGGGCCTGGAACCAGGAAAGGGCACCGAGGGGGAGTTCTTGGGGGAATCATCCCCGTACCTCTCAAAGCTGGGGACTGGGCCTGGGGACCCCAAAAACTTGCCCCCATGATTCCATCCCCCAAAGCCATCAAAGTCGAGAAGGTGCAAGCGGCGCGCCAAAGGGCCTTTTCGCAGTTGGGGGTGGGGGGTGGAGCGAAGCGGGCGCCCCGGCGCCCCTCGGAGGCCGGGACCCCAGCAGGCCGCATCTCCGTTCATTTCTGATCCTCTGGCGGTCTCTACTGACGCAAACGAGAACTGTCCGGTGCCGGGCGCCGCCCGGGCAACATTCGCCCCTCAAACTCCAGGCTCCCCTCGCCTCCCCAGAGCCCCCGAGGACTGCTCTAGTCTGCCCCCCAACTCCTTGTCCCGCCAGCCTGAGATTCTCGCCGCTTGCTTCCCCCCCCTCCCCCCGCCCAGGTCCCAGCTCTTCTTGAGGACAGCTCCCCACCCCCCCTTCTCCACTAGGAGCCATCTCCTAATTAGCTCCGGGACTTCTCCCTGGGCATCGCCCCCCAGTCCCCGGCCCTCCTCCGGCACGCATGGGAGACTTACAGGCGGAGGTGGGTGCAGAGGCGGCCCTTCCTCGCCGCGGCCCGGGCGGCCGAGGAGCCTTCGGCGCCAGGCAGTGAGGAGGGAGCTGGCGAGGCGCTCGGCGCGCCCGCTCCGCCTCCCTCTCTCCGGCGCTGCAGCGACAGCCCCGCCGCATTTCGAGGCGCGTCTTTATCTAGTCCTCCCGGGGCCCGGACCCCCCTCTGCCGCGCCCCTCCCCCGTCGTGCGCCCTCCGGGCGGGGCTTGCCCAGCCGCGGCGCTTCGGGTCGGCGGGCTGGGGAGGCGGGGCGCCAGCCCCTCCCTCCTGTCCGGCTCCCCCCATCCCGGCTCCTGCACCTGCCTAGCCCCGGGCGGTCCCCCTTTCCCCGGCCGCCGCGGAGAGTGCGTGGCGGCCGGAGCACCTGGCCTTGGCCGCAGGTAAAACTTTTCCTAGCGGCGGGCGCGCCGGGCTGGGCGGCTCCGCGGTCCCTCCCCACCGCAGCCGCAGCCCCGGAGAATCCGCGTCGTCGGGGAGGACTTTAGACGCCCGGCGCTTGCCCACCTGCTGCTTCCGGACGCGCAGCCGGGGGATGGAGTGGAGTGGGAGCCTCAGAGGGCGGGGCGCGGGGAGCAACCCAGAGCCGGCCGGCGCTCTAGGCCTGCTTCGCGGATGCGGGGCCCAGGGACCCCTCTCCCCCGGCCCGGCGCGAGGACGTGCACAGCGGCTGCAAAGACCCGCGAGGGGGCGGGGATAAGAGGAGAGGGGAGGTGGACCCCGGCCGGCCCATTCCCGCTCAGGGCTCGGTGGCGCCTCCCAGACTCAGCTCTGGCTCCCCGCGCTCCCCAAGTGTCCCCGGATCCGCGCGGGAGCGGGTGGCTCACCTGGAGCGCGGCGGCGCCGCAGGATCCCGGGGCTCGGCGGGGGCGCAGCTTCCCCGGCCTCTCTTTCTCCTAAGCCACGGGCGGACTGCGGGGTGGCGGGCGTTGGCCTCTGGCTCTGGCGCGGCGCGGCTCGGAGCGCTCCCTCCCGGCTCTCGGCCGGTGGCCCCACCCGCCCGCTCCGGGCCAGGGCCCGGTGCAGCCGCAGCGGAGGGGGCTGCTCCCCCGCGCCGCGCGCGCTCTGTTTGTTTTCCTTGCCCGACTGACGTGAGTCAAAATATTGGCCATATGTTCAGCGGTAATAAATTGGGTATGAGCGCAAACACACTCGGGCTTCGATGGTTCTTTCAGCTGCCACATGGCCGGCTGGCTGGGGGGTGGGGGTAGGGGTCCACTCTGCCTCGGTGCCTTCCCCGTAAATGGGTAGACGGGCCCCTCTCCCCGCAAAGCGCCCCTCTGAGCTGCAGATCTGGGACCCCAGGCTCTCCTCTCCCTCGCTCCTCTTCCGTCCCCAGCGCCCCGGCTGCTGGTTAACAAGGTCACCAGCTATAAATTGCTCGGTCGCTAAGACGCCATAAAACCAAAGGGCCAGATGTGGCACGTTATTTATGTGTGAAACCGCGTTTACACTTGATCCAAGGCCGATAGCACGACTTCGTTGGAAGTCGCAGCCCTGTCACCCTCAGCCGCAGGCTCCTCCTCCCGCACACTCCTCTCCAGATTGAGGGGTGTCGGTCCTTCTGGGAAAGGGAATCAGCCTTCTGCAGCCCAGGAAGAAAGTAATTTTAGCATGCCCTGCACTGGTGCCAAGGTGCCACCTGTCCAGGGTTAAAGGCAGGCCTGGGGTTTACTCCTGTAGCCGTTCTGTTTCCTTGGCTCTTGCTTAACCCTTGTCACAGGGACTGGGAGGCTGTTTTATTTTCCAGGTGGTTGTTACTTTCCTTGGGACTTTCTTTGGTCTGACTCAAGAAAGGGGACATTTGAAAGCCCAAGATGCCCCACCCTCTGGTTGGTGGGATGAGGGTGGGGGACCCTGGCCCTTGAGGGAGGGAATTGGGGGTGTGTGTGAGGAAGTGGAGGAGTTCACCTGGCAGAGGGAGCACCTGAGATTATTCCTAATTCAGGTGGACTCCCCGTGTCACATGTCACTCACTTTATTTACATAAAATGAAAGCTGGGTCTCTAAGGGCAGAGGCAACCCTGACATTGCACAATGAAATGGAGCGGCCTGTGTGCTTCAGGAGCGGAAGATGAAAGCTGAGTGGTAATAGGAAACAATTGTTTCATTTTTTCCTCTCGAAGGCAGCCTTGGGAATGAAGACAATGCTGTATGTCCTCAAACCGGTCATCTCACACTTTACTCACACGAATTCATTACGAGTCATTGTCTCTCCCGTGCCATTATTTTACTATTTCTTGAAGTGAACCAAATTCTCTCTGTAGTTAATAAGCACTGAGCCAGGCCCCCTACCTTCCTTTCCATCTTCAAAACACCTGGGGTTCCCTGAATGACATCTTCCATCTGGCCAGGGAAAATGAGAGATGAAAAATGTTGCCCTACCACAGGGAAAAACATAAGCATTTGACTTCACTATTACAAGTTATCTTGGGTCTGTGTTCACTGGATAACTGTCCTTAGGTGGCTGTTAAGGGTGGGAAAATAATGCTGTTGGAAGAGGGTGGGAAGGAAGGGAGAGGGAATGTGAGGTGGGGGTGGGGAGGGGAAACCATTCAACAGGTGCAAAAAAGTCATGAAAGGAACCTCTCATTCTTAAGTACTGAGCACACACAGTGCTTCTCCAGGTTTGCTCGGTTGGGCCTTGGGGTGGACTCCAAGAAATCTTTAGTTACTGCAGAAAAATCTGGGGCAACCCTCAGGCCCATAGGATTTGTTGATCTTGGAAAACCATTGTTGCGTCTCACACTTTTTCTTGGATTTCAATATTTATGGTTTAAAATGAAACTTAGAGTATATATTTTGGGCTTACATCACTCAAAGGGTAAGGAAGGGGATCACTGGTGAATTGCTTCTTTGCGTGAAAATATTGGTTCATATCCTAAATTAGACAGGGGAATTTGAAGATGAACTTTCACAGTTTTAGTCCTCATGGAAATGTGTTTCTCTGACTCGCAAGTGCCCTGTAGAGTGCCTCATGTTTCGTTTTTCCTCTGCCCCTGTCAGTGATACCTGCTACCAAGTGAACTGAGATGCAGGCAAGGAGCTGAGAATGTGTGGTGGTCATCAAGATGGAAAACTGTTGAGACACAAAGCAAAGACTACATCAAGTCAGCTTTCAGATCCTTCCCTATTTAGAAAACCCCATTTAAAAACAGAAAATGGACTAGTGCATTGACTATTTAATTCATTATCAAAATCCATTACAAGGGAGATGCAGTGGGGAGCAAGATTTAAATGATACAATTACTTAGACCCAACTCACATGCCCTCTCTTTGGGCTTCTCTAGCAATCAGGTACTAAACTCGATACATATAAGCACCCAAAAACTGTTTCGTAATCTTTTGGTCTATTACAACCTCAGAGATGTTCCTGTCCTACTTCTGGGCTAAAATTCGTAGACTTTTCTCACTGGAAAAACCTTCCTCCACAAAAGCCCTCAAAGGGTTTGGCTACAGAAGGGGCTCGTGTGGTTTCTCATTGGGAGGGAGAGGGTCTCAGGTCTTCTAGAGAATGACCGACATCTTCGGACATCCCAAAGGGATGGGGCAGCCTTCAGTGCCCCAGTAAGACTGTCTGCCCCAGGCCTTTGGCTGACCTGCTTGTAATTCTTAATGGGAGCAGCACTTACCAGTGAACAAACAGTCAATCAAATAAAAGGTTTAGACAGTTTTGAACCGAGCTAGAATATAATTGAATTTTATCTAAAAGAGTTATACAATGGTTCCTTATAGAGATACAATACCCTAGCATCTAAAATACATACACATATATATATTTAAATAAAGATTCAGTATGCATAATCCTTTGTTAAATCCTATCTTGTCTGTTGCTACCCCTTCCTTTTGTTTAATCACTGTCCCTATCTTCAGGGATGTCTAGGCAGGGACCACCCTAACTTGTTCATGTTGAAAAGGGATGTCGGCATTATTGGGAAGTGGGATGCAACTGGTTGATGTTCTTGAAGAAGCTATTGCCTCTGTGTTTTGGGACTTATCAGGCATAGGAACACTCTGGAGGATTTAAGTTTCTGAAAAATAAGCTGAGTGAAACTTTTATAGAGTTTCAGATCAGGACCTAGGTACCTTGCTTTCTTTTAATTTAAAACAGTTCTCCTTGCCTTCCTCCTTCCCTCCCTCCGTCCCTCCTTCCATATCTTCCTCCTTCCCCCCTCCACCTTCCTTTGTTTCTGACACTGACTTTTTTGAAGAACCCAGGCCATTTGTTGAATACCCCACATTCTGGATTGTCCTTGCTCCTCTACCCCCTGCATAGCCGTAACCCAGACACAAGATCTAGAGTCGGTGATTAGATTCATGCTACACTTCTGTGATAGGAATGTCACAGGTGACAATGGAGGAGATGATGTTCCTCTATTAGTGAAGCCAAGTGTGACTGGTTAGAGTGTTGAGCCCCAGGAAGCCCCTTTGTGAATTAATGATTATTAAGTAACCTGTGGGGTGATACTTTGGCATTGTCTCAATATTCTTTGGCACAGTGTAAATTTTATGTTCCCCAACATCTTTTTATCCGGTGATTTTAGCATCCATTGCCTGAATCCTACCGTTCCTTCTTCATGTATATGCTGCCATTTGTCTGGAAAGGAGAGCTTCCTTTCCCTCAGCCCCCCAGCATAGATTCGTGGAATTAGAAATTTTTAATAAGTTGTAATTAACACCATTCTTTTGATGCTCAAATTGTCCAAGATTTGACCATGGGGGAATCCCTTCAATCTGACTTCCATGTCCTTTTGAGAGACCCCATTCGTCTAAGTGTCTCCTTGCTTTCTGGCCAGCTGGACATTCCAAGTTTTCCAAGTACCCAGATCTGGAGTCTGCCATTTCTCCAGGAGTCTTGGTTTTGGTGGAGAGTGGTAGTTAGATGCCAAGATACTGGTAATTTAATGCAGCCACAAAATGGACACTCCCTACTCCTACAAAATTCCATTCCTTTGCATTGTAGGACTGGTTTATCCCCTTCAGATTTAATTTATGGTTACATTCTGTCTGCTGTATTTGGATAGCAATTCCTTAGCCCTAGTAAATCTTGACTCAGTTCAGTTGTGATGCCATGAACACCACAATGCATTGGAAAGTGCTGAGGGGAAAATCAGGTGTAGAAAATAATCAGAAAGTTGTGGGAGCCCATGTACTTGCAGAATTGGTGTCCTCAGTAACCCAGGTTGTCATGAAAGACTTCTGTGTACGTTTCAGACCAATGATGAATGGTTCATCATCAACCCCAAAAAAGCTCTTATTTCATAGGCCTAGGGAGATCAAATGTGGTACATATTTAAAACAATCAGAATACTGAATGTATCTCAAGTATCACACCATTAAAACAAGATAAGACAAGCAAACAAACAAACCCTGGAATGACTTTGTCACATTAGGTTGGCCCACTAAATGCCATAGTTGAGGTTGCACCATTTTGGGTTCCACTAGATCTCCATGTTGCTCTGCTCTCTCTTCTCAGAACCCCCCTAGTACCTGATTTGGGAAATTCTGCCCCAGGATCCAGGAGTGTTTGTGTTCATAGTAGCTACAGGCTGTTTCACAGCATTGGCCTGGACTCTTACTGGGTAGTCCTGGTAAATATGCCTCATTATAATCCAGACTTTGGAATTGGATGTTAGGTGCCCTTCCTACAGGACAAACACATGTGGTCAAGATAATGCCATTCACAAGAAACTTGTTTTGGGTTTGGGAGTTGTTCTAGTTTCCTGGTTGCTAAAGCAAATACCATGCAATGGATTGGTTTAAACAACAGGAATTTATTGGCTCATGATTTTGAGGCTAGGAGAAGTCCCAAATCAAGGCATTATCAAGACGATGCTTTCTCCCTAAAGACTATGGTATTGTGGGGCTGGCTGCCAGTAATCCTTGGTTCTTGGCTTTTCTGTCACATGACAATGCACATTGAAGTGTCTTCTTCCAGGTTCTGTTGACTTCCAGCTTCCGACTGCTCCCTCCAGCTTCTGTCTTCTTAGCCTTCCCTATAATGCCTTCAGTAACAGATTTAAGACCCATCTTGATTCAGTTGGGTCACACCTTAACAGAAGTAAACTCATCAGAGGTCCTATTTATAATGGATTGATATCCTCAGGAATGGATTAAGGTTAAGAACACGTTTTTCTGGGGTCCATAGCTCTAAGCCACCACAGAAAGCAAAATGAAGTCTCTTGAGGCTGAATGCACTAGATCCCTAAGCCTTTAACCATCCTAAAGCAGTCGTGGACATGCAGTATGGCTTATAACAGTGGAATATTGTTCCTGTTTATTTCTGTTTCGATTATCTAAATGAATTAAGAGGCCCACCAACATTTTTAATACCATATGATTTCCTTCTTTCCAATAGAAGGAAATAGTGGTATTAGATTTCAAGAACAGTGCAAATTGTTCTATCAGGCTAATTGGAAGAGAATGATGAGAACTATGAAATATGAATCAACTATCATTCCAGTTCATTTTGAATAGATTCCTCTTAACTTCTGGCTGATATATGAGATTAGATTCTGATAGCACATGCTTTATTGGACACTTTATATGCACCAGGCTGTGCTAAAGTTGTTTAAGCATAGTTCTTCATTTAATGCCCACAATAACCCTAGGGGAGCGGGGACACCAACTGTTATCTTTATTTTACAGGTCAGGAAGCTGATGTTTAAGGAGGCTGCACTCAGTCTGAAGTCAGAGTGCATGGGTCTGAATCTTTCCTCCTTCTCATGATCTTGGACAAGTAACTTAGCCTGTTTGAAGTGCATTTTCCTCCTGTGGAGAATGGGACTCAGGACCTATTCTTAGCACCACTGGAAGATTCAATGAGATAATATAAGTACAGCCCAGAGGCTGGTGGTGCTTGGCACGTTGTGACTGCTCCACAACATCATTTAGCAACAATTACCATCATTAGTATCTGCTCTGGTTACAGCAGAGTTGGGATTCCAAGTCTTCCTGACCCTGGGACACGTGTACTTGGCCATCATAGCCAACTAGCTATTTGAATTAGTCTTGGTGCGAAGAAGTGCTGTGCTGATGACAGAACAAAAATGGCGCCATGAAATTGCCACTCAGGGACAGTTGGAATAACTTCTGAGAGTGTTTCCTCATGCCGAAGAGTACTTTCTTGGTTTTTCTCCTCCATTCCCTTTTCTCTTAATTCTGTTTTCCCCTGCTTGTGTTTTCTTTCTCTTTGATTGATGGCCCATTCTATTGGTGGCAGTGAGGGACACTGGCTCGGCTGCTGGCTGTCTGGACTACATAAATGACTAAATTCATGGGTTGTTTTACTGCCTCTGGTAAAAGGACACAGAAGGCAGCCCAGGAATTTTGAAGTGGGAAAATCATGTTACTTTCCAATTATGGTGGTTTAGGGAAGTATTGCATTTTAAATGTTAGGGGGTCTTGTCTCTCAAGATGCATTTCTCTGATGTATTTCTCTTATGGACAGGAAAGTGCTAGATGGGAGTAAGACTGGGTTGAATTGAATCCTGTGTCCAGACTCAAGACAGCCCAGTGGGTGGGGTGGTTGACTCTTATCACAGTGGGTTCCCCGGAGGTTAACTCCTTATCTACCCCACTGCATGAGTCATAGTCAGTGCCCCACTCTCTTGGGGTTTATGACTCCCCTGCTAAGGAAAGGACATGCCAAGAGATGGCATATTGCTTGGACTTGTCCAACACAGAGAAGAGACAGCTAGCTAGATTTTCCTAACAGGCATCTGACCTAAATGCAGTATAGAAAGTACACTGAGAAAGACATTGCAAGTAAGTGAATTGGCATTTCCTCTAATTATTCTGTATTTGTGTCAACATGTTAAGAACAGGAGAATGAAGATAGAAGATTCCCCATCCCAAGCAGCTTTCTTAGGTAATGGGCAATCCATCAACTGAATTACAAGTTTGCTTTCAAGCCCTCTAGGGTTTTCTTGGAGAAGTTAGTATTTATCTGACCCTGGTGAATTTAGCTGTTTGGGTGATCTTTCAGGAAATAAAGGTATCATGGCTGATATCACAATAAAGTAAATGATAAGGCCAGGGAAATTACAGTAGCAGAGGAAGAACAAATTACATTCGAACCTACTCACAAAATTGTCATCTAGATTATGGTTGTCAAATTTTAGCTGATGCTGATGTTGCTGTTGGGGAAAGAAACAACTAATCATAAATCTCAGTGATTCTTTGACAGTTTTCAATTTCAATGGGAAGTATCATGGAAGTGAATTTGATAAAGAACTTTGCAATGAGGAAAAAAGTTTCCTTTTTTTCTCTTGTGAGTTTAAAGACCATCTTTCAAAGAATTTATAAATCTTTTTGGGTTTAAGGTTTAAACTCGTTTGCATAGGGACTTTCTTCATGGTGAGGATTTCACTTCTGGAAGGATATGGCCATAATACCTTTCACAGAAGAAAAGGAGCAAGTATAGTCTTGTTTCTTCTACAATTATTCAATCAATGAAAAATCTTACTCATTTTTTATTACTTAGACTGTATGTTTACCTGGAACAAGTTTAGGGAGGGGGTGATGATGATCATGGATGACCCAAGCCGCCAAGCCATCCTTCAGCGATGCCAAAGCTTAGTCTGAATCTGCCTTGGGTTTGGGTGAGTGGTTTGATGGTGAGCATTTGGCGTTTGAGGAAAATGACTTTTAAGTGGATGCAAATAATCATTTCCAACAGGGATCCCATTAGGAAAATGGACATATATGTATGACATAGCTTGGGAAAACCAGGAGAGTCACCTAGGACTGTTTTTCCTGGTGATCAAACTGCTGTGAGCTTTGCATATTTAACTCTGCCCACTCTCGCTATTTCACATCTTTCCCCCCAACCCCTTTTGCTTCTTTATATTGCAGCATCTAACTGTGTGTTTCTGATAGACACCTAATTCTCACTGAATTAATGGGAGATTTCAGGTCCTAAGGATAACATCTAGTGAATGACGCCTGGGTCTTTATATGACTCATGACTTTCAGGAGCTCACCGCATGCCAAGGATTGCTTCATTACTGTAATCCTCTTAACAAGAATCACCTGGGGGAGGAAAATCCAAGGCTCAGAATAGGAATATCTGTTGTCTAATGCCACAAAGGGGGACAGAAATGGCCACAACGTTCCTTTGTCTTATCCTTTTTTTCTGGACAGTTCTCTGTTTAGCTAGATTGCCTTCCAAAGCAATCCTCATTCTCTATTTTTGCATCCCCAGTTGCTGTTTTTGCATGCTGGCTGGTGTCTGGGGCAGGAGCAGTTCTGGATGAATTGAGAAGAAAAACGACAAAACTTCTATTACAATGCGCTGTTTATTATTGGATCAATATGATCGATGACCACCTGTCAGATCTGTAACATTATCTGGGAACCAGCAGATGGAGCTGTTCCAGATAGCATTCAGTGGTTTGTTTGTTCTCCCCAGCACGTGTTTCCATCCTGGGGGAAATACCACCTCATTGTCAGCGCCATGGAGTCGTGAGTAGCCAGATGGAGAACACACCTTTTCTCCTGGCCCAGGTCTGCAGCCCCAGAAGGTCCTGTAGGTGGAGGGCTAAGGTTTTCACTGGAAAGTTGTGATGCAGATCTTTCCCTTCCCCTTCAGCTCCTCATGGTGAGAACCGTTGATTCCTATGTTTGAGGAGTAAATGAGATTTGCTGCCTCCTGGAAGCTCCACACTTAGAATCACAGAAGTGTTTACTTAGGGCAGCCTAGAGGGGAAAACAGAGGCTTTGTAGATGGTGACTCACTTCGTAAAGTCAGCATCCATATTGATGGATTCCCAAGGGGATGCATATGCAAGACGTTCTTGGGATTTGCAGGGACTATTTGTCCAGGTGAACATATAGTACTATTCATTCGAGCCCGACGTGACAGGCGCTTCATTAATTGTGTCATGAAGGATCGGGGTGGATTATTCATCCTTTCTTGTGCTTTTGAGGATACTCAGAAAACTTAAAACGTGCCCATGTTCCCTTTAATATGGGAGGCATTTCTTTCCTGGGGAAAAACGGAGACTTTCAACAGTTTGCAAGTATTATATAAAAGGCCATCATCAGGAAGAGAGTGGGGCTTCTGCTCTCCATCTCTGGTGAGGTCAGAGTAAAAGGTTGTTTGTTCGGGGGTGGCATGAAGATGTGGAGGAGAGCAAGGTGTTCCAACAGTAAAGGCTGATAAATATTGAAGCGGGTTCCCATGGCCTTTTCCTCCAGGGTGGTTAATAAATACTGATTTGGAAAATGATGGCTGGAGAGTCCCAGCTGGCCTAAATGTGGAACTTAAGGGAGGGGGAGGGGATAAAAAAAAGAGAATGTCCTGCTTGATTGTTTATGAGTTACAAGTCTGTAAGACCTGCTTAGCTTATTGTTTTTCTTAAGGGAAGGTGCTGTGAAGTCCATCAACACCAAATACTTTATGAAATGATCACAGCTTTTTAAAAATGTTGTCTTTATTTTACCAATAGTGCATCTGATTGGTGGGGTTTGGGAACAAGTGCTCACTTTATTCCCTGTCATCTATACCATTTTAAGAGTAAAAGTTTGCATTATAGTAAATGCTTAAGGAATGGGGAGGTTATGGTTAATGACACTTAAAATTTAACTAAGGACTAATAGTTTTTTGTTTCAATCTGTTGCTGGAAGTATTTCTGGGATGTATTTGCCTACTTTCTTCCCAAATGATGGTAGAATAGTTAAGATAAATTGAGCATTATAAAAAATATTTTACCATCTTGTAATTTCTGGACTTATCGTACAGTTTTGGAAGACAAAAACAGTGTGGATGGTTGCACTGTGTTCCAATATCAGGCAATAACCTGAATTCTCTCCCTGGACTGAGTGAAATGGATTCTTCATCTCTGGTATGAGCCTACCCTTCCTATTGATGGGTCGTCTCCTTTCTCTGAGAGGTGGCATGTTAAAAGTTAGTCAGGGATCTGATTAGTTCAGTTCCAGTCAACTAACATTGTGATTTAGGACACCACTTCCTAAATGGTCTTGGAAGGAAAATGCATTATTCTGTTTAGCTTTTTTTAAAAAATTTATTTATTATGACACTTTTCCAATAATGGAAACAAAGTGCCTCGAAGAAGGGTGACTTTTCTAATTTGCATAAAACCCCATGTGGAGTAGCTTGGGACCTACATTGGCACACATGTAATATATGTATGTCCACACAATCACATATATAATATCATATATATAGTAATGGGGTCATATAGTGTGCATTGCTCTGTGTCTGCTCTTTTTCATATCTTACTCGATATGAAGATCTTTGCATATCAAGGCAAATAGCTCTGTCCTTCCTTTTTCTTAATGGCTGCATAATATTCCATAAAATCAACACCCCACCAATTATTGAACCTGCCACTGAATCCTGATTCCAAATTTTCACTGTAATAAGTACATTCAAAACATCCTTGAATGTACAAATCTTTGAGCCCAAAGAGAGTATTTACTTAGAATGGTTTCCCAGAAGAAGAATTTCTGGGTTAAAAGGCTTACTTTACCATTTCTATATATATTGCCAATTTAATGCATTTGTGTGGGTTTCCACCTGCCAGTCAATAACATAGCTCCTGGAGAAAGTGCATCTGAAAAGAGATGAATAATTACATTGTCAAGGATTCCAAACATCTCTTCTTAGCATTTGAAAAGAGCTCCCTCCCCTCCTTCTCACAACCACTTCTGTCATTCTTTCGTGCTCTTCATTCATTCTCAAACCAGCTCAGATAGTGTGCTGGGCAAACAAGTAAATTCATAGAATCAGAAACTAGAATATAGGTTACTGGGGGCAGGGTGGGTGTAGGGAATGGGGAGTTAATACTTAAATTATACAGTTTCTATCAGGGGTGATGGAAAAGTTTTGGTAATGGGTGATGGTGATGGTAGCACAACAGCACTGAATTATATATTTGAATATGAGCAAAAGGGGAAAATTTTAGGTTGTGTATATGTTGCCAGAATAAAAAATTTCAAAATCCCCGCTTTAGGACTGTACAACACAAACAGTGAGCCCAAATGTAAAACGTAGACTATAGTACAATTATAATGATATAATAATTATAATCTGTATATTTTTATCAATTGTGACAAATGTATTACACTAATGCAAGGTGTTCATAATGGCAAGTGAATAATACGGGAACTCTGTATTCACTGTATGATTTTCTGAATAAATCTCCAACTTCCCTAATTAAAAAAAATTTTTAGATGTGCAGGAGAAGAAAGTAGTTGCTATCCACTTTTTAAAAAAATTAAATTCAGTTTTATTGAAATATATTTACATACCATACAATCATCCATGGTGTACAATAACCTTTTCCACTTTTTGTACCTCCTGGTACTGGCCCAGCCACCACCAGTCCTACCATATTTTTGTCAATTGGATAAGAGATAGTAAGATGCCCTTTCAAACTCATTTATTTGAGTTCCCGGGAAAGGGGAGGAGTGATGGGCAGAGGTTCCACCCCACTTAAGCTCAGGTGAGGAGAGGTCTTTTTGCCAGTCTTGGGGGGTCTCTGGACCATGGGAAAATGGGAGTGGAGGTGACACTGGGGAAAGGAGCAGAAAGTGGGGCTGGAGCACAGTAAGGGGATCTGAGAAGGTGGGCGCCACTCTCTTGAATTTGACGTGGGAAACAGTGAAGAGCCAGAGGGAGAGGGGGTTAATTTGAAATCAGGGAGTATAAAGCAGGGGGCTTATTTGAAATCAGGCTGGATAGGAGGCACCAGGAAAAAATGCCAAGAGATAAAGGGAGTGACAATGCCAGGGGACAAGATGACGACGACTGCATGATGAGATCTCACCTGAGATCAGTGCAGTCTGTTAGTCTGGAGCTTACTTATCCTAAAGGCAAAGGCTGCTCTCTGCTGTCATTTATCCAGACTTTTCAACTGGGGGCAGTTACTGTTTGTGGTTTTTTGTAGTACTATGTGTATGGGTATGTGTATGTGTGTGTGTGAGCACACACATGTGCATTTTCCTGGAGATCTGTAAATCTGGATTCTCAAGACATGATGATGCCAAAACAGAGAATAGAAATTGCCTGAACACGAATTCCTATATGCAGTGCCAACTCCTTTCACGGGGGCTGGATTCCAAAATCCAGAGACTGGTGTAAATTGCTAGTAATAAATCTCTTGCCAGTTAAACAACGAAACAGGTAAGGGACACCCCTCTTTCCCCTTATGTAAAATTTGGTAACTTTTTTTTTTGTAGGAAAACTACAGATACATTGTGGAGTAGTCGGCATGAGTCATGTGAGTTTTTATGATAAAACCTGAGCTGTCAAGGAAATTTTGACACTGCTGGCTGGTTGCCTCAAACTGCACTGGCTAGATAGACCAAGACGTTTATTTTCGTGTACTTTCCATCATCTTCCTTCTCAATCAGGAAAGTTAGGTGGGGCATATAGACTAGATTTCTTTAATGACTAAATAATCTTTGAAATTCCACTTTAAAATGAGGGTCTGTGCATGTTTTATGGAATTGACACTGAAGTGCATCTGCTAGCCAAGATATGCTTGCTTTCTTAAAGCCAGCTTGAGCAGCTTGGAGACCTGGTGGCTTTCAAATTGTTTCTAAAGTTGGCCAGACATCTGCTGTCATTCCTGCCTGATTCTTAGGTGTGGCCCTCTACGAAGAGCTTCTCACACATAAACGAAACGTGTTGTCTGATGAGTCTCCTACCTCCTTGGGTGCAGAGGTCCTTGCTCTAGGAGCAGACTCAGCCCTCTGCCACCACTCAATGCATCTCTACCAAGTGTTTTTGCACGAAAACACTGTGTGTGTCCCAGGCACAAACACATACAGGCAGCTCACCATGTTCCAAAATGGAATATAATGACACAAGAGTTCTGGCACAAAACCCTGCTCACGAGCCACTCAGAAGGCTCTTTAGACTGTGGTAACTCAATAGAAGCTGAGATGCTAACGTCCCCTTCTTACTCAGTGTGCTGAGCAGAGCTGCAGAGCACACACACCTGGGTGAAGCAGATGGTGCCCTGGTGCTATTGTTATTTTACAGTCTGGCTGAATGGAAAACTGGACTCAAGGACAGCGTGTGGACGACTGCAGTTAAACAGGGGATTGTGTCTCCTTAGAAAGGACTCCACCATTTTGGTGGAGTCAAGTATAGCTCTTCCTCACTGAGGAAGTGAGGACAGCTGATATTTTTCTGAAGTGATTTAGATAATGATCCTTAATGAATTATTTCCGAGGCATTGTTTTCGGTGTTGTGTTACTAGAGCTTCCTGGCTGGAGAAATCTTGAGTTTCTGTTGCTTCCAACAGCTATAGTTGCCATCTGCACACATGAAGCCTATGCCTTTTTTTTTTTAGTTGATATTTCGAAAATATGATTACTCTGTAAAATTATTTGGATTAAACCTGTCTGATTGACAAACACACAGCCTCTATGTGAGAACTTTGGAGGCAAGTTGACCAGAAGCTCTTGGTGGGCTGTGTTAGTTCTTAACATGCAAAGGTAGCACACATCGGAAGCTAATACTCTAGCAAGGCTGAAATATCTTATTAATTCAGAGTATTAGCATTGTTTGGTGTAGAATAACTTGACCGTAATGACACACTGAGAAATCAATATGACATGAGAGCCAGTGTGCATTTTCTTAAAGATGAACAAGCTGATTTGATGGCCTTAGCAGTGTTTTAACAGAAGAAATAAGCAAAATTTGAAAGTAAATGAATCAGAAACTGATAAGCGAGTAATACATTTGTAGTACATAAATGATTTTGGTATAGCTTGAAATTATCACCATATTGTTCTAGAAATACATATTATGGTCTTTTATTTTGTGTACAAATTATTCCACATGTCCTGTAGTTACACATATTTTATAGGTTTCAGGGATCTTGTCATTCATCAGCACAAAACTCAAATTTTCGTTTCCTAAAAGACACTCAATTTAGCATTGCTTGACGAGGTGGTATGAAAAGTTGAAGATACAGAGAAAAGAGGTTGGCTTGTAATTTTAATGACCGAAAGATAAAATAATACCTTCTAAGATTCCCCACTCCTTTTCTCAAAATGGAACTTGCCTAATTTTTTGTCACTAATTATAATAAATTTAAATGCTTATTGAATGTAATTTAAATAATGCAAGAGTATGAAAATGAAAGATAAAGGCACTTCTGTAATTCCACCCCACAGAGAGAGCTATTAAGTTTGATACATATTTTTATAAATTTTTGAATGCACTGGTATAAGTAGATATATATATATAAAGAAAACAAATGGGGTTATTCTGTATCCACTGCTCTGTAAGCTGCCTTTCTATTTGACCAAGTGTCTTTCTTTGGCAGTAAATATAGGTCTGGCATTACAAAAGATGCTCCCTAATTTATTTAACTAGTCTTCTATTAACACATATGTAGTTGGTTTCCAATTTTCCACTTTTATAACCAATGTTGCAGTCATTCTTTTGTACATCCAGGTGTATTTTTCAATTATATTCTGATGGGGTTTTCTAAAAAAATTTAAGCAAAATATCTAGATTTTAGGGTATAAGTCCTTCTCAATTATCCACATGGTGGATTATACATGGTGAGACCAAATTCCTGGAGGAATTTCTCCTGTCACCAGAGGTTGTGGTGGGCAGAATTCTAAGATGGTCCCCAAGATTCCTGCCCCTTGGTGGACATACCCTGTGCAATCCCCTTCCTTTGAGCATGAATAGGATGGGGTTCTACGCCTGTGATCATGTTAACAATCAGTTGACTTTGAATGAGTTACAGGGGAGATTATGCTGGGTGGGCCTGACCTAATCAGACAAGCCCTTTAAAAAAGGGGATGCATCAGAGAAAAGTGCTCCTGCTGGTCAGGAAGCAAGCAAATAGCCAGAAGACTGAGAGCCCCCTCTAGGGCTAAGAAGTGTCTCTGACCAGAAATCTCAGTCTTAACATCCACAAGGACATGGATTCTGCCAACAACCAGTGAGCTTGGAAGAGGACCTTGAACCTCAAAGGAGAGCCTCAGCCCTGGTTGACACGTTGATTTTCACCTGGTGAGACCCTGAGCAGACGGCCCCTCTAACTCAAACCTGGATTAAATTTGTCTTCTGCCAGTGTGTGCTGGATTTTGCTTGGAGCTGTTTTACTTGGGGGAATCAGCCAAATGAGCCCGTCCCTACCGCCGGCTTCCTGTAGAGATGTGCTAGGCCAGCCCCTGGCCTGACGTGTGAGTACAGGGCTCTGGGCCATAGGCTTTTCCCTGGACACCATCAGTTGGCTGCCTTCCTCCATAGCCCTCTTATTCAGGAGGACACAGCTGGAGAAGTATAACAGCTGTGCTTGTGAGTCATTAGAACTTAGGCCAGCTAGCCAAAGGGCCTGCCTTAGAGATTTGCATTACCTTAGCAATTTTAAATGGTTTAACTAACTTGGCCTTTTCACATGATACGATTAATTAATATCAGTATGGGCTCATGGATTCTTATTTTATTCAAAGGATTATAACCTGTTACTATCATTATCATGTTGAGGCTCAGATTGTCCTAGTTTTGTCCTTCAAGCTGGCTCCTCTGTCCTTTTTGAACTCATCCTATCCTTTGTTTTGTTTTGTTTTGTTTTGAGTATTTGTCATGTTTTGGCATAAGAACTCATCTTGTATTTTCCCTGGAATCAGCCATTTCTACAGGAGACCTCATTCCTTTTAGTTGGGAATGGTGGTCTCTTTGTTTCCTAGGGCTGCAGGAACAAAGTACCACAAACTGGCTGGCTTAGAACGATAGAAGTTTCTCGTCTCACAGTTCTGGAGGCCAGAGGTCGGAAATCATGGTGTAGGCAGGGCTTGATCCCCCTGAACCCTGCAGGGGAGCATCCTTCCTTGCCTCCTCTAGCTGCCAGAGTTTGCTGGCAGTCCCTGGAGTTCTTGGTTTGTAGATGCGTCACTGCCATCTCAGCCTCCTCCATCTTCATGTGACCTCCCTCCTGGTGTCAGTCTGTCTGTCTGTGTCCATATCCTCTTCTTATGACACCTGTCCTATTGGATGAGGCTCCTCCCTAATCCAGTTTGGCCTCATCTTAACTAATCATGTCTTCAAAGATCTTGTTTTCAGATAAAGTCACAATCACGGGACTAGCGTTTAGGATTTGAACATGTCTTTTTGGGGGGACACAAACCCATTACAGGTATTTAGAAACCAACAGTACTTAGAATCCAAGATCTGGGTGTTAGAATATTCATGGCCTCTAGACCCTTTTGAGCTGTGAAAGCTGTATCTATTTTATCTATGTATGTATTTTTATCTATCATCTATTTACCTACCTACCTATCTCTATGTTAAAAACCAGGAGTTCATCCCAATACCTCCTATTCCATCTGACACCATAGAGTTCACTCTGGTTTTTCCTTTTTCCATATTTCTAACTCTCTTTGCTAACAGTGGGACACTTGGCTCTGTTTTTTACTCATTTGCTCCATCCTACATTATACTGGAAATAGCCTCGGTATTGCATACCATACCACTGGAATAAACAAACCTAGTTAGAACTCAATATTTAGTTAAAGTTCTTTTTGTATTTAGACTAAAGCTTAATGGTCAGAGCACCATATTCAAAGACACTTGGGTTAAGGCTTTTTTTTTTTTTTCCCATAATTTAAAAAATTGTCTTCTCTCTAGTGTGGTTATGTTACTCATTTGAAATGCAATTGGGTTCATTTATTTCTGTTAAAGGTATACTATTTTAATTTCTCTTTTATCCTTTGCAATAGGAAGCAAGAAATATCTGAATAAGAGTCTATCCCCATGAGTCACCCCTCTTGCTCAGGAAACCCTGCAGACATCCTTTCAGCTCCAGAAACTGAGTTCAGGGATACCCTTGATCCTAAATAGAATCCCCCAGGGGAAGTGAGATGGCCCCACAGATGGTCTAGGACAGGCTCCCCAAACCTGTGCTCCTCAGGCAACCCCAGGAGGAGGAGGATTGGCTGTACCCCGAGAGGGTCCTTAAGGCAGAGGAGTGCGCCCTCTGGTGGGCTACTTCTCATTAGAAAAAAACTGGGCCCCAGTGCCGCCTCCCCATGCTTATATATTCACATAGCATCAAATTATATAGCCAGTCCTGCAAAACCTATAAGGGGAAATGTGCAAAACACAGTGATACAGACGGCTCTGCCAGATCCTGCTCAATCCTTGACAGATTAAGGAGAACAAAAAATAAGTTAGGATCATGGATTGGATTCTGGATTGAAACAACTATCACTCTAAAGGACAGTACTGGGAAAGGTGAATAAAGATAATATTAGACATATTAGATATTCTATAAAATATTGTATCAATATTAAATTTCCAGTCTTTAATATTTGCACTGTGGTTATATAAGTGATGGTTCTTGTTCTTTGGAGATACATGTTGAAGAATCTAGGGGTGAAGGGTCATTATATCTGCAACTTACTCTCCAATGGTTTGCAAAAAAAATAAAGCAAAATGGCAAACCGTTGCTTGGTGAAGAGTATATTGAGTTCATTATACTATTCTTGCAATTTTTCTGCAGTTTTGAATTTTTTTCAGAAAATATTGATAATAAGACAGATCCCTTTTACATATGATAGATTAACCATATTATATGTCTATATCAAACCTCTACACTTTTATTCAGACACCTATGTAACAGTCACACAAAAAAATGGACCATATTTTAAGCCACAAAGAAGACCTCCATTGATTCCAGAAAGGAGAAAGTAGCACTTTCATTATTAAAAAAGAAATAATGAAAATAAACAGAGTATGCTAGTCAAGAAGTTAAAAAACAGATCAACAAAATATCTAAATAAAGCAGAAGGGTGAAATTAAAGACAAGAAAGTCAGAAATAAGTGAATTAGGAAACAGATCATATTGAAAAATAAACCCAGGCCCCTGCTTCCTTGAAATGACCAATGACATAGCTACACTAGCACTGGTTTCATTTCTAAGTGCAAAGTTACAATACAAGCCCACTTATGGAGAGCGATGGAAATCTATTCGAGTAGTTTGCCATATTAATAAAGCAATGAAGAAAAACTAAGCTAGAATCTCGAGTTGTCAGAAGATATTTAATAAATTTTAATGTCCTGTGTAAATGAGGGGCCTTGAGTCTTAAACTTCATTAGTTGCATACAAAATCCACCTAAATCCACCCCTGGATACCTAGGGGCTGAGGAAGGAGTTTCAAGGGTCCATCCAGGATAGAGATGCATTTGCCTGAGCCACAGGAACTACAGGGGAGAAAGATGGGGACCTCCAAAGCAATGGGAATCCCCAAAGAACCAAAGGCAGTGTCCAAGAGAAAGTACAATTTAACTTTTGCCAGACCAAGAGAAGAAGCCACAGCCAAGCAAGAACTGTTACATTGCCTTGCCTCTTCTCCATGATCCCCACCGCACTAAACAGGTGGGTTGGAGTGGGGGGAAGGTGGATCCAAAACAGCAGCCAGTGAGTGGAGGAGGGGGCTTGAATAGGGCGAGAGAGAGAGGCCACCCGCACTCCATCCCTGGAGGCAGGCAGATGGAAGCAGGAGGAAGTAAGCTTGGTGGACTGGTTTCTCTATTATGAGTGTTATTAAAACAAAACTAAAACTAGTTTAGCCATGCCTCATGCCCTGTGAGTAGAACTGTTATCAATCCAAGCTGGGCCATATATGTTAGCAAGCAGGAGAGGACTCATTTGTCATATAAAAAACTTTAAGTTATTGCTTTGAGTATCTATTATTATGTGACAAAGGACCCTCAAAATTTAGTGGCTTACCAGCAATAACCATTTTGTTATATTTCATGGTATTTTATGTTAGGATTCAGGTGTAGCTCAGCTGGGTGAGTCCTCTGCTTCATGTGGCATAGAAAGCGGTTTCTGGGTGCTGGGTGGCTGCTCTGTCTGGAGGGTCCAAGATGTCTTCACTTGCATGCTGGTAACAGGGAGGGGACAGCTGGAAGACTGGGCTCAACTCTAGTTGACTCGGTGTCTCCTCATGGACTCTCCAACAAGGTGGCTGGACCTCTACAAGGTGGCTCCCTGTTCCAAGAGATGGGAGGTGGATGCTTTCAGGCTCTTGAGGTCAGGCCGGAAGCTGGCTCAGGGTTGCTTCCAGCACATTCTATATGTCAGGGTCAGTTCCCTCACAGCACCTGCTCAGATTCAAGGGACGGGGACAGAAACCACCTCTCTGTGGAGGGGTGTCAAAGAATGTGCGGCCCTCTTTAATCTGCTCCCAATTTCAACTGCTGAACAACAAAAAGTTACGAGTGTGCTTGCAATTTTACATAATTGCCTAAACACACTTGCAAAAGAACATGCCCAGTTTTTATAATTCTTTCATTTCCCTCCATTGTGTTTGTTTTGATTATATATATAGAAATGTAATTTTCTACCTGAGTGATCAAGAAATAAAATTTGGGCATCTATGTTTTTTTTCTTTTTCTTTTTCATATTCTTTTTCTGGTAATTTATCTTTATTGTATTTTAGATAAGTGTGGATCTAAGATGAAAACATTTTCGAAGTCCTGGCACTTCACATCAGATAGTTTTCCAAGGGCTGTTAGAGAAGATGTGGTTATCAAATTAGCAAGTGGTATAAGTGGGTGGACTATCGGGTGAACTGGAGCAGCTGGAATCCAGCTCCAGCTCCTGCCACCCAGATGCACTCGCTGGAGCCAGGAGAATCCATTCAACCTTTTCTTAAACGCGGATGGGGCGTTAGGCAAGCCTGCTGTACCGCTTCTTGCCAGAGGGGACCCTGGTTCTAAGCCGTCCTCCCAGAGGGCCGGCCGTCTGCTTGCCGAGTCCAGAGGCCGCTTGGGCAGAGACGGGGGCCATTTCCAGTCCGGACGGAGACCCACAGAGACTTGGGGTGGCTGTGCAAATCATAATCTCCAAAGGTCTTCATAATTCGGATATCAAAGAAAAACACATTTAGAATTAACTGTAAAGTCTTGCACTTGGATTGTCATAATCCAGTGGCACAAGTACAGGGTAGAGATGACACGTGGACGAGAGAGGCTTTAGTTGACAGTAAGATCAATATATCAACATGCCAAAAAAGAAATAAAAATTAAATTAAATTAAAGAAAGAATGTGTTCCTAGATTCTATTCATGAAAACTCAGTATCTGGAACAAAGGAAGTTAGAGTTCCACTGTATTTAGCCTAACTGAGAAAATGAATTCATCCATTTGTCACTTCTTAATGGGATATCCATTGGGCTGGTTACTAGGAATACAGAAATGAATAAGATACCATGACGGCCCTGGAGACACTGTTATTTCTCTATTACTCAGAATATGGTATTCATACCTCGGATAACTGCAGGGGATTCTGAATGCCATGTTTTCATGGAAATGTAGAATATTAGGGTGAATCCTGTGGTGGTTTGAATCTGTTATGTACCCCATAAAAGACTATGTTCCTTTAATGCATTCTTGTGGGGGCAGACGGATTGTTGGTGGGATCTTTTGATTAGGTTGTTTCCATGGAGATGTGACCCACCCAATTGTGGGCAGGACCTTCTGATTAGATTATTTTCATGGAGATGTGACTCTGCCCATTCAAGGTGGGTCTTAATTAGTTTTTCGGAGTCCTTAAAAGAGAGAGCGCAAAGCTGACACAGACCCAGACTCCTGGAGATGCAGAAAGACATTTGGAGATGCTAAGCTAAGACATGAAGCCCTGAGTTTTGCCCTGCAGAAGGTAAGTGAGAACCTGCAGATGCTTAAAGAGAAGGCCACTGGAATCAGAAGTTGAAAGCAACGAAACCTGGGAGCAAAGGACCAGCAGATGCCATCCACGTGCCTTCCCAGCTGACAGAGGTGTTCTGGACACCATCAGCCTTTCTTCAGTGAAGGCATCCTCTTGTTGATGCCTTAGTTTGGACACTTCTATGGCCTTAGAACTGTAAGTTTGTGAACCAATAAACCCTCATTGTAAAAGCCAATCCATTTCTGGTATATTGCATTCTAGCAGCTTTAGCAAACTGAAACAATACCTGAGGACAAGAACTGATATGTGAAGGGCCCAGATGACCACATATGGATGATGTTTAAAGGAACTGAAGAGATTTGACTATAGAGAAAAGAGATAGGACATTTGCTAACCATTTTTAATGGCCTGAACTTTCCAATATAAAAGCCCCTAGCTGTGTGGTGCTATGAAAATTAAAATGAATTAAAATTAAATATTAAAAATTGAGTTCCTTAGTTGCAATAGTCACATTCCAATTGTCAATAGCCCCATGTGTTTAGTGGTTACCCACTTTGGACAGCACAGGTCTAGAGCATTTCCATCATCACAGAAAGTTGTACTGGACAGTGCTCCCATGTGGAAAAGGACTTGCTACAACCTTGCTTTGTTTATATTTGAAAGTTGAAATAGTGATGGTAAATAGTTGAAAATTTAAAGAGCATAGATTTTAGCTTTCTATTAGGAAAGTCTTCCAAACAGAAATAATTGTCCAGAGATGTCTTATAGGCAGTGAGTCCCCTGTTACTAGAGGAATTCAGCTACGGCCTGGGTGATTATGTTCTTGAGAATCTTTTCTATAATGGCTTAGGCTCTATTTTTTCCCTTAAGGATTCTCCATGCTGTGAAAGGTATTCTTTGGAAAATGCTCATCTTTTCCAGGTGCTGAGTTCTGTGCTTTCCCTAGATCATCACATTTATCATTTGAACAATTCTGTAAATGTAATATTTGTGCTGATAGAACTTCATGCCTACATAGAGAATCCATGAACTATTTGTGTAACAAACCACCCCTAAACATACTACTTTGAAATGATGATTTACTATTTCTCACAGCTCTGTGGGTTGATGCGGTGTATGTCTGCTGGTTTTCCCTGGCTTCCCTCATACAGTTGCATTGATCTGGCCATTGGTTGGGCCAGAGGGTCCAGGGTAACTCCACTCCCAAGGCTGACAGTTGGTGCTGACGGTGTGGGCTGGGGTGCCTCTCCCCACGTGGCTCTCATCCTCCAGGATGCTTCAGAGCAGTGTTCTTACAGGGCAAAGTTGGAAGCCACAAGTCCTCTTAAGACCTTAACTCTAGAACATACCACACCATCACTTGTACCACATTCTGTTGATCAAAGGCAGCCTGGACTCCAGAGATGGGGAAATAGACTTTACCTCTTGATGGGAGGAGCTGCAAAATATTACAATCATGTTTTTTACATCCACCCCCACCACCCCCCGCCCTCACCATAGCAAAGCATGCATTTAACCTCATGGAACAGGGCAGAGAACATTCTGTGGATTCATTGCCTCAAATACCATCTCAAAATGGATGTATTTCCTTGTGGTCAGTGGGTTATTTATTTTGAATGCTCAGGGCTTCTATTTATGATGTTGTCTTCTCTGCCTAGTTCTCATTGTTGGCCTGTGATCACTAAAATATAATTCCCAAATACACCTGGACCCTGTCCACACATTTTACTTTTGAATGATTATTATGCTCAACTGGAAACAAAACATGGAAACCAACAGTTTTCATCTGAGTGAAGGACTTCTGAATGATATTTTCAGGAGTGCCTGTTGGTTTGAAAGATAAAAGAAATTAAAAACTTGACTGAGGAAAAAATTATAGTGTAAGGGATTCAGGGCTCTTATTGCAAAGTGCCATCCACACCCATGGTTTTCTTCTTTGCCTTTAGTTTGGGGAGCCTTTCTTCTCAGTGAGAATGAAATTAATAGACCCTTTGAAAGAGGGATGTGAGCAATATCCAAAGAAGAAAGTTTTCCCTTTTAGGAAAGGTCAAATGCAGCCTGCACAGTTTAGCTGGAAGAGTTCAGTTAGTAGACCCTTCCCTGTTTAACAGGACACTTGAACCATCTGATTCAACCATGTTAGAGCGTAGGTCCCGACTGAGCTCAGTGACCTAAATGCCACCTGCTGGCCATGAAATCAGAATCTTACAGTTGCAAACCGTTCCACCAGTTTTTGCCTTGAGGATGTGCGAATCTTCTTTCCATAGCTGAAGGGATGGGTAATTTTCTTGTTGAGGTCAAGATTAAGACAATGGAAATTTCTTTCAACGGTTTCCTTCCTTCTTCTAGGTCCATTGGTTGCACAATTTAAGTATTTTGGTGTTTCCATTAGGAATGAATTCTGTTGCAGATAACAGGGCACCTCACCCCTGGGACAGGTACCAATAAGGATTTTGTTTTTCCATATAACAAGAAGTATGGAGTAGGTAGTGGAGGTTGGGTCCAGGCCTCATTTATGTTTTAATTACATCATCCTTGGGGTTTGGGTTTATGAACCCATTATATTGCCTATGGTTGCTAAATGGCTGCTGCCCACCCCTTCCAGCCCTCACATTTACTTTCCAGGAAGGGAGAAAGTGGTGTGTGCTAAGGAGCAAACTAACTACCAGCTGAGTCTGTGTTTGTATCAGGGGTGCAAAGCTTTTCTGGAAGCCCCATCTAGATATCTCATTGGCCAGATTCAGAACCATGTCAGATGACTACCACTAGCCAGAAAGTGTATGGGGAGAAGTGGGTATTTGGATTGGGTAGTCTCAGCCAGCCAAGTCCACGGCATGCATCCATGTTTCTGGAACCATCACAGAAATGGAAAGGAAATCCGCCCTGATGGCAAGGAAAGCTCCTGGATGCCCCTCTAAACTGCCAGCCATGTCTACCATCCACTTCCCAGTATCCACTCTTAACAATTCCCTTTACAACTATAAATCCCATAAAGATGCAGGATATTTTACATATCTTACTATACCCTCAGGCATAGCACGGTCTTGCATCTGTTTTGTAATTGATAAATATTTGTTGAGTTTCTGAAGTAATTGCTTCTTTCCTCTCTTGTCTTAAGATAATTTCAGGCTGTTTGAGGGCTGGTAATTGGGAATGGAGATTGGGAGCACTTTTGTTGGAACCTAGGAATGCTCAGATTGTCTTCAAGTTAGCGGAGCAAGTAACACCAGCTTTACAAGATTTCTTTCTGTGGCTTAATGCTTTGTGCTCATGCCCCTCCTGCCAGCCTCCAGCTCTTGCTGACTCCTGGTTGTTCAGTTCACCCAGAGAGACTCAGCAGCTAACTTGGTGTTAGAAAGAACTGAAAAAACACAACCTCCAACCTCCATAGCAGGGATTATGTGTATCAACCCCTTTTCTCCCTCAATGTGCTTAATCATTGTCAGGTGGAGTGTGGGATAGTCTGCATGTTGATAAGTTTCTGGAATAACTAATTTAGCACTAAACTTCTAACCAGGGTTGCCAAAAGGACTGTGAGCCCCTCCCTTCCCCCCCAAGATGGGCCTTTTGTTCTTGGAGCCTAATGAGTCCTCTTAAGAGCACACACCTGCTCGACACAGGCGACCCTGGGCTGGTCTGTTCGGCGGTTTTGCTCAAGGCCTCTAGGAACTGATTTGTATGTCTTCATTGTAACAATTTCTGAAACCTCAATTTCTGAAGTCCTCCACAACACACTATAATTTCAGGATTGACAATAATGCCGACATGAGTGAAAAGAAAACATATTTAGGGACGCAGGAATTTCTCTCAACCTTTATTTTGACATTCAGCAGTAGATGATGGATGTTTTAAATTACTCTTGATAAGAAGCTATCAGTAGGAGCTATTTTGTTTCACAGATACCTGGCAGGTCAAAAACATACTCAAATTGAACAAATATTCTCAAATTAAGTATAGGGAACGGTAAGGCCCAGGAAGTGCTTGGGGGAGGAGGGAATTCAGAGGACAAGAAACTCATCCACTGCTACATTCTTCAAGTAAGTCAAAGTCCTACAGTGTTTCCACAAGAAACAAACTGAGGTCGGAAGAGACATTCGTCGTGGTCAAAATGGACAACAGCTTCGCTGGTTTACTCTAGAGAGCTTGAGCCAACTGAAGAACAGATGGAGAAGACCCACCACTCAGGCTCTAGGTTGTTTTAAGGACCCTTTAATTTCAAATGTATTTCACAAGTCACTTTGTATTTCCAGGCATTCGGTTCCCCATCTGTAAAATGGTGATGGTAAGATCCACCTTGCTTTCCTCACAGGACATGGAACTACTTCATTAACTATGGTGCATTGTGCAACTACCTTTCTTTAGGTAAATACCATCTACTCTAACAATGCTAAGTGTGTCTCCTTTGCAAACCTTTTTCATCTTCTAATGCAGCTGTGTGAACATTGTAAATAACATACCTTGTGCATTTATTGAGCACCTACTACGTATCAGGGGCTCTGCTTGGTGCTGGAGATATAAAATGACAGAGGCAAAGCCCATATGCTGCTTTGTATTAACTTCGGGACCCAGAGCACCTGTAACTGTTCATAAATAATGTTGAGAACTGATGGATTAAAAAAAATCCAAAGAATTTATTTTTCGGTTGTCTTAGTTTCCCAGCTTCCATGACAAATCCCGCACACTGGGTTGGCTTAAACAATGGGAATTTATTGGCTCATGGTTTCAGAGGCTAGAAGATTTGCTTCTTCCTGGGGTCATTAGCAGTCTGGCTGGCTGGCAATCCTTGGAGTTCCTTGGCTTTCTCATCGCATGGCAATGTCCTCTCCTTTTTCTTCTGGGTTCCAGCTGACTTCTAGCTTCTTCTCTCCCATGAGTTTTCTTTTCATAACGCTTCCAGTAATAGGATTAAGGACCAACCTCATTCAGTTGGACCATGTCTTAACTAAAAATAATGTCTTCAAAGAGTCCTTTTTACAATGTGTTCACAACCACAGGAATGGATAAGATTAAGAATATGTCTTTCTTTTCCTGGGGTAACCTAACACAATGCTTATATTTCCTTTTTTTTTTTTTTTTTTTTTTTTTTTAGAAAAAATACAAAGCATTCACTGTAACTTAATTATTTAAGTAACTTATGCACCTGGGACTAAAAGTTCAAATAGGACAGGAAACTACAACTGTCTTTAAGTGAATTCACAAGGCCATTATCCTAGACATTCTCCAAGAAGCAGAGCCCAGGGCTAGGAGGATGGGTGTGTAGACACATGGAAATAACCTGGAGTGTGTGTGTGTGCACGTGTGTGTTTATTTCCAGATATATATGGTGTGATGGTTTGGAGGCTTCTTGGACCCCAGGAAAGT
The DNA here is from genome assembly GCF_015220235.1 of Choloepus didactylus. Classification (NCBI taxonomy): domain Eukaryota; kingdom Metazoa; phylum Chordata; class Mammalia; order Pilosa; family Megalonychidae; genus Choloepus; species Choloepus didactylus. Next base: position 12,647,454 of record NC_051325.1, on the reverse strand, counting down.
ATGCTAATTCATTTGTGTGGGTGTGGACCTATTGTAAGTAGGATCGTAACTAAAATTAAGATGTGACCCAGCTCATTCATGGTAAGTCTTAATCCTCTTACTGTAGACCTTTATAAGACACACAGAGAGAGAGAAACACAGAAGCTGAGAGAGAAAACCATGGAAACAGAGAGGAAGCTGGAAGCAACGAAACCCGGAAGAGAAGGGAGAGCCCAGCAGACGCCACCATGTGCCTTGCCATGTGACAGAGGAGTCCAGAATCACCGAAAGCTGATCTTCAGGAAGAAGGTATTGTCTTGACAATGGCTTGACTTGGACATTTTCATGGCCTAAGAATGGTAAGCTTATAAACTAATAAACTTCTATTGTTAAAAGCCAGCCCATTTCTGGTATGTTGCATTTTGGCAGGCTAGCTGACTAAAACATATGGGAAGGAGAACTCTGCAGCCGAGCAGGTGGGGTTTGGGTACCAAGTAGACTAGTTCTCAAAGTGACCATATTTGTATTCACCTGCTGATAAAGCTGAAAGATGCCAGGTGTGCTAGGACGACTAAAATATAACTGCAAAATATTTGATGGATCTTGAGAATAATAGGGAGCTTGGAAATAAATTGGTTGTTTTTAGTAGCAACGGCTAACATTGGCAGATATTCTCATTTGCTTGCACAGCAGCCATCCCTGCATCTGCATTGCAAGGCACAATATTATTCGGGAGCCTCTTCCTCTCCAACTAGGTCAAGGGTAAACCCTGATTACGTCAACTGAATGCCCAGGCCAGAGTGGGAGTGAGAGAGGAGCACGTGACTGCGCTGTGGCTGATGAGTTGTGTGGACAGGCTTGGTGGGCGTCTGGAGGAAACGGTCCCCTTCCAATACTGAATTTGCGATTGGACCTGATCCACTTTTTGTCATGTGAGATCTTACATTTCCTTTATCCTGTGAACCATTTTGACTTGGATTTTCTGACTTGGATTTGGAAGCATCCTAGTTGAAACAACATTTTTTTCGAGCATCTACCATGTGCCAAGTGGTGTAATATAGCACTTTTCATGCTTTATTTCATTTAACTTTATATTTTGACCCAAGAGGTAGCCCTTTCCAGGCAAGGAAGCTAAAGCCCATGAAAGTGAATTGATTTGCCAAAGGTCTCAGAAAATTACAGAGCTGGGATTTGAGCTCAGGTTATCCGGCTACAGAGTTGAGCTCTATAATCCTGGTTAAATTCCTCTCCAAATGGACCAAGATATTCATAGTAGGACAGATTTTCTTATTAAAGAAACTATGAAAAAGGACTGATAGTTTAAAAACTATCATTTGCTAAATTAAAAAGCAACTGACCGTCTGAGGAAAATATTTGCAATATAAAAATATCTGAATATATGACAGACAAATGGTTAAAAGCCTTAATATGGAAAAGCATCTTAAAATAAAAAAAGAATTGAGAATTTTTAACACAAAAGAGAATATTGAAAATTTTTTCAAATTTCCAATAGAAAAATGACAAAGGACCTTAACTTGCAATTTACAAAAGGAGAAATACAATTGATCAATAAACAAAAGAAGTAACCATAATGAAAGACACAAAATGTGCTTATAAAATTGGTCACAATGAACAAAAAACCATAAATAATGATGCAGTGAAATCAGCATTTTCATCAACGGGTGTGTATACACATTGACAACGTGGCACTTGTCTTAAAACTTTTACTATTCTTGATCTGGCGATTTTGACTTCTAGGAAACAATCTTAAGCAGAGACGACCTCAATGATTTATGTTCGAAGATGTGTGAGTGTTAATTGTAATATCAAAATTGTATATGGTCTAAGTGTTCAACTGTAGAAGAATACAAAATAAATTTGGTTTGGTAGGATGGGCTAGCCTGCCATTTAAAATAATTCCTTTTTCCACAGGGAGGCAGTCTGGGCTGAAACACAAGTCCCACAGTGCTGCCAGCTCTCCACCATCCTTGTTGTCCTCACGTTGTTTCCTCATGGGGGCAAGATGGCTGCATGCCTTCCAGCTATACATCCTTTCATCATGGGCTAAGGAAAGAGACTGTGTTTGCAGTAGTGAAGCAGCATTTTCTGAGAAGTCCCTAGCCGGCTTCCTGTTACATCCATTGACCAGAAATGTGACTTTGAAAGTATTTAGCTAGATTCAACACCTTCTTTTATCACACATTAAATTCTTGTATTTAAGTGCCTTTTCTGAGTTCTAGTCTGTCTTACTGACCTATTTATCTGTTCCTGCTCCAGCACCACATTGTGTTAATTGCAGTATGTTTTCTCTTTAAACTTTTAAATTTGAAAGAGATTCAAACTTACAGGACAGTTGCAAACATAATACAAACCCCTTACAGAGAACTCCAACATACCCTTCCTTCTCCCAGTTACCCAGATGTACCAATTTTAGTGTTTTGCCACATTTGCTGTATCATTCTATCTATCTATCCATCTAACCATTTATCTGTCTATCTATCTAGCCATTTATCTACCTATATATTGCTTTGCAGTATGTTTTGATAGTTGGTAGGAGATGTCTACTACGTTGTTCCTTAGAAAAAAATTTTTTTGCTCTGCTTTGGTTTGCTGAAGCTGATGAAATGCAATAAACCAGAAACGGGCTGGCTTTTAGCAATGGGGATTTATTAACTTACAAGCTCACAATTCTGAGGCTGTGAAAATGCCCAAGTCAAGGCATCAACAGGACGACACCTGGACTCTGAAGACAGGCTGCCGGCATCCTCAGCTCCTCTCTCACGTTGGAAGGCACTGGCGCATCTCCTGGTTTCTCCCTTCTCTCCCGGGTTTCATTGCTTCCAGCTTTGGCTTCAGTGGCTTCCTCTCTCAGCCTCTGCATGTTTCTCTCTTTTAGCTTTTGTCTCTCTTAGCTTCTCTGGCTTTTCTCTGTGTTTCATCTCTTAGCTTCTCTGGGCTTTTCCCCCATGTCTTCTCTCTGTCTTTAACCCTCTCATAAAGGACTCCAGTAAGAGGATTAAGACCTCCCTGGGGCACACCTCAACTGAAATAACCTGATCAGAAGTCCCATCCACAACAGGTCTACACCCACAGGAATGGATTCAAAGAACATGATCTTTTCTGGGGTACATACAGCTACAAACCATCACAGGCCCCTCTTACACATTAAGTGTTCCAGATACATTTTAAAATTCTCCTCTTCCTTTACAGTTTGATTATATTAGTACTAAATTAATGATTATTTGGCAAATGTTACAGGATATAATAGTTTCAAAATAGTCCCACATACATGCTGTAATTTACTTAGCTAACCACATGTTTTGGGTCTTGAAGATGTTTCTGTTTTTCCCATTATAAATAGCTCTTTAAAGAACACCCTTGTGTGTAAATCCTGCAAATATCTCTGATAATATTCTCACTATAAATTCTTGGAAGGCATTCCTATACAATTACTGGGTCCAAGTATGTGCAGACTTCCAAGGCTTTTTTGTGTATTGCATATTTTATTGGTAATACAATTGGAGTTTTATAAACCTTAAAAAATTTTTTTGTGGTGACATATATAACATAAAAATTCCTATTTTAACCACTGAAGTGTGCAATTTGGTGGCATTAACTACATTCACGATGTTGTGCTACCATCATCGCTATCTATTATCAAAAATTTTTCTTCACTCCAAACAAACTTTGTACCCATTAAGCAATAATTCCTCATCCCCTCTCCCTCTGCCTTTTGGTAACCTCTCAACTACTTTCTGTCTCCCTAAATTGCCTCTTCTAGATATTTCATACAACTGGAATTATACAATATTTTGTGTGTGTGTGTGTGTGTGTCTAACTTATTTCACTCAACATGATGTCTTCAAGGTTCATCCATATTGTAGCATGTATCAGAACTTTAATACTCTTCTCTTTTTTTGAATCAGGCAATTAGATCTTTATTCAAGAAAAAACAGATTTTGACTAAATTACCATTTCCACAAATAGTAGCAGAATCACTGAGTGAAACATTAACATCAAAACAAAATGCATGATTAATGGAAAAATCGAATGTTTTACTGCTATGAAAGGGTTTCTAATTTGCTGCAAGGCAGTTACTTCATTGTATGAAATAGCACCAGCAAACGTGGTGTATTTCAGAATTAAGATAGTACTGTTCCCCACTTGACACTGTACACTAACAAAAACTTATATCTACTCCCAGTTATTTCCGATGAAAATATCATTAAGTATTATGCCGGTTTGTATGTATTATGTCCCCCAGAAAAACCAGGTTCTTTGATGCATTCTTGTGGGGGCAGATTGATTAATCTTTTTGATTAGGGTGTGACCTTTTGATTGGATGTTTCCATGGAGATATGACCCACCCAATTGTGGGTGATGACTTTGATTGGATAATTTCCATGGAGGTGTTACCCCACCCATTCAGGGTGGGTCTGAATTGAATCACTGGGGCCATATAAATGAGCTGACAAACAAAAGAAACTCAGAGCAACTGTGGGTGGCATTTTGGAGATAGCTGCAGCTAAAAGAGACATTTTGGAGAATGCCATTTTGAAACACAACATGGGAGCAAAGGAAGGAGATGCCAGCCACGTGCCTTCCCAGACAACGGAGGTGTTCCAATCGCCATTGGCCACTCTCCAGTGAAGGTACCTTATTGTTGATGCCTTAGCTTGGATGCTTTTATGGCCTAAAGACTGTAACTTTGTAACCAAATAAACCCCCTATATAAGAGCCAATCCATTTCTGGTGTTTTGCATAACGGCAGCATTAACAAACCATAACAAGTATTTTGACCCAAATCCAGGGATTGATGTAAGCAAGTTACAATATTATGTAAGGCTTAAGATAACAATCTTACCTGTTAATCTGATGATCAGCTTTTCTATTTCTGCAAAAAAGCTCCTGGAATTTTGAAAAGCAATTGGATTTTTCAAATGTGCTTAATGTATTTTGCTATGAAAATCGTATAACATTAGTAGTTTGTAAAAACAAAATTCCTATAGCAAAACAAAACAAAATAAAAAGATATTGCCCCATCTCTCTTCTCTACTTGGTGGATAGTGATTCCTGTCTGCTGGGTCCGCAGCAGAGAAGCCTGTGGGGGGAAGTCAAGGAGGGTGGTCTCCAGGGCTGAGTGGTGGAGGTACCAGAACTCCCGCTGTGGATTGGGACCAAGGATCCAGAGCAGGGTGCTGGAGAAGGATATGAGAACGAGTGCGGTTGGGGCGATTGCAGAGTGATGGTGCCGGGCTCGGGGCTGCATTTGAAAGGCCAGGAGGCTGGAACTGTGGCTCATGCCAAAGGAGCAAATTGTCAGGCTTGAAATTCAGAGGTGAAGATAAGTGCTGGTGAAAATGCTTTTTGGTGGCTGGCTACCATCCCCTTTGGGGCATTATGAAGCCTTCCAAATTCATAGCTCAGAAGTTGGGGAGAGGCCTGCTTGGCTGGGTCCATGAGGCCCTCTTAGGGTGCTGGAAACCCAACTAGGACAGAACGTGCCTTGGGTAATTTCACAAAACTGAGCTTATATCGCCTTCGGCACAGATAGGATTGTGCTGTCTTTAGATGAGGGCCTGCTGGGTTCCTGGGGCCCTAAGAGGTAGGAGTCTGCACCCAGTTAAACAATGAGGTGCTTGGTTGGCTTGAAATACCTTTGTACTTCCTCTGAGCTTGATCCATGGCTAAACCTGTATTACTTCCCCATATAATGGGTTCTCTCTCTCTTTCTCTCTCTCTCTCTCTCTTGCTGTCTCACTTTTTTTTTGGGGGGGGGGGTGGTGGGTGAGTTTGTTACAGTATCGAAATATCAAAAATAGGTGAAAAGAGTAGCCATGCGGGGAAATATCTATTCCAAGTAAAAAAAAATTTTTTTTAATATAGAGTTTGAGCAATCCTTTTTTAATTTTTATTTTTAAGATCACATCTGCCTCCTTGGGAAAGCTGGCCATAGACATGGAGTGGCCATTCTGTTGCAAATTCTAGTCCTGAATGGGGTTTTAAAAAATGAGAGTATTTTTGTCTCCTCCCCCTCCTCCTATGAAGCTGAAATAGTTTATGTCTATGGCTCTCACCTTAGGTGTGAACTTTAAATTAAACACTTAAGGTGCTTTCAATTAATGTAAGAGAAACCCATCCAGCGAGGGGAGCGAGCCGACCACGCGGCTGGGCAGAATTGAATGCGTATAAAAGGGGTTCAACAATGTGATCTGCGTGGCCTGGACTCCTGGGATATTTTCCTTGAACTGTTTCACGTTAGTCAAAAGCCTTACATTCTTTTCTGAAGGACAGTTGAGATAATTTTAATCATAATGGAGATTATATACCGTGAAAGTCTTTAAAAGAATGAAGGGAGCGAGTTAGCCCGGAGAAGGATATATCACACGCTGGCTTTAGAGCTTGCATTAGTATGCACCACTTCTTGTCTGGAAGCACTGTGTGTGCTCACCGAGACTCATGATAACTCCGAAAAGTAAAGCAAGGGTATAACAGAGGCCATGGGTGTTAAGCATGTTAACATTTCCATTAAGCCTAAAAGCAGAAAATGGAACAAATAAAGCAGGTTGGTTTTTCCCCCCTCTATAATGTATGCCAGAATGTCACAAGAACTCATTGTCTGCAATGAATACAAAAATATGGGCAATTCAGGCTGAACAATGAGAACGTTGGTGATTCCATAAAAGCTTCCCACTCGCATTAAGTTCAACTGCCATGGTTTTACTGTTACTATTTTTTTTTTCAATAAGGCTGTTTTTGAATAGTATGTTCTTTAAAGTTTAAGCTGCATCTAGAATTGCTTCTCCTTTCCCTGATAGCTTTCCCTGCTTATCAAATGCAAGAAACACAGAATAAAATAAAATTGAAGAAGTGTGTTTGTTTTCCCTTCCTCTTCTCTCCTCTTTGCTCAGGTCAAATGCTGTTGCAATTTTGATGCATTCATCCTAATAATTTTCATAGGAAGCATAAACCGGGATCTTAGCAGTTTTCATGATCGATGGTGCTATTAGGAGATTTTTACTTCCAAGGAGAACTTTGGCATTGATTGCGTGCCAAAGGAAGGCACATATCCCTGGTGTCTCACGAGCCTGGGATTTGCTGGGACCCCAGAGCGCTGGGACCGTGCACTTGAAGAACGGGCTGGGTGGTGGTTTACGTCTCTCTGAAGTCTCTTGCTCTTGGAGGAGGGGCCTTCTGGGACTGAGCTCTTTAAGACTCAGAAGTGATTTTGTGCTCAGGCTCTCATTTTCAGAGTGAACAAGCTGTTGAAAGAGGGCCCTTTGAAATGTTTGGTTCTCCCCATGCTGTCAGAAGTGGAGTTTAGGAGACAGCGAGGGCAAAGAAGAGAACATTTGTATTTTTGTGACCCTTGATCATGTTACTTTCTGCCTCTTATTGGAAATGACTTTGCCAATTCAGAATGGAAACTAATGGTGAAAACACTTCTCACCTCCAGCCCTTGGAGACCAAAGTGGGCACGAATTTCAATGGCATCTAACATTGGGAGCGAAATGGTCAAAGAGCATTTGGGGAGACCTAGACCTGTATCTCCACAAAACAGCATGTTTTCAACCCAAGAGTAAAAATGATTTTCTCCATTCAGAGGAGCTTTGTTTGGCTTCCTTACTTTTGTTTCTTACCCCATATTTCTTTTCTGCTTTGCTGGTCCTTCGTACTCTTGACTCATTAATTATGGCAACTTCCAAGATTGCCCTTAACCCTCTTTGCTTTCCTTTCCCCTTTCTCTCTGTTTTTTCCCCAGAGAATCCCTCCATTGAGTCCTAGAAATGATTCCCCAAAGTCTCTCTCAAATACCAAGCTTGAGTGTCCTTCCAGCTGCCCATTGCCATTGTGTGCGGGTACACCTCAACTCAACGTGTCCAAATCCCAGCTCCTCATCCACCTCGCCCCAGGGCCATTTCCTGCCTCCTCCTTTTCCATTAATGGCATTTTCCATTTTTTTAAAAAAAGAATTCCCTCATAGCCCTGCTTTGGCTTTGTTTTTCATTCACCCCCCTGACCAAATCCAATCTGTTTTTCACCCCTTGCCCAAATCTAGCCTGGTTTTCACATTCTCTCTTTTGTTATTACTTTCTTTCCTCTCCTTTCCATTCCCTTGACCCCCTTCTTCTTCTCTCAGTTGATCATGAGAGTTTCTGAACCCATCTGGCCTCTAGACTTTTCCTGCCCTCCGCTCCTGCACACACTACCCAAAGTATTTTCTAAAAGACCAGCCTCCTTCATGCTGCTCCCCTCCCAGAGCCCTTCTTGGCTCTCCATTGTCAGTAAGAAGCAGAACGTGATTAACGTTCCCGGTGACCTGTCCCCAACCCCCCTTCTAGCACTCCCCCCCCCTCCACTGTCCTTCTACATTCTACACTTGAGTCACTCTCAGCTTATGTTTTCTGCCAGAACTTGCCTCATCCTTGACCTGCAGCCTTGCTCTGAGAAGTCTTCTCCATCCCCCAAGTACATCTCAATTGCTACGTCTACGTCTAGAGAACTTGTCTTTAACCCCTGTCAAATGCGATTTCTTCCTTCTCCTCTCATCAGACATCAGGATGTTCTGTGTTGTATCTTTCCATGGTCTCTCCACAATGGCAGAAACATTTTGCCCCCATCTTTGTATCAGGCCTCTCGGAACTGAAGGTCACAGTTCTGTCACTTGGAATTGTTGAGCTGAGTCATAGCTGATGAAGTTACTTAAGCACATGATTTAATTGCACAGGGCATTTTTCTCAACAAACTCCTGACTGCCTGGCTGAAGGAATGCAATGTGTGACCACCAATGAGCTATTCATTTTTTTTTACAAACACTGGAAAATTGCAACAGGTTTTAACAATGCCACAAGCTTAGGTGTGCAAGAAATATAATATAAGTGTTTTTAAGAACTGGACTTAATTCATATTTTGAGCCCTCATTCCATTGGATGGCAGAAGCCAGAGTCTTGAGGAATTCCCCATTTCCTAAGTTTTGCTCTTAAGAGCAGGGACTTCTGCGATGCTGAGGCTCAGTGTTGTCTTCTGCCTGCCTATGACCCCTACAAGGTTATTGTTTCCTGTTGGCCATGGTCTGTGAGTGTGGGGCATAGCCATGTGTTCTAGTTTGCTAATGCTGCCAGAATGCAAAACACCAGAAATTTATAAATGGCTTTTATAAAAGGGGGTTTATTTGGTTACAAAGTTATAGTCTTAAGGCCATAAAGTGTCCATCAACAAAGGGTACCTTCACTGGAGGATGGCCAATGTTGTCTGGAAAACCTCTGTTAGCTCGGAAGTCATGTGGCTGGCATCTGCTCCAAAGTTCTGAGTTCAAAATGGCTTTCTCCCAGGACATTCCTCTCTAGGCTGCAGCTCCTCAAAAATGTCACTCTTAGTTGCTCTTGGGGTGTTTGTCCTCTCTTAGCTTCTCCGGAGCAAGAGTCTGCTTTCAACAGCCATCTTCAAACTGTCTCTCATCTGCAGCTACTCTCTCAGTTTCTGGGCATTCTTCAAAGTGTCCCTCTTGGCTGTAGCAAGCTTGCTCCTTCTGTCTGAGCTTATATAGTGCTTCAGTAATTTAATTCAGACCCACCCTGAATGGGTCGGGCGACACCTCCATGGAAATTATCCAACCAAAGGTCTTGTCCATAGTTGATTGAATCACATCTCCATGGAAACACCCAAAGGATCCCAAAATCTAATCAACACTAATATGTCTGCCCACATAAGATAGCATCAAAGATAATGGCATTTTGGGGGACATAATACATTGAACTGGCACACTGTGCCTCAAGGCCTGACACCAAGGCTCCTCGCCTGAGCACCTGGGCTTACCTGCTGGACCCTCCATGTGCCTCGCAAAGGAACTCTGTTGGGGTTCTCACCACTTCCATTCCCTTGGGGGCTCCTAGGAATTATTTTGCTGCCCAGATATCATGTGTGGTGGTGGTGGTGGGGGTTGTTCAGTTCCACCCGTCAAGACTCACCCAATGATGACACTAACACGCTGTCTACTCGGGGATATTGCTGCCCCCTGGGATCTCCTGGGATGGAGGCCCAGTCTGCTGCTTCTGCTATAGGATTCCCCAAAGCTCTCTGAGGCTGAGACCTCTGTCATCCTCTTCCAGGGAGGGGCTCAGGGCCCTTTGTTAGGGACCCATCAGAGAGTCGAAGCTCTTTCTTGGCATCCTCTGCTGCCCTCTCTTTCCCCATCCAGGGGATCTTTATTTGGGCTGATCATTCAGTAGAGTCCAAAGTCTGCTATCATTGCCCGAGACTCCTGCCTGTTGCCAGGAGGGCCAAACTCAAAAGCCAGGAAAATGCAACTTCCTCTGCTGTTACTCAATGCAGAGGCAGTGAGTCCAGGCTGGCTCAGGTGGCTGGATGAGAGGCGTGGTAATGGGAGCAAGAAGCATTGGTCTCTGTGTGTGTAAGTGTGTGTGTGCGTGTGTGCAAGACAGAGAGAGCAACTACTCAAAGTGGACCTGCTACGCAAGTGCACATTGGCATGACTTCCATGCCTTTCATGTAGACATCAGCAGAGGCTGGACATGGTCTCCGGGACACCATCATGACCCAAAATACTTGGAAATTGCAGTTGTTGGAATTGTCTTTAGTGCAAATCTAGGAATCACACAAACACACATGCACCATTCTTTTTTGTTGTTTTTTTTAAAATTCATTTTTATTGAGATATATTCACATACCATGCAGTCATACAAAGCATGCATTCAATTGTTTACAGTACCATTATATAGTTGTACGTTCATCACCAAAATTAATTTTTGAACATTTTCATTATCACAAACGCACAAATAATAAGAATAAAAAGTAAAGTGAAAAAGAACAATTAAAGTAAAAAAAGAACACTGGGTGCCTTTTTTTTTTTCACCCCATTTTTCTACTCATTCATCCGTACACTGGACAAAGGGGAGTGTGGTCCATATGGCTTTCCCAATCACATTGTCACCCCTCATAAGCTACATTTTTATATAATTGTATTCAAGATTCATGGGTTCTGGGTTGTAGTTTGATAGTTTCGCGTATTTACTGCTAGCTATTCCAATTCATTAGAAACTGAAAAGGGTTGTCCATGTTGTACATAAGAGTGCCCACCAGAGCACACCATTCTTGCTATTTTACTGCTCGGGCTCTCAAACTTTCTGCATGCTGGAATCACCTGGAGATCTTGTGAAAAGAAAGGTTCCCAGATTCAGTGTCTGGGGACTTTGATTCAGCAGGACTTGGGTGGGGGAGCTCTCCCATTTGCTTTTTTTCCTTGATAGATTGTAATTAATAGTAATTATAACAGCAGTTGCAGTGATATTTCTTTTCATTTTTTTTTTTTTTTACTTTTTATTTTGAGATGATTTTACATTTACAGAGGGGTTTCAAAACAGTGTAGAGAATTCTGTTTGTCTCTCCCCAGCTTACCCTAAACTATTTATATCATTGTAGCAGAATGATCAAAACCAGGAAATTAATGTGAATGTAATGCTTTTAAATGTACTGCAGGCTTCACTTGGATTTCACTGGGTTTTCCACTAAGGTCCCTTTTTTCTGTTCCAGTGTCCAGCCCAGGATCTGGTCTACGATCCCGTGTTGCCTTTAGTGGTCACGTTGCCTTAGTCTCCTCCAACACAGGGCAGCTCCTCAGTCAGTCCTCGTCCTTCACAACCTTGGTGATTTTGAAGAGTCCTGGTCAGTTATTTTGTAAAATGTTCCTCAAGTCTGCAGACTTAGAACATATGCCTGCATGTTTGCTTTGTAACTGGCACCAAGGCAATTCTTAGGGCATTATCAGACCATGTTTTGGAAATGTTTAGAAACAGTACTTTATATCTGTTTTTTAAAAATTATTATGGTTATATATATATATATATATATATATATATATAATCATAAAACCTGCTATTTTAACCTTTTTCGGGTATACAATTCTGTGGTATTAATTATAGTTACAAGGTTGTGCTATCATCATCACCACCCAATATGAAAACTTTTTCATCACCCCAAACAGAAACTCTGCACCTATTAAGCAATAACCCCCCATTTCCTTCTCTACCCTGCTTCTGGTAACCAGCAATCCACTTTCTGTCTCCAGGAATTTGTCTACTCTATACATTTCACATAACTGGAATCATACAGTATTTGTGTGTGTGTGTCTGGCTTATTTTACTTATCATGATGTCTTCAAAGTTCATCCACATTGTAGCATTTATCAGAACTTCATTCCTTTTTGATGGCTGATTAATGTTTATATATATGATATTTTGTTTATCAATTCATCTGTTGATGGACAATGAGTTGTTTCCACCTTTTAGCTGTTGTGAATAGTGCTGATGTGAACATTGGGGTACAAGTATCTGTTTGAGTCCCTGCTTTCAGTTCTTTTGGGTATATACCAAGAAGTAGAATTGCCAGGCCGTATGGCAAATCTGTGTTTAATTTTTGAGGAAACTTTGAACTGTTTTCCACAGTGGCTGAACCATTTTATGTTTCCACCAGCAATGTATGAAGGTTCGAATTTCTTGACATCCTCGCCGTTTGCCCTTTTCCATTTAAAAAATAATAACCACTCTCATGGGTGAGGGGTGGTATCTTATGGTGGTTTTGGTTTGCATTTCCTTAATGACAAATGATATTGAACATCTTTTTCATGTGCTTATTGGCCAATTGTATATCTTCTTTGGAGAAATGTCCTTTGCCCATTTCTGTGGTACTGCTGCCCCTCCCCCAGTCCTTCATGCCCATTTCGGGTGGCAAGAATTTATTTATTTATTTATTTGTTTGTTTGTTTGTTTGTTTATTCAATTATGTTAGAGAAGTTGTGCGTTTACAGAACAATCATGCATAAAATATAGGGTTCCCATCTCCCACCTTATTATTAACACCTTGCATTGGTGTGTTACACTTGTTACAATTGATGAAAGCACATTTTTATAATTGTACTATTAACTATAGACCACGGTTTAACAGTTTGTCTATTCCTTTCCACTGCTGAGCAGTATTCCACGGGACAGATGTACCATGGCTTGTTTTCCCATTTGCCTTGATGAAGGACATTTGAATTGTTTCCAGATTTTGGTGACTATGTATAAAGTGGTTATAAACATCTCTGTACAGGTTTTTGTGTGAACACAATTTTTCATTTCTCTTGGCTAAATGCCCAGGAGAGGGCAACTGTATCATTTGGGAAATGTGTTCACCTTTATAAACTGTTTCCCAGAGTGGCTGCACCATATTGCATTCCCACTGGCAAAGATCAAATTTTCCAGTTGACCTGCAGCCTTGTCAGCACTTGGTATTGTCAGCTTTATGGATTTTAGCTGTTCTACTAGATGGGCATTGGTATGTCAAAAAAAAAATTGCATCTGCCTAATGACTAATGAAGTTAAGCATCTTTGGGGGGTGGGGCTTCTTAGCTGTTTATATGTCTTCTTTGGTAAAGTGTCTGTTCAGATATTTACCATGCTTTAAGAAATGGGTGTTTTGATGGCAGTTCTTTTGAGTCTTTCAAGAGAATCCAGAAAATTGGATTCTTACATGGGCTCTTCTGATTTTTTTAAAAAATATGACCTTATTTTAAATAAAACACAAACAAGGAGCACAATGTGGAACAGCGAAAGCCTCTGTGGCCACACTGTGTGATTTCTGCCTGAAGGCGGAGTGGGTATCCCAGAGACACCTGAATTGAAAACTCACTTGCTGGGTAGATCAGACATTTTAACTGTCATCAGGATTTACCCAGTAATGAGTCATGTAAATGTCACAATCAGAAATAGACAAGGGAGAAACAAAAAGCCATACATTCATTGTTTCACATCAATTATGCAATACCTTCCAAACACAGTCAATCATTGTGTCTTCACTGCTAACAACAGAAGACACCCCTCTGGGACAGCTCCTGCGGCTTTTACCTGCCCTCGTTGGTGTCGAAAGTTTCCTTACAGCTTTAATGCTGGCGAGTAACATTTCACATTTGGACCCAGGGGGTGCTACGGAGATGTGACATGTTATAATTGAATGTCAGAGAATGCCGGATAGACATGGTTAAAAAATAAACATGCACCCTTAAGGGGAGGCAGTCTCAACAAAGCACAGCTCTCACTATTCATGGAGAAGGTTGGTCCGACAGTGGCAGCAATGATTTCCATGGATGTGGGTCAAGGCTATTTTGAACAGATGCATCAGCCTCTGAAGGGGGACCGTGGCCCACGGCGGGGCTGGATGTGACCGTTCTGAGGGCCCCGTCTGAAATCCACTCTCTCATTACCAAGGAAACCACGTGTGTCCTGGTTGTCCTTAAGAATTCATGTTCAAGGTCATTATGGATGCTGTGTGATTGCGACTGTGTGAAGGCCCTTGCAGGCGGCAGACTGAGTCTCCTGTGCTCACGGCGAGTGGCAACTTGGAGCTGAGTTTGCAGAGCCTGTGACCACTGCCGTTCTCTGGGAAATAACTGAATCTTGGAGGCCCAAACCTGTTTCTTTAGCTATGATAAGGGTTGTCCAAGAGAGTCATCCTTAGAGGATCTTTCCTATTTTATAGTTGTCTGCATAGCGAGGACCAAGAAGTCAGTTAAAAATTTAAACTCTGTGTGTGTCCCTAAACAAACAAAAAAAAAAAAAAAAAAAAAAAGTTAAAGCCCCCTTGCTGGCATTGGGGGCCTCTGGTAATGTTTGGGTATGCCAGTCTCTGGAGTGGGACTAGTCTTATTTACTTTGATCTAAAGACTTCCATGCTATAGGATGTCACTTGCTAAAATACAATCATTTCTGTGTGATTTTCTAACTTTTTTCCCATATTTACAAATCACTGATGTTTACTTCATGTTTTTCATTAGACTTTAAATTACATTTTTTTTTTTTTTTTTTTTTTTACTTACCCATAGCCAGTGTTCTTAAACATTAGCGTGCATCAGAATTGCCTGGTGTACTTGCTAAAAACAGATTTCTGGGCCCCGCCTCCAGAGCTTTAGTTGGTCTGGTGGTGGGGCTGAGAATTTGCATTTCCATCAGTTTCCCAGGGGATGCTAAAGCTACTGCTGTGGGGACCCCTCTTTGACAATCACTGTTCTAAGCAATAGGATCCCAGAAATCATGGATTTGATATGGTTGTTTTATGGCTCTTCTAGAACACATTAAAATAAGTATAGAGCTACCAAAAAAAAAAAAAAAAGTTCTTCTAGGCACCCTCTAGAATTATCTTGTGTGCCATTGTGTATTACTGGTACAGTGGAAAGAATTAAATTTGGATTCAGAAGACTTGAAATAGAAATCAAATAAATACTTTATCTTGTTGAAACCACTTAATCTCACTACACCTTGGTTTCCTTATCTGTACAATGGGAAAGATCTTGGATTTTTTAATGAAAATCTGAGATCTTTAAATTCCAAACAGAGAGATGAGTCATGGCTGCAGAGGGAAGTAGGATTGGGGTGGAATAAATCATTAATAAGCAAACTCACAGAGTCAAAGCCTGGAACACAGGTTACCAGGGGCTGGGCTGGGAGTAGGGAATGGGGAGTTAATGTTTAAATTTTACAGAATTTCTATTTGAGTTGATTGTAAAGTTTTGGTAATGGATGGTGGTAACAGTAGCACACCATTGTAAATGTAATTAACAGCACTGAATTATAAATGTGAATGTAGTTAAAAGGGAAATTTTAGGTCATATTAAAAGAAAAAACACAGGACTGTATGACATAATGGGCCCTAAAAAACAAACAAACCAGCCAACATACAGTAGAATGGTTTGGTGAATGATTGCAGAACTTCTGTTGCTTCTGAAGGGCCAAACTTTGTGGAGAATTGTAAAAGTATATCTGGAGCAGGGTGTTCATGCAGAAAATTGGAGTGAATGGATTGGCAAGCTGGCTAGGATCGAGGCGCAGGACGAGTTGATTGAGTCCAGAAAAAGGAGCTTTAGATTTGACTTAATTCAGGCCAGAAGTCAGCACCAGAAGCAGGCATGGGATATGCCAAAGAAGGTTGGGGGCGGATTCAGGAGTCTGGGAAAGTCCAGAACTGGAGACAAGGGAGAACTTTCATGGGTGTTTCCAGTGGGAAGAGATGGAAGGAAGGAAGGAAGGAAAGAGGCAGGAAGCTCCTTCGAGAGAGTAAGCGGTTTAGGGTGGAGATGGTGGAAACAAGCATTTCTTGGTTGTCTGATTGGGGTGGGACTGGGAGGCATTACTGATGGTAAAGAGGGATCTGAAAAACATGTTGCCTCCTGGAATGTTGCTATGTCAATTTCAGATGCCAAAGGGACACCGATGTGGAAATGTCAGCTACAACCGTTCCCCAGCCTGCCTTCCCTGCAAAACTTGTCCACACAATAACGATGGGGTGCTTTGAACAAAAAGGGGGAGGGTATTGGGGATTGCTTTCATCAAATGCTGCATACAGCGATGTTCCCTGTGAGCAGCCTCATTGCATGACAGCACTTCAGAGGTTCAGAGAAGTTCTGTGTAAAAGAAACTTGTAAGATAATGTCCATTCAAATACCCATGAGCACCTCGAGGGGCTAAACTTCCAAGAAACAGTGTGAGAAATTCAGGATCAGGGGATCAAGTGGAGATAAGAAATCATTTCTCAAAGCCCCACAACTCAGGTTCCCAATGTCTTCACCCTGGGCTAATTCCTAAAGCAGAGATTCCAAGATAGGAGAAGGAGTGACTGGTTTCTCCACAATTCCCCAGTGTAGGCCAGCGTTATCCCAGGAGTTCAAGGAGTGCTGGTGTCTCCAGAGCTTATCCAGTGTTTGTCTTAGCAGCATGGAGTCACAGACAAAGATTAAAGGATATAGTTTCAAACACCACATCTCTTGGTCTGGTGTGGAAGTTTCTTGAGCCGCTACTTTGTATCACGCACTTGTCACTGAGTGTACAAAGATGGGTAAAATATTGCCTGAGTTTGGGGATACACAGAAGCAGATACTGACCCAAGGTTTCAAGCGCTAGTGGTTTGTTTAGAAGTTGATCCCAGAAGGCCTGAATGGGGGAGTGGGGAACTGAGGCAGGGAAGGGAGGGATCCCCCACAGGGTGCCCTATTGAGCTTATCACTGCTGTGAACAACCGGAGATCAGTGCTGCTGGGAAACTGGAGACAATGTAGAGCACACACTTTTGTGCCATTCTCCCTGAGGTACAGGGAAGCTGGGGAGTCTAACCCGCTGTCTCTATTCTGGGGCAATAACTCTCCGGCCACCTGGCTTGCTGTGTGGGCAGGCAGAGAGGACTTTCACGCTTGGAGCAAATAGGGCTGCAGTGTTTGCAGTGACAAACTTGGCGTGTGGAGGTACATGACTAGAGGGTATGGACATGGCACAGATACATCCCCTGCAGATAGGGGACAAAGATGTTTAGAAAGCTGAGGTTTTGTCTTCCAGGAGCTTCACTCTCATAGAGTCTTCCCAGGGGCTGAGAGCCAGAAATAGCACAGAGCTTCAGGCTCCACCCCAGGTTTCCAGCCCACTGCATTTCACTGTGCGTCCTGTTGGACTCTGACCTTCTGTCATCACCGAGGCATTTTAGCTATGGTCAGTGTTTATATAAGTTACTTCCCCTTGAGTTCCCAGGAGCAAAACACTGTCCCTGGAGGCAAGCACTGTCCAAGCATGAGGGGACCTGGAACCATGCCCGCAGGTGGGCCCAGCAGCCCAGACGACCAGTGGTAGGCACAGGGGCATCTTGGAGGGCGATGCCCAGTCCAGGATGTGGCTTCAGGCTTGGACTGCGGTGACCCCAGTCCCTGGTGCTCCCCCACACAGTGGGAAGATCACCGAGAGCCATCGGGCACTGCTGCAGGGACTTGAATCATTCTGAGGACCGACCTCCTCTTTAGGACAAAGTTACTTTCAGCAATCACCAGATAATAGTTGGAATCAGCTGTTATCTTCTTGATTTGTTCCTTAGTTCTACAGCAAACATTTAAAACATAAGAACATATTTCAATTTTAAAGATGTCATCCAAGTCTGGGACAATTTTTCATAGATGAACTCAATTTTGCACTTTGCAAACTAAAATATGTCACCTCACAGTTTGCCTTCTGTTTGTGTTGTGTTTTAAACACAAATGAAAACTCCATGTGGTCACACAGTGATGGAACTGACGTAGCTCCACTTTTGCTTTTTTACCTTTGCAAGCTCCAGGCTCTCCTTGTTTATTTGGAATCCACCGTCAATGCGGGAAGTTGTGGCACCCCAGAGGTGCACCTGCGGCAGAGTGAGCACAAGCAATTCTGAATGGTTAGGGACTCATTTTTGGAGCAACCATGTAGCTGAGTCCACATGTGGCAGGCTGGCTGTGTAACTGGGAATTCTCTGAATTAATATCTGGGTAGAATGCAACCCTTATTAAAGGATAAGTGAGGAAACTGTGCTAATTTGAAGCTTTCCTGTATATAATCAAAACTCATCAGTTATCACAGCAATTTCTTAGTACTTTGATCACAGTAATTGTTGAGAACTTTGATCAACACAAGATTTTTTCTTTTCAGAGAGGAGTATTTTGTCCCTGGTGCTGTTTAGAATTGCTAGGCAAGGTGATAATAAAAAGCAGAGGGCTTTTAATCAGTGTTAATATTGTTTTAAAGTTTACATCGACAATTAAATGTTCTACAATGTAACCCTGGGCCTGCCCTGGGTTGTTGTGAGGATTAAATGGACTAAAATATGTGAAGCCCTTAGAGAAGGCTGGAAGTTAGCTATTAAGACTGGTGAGCTAGAAGATTCTAGAAGATTCTTGATGATCCCACTTCTAAAACACTCCAAAAGTATTTTGATAAAGATTGCTCATGAGCCACAAAATCCATATATTAAGAAGCTAGAAATAGTCAAGTTGCTCCTCAAGAAGAGTGATATTGGGGGACTTGATATACCAGATAGCAAAATTTATCATAAAACTGTAATGATTAATCAGCATGACATCAGCACAAAGATAGGCAAATAGACCAATGGAACTGAACAGAGAGAACAGAAAGCGATTCACCAATACATAGAAACTTGATATATGACAGATCCTGGGAAAAATGTGGATTATTCAATAAATGGAGCTGGGCAACAGTTTACCCATATGGAAATAAATAAAATTAGATCCCTATCTCATAACATACTTGAAATCAGTTCTAGAGGGATTAGATAAAAACAAGAACAGAAAAATGTAAACACCTGTCAAAGAAATTATAGGACAATGTCTAATCTTAGGGTAGGGGAAGTTTTCTTAAGCAACAAAAAAACAGGGCTAGCCAGATGAGGAAAGATTGAATAAATAAAAGGCGAGTAAATACAAGAGAAGATTTTCCGTACCATTTGCAATAAGAGAAATGTAAATTTAGATGACAATGAGGTGCCATGCTTTTATACTCCCCATGATGGCAAAAATTACAGCATCTGATCTGAAGTATTGGTGAAGATGTGATTTGCTGAGAATGCTTGAACACGACTGGAGTATAAATTGGTACAACCACGTTGGAAAATAATGGGGCGCCATCTTGGAAATTTGAACTGTGCACGTTCTATTGTCTGGCAATTTCACATGAAGTATGTACCTTAAAGAACTTCTTGAACATTATGTCAGGAGACTGGCACAGAATATTCATAACTTGTATTGTTCTATCTTGAAAAATGTTTTTAGTATGAACTATAACACACAGAAAAGTGAAACTCCTATGTAATCACCGCTAGGTAAAGAAATAAATAGAAAACTGTCAATTCCCAGAAGAAACCTGTATCCACCCTCCTGATCCCAAATCTCTCCCTGCCCCTCCCCAGCTTAACCACTCTCCTGACTCATATTTTCACTATTTCTTGGCTTTTATTCAGTTTTATCAACTAAGTATGAATCCCTAAACAATACAGCTTCCTTTTGCCTGTTTCTGAACTTTCTATAAATGGAATCATATGGTACATACTATTTTTCATCTGGTTTCTTTTACCCAACACTATGTTTTTGAGATTCACCCATGTTATTGTGTTGCAGCTATAGTTCATTCATTTTTACTGTTTACATTGCATAGTTCATTGCATTTTTATTGTATTATTGTATGGCTATTCCTCAATTTATCTATCCATTTTACATTTAATGGACATTTGGGTTGTTTCAGTTTAGGGTTAATATGAATGTTATGTTAAATTGCATTTCCTTGATTACTGATGGGGTTGGACATACTTCATACACCTACTGGCTATTTGGATTTCCTTTTGTGAAGTGCCTATTCAAGATAGTCAAGGCTTTTCTTTTCATTTTTGGGGGGTGGGGTTATTTATTTATATATTTATTTATTTATTTATTCATTTATTTATTGCATGTCTTTATTTTATTACTCATCTACCCATACACTGGATAAAGGGGGTGTCACTCACAAGGTTTTTATAATTGTGCAGTCACAAGATAAAGGCTATATAGTTATACAATTATTATCATTGTTTATAGGCATTCTTCATGCAATATGGATATGAGTATCTGTCTGTTTTTTGTGCCTCAAATATTTTCTCCCACTCAGTAGCTTGCCTTTTCATTCTCTTAATGGTCTCTTTCAATTAGCAGAGGTCTTATTTTTAATATAGTCATACTTCTCAGTTTTTTCTTATGGATAGATTTTTTATGTCTTGTTTAATAAATCTTTCTCTATGCCAAGGTCAAGAGGACAGTCTCCTAAAATACCTTTAAAAATCTTTACTTTTGGGCCTTCATTTTGCCTTTTACATACAACTCATCTGGAATTGAATTTTATTATGGTGTGAGAAAGGGGTCCAATTTCATATTTTCCATGTGGATACTCAATTGTCCCAGCCACACACATATATATATATATATTCATAATCTTCCTTTCTTTATTCAGTGTTTTGCCAGGAGAACAAGAGGATATGGGAAAGTGATTGGAAGGACAAATACAGTCTTCCTTTGGAGAAGGTGTAATTAGACAAAAGCAGTTTCTCCTACCAAGTGCCTCAAAGCTAGAATGAAACCCACTTTTAAGGGCTTTCAGTGTCAATTTGACCCAAAGGCCTGAAAAGCCTCCAAGACCCCATGCATTTCAAAAGAATTTTGCCCCAAAGTAAAATAGGATGAGTTGCCTAGAATCAGAGGCAAAGTTAGGATTATTTTAAACCTAGGGTTCTTTTTTTTTTTTTTTCTTTTTTTTTTTTCAATTAGAGAAGTTGTGGGTTTACGGAACAATCATGCATAAAATACAGGATTCCCATACACCACCCTACCACCAACACTTGCATTGGTGTGGAAATTGATGATAGCATTTTTTTGTAATTCTACAATTTTTTTTAACAGTAGTTACATTTGTTACAATTGATGAAAGATTACTAAAGTAGTACTATTAATTATTGTCCATAGTTTTTGTAGGGGTTTTTCACCTCCATATCCCCAACCTATTATTTATTTATTTATTTATTTATTTATTTAATGCATGTCTTTATTTTATTACTCATCTACCCATACACTGGATAAAGGGGGTGTCAGCCACAAGGTTTTTATAATCGCAGGGTCACAAGATAAAGGCTATATAGTTATACAGTCATTATCAAAGATCAAGCTACTGGATGATTGTTCAGAATTTTCAGGTATTTCTTTCTGGCTACTCAAATACACTAGAAACTTAAAAGAAATATCTGTATGAGTCAGTTGTCATAATCATTTGTTAAATCCTAACTCCTCGGTTACAACTCCTCCCCCTATTTGATCATTCTCTCAGTCTTCAGGGATAGCTAGACAATGACTATTCTAACTTTATGCTAAGAAGGGGTGTCAGCCTCATGGGGTAGAGGAATGAAGCTGATGTTCTTGGAGAGACTGGGACCTCTGGGTTTCAGGGCTTATCTGGCTATGAGTCATCTGGAAGCTTTAAGTTTCTGAAAAAATAACCTTGATAAGTAAAACTTTTATAGAGTCTTAGCTAGAGCACAGGGTATTCCTTAGGGTTTGCAGGAATACTGTTGGTTGGGGTTTGGTATACAGTGGCAAATCGCAACATCTGGCTGAAGCTTGCATAAGAGGAGCCTCCAGAATGATCTCTTGACTCGGTCTGAAATCTCTCAGCCACTGAATGTTGGTTTTGTTTCATTTCTTTTCCCCTTTTTTGGTCAAGAAGGCTTTCTCAATCCTATGATGCCAGGGCCAGGCTCACCCCTGGGAGTCAGGACCCACATAGAGGGGAGGGTAGTGAGTTTATTTGCAGTTTGGCTTAAAGAGACACCTGCCACATGTATCTTAAAGACTGTCCTTTTCCTATTGATCTTCAATTTTACCCTTGGAAAAAAAATGTTTGGGATTTTAATTGGTCCTGCAGACAATCTATGTATCAATTTAGGGTAGGATTTTTTTTTTTTTTTGATATTGAATCTTGTGATCCATAAACATGGTGTTGTTTTCCATTTATCTAGGAGTTCCTTAATTTTTCTCAATGAAGTTTTGCAGTTTTCTGCATAGAGGTCTTGAAATCTTTTGTTAGATTTATTCCTAGGAACTTGATATTTTTTAATGCATATTTAAAAGGTATTTTTTCTTTAATTTCATATTCTAGCTGATTGTTATTGGCATAGTAAAATGCAGTTGGTATTTGCGTATTGATTTTGGAATGAGCAACCTTGTGAAATTCTCTTATTACTTCTAATCTCTTTTGATTCTCTTGGCTTTCTACGTATTGCAATCATATTTTCTGCAAAATAACAATAGTTCTGCTTCTTCCTTTTAAATCCTTATTCCTTTTATATATTTTTTTCTTATTTTACTTATGCCTTTTATGTATTTTTCTTGCCTTAGTGTATTGGCTGTAACCTCTATTACCACAGTTGAAGGGGAGTGGTTATTGTGGGCATATTTATCCCCTTTCTGACTTCCAAAGGAAGGCATTTAATATTTCACTATTGCATTTTGTGTTTGCCAAAGATTTACTGTAGATAAAATCATGCTAAAATTTATAAAATTACATAAACCTTCAATTTTACAGAATTGTAATTACACAAAAATTACAATCACATAATTATGAAAATTTATAATTATAAAATTGCAATTAGATTAAAATCATGTAAAATTACAATTTTACAAAAATTATGTAATACATTACACAATTACATTAAAAAAAAAAACAACAAAAAAAAAACAAAACACCTTCCCCTAAACAGGCTCTGGAGCCAGGCTGTCTTCAAAATGAATTCCGGCTCTGTCCAATCTCTCACTTCTCTGAGTTTCCTTATCTATCATGTGGGCCTACTAAGGGTCCCTCTACATCCTAAAGGAATCAGGATTCAGTGTAGAAACTATGCTTAAAGTAATTAGCCACGAGCTGGGCTGGACAAGTACTTATTGAGCACCTATTGTGGATTAGGCACTGGGGCTATAACAGTAGGCAAAATCAGATGTGAGTTTTACTGCATCTGGAGCAGATTCAGAGGCTGTTCCCGCAGACTGATGACCTGCCCTTATTGAGATGAAACAGAGCCTGATGTTTATGGTGCCACTTCTGAACAACTCTTTTGTGCTAGATTTTATTACTGATGGGCAAGAGTAAATAGAAGCACCCATTTCTACTAGGGTGAAACATTAGGAGTCAGTTGGAACCTAAACCTGAACTATTTGAAAACCAACTTGTGACGGTCACATAAAAGGAGAACTTCCTTTAGGAAATGAACGAAGATGTCTTGCTTTCCCTAACCTAGGCTCCCATGGTTGCACTTCTTTACAAAGGCCAAAGGTGTCCTGAGAAAGATCTATTTCTGTTACCCTTTTTATCCCCAAAGTCTCCACAAAATGCCACCAGTTTCTCTGCTGCAGGTGATTCGCTGGGAAACAGGTGCATAGAAGCAAAAGGAGTCACTGAAGACTCTGGCAAACTGGAAACTGAATCCAGGTGGCCCGAGATCTAGTTCCTCCCTCCACCAGGTAATTTCTCCCTCTGAGTTTAGGCAATCAATAATTCTCAGGTGCTTCATGTCTCCTCCAGCACCTCTGGAAACTTTTGCACCCATCCCTCATTTTCTGGTCTTAGCAGGGCTTTGATTCTCTGTATATATTTCTCAAATGGTTTTATGAGGCCTCAGGGACAGTACCTCCTTCATAGCTTTGCTCTGAGGATTAAATGAGATGTGTTAGGAATGTAGTGATGTCTGCAAGCAGCCAGAGAGTGGATTTCATTTAGTTGACTAGCTGTTGGCTTGGGTGGGCCAGACTCTGTCTCTGTATAGATACACAGATATCTAGACCTTTGGACATGCAGTTAGAGACTTACAGCTATTGATAGATAGCAACCCACATACACACATATATAGTATGCTCACTCATATGTACTAACTCAATACTTCAACAAATAATCAAGTGCCTACTGTGTACAATTCGCTGAACTCATAAATATACACCTAAATATTTAGGTGGGTGGATCTCTTATTAGTCCTGTTTGCAAAGTCCCAGAAAATGAGCTATGATGCTTCAACAGGATTTTTGGGGGGTGGATACTCACAAGTTACTTGCCAGGAATTGATCTCAGTGTAGGTCCAACTGCCAAGGACACAGGGAGGCGGTCATCTTTGGGTACCATCCAGAGAGGACTTGGCATTCTGCCTCCATTTCCAGCCACACTTTGCTACCTTCCAGTGTTGGCCGTGGTGGAGGGTACAGGTGCCAGTGGGAGAAAGGGATGTGGAGGAAGTTGGCATTTCCAGGGTAAAGGATGAATGGTGACTGCTGAGGCTGTGCCAAAGGGCGGAGCCTCCCTGGGTGGGGGTAGGGGTATGTAGGACAAAGAAAACTGGCTGGAGCTTGGCTGAGTTCAGGGCTGTTACTCTTGTTCAGAAAGATTTAGCTGGTTGTGCAGAGACCCCTGGGCTTTCTTTTACAGAACTTTAACGATACATAAAAGCAGTGTGAGGTGCTTCTGGCTATGGATTTCTTTGGAGATTATTTTCTCCACTAAAGAGAATCTTGCAAGGTCCGGTTCTTTAAAAACACACTTGTTTGGTATGTGAATGGAAAGAAGTGGCTGGAGAACAAATCAACTGGCAAGACTTCGCTGGTAAGTTAAAAAAAAGACGCAGGCTGTGGTTCTGATGAATTTGTGTTCATGAAAGGGTTAGGGCAGGGACTCTCAAACTTCAGCATGCAAAAATGTATCACATGGAGGGTGTTTTAAAATGCAGATGCCTGTACCCCACCTTGAGAGATTCTGATGGAGCAGATCTGGGGTGGGGTCCCAGATTCTGAATTTCTAATAAGCTCCCAGGGGCTGCTGATGTGGATGGTCCCTACCCTGTACTTTTTGAGTAGAACTGGGTTAGGGGATGTTAATTTTCAGCTTTTGAAGCTACTTATAGAAAATGATTCTCAAATTTGGCTTCTTTAGAATTATCTGGGGAGCTTTCTAAAAGTCCTAATACACATGTTTCACCCCAGACCAGTTTCATGAGGATTTCTGGCAGTGGGACCCAGGCACTTGCATTTTTTTAAAGCCTCCCAGGCTGGAGAACCACTGATTTGAGAGGAAGGTATTGGGAAGTGGCAAACAAGAGTTCTCAGTCCTCTCCATGCATCAGAATCACCTTGGGAAGCAAGGTGATTAGCACAAGGGGTTGGTTTCATAGCAGGAATTCATTGGTTCATAGTTTCAGAGGCTAGAAGGGTTGCTTCCTCCTGGGGTTGGTATCTTCTGGCAATCTTTGGGGTTCCTTGACTGTTCTATCACATGACAATGCACATGGCACCGTCTTCTCCTTTCTCTTCTGAGTTCCGTTGACTTCCAGCTTCTAGCTGCTCCCCGTGACTTCTCTCTGGCTGACCTTCACTCTGCTTATCAAGGACTCTACTAATCCGGATTAAAGCCCAACCTCAGAGCAGCTACCAGAGAGACTTTTGGAAAGACCCTTGGGAGCTGATGCTTAGAGATGCTAGCCCAGAGTTTGCTCCGGAGGAGCTAAGAGAGACAAGCCCAGACACATTTTGGAGAAAGCCATTTTGAAACCAACCTGGGAGCAAAGGACCAGCAGACACCAGCCACATGTCTTCCCAGCTGACAGATTTTCCGGACACCATCAGCCATTCTTCAGTGAAGGCTCTCTGACTGACCAAACAACCAGGCCACTCACTACTGTCCATATATATCCATGCCTCATGAAGTTAATGTGTCCTATTGCCCCCCAAAAGCACCTGGGCATATCTACAATGGTCTGTGGGTTACCTTGAATTCTTGAATTTGCATCTTCTCTTTTTCTGATTCCATATCCACCAAAGAAGCTTTCAAATCTACCCAAAAGTTACTCCTCCAGGAAAGTAGGTAAAAAGCCAGGAACTGCGTGGACTGGACACCACAGAGCAATCTGTCTTTGGGCATACTTCATACAACACTCATGAAAACGTGGAACTGCTGAGATCAGCGAAATCTATAGACTGAGGCCAGACACCAGAGACTCTGAGAGCAGCCAGCCCAGCAGAGAGGAGACGGGCATAGAAGGAAAACAACACGAGAAGCTCCAAAGTAAAAGCAGAGGATTTTTGGAGTTCTGGTGAACACAGAAAGGGGAAGGGCGGAGATCAGGCCTTGAGGCGCATATGCAAATCCCGAAGCAAGGCTGATCTCTCTGCCCAGGGCACCTTTCCTTAATGGCCCTGGTTGCTTTGTCTATTAGCATTTCAATAACCCATTAGATCTCTGAGGAGGGCCGTTTTTTTTTTTTGTTTGTTTGTTTGTTTTTTTTTTTTTTTTTTAAATCCTTTTTGCTTTTTCTAAAACAATTACTCTAAGAAGCTCAATACAGAAAGCTTCAAAGAATTGAAATTTGGGCACGTCAAGTCAAGAGCAGAAATAAGAGAGCTCTGAGACAAAAGGCAATAATCCAGTGGCTGAGAAAATTCACTAAACAACACAACTTCCCAAGAAAAGGGGGGTGTCCGCTCACAGCCACCATCCTGGTGGACAGGAAACACTCCTGCCCATCGCCAGCCCCATAGCCCAGAGCTGCCCCAGACAACCCAGTGTGACGGAAGTGCTTCAAATAACAGGCACACACCACAAAACTGGGCGTGGACATTAGCCTTCCCTGCAACCTCAGCTGAATGTCCCAGAGCTGGGAAGGGGGAGCAGTGTGAATTAACAGAGCCCCATTCAGCCATCATTTGAGCAGACTGGGAGCCTCCCAACACAGCCCAGCAGCCCAGAACTGCCCTGGGGGGACGGCACTCACCTGTGACATAGCACAGTCATCCCTCAACAGAGGACCCGGGGTGCACAGCCTGGAAGAGGGACCCACTTGCAAGTCTCAGGAGCCATACGCCAATACCAAAGACTTGTGGCTCAGTGGCAGAGACAAACTGTGGCAGGACTGAACTGAAGGATTAGAATATTGCAGTAGCTTTAAAACTCTAGGATCATCAGGGAGATTTGATTGTTAGGGCCACCCCCCCTCCCCGACTGCCCAGAAACACGCCCCACATACAGGGCAGGCAACACCAACTACACACGCAAGCTTGGGACACCAATTAGGCCCCACAAGACTCACTCCCCCACTCACCAAAAAGGCTAAGCAGGGGAGATCTGGCTTGTGGAGAACAGGTGGCTCGTGGACGCCACCTGCTGGTTAGTTAGAGAAAGTGTACTCCACGAAGCTGTAGATCTGATAAATTAGAGATAAGGACTTCAACTGGTCTACAAACCCTAAAAGAACCCTATCAAGGACAGCAAATGCCACGAGGCCAAAAACAACAGAAAATTATAAAGCATATGAAAAAACCAGACGATATGGATAACCCAAGCCCAAGCACCCAAATCAAAAGACCAGAAGAGACACACCTAGAGCAGCTACTCAAAGAACTAAAGATGAACAATGAGACCCTAGTACGGGATATGAAGGAAATCAAGAAGACCCTAGAAGAGCATAAAGAAGACATTGCAAGACTAAATAAAAAATGGATGATCTTATGGAAATTAAAGAAACTGTTGACCAAATTAAAAAGATTCTGGACACTCATAGTACAAGACTAGAGGAAGTTGAACAACGAATCAGTGACCTGGAAGATGACAGAATGGAAAATGAAAGCATAAAAGAAAGAATGGGGAAAAAAATTGAAAAACTCGAAATGGACCTCAGGGATATGATAGATAATATGAAGCGTCCGAATATAAGACTCATTGGTGTCCCAGAAGGGGAAGAAAAGGGTAAAGGTCTAGGAAGAGTATTCAAAGAAATTGTTGGGGAAAACTTCCCAAATCTTCTAAACAACATAAATACACAAATCATAAATGCTCAGCGAACTCCAAATAGAATAAATCCAAAAAAACCCACTCCGAGACATATACTGATCACACTGTCAAACATAGAAGAGAAGGAGCAAGTTCTGAAAGCAGCAAGAGAAAAGCAATTCACCACATACAAAGGAAACAGCATAAGACTAAGTAGTGACTACTCAGCAGCCACCATGGAGGCGAGAAGGCAATGGCACGATATATTTAAAATTCTGAGAGAGAGGAATTTCCAGCCAAGAATACTTTATCCAGCAAAGCTCTCCTTCAAATTTGAGGGAGAGCTTAAATTTTTCACAGACAAAGAAATGCTAAGAGAATTTGCTAACAAGAGACCTGCCCTACTGGAGATACTAAAGGGAGCCCTACAGACAGAGAAACAAAGACAGGACAGAGAGACTTGGAGAAAGGTTCAGTACTAAAGAGATTCGGTATGGGTACAATAAAGGATATTAATAGAGAGAGGGAAAAATATGGCAAACATAATCCAAAGGATAAGATGGCCGATTCAAGAAATGCCTTCACGGTTTTAACGTTGAATGTAAATGGATTAAACTCCCCAATTAAAAGATATAGATTCGCAGAATGGATCAAAAAAAATGAACCATCAATATGTTGCATACAAGAGACTCATCTTAGACACAGGGACACAAAGAAACTGAAAGTGAAAGGATGGAAAAAAATATTTCATGCAAGCTACAGCCAAAAGAAAGCAGGTGTAGCAATATTAATCTCAGATAAAATAGACTTCAAATGCAGGGATGTTTTGAGAGACAAAGAAGGCCACTACATACTAATAAAAGGGGCAATTCAGCAAGAAGAAATAACAATCGTAAATGTCTATGCACCCAATCAAGGTGCCACAAAATACATGAGAGAAACATTGGCAAAACTAAAGGAAGCAATTGATGTTTCCACAATAATTGTGGGAGACTTCAACACATCACTCTCTCCTATAGATAGATCAACCAGACAGAAGACCAATAAGGAAATTGAAAACCTAAACAATCTGATAAATGAATTAGATTTAACAGACATCTACAGGACATTACATCCCAAATCACCAGGATACACATACTTTTCTAGTGCTCACGGAACTTTCTCCAGAATAGATCATATGCTGGGACATAAAACAAGCCTCAATAAATTTAAAAAGATTGAAATTATTCAAAGCACATTCTCTGACCACAATGGAATACAGTTAGAAGTCAATAACCATCAGAGACTTAGAAAATTCACAAATACCTGGAGGTTAAACAACACACTCCTAAACAATCAGTGGGTTAAAGAAGAAATAGCAAGAGAAATTGCTAAATATATAGAGACGAATGAAAATGAGAACACAACATACCAAAACCTATGGGATGCAGCAAAAGCAGTGCTAAGGGGGAAATTTATAGCACTAAACGCATATATTAAAAAGGAAGAAAGAGCCAAAATCAAAGAACTAATGGATCAACTGAAGAAGCTAGAAAATGAACAGCAAACCAATCCTAAACCAAGTAGAAGAAAAGAAATAACAAGGATTAAAGCAGAAATATATGACATAGAGAACAAAAAAACAATAGAAAGGATAAATATCACCAAAAGTTGGTTCTTTGAGAAGATCAACAAGATTGACAAGCCCCTAGCTAGACTGACAAAATCAAAAAGAAGACCCATATAAACAAAATAATGAATGAAAAAGGTGACATAACTGCAGATCCTGAAGAAATTAAAAAAATTATAAGAGGATATTATGAACAACTGTATGGCAACAAACTGGATAATGTAGAAGAAATGGACAATTTCCTGGAAACATATGAACAACCTAGACTGACCAGAGAAGAAATAGAAGACCTCAACCAACCCATCACAAGCAAAGAGATCCAATCAGTCATCAAAAATCTTCCCACAAATAAATGCCCAGGGCCAGATGGCTTCACAGGGGAATTCTACCAAACTTTCCAGAAAGAACTGACACCAATCTTACTCAAACTCTTTCAAAACATTGAAAAAAATGGAACACTACCTAACTCATTTTATGAAGCTAACATCAATCTAATACCAAAACCAGGCAAAGATGCTACAAAAAAGGAAAACTACCGGCCAATCTCCCTAATGAATATAGATGCAAGAATCCTCAACAAAATACTTGCAAATCGAATCCAAAGACACATTAAAAAAATCATACACCATGACCAAGTGGGGTTCATTCCAGGCATGCAAGGATGGTTCAACATCAGAAAAACAATCAATGTATTACAACACATTAAAAACTCGAAAGGAAAAAATCAATTGATCATCTCAATAGATGCTGAAAAAGCATTTGACAAAATCCAACATCCCTTTTTGATAAAAACACTTCAAAAGGTAGGAATTGAAGGAAACTTCCTCAACATGATAAAGAGCATATATGAAAAACCCACAGCCAGCATAGTACTCAATGGTGAGAGACTGAAAGCCCTCCCTCTAAGATCAGGAACAAGACAAGGATGCCCGCTGTCACCACTGTTATTCAACATTGTGCTGGAAGTGCTAGCCAGGGCAATCCGGCAAGACAAAGAAATAAAAGGCATCCAAATTGGAAAAGAAAAAAAAAAAAAAAAAAAAAAAAAAAAAAAAAAAAAAAAAAAAAAGCCCAACCTGATTCAGTTGGGCCACACCTTAGTTGAAGTAACATCTTGAAGAGAAACTACTTACAGTGGGTCCACACTTGCAGGACTAGGGGTTGGAAACTGAACATGCCTTTTGTGGGGACATGATTCAATCCCCAACAGCTTGCTTCCTCTTGGGGTTGGTAGCATTCTGGCTGGCTGGCAATCCTTGGGTTCACGTGGCAATGCACATTGTGGGACCTTCTCCTTTCTCTTCTGGGTTCCGTTGATTTCTGGCTTCTGGCTCCTCCCTGTGGCTCTCTTTATAGCTGAATTTATTCTGCTTATAAATTTTTCCAGTAATCTGAAATGAAACCCAACCTCATTCACTTGGGCCACACCTTAACTAAAAATAACATCTTCAAGAGATCCTGTCTGCAGTGGGCTCACACCCACAGGAATGTGGATTAAAATTAAGAACATGTCTAAATTGGGGTGCATAAGCCAACCTATCACAGGAGCTTTAACAATTACAGATGCCCAGGTACCACCCTGGGAAGTTCTGCTTCATTTGGTCTAGAATGGGACTGTGGCACTGGTGTCTTTTTTTTTTTTTTTTTAAATCTCCACAGATGATTTTAACATGAATTGGAATTGGAGACTGTGAATATTTGATAACACTTCCTTGACTATCCTACAATAAAATTCATAGATAGTATAACCTACTTACATCATTAAAACATAAAATAATGTTCTTTCTGTTACATATAAAGGGAAAAAAAGGGAAGTGAAAAAAGTAACTTTGGGTAAATTAATATGTAACTCAATAAGTGAATGCTTAGGCATGAGGTCTCTAGAAGACATAATGAAGTATGTTCTGTGAGAATGTGACTATGACTACCCCATATCCAGACAATCCTGGTCTCAGAGACTCCTGGTTTGTGAACACTAGTGCTGTGATTTTCCAAACTGGTGAAAAACTCTTGCTGAGGTTTGGGACTAAACAAAGCATGGACTTCCCTTGGTTTACCCAGTGGCTGGATTCCTGCACGATTCAGCACATATTAAACCAGGCAATGATACTTTATGATCATAGGACCTAAGATTGGGTAATTGTAAGGTGGTTGATTGACTTGCATTTCAGGCTGATGTTTGGACATTTCAGCATCTGTTCTTCTCCCCCAAATGCCAAGAGTTCTCTGCACTGTCATTGAGCAACCACAAATGCCCCCCACAAATTTCTCTGAGGGTCCCCCTCTTGAACATGGATGCAAAATGAAGGACTGTAGATAAGATAACCTTTGAGATTTACTCAGATGCCAGTTCCATTTTCCACCCCGGAGTAGTATCATGCAGAACAGGGCTGGGGTGCAAATTGGTGATCTCGGTGGACAAATGACACCCCCCCACCCCCCACCACTACATATCCACAGAGAAACATCACAGGGAGAGGAGGGAGTGGGGAAGGCTGCAGGCTTCCAGCCAAGCCCAACCCTTACTGAAAGTTCAGGTTCAGGTTCCCACTTCCTGAAGAAAGAGGGAAAGGCACTTCCTCCACGCCCACTGCCTAGTGCCCCTTTCCCCCAAAATGAACCCGAGTAATATTCAGCGATCTCTAGTGCCCTCTAGTGGCCGATTTTTCTCATGCTAGGCTCCAAGAAATTTCTTTAATTTTTATCTTTCAAAATTTTTCACAAGTAAAATTTCAGCCAATGCAGAAGGTTTACAGAGTAAAAATTTCATGCTGTCTTGCACGGCCCTATCTCATTCCAATTTTGCTACATCTCCAGAGAACATTTCCAAAATTTCTCATGCATTTCAAATTATTTATGTTCTTATCATATATATATATGTATTTGTTTCTATATGTGCACATAGAAATGTAGACATATAGAAATATATAACTTATATGTCTCCATAAAATAGATATTTTATGTGTGTGTATATATGTGTGCATGTGTGTATATATACATGTAAATATTAAAATTATTAAAGCATAAAAGGGAAATGAATGTACATTTATTCTGAAGTTGGCTTATTTTCCTTAATAATATGCCTTGAGATCTTCCACATCAGAACCTATAGATCTATCTCATTATTATTTACTGCTGCATAGTATTCTGCAATATGGATGTAACCTGGTTTATTTGAATTTTCCCCCTACTGGTGCACATTTAGAAAGTTTTCATTTATCCTCTATTACAATGCTGCCACAAAGACCTTGTATATATAATTTTGTGCATGTGTGTAAGTTTTTCTCCATGATATTTATGGAAACTCAAATGCTTGTGGAAGTGAGAAGTGTTAGAAATCAGCTAACTGAAGGAGTGAGGTGAGGGGAAAGTTTTATAAATGCTCAGTGAAAGGAAGAGTGAACAATTTTTATGGGTGGGAAGTGGGGGATTGTTTTTTTTCCTATAGCTGCTTTCCTGGCCCTGGAGTTTTTGCTTTTATTTGTTTTTAATTTTAAACAGATAATAATGGTTCAAAAAATAGTACTGGGAGGCGGGGCAAGATGGCAGACTGGTGAGCTGTATGTTTTAGTTACTCCTCCAGGAAAGTAGGTAGAAAGCCAAGAACTGCGCGGACTGGACACCACAGAGCAATCTGACTTTGGGCATACTTCATACAACACTCATGAAAACGTGGAACTGCTGAGATCAGCGAAATCTGTAAGTTTTTGCGGCCAGGGGACCCGCGCCCCTCCCTGCCAGGCTCAGTCCCGGGGGAGGAGGGGCTGTCAGCTCCGGGAAGGAGAAGGCAGAACTGCAGTGGCAGCCCTTATCGGAAACTCATTCTACTGATCCAAACTCCAACCATAGATAGACTGAGACCAGACACCAGAGAATCTGAGAGCTGCCAGCCCAGCAGAGAGGAGACAGGCATAGAAAAAAAACAACACGAAAAACTCCAAAATAAAAGCGGAGGATTTTTGGAGTTCTGGTGAACATAGAAAGGGGAAGGGCCCTGAGGCGCATATGCAAATCCCGAAGAAAAGCTGATCTCTCTGCCCTGTGGACCTTTCCTTAATGGCCCTGGTTGCTTTGTCTCTTAGCATTTCAATAACCCATTAGATCTCTGAGGAGGGCCCGTTTTTTTTTTTTTTTTTTTTTTTTTTTTAATCCTTTTTTCTTTTTCTAAAACAATTACTCTAAGAAGCCCAATACAGAAAGCTTCAAAGACTTGCTATTTGGGCAGGTCAAGTCAAGAGCAGAACTAGGAGAGCTCTGAAACAAAACGCAATAATCCAGTGGCTGAGAAAATTCACTAAACACCACAACTTCCCAAGAAAAGGGGGGTGTCCGCTCACAGCCATCATCCTGGTGGACAGGAAACACTCCTGCCCATCGCCAGCCCCATAGCCCAGAACTGCCCCAGACAACCCAGTGTGACGGAAGTGCTTCAAATAACAGGCACACACCACAAAACTGGGCGTGGACATTAGCCTTCCCTGCAACCTCAGCTGATTGTCTCAGAGTTGGGAAGGTAGAGCAGTGTGAATTAACAAAGCCCCATTCAGCCATCATTTCAGCAGACTGGGAGCCTCCCTACACAGCCCAGCAGCCCAGAACTGCCCTGGGGGGACGGCACTCACCTGTGACATAGCACAGTCATCCCTCAACAGAGGACCCGGGGTGCACGGCCTGGAAGAGGGGCCCACTTGCAAGTCTCAGGAGCCATACGCCAATACCAAGGACTTGTGGGTCAGCGGCAGAGACAAACTGTGGCAGGACTGAACTGAAGGATTAGACTATTGCAGCAGCTTTAAAACTCTAGGATCACCAGGGAGATTTGATTGTTAGAGCCACCCCCCCCCCTCCCTGACTGCCCAGAAACATGCCCCATATGCAGGGCAGGCAACACCAACTACACACGTAAGCTTGGTACACCAATTGGACCCCACAAGACTCACTCCCCCACTCACCAAAAAGGCTAAGCAGGGGAGAACTG
Organism: Choloepus didactylus; assembly: GCF_015220235.1. NCBI lineage: Eukaryota > Metazoa > Chordata > Mammalia > Pilosa > Megalonychidae > Choloepus > Choloepus didactylus. Next base: position 12,612,726 of record NC_051325.1, on the reverse strand, counting down.
GCTTGTGGAGAACAGGTGGCTCGTGGATGCCACCTGCTGGTTAGTTAGAGAAAGTGTACTCCACTAAGCTGTAGATCTGATAAATTAGAGATAAGGACTTCAATTGGTCTACAAATCCTAAAAGAACCCTATCAAGTTCAGCAAATGCCACGAGGCCAAAAACAACAGAAAATTATAAAGCATATGAAAAAACCAGACGATATGGATAACCCAAGCCCAAGCACCCAAATCAAAATACCAGAAGAGACACAGCACCTAGAGCAGCTACTCAAAGAACTAAAGATGAACAATGAGACCATAGTACGGGAGATAAAGGAAATCAAGAAGACCCTAGAAGAGCATAAAGAAGACATTGCAAGACTAAATAAAAAAATGGATGATCTTATGGAAATTAAATAAACTGTTGACCAAATTAAAAACATTCTGGACACTCATAGTACAAGACTAGAGGAAGTTGAACAACGAATCAGTGACCTGGAAGATGACAGAATGGAAAATGAAAGCATAAAAGAAAGAATGGGGAAAAAAAATTGAAAAAAATCGAAATGGACCTCAGGGATATGATAGATAATATGAAACGTCCAAATATAAGACTCATTGGTGTCCCAGAAGGGGAAGAAAAGGGTAAAGGTCTAGGAAGAGTATTCAAAGAAATTGTTGGGGAAAACTTCCCAAATCTTCTAAACAACATAAATACACAAATCATAAATGCTCAGCGAACTCCAAATAGAATAAATCCAAATAAACCCACTCCGAGACATATACTGATCACACTATCAAACACAGAAGAGAAGGAACAAGTTCTGAAAGCAGCAAGAGAAAAGCAATTCACCACATACAAAGGAAACAGCATAAGACTAACTAGTGACTACTCAGCAGCCACCATGGAGGCAAGAAGGCAGTGGCACGATATATTTAAAATTCTGAGTGAGAAAAATTTCCAGCCAAGAATACTTTATCCAGCAAAGCTCTCCTTCAAATTTGAGGGAGAGCTTAAATTTTTCACAGACAAACAAATGCTGAGAGAATTTGCTAACAAGAGACCTGCCCTACTGGAGATACTCAAGGGAGCCCTACAGACAGAGAAACAAAGAAAGGACAGAGAGACTTGGAGAAAGGTTCAGTACTAAAGAGATTCGGTATGGGTACAATAAAGGATATTAATAGACAGAGGGGAAAAATATGACAAACATAAACCAAAGGATAAGATGGCTGATTCAAGAAATGCCTTCACGGTTATAACATTGAATGTAAATGGATTAAACTCCCCAATTAAAAGATATAGATTCGCAGAATGGATCAAAAAAAATGAACCATCAATATGTTGCATACAAGAGACTCATCTTAGACACAGGGACACAAAGAAACTGAAAGTGAAAGGATGGAAAAAAATATTTCATGCAAGCTACAGCCAAAAGAAAGCAGGTGTAGCAATATTAATCTCAGATAAAATAGACTTCAAATGCAGGGATGTTTTGAGAGACAAAGAAGGCCACTACGTACTAATAAAAGGGGCAATTCAGGAAGAAGAAATAACAATCATAAATGTCTATGCACCCAATCAAGGTGCCACAAAATACATGAGAGAAACACTGGCAAAACTAAAGGAAGCAATTGATGTTTCCACAATAATTGTGGGAGACTTCAACACATCACTCTCTCCTATAGATAGATCAACCAGACAGAAGACCAATAAGGAAATTGAAAACCTAAACAATCTGATAAATGAATTAGATTTAACAGACATATACAGGACATTACATCCCAAATCACCAGGATACACATACTTTTCTAGTGCTCATGGAACTTTCTCCAGAATAGATCATATGCTGGGACATAAAACAAGCCTCAATAAATTTAAAAAGATTGAAATTATTCAAAGCACATTCTCTGACCACAATGGAATACAATTAGAAGTCAATAACCATCAGAGACTTAGAAAATTCACAAATACCTGGAGGTTAAACAACACACTCCTAAACAATCAGTGGGTTAAAGAAGAAATAGCAAGAGAAATTGCTAAATATATAGAGACGAATGAAAATGAGAACACAACATACCAAAACCTATGGGATGCAGCAAAAGCAGTGCTAAGGGGGAAATTTATAGCACTAAACGCATATATTAAAAAGGAAGAAAGAGCCAAAATCAAAGAACTAATGGATCAACTGAAGAAGCTAGAAAATGAACAGCAAACCAATCCTAAACCAAGTAGAAGAAAAGAAATAACAAGGATTAAAGCAGAAATAAATGACATAGAGAACAAAAAAACAATAGAGAGGATAAATATCACCAAAAGTTGGTTCTTTGAGAAGATCAACAAGATTGACAAGCCCCTAGCTAGATTGACAAAATCAAAAAGAGAGAAGACCCATATAAACAAAATAATGAATGAAAAAGGTGACATAACTGCAGATCCTGAAGAAATTAAAAAAATTATAAGAGGATACTATGAACAACTGTATGGCAACAAACTGGATAATGTAGAGGAAATGGACAATTTCCTGGAAACATATGAACAACCTAGACTGACCAGAAAAGAAATAGAAGACCTCAACCAACCCATCACAAGCAAAGAGATCCAATCAGTCATCAAAAATCTTCCCACAAATAAATGCCCAGGGCCAGATGGCTTCACAGGGAAATTCTACCAAACTTTCCAGAAAGAACTGACACCAATCTTACTCAAACTCTTTCAAAACATTGAAGAAAATGGAACACTACCTAACTCATTTTATGAAGCTAACATCAATCTAATACCAAAACCAGGCAAAGATGCTACAAAAAAGGAAAACTACCGGCCAATCTCCCTAATGAATATAGATGCAAGAATCCTCAACAAAATACTTGCAAATCGAATCCAAAGACACATTAAAAAAATCGTACACCATGACCAAGTGGGGTTTATTCCAGGCATGCAAGGATGGTTCAACATAAGAAAATCAATCAATGCATTACAACACATTAACAAGTCAAAAGGGAAAAATCAATTGATCATCTCAATAGATGCTGAAAAAGCATTTGACAAAATCCAACATCCCTTTTTGATAAAAACACTTCAAAAGGTAGGAATTGAAGGAAACTTCCTCAACATGATAAAGAGCATATATGAAAACCCACAGCCAGCATAGTACTCAATGGTGAGAGACTGAAAGCCTTCCCTCTAAGATCAGGAACAAGACAAGGATGCCCGCTATCACCACTGTTATTCAACATTGTGCTGGAAGTGCTAGCCAGGGCAATCCGGCAAGACAAAGAAATAAAAGGCATCCAAATTGGAAAAGAAGAAGTAAAACTGTCATTGTTTGCAGATGATATGATCTTATATCTAGAAAACCCTGAGAAATCGACGATACAGCTACTAGAGCTAATAAACAAATTTAGCAAAGTAGCGGGATACAAGGTTAATGCACATAAGTCAGTAATGTTTCTATATGCTAGAAATGAACAAACTGAAGAGACACTCAAGAAAAAGATACCATTTTCAATAGCAACTAAAAAAATCAAGTACCTAGGAATAAACTTAACCAAAGATGTAAAAGACCTATACAAAGAAAACTACATAACTCTACTAAAAGAAATAGAAGGGGACCTTAAAAGATGGAAAAATATTCCATGTTCATGGATAGGAAGGCTAAATGTCATTAAGATGTCAATTCTACCCAAACTCATCTACAGATTCAATGCAATCCCAATCAAAATTCCAACAACCTACTTTGCAGACTTGGAAAAGCTAGTTATCAAATTTATTTGGAAAGGGAAGATGCCTCGAATTGCTAAAGACACTCTAAAAAAGAAAAACGAAGTGGGAGGACTTACACTGCCTGACTTTGAAGCTTATTATAAAGCCACAGTTGCCAAAACAGCATGGTACTGGCACAAAGATAGACATATAGATCAATGGAATCGAATTGAGAATTCGGAGAGAGACCCTCAGATCTATGGCCGACTGATCTTTGATAAGGCCCCCAAAGTCACTGAACTGAGTCATAATGGTCTTTTCAACAAATGGGGCTGGGAGAGTTGGATATCCATATCCAAAAGAATGAAAGAGGACCCCTACCTCACCCCCTACACAAAAATTAACTCAAAATGGACCAAAGATCTCAATATAAAAGAAAGTACCATAAAACTCCTAGAAGATAATGTAGGAAAACATCTTCAAGACCTTGTATTAGGCGGCCACTTCCTAGACTTTACACCCAAAGCACAAGCAACAAAAGAGAAAATAGATAAATGGGAACTCCTCAAGCTTAGAAGTTTCTGCACCTCAAAGGAATTCCTCAAAAAGGTAAAGAGGCAGCCAACTCAATGGGAAAAAATTTTTGGAAACCATGTATCTGACAAAAGACTGATATCTTGCATATATAAAGAAATCCTACAACTCAATGACAATAGTACAGTCGGCCCAATTATAAAATGGGCAAAAGATATGAAAAGACAGTTCTCTGAAGAGGAAATACAAATGGCCAAGAAACACATGAAAAAATGTTCAGCTTCACTAGCTATTAGAGAGATGCAAATTAAGACCACAATGAGATACCATCTAACACCAGTTAGAATGGCTGCCATTAAACAAACAGGAAACTACAAATGCTGGAGGGGATGTGGAGAAATTGGAACTCTTATTCATTGTTGGTGGGACTGTATAATGGTTCAGCCACTCTGGAAGTCAGTGTGGCAGTTCCTTAGAAAACTAGATATAGAGTTACCATTCGACCCAGCGATTGCACTTCTCGGTATATACCCAGAAGATCGGAAAGCAGTGACACGAAGAGATATCTGCATGCCAATGTTCATAGCAGCATTATTCACAATTGCCAAAAGATGGAAACAACCCAAATGTCCTTCAACAGATGAGTGGATAAATAAAATGTGGTATATGCACACGATGGAATACTACGCGGCAGTAAGAAGGAACGATCTCGTGAAACATATGACAACATGGATGAACCTTGAAGACATAATGCTAAGCGAAATAAGCCAGGCACAAAAAGAGAAATATTATATGCTACCACTAATGTGAACTTTGAAAAATATAAAACAAATGGCTTATAATGTAGAATGTAGGGGCACTAGCAATAGAGAGCAATTAAGGAAGGGGGAACAATAATCCAAGAAGAACAGATAAGCTATTTAACGTTCTGGGGATGCCCAGGAATGACTATGGTCTGTTAATTTCTGATGGATATAGTAGGAGCAAGTTCACAGAAATGTTGCTATATTAGGTAACTTTCTTGGGGTAAAGTAGGAACATGTTGGAAGTTAAGCAGTTATCTTAGGTTAGTTGTCTTTTTCTTACTCCCTTGTTATGGTCTCTTTGAAATGTTCTTTTAATGTATGTTTGTTTTCTTTTTAACTTTTTTTTCATACAGTTGATTTAAAAAAGAAGGGAAAGTTAAAAAAAAAAAAAACAAGGAAAAAAAAAAGATGCAGTGCCCCCTTGAGGAGCCTGTGGAGAATGCAGGGGTATTCGCCTACCCCACCTCCATGGTTGCTAACATGACCACAGACATAAGGGACTGGTGGTTTGATGGGTTGAGCCCTCTACCACAGGTTTTACCCTTGGGAAGACGGTTGCTGCAAAGGAGAGGCTAGGCCTCCCTATGGTTGTGCCTAAGAGCCTCCTCCCGAATGCCTCTTTGTTGCTCAGATGTGGCCCTGTCTCTCTAGCTAAGCCAACTTGAAAGGTGAAATCACTGCCCTCCCCCCTACGTGGGATCAGACACCCAGGGGAGTGAATCTCCCTGGCAACGTGGAATATGACTCCCGGGGAGGAATGTAGACCTGGCATTGTGGGACGGAGAACATCTTCTTGACCAAAAGGGGGATGTAAAAGGAAATGAAATAAGCTTCAGTGGCAGAGAGAATCCAAAAGGAGCCGAGAGGTCACTCTGGTGGGCACTCTTACGCACACTTTAGACAATCCTTTTTAGGTTCTAAAGAATTGGGGTAGCTGGTGGTGGATACCTGAAACTATCAAACTATAACCCAGAACCCATGAATCTCGAAGACAGTTGTATAAAAATGTAGCTTATGAGGGGTGACAAGGGGATTGGGAAAGCCATAAGGACCACACTCCACTTTGTCTAGTTTATGGATGGATAAGTAGAAAAATAGGGGAAGGAAAGAAAGAGACAAAGGTACCCAGTGTTCTTTTTTACTTCAATTGCTCCTTTTCACTCTAATTATTATTCTTATTTTTGTGTGTGTGCTAATGAAGGTGTCAGGGATTGATTTGGGTGATGAATGTACAACTATGTAATGGTACTGTGAACAATCAAAAGTACGATTTGTTTTGTATGACTGCGTGGTATATGAATATATCTCAATAAAATGAAGATTAAAAAAAAAAATAGTACTGGTTCATAAAATCCAGTTCAAAATGCAAAAACTACCAAAGGGTGTAAGGCAACAAGTCTTCCTTTCTTCCAGCACATGGTTCTGTTCCATGGAGTCAACCAATGGCTTCTTGTGTATTGTTCTAGAGTTTTTGCATAAGCAGAAAAAGCCATACATGTTTGTACATCATACACCTAGTTCTTTACCTCTTTTTTTTTCTCATCAAATAATGGGAGATTAGACCATTAGCAAGAAACATAGATTTCTTCATTTTCTTTTAATGGCCTGCAATTTATGGACACTGTCTCTTATTGATGGACACCAAGGTTGGTTCCAACTTTTCACTATGACATGCAGAGCTACAATGAACATCCTTGGGCAATTGTCATTGTGTACATGAGTGAGAACACATAAGGGATAAATTCCTAGTAGCAGAATTGCTAGCTCAAAGGGAGTGTGCATTTTCAAAAGTATTGCAGGTTGCCCTCCAAGGTTCTGACAATTTACACCCTCACGTGATTTGTGACTGTGTACGCGTCCCCTTCAGCAGCATGGGGTGTTATCATATTTGCTAATCAGATAAGTGAAAGACAGTTTCTCAATGTGTTTCCATGAGGTGTTTCTTTTTTTAGTTATGAGTAAGGCCAAACATCTTTTCAAATCTCTTTGAGGGGCCCTGGAGTTGTCCTCCCCTTCTTTGGAGGAAGGTACAGTGTGGGTCTGTAGTCTCCATCTGAGCTGCTTCACTGGGCACAGGGCATATTAAGGAATCGTGTGGACTTCTGGAGAAGAAGATGGATCTCTTCTCTGCCTTGTGATCACCCTGCTCTCCTCACTTTGGGCATGAGTTTTGGGGGCTGCCTTTTTCCCATCCCTCTTGCTTTCCTCTGTCATTCCCTGCCACGCCATCTCCACTCTTGATGCCCCAAATAGTCACACGAACGTACGACAGGTAAGAGTCACAATTCCAGAGGAAGTGCTGAATGAGCATCTTTGGAGGGCTCTGTGTTTCTCCGTGCAAAGGCTCCGGCTCTGTCTCCTTGCCCGTGCTGTCCCCTGCCTGTCCCTGTAATGCCCTCCTCCAAGGCAGCCATGGGAGGCTGGTTCCTTCTCCAGCAGAGGCCGGTTCTCAGCCCTGGGAGCTCTCCCTTGTACCCACTGTGGACCCCTCTTGGGACACCTGCTACCTTCCTCTCCCATGGTTGTGCAATAGGTAGAATCCCCATCTGATTTGTCTCTGTAACCTTAGAACAGTGCCTGACATAGCATAAATGTGTGTGGAATGAGCAGATAAGTGGATGGCCTCAAAGGCAGGGAAACAAGGAAATAGATGAAGAAAGGAGTCCTCCACCTACAGGCATGGAGCTTACTGAAGATCAGAGACTCTGAGGACAACCACAAAGTGCCAGTGGCTCAGGGGGGAAAGAATCCACTATCAACGAGGCCACCAAGCTGGCTACAGTGCAGAGAAAAAGGCTGTCCTGGGAGTTGGTGGCTCCAGCAGGAAACACTTTCCAGCCTATTGTTATCCTTGCAAGTTGTATCATCATGGGAATGCAAAGTGGTACAGCTTCTTTGGAAGACAGTTTGGCAGTTTCTTACAAAGCTAAACGTAAGCTCACCATATGATCCAGCAGTGGCACTCCTAAGTATTTACCCAAAGGAGTTGAAAACTTACATCCACACAAAAACCTGCATATGAATGCACACAGCAGCTTTATTCGTATTTGCCAAAAATTGGAAGCAACCAAGATGCCCATCTATAGGAGAATGGATAAACAAATTGTGGCACATCCATCCTGTTTTAGTTTCCTGGGCTGATCAAGCAAATACTATGCAATGGGTTGACTTACAACAATGGGAACGTATTGGCTCACAGTTTTGAATCTAAGACAGAGCTAAACTCAAGGAATGCTCAAGGCGATGCTTTCTGCCCAAACACTGTGGCGTTCTGGGGCTGGTTGGCAGTGATTCCTGGTCCTTAGTTTGTTACATTGCAAGGCAAATGACAGCGTCTCCTGGACTCTCCATTGTCTTCCAGGTTCCACTAAATTTTAGTTTCTTGCTTCCATGGCTTTCTTTCTGTCTGGCTCAATTTCATTCCACTTTTAAAGGACTCCAATAATAGGATTAAGACCCATCCTGATTCAAGACAGTCACATCCTAACTGAAGTAACCTATTTACAATGGGTTCACACCTGAGGAATGGATTAAGTTTATGAACATGTTTTTCTGGGGTATGTATAGCTTAAAACCATCACAAATACAATGGAAAATTATTCAGCTATTTATAAAAATGAGCTTCCAAACCATGAAAAGTCATGGAAGAACCTTAAATGCATATTGCTAAGTGAAAGAAGCAAGTCCAAAAAAGGCTACACACTGGATGATTCCAACTATAAGACATTCTGGAAAGGATGAACCTATAGCAGTAGTAAAAAGATCAGTGGTTGTCTTGGGTTGGGGAGGAAGGGCTGCAGGGAAAGGCTGGATAGGTAGAACTCAGGGTATGTTTAGGGCAGTAAAACTGTTCCGTATGATACTGAAATGGTGGATCCAGGACGTGATGCGTTTGTCAAAACCCATAAGGAGTGAATCCTAACGTGAACTATGGACTTTGCTACTAATCATGTATCAGTATTGGTTCATCACTTGTAACACCTGTACCACATTAAAAGCAAGATGCTATTCATAGGGGAACTCTCTGTACTTTCTGCACAATATTTTGTTAACTTTACAGCTGCTCTAAAAATAAAATTTATAAAAAATCGTATCATCAAATCTCAGCAGACATTATGTGGTTAAGAAGAAAAGGAAAATGGAAGAAGATTGCTGTTGTATGGGGTGCCAAGTTTTTTTTCCCTTTATTTTAGAATCTTCACCTTTTATTACCATCATCTCCCTACCCTAATCTCCTCCACTGGTTTCAATAAAAAAGACCCCATCAAATTTTGAAGGGAAACAAAAGAGTTGAAATTGAGGACTGAGCTGAGTTCCACCCTTGCTTGATGGTTAAAACACCAGGTAGCTCAGGGTTTTGTTTCGTTCCTTGTAGGAAGAGGTAGAAGTGAGAAAAGAGTGACTGAGGGGGAAAGCTAGCTTTTGCCAGGCTTCCTGCTACCTCTAAGGTATGTGTAAGCAGGATTTACCTTTGTGCATGGCCAGTTTTCTTAGCTTGTAGGGTAACTGAAAGCACACTTCTTACAGATGGAGAACTTCCCCTTGAAGCAGCTTGATAATCTCCTGTACTTTCTACCACCTCCCTGTGAAGTGGGCATGGTCACCTCCCTTTCGCTGATGAGGAAGTGGGCTAAGAGAAGTCCATGGTGGGACCTGAATTTCATCACAGGGAGCAGCGGCCCCACATTATCCTCGTTCCATCTGGCTTTGCCAATTGGAAGGCCACCATGTTAGTTCCCTAGGGATGCCATAATAAAGTACCAAAAACCGGGTGGCTTAAAACAACATAAATTTATCGTCTCATAGTTCTGGAGCCTAGAAGTCTAAAATCTAGGTTTTGGCAGGGCCAATTCCACCTGAAGGCTCTAGGAAATATCCCTCCCCTGCCCCTCCCAGCTTCTGGTAGGGCCAAGGCAATCCCTGGTACTCCTTGGCTTACAGTTACAGACCTCCAATCTCTGCCTCGATGCCTGTGTCTCCAAATATCTCTCTCCTTGTAAGGACATGAGTCATTGGATTTAGAGCTCACCCAATCCATGACCTCATCTTAATTTGATTCCATCTGCAATGGCCCTATTTCCAAATAAGGTCACATTCACAGATCCTGGGAGTCAGAACATGAACATATCTTTTTTGGGGGGATAACGGACACAACTCAACCTACAGAAGCCACTAATTCTTTGCCATGTCATGCCATCTTGGCAGGTTTTACACATTTGGGTCATCATGAATGTGAAATATTAATATAGAAATATTAATAAAATATTACTTTTTGCACAGAGTTGAAAATAATGTGAAATCATTCAAAACAGTGTCCAGAAGAGTTTGGGGGCAGACCATCTTTTCCAAAGATGGCAGCAGTAACATCTCCAACATGGACAACTCCACTCCACTGCGGTCTTGTCGCTGCTCCAACACGAGGTGGTGTCCTAATTCCCCTCCCTGTGAGTCCGGGCTGGGTTTAGTGGTTAGTGTGTGTTCTAGTTTGCTAATGCTGCCAGAATTCAAAATGCCAGAGACGGATTGGCTTTTATAAAAGGGGGTTTATTTGGTTACACAGTTACAGTCTTAAGGCCATAAAGTATCCAAGGTAACACATCAGCAATCGGGTACCTTCACTGGAGGATGGCCAATGGTGTCCGGAAAACCTCTGTTAGCTGGGAAGGCATGTGACTGGCGTCTGCTGCAAAATTCTGGTTTCTAAATGGCTTTATCCCAGGACATTCCTCTCTAGGCTGCAGTTCCTCAAAAATGTCACTCTTAGTTGTTCTTGGGGTGTTTGTCTTCTCTTAGCTTCTCTGGAGCCAAAGTCTGTGTTCAGTGGCCGTATTCAAACTGTCTCTCATCTGCAGCTGCTCTCTCAGCTCCTGTGCTTTCTTCAAAGTGTCCCTTTTGACTGTAGCTCCTCTTCAAAATGTCACTCTCAGCTGCACTGAATTCCTTCTGTTTGTCAGCTCATTTATATAACTCCAGTAATTTAATTCAGACCCACCCTGAATGGATGGGGTAACACCTCCATGGAAATTATCCAATCAGAGTCACCACCCACAGTTGGGTAGGGTGCAGCTCCACAGAAACACTCAAAGAATTACAATCTAATCAACACTGATACATCTGCCCACACAAGATTGCATCAAAGATAATAGCATTTTGGGGGACATAATACATTCAAACTGGCAAAGTGTGTGACCAAGAGAATGTGACAGAAGCAAAGCTGCTTGACTTCCAGTGCTAGGTCAGAAGCAGCCCTGGAGCTTCTACCTGAATTTCCTGGAGCTCTTGCTCTTGGGATGCTCTCTCAGAGCCCAGCATCCCCGCTGGGTGGAGAGGCTGTGGTAGGTGCTATTGTGGACAGAACCGCTGAGACCCAGCTCCCGAGTCATTCCATCCCAGATGCCAGACGTGGAGTAGAAGCTACCCAATGCCTCCAGCCCCCAGGTGTTCAGTTACCTCAACTGTGGCCCAGGACCTCCTGGGGCAGAGACAAGCCCTCCTTTTCCACTGTCAGAAATCCTGCCCCAAAGATTCCGTAAGATAGCCTTACAGGAAATGCTTGTGGTTTCTCGCCTCTGAGTTGGGGAGGCTTGTTACACAGCAATAGATAGTTTAGGGAGCAAATGGTATATGAGTTCCTTGCAGGAGGAGCAGTGCAGTTTATGGGAGAAATCCTTGAGTGAAATCTGTGTCCAGCTGCTGGTTTTCCCCAGAGAGAACTCCAACTGCTGCTTAGAAACCAGCAAAAGCAGTAGCATGTCCCCAAAACACTGAAGTTAAGGCAATGATTTGAAGATAATAAGTCCTTCTGGAGGAAAGGGAAAACACTTCCATTTCATTATCTACAAAATCTGGTGGCCAGTGAAATTGCTTTTTAACTTGGGTGAGGAAGGAGTCCCTTAGCTCCAGCTTCCCAAAGGAGAACACCATGTGATACAAAGTTTTAGGTTCAAAATAAGATCCACTCTGGCTGGGCTGCTGCTTTGCAGCAGATTGGACAGTGCCCCCTGGAGTTGTGCAGTGCTCAGACTGAGTGGTGCATGCTTCAGCCTAGAATAGGTGGCTTTGTTTCAGGAAGAGTCTTGGCTACCAGGTCTATAGAGATGAGTGGTTTTATTTGCTGATTGGGTGTCTTTTAAAAGGAGAAAGCTGAAAAAGGCTGAAGAAATAAAACCCAAAGTGTTCACCCAGACAGATCCCCCTTCCACAGACATTGAGGGCTTCCATTGGCAGTTCTGATCCGGGGCCCCTTTGTGGATAATTGCAAAGATGTGCTTCTTCATCTTTCAAGTCTTCGTAGACTCCATATGTGGAAGGAGGGACACCAGGTCAAGGGGAAGGTGACTCTGTATGGGGCTCCCAAAACAGCAACACGGGCTACCACACCAGGCAGGACTGAGAAAAAGGGGATCCCCATTCAAAGGGCAATGCAGTCTCAAAGTAGATTCCCAAGGCTGGGACAGAAGGTGCAGCCAGGGACTTCTCTGGAGGCTGGGGTTACATACTAAGATTTTTTATTTATTTGGGTGGCTTTTGGTGGGGGTACTGATGCATATAAGGGGGGCTGGAGCTCCCCAAATCATTCCTTGGTGCTACTGGGACCCCATTTTGGCAGACATTTTTATCTGAACCATCTGGAGTTTAAAATTTAGGCAATTAACTAAAATATTTAAAAAACTAAAATTATTGTGCAAGCCAAATAAAACAAATAATCTGGACATGAGTTGGCTATACCCGTAGGTAATATTGGCCCCTAGAATTTAAGTAAGAGGTTAGTGACAGGCTCAGGTAATTTACCTGTCCATTTACCTGCCCATTCGGTTTTGTTGTTGTCATTTGTCTTGCACAAATCCATTAACATTATTAATGGCCAAGTATTTCTACTTTAAGAAGGGACCGATGGGAATGGGGAGTGAATTTGTGTCTACATTGAGGTAGAGCTGAGCTGCTTTAGTTTAAAACCTTTATCTTCAGCGGGATATCATAAGGGTCTACAAACACTGAATTAATAATAACAATGTTTTTACACCTGGGACAACATAAAGTTCTAAAAAACAGGCTTACACCAATAATGAGGAAAATATTACTTTTTCCAAGGAGACTGAAGATTTCCTCAGCACTTTCAAGTATATCTAGGATCCCTACAGCAAGTGTATTTTTAAAAAACCCTGTGCTTCGAGGTTATGTCTAGGAAAACAAATGCCTTTTTTTCTTTTCCTAATAAAAGCAGGATAATGAAAGATAAGGGTAAGGTTCCACCATGGCTACAGTGGTTGTCAACAGCCTTTTGAGATTTTCTTTTTCTGTTAAATTAGCTAATGAATTGGAGTTTTCCACTGAGCTCGGAGAAGGTGGCTTTTCAGATCTGGGAGAGGGAAATCAGAGGACTCCTTTTCCATGTGGAAGGTCTCAGGGCCTCGTTTGGTCTTGTGGATACACAAACCCAGTCGGATTCATCTCGCTAATCACCACAGGTGGCTCTTTGTCCCAGGGAAGAAAATAAGGCTCTGGGGCACTTCTCCGTGACCGCCTCGGGCCCCTTCAGAAGAGATGAGCCACCCATCTGAAAGCTGCTTGGGTTATAATGATTCTCGAATGGGCTTTTATGTGGACAAGCAACATGACCTAAGGCACCGGGGACACCCGAAAGGATACTTTTTATGCAGCTTGAGATGTGAGCAGAGAGCAAAAGAGATTTGCGAACATAAGCACCACCTCTCTTTTAACTGAATGCCGTCTGAATTAAAACAGTGCGTACTTGTGCATGCATTGCACTTAAACTTCACATTTACAGAAAATAACAGTCTGGGCTTTGCATTCGCTGTGGACCAGGTGTGTGACCCAGATGTTTTATATATGCGAGACATAAGGTGCCCCTACTTTAACTCTCTTAGTGGTACTGAAAGGAAGGAGGTACTCTTGCCCCCACTTTTCATGGGTGGAGACTGAGGTCACTAAGCTGGGGAAGGTCCCAGCTGGAACCTGAGTTCAAGTTTGCTGATTCCAAAGCTTGTGTTTCCTGAGGCTCAAAAGCCAGCTGCAGAACTTAGTTCACTTACTGTTTGCGTACCAGTGGCAGGAGGTGGAGCCAGGCTGCTGGAGCATGTGGTGGGAAGTTCAAAGCACTTCAGCCTGTTTAGAGACATATTTCTCATCACCTTGTAGGATTCGCCTTAAATCATCGGCATTGGGCACATTCATTTTCAGCATGAGAAAAAGCCAGTTCCTCAACAATGCCAGGTGACGATGGGTCATTATGGACCCACACTTGGTTCCTAATGCTTTTGTATGGGGATTTATTTTCCTTTGGTTTCTATAAAGCTCTGCATCTTCCTCTCTGAGCTCAATGCCTTTACCAACAACATCTTCCCACACCTCCTTGGGAAACTTACTGCATCAGTTTTCACTTTGCTTCTGAATACTCTTCTTCTCGCAACTGGATTCCACCAAAGATGTATCATAAAAAAATTTCAAGCATATGTAAAAGTTGAAAAGTCATCCAGAGAACACCAGTTTGGTCAGCATCTAGAATCAACAATTACCATTTTGCTAAATATGCTTCACCACATTTCTGTCCTTCTGTCTATCCCTCCGGCCATCTGTTAATCCCTTTAAAAAAAAATGGCATCTCAAAGTAAGCTGCAGACATCTTCCCTAAACACTTCAGCAATGTATATCATTAACTAGATTTTAATAGTTTGTTTTTTCTTTTCTAAGTCAATCTTCACTTACAGTGAAATGCACAATTCATATGTATACCTTTCAGTGAGCTTTTCCCACTAGTTTTATCCATACTAAAATCTCTTTCATTGAAAAAATTCAAACCACACCTGCCTTCATCCCTACAATATCCCCTTCAGCTACTGCTCATCTCTCTCCTCCTCCTTTCCAACCAGACTTCTTGAAAGCATTGTCTCCATTTGTTCTCCACTCCGCTCCATGTGCCCATTTGTCTCCTTATCCCTTTCTCCATCTTAATGGAGGTGGCCAACAACCTTCATGTCACCAAATGTAAAACACATTCTCCAACTCTCACCTCCCTTAAACCCTCCATTGGCCTGCAACCTTCACCTCTCCCTTTGTCAATGAACACATTGAACACATGGAACACATTGAAATCAATGAACACACTCAGTTCCTTGATTTGCAGGATGCTCACTCCCTTGGCTTTCCTCCCAGCCCTCTGGCTGCCCCTCCTTTCTCTCAATTGAAGTCTCATTTACCTTCTGCTCCTCCAGAATGAAATACTGGCATTTCTTCAGGCTCAGTCCTGAGCCTTCCTTTCTTCTCATGATATACTTTCTCCTGAGATGATCTCATCCACTTTTGTAGTTTCAATTTCATCCCACACACAAGTGACTCTCAAATTCAGGTTTGTGGTTGACATCTCTCCTCAAGCTCTAGACCTATATAACCAGTTCAATATATCCTTCCAGATATCTCAGAAGCACTCAGGGCCCTTACCAAAACCCAACTCATCATCTTTCCTCCTCAAACTGTTCTTTAACCCAGGAGTCACCGCTGACCCCCCAACCTAATCTATTACTAGTCCTATTGATTTTGCCTTCAATGATGAGCTCTTGATGCCACTATCTGCTTCTCTCCACTTCCACAGTCAGGATTCATACCCAGCTGAGCTTCCCCACCTTCTCCCAATGCCCCCTTGCCGACATTCCTCACCCAGAAGCCAGGGTGCTCTCTTAAAACACTAATCTGGTCCTGCCACTCCCATGATCCAAAACCTCCAATGGCTTTCCACTGCTTTTCATCATTAAGGGACCACAAGGACCCCTGCTGACCTCCTCAGCCCACCTCACACCCCTCTCCCCATCACTCTTTGCCTTCCAACAACAATGGCTATGGTGGATTGAATTATGTATCCCAATTTAGACAAGTTTTTGTTCTAGATCTGCATTCCTGTAGGTGTGAACTTGTAAATAAGATGTCATTTTGATTAAGGTGTGGCCCAATCAAATGAGGTTGGGCCTTAAATCTGGATTACTGGAGTTCTTGAGAAACAGAAGAAATTCATACATAGAGAGAGAATGCTACAAAGATGAGCTGAAAGCCAGAAGTCAGCAGGAACCTGGAAACCTGGAAGAGAAAGGAGAGGGCATTGGATGCAATGGGAAAGCAAAGAAACACAAGGTTTGCCAGCCAGTCAGAATGCTACTGACCTAGGAGGAAGCAAGCCTTCTAGCTAATACCTTGATTTGGACTTCTGGCATCTAAAACCATTAACCAATAAATTACCATGCTTTAAGCCAACCTGTTATGTGGTATTTGTCATGGTGGCCTGGGAAACAGGACACTGCCATCTTCCAGTTCCCAATTGTGCTCTGTGTTTCCCACCACTGACCTCTGCCCATGCTATTCCCTTTGCCTGTAATCCTTTACCCCCCTCTTTGACCACCCACACTGCATTTTGCTCATGTAACTCCCTCCTGACAATATGCAACTAATAATCCCACCCACCTCTCCTTGCAGATACTTAGCACCGTTGCAATTTTACATTCATTGTGAGATTCTTTGATTAATGTCCTCTTCCTCATGTATGGTTCATGACTGTATCTTTTCTTTTTGCTTTTGTTTTATCCCCTGCACGTAGTGCAATGTCTTACGCATATTATACACACAACAAATGTTTATTTTCTGAATACATGAAATTTCATTTTTTTGCATTATTCATTATGTTTTCAATGGAATGCATGTTGGGAAACATGGAATTGTGGCATTAGGAATGCCTGTGGCATTAGGAAGGGTGAATCCTCCACATCATGCTCTGTTTTTCTCTTTTGCAGCATAGGACAGTAATATGTCCCTTGGAATCTCCAGGACCTGTGAGGATGACATAATATTTGTGCATCTCAGAGAAAAGTGAAAATCATGTTAACCCACCAGGAAAGGGACAGGAATGCTTGAGTCCATATTCCACTGAATTCTCTTACTCTGTCTTGCAAGGGACAAGGCACCACCCTTGGAGCATTGGTGGGGAAAGTATGCTGCGTTGGTGCCTCCTGCTGTGGAGGCTTGAGAACTGGGCTGAATCAGAGTGCTGCTCTCGTCCTGCAGAAGGGTGTCTTCCGTCTCTAGTCCCTGGGTGGTAGGCAGCTCAGAAGAAATGTGCCTCCTGAATTCTGAAGCCCAGGAAACTGGCAATGTAGGGTACCAGCTAGCCTGCAATGCTAACCCAAGCGCTTCTGGGATTGTCTCCCTCTTCTTCCTGTTGTGGAAACCTCACCAGCTGCTTCGTGGGGGAGGTTAATTAATGCAATTAACAAGGAATGCCTTAATTGCAGATGTTTAGAGGGACACTTTACCGTGATTATTGTTATTATTGTTTTGTGTGTGATTCTCTGCACACTTGGATGTCTGTTTATTAAAGCAAATAAAACCGTAATTAGGTGCAGTTCGATTCAAACAGTAGCAGCAGGCTGGAGCAGGAAGCAGTAATTCAGGATGCTGGAGAACAAGAGGCGTTCTCGACAAAAATTATGCGGTTGGCCCAGTAACCCGTTGTGTGCCGGAGCGCAGTGAGCTGCTTCACAAGACGTCTTATCTGCTCTGCCTGGAGCGTGGCCGGAGAAAGAAGACGAAATTGAAAGGAGACAGACTGCGGGGATCTAGGCCAGGAGCAAGCCAGGAGATGAGGCTGAAACTAAAAGAATTGCACCCACACTCATGGGTCAGGGACTTTTGCATTCTAGAAGGCTTTGGTGAGAATATGGGAATTACACCAAAGCAGGGTGTTGAGAGGAAAGCAAAATGAGGCAGATAAAGGTGCTCAATTTATGGTTTTGCAGGTTTAGAGGGAAGGAGCCAGAGACTAGATCAGAGTTTCAAGGGGAAGCAAACAACAGCCTGCATTTGGAGGCCATCACCACAGCTCGAGGCCTTCACCGCGGAATCTTTAGTTGTGTTTCCCGACAGGACAGACGGCTTATAATGTGAAGTTGGGTTCATCGATATGCTAATGACTGCCTCTTTAAGTGAAATTAATGCCTGGATTCTGTGAGTAGAGCAGCCCTTCATTATTCCCTGTGATATGAAGATGTGTCGGAGATTCTTCCCAGCCTCTCCGTGACACTCTTCATACAAAATTTATCTCTTTTATGGGTTTGAAGCTCTTTCAGATACATATCAAAGACCTTTCCATGCCTCCACCATGCATAATATATTCTGCAACAGTTTATAATAAATCATCTGCCATCCTCGACTTGTTAGCAGGGAGCAAAACGGCTATTGCTAGCACCGAAAGGATGCAGGATCCTCATATTTAATACTTTGACTCCTGTGTTCCTCCTCTCTGTTTCCCTGTCTTCTCCAGGGAGCCCCACAAAATGGCAAGGAGCTGGACTCACCCCAATCACTGCTCTGATTTCAAAGCCATTATCTGTAGCAATGGTATGAACTTGCCGTGCTGTTATTTCATGTTGAGAGGATCTTTTCCTCCCTTTGTTTCACTTCCTGCTTTCACAAATGGACAGGGCACAAGGACTTACTGCATTTTCAAAGGACTGCAGTTAGGAGAGGTGGGACATGGTAGAGGCTGTGTCAGAACTGAGCACAGAAGGGCATTGTTGCATTGGGTTTAGGAGAGAAACAAAATAAGACAAAGAGGAAGTATCCGAAGGGCAGCTGTGAAGGTCACCACTGCTGTTGGTGGCTGATAGGGGGGCCAAAATATAGAGAACCCCAATCATGGCAATGACCCACGTGTACTCAGAGATGAGGCCGAAGATATGTATTTCTTAAAAAGAAACAATTTTGCTTTCCATGGTGCTTTTTCGAAGGCCCATGTGTGTTAGATCCTCCAACCCCCCAACCCCTGCCTCATCTGCTTCCTCTTCTTCCATAGGAACAGAACCTGAATTTATATCTGGACAAATGATTGCCCAGAATAAAGATGACACTTCCCAGTCTCCCTTGCAGCTAGGTGTGCCCACAGGAATAAGTTTTGGCTTTTATAAGATGTAAAAGTAGAAGTGTCTTATGGTAGCTCCAGGGAACTCCCTCAGATAAGCTCTAGTGTGTGCTCTTTGCCTTTCTTTGCTTCTTTAAGCCTTCCTTCTGGCTGAGGTGAAGTTCATACTGGCTGGAGCTCCAGCAGCTATCTTGGGCCATGAGGTGGTGTTGAGAATGGAGATCATATATGGTGAAGCTTAGGAAAGAGAAGGAACATGGGTTCCTGAGAGCTTCATGGGGTAGAGCTCTGGATTGGCTTCCTATGGACACCAACCTGTGAGAGAAGCTCCAATCTTGTTGAAGTCAATGTTTTTTAAAATTTTACTGTTTCTTACAGTTAAGATAGAGGTACAGAGTGTAGACTGGGATATTGGGGGAAGAGAGATGTTATCTCTTTTTTCCCTTTCCACCAGACAAAATATGGGAACAGTAGAGGGGCTGGAGGAGTGGGGAATGCATCTCCTTGGTTCCACATCCCCTCACTTGACCCTCATGCTTTGGGACTGTTGGAAAGGAGAGATGATATCACTTAACCCTCAAAGTGACATCATAAGTTATTATCCCTATTTGAACCCCAAGAAAGACAGAATGACCAGAGAATCTGACAGCCGCCATATTGGTAATCTCTTGTGCGTTATGATTATCTTTGTAGCTCAGGTGGTTCACCAAGGACTGTCACCGTGATATTTAAGCAGCGGCAATTGACAGAGCAACTTGGGAAGTTTCACAGATGTATCCAAGAGGACTTGGCCCTCTTTGGTTTGTTCTTTATCTTCAGGAACAAGCATAGTTATGTGAGGAGGTCAGAAGCCTCAGGGGGAGATGCTGGAGGTATCCAACCAAGCCATCCGAGTTAGGAAACCTCCAAAGAATCCTACCTTACCTTCTCCTTCAGGCTGGCTTTGCTTTACATCCATCTATACATCCATCCATCCACCCACCCACCCATCCATTCATCCATCCATCCATCCATACAACCATCCACCCAAACACCCATCCACATTTATTTAACAAATCTATATAATGCTAGCTGTGCTAGGTGCTGGAGATATACTGATAAGCAAAATCAGAAACTATCTTTGCTCTTGTAGAGTTGATAATCACGCACAGGTGTGAAGAAATGGACACGGAGGCCTAAACAAGCCACATGGAAGCAAGTGCTCTGTGGGAAGTGTTCCCCTGCGACTATAAAAGAGCCCAGGCTCGACTCAGGATAAATAGGACTGTGTGGATTTTTGGTGTATATTTTTATCAGTTTGGCAAATGTACATAATCATGTAACTGCCATTACAATAAAGTTATGGGACACCTGCATCATCCCAAAAGTTCCCCCATGCTGTTTGGTGGTCAGTCCCCTTCTTCCATTGACCACTGCTCTGCTGTCTGTGACATTGTTTACCTCTTCTAGAATTTTAGGCATGTGGAATCACATCATATTTACTTTGTGCGTGTGTGTGCCTGGCTTCATTCACTTAACACATTGCTTTGAAGATTTATCCATTTTGTTGCATGTATCAATAGTTCCTTTCATTTTATTACTGAATAGTATGCTGTATAGATATTCACAGCTTGTTTATGCTTTTTGCCGGTTAATGAACATTTGGGTTGTTTCAAGTTTTGGGCAATTATGAATAATGTTTCTATAAGCATTCATGTGCCTGTTTTTGTGTGAATGTAAGTTTTCCTTTCTCTTGGGCAAATATGTAGGAGTAGGATTGGTGGGTCATGTGGAAGGGTTATGTTTAAATTTATAAGAAACTGCCAAACTGTTTCCCACAGTGGCTGTGCCATTTTGCATCCTCACCTGCAATGCATCAAAGTTCCAGTTGCTCCACATCCTTGTCAGCATTTGGTATTGTCAGTCTCAAATTTTAAACCTTCTAGTATTCACGTAGTGGCAGTAAAATGCCTTAAAAAATACTCCTCCATCTCAGACTTTCTGCATATCTTCTTGAACTTGAGCTCTGCTAAAGGTGAACACAGGGTAACTTTGAGTCACCCATCTCTGCCTGCTCTCCTCCTCTGAGAGAGATGGAAGACACCCAGGTCTCCTCAATGGCTTAGGAGCACAGACTTAAGTCCCAAATGTATGACCATGGAAAAGTGATTTAACTTCCTTTGGCCTCACTTTTGTCACCTGTACAATGGAGATAACTATTGTGCCAGGACAATATTAAGAAGTTTAGAGTCCCTGCACACTGACAAGCTTATTATGTGTAGTTTCTTGAGCCTCTGCATGTAACACCAAACACGATTTATATTTCAAAATGGTACAAAATTTAAATGATAAAATAAAGCTATTTTTTTTGACATTTTATGACAGCATAATACTTGATTCAAAAGTTACCAAAGTGGAACTTTCCTTATTTTTCTATCCCTACCTCCTCTGTCTTGCTAGTGTCCTAAATACTGGTTTGTCCCATTAGGTAATTCCTGCTTCATTTGGATGTTGAAATGATTAAGTGAGATAATGAATTAAAGCACTTAGCACAGAGCATGGCAGATGGTATGCCCTCAATATATGTTAGTTATATATTCAGAGACAAAGCAACCATCCAAATTAAAGGAGGGGTGTAGTGCAGGGAGAGGGCTGTGCAGCGACTCAGCTCCAATGGGAGTTGTATAGGTCAGTTACGGGTGTCAGACAAACACACCCACTTAGTTTCAATCATCTTCTGTACTCTTTTTTCCCACCCCCAGGAATTCATATGTGATAAGCTATAACACCAAACAATGATTAAAAAAAAAAAACCAAACCCTCTAGGGAAAAGATCCCTGGTATTTAGAGCAATTGATAATGACTTGCCTGGGATTGTCACATTGGGTGAAATACAACAGGACTTTGGAATTTAGATTAAAGACTTTAATATTTGCTCTCCAGTTATTATAGTGCTGCTATTCATATCAGAAGGCTGTTTTGGAGTAGAAAGTTTGGAGTTTTCCTTTACAGTGCTGCATATTGAAGTCATATATACAAGTTGACCATTGCTTTTTGGATTTGAGAGAGTGTTCTTTCTTCCACTCTAGAAGGAATGTAATTTTCAAGGTGGGCAGCCCTGTAAAGCCCAAGCAGCCACAGGCCACCTATGTCCATTTTCTAAACTGAGATAGCAAGGTTGGCTGATTACGTTTCCAAGTAAGTGAACCATTTACACAGTTAAAGAGGGATGTCTGACATATGCAAAGAACACCTCAGAAATGTCCAAGTCAGAGCAGGTTAACTGGATTTGTGTGCTACCCAGGAAATGGGCTGAGAACCCCTCAAACTCTGAGAAATCTTCCAAAAGTTGAATGACTGGCCCAACATCTGAATTCTTCTGCTACATGAGCACATCTTTTTTTTTTTTTTTTTTTTTCCAAATGTAGATCTGAGAAAATAAAGAGCTGCCTCTCCAGAGTTCAGGAAGCCAGACCTCCAAAGCAAGACACCTTTCAAGTCAGCAGTGTTCATATATCATTCTTTGAGTCCTGTTCTGGTTGAGCTCATTCAGACATCTCTCTCCTTCTGTCACAATTGCTGGAGGCAATTGACTCACATTGACTTAGAACCCTTGAGTAGGTAGGGATAAGAGAAGAACTTCTGTTTCAGTATGTTTGGGTTTGAATTTCCCCAAGGTAGACCCTGAGACAAGGATTTGAATGATGATCCCACTAAACATCTATAGGGATCTGGGGAAGTGAGACAGGGAAGGGAAGGCAGCCAATCAAGAATATAATATTGAGTTAGCACTGTGGCAACTGGAGCTCAATCACTCTGGGGAGCTCTGGAGTTGGACTAGAACATGCCAAGATGGCACAAGGAAGCTGAGATCCCAATGCTCCAAATCCCCATCCATAGTTGAGGGCTGCTTCTCCAGGACTTCTGTCTTTCCTAGAAGATCTGGAGAAGTGCTGCTTGCTTCTGTGGCCAGAGAATCCCTGTGTTTGCAGGAAGCAACCCTTGTTGTGCAAGCAGAATGCTGAAGGGAATGGGTGGGAACTGACAGTTTTGGACACACAGACCACACCAGATCCACTTCTTGCATCATCTAAATTCTGCCTCACCTCCGTCTTTGCCATGCACTGCGTGTCTCTTAACAGTTTGCACTTTTATTGCTCACTCTTATTGCTCTTTTCAGAAGGCCCTTTGCTCTGCTGAGATAATGCCTCCTCAGCTTTCAGGTCTCATCCCAAGCATCCTTTTGTCAAGGAGTCCTGTTTGAACTCCTGGGGAGCTCATGCCCCTCTATTTCATGCTGAGTGGCTCTGGTAGATGGGCCTGCTCAGCACTCCTGGGGAGCCCCTTGGTAGTACTGAAGCCAGAACACAGAACATTTCCCAGACTCCCTTGAAGCTGAGTTCTGGGTATCACTTGGAAGTGCTTGTGCTCTTCTTGGAAGGCAAGCAGACGTGGAGCTGTTGGGCTTTTCCATAGCACCACCCCACATTTGGGTTCTGCTTTTGTAGAGTCAAGGGACAGAGCACAGAAGGTTCACGAGTTTGCCAGTGTGCCTCCATCTGGTGTGGCATGGTCGAGACCAACAGTTGAAGTGATGCCAGTTTCCTTGTCCTCGGATATGGTCAAGGCAGGGTGTTCCTGGAGCTGGAAGTTCTCGTCTCAGCCTCCTCATTCCTGGTTGTCTTGATTGCACTGTGGCTGAGCTGCCCTGGTGGAATGATTCTGTGGCATTGCTCTGATTTCACTTCTGGAGGGCTAGCCTAGTGTTTGCTTCTCCAGCCTGCCAAGGATTTTATAAGCACCCAGTTCCTCTGATTACGTCATTTCTGTTTAAAATACCTATGGTGGTTTGTATTTCCTGCAATTGAAGTTTGAGCTTCCATGGCACCATGTTTTTTCCCTTTGAAGCAGGTTTATGTTCATTTCTGTAATTCTGTAGAATACGGGTTTTGCGCCCTCTTCAGTAGGTTTCATGAAAATGGGCCCATATCCACGTTAGGCAGCTTCTAACCTGTGGTGATATTTTTGTCTCCTAGCAAACATTTGACAATGTCTGGGAACATTTTTGATCATCACAGCTGGGGATGGGTGATACTGGCATTTAATGGGTAAAGGTAAGAATGCTGTTAACTATCCTATAATGCACAGGACAACCCCCTTAACAGAGAGTTATCTGGCTCAAATTGTCCATAGCACCAAAGTTGAGAAACCCCGATTTAGAGTTTCTCAAAAATAGATTAGGTCATGTACAGATTTACTACACCGCCAGATGAAATGCCCGAACACGATCAGACTGTTCTAGGAAATGCCCCTGCCACCATCTTCTGCCAGTTTGCACCAGGACTTCAAGGCCCCAAGGCCAGCAGTCTCCTCAGCAGGAGCACAATTAGTGACCTCTATTTTACAGATATGGACATGGGAAGGGAAGACTGGTACATGGTGAGGGCAGGATTCAAACCCAAACCTGTTTCTAGTCCGAGCTTCCATATACCACTGCACCCTTCCCTTTGTAAGAATAAAAGAAAGGCAAATAACTTAACTGAGAGACTTGTACATTCTGGCACGTGATAGAATAGCATTTACCTTTTTTTATCCAAATTGGTAATATGTTGAAAGATTTTATGACTTTAAGGCAGCCATTTTGTTCAGACCATAAATAATTCTGTTTGTGGGCATGTGTAAGTGTGTCATATACACACACATATGCTGGTTATTTGTTCATGTAGATCACAGGTAATCCAAGACTACATTACCTTTGTAATGAAATCAGACAATAAAAAAGCATACATAGAAAAATGCAAAAATCCCACCTGAACCTTCCCCATGTCCCAATCGCATGCCCCTTCCCCAGGGTACCTGCTGCTACAGTTTGGTGTAAGTGTTTTTTATGCATTCACATGCACAAATATGCACGTAGAAAAGTCTTGCTTTTAGGTTTTATTTAATTCTTGTGTTTGATCATATTTATAATTCTGCAACTTCCTTTTTTCCTATTTTCTTTTTAACTTGACATGTCTGGAGATTTCCACATGGGAATGTCTAGCTCCTCCTTGCTCACACTGGCGGCTGTGTATCAGGGCAGAGTACAAATGTGGTGCGTTTTGGCAAATGTCAAGTTCACAAATGCTCCCTCTGTCGTCTGCCTGCCTGGGTTAAATTGCGTGGCCGTGGGCAAGTTTGCTTACCTTCCCTGTGTCCTGGTTCTCTCAGTTGTGCCCTGGTGTTTTCATCTGTGAAAAGCGTGAGCTTGTTGAAAACCTTTGCTTCCAATAAATTAACAAGATGTATTTATATTATAGGCTGTGTTATCCCCAGGGCTTGATGGGTGAAGGGACGCAGTTTGTTTGTTTGAGCTCCATTGAGATGTAGTTGAAATCTAAGCTTAAAAAATTCCAGACTAAAGAAATTATATTTTAGGTAGTTTTCTAGAAATTTCCCCTTCAGAATGTACTGTGCTATAAGCAGGATATCAATTGATTCTGATGATTCTTTATTTCACCTTGGCATGTCTTCTATCAGAAGTCATATTGAAACTTTTTAATTTATGGGCTTTTATTGCCATCCTCAATTCACCCTGAGTAGTCTTTTATTAAGTGTTCTAGAGGTTCTTATTGTCCTTTATCAGAGAATTGTATCTTGGTGCAATTCATCTGTAGTCATTCTTCACAGAGAAAATCTTTCATATTACCTTTCTCTCATCATACAACGACAACTCTTGAATACATCATTATTCCACAATGAGCTTATAAATTATTATCATTAGGCAATTTTTCATATAATCTGATTTTATAAACTGTTTCTTTTTCTTATTGTTAGAGGGAGACCAGTAAATGTATCTGTCTGCTTTGATCCACGGTGATAACAGTAATAGAAAAGCTAAGTCAGGACATCTTACTGAGCCACAAACATACTAGATTTGTAATAGCTGCAGACTCAGAGATTCTTGTGCGTGTTGCCAAAGATCACAAACTGCTGCCCCCTGCCCCCCCAAAAGAGATATGGTGACTACAGGATGGTGTCTCAATGGACAACGCTGAGTTATTGCAATGTCTTAAATGGGAGTTTTCTCTTCACAGAAGTGAGTTTTAAAAATGTAAAATAAAGTATTTTTTAAACGAAGGAAAAGTCAAGGCATTTAGAAATGCATGCTTCAGGATGTGAAATGGTAAGCCAAAGAATATTCCACCTAGCACACTCTGGAGTACTCCAGCCTAGCACCCTGCTTACCTGTCCTTAGAAAATACTGATAATTTGTGATCACGTACAAGTAAGAAGGAACATTGTTTGCAAATGGCTCTTAGTGCAGCTCTGTCCAATCCAATCCACTGCAGTGATGGAAACTTTCCAATATGGTAGCCACTCGTCACATGTGGCACTGAGCATGTGATCTGTGGCTTCAGTGCAACCAAGGAAATGAATTTCTAATTTCACTTAACTCTCATTCATTTAAATTTATGCTTAAATAGCCTCAGGTGTCTAGCCACTACCGTTTTGGACAGTACAGTTTTAGACTGTCCATACTTTGTGATATTTACACTCTGTATTATTGCTCATTTCCATTAGTATAGATAATTGAAAATGGCCTATTTTTTCCAATCTAGATAATCCGTTAAGTGGGTAGGATGTGTAGCATTTTTTAGGATGAGAATGACATCAACAGCTGTCAGCATTCACAGAGTCTTGGCTATGGACTAGGCACTGTTCTCACACTTTACCTGGATTAGCTCATCTAATCTTTCCAGGTGAGGGAATGAAGGAGGCACAGAGAGGTTAAGTGACTTACCCTAGGTCACACAGCTATGATGGGCTGGTTTCTGAGCCCCTACTTAAAAGAAAAAACAAACAGTTTTATTCATACATCACACAATCCATCCTAAGTGTGCAATCAATGGCTCATGGTATAATCACATAGTTATGCATTTACCACTACAGTCAATATGAGAACATTTTCATTTCTTCCAAAGAAAAAAATCCCCACCCCCTAAAATCCCCCTATTATTGACATTTAGCTTTGGTATAGTACCTTTGTTACAATTAATGAAGGAATATTATAATGTTACTGTTAGCTATACACCTTAGTTTACCTGAATTGCATTTTTTCCCATATAACACACTATTATTAATACCCTGTTCTAGCTTATGCAAGAACTCTCTTGTATTTATACAATTAACCACCATCATTGTCCCCTCTGGGTTCTGCTATGTTACACAATCCCAGTTTTTATCCCCTAACTTTCAGTCTGGTGACATACATGACCCTATATTCCACTTTGTTAATTGTGCTACTGTCACATAGTATTGTAACCTATCCTTGTAACCTATCCAAGCCCCTAGTTTCTACTGAACTCTTTCCTCTGTCTGACTCTCAATTCACTCACTGCAGGAAGGTATCAAGGTCATTGGGATGGGCTTGGGGTGGGATATCGTAGGAGGAAACTTACATTGGTGAGATTGGTTAAACTCTGAAATCCTTTTGTGCTGGTTTGAATGTACTTTGTCCTCCCAGACACCATTATCTTTGATGCAATCTTGTGGGGGAGACATATTAATGGGGAATAAGTTGGAACTTTTGGATTAGGTTGTTTGCATGGAAATGCTCCCCACCCAACTGTGGGTGATGACTCTGATGGGATATTTCCATGGAGGCATGGTCCCACCCATTCAGGGTGGGCCTTGATCAGTGGAGCCATAAAAATGAGCTGACAAACAGAAGGAACTCAGTGCAGCTGTGAGTGACATTTTGAAAAGCAACGGAGAGAGACATTTTGGGGAGAAGCTGAAGCCTAGAAAGGAACGTCCTGGGAGAAAGCCATTTTGAAACCAGAACTTGGAGCAGATGCCAGCCACGTGCCTTCCCAGCTAACAGAGGTTTTTCAGATGCCATTGACCATTCTCCAGTGAAGGTACCTGATTGCTGATGTGTTACCTTGGACACTGTATGGCCTTAAGACTGTAACTGTGTAACCAATAAACCCTCTTTTATAAAAGCCAATCCATCTCTGGTGTTTTGCATTCTGGCAGCTTTAGCAAACCAGAACAGATTTTGGTACCAGAGAAGTGGGGTGCTGGTGCTACTGATTTTGCAAATACCAAACATGTTGGAATGGCTTTTTAAATGGATAAGGGGAAGATTCTGTAAGAATTGTGAGGAACTTGATGATAGAAAAGGCCTAAACTGCTTTGAAGAGAAGCTACAGCCAAGAGGGACACTTTGAAGAATGCACTGGAACTGAGAGAGGAGCTTCAGCTTACAGAGAATTTTGAAGATGGCCGTTGAAAGCAGACTCCTGCTCCAGAGAAGCTAAGAGAGGACAAATGCCCCAAGAGAAACCGAGAGTGACATTTTGAGAGAGGAACTGTGGCCTAGAGAGGAATGTCCTGGGAGAAAGACATTTTGAACCCAGAACTTTGGAGCAGATGCCAGCCACATGCCTTCCCAGCTAACAGAGGTTTTCCGGACACCATTGGCCATCCTCCAGTGAAGGTACCCGATTGCTGATGTGTTACCTTGGACACTTTTTGGCCTTAAGACTGTAACTGTGTAACCAAATAAACCCCCTTTATAAAAGCCAATCCATCTCTGGTGTTTTGCATGCTGGTAGCATTAGCAAACTAGAACACTTTTCTATCTTTAAATTTCTGAATCTTAGGATTAAGGAGGTTTTTTTTATTTTTTTAATTTTTAATTTTTTTTTTATTTTGAAATAAATTCAAAATTATATGAACAGTTGCAAAAACAATACTAGCCTTATACACAGAATTCCATCATACCCTGACCCCCCTCCACCGACAGCTCAATCCACCCACTTTAACATGCTATCACATCACTATTTCTTTCCCTCCCTATCATCCATCATCTATTGCTCTGTCTTCTGAACATATGAGAGTTAGCTGCACGCATCCTTGAGCATACACTATAATTCACATATACACTTTCTATGAACAAGAACATTCTTTTATGCAATCCCGTTAAGCGCAGCTAAGAAGTACAATAGATTCAACAATGATACAAAGCTTACATTCTATATTTCCTTTTCCTTATGTCTCAACTGTGTCCCTTTGAGCCACCTGTCCTCCATCCTCCAGTCCCATCCAAGTTCATCCTTAGTATTCAATTGTCATCTAGTTAGACTGTCTTTTTTTTTTATTCAGTTGTAGAAACATATATACAGCCTAAATCTTCCCATTCCACCCCCTCCCTAGACTTTCATTAGTGGGATTAATCACATTTAGAATGTTGTAATGCTCTTTCCCACCATCCATTACTAGAAATTTCCCTTCACCTCAAACAGCATTTCTTAACTCCCCATTGCCCCTTCCCCCATTTCTCTTAACCCAAACTCTACTTTTCATCTCTATGGTTATCTTCTTTGATAATTTCTTTGTGTTTACTGTGGGACTTAAAATTAACCTCTTAAATCCATGTCTATCTTGTTTTTCTTTGATACCACCTTCACTTCAATAAGACACATAAACTATGTTCCTATGCTCCTTCATTCCCCCACCTTTATATAGTTGTCTAAAATTACATATTTTACACTGAGTTCAAAACCACTGATTTGTCCTTAGAGTTTGTGTATTTTATATCATGTAGGAAGTAACTAGTGGAATTACAGTTCAAAAATTATTGACTTCTATTTGTATTCCATTGTGGTTGGAGAATGTGCTTTGAGTATAATCAATTTTTTTTTTTTAATTTCTTGAGGCTTGTTTTATGTCCCAGCTTATGGTCCCTTCTGGAGAAAGATCTGTGATCACTAGAGAAAAATGAGTGTCCTGGTGATTTGGGATGTAAGGTACTCTATATGTCTGTTAAAATTCTCTACATCTCTTTCTCCTTTCCCTGTCTCTCTGCCAGCAGGGCTCCCCTCAGAATCTGAAGTAGGGCAGGTCTTTCATCGGCAAAGTCTCTCAGCATTTGTTTGTCTGTGAAAAATTTAAGCTCTCCCTCAAATTTGAAGGAGAGTTTTGCTGAATAAAGTATTCTTGGTTGGAAACTTTTCTCTCTCGGAATTTTAAATATGTCATACCACTGCCTTCTCACCTCCATGGTGGCTGCTGAGTAGTCACTACTTAGTCTTATGTTGTTTCATTTGTATGTGGTGAATTGCTTTTCTCTTGCTGCTTTCAGAACTTGCTCCTTCTCTTCAGTATTTGGCAGTCTGATCAGAATATGTCTTGGAGTGGGTTTATTTGGATTTATTCTATTTGGAGTTCGCTGGGCATTTATGCTTTGTGTATTTATATTGTGTATAAGGTTGGGGAAGTTTTCCCCAAGAATTTCTTTGAATACTCTTTCTAGACCTTTACCCTTCTCTTCCCCTTCTGGGACAGCAAAGTTTGGAAGTTTTATTTTATCTATCGTATCCCTGAGATCCATTTCGATTTTTTTGATTTTTTTCTCCATTCTTTCTTTTGCTCTTTCATTTTCTGTTCTGTGGGCTTCTAGGACACTGAGATGTTGTTTAGCTTCCTCTAGTCTTGTATTGTGAATATCCAGAGTCTTTTTAATTTGGCCAACATTTTCTTTTATTTCCATAAGATCTTATGTTTTTTTATTTACTCTTTCAATGTCTTCTTTATGCTCTTTGAGGGTCTTCTTTATGTCACTTATATCCTGGGCCATGGTCTTCTTGATGTCCTTTAAATCCTTTGCCATGTTTTCATTCCTCAATTGTAGTTCTTTGATTAATTTTGCGAGGTATAGTGTATCTTCCAATATTTTGATCTGTGTGTTTGGAGTTGGATTCTCCATATCTTCTGGTTTTATCATGTGCATTAAGATTTTCTGTTGTTTTTGGCCTCTTGGCATTTGTTTTGCTTGATAAGGTTCTTTCAAGTTGTAAAGAAAAAGGGATATCGATCTGATTTTTCAGGAACACAGTTTGGTGACGTACACTTTCTCTAACTAACCAGCCGATGGCATCTGTGAGTCACCTATATCCCTCAAGTCAGTTCTCAACCTTGTTCCCGCTTTGTGTGGGGAAATGATTCTTGTGGGTTCAGTTGGAGAACTCAGTTTGGGTGTGTTGCTGGAGCCGTCTGCCCTGAATGTGGGGCTTGTGTATGGGTGGCCAGGGAGGAAGGGCAGTTCTAATGTTCAAATCCCCCAGGATCCTGGAGATTCAAGGCCAACACAAGAGTCTAAGCCTTCATTTCTGTTCAGCCCCAGACCCTCTCTCTCGCTGATCCACAAACCACTGGACTTGGTGTAGTGTCCCTGGGTTCTCCGAGCGGATCCCCCCTCCCAGCCGTGCTCCTCCAGGAGCTCAGCCGAGGGAATGCCGTGCTACGTCACCAGTGCGCGCCGTCCCACAAGGGAAGCCCTGGGCTGCCGGGCTGTGCAGAGGCGCACTCTCGGCCTGAAGCAAAAATGGCAGAATGGGGCATCCCAGCCCCCTCCTCCTCACACAGTTCCCCCTTTCCAGCTCCGGGACACCTGGCAGGGCTCTGGGCTGTGGGCATGGCCCCAGGCAGGAGTTTATCCAGCCCTCCGGGGGGCCAGCTGCTAGCCACGGTGTTTCTTTCTGCTTCGGGCTCTCCCCTCCATTCCCCCGAACCCAAGGGTATCTGCTGAGGGCTATCTTCCTGGCCAGACGCCGAGAGGCCAGCCCAGCCCCCTCTTGCTGTGTTTTACTGCGTGGTTCCCACTATCGCAGCTGCAGCCGCTCGGGGGTTTTTCTGTTTTTTTTTTTTTTTTAAAGAGCCTGTCTGTCTCCAGATGCCAAACCCTGGCTTCCCCAGACTGCCGTGCAGCTGCAGGTCTTCCAGCCAGCTTACTCACTCGTTTCAGAATGCAGACTCCCAGTTTTACCAAGTATACGGCCCCTCTGGAGCTAGGAGCCCTCGTCCAGCTGGCGCATCGCTGTAATCGGTATTCTAGGTCACTTTCTGGTTTTTAGCTAGTGTTTTTCATGGAGGCGTTTTTTCCCCTCTGTCTCAGCTAGCTGCCATCTTAGATTTCAGGATTAAGGAGGTTTAATGACATTTTAGGTCCCTTACAAGTAAGATCCAGTTTTTAAAGGAACCGAATTTAAGTTTCTTTCTCATGCCCAGGAAACTCAGAAGGTATGGATTATTTTCTTATTTTCTTGATTGGTTATGTTTCATTTATTGGTGGCTACTCAAAGGGCAGAAATGGAAGAGGACTTTCAAATAACAAAGACGGGCAACTGGGATGTCACAGCTCGTGGATTTACACACACCATCTATTAGAACTCAACCCAAGCAGCGAAGTATTCTAATATTGCCCTTCCCTTCTACCATGTTATTTGGTTAAATTCACTGTATGCTGTACCAAATGACTAGAGAGCACTTACAACTTAAATAAATTGAAGGTAAATTGCAAAGACTTCTGAAAACAAGTAATATCAGGTAATACATAATAGGTATGAATACTGAACATCCAAATAAGCCCTTGAAAAGTGATGATTTTATGGCATCTTTTTCTGCAAAGGGGTAGCTAGCTCTTTGGGGATCATCTGAGGCTTTGCAGTTTCATTTCAGAAAGGAAAGAATGCTATGATAGCCAAGAAAATGCATATATGCATATTTGAAATCTTATTAAGGTAATACTCATTTTTGTCAGGGACTATTAAGACAGGCAGAACTTCAGCAACCACCTAATTTAACCTTTTCATTTTTCTTTTATTATTTATTTTTAAGCATTTAAGTGTCCTTTATATATACTGAATAGGTGTGTGTGTGCATTTTCTCCATGTACCATGCTAGCTTTTTTTTTAAATTCAGTTTTATTGAGATATATTCACATACCATACAATATCCATGGTGTACAAAGGTTCATAGTTCCATCATATAGTTGTGCATACATCACCCCTATCTATTTTTTTTTCATTTTTATTGAGATTGTTGAGATACCATACAATTATCCAAAGATCCAAAGTGTACAATCACTTGCCCCTGGGTACCCTCATACAGCTGTGCATCCATCACACTTAATTTTTGTTCAATTTTTAGAAACTTTTCATTACTCCAGACAAGAAATAAAATGAAAGATGAAAAAGGAAAAAAAAGAAAAGGAAACTCGAATCCTCCCCATCCCTAACCAACCCCCCCTCAATTGTTGACTCGTAGTATTGATATAGTACATTTGTTACTGTTTATGAAAAAATGTTGAAATACTAACTGTAGTATATAGTTTGTAATAGGTATATATTTCTTCCCTATATGCCCCTCTATTATTAACTTCTAATTGTATTGTCATACATTTGTTCTGGTTCATGGAAGTGATTTCTAGTATTTGTACAGTTGATCATGGACATTGCCAACCATAGGATTCAGTTTTATGCATTCCCATCTTTTGACCTCCAACTTTCCTTCTGGTGACATATATGACTCTGAGCTTCCCCTTTCCACCTCATTCACACACCATTCGGCACTGTTAGTTATTCTCACATCTTGCTACCAACACCCCTGTTCATTTCCAAACATTCAAGTTCATCCTAATTGAACATTCTGCTCATACTAAGCAACGACTCCCCATTCCTAAGCCTTGTCCTATATCTTGGTACCTTATATTCCATGTCTATGAGTTTACATATTATAATTAATTCCTATCAGTGAGACCCTGCAATAATTGTCCTTATGTGTCTGGCTTATTTCACTCAGTATATTGCCCTCAAGGTTTGTCATCAACCCATTTTTTTTTTTAATATGGTTTTGTTCACTTACCATACATTCCATCCCAAGTAAATAATTGATGGTTCTCTGCATGGTCATACATTTATGTGTTCACCACCTTCACCACTATCTACATAAGGGCATCTACATTTCTTCCACAAGGCAGGAGGGAAAGTCAAAGAAGGCAGAGGCAAAAGAAAGAGGAAAAAAAAATGACAGCTAGGAAGCAGCAAAAGGAAAAATAACCTTAAATCAAAGTAGAATAAAGAATCAGACAATACCACCAATGTCAAGTGTCTAACATGCCTCCCCTATCCCCCCCTCTTATCTGCATTTACCTTGGTATATCACCTTTGTTACATTAAAGGAAGCATAATACAATGATTCTATTAGTTACAGTCTCTAGTTTATGCTGATTGCATCCCTCCCCCAATGCCTCCCCATTTTTAACACCTTGCAAGGTTGACATTTGCTTGTTCTCCCTCATAAAAGAACACATTTGTACATTTTATCACAATTGTTGAATACTCTAGATTTCACCAAGTTACACAGTCCCAGTCTTTATCTTTCCTCCTTTCTTGTGGTGTCTCACATGCTCCCCATCTTCCTCCAACCGTATTCATAGTTACCTTTGTTCAGTGTACTTACATTGTTGTGCTACCATCTCCCAAAATTGTGTTCCAAACCACGCACTCCTGTCTTCTATCACCCTGTAGTGCTCCCTTTAGTATTTCCTGTAGGGCAGGTGTCTCGTTCACAAAGTCTCTCATTGTCTGTTTGTCAGAAAATATTTTGAGCTCTCCCTCATATTTGAAGGACAGCTTTGCTGGATATAGGATTCTTGGTTGGTGGTTTTTCTCTTTCAGTATCTTAAATATATCACACCACTTCCTTCTTGCCTCCATGGTTTCTGCTGAGAGATCCGCACATAGTCTTATTAAGCTTCCTTTGCATGTAATGGATCGCTTTTCTCTTGCTGCTTCAGGATTCTCTCTTTGTCTTTGACATTTGATAATCTGATTATTAAGTGTCTTGGCATAGGCCTATTCATATCTCTTCTGTTTGGAGTATGCTGTGCTTCTTGGATCTGTAATTTTGTCTTTCATAAGAGATGGGAAATTTTAATTAATTATTTCCTCTATTATTGCTTCTGCCCCCTTTCCCTTCTCTTCTCCTTCTGGGACACCAATGATACGTACATGATTGTACTTTGTTTCATCCTTGAGTGCCCGGAGACGTTGCTCATATTTTTTCATTCTTTTCTCCATCTGCTCCTTTGCTTGTAGGCTTTCAGGTGTTTTGTTCTCCAGTTCCTGAGTGTTTTCTTCTGCTTCTTGAGATCTGCTGTTGTATGTTTCCATTGTGTCTTTCATCTCCTGTGTTGTGCCTTTCATTTCCATAGATTCTACTAGCTGTTTTTTTGAACTTTTGATTTCTGCCATATATATGCCCAGTGTTTCCTTTACAGCCTCTATCTCTTTTGAAATATCTTCTCTAAACTTTTTGAATTGATTTAGCATTAGTTGTTTAAATTCCTTTATCTCAGTTGAAGGGTACGTTTGTTCCTTTGACTGGGCCATAACTTTGTTTTTCTTAGTGTAGGTTGTAATTTTCTGTTGTCTAGGCATGGTTTCCTTGGTTATCCAAATCAGGTTTTCCCAGACCAGAACAGGCTCAGGTCCCAGAGGGAAGAAATATTCAGTATCTGGTTTCCCTGTGGGTGTGTCTTAGAAAATTGCTACACCCTGTGATGCCTCGGGTCACTGTGCTTTTCTGCCCTGCAGGTGATGCCTATTACCTATAATCCTTGACTGGTGTGAGGAGGTATGGCCGTGTTCCCCCAGGCTCTGGGGTCTGGTTCTGAATGGAAAGGGCCCCACCCCTTTCCTCCTAGAGAAGACAGACCCCCCAGGTGGAGGTCATTAGCATTTCAGTGGTCTCTCTTTCTGCTTGTGCTGTCTCCACCCTTTCCCGAGTCACAGCCCTGGAAACTGAAAATGACTGGGGCTTTCTCCACTGAGCCGAAAAAGAAACAGATAGTCCCCTTCAGACCCAGTCCAAGGTGACTCTCCGGCTCTCCAAGGTCAGTCGTCACCCAAAGCCTCTTTCTGTTTTTTGGGGATGCGTACCTGTAGTGAGCAGTTCACACTCACTACTTAAAACCCCAGTTGGAGCTCAGCTGAGCTATGTTCACTTGCTGGGAGAGAGCTTCTCTCTGGCACCACGAGGCTTTGCAGCTTGGGCTATGGGGGAGGGGGTTTCACAACTTGGCTCCGCAGGTTTTACTTACAGATTTTATGCTGTGTTCTCGGGCATTCCTTCCAATTCAGGTTGGTGTATGATGAGTGGATGGTCTCGTTTGTCCCCCCGCAGTTATTCTGGATTATTTACTAGTTGTTTCTGTTTTTTTGTAGTTGTTCCAGGGGGACTACTTAGCTTCCACTCCTCTCTATGCCGCCATCTTGCCCCGCCTCCACTGTGATCTATTTTTGAACATTTTCCTTACACCAGAAAGAATCAGAATCAGAATAAAAAATAAAAATAAACAAGAATACCCAAATCACCCTCCCCATCCCACCCTATTTTTCTTCTAGGTTTTGTCCCCATTTTTCAACTCAGCCATCCATACACTGGATAAAGGGAGTGCGATCCACAGGGTTTTCACAATCGCACTGTCACGCCTTGTTAGCTACATTGCCATACAATCATCTTCAAGAGTCAAGGCTAGTGGGTTGGAGTTTGGTATTTTCAGGTATTTACTTCTAGCTATCCCAATATATTAAAACCTAAAAAGTGTTATATATATAGTGCGTAAGAATGTCCACCAGAGTGACCTCTCGACTCCCTTTGAAATCTCTCAACCACTGAAGCTTTATTTCATTTCATTTCTCATCCCCCTTTTGGTCAAGAAGATGTTCTCAATCCCATGATGCTGGGTCCAGATTCATCCCCAGGAGTCATATCCTGCATTGCCAGGGAGATTTACACCCCTGGGAGTCAGGTCCCACGTAGCAGGGAGGGCAGTGAGATCACCTGCCAAGGTGGCTTAGAGAGAGAGAGAGAGAGGGCCACATCTGAGCAACAAAGAGGCACTCGGGGAGACTCTTAGGCACAATTATAAGCAGGGTTAGCCTCTCCTTGCAGCACCAAGCTTCATAGTGGCCAGTCCCAAGACAGAGGGCTCAGCACATCAAGCCGTCAGTCCCCAGTGTTTGTGAGAACATCAGCAATAATCCAGGTGAGGAAGTCCAACACCTCTGCATCCTCCCCCAGCTCTTCAGGGGGGCCCTGAATATATATTTTTATTGTCCACCCAAATTACTTTATGATGTGTTGCTATTTCATTCTAGTCTATACAAACCTACCATAGCTCACTTCCTGTTCAAAGTTCCATGTAATTGTATTGTTTGAACAAACTGACTGTAGAAGTTATATTGCTTAGAAAATATAGATCCTACACCAAATAAACATCTCTTCCCTTGGTCACACATGGAAGTTGAAGTTTTAACACACAGTCACTTTCAACCTTTACCCTTTGGACCAATTTGTTCTAGTCTTAATCAGATCTGCTTTATTCATATCTCTAATTGAAGTCTATTTCAGCTTTTTTTTTTAACAGATTGTGTGTATTAATACTGATATTCATATCTACTATGCTTGCTTTTTATATTTGTTTGTAGTATCTTTTATCACACATCCATTTAAAATTTTTGAACTAATGAAATTTATGACTCTTTTTTCTTTGCATTTTCTGTTCTTTAAATAACTTTCCTCCTTTCCAAAGTTGTAGTCTCTTATATTGAGTTGAAGATTTTCAAAGGCCTTATGTCCACCTGAAATTTACTTTTGCATATGGTGTGAATGAGGAATCTAATTTTATCAAATTCTTTTTCATGTGATGGCCTGCTCACCCAATATCTCTTACTGAGAAATCCAACGTTCCTTTCCCCGTGGACTTGTAATGCCCCTTCTGTCATTTTTCATGCATGTGTGGCTTTGGCTTTTTATTCTGTGACTTTAATAAATTCATCTATCCCTGCAAATTATTTTAATCACTATAATAATAAATTCATCTATCCCTGCAAATTATTTTAATCTCTATAATTTTATATGAAGTCCTGATACCTGGCAAGGCAACCCTCCCTGCGTGATCTTCTTTTTCAAATTTGTCTTGCCTATTCTAGAAACTTTCCTCTCCTATTTCAAGGTTTCTCAACTTTGGCTTGTTGACATTTGGGGTCAGGTTATTTTTGTGGTAGGGATCGGTCCTGTGCATTTTAGATCATTAGTTTCATCTCTAGTCTCTACCCATTTGAGCTCCAGGCATTGTCAAATATTCCCTGGAGGGCAAAACCACCTCTGGTTTTGAACTGCTCTTCTATGTGAATTGTAGAATCAGTGTACCAAATTCCAAAAAGTTTGGTTTAGATATTGACTGAAATTCTGTTGAATTTATAGATTAGTTTTTGGAAGAATCACTATCATTATAATCATGTCTTCTCAAGGGTATGTTTCATCTTGTGATATTTTTCTTAATCTCATTTCAGGTCTTTTAATAATGCTTTGTAATTTCCCCTGGGAAGGTTGCACACATCTTTTGTTAAATTTATTCCTGGGCACTTTCCAGTATTTCTGCTATTATTAAAAAAAAAAAAGACTTTTTCTTTTCCAATTACAATTTCTAATTGGTCATTGTTGGTGTAAAGGAAGATTATTAAGTTTTTGTGTGTTTCTCTTACGTACAAAAAATCTTGAGCTCTTTGATTAAACCTACTCTGTGCACATCTTCTAGAAATTTCTATACAGATAATCATATTGTCTGCAAATCACCAAATGTTGACCCATCGGTAGCATCCTTGTGCCTTTAACTTCTTATTCCCATCTTATTGCATTGGCTAGCACCTCCAGAAAAATGTTGAATGGTAACATTACTTTATTTTAAAAGCAAAGAAACAAAGAACTGGACTAGTCCAATGACATCTGTCCTAGTTTGCTAATGCTGCAGAATGCAAAACACCAGAGATGGATTGGCTTTTATAAAACGGGGATTTATTTCGCTACACAGTTACAGTCTTAAGGCCACAAAGCGTCCAAGGCAATACATCAGCAATCGGGTACCCTCACCGGAGGATGGCCAATGGCCTCCGGAAAACCTCTGTTAGCTAGGAAGGCAGCTGGCATCTGCTCCAAAGCTCCGGCCTCAAAACGGCTTTCTCCCAGGACGTTCCTCTCTAGCAAGCTTGCTCCTCTTCAAAACATCACTCCCAGCTGCACTCCCTTTCCTCTTTGAGTCAGCTCATTTATATAGCTCCACCGATCAAGGCCCACCCCGAATGGGTGGGGCCAAGCCTCCATGGGAACATCTCATCAAAATTATTTCCCACAGCTGGGTGGGGCACACTCCAAGCAAATCACCAAAACTTCTGCCCCACACAAGACTATAAAGATAATGGCATTTGGGGGACACAATACACTCAAACTGGCACAACATCCAATGAATGAGAGCAGAGCCAGTGCTAGATTCTGCTTGCAAACTTCTCTCTTTTATTCTTTCTTGCTTCTTTTGTTTTTGGTTAGTTTAGTTAATGTAAGAGACATTTTGTCATCAGAATTCTTTTGACTTCAAACCCACGAAGCCATGAGAGCATCTGAAATACAGTCTTTTGTACCAGTGTTACATAATGCATCAGTGCACCGATAACAGTGAAACCTCTGTTATTCTTTGATTATAAAGGCATGCCAGTGATTTAAAAGTAATATCTGCTAGTCTGTGAGTATGTTTCCACTTGGGAAATTTGTGCAGTGACAGTGTCTTGTTACAGAGAGAGATATTAAGCAAATGGAGATTGTGTAATGAAAATAGCGAAGTTTTGTGGATCACTGAAAATGTTCCCATTTTGTCTCTAGAGCAATGCTCTGAGCTGTATATTATCCCCATTTTACAGGTGAGAAAACTGAACTTTAGGGCCTTAAGTCATTTGCCCAAGGGCTCTTGTTTCTAACTTCACCTGGACTCAAATCTAGCTTGAACACCAAAATTTGTGTTCTGCTTGTTATATATTTTTCTTGCTATTAAACAAAATAAGTCAACTACACATGTGAAATCAAGATTGGGCAAATTCAAATTCAGCTTGGAGAGTCTAGGAATTAACTTTCTTTATTGCTTTAGCTTAAATGAACAGAATGCATGAAAAATGAAACTAGTAAAGTCTCCAAGTATCTCTTCTACATAAGTATAAACAAAGTGATAATAGACTCAAGTTAGTATTGAATGATACTTGGGTATGGTGGGCACATTATGCTATTATCTTTTATCTGCATAACAAATTCGGAAGGAAAGTTGTGTTATTATGATTTTAGGGATTAGAAAACTGAGGTTCATAGAGTTTAGTAACAGCTAACAGGGGCCAGAGGCATACTGTATCACATCATACGCATCTAGCCGTCTGGTCAGCTTCAAGCTGTGTACTGGCCACATTAGATTCTCAGTTGAAAAAAAACATGTGCTCCAGTAGCTGCATTTTAAAGAATCATTGCCATCATTATGCAGTGGGTGGAACCCAAGAGGGGCTTCTATAAACATGAGTACATGTTCCCAGACAAAGGAGGTGGTGTCTATGACAAACAGCCATTATCTAGAACATCTGTTAGACTGCTTCTCCTTGTTTTAAATAATGCATGGGGCACTTGAATTCAGGTGTGCTACTGGAAACCCAGCAGCACTGGCTGTGATTTCTGGGATCTTTGGGTTTGATGAATCTGTTGATCATGGAGTTTACCACTTAATCAAGTGCTTTGGCTTCGTATCAAATGTTTTATATTTTTGACTATAATTATAGCTATAACCAGCACTACTTATCTCGCTTTATAATTTACACAGTGATTCCATATTCAGAGCCTCATAAGCATTTAATTCTTGAAGCAGCCCTGCCAGGCAGTCATTGATATTGTTGTCCTAACAATGTTTTTGAGATTGTCCACATGTACTGACATGGAGAGACATCCAAGAGACTGTTTTCACAATCTGGTTTAATGTGGCCCTGTGTTGGCTTAACTGAGTGTGGAAAAGAGGATGAAGGAACATATATCAAACAGTTAGACAGTGGTTCTTTCAGAGTAAGAGTTTCAGAAAAGCATCCTCATTCTATCTGACATGCCTGTATTCCTCTTATTTTTAAAATTTAATTTTTATTTCACTCATGTACATAGTTTTAAAATTTACTAATTGTATTTTATTCATCACAACCAATTTATATGCATTTGAAAAATAGTTGCATACACATGTGGTGGGAATGGAGTCTTCATTGGGTTTCAGATAATGGTAGTGAGAAAATGGAGAAGACCCCTTGCAGGATCTCCACATTCCCCCAGGAGCTGAGACTTGCAGGTTGGTAATCTTGGGCTTTTGCTTTTCTTGTTTTTTTTTTTTTTTTAATTCATTTTATTGAGATATATTCACATGCCATGCAGTCATACAAAACAAAGCATACATTCAGTTGTTTACAGTACCATTATATAGTTGTGCATTCATCACCAAAATTAATTTTTGACATTTTCATTACCACACACACAAAAATAATAACAATAAAAATTGAAGGGAAAAAGAGCAATCAAAGCAAAAACGAACACTGGGTGACTTTTTTTGTTTTGTTTTGTTTTTCCTTCCCCCATTTTTGTATTCATCCATCCATAAACTAGACAAAGGGGAGTGTGGTCCATATGGCTTTCCCAATCACATTGTCACCCCTCATAAGCTACATTTTTATACGATCGTTTTCAAAATTCATGGGTTCTGGGTTGTAGTTTGATAGTTTCAGGTATCCACCACCAGCTACCCCAATTCTTTGGAACCTAAAAAGGGTTTTCTATATTGTGTGTAAGAGTGCCCACCAGAGTGACCTCTCAGCTCGTTTTGGAATCTCTCTGCCACTGAAGCTTATTTCATTTCCTTTCACATCCCCCTTTTGGTCAAGATGATGTTCTCCATCCCACGATGCTTGGTCTAGATTCCTCCCAAGGAGTCATATTCCACATTGCCAGGGAGATTCACTCCCCTGGGTGTCTGATCCCATGTAGAGGGAAGGGCAGTCATTTCACCTTTCAAGTTGGCTTAGCTAGAGAGAGAGGGCCACATCTGAGCAACAAAGAGGCATTCAGGAGGAGGCTCTTAGGTACAATTATTGGCAGGCCTAGTCTCTCCTTTGCAGCAACAGTCTTCCTAAGGGCAAGTCCTGTGGTGGAGGGCTCAGCCCATCAAACCACCAGTCCCCTATGTTTGTGAGCACATCAGCAACCATCGAGGTGGGGAAGCCCAACACCCCTGCATTCTCCACCAGCTCCTCAAGGGGGCTCTGCATATGTTTCTGTTTTGTTTTTTTTTTTAATTAACTTTTTTTTATATCAACTATATAAAAAATTAAAAAAAACCTACAATAAAATAAAATTTCAAACAAACCATAACAAGGGAGTAAGAAAAAGACAACTAACCTAAGATAACTACTTTACTTCCAATATGTTCCTACTCTACCCCAAGAAAATAATATAATACAGCAACATTTCTATGAACTTGTTCCTACCATACCCATCAGAAATTAACAGACCGTAGTCATTCCTGGGCATTCCCAGAATGTTAAATTTACCCACAATAGCTTATCTGTTCTTATTGGGTTATCATTCCCCCTTCCTTAATTGCTCTCTATCACTAGTTCCCCTACATTGTACATTACAAACCATTTGTTTTACATTTTTCAATGTCCACATTAGTGGTAGCATATAATATTTCTCTTTTTGTGCCTGGCTTATTTCGCTCAGCATTATGTCTTCAAGGTTCATCCATGTTGTCATATTTCACGACATTGTTCTTTCTTACTGCTGCGTAGTATTCCATCGTGTGTATATACCACATTTTATTTATCCACTCATCTGTTGAAGGACATTTGCATTGTTTCCATCTCTTGGCAATTGTGAATAATGCTGCTATGAACATTGGCGTGCAGATATCTGTTCATGTCACTTCTTTCAGATCTTCCAGGTATATACCGAGAAGTGCAATCGCTGGATCAAAGGGTAACTCTATATCTAGTTTTCTAAGGAACTGCCAGACTGACTTCCAGAGTGGCTGAACCATTATACAGTCCCACAAACAATGAATAACAGTTCCAATTTCTCCACATCCTCTCTAGCATTTGTAGTTTTCTGTTTGTTTAATGGCAGCCATTCTAACTGGTGTGAGATGGTATCTCATTGTGGTCTTAATTTGCATCTCTCTAATAGCTAATGTAGCTGAACATTTTTTCATGTGTTTCTTGGCCATTTGTATTTCCTCTTCAGAGAACTGTCTTTTCATATCTTTTGCCCATTTTATAATTGGGCTGTCTGTGCTATTGTCATTGAGTTGTAGGATTTCTTTACATATGCAAGATATCAGTCTTTTGTCAGATACATGGTTTCCAAAAATTTTTTCCCATTGAGTTGGCTGCCTGTTCAACTTTTTGACAAATTCCTTTGAGGTGCAGAAACTTCTAAGCTTGAGGAGTTCCTGTTTATTATTTTTTCTTTTGCTGCTTGTGCTTTGGGTGTAAAGTCTAGGAAGTGGCCACCTAATACAAGTTCTTGAAGATGTTTCCCTGCATTATCTTCTAGGAGTTTTATGGTACTTTCTTTTATATTGAGATCTTTGGTCCATTTTGAGTTAATTTTTGTGTAGGGGGTGAGGTAGGGGTCCTCTTTCATTCTTTTGGATATGGATATCCAACTCTCCCAGCCCCATTTGTTGAAAAGACCATTATGACTCAGTTCAGTGACTTTGGGGGCCTTATCAAAGATCAGTCGGCCATAGATCTGAGGGTCTATCTCTGAATTCTCAATTCGATTTCATTGATCTATATGTCTGTCTTTGTGCCAGTACCATGCTGTTTTGGCAACTGTGGCTTTATAATAAGCTTCAAAGTCAGGCAGTGTAAGTCCTCCCACTTCGTTTTTCTTTTTTAGAGTGTCTTTAGCAATTCGAGGCATCTTCCCTTTCCAAATAAATTTGATAACTAGCTTTTCCAAGTCTGCAATGTAGGTTGTTGGAATTTTGATTGGGATTGCATTGAATCTGTAGATGAGTTTGGGTAGAATTGACATCTTAATGACATTTAGCCTTCCTATCCATGAGCATGGAATATTTTTCCATCTTTTAAGGTCCCCTTCTATTTCTTTTAGTAGAGTTATGTAGTTTTCTTTGTATAGGTCTTTTACATCTTTGGTTAAGTTTATTCCTAGGTACTTGATTTTTTTAGTTGCTATTGAAAATGGTATCTTTTTCTTGAGTGTCTCTTCAGTTTGTTCATTTCTAGCATATAGAAACATTACTGACTTATGTGCATTAGTCTTGTATCCCGCTACTTTGCTAAATTTGTTTATTAGCTCTAGTAGCTGTATCGTCGATTTCTCAGGGTTTTCTAGATATAAGATCATATCATCTGCAAACAATGACAGTTTTACTTCTTCTTTTCCAATTTGGATGCCTTTTATTTCTTTGTCTTGCCGGATTGCCCTGGCTAGCACTTCCAGCACAATGTTGAATAACAGTGGTGACAACGGGCATCCTTGTCTTGTTCCTGATCTTAGAGGGAAGGCTTTCAGTCTCTCACCATTGAGTACTATGCTGGCTGTGGGTTTTTCATATATGCTCTTTATCATGTTGAGGAAGTTTCCTTCAATTCCTACCTTTTGAAGTGTTTTTATCAAAAAGGGATGTTGGATTTTGTCAAATGCTTTTTCAGCATCTATTGAGATGATCAATTGATTTTTCCCTTTTGACTTGTTAATGTGTTGTAATACATTGATTGATTTTCTTATGTTGAAGCCTTTTATTTCTTTGTCTTGCCAGATTGCTCTGGTTAGCACTTCTAGCACACTGTTGAATAACCGTGGTGACAGCGGGCATCCTTGTCTTGTTCCTGATCTTAGAGGGAAGGCTTTCAGTCTCTCACCATTGAGTACTAAGCTGGCTGTGGGTTTTTCATATATGCTCTTTATCATATTGAGAAAGTTTCCTTCAATTTCTACCTTTTGAAGTGTTTTTATCAAAAAGGGATGTTGGATTTTGTCGAATGCTTTTTCAGCATCTATTGAGATGATCATTTGATTTTTCTCTTTTGATTTGTTAATGTGTTGTAATACATTGATTGATTTTCTTTTGTTGAGCCATCCTTGCATGCCTGGAATGAACCCCACTTGGTCATGGTGTATGATTTTTTAATGTGTCTTTGGATTTGATTTGCAAGTATTTTGTTGAGAATTTTTGCATCTATATTCATTAGGGAGATAGGCCTATAGTTTTCCTTTTTTGTAGCATCTTTGCCTGATTTTGGTA
This sequence comes from Choloepus didactylus, assembly GCF_015220235.1. Classification (NCBI taxonomy): domain Eukaryota; kingdom Metazoa; phylum Chordata; class Mammalia; order Pilosa; family Megalonychidae; genus Choloepus; species Choloepus didactylus. The sequence continues at coordinate 12,567,805 of NC_051325.1, read as the reverse complement.
TTCTTGTTTTTCTTAAGGCATATATGTTAGGTGCTAGTGCCCCCAGGTATATTTTTGCACTAGAGTGTTTACCTTTCATGAATAGTAATAACATTTCCTTTCTAACTTCCTAGGCATGCCTCAAACTCACTTCATTAAATTAGAACAAGTTTTAAATAAGCACACATTTGTAATGTGATCCAACTTTTTAAAGTGTTGGTGTATAATATTTTTATCTGTTGTATGTAATTTATCACTTAAGTATTCCTATTAAAGAATAGGTCTCAGATGGCGGGGATCTTGTTTTGTGAAAAGGAAACTGCAGGGAAGTGAATGGTTTGTCTGAAGTCACACTTTAAGTGTGAGGCTGGAATTTTGTTTCCTTATATGAATTATGTTGCTTTTTCCTTTATCTTGTGTTGCTGAAGGGCTGTCTTTTTTTTTAATCTTTTGAAATAAACAAGTCCTCAAGCCATCTGTTACCCTTTCATTCCTCACCTTTTTTCCCCCAATGAAATCTTAAGCCTGTCCACAGGCCTGCATCTCCTGGTTCTTCTCTTTGCCTCTCATATTTTTTTTAAATTCAGTTTTATTGAGATATATTCACATACCATACAATCATCCATGGTGTACAATCAACTGTTCATAGTACCATCATATACTTGTGCATTCATCACCCCAATCTATTTTTGAACATTTTCTTTATACTAGAAAGAATAAAAATAGGAATGAAAAATAAAAGTAAAAAAGAACACCCAAATCATCTCCCCCATCCCACCCTATTTTTCCTTTAGTTTTTGTCCCCATTTTTCTACTCATCTTTGGCAGCCCATGACCTGAACAAAACAAGCCTGCGGACCTTGGTGCACAGCAGTCTGTGAGACCTAGGCAGCTAATGTTTAACCTATCATCTTTGTAAGCCAGTAAAGAGAGAAAGGGTAAGTTGTACCTTTAAACAGGAAGTAAGCAGGAGGTGAGAAACTCTTGGTCTCTACCTGCTTCCTGGCCCCCAAGTGTTATCACTCTTGTGGTTATTTATAAAGCCCCATCCTATAATTCTTTCCTTCCTGCACCACCCCATGTCCCACCCTTAGGAATGTCTTTGTCTTAAACCCTTATAACTGGCTTGCTATCCTCTTTCAATCATGCTGCCAATTTCCCTGTGAAAGTGGTACCCACCTGGTGAGAAAAAAGCCATTTGATTTCTGCCTCCCTGTGAGTAAGCCCCCAATATATTGGATAAAGGGAGTGTGATCCACAAAGTTTTCATAATCACACTGTCACCCCTTATAAGTTACATTGTTATACAATTGTCTTCAAGAGTCAAGGCTACTGGGATGCAGTTTGGTAGTTTCAGGTATTTACTTCTAGCTATTCGACTACACTAAAACCTAAAAAGGGTTATCTATACAGTGTGTAAGAATGCCCACCAGAGGGACCTCTCAACTCCATTTGGAATGTCTCAGCCACTGAAGCTTTATTTTGTTTCATTTCTCATCCCCCTTTTGGTCAGGAAGATGTTCTCTGTCCCATGATGCTGGATCCAGGCTCATCCTTGGGAGTCATATCCCGTGTTGCCAGGGAGATTTACACCCCTGGGTATCAGGTCCCACATAGGGGGGAGGGCAGTGAGATTACGTGCTGAGGTGGCTTAGTGAGAGAGAGAGGGCCACATTTGAGCAACAGAGAGGCGCTCGGGGGAGACTCTTAAGCACAATTACAAGCAGGTTTAGCCTCTCCTTTGCAGTAACAAGCTTCAAAAGGGCAAGCCCCAAGACAGAGGGCTTGGCATACCAAACCGTCAGTCCTCAATATTTGTGAGAACATCAGCAACAACCCCGGTGGGGAAGCCAACATTTCTGCATTTCCCTCCAGCTCCTCAGGGGGACCCTGCGTATATATTTTTATTCTCTCCCAAATTACTTTGGGATGTATTGCTGTTTCACACTAACCTGTACAATCCTACCAGATCTCACTTCCTATTCCAAGTTTCCTGTAATTATGGTGTTTGAATAAATTGAATGTACAAGTTAAATTATTTAGTGCACTAAAGAAAATATGGAACCTGCACCAAATAAACATCTCTTCCCTCGGTCTCACATGGAAGTTGAAGTTTTAAGACACAGTCAGTATTGTCCTTTACCCTTTGGCATGATTTGCCTTAGTCCTAACCACATCTGCTTTATTCACATCTCTAATTGAAGTCTGGACTCTTTTTCAGCTTTTTTTTTTTTTTTTGAATAGTTGCTGTATGTGCTAATACTGACATTCATATCTGCTGAACTCTAGCTCTGAGTTTCAGGTGTCACACAGATACCCAAATTTCCAGAGACTGACCACGTTATACCCAGAGAGATCGGCATCTCAGAATTTAAATAGCCATTACAATTCAGGAATAGATATGACATAGTTTTTTTAATATACACATTTTACACAAGTACAAAGTTACATAGGTAAATTGTTTTTAAAAATCATATAATTAAATGAGGCCAGTACCAAGACAGTAGGTATTCCACCCCACAAGCCCCCCTACCTTTGTTAGGAGGCAACTACTTGAACTCTTTTAAGTGTTTCGTATTTATTACTACATTTCAAGCTGAATGGTTTTACTGCTCTTTTTAATTCATCAGTTTTAGATATTGTACATTGACTTCCTGCTAGGGAAGATGAGGATTTAGCTTTCATATACCAATACTTTCACATACACCCCCCATCACCCACTGTGGTTGATGTGAAATGTGTGTATTAATTTGACTCTAGGTAATATTAATTGCCACCAAACCATACCATGTGTGATAGTTAGATTTCCTTTCATGTCAGAGTTGGCAATAGTCTCTTTTTTTTAGGCATCCCAATTTTTATCTACTTCTGGCTCTTTTTTAATACATTATAAACCCAATTAATCTCTTTGTGACCCAGGGTTGTGATAGAGACCATCATGTCCCAAAGTGGTGACAGTTCTGTGCCTGCTTTTATATTTTTCTGGCCCCTCTCTACCTCTGGCTGTCACTTGTCTTGTCCCCTTGTCTTTTCTAACCCCTGTAAAATGGGGACTCAAAGTACCATCCTCCTTATCCTGAGGTTAAGGAGAATGCTCAGCACTAAACCAGGTCCTTAGAGCATTCACACTCCAACCATTCCTCTCTGCCCTTCAAGACTGCTTTTCTCCATCTGTTATGGGCTGAAGAATCAGGGAACCTGTAAACCAAGCACATGCATATAAAGTCCATTAGGTCAGGTGGAGACCTAGATGGTAAAGTGCATGGGCTTTGTGACAACTGCTGCTGACCAGCCTAAGGACTGACTAGGTAAGCAGTCCCAAGACCCCTGAGTTCAAGGTTCCCTGTGTTGTCTCCCTTGGGCCTCTATTGTGTCCAGGGCTTGAGGGTTTCTCAATGCCCCTCACCACACTTGGAACAGCATGAGTGACACAGCAGAGGCCAAAGACTGAGTGATCAGTCATTGGTAGGGGGACTCTGACACACCAATTTCAAAGTTGTTGCCATTTGTTCTTGGGAGGAGAGATAGGGCCTGGGCAGGGATGCCAGCTGGAGGGCAAAGGGTGAGCCTGGCTCTCAGTAGCAGTGGTGATAAGGCTTGAAGGGGCCATCACAGAACCGGCCCAGGTACTGGCTTTGCTTCTCAGTCAGCTTGGGCAGCTCCACTTTCAGCTTTCCCAGATGGGCTTTGGCCACCACCTCAGCTGGCTTCTTGGGCAGGAAGTGGACCCCAATTGGGGACTGGTCCTAATGGGTCCACAGCTCAATCTGTGCCAGCACCTGGTTGGTGAAGAATTTGCTCATCACAAAGCTACGGTGACCCATGGCACAGCCCAGATTGACCAGCCAGCCCTCAGACTGCAGTGGTCCACCTGGGACTGGATGCTCACCTGCTCTGCAGAGTTCTCATTGAGCCACTTGAAATCAGTCTCCACATCAAAGTGCCCAGTGTGACACAAGAGAGCATCATCCTTTATCTATGCAAAGTGCTGGCCAAGGATGATGTCGATACAGCCTGTGGTGGTGACAAAGATCTTGCCCTCCTTACAGGCTTCATCCATGGTGGTCAACTCATAACCCTCCATTGCAGCCTGTAGTGCATTAATGGGGTAGCTCTCAGTGATGATGACATGGACCCTGAAACCCCTGAGGGTCTGGGCACAGCCCTTTCCCATGTTGCCATAACACACCACCCTACCACCTCATCCTCAATCATCACATCTACAGCTTGCTTGATGCCATCTATGAGGGACTCCTGGAAACCACAGAGGTTGTCAAACTTGCTTTTGATGACGGAGTAGTTGACATTCATGGCAGGCACCTTCAGGATCCTGATGGCTATCATCTTGTAGAGGTCACAGACCCCAGTCATGGTCTCCTCAGAGATGCCTTGGACACCTGGCAGGAGGTGCAAGTACTTGGTGTGGATGAGGTTAGTGAGGTCACCACCATCATCCAGAATCATGTTGAAGTGCAGTGTCTTCTTGATGCATCACAGGTACTCCTCATTTATTTCTCTCTGTGCCCTGGAATGCCGGGCTTGGCCATGGCTGCTGCACCATGGTCTTGGGGGGAGAAGGTGTTATAGCTGGACCATTATGCCTTAGCACCCAGGCAACCAGAGAGGGTCTCACTGCTGTCTCCATAGTCATGTGTAGGTAGGAGACTGAGTACATCTCCCCCATGTGCATCAGGCCCAGCATCTCATTCTCCACAATGTCCAGGACCTCAAGAGGCCAGGCTGATGTCGGCAGCTTTGTAGGTTAATTTGTCCGACAAGCTGGTGGTGCTTCCGCATGGAGTGATGGGTACGGATGAAAGGGCCGAGCTTCTGACGGGGGACAGGAAGAGGGCCGGAGGTGGTGGCCAACAATAGTCTCTCTTTTTTTTTAATTCAGTTTTATTGAGATACGTTCACATACCATACAGTCATCCATGGTGTACAATCAGCTGTTCACAGTACCATCACATAGTTGTGCATTCATCACCCAAATCTATTTTTGAACATTTGCCCTACACCAGAAAGAATCAGAATCAGAATCAGAATAAAAAATAAAAATAAAAATAAAAATAAAAATAAAAAAATAACACCCAAATCACCCCGCCCCCCATCCCACCCTATTTTTCATTTAGGTTTTGTCCCCATTTTTCTACTCATACATCCATATGCTGGATAAAGGGAGTGTGATCCACAAAGTTTTCACAACCACACTGTCACCCCTTATAAGCTACATTGTTATACAACCTTCTTCAAGAGTCAAGGCTACTGAGTTGCAGTTTGGTAGTTTCAGGTATTTACTTCTAGCTATTCCAATATATTAAAACTTAAGAAGGGTTATCTATATAGTGCCACCAGAGTGACCGCTCAACTCCATTTGAAATCTCTCAGCCATTGAAGCTTTGTTTCATTTCATTTTCCATCCCCCTTTTGGTCAAGAAGATGTTCTCAATCCCACGATGCCAGGTCCAGATTCATCCCTGGGAGTCATATCCTGTATTGCCGGGGAGATTTACACCCCCGGGGGTCAGGTCCCACATAGTGGGGAAGGCAGCGAGATCACCCACCAAGGTGGCTTATTGAGAGAGGGCCACATCTGAGCCACAAAGAGGCACTCAGGGGGAGACGCTTAGGCACAATTATAAGCAGATTTAGCCTCTCCTTGCAGCAACAAGCTTCATAGGGGCCAGGCCCAAGACAGAGGGCTCAGCACATCAAGCTGTCATTCCCCAATGTTTGTGAGAACATCAGCAATAATCCAGGTGAGGAAATCCAACACCTCTGCATCCTTCCCCAGCTCTTCAGTGGGGCCCCAAATATATGTTTTTATTGTCCACCCAAATTACTTTAGGATGTGTTGCTATTTCATTCTAATCTATACAGACCTACCATAGCTCACTTCCTGTTCAAAGTTCCATGTAATTGTAGTGTTTAAACAAACTGACTGTAGAGGTTATAATGTTTAGAAAATATAGATCCCACACCAAATAAACATTTTTTCCCTTGGTCTGACATGGAAGTTGAAGTTTGAACACAGTCAGTTTCAACCTTTACCTTTTGGCCTGATTTGCTCTAGTCTTAATCAGATCTGCTTTATTCATATCTCTAATTGAAGTCTGGGCTCTATCTAAGCTTTTTTTTTTTTTTTTTTAACAGTTGTTATATGCATTAATACTGACATTCACATCTACTGAGCTCTAGCTCTGAGTTTCAGGTGTCACACAGATATCTGATGTTCCAGAGACCAATCAAGTTATACATTAAGGGATCAACATCTCAGAGTTTGGAGATAGCCATTACAATTTAGGAATAGATTTGACTGCTGTAAGAGCTTACAATCTATGGACCATTACAATAATCATTTCCCTGTTAGGCTGTGCTCGAAGATTCAATTCTGAGTTTACACATTGTAGTTAGTCCATATTGGTGAGGCATTATAGTGTTTGTCTTGGTTTCTGGCGTACGTCACTCAACATGCTGTCTACAGGATCCATTCACCTCACTGCATGTCTCACAGCTTCACTCCTTCTTGTAGTTGCTCAATATTCCATTGTATACATACACCACAGTTCACCATTCTGTTCCTCAGTCAGTGTACCCTTAGGCCACCTCTGCCCATTGCAAATCATGAATAAACAATAGTCTCCTTTTAAAAACACTTACTTGGCTTTATTTTTTTTAATTATCAATCACTAATTTGTTTTCAAACTTTCTGTTTCAAGTCTGTTTCTTCTCAAGACAGTCAAACACTTGAGGAATTAATCAGTTTTATTATCTTGATGATGTCCCTCCTGGGCTTTCCCGTTGTCTTGTTCCCACATGGCCTGGTTCCTCCCTAGGCCTCATTCACCATCATCTGAGTCTCTCTGTTTTCCTTTTGGAGTGGATCCTATGTTTTCTAGATTCTATGTCTTTCTTTTTCTTGATTTACTCACCTATTTTAGTGGAGCAACTGTTAAGCAACTTTCTGCAAAAGGGTGCCTAACATACATTTTTTGAGGCCTTGAAAATTTGAAAATGTCTTTATTCTATTCTCACACAGAATTGATAGTTTGACTGGTGTTCTGGTCTGCTAATGCTACCATTTGCAAAATACTGGGAAATGGATTGACTTTTATAAAGGGGGTTTATTGATTACACAGTTACAGTCTTAAGGCCATAAAGTGTCCAAAGTATGGCATCAACAATTGGATACCTTCCCTGAAGGATGGCCAATGGCATCTGGAAAACCTCTGTTAGCTGGAAGGCATGTGACTGGCATCTGCTCCAGAGTTCTGGTTTCAAAATGGCTTTCTCCAAAATGTCAATGTCAGCTTCCAATGGCCATCTTCAAAATGTGTCTCTCAGCTGCAGCTTCTCTTCAAAATGTCACTCTCAGTTGCTCTGAGCTCCTTCTGTCTGTGAACTCCTTTATATGACCCAGTGATCCAATTACCCTCCCTGAATGGGTGGGGTAACAGCTCCATGGAAATTATCCAATCAAATCTTTCACTCACAGTTGATTGAGTCACATCTCCATGGAAACACTCAATCAAAAAGTACCAACCTAATCAACACTAAGTATGTCTGCCCAACAAGATTCCATTGAAGAACATGAAGTTTTGGGGGACACAATACATCCAAACCAGCACAACTGGACATAGAATTCTAGGTTGGAAACATTTTTTTTCTTCTTCTAGTTTCTTGTGTTGCGGTTAAGTCCAAAGCCATTTTGATTCTTAATCCTTTGTATACGTACTTTTATTTTTTTTATGGAAATATTTAGAGTCTTCTTTTTTGTCCAGTACTCTCTTCTGTTCTTTATTCAGCACACTGAAATTGACAAAAAAATAGGCCTTGGTATAGATCTACTTTCACTCCACTTGATGGGCATTTGATGGGTCCTTCCAAACTGGAGACTCATGTCTTAGAGTTCTCATAAAATTTATTGAACCATTGAATTCTATCATCTATCATCTATCTATCATCTATCTATCTATCTATCTATCCATATCTATCTATCTATTGATCTATAATCTATCATTTGTTTATAATACTCTTCTTTCTGTCCTTTTGTTCTTGAACTCTCATTATGGGTTATTGGGTCTACCAGACTCATCATCTGATTTAAAAAATATTTTAAAATTTGAATCCCATCTCCCTTATTTTTCCTAAAAGATTTCTTTAACTATAACTTCTAAACTTCTACTAAGTTTTTAATTTATACTATCATATTTTTAAATCTTAGAAGCTCTTTATTTTGTTCTCTGATTGTTCCTTTTCTATAGTATCTTGTTTTTGATTCATGGATGCAGTATCTTCTCATGGTTTCTCTGAAAATATTAATGACGCTTTTTTTTGGTTATTTTCATCTCCCTTCATGATTTCTGTTTCCTCTAATTCTCTTTTTCTTATTTGTTTGTTTTGATCTTTGTGTTTCACGTCAGAGCTTTTCTCTTATGGCTGATGATCCTTGACCTTCTGCTTGAATGGAAAAGTAGATCACTGATAAGCTGATTGGAAATTCTGTGCACAGAGGTGGGGTTTATCATCTGTTGGTCCCACTGTGGGGTGATCTCCCCAGGCCATCCTAAGAGAACCCCTGGCATCTGTGTCCTTGGGTCCTTTCTCTTGAATTGGTCCAATTTTTCAAGGAAGCTTCCACTCATTTCCTTTGGGAGGGTATATTTAGTGACTAGTGAGGCTGGAGGTAAATAGGGTTGACAGTCCCAATACTCAGTATGGAAATTTCTTATAATCCCTTGTTCAAAGTATGGTCCTCCTGCCCTCCCCTGTGCCTGCTGCTCCCCATGTCAGAAACCACCCACTCCAACTGCCTAGGAGGTAAATCTCAGTCTTCCGTCAGAAGCCTGGAAGGGCAGCTTCATCTTCTATAGGCTTTCATCCAAGCCACCCGTTTTCTGCCCCAACTGTACTCTCACTCTCTGGGAGTCTGAGACTTCACAGTTATATGGTTTGGCTTCTGGCTTCCTCCAGGACCAGGTTTGATTTCTTTTCCTCAGACGTGTTAAGTCAGTAAGTCTGTGGTTTGTTACTACTCCTTCATTGGCTCTCCAGCCTCCACAGTTTTGTTGCTGTCATTTACTCTCTCAATCTCCTTGTCTCTTTTGAATCCTTTTATATAATTTTAGAAGGATTTGGGAAAGGAGCAGTAATAAATACTTATGTCCAATCTGCCAGGTTAAACCTGAAGTCCCTTGTATTTTAAGATCAGAATAAATTAATATTTTTCCATCTGGGTAAAGAAAACTATTTAAAAATTCTGTTAATTTAATTATTCTGTGACTCCTCTTCATGTGTGCACCATTCACTAGGAATTAGTAAAATTCAAGTCAGGAGTGGATTTTAATTTAATGCACTGAGAAACAAAACAGCTTGGTGCTCAATATTTTTCACATTAGGTCTACAATTCAGTAGTGGGTTGTGAAAACAGTTTGTTGGATTATGGCCAATTTTGATTTTTTTAATTGATGAAATTAAATAGAACAAAATAAAGTGGAATAGAAAATACCAGAATGTGTTGCATATGACAAGTGTAAGAATTATTTTATGAAAGTTATCCTATAGTTATATCTATTGCTATCTCTATAATAAAAATACATAATACTAGATTGTGATGTAAAGCTAATCTCTTCTTGTGGAGGATGTCCAAAAATGTTTGAAAGCAATGCTTTTTCCAAAAAGTGTTGAACATAACTAGAGAACCTTTGAAATTCCCATACTCCAATGAATAGATTGAATCAAATTCAATTTAGAGGTTTGGGGACATGCTCCAATCAGAGATACCCTTGGAAAGTCTTTGCCATGGGTTGATGGAGAAAGTAATTGGCTCTTGGGTCTTAGGCAGTGTACCGGTTTGTAAATATTATGTCCCCCAGAAAAAGCCATGTTCTTTGATGCAATCTTGTAGGGGCAGACATATTAGTGTTGATTAAGTTGGAGCGTTTGGATTAGGTTGTTTCCATGGAGATGTGCCCCACCCAACTGTGGCTGATAACTCTGATTGGATAATTTCCATGGAGGTGTGGCCCTGCCCATTCAGCATGGGCCTTGATTAGTTTACTAGAGCACTATATAAGCTCAGACAGAAGGAGCGAGCTTGCTACAGCCAAGAGGGACCCTTTGAAGAATGCACAGGAGCTGAGAGAGGAGCTGCAGCTTACAGAGACATGTTGAAAATGGCCGTTGGAAGCTGATGCAGACATTTTGGAGAATGCCATTTTGAAATGCAACCTGGGAGCAAATCAGAACAGGCAGCTTCCTCTGTTCACCTGAATCTTTCACCTCTGTATCCTTACCCAATCCTATACCATACCATCCCAGGAAGTCTACTATTTGCCTATAGCTCTTGGTAATTCAGTCTCATACCACTCATTTTATGAGTTTTATTGTAAAGCTAGGTCAAATGCCAGCCAACTTCAAACTAGAGCTTTTCTAGGGGAAAGGGTGATTGACAATGGAACCCTGGTCTTCAAACTTAAAAGTGGTCTTATATTGTCATGTAGGAAAGAGGTTTTGCTCACTGAAATCTGGAGATGGTATGACTTACTGCAGGTGAGAATTATAAATGAAATTTGCTTTTAAAATTTTTTAATTGGGGAAAATTATCTTTTATAAAAATGGCTGCAATGATATTTCCATATCACATGCTCTTCCAAAACTGAGCCCCTCCCTAAACAAGAGTTGCCCTTGGGTGGCCTTTGTGATGACCTCACATAATTGAGTACAGGGAAAGTGATGCTAGGTGACTTCCAACACTAGGTTGTAAAATATTACACAGTTTCTGTCTGGCTGTCTCTCTCTCTCAAGACATTTGCACTTGTCAGCCAGCCAACATGCTGTAAGGAAACCCATGTTACAAAGAGAGGCCCATTTGGAGAGGAACTGGGAACCTTAGCCCCCAGCTCCTGCTGAGATCTCAACTGACAGCCATACTTGTGAGCCTTTTGGGAAGAGGATCCTCCAGCACTCGCTGAGCTGCCACAGCTGATGTTGCATGCAGCAGAGATGAGCCATCCCCACCAAGCCCTGCCCCACATGCAGATTTGTGAGCAAAATAAATGGTTGTTGTTTTAAGCCACTAAGTTTTTTTGTCTTATCCTTTCTTTCTTTTTTTAATTCAATTTTATTGAGATATATTTACATACCATACAATCATCCAGAGTGTACAATCAATTGTTCACAGTACCATCATACAGTCATACATTCATCACCCCAATCTATTTTTTTTTAACATTTTCCTGGTACCAGAAGAAGTAAAAATAAGAATAAAAAATAAAAGTAAAAAAGAACACCCAAGTCATCCCCCCCACCCTATTTTTCATTTAGTTTTTTGTCCCCATTTGTATTAGTTAAGGTTTTCTAGGGAAACAGAATCAATGAGAGGTATCTATGAATATAAGATTTATAAAAGTGTCCCATGCAACTGTGGGTATGCACGAGTCCAAATTTCATAGGGCAGGCAGCAAACTGGCAACTCCAATGAAGATGTTTGATGAACTCCTCAGGAAACGAAACGGCAACTTTGACGAATGTGTTCAATGAACTCCTCAGAAAACGCTTTGCTGGTCAGCTGAAGAAGAAGAGAAGTCCTCTATCTGTCTCGCTTATAAGCCTTCAACTGATTAATTGGATTAAATCCAGCCAACTGCATTCTCTCATTGTGGAAGACACGCCCTTTGGTGAGTCATCAGTCACAGCTGCAGTCAAATGACTGATGATTTAATAAACCAGCCTGTTGGTTTATTAACCAGCCACAAACATCCTTGCAGCAATGGTTAGGCCAGTGCTTGCTTGACCAGACAGCTGGGTACCATCATCTGGCCAAGTTGACACATGAACCTAACCATTTTTCTACTCATCCATCCATGCACTGGATAAAGAGAGCGCGATTCACACGGCTTTCACAATCACACTGTCACCCCTTGTAAGCTACATTATTATAGCATCATCTTCAAGAGTCAATGCTGCTGGGTTGCAGTTTGATAGTTTCTGGTATTTCCTTCTAGCTATTCCAATACATTATAACCTAAAAAGGGTTATCTATATAGTATGTAAGAATGTCTACCAGAGTGACCTCTCAACTCTATTTGGAATCTCTCAGCCATTGAAACTTTATTTTGTTTCATTTCACATCCCCCTTTTGGTCAAAAAGATGTTCTCAATCCCAGGATGCCAGGTCCAGATTCATCCCTGGGAGTCATAGCCTGTGTTGCCAGGGAGATTTACATCCCTGAGAGTCAGATCCCACGTTGCGGGGAGGGCAGTGAGTTCACCTGCCAAGTAAACCACTAAATTTTGAAGTAGTTTTAAATGAAACAACAGAGTAGAATAGGATAAAGTGGGATAGCAACAGATCAGGACAGAGTAGCAATAGGATGGAGTATGTTAGTCGCCTTCAATATTCATCCTCACTCTCTTCTTCAGTAATAGAATCTCTACAACAATGTGTCCAGCTAGAAAATTACATTCCTACTTGAGTACTGAGTGGGACTTCTAGGAAAGATATTTAAAGATCTTCAGATGAATTTGCTTTTTTGTTTTTACTCATTCCTCCTTCTTCCAGTCTTAGATTTGGATATGAACTTCAGTAACCATCTTGTGACCATGAGGTAACTTGAGAATGGAAGCCATTTAGTATCAATGGAAAAAACAAAAAAGAACAAGGACTTGGGTCTCATGATATCATGGATCCATCAAACATGCCCTGGGAGATCTGCATACTTCTTAACATGAGAGAAAATAAGCCCTTAGTGTGAACAACTATGATTTTGGATCTCCAATCAGAAGCCCAATGTAAACCTAAACAATACAAGTGGGTAGCAACTGAAGTTATGGAGAAGAATTGAGAATCCCAGCCCTCAGCCCTGACCAAGCTCTCAGCTGAACAGCCAGCACCAACGTACCAGCCACGAGAGCAAACAATCTTGGAAGTGAATCCTAGCCTCCACTTGAGCTGTCCCAGCTGAGGCCCAATGGAGCAGAGCCTTTCCCGCTGAGTCAGGCTCTGCTTTCAGATTCATGGGCTAAATAAATGATGTTTTTTAATAGCCACTAAATTTTGGAATGGTTATATATGCAATGGTGGATAATCAGAAGAGATGCATAGTGCATAGTGTTTGGCACTTAGTAGTTATTTTGTATGAATTAGTTATAACTATTAATATTAGTATTATTCTTTTCATATGACCATAGATGAAGATATTTGGAGACAAGGGCCAGGGGACAGAAACCTGCTTGGAGATTCCTCCACAAACCCTTAATGTAAAATTAAGGATTCTGATGCATCACTAGAGTTTAGTGCTCAAGGAATCACACAACTAGAGGGGGTTTCATGTCCCTGTGTGATCTATTCCTTGTCTTTAGTAAATATCCAACACACTCCAAACATGATGCTTTCTCCTGCTATTAGAGCTTCTGGAAAGAAGGGGCTGCAGTGTATTCATCTGGGGGTGGGGGTAGGAAAAGCTCCCACAAAGCTCCCTTGACTTTGTCTGGAGAACTGAAGGAGGTTTGAACTGAGTTCTTGTTCCAGTAACGTATCCAAAACTAACCCAGGGAACCCACTAATACATCCAAGATGGTGGCCAATGTGGTACGGGCTGCATCTTGGGGATTTTGAAGACAGAGAAAGTCAGACCCCAGGGTTCTATTCACCCTCCCCTCCTCTGAATGAAGCAACACTTAGATAAGGTTCCCTTCACATGAATCTTGTAGACGGATGGTAGACAGCTATTTCTCTTTCTTTTCCTGGGCACACTAGGCAAGCTCAACTTTTCTCCATTGCTCTTTGCCAAATCTCTTCAATTTTTTTCTCACATACTTTCTCACTGAACCTAGACACAATACCAATTAGCGCTCCACCAAGTCTAGCTGAAACAAAATGACTGATTCTTGGCTCTTGTGTTCCATACTTCCACAAGTGTTCCTAAAGACTTCATGCTCACGGTACTGCATTTCTGATTTGCATTCAGCTTAGGGTCCACTATGACTTCCAGGTTTTTTTCTACTCCTTGATATTTGTGTTCCCTTTTCCCACTTGTTACTGCAGCATAATATAGCCAGCCCCTGACTAATACACTTGGCTTACAAGGTCCTCCATGATAATTTCCTGCCTACTTTACAGGCTTATTTTGTACCTTTCTCCTTGTTCATTATGTTCCAGGTATATTGGCCTTTGTTCAGTTTAGTTTGAACAGCTCTTTTCTATTGTTCCTTTCATTGTTCAGGGTGCCTGGCATACAGTAATCTGTAGCAAATGCTATCTATGCCCTGTTTATATTTCCTTAGTATTTACTACCAATGGCCTCTTCCTCAAGCATCTCCAAGTCTCCACTTGGGACTTCCTCTGGCTTGGGAAGCATTCTCTGTGTGTGGGCAGGGAAGGCCGAAGGTGGGGACTGGGTGGGGTGTGGGTGGGAGGGGAAAGAGGCTGATGCATTGGAAACATCCCTCAACCAATGAAGGAGTTTGTGGATAAATATCTCACTGTCCTTACCCCTCTGTGGGAAACTCTGAGACATATTCTACACCATCTCCCAAAGTTCCCTAGCAGAACTGAACCCCCACTTTTTGCCCTCAGCAGTAACCTTCTTATTAACACCCTCAAATTGCTGATCCTCTTCCCTGTTGTTATGGTTTGAAGCTGTAGGTACCCCGTAGAAGGTCATGTTCTTAAAGCTAATCTGTTCTTGTGTGTGTAAACCTATTGTAGGTGGGACCTTTTGATTAGGTTATTTTCAGTTGAAGTGTGCCCCAGGTGGGTCTTAATCCCCTTACTGGAGTTCATCTCTTGAATGAAATTCAGAGAAGCATACAGAGAAGCTGAGAGAGAAGGACGCACAGAGAACAGAGACAAACCACAGAAACAGAGAGGAAGCCACTAAAGCCAGAAGCTGGAAGCAACAAAATCCAGGAAAAAAGGGAGAGACCAGCAGACATCACCATGTGACCCAGGAGTCTTGCCACGTGACCCAGGAGTCTTGGATTGCTGGTAGCTGGTCTTTGGGGAGAAAACATTGCCTATTGATGCCTTGATTTGGGCATTTTCACATCCTCAGAATTGTAAATTTGTAAGTTAATAAATCCCCGTTGTAAAAGCCAATCCATTTCCGGTATGTTGCATTTCAGCAACTTTAGCAAACTAAAACACCTCTTTATTTCTCCAATTCCCAACCCGTGTTTCCTGGGATCATGTCCCAAATAAACTACTTACATTCAAATCCTTGTCTCACCCCTGAAGCACAGGCATTTATTACATATTTGTGGTTATGATTAACAGTAGAATGGCTTTGGTAAAGCACAAAGTCTCAACATATACCTCACAAGATGCAGCTTGTTTCATTATGGAGAGGGATATTTGCAGTTGAAAAATCTGTTTGTATGTACTCCGACAGGAGGCACCATCATTCATTCATTCATTCATTCAACAAATAGCTTTTGAATGCCCTCTCTTAGCCAGGCACTGTGCCAAGTCCTAAAGATATAGCAGGGACCAGCACAGACCAAGGCAGATTGTAGCAGAAGAGAATGAGATAAACAGAAGTGGTTGTGGGAAGATGCTGAAGCTGGATGAATGATAGGCTTCACGTTAGGGGGGCAAGGCAGGAAAGTAGCCTTTACGCTAGCAGCCCTCAAATGTCGTGATGGGGAAGGTTTGATTCTGGTGCCAGGACC
Organism: Choloepus didactylus; assembly: GCF_015220235.1. NCBI lineage: Eukaryota > Metazoa > Chordata > Mammalia > Pilosa > Megalonychidae > Choloepus > Choloepus didactylus. The sequence goes on along the minus strand of NC_051325.1, from coordinate 12,552,154 downwards.
CACTAGAACACGGACAGCCCTGGCTCCCAGCTCCCAGAAAGTTTGTTCAATTTAGAGAAGAAAACTTTTGCTTTTTTGTTGTTATTTTTGCCTTTCCCTCCCCAAAAGCCAGAGGTGGATGCTATGTGGCCTGCCTTTTTTGTGCTCAGAGTTGGAGGAAGGCACAGAGTGGGGGCAGGGGAGTATGGAATGAACGGCTCCGTGGTTTTGAGAAGTTTAATTACATCCCTCCTTCACACTCTCTCTTTTCTCTCTTGCCCACCACTGGGTCTGTGACTCCCAACAAGGCTCCCAACCTGTATATTTTGGGCTGAAGTTTTCTCTGTATGTTCTTTTTCATCAACAGTCTTCCATCCACTCAAACCTGAAAATTTTTTTTGATCTCTCTCATCCTTTAATTGTGGATTTCCTCACAAGAGACTTTTATTCCTTTATTCCTTCACCATTGCTTGGAAGGTCATAAGAAGAGAAGGAAGACAAATGTGTGTACTTCATCTATGTCAACAATTTGCTCATTTTTGAGATTTCTAATTTGAATTGATTTTCATTGGTTTGCTCTCGGCCAGTCCCAGATACGAATACGAATACTGCAGGCAAGGAAATAATTTGGAGATCCTGGAAACCGATGTTCTTTAAATATCTGTTCCTTAGAGAAGAGGCAGGGGAGGGAGACGAGGGCCCCTGCTGACGGTCGTCCTAGCCATTCACAGCTGTCTCAGTTAACTGTGCTTTGGTCTCAAACGCACACATCCTACCCCATGAAACAAAAGCCTGCCCTGAACCAGCAGCTTCCCGTCTAGGTGGAAGCTCATCGTCTGCCTGTTTTTACTTAAATCTGACTTTTGGGAGGTCTTATTCTCCACTTCTATTAGCTTATTTTTAAAAAAACTCCTTTTGGTCACATCCGATGAGACAAGCTCTGGTGAGTGCAATTTTCTTCATGTGACTCCAATTCCGGGCGCCTTTTAGCACCCCTCCAGACAGCGTCTGGCTGGTACATCCTGGATTTCAGCTCTCACATGAGTGGACACCTCTGCCCAGGCAGATTTTCCATGAAGAACCCAGTTGGGAGCACAGTTTGGAAGGGTTTCAGAGCCCCCCTTCTGTGCCCAGAAGAGTAACTCTGAAATCCACTGTGCCTGGGACTGAAACTCATTCTTGGCTGCCTTTCCGTGCCATTCAGCTTCCATTGTTTTTCATACCAACACTCGAGTCTCTTGAGCTAGTGCCCACTGCCAGCCACTCTGAAGCAGGGTCACCAATTAAAGCAAGAAACAAAAAGTTTCCTGGACCCAAATGTGATCCTCCAGCGCTCTTTGTTTCCTGTTGCTATTTGTGTGTGTGTGTGTTTTCCGCTTCTGATCACGCTTGCTCAGCTCCCACCATTCTCTGTGTGTGTCCTCGACATCTTCATTATTCCTCATTAGCTTTCGTTTCCTCTTTCCTCTCTTTCCCCTTTTACATGTCTGTTATTTCCAGCCCTTTAGCCACACAAAACGGGGGGTGCCCCCTTTCCTGTCCCCTCGGGAGTCACTCTGAACAGAACCGTCACCTGCGGGATTGCGGGTGATGGCACACAGCCACTTGTCACCCACAATGGGGGCTCTCAGAGCTGGGCGGCAGGGCCTGGGCAAGGTGCCAACAGACTGTGGAGAGGCGGCCCAGCCTGGCAGAGGGAGCGGGGGCCCGGCAGTCGGACTTGTGGAGCTGCCACCGGCTTGCTGTGGGGTCTGGAGCAAATCACTTGACCTCTGCTTCCCTCCTTGTCCTCGAGAGGAAGTGAGGATGGCCTCCCTGAGGGTGCCGGGGATTTGCCAGCGAAGGCAGAGCCGCCTGTCCAGGCAGAACCACAGCCAGCTCTTCAGATGGGCAGCTGTGGGCACACCCAGTCACATACACACACTTGAGCACATGCACTCCCACAGACACACACACACAGGCACACACACATTCAAGCAGGCACAAATGTATCTACTCATAGATACAAACATAAATATGCAGCACACACAGGCATACACACATTCACACACACACATGAATGTGCATCTACTCATAGATGCAAACTTAAATATGCAGCACACACAGGCATACAGTTGTACACTCACACACACAAGCATATGCAAACTCACAGACACATGTGAACATACAGACATGCCACACTCAGATGCATAAATATGTACACAATCATGCAAATCCAGACACACACCCCTTTATATACACAGACCGGCACACACTCATGAACACACAAATGCATGCACACTTACATACACACTCCTATGCAAATGCACGCTCACCACACATTCAGAATACATACAATAATAAATGTGTCTCTGCAACTGGGATTACTAATGAAATAGAAGCAAAACAAAATTTCAACCTCTCTTCAAAAAAAAGGACACAAATGGCATTGGGGCCACACCCCCACCCAGAGGCCAAGCCTCTGTCCCTCTTTTCCCTCCCCTCAGCCCGGTCAGCTCTGGAACCGAACATGAGAGAAGTGACGCTACAGGATTTCGAGGCTGGGTCATGATAGGCAATTTGGCTTCTGCCTGGCTCTCTCTTTTGGGGGACAAGTGCCTTGGGAGCCCAGAAGTCCAGCTGCCCTGAAAATGCCATGCTGGAGTGACCACAGGGGGAGGCCACATGGAGATGGGGAGACAGGTTGGAGGATCCCCCATTGTGCCAGCCCCTCCCCCCAGGCTGGTTGCATCTTCCTGGGCAGGGGCCACCCGAGGTGTGAGGGACCTCCCAGCTGGTGCCAAGGGAAGCTCATCCTGCTCAGCCCCACCTGAATCACGGCATCTGGGTTTTGGGGAGGTTTATTACTCAGCAGTAGACAAAATCGGTGCAAGGAGAAGCTCATAAGCATCAGGTTTGCCTTAAATACTGAGTAAAACCTCGACTACTCTCTGTGGTCTTAGTCTAATGGGCAAACCTTTCAGGCATTTTGTGTGCTGCACTCCTGTTGAAAACATTAGAGAGTAAAACTCAAAGCTTCAAAACTCCTGCTTCATGTCCAGGTGGCTATATTTAAGCACCACAAACACAGAAACCACCTACTATTCTCTTTCCTTATAAACTCGGCTCCTTTACTTTCAGGTATATGTGACGCACTGTACTGAAGATATAAAGCAACCCTTACCCTGGACTTAGAAAGTCATATGGAGACTGGTGGTTTGATGTGTTGAGCCTTCTACCACAGGACTTGCCCTTGGGAAGACTGTTGCTGCAAGGGAGAGGCTAGGCCTCCCTATAATTGTGTCTAAGAGCCTCCTCCCGAATGCCTCTTTGTTGCTCAGATGTGGTCCTCTCTCTCTGCCTAAGCCAACTTGGCAGGTGAAATCACTGCCCTCCCCCCTACGTGGGATCAGACACCCAGGGGAGTGAATCTCCCTGGCAACGTGCAATATGACTCCCGGGGAGGAATGTAGACCTGGCATCGTGGGATGGAGAACATCTTCTTGACCAAAAGGGGGATGTGAAAGGAAATGAAATAAGCTTCAGTGGCAGAGAGATTCCAAAAGGAGCCGAGAGGTCACTCTGGTGGACATTCTTACGCACAGTATAGAAAACACTTTTTAGGTTCTAGTGAATTGGAGTAGCTAGCAGTAAATAGAAACTATCAAACTACAACCCAGAACCCATGAATCTCGAAGACTATTGTAGAAAAATGTAGCTTATGAGGGGTGACAATGGGATTGGGAAAGCCATATGGACTACACTCTCCTTTGTCTAGTTTATGGATGGATGAGTAGAAAAATGGGGGAAGGAAACAAACAAACAAACAAAGGCACCCAGTGTTCTTTTTTACTTTAATTGCTCTTTCTCACTTTAATTATTATTCTTGTTATTTTTGTGTGTGTGCTAATGAAGGTGTCAGGGATTGATTTTGGTAATGAATGTACAACTATGTAATGGTACTGTGAACAATCGAATGTACGATTTGTTTTGTATGACTGCATGGTATGTGAATATATCCCAATAAAATGAATTTAAAAAAAGGAAAAAAAAAAAAAAAGAAAATCATATGGAATTAGAAGTGACAACCATATTGTGTTTGGGATTAGTGTTTGAATCAACAGGGGCCATCCTGTGAGGCAAGCTGCCCTCCTTCACTGAGAGAGGGGACAGCCACTTACCGTGAGGGACATGGAAACCCAGGAGCCTCCTGTCCCATCTACTCCATGATACACGATGGAATGACAAAGTGATCTGACCCCGAATAGACTTGCCTCCTAGTCCACTTGCTTAAACTGCAAATTCTAGAGAGACGCTGTGGTGGTTTGGAGCTATGCACCCTAGAGAGACACATCTTTATACTTCATCCATTCCTGTGGGTGTGGACCCATTGTGAGTAAGACCTTTTGTGGAGGTTATTTCAGTTGAAGTGTGGTCCACCTCAATCAGGATGGGTCTTAATCCTATTACTGGAGACCTTTATAAGCAGAATGAAATTCAGATAGGAAGCAAGAAGCTGCAGGTCAGTGGAGTCCCTCTGTATCTCACTATGGACCAGAAAAAGCAATCCTTCACCAGCCCCAGGCACTGAGAATGGCTCCCTGAACAGTCTGGTCTGGGAGGGCAGACAAAAGTTGCTTACACAAAAGCAGGTTCAACATTGGGGACTGACAGATTGATGTGCTGAGCCCTCTGTCTTGGGGTTTGCCCCTATGAAGCTTGTTGCTGCAAGGAGAGGCTAAACCTGCTTATAATTGTACTTAAGAGTCTCTCCCTGAGTGCCTCTTTGTTGCTCAGATGTGGCCCTCCCTCTCTAACTAAGCCACCTTGGCAGGTGATCTCGCTGCCCTACCCCCTACATGGGACTTGATTCCCAGGGGTGTAAATCTCCCTGGCAACGCAGGCTATGACTCCTGGGGATGAATCTGGACCCAGCATCATGGGATTGAGAACATCCTCTTGACCCAAAGGGGGATGCGAAATGAAACAAAATAAAGCTTCAGTGGCTGAGAGATTTCAAATGGAGTCGAGAGGTCACTCTGGTGAACATTCTTATACACCATATAGATAACCCTTTTTAGGTTTTAATATATTGGAATAGCTAGAAGTAAATATCTGAAACTACCAACTCCAACCCAGTAGCCTTGACTCTTGAAGGCAGTTGTATAACAATGTAACTTATAAAGGGTGACAGTATGATTGTGAAAACCCTGTGGATTGCACTCCCTTTATCCAGTGTATGGATGGATGAGTAGAAAAAATGGGGATAAAACCTAAATGAAAAATAGGGTGGGATGGGGGGTGTGTGATTTGGGTTTTCTTTTTTTCTTTTTCTTTTTTATTCTTATTCTGATTCTTTCCGGTGTAAGGAAAATATTCAAAAAACAGATTGGGGTGATGAATGCACAACTATGTGATGGTACTGTGAACAGTTGATTGTACACCATGGATGACTGTATGGTATGTGAATATATCTCAATAAAACTGAATTTTTAAAAAAAGCAGGTTTGAGAAGGGAAGAAGGGAAAGGACATAAAGTATGTGGGAACCAGGTGCAGGGAAGATAAATGGACTGTCTTCTGGAGGGAGTACTAAGAAAGTGGAAATTAAGGCTCTGTAAAGACCAACTTTGTTTGCTTTCTGTTTTAATAGCCCAAGATTGAAGTTAAGATCAGAGAAAAGTCTGCATTTGAGAGATGGTGGCCAGAGCACAAGGATTTAGAACACCTGGTGTCCTGGTGGAGGCTAGTATTGGGGTTCCACTCGCTAAAAGCAAATTCTATTTCTAGTCCTTTGCAGACTCAACATGGGATCTAAAGAGCCTGGGATGCAACCCAGAAATATGACCAAGCTCCTGTCCTCACCCCAGTGCTCTTGGGAGTCAGAGACCCGTATCTGAGTCTTGGAATTGCAGTGTGTGTGCATGTGTGTATGTGCATGTCCAATATCTACCAACTGACTTTCATCAGGGCCTCTTGCAGCACAGTGGACAGATACATCCCTTCATCCTTGGGTAGTTTCTCTATCCTAACATGTGTGGTCCAGGATGCCTTGGAATCTCCATTTGTGGAACTTATTGCTGCCGCATGGTGTTTGTAGCTCCTGGTTGACAGCATGGGTTGTGCAGGTAGGTGGAAGCACATGCAAATCACAGCATGCTTATAAATAAGTTGCCTTTTAAAAAATTTCAAGAGTAAGTGGATTTAAGGGTTTCTCCTTATTAACACGTTTTCACCCTCTTGCATTCTGATATGCTTTCTTGGTGAAAGTGAAAAGCATGTGTTTACAACTCACGTGCATGACCCACACCCTGTCTCACTGCTATTGCGTTCCATTGTCTCACTGATGTTCCATTACTATTATAGCAATTTGGGTTATTACAGAGTTTTAAATCCCTGAATATTTTGGGGGAGCATTTGTAAACATCTTGGATGATATTCATGTCAATTTAATACAATATGCACATACCTAGCAATTTCACTTTTAATGATTTATATGAAAGAAATATTTATACCTATAGGTAAGGAGCACATGAAAGGAAATATGTTACAGCTGCATCTGGAATAATACAAACTTAGGAACAAACTAAATATCCATCCAAAGGGGAAAGGCCAAATAAACTAAGGTTCATCCAAATAAAGGAATCGTCTACAATGGTTAAAAAAAGAGGCAGATCTGTGAGTCAGAACATGGAAAGATCTCCAAGATGCATTGTTGAGGTAGGAAAGTAATTTCCAGATAATATATGTCCAGCATGATAGTGTTTCTGAAAGAAACTAAAAACCCCACAAAAGGTGTACAGTGCATAGAAAATATGCCATAAGGGTACATCAGAAATGACTGTTGTTACTTTAGGTAGGGGAAGAAGAAACCAGAATTGGTAATGGTCAAAGGAAGTTTTAGCCTTATTTGTAGTGTTTGCATTTTTTTTTTTTTAATGAGGAAACCTTGGTCATTATTTATGTCATTATAAATGAATGGTATCTGGGTGTGTTGAAGAGTGTGTCTCTCACCTCTAGCCATAAAGGCAGAATAAAGGTTGGGGAGCCATACAAACTGGAAGGAGACAAGATCACCCAAAGAGGAGTGTTCAAGGCTAGAAGGTCATGACTCTGCAAGAGCCAGAACCCTTAGCGTGCAGCCCAGCTCTACAACCAGCCCAGGATACCAGGCCCCTTAGAGGTTATCTGGACCTGCCACCATCCAAGGAGTAAGGGTTCCAGAGAACAAACTTCTGAACCAAGCCACCTGGCTCCAGGCCCTTCAGATACTGAACAGCCACATGATGCTGGGGGAGATTATTTAACTTTTCAGCACCTCAGCTTCTTTGCTGTACATGGACATCATAAGATTCAGATGGTGTTAAGGATTAAACTAAGGGATGTTACAAAGCCTTTAGAATCTCCATGTAATTATTACCTATTATTATTAGTAAATATTCAAAAGTTGTTTTTTTTTTTTTTTTCCTAGAAGATTCTGCCGGGATGGAGATGCTCAGCCTCCTTTAAAATCTAGCCAGCTTTTTGTTGTCTTTGATGGTTGGGAGTTTCTTCATTTCAGATCCTTGATAAATAGAATTGTGGGAAAATTTGAGAGGTCAGAACATCTCAATTCTACAAATGGAGAAACTGAGGCATGGAGAGGAGGGTCACAGGGCTGTTTCCCCCAGGAAGTTAGTGGGTGGGCGACCCCAGACCTCACATCCCCTGCCACTCCCAGCCTGTTTTCTCTCCACTGACAACACATGCACCTGTGAAAGGAGGAGGAAGAATAGGAGGGAATTGGCTTATGGAACAAAAAAAATGGATTTTTTATCCAAAGAATGACTGTTTCCACTTTGGAAAATGGGCAAGGTTCTCTTGAACCTGTGACAAAATTTTCTGTCTTAGCAAGTCCTCATTTACGTCTTAAGGTGAGGGCCTGGGAAGGCTGGATGCAGCAGGTACCAGCTTCCGAGGGGGTGCCACAGAGCAGGGAAGCCCTTTGAGCCCAAATAGACAGGTTCAGGTTTGCAAAGACCCCACTCCTGTTCCCCGTAATGCCTGCCAAGGACTCTGCTGGCCCCCGGAGCTGGGAGACCCTTAGATTGAGATGTGCTGACTCCAGACAGGCCAGCTGCCCTCTGCTCCAGTGGAAACAGCCCCCTCTCCTCTTCAATATTGACCCACAAAGGGGGAAAAAATCCATCTTATTACTTTTTCAGGGGATAATGAAGCAGCTTATTTAATATTATTTGGATAACAAGCCTCCGCATGAACGGGATTCGAATGTCAGTTGTCTTAGGGGAAAAAAGATTTATTGGTTGGTAAATATTGAGAAAGAAAAGCTGATAAAGAACAGCTTCAGCTGCGGCTTCTGTCCAGAGCAGGAGAACAGGCCTGTGTTGTATTTTTGGGCCCTGGGAAGGCAAAAAATTGTGAATGTCTTCCTTTGTTGGTGTGTGTAAAAGTGGAACCCGCTACAAATAATTTCTTATTTCTGTTCGCATAGATTTTAAATTATGTAGCTTCTCTACCTTGTTAAGTATTAAAGCGGTCTTGTTTAAGGAAAAGGCACTTATATAATGAAGCTTATGTATCTTGTTTTCAGACATCAATATCTGGCTTTGAGTGGCACAAAGGGATCAAGGAATGTGGATTCGGAGGTCCCTGGGAAGCTTGGCAATTCTAATTCGAACCCAAACTGCAAATGGACAGACAACTGTTGCGACTTTTGTTGAAGAGGGAAGGCTGGGTGAACATGTGATGTGGGGAAATTGTATTCTCTTCTTCTAGCTCCTCTGTTTCTGAATATTTAATCTGACTGTTCTCTTCTTTAGTGAAGGTCTCTTTAGTAAAGAAGCTCTTTCCTGTAATCGCGTCTTGCAACACAGAAGCTAGTTTCAGAAACAAACAGGCCTGGGAGCTGCAGCTGGGCTGATGTGGGGAGACACTGCCATCTAATGGCCAGCCTGATCCTTGGCACCCGGTGGGGAAAAAAGCTCGGGCTGCAAGCTGGGTGTCTGCAGGTGGGTTTAGATGCCTTTGGAAAATGCCCAGAAGACAGCTGAGTGCCCCCCGAGTTAGACCCCAGTGGATCTGCTGCATGTGCGTGGCTGGTCCTGAATGAACCACAAGCTTCACACACACTCCGCAACACCCAGTACCAGCTGCATGGAAATGCAGCTGCAGGACTGGGGAGAGAAATATAATCCCATGGTGAAAATAAAGGCACAAGCACACGTCTGCAAAATGCCTCCTGTGTGCCCAGGAAACGGTCGGATGAAGGGCGCCCAGGCTGAGGAAAGGAGAGTGACTTGTGCCAAGGTCATCAAATGTCAGTTCACATGGGCCACAGGTGGCCTGACCTCCCACACCCACCAGGACATCTGGTCACTCCTCAGATGAAGCCAGGTCTGAGCAGACTTCACCCGTGGGTCCCTGATTTATTTATTTTGTCAAAATTAAAAACAAATCTGGCTGTAAAAATGCTACACACAGGAAAAAAAATCAAACAATATAGAAATGTACAAAGAAGAAAATAAAAGGCTGGAAGTTGTATTACCTTAGCCAAGTAGGATTAAACTATAGGTAGTTATCCTTGTGGACAGTTATAGATACATCCAAATAGAGATTTAAAATGTACTTTAAAAAAATAGCACTTGCCTGCAGTGCAGGAATCTGGTGTTTCATTCAACACGATGTCACAGACATCTTCCCAGATCAATAGATACAGGTTGGCGTCATTGTTTTTATCGATTACAAGATAGCTAATAATATGCAAAGCTTATAGGGCACCGCTATATGCCAGGAGCTATACTAAATGCTTCACCTAGGTGATCTTAAATCATCTTTCCATGACTCTACAAGGCAGGCCCATTTCACTGATGAGGAGACTGAAGCAGGAGGAAATTAAACAGCACAGCTAGGGCTTCTGACTTGAAGAGCTCCCACTTTAGAGCTGCTGCTCACTAGGTCAGAAATGGGCTGTAATTTATTTACCAATTTTCCAGTGATGAATATTAAGTTGTTTCCAATCTTCCTGATACAAAAAATAAGGCCACAGTAAATCTTCCTGGCAACGCTGGACACGATTCCCGGGGATGAGGCTGGACCCGGCATAGTGGGTTTGAGAACATCTTCTTGACCAAAAGGGGGAAGAGAAATGAAACAAAATAAAGTTTCAGTGGCTGAGAGATTTCAAATGGAGTCAAGAGGTCATTCTGGAGGTTATTCTTATTTATTATATACATATCCCTTTTTAGTTTTTAGTGTATTGGAATAGCTAAAAGGAAACACCTCAAGCTGTTGAACTGCAATCCAGTAGCCTTGACTCTTGAAGATGATTGTATAACAATGTAGCTTACATGGTGTGACCATGTGATTGTGAAAACCTTGTGGCTCACGCTCCCTCCATCCAGTGTATGGACAGATGAGTAGAAAAATGGGAATGGAAATTAAATGAATAATAGAAACTGGGGGGATGGGATGTTTTGAGTGTTCTACTTTACTTGTATTTTTACTCTTATTTTTACTTTTTGGAGTAATGAAAATGCTTAAAAATTGATTTTGGTGATGAATGCACAACTATATGATGGTATTGTGAACTATTTATTGTATGCTGTGGATGACTGTAGGGTATGTGAATATATCTCAACGAAACTGAATTGAAAAAAAAAATAAGGCCAGAGTGAAACTTCATATACATCTTTGTATACCTGTGAATTCTCTGTTAACTTAAAAATGGGGTGTCTGTGCTCAGTACAAAGTGATACCTATCTACCTTCCCTCCAGACAGTATATACCAATTTCACACTCCTACCAGTCCTATCTGAGAATCCCCATTGCCCCACGCCTTGGTATTTCTCTTCTTTATTTTTTCTTCTTTTCTTGCTCCCTGTTTTCTTTTTTTTTTTTTTTTTTGAAAATTAACCTTTGAAAAAATTCAAAGACTAAATGCAATGAGCCACTGTAAATATTTCATCTATTATAGATATACCAGTTGTTGACATTTAGACACATCTACTTCCTCTCCCTCTCTGTATTCATTTTTCTCAAACTTTTAGAGTTAGTTATAGATGTGATAACATTTGACCTCCTACATATGGCAGACTGTATCTCCTAAGAACAAAGGCATTCTCCTACATTAGCATAATAGAATTGTCACACTTGGGAAATTTTACATTGATAAAATACAATTTTTTTTGCTACAAAATCCATGTTAAACTATTGAACACTTAATAGGTTTTTTTTTTTTTTTTGGTTCAGAATAGAAAAAAGGATCACACAATGAGTTTTGTAGTCACATCTCTTTTATCTCCTTTAATCTAGTCCTTTTTTTAAAAAAAAAGGGCTATTTTTATTTGTATTTTTTATTGTGGTAAAATATACATAACCTACCATCTACTGTTTTAACCATTTTTAAGCTTACAGTTCATGGTATTAGGTACATGCACAATGATGTATAACCATCACCATTATTTCCAGAACTTTTTCATCAAACTTTTTCACCAAACATAAGCTCCTCTGTGCCCATTGAGCCATATCTTCCATTCTCCCCTTGTCTCCATCCCCTGGTAACCTCTAATCTACTTTCCGTCTCTATGAATTTCCTTATTCTAGATAATTCATTGAAGCAGAGTCATACAGTATCTGCCCTTTTGTTTCTGGTTTATTTCACTCAGCATGTTTTCAAGAATCACCCATGTTGGGATGTACTCCTTTTTATGGCTGGATAACATTCCATTGTGTGTAGATACCACATTTTGTTTATCCTTTCATCTGTTGAAGGGCACTTGGGCTGTTTCTACTTGTCGGCTATTATAAATAATGCTGCTATTAACATTGGTATACAAGTATATGTTTGAGTCCCTGCTTTCAGTACTTTCGGGTATTTTTCTGGTTTGCTAGTGTTGCTGTTATGAAAAATACCAGAAATGGATTGGGTTTTATAAAAGAGATTTATTAGGTTATAAGTTTTCAATTCTAAGGCCATAAAAATGTCCGAACTAAGGCATCAACAAGGGGATAACTACACTGAAGGAAGGCTGAAACACCTCTGTCAGCTGGGAAGGCATGTGGCTGGTATCTGCTGGCCCTTTGCTCCCAGGTTCTGGTTTTAAAATGGCTTTCTCCAAAATGTCTCTGAGCTTCTGCCTTTCTTAGCCTCTGTCTGTCAGCCTCTGTGCATCCCTGCTTGTTCTCCCAGGGTGTTTCTCTCTAAGCCTCTGGGGGGTCCTCTCCTAGCTTCCTGGGGCAAACTCTGGGCTTCATCTCTTAGCTTAGGCATCTCCTACCATCTTTCTGTCTGCATCTCCCAGCATCTCCTAGCATCTGGGTCTGTGTCAGCTCTTAGCTTCTCCCTGGGGCAAATTCCCTGGGTTATATATCTTAGCTTCTCTCCAAAATGTCTCTCTCAGCTTCTCTGAGTTACTTCTCTCTTTGAGCGCTAATCAAGACCCACCCTGAATGGGAGGGGTAACATCTCCATGGAAATAAATTAATCAAAGTTCTTGCCCATAGTTGGGTGAGTCACATATCCATAGAAATACTCAAAAGTTTCCACCCAACAAGATTGGATTAAAAGACCTTGGCTCTTCTGGGGTCCATAACAGTTTCAAAACAGCACATGTATATACCTGGAGGAAATGGTAATTTGATATTGAACTTTTTGTGGAACTTCCAAACTGTTTTCCATAGTGGCTGCACAAGTTTGCTTTCCCACCAGCAATGCACAAGTGTTCCAGTTTCTCTACATCCTTACAGATGTCTGTTATTTTCCTTTTTTTTTTTTTGAAATAGCCATTCTAGTAGATGTGAAGTAGTATTCTCATTGTGGTTTAGATTTGCATTTCCCTAACAACTAAAGATATAAAGCATATTTTCATGCTCTTATCAACCATTTGTATATTTTCTTTGGATAAATGTATATTCAAACCCTTTCCCTATTTTTTAATTTGTTTGTTTTTTGTTGTTGAGTTGTAGATATTTAATCTGGATATTAATCCCTTATCATATATATGGTTTGCTCTAATCTTTATTAACTCTTTCCTTCTGCTATCTTTGGGTTTAGTTTACTGTTTTTTTCCTAGCTCCTTAAGGTGTATATTTAGGGTATTGATTTGAGATCTTCCTTCTTTTTTAATGTAGGCATTTACAGCTAAAATTTCCCCCTTAGCACTGCTTTTGCTGCATCCCATAGGTTTTGGTATTTTGTGTTTTTGTTTCCATTTGTCTCAAGGTATTTTCTAATTTCTTTTGTGATTTCTTCTTGGACCTATTGGCTGTTTAAGTGTGTGTTTTTTAATTTCTGCTTTTTTGTGAATTTTCCACGTTTTCTTCTGTTATCAATTTCTATTTTCATTCCATTGTGGTCAGAGAAGATCATTTGTATGGTTTTGATCTTTTAAAATTTATTGAGACTTGGTTTGTGTTCCGGTTTGGTAATGCTGCCAGAATGCAAAATACCAGAAATGGATTGGCTTTTATAAAGGGGGTTTATTTGGTTACAAAGTTACAGTCTGAAGGCCATGAAAATGTCCAAGCAAAGGCATCAACAATCGGGTACCTTCACTGAAGGAAGGTCATTGGCATCCAGAAAACCTGTGTTAGCTGGGAAGGTATGTGGCTGGTGTCTGCTTGCTCCCAGGTTGGGTTTCAAAATGACATTCTCCAAAATGTTTCTGTGTCAGCTTCTCAGGGCAAACTCTGGGCTAGTACCTCTAAAGCATCAGCAAAACTCTGCTTTCAATGGCTATCTTCAAATGTCTCTGTAAGCTGTAGCTAACTTCAGGGGTCCACAACTCCAAGCATGTCTAAGCATCAGTGGCAGCAAGCTCCTCTCTCTGAGCTCTTATATAGGGCTCTAGTAAACTAATCAAGGCCCACACTGAATGAGCAGGGCCACACCTCCATGGAAATTATCTAATCAGAGTTATCACCTATAGTTGGGTGGGTCACATCTCCATGGAAACAACTAATCCAAAAGTTCCAACCTAATCAAGACTAAATGCAACTGCCCCCACAAGATTGCATCAAAGAACATGACTTTTTGTGGGGGACATAATATACCCAAACTGGCACAGTTTGCAAACTAATATATGATCTATCCTCGGCAATGTTTTATGTGCACTTCAGAAGAGTGTGTATTCTGTAATTGTTGGTAGAATGTTCTATATATTTGTTTGGTCTAGTTCATTTACAGTGTTGTTCAAGTCCTCTATTTCCTTATTAATCTTCTGTCTGTTCTATCCCTTATTGAAAGCTATGTGTTGAAGTAAAGCAATACTGTCCTTTATATTTTACCCATGCAGTTACTTTGACCTGTGTTCTTTATTTCTTCTTAAGGCTTGAAGTTACTGTTTAGTGCCTGTTGGATGGATTCCATCTAGCATTTCTTATAGGGCAGATTTACTGGCAATCAACTCCCTCAGTCTTTGTTTATCTGGAAATGTCTTAAATTCTCCTTCATTCTTAAAGATAATTCTGCAGGATAAAGAATTCTTGGTTGATTTTCTTTAAAGTCTTAAAAATGTCATTCTACTTCTTTTATGGGCTCCATGGTTTCTGAAGAAGTATCAGCTGTTAATCATATTGAATATCCCTTGTGTGTGATGAGTCATTTATCTCTCTTGCTGCTTTTAAAAGTCTCTCTGTATTTGGGTTTCAACAACTTGACTCTAATGTGTCTTAGTGTGAATTTCTTTAGGTTATTTCTGCTTGAAGTTCATGGAGCTTCTTGGTTGTGTATATTCATGTCTTTCATCAGATTTGAGGAGTTTTCAGCTGTTACTTCTTCAAATATTTTTTTAGGCCCCTTTCTCTATCTCTTCCCCTTCTTGGACTTCTATAATGCATATGTTGTTATGTTTGATGGTGTCTCACAGTTCCCTCGGGCTCTGTTCATTTTTATTTCTGCTGCTCACCCTGGATAATTTCAATAGCTTGTCTTTAAGTTTTCTAATCCTTTCTTCTGTTAGCTCAAATATGCTGTTGGACCTCTCCAGTGAAGTCTGCATTTCAGTTATTGTGCTTTTCAACTCAGGAACTTGCTTGGTTCCTTTTGATAATTTCTATCTCTTTATTGAAATTCTCATTTTATGCATATATCACTTTCCTAATTTCCTTTAGTTCTCCACCCATGGTTTCCTTTAGGTCCTTGAGCATAATTAAGATAGCAGATTTAATGTCTTTGACTAGTGCTTCCAATAGGGATGGGCTTCCTCAGGGATGGTTTCTTTCAAATTATTTTTTTCCTGTGACTGGGTCATACTTTCTCATTTCTTTATATGCTTTGTAATTTTTTTTGTCAAGAACTGGACCTGAAATATGATTCTTCCACTCCTCAGAGACTGCTGATTTTTGTTTGTTGAGGGCTGGAGTCATGCATTTGTAATTCTTCCAGCTTATTTTTGCAAAGTGTGTGTTCATTATTTTGTGTGGCCAATGAAGTTTCTGTTCCACTATCTTTATGGTCAGCTGTGACCTGAAAAAGACTTCCTTAAATGTCTGGCTCCCAAAAGGGGAAAAAAGATATTCCCTTTAAACATTCCAATAGGTGCCACCTCTGGGGGAAGCTGCTGTAGCCCAAGAGGACAAAAACCAAGATTAATATCTGCTCCAGACCCTTGGGGCACTGCTAGACCAAGCAAAACACACAACTGCAATTTTTTTGAAGGAGGAGATTCTCTCTGCCTGCCCTGGTACCAGCCAGCCACTCCAGAAATGTGGGCTGCTATCCCCACATTTGTGGTGGAGCTGAGGAATTGGCGATGGTCCCTGGTCCATGCACACTTCTCACTTAGGAAAGATCAGCATCTTCCCCCTTCCTCGAGCACTCCTCTGGTTGTTAAGTGTCTGATCCATTTCCAGAGCTGTGAAATAGTTTATTACAATTGATCTTTACAGCTCAGTGGTTGCTTTGGTGGAGGGACTGCCTTCTAAACATTTGCATATAAGTAAGGCTTATCGAAATTTGCCTCCTGTATGCCTTTCTTGGAAAGCTACTCAAGGATGTGTTCCATCAAAATTAGGGAGTAGGGAGGAGGGGCAAGATGACAGCATAGAGAGGAATGGAATTTAGTCAGTCCTCTGGAACAACTAATAAAGAACCAGAACAAATAGTAAATAATCTGGAATAACTGCTGGGGGACAACCATGACTGTCCACACTTCGTACACCAACCTGGATTGGAAGGAATGCCTAAGATCGCAGCATAGAATCTGTAAGTAAAAGCTGCAGAACTGCACTGAGAGCCCCCTTCCCCATGGCAGGCTGAACTGCAAAACCTTGCTGTGGTAGAAACTAGCAGTGCTCTCAGAGTGAGCAAATATAGCTCAGCTGGGCTCCAACTGGGGTTTTAATTAACAAATGTAGACTGCTGAATGTAAGCTATAACCCCCCAACAAGCAGGCAGAGGCTTTTAGTGATGACTGACCTTAAAGAACCCAGAAGGTTCATCTGTACTGGGAGAGGGAGCTCAGAAGACCGGGTGTTACCTCTGGCCAATGAGTGAAATTGGGGGGCCATGTACTGGCTCCAAAAGGGGACTTTCTGTCCCCTTTTCTTTCTCTCAACCCCAGGGGCTCAGAAGAGAGAGCCACAGCCATTTTCAGTTCACGGCATCTGACCCAGACAGGGGTGGAGATAACAGAGACAGAGAGACAATTCAAATGCAAATGATAAATCCCTAGGGGCTGTATTTTCCCTAAGAGTAAGGAGGTGGGGTCCAGCTTTCCCTTCAGAATCAGACCCCAGAGCCTGGGGAAAACAGCCAAAAGAGAAACTGAAGCCAAAACATATCTCCTTACCCAGTCAGGAGTAACAGGCTGACAGGTATCACCTGCTGGGCAGGTTAGGAAAAGCACAGAGAATGGAAACTTCACAGGAAAGTCTGTCATTGCTCTAAGATATATAACCCCATTCTGAGGCCTGAACCCATTCTGGTCTGTGAAAATCTGACTGGGGTAACCAAGGAAACCAGATGCCTAGACAACAGAAAACTACAAGTTATACTAGGAAAAACAATATGGCCCAGTCAAAGGAATAAACTTACACCTCAATCAAGATACAGTTGAGATATTGTTTCACTTTAATAAAACAATCTATTAAAGATTTTCAAAGAGATATGCTAAATCAAATCAAAAACCAAATCAATGAGTTCAGGGAAGATATAACAAAAGAGACAAAGGCTATAAAGCAAACACTGGGCGAACGTAAGGTAGAAATTGAAAGTTTGAAAAAACAACTGGCAGAATCTATGGAAATGAAAGGCACAACACAGATGAAAAACACAATGGAATCATACAACAGCAGATCTCGAGAGACAGAAGAAAATACTCAGGAACTGGAGAACAAGACAACTGAAATCCTACACACAAAAGAGCAGATAGGGAAAAGAATGGGAAAATATGAGCAACGTCTTGGGGAATTGAATGAAAACATGAAACACGTGAATGTATGTGTCATGGGTGTCTCAGAAGGAGAAGAGAAGGGAAAAGGGGCAGAAGCAATAATAGAGGAAATAATCAATGAAAATTTCCTATCTCTTATGAAAGTCATAAAATTACAGATCCAAGAAGTGCAGAATACCCCAAACAGAATAGATCTGAATAGGCCTACACCAAGACACTTAGTAATCAGATTATCAAATGTCAAAGACAAAGAGAATCCTGAAAGGAGCAAGAGAAAAGCGATCCATCACATACAAAGGAAGTTTGATAAGACCATGTGCGGATTTCTCAGTAGAAACCATGGAGGCAGGAAAGAAGTGGTGTGATATATTTAAGATACTGAAAGAGAAAAACTGTCAATGAAGAATCCTATATCTGGCAAAACTGTCCTTCAGATATGAGGGAGAGTTTAAAATATTCTCTGACAAACAGATAATGAGAGAATTTGTGAACGAGATACCTGTACTATAGGAAATACTAAAGGGAGCACTATAGACTGATAGAAAAAGATAGGAGTGAGAGGTTTGGAACACAATTTTGGGTGATGGTAGCACAGCAATGTAAGTACACTGAACAAAGATGACTGTGAGCATGGTTGAAAGAGGAAGGTTAGGAGCATGTGGGACACCAGAAGGAAAGAGGAAAGATAAAGACTGGGACTGTATAACTCAGTGAAACCTAGGGTGCTCAACAACTGTGATAAAATGTACAAATATGTTTTTACATGAGGAAGAACAAATGAATGTCAACCTTGCAAGGTTTTAAAAATAGGGTGGTATTGGGGGAGAAATACAATCAATGCAAACTAGAGACTATAGCTAACAGAAACTTTGTATCATGCTTACTTTAATGTAACAAAGGCAATATATCAAAGCTAAAAGCCTATAAGAGGGGAACATAAGGGAGGGGTATGGGATTTTGGGCATTGGTGATGTTGTCTGACTCTTTTATTCTACTTTAGTTTAATTCTATCTTTCCTTTCATTGCTTTTTAGCTGTCATTTTTTTTATTTCTTTTTCTTTTTCTTTTGTCTCTCTACCTTCTTTGACTCTTCCTCCTTCCTTATAGAAGAAATGGAGATGTACTTACATAGATGGTGGTGATGGTAGAGAATACATAAATATGTAACTGTACAGGGAACCAATGATTTTTTACTTAGGGTGGAAAGTATGGTGGGTGAACAAAACTGTCTTTAAAAAAATGGGTTGATGAAGAAATCTTGAGGGCACTACATTGAGTGAAATAAGTCAGACACATAAGGATAAATATTGCATGGTTTCATGGATATGAACTAATCATAATATGTAAACACATAGACATGAAAAGTAAGTTAACAGGATATAGAACAAGGCTAAAGAATGGGGAGCAGTGGTTATTATGAGCAGAATGTTCAACTAGGTTGAACCTAAGTGTTTGGAAGTGGACAGAGGTTATGGTAGCACGTTATTGTGAGAATAACTAACAGTGCTGAATGGTGTGTGAATGTGGTGGAAAGGGGAAGCTTAGAGTCATGTATGTCACCACAACGAAAATTAGAGGTTCAAAGATGGGAATGTATAAAACAGTGAATCTTCTGGTGGACATGTCCATAATGAACTGTACAAATACTAGAAATCTCTTTCATGGGCTGGAACAAATGTATGACACTATAACTAGAAGTTAATAATAGAGGGGTATATGGGTAAAACTATACCTATTGCAAACTATGTACTATAGTTAACAGTATCTTAACATTCTTTCATCAATAGTAACAAATGTACTATACCAATACTATGAGTTAATAATGGAGAGGAACTGAGTTTTCTTTTTTGCCTTTATCTCTTTTCTGAAGTAATGAAAATATTCTAAAAATTGGAAAAAAATTAACTGTGGTGATGGATGCACAGCTGTATGATGGTACCATGGGCAATTGATTGTGCACTTTGGATCTTTGGATAATTGCATGGTATGTGAACAATCTCAACAAAATAAAAAAATTAGGGAGTAAACCAAAAAAGAGGAAGACATGAGATAAAGCAAACAGGAGCTCCCACACAGAGTGGTAGCTGCGTCAGGAGAAGGGCTATTGCGTTGGCTCTGTTGGGTGTGCACTGCTGAACTCTTGGGGGCACCATCCTCATTTTTTCTGTGGGAAGAACAGTCACAGAGAGAGAGATCAGAACATTTTGGAGCCACTCCGAAAGTTCCATGAGACATACTTTAGGAAGTTGAAATCAACAGAAAACCTCATGCATTGAGAAGAGATTTAGACAATGGACACAGTTTGTGAATGAATTAATGGTAAGTACACAGAAATCGAAGCAAATGAAAAGAAAGCAATGATTAATTGTGGGGTGTTAGCTACAAAAAATAAAACCTTAATAGCTCAGTCCTGAGGAGTATTATTTGTGTATTCATAATACTTTAAGCAACTCTTATTGACCTATTACAAATTTTGAAATAATTATATTGGGAAATTCAGGATTATGGGAAAGGTGTGTGTGTGTGTGTGTGTGTGTGTGTGTGTGTGTAGGTAAACAAATCAAGAGGTAGAAATACAGACATTATCCACATAATAGTGGTAAATACCAAAATAAGTTCTGTGCAGGGGGCATGAGGAATGAGGCAGTATTCTATTTTATAACAAATGTTGAACTGTTTGACTCTTTAAATCATGTGCTGTGAAACTTTGCTAAAAAGAAGAAACAATAAAAGTAAAAAAAAAAATCTCTCAAAGTCTAGATAAGTCATTTAATCTCCCTAAGCCTCAATTTTATCTGGGTGTGTGTGTGTGGGGGGGCAGCTAGCCCAGTTCTGGTGCAAGTAAAGACCATGTGAAACATATCATCAATACAGTTATGAGCCTGATGCTCCTGTCTTGTCATTCTAGACCTTTTTCTTAGCTGATATTTGAGTTTATTATCCACAGAGGTAGTATTTGAATCAGAGCAACGTTGGATCCTTGTCGACACCATCTAATTCCTTGCATATAGATGTCTTATTTATGTTTGTAAAGCTGAGGTTCTGGAATTTGTATTCCTGTGAAAGTCTTCTATGTAAAAAAGAGTTAGATAATGAAAGTTTGTGTACAAGTTCCTTTGGGAGCTGTCCAAGCAGTGGGCATGGCATGTCTACATTCTGGGAAGCACCTGGGGTGGAGAATCAGATGGACATGTATTTAAAACCCTGCTCTGAGTGATCTTAGCACAGCCCTGGCTTCACCGAATTCAACTTTCTTGTCTGAGGTTTGAATGAAAGTATGTATATGAAAAGCCTAGATAGATCCTGGCACATGTGGATACTAGGTGGGGATTCGTTCCCCAGGTACTTCTAGGTTTTGTAGCCCCAGATTTGTTCACACTGACAGGAGAGGTAAGACGCAGGTGTCTGTGGTGGCTGAGAGCAGGGTCGGGGGGATGTTGTCTATCTCCTGCTGCTTGGGTGAAAGAAGAAGCTTTCAGGCTCTGGTGATGAGGCAAATTCTGGGCTAGTGGAGATAAATCAGAGAAAACTTGTGTGAATACATGAGGCACGAGTTTAACACATCTCTGTTCAATGACAAACAGGAAGTTGGATTTCCTGGGGACAGATAAACTAGACCTGCTGATCTTGTCCCTGGTTCCAAGGTCCTGGGGATGCAGAGATTGTACTGGATGCTCGTTTCAAAATGTGGGTCCCTGTGGATGTGTTGGGTCTTCTCCCCAGTTCTGGTCAGTAGTGAGGAGACCTGTGTGCAATTGCACCATCAGATTCCAGAGACCACAAGAGTTGGGAGAGGAAGGCCTGAATTTTAGTAGAGCCAACCCAACAGAAATGTTTTCTCCTACCTTCTGAGAATCTGGTTAACATCTGCCATCGCCTTCACCCCTTGAATCTTTGTGCATCTTCCAGTAACCACATTTTTTTAAAATGCAATTTTATTGAGATACAGTCACACACCATATAATCCATCCAAAGTGCACAATCAGTGGCACACAGTATCATCATATAGTTGTGCATTCATCACCACAATCAATTTTAGAACATTTTCATTATAGTAACCACATTGCATCCTTAGGGAGTATAATCAGCATGGCTTGAAGATTTGAAATCAACAGATGGAATTCAAGAAGAACCCATGTCACTCCCTATCTGTGCAACCTCAGGTATGTGACTTCATCTCTCTGAGCTTTAGTTTCCTCATTTGTGAAATAGGATATTTACCACTTCTCTAGATACTTCAAAAGCTTTTTTTGGGGGAGGGGGGTGTTATTTGAGTAGCTTTTTGTATGGAAGCTTGAGAGATATTTTCTGGTCTACTTATTTAAAATAGTCATACTATTGATGAGGGAAAATATCCTATTTTTCTTGAGAGTTGAAAAATCCCTCACCAAGGACAAAAGATAAAATAGGACCGTTAACTAAGTAAAGATGGTACTTAAAAGTAAAACAAAGTATCTTTTCTTATTTCCATAATTAATTGAATGTTCTCATTAATTTTTTTTATAAATGTGTCAGCTTTGAAAGATACAGTTGTTATCTTTGTTAATTCAACCTAAGTGTAGGAAACATTGGATGCTTGGTGAAATTTTATAAATCAATGTGTAGGTGAGTGCCAGTTATGATTGAGGCAACCTTTCATCCTGATGTGCCTGTGACAGTTCCAGTTTATGCCTGTTCTGGAGTAATTATTAATAATGTCCTCATCTACATTAAAATGTCCTGGTTTGGACAATAAATTATATAATTGCTCTAGATAGTCAAATTTTTGTTCTACTGATCGGATTTCATCGTAGTACCTCAGTTCAACTTTCTCAGCAATGAGAGAGGGACATTAGAAAAGAGCCTTCTGCCCATCCCATCCAGACCTTCCCTCTCTCACACAATAACATGGCTGTATTTAGTTCCCCCTTTTATTGCTCAGTCTTCATTTAAGAAGATTCCTGTTGTCTCCCTTCCATACATACAGCTTTTTGTAAAAATTATAGCACCATTAAAGGGACCCAAAGCAGTCAGAGCAGGGATAAAACTGTTGTGTAACAGAGATCTGAGTAGGATGCAATCCAGATGAGGAAACTGAGGCCAAAGGGGGCATTGCCTGGGCCAAGGCAGCCCAGCTAGTTAACGGCAGAGCAAGAGCAAGACCAGGGTCTCTGGAGTTCTCTGCCAACTGATTGCAGCTAATTAGTCCTTTTTTTTTTTTTTAACTGTGATTGTTCACATACCATACAATTATCCAAAGATCCAAAGTGTACAATCAATTGCCCCCAGTACCATCATACAGCTGTACATCCATCACCACAATTAATTTTCATTCAATTTTTAGAGCATTTTCATCACTCCAGAAAAGAAATAAAGACAAAGAAGAAAAAAAAAAGAAAAAAGAAAAGGAAACTCATGTCCTCCCATATCCCTAACTAACCCTCCTCCAATGTTGACTCGTAGTATTGGTGTAGTAAATTTGTTACTGTTTATGAAAGAATGTTGAAATACTACTAACTGTAGTATATAGTTTGCAATAGGTATATTTTTTTTTCCTATATACCACTCTATTAATAACTTCTAGTTGTAGTGTCATACATTTGTTCTGGTTCATGAGAGAGATTTCTAATATTTGTACAGTTAATCTCAGACATTGCCCACCACAAGTTTTACTGTTTTATACATTCCCATCTTTCAACCTCCAACTTTCTTTCTGGTGACAAAAATGACTCTGAGCTTCCCCTTTCCACCACATTCACACACTATTCAGCACTGTTAGTTATGCTCACAACATGCTACCATCACCTCTGCTCATTTCCAAATATTTAAGTTCATCCTAGTTGAACTTTCTGCTTATACTAAGCAACCGCTCCCCATTCTTTAGCCTTGTTCTGTATCTTGGTAACTTATATTTCATGTCTGTGAGTTTACATATTATAATTAGTTCCTTTCAGTGAGACCCTGCAATATTTGTCCTTATATGTCTGGCTTATTTCACTCAGTATATTGCCCTCAAGTTTTCATCATCAATCCATTTTTTTAAAGATGATTTTGTTCACACACCATACATTCCATCCTAAGTAAACAATCGATGGTTCCCTGTATAGTCACATATTTATGTGTTCACCATCCTCACCACTATCTATTTAAGGACATCTACATTTCTTCCACAAAGCAGGAGGAAGAGTCAAAGAAGGTAGAGAGGCAAAAGAAAAAGAAAAAAGAAAGAGAAACAAACAAACAAAAACATGACAGCTAGGAAGCAGAAAAAGGAAAGATAACCTTAGATCAGAGTAGAATAAAGAGACAACACCACCAGTGCCAAGAGTCTCACACCCCTCCCCTATGCCCCCCTCTTATCTGCATTTACCTTGGTATATTGCCTTTGTTACATTAAAGGAAGCATAATACAATGATTCAGTTAATTATAGTCTCTAGTTTATGTGGATTGTATTTTTCCCCCAATACCTCCCTGTTTTTAACACCTTGCAAGGTTGACATTCGTTTGTTCTCCCTTGTGAAAAAACACGTGTACATTTTGTCACACTTGTTGAACACTGTAGGTTTCACTGAGTTATACAGTCTCAGTCTTTATCTTTCCTCTCTTCTTCTGGTGTCCCACATGCTCCTCACCTTCCTCTTTCAACCATATTCATAGTTATCTTTGTTCAGTGTACTTACATTGCTGTGCTATCATCACCCAAAATTGTGTTCCAAACCTCTCACTCCTGTCTTTTTCTATCAGTCTTAGTGCTCCCTTTAGTATTTCCTGTAGGGCAGGTATCTTATTCACAAACTCTCTCATTGTCTGTTTGTCAGAGAATATTTTGAACTCTCCCTCATATTTGAAGGACAGTTTTGTTGGATATAGAACTCTTGGTTGGTGGTTTTTCTCTTTCAGTATCTTAAATATATCACACCACTTCCTTCTTGCCTCCATGGTTTCTGCTAATAAATCTGCACATAGTCTTATTGAGCTTCCTTGGTATGTGATGGATCACTTTTCTCTTGCTGCTTTCAGGATTCTCTCTTTGTCTTTGATGTTTGATAATCTGATTATTAAGTGTCTTGGTGTAGATTATTCAGATCTATCCTGTTTGGAGTACACTGAGCTTATTGGATCTCTAATTTTACGTCTTTCATAAGAGATGGGAAATTTTCATTATTTCCTCTATTATTGCTTCTGCCCCCTTTCCCTTCTCTTCTCCTTCTGGGACCCCCATGACATGTACACTCTTGCTTTTCATTTTGTCCTTAAGTTCCCGGAGACATTGCTCATATTTTTCCATTCTTTTCTCTATCTGTTCTTTTGTGTGTAGGCTTTCAGGTGTTTTGTTCTCCAGTTCCTGAGTGTTTTCTTCTGCCTCTTGAGATCTGCTGTTGTATGCTTCCATTGTGTCTTTCACCTCTTGTGTTGTGCCTTTCATTTCCATAGATTCTCCCAGTTGTTTTTTTGAACTTCCAATTTCTGCCTTATGTACATGCAGTGTTTTCTTTATAGCCCTTATCTCTTTTGCCATATCTTCTCTAAACTTTTTGAATTGATTCAGCATTAGTTGTTTAAATTCCTGTATCTCAGTTGAAGTGTAAATTTGTTCCTTTGACTGGGCCATAACTTCATTTTTCTTAGTGTAGGTTGTAGTTTTCTGTTGTCTAGGCATCTGACCTCCTTGGTCACCCCAATCAGGTTTTCCCAGGTGAGAACAGACTCAGGTCCCAGAAGGAGGAAATATTCAGTACCCGGTTGCCCTGATGGTTTTTCTTAGAGGATTGACACACCCTATGCTTTTCTTGCCCAGCAGGTGGCGCCTGTCAGCCTGTCACTCCAGGCTGGTGTAAGGGGGTGTGGCCCACGGCTCTCCTCCTCCAGGCTCTGGGTTCTGGTTCTGAATGGAAGGCGGGTAGTAGAGCTGGGCCCCACCTCTTTCCTCTTGGGAAGATATGCCCCCTGGAGAGAAGTCATTTGCATATAAATAGATTCTTTGTTTCTCTGACTCTGCTGTCTCCACCCCTGTCTGGGTCAGAGTGCTGCAAGTTTAAAACGGCTGAGGCTTTCTCTACTGCAGAGCACTGTGAGCTGAAAATGCGTGAGGCTTTCTCCAAGGTTGACAGAGAGAGAAAGAGACAGAAAACCCCTTTTCAGGGTCAATCTTCGGTCTCCAGATTCACCCATCAGCCAGAGATAGTACCTGATCCTTTGGGCTCCCTGTCCTGAGATGATATGTCTCTTGACTCTCTAAGGTCAGTCACTCCAAAAGCCTCTGTCTGCTTGCTGGGGATTTGCAGTCTGTATTGAGTGGTTAACATTAAAACCCCAGTTGGAGCTGGGCTGAGAGAGAGAGTGCTGCTCTCTAGCACCATGAGGCTTCCATGAGGGAGGGGCTCTCAGCTCTCAGTGCGGGTCTGCAGATTTTACTTACAGATTTTATGCTGTGATCTCGGGCATTCCTCCCAACTCAGGTTGGTGTATGATGAGTGGATGGTCACGTTTGTCCTCCTAGCAGTTATTCCAGGTTATTTACTTGTTGTTCCTGTTGTTTATTAATTGTTCCAGGGGGAGTAACTAGCTTCCACTCCTCTCTATGTCACCATCTTAGCTCCTCCCTCTCAAAGGGTTTTGATAAGGACAAATGATAGAACTGAAGTGAAAATGTCTGCTTTAAAAAGTGCTAAGGGGAAGGAAGAAAACAGATATTTATAGAGCTCCAACTCAGTGTCAGGCACCTGGTAGCTGGTGGTAATTACCTTCATTATATTGGTGCTGCTTGGAAGCTGTAGGTTCCCCAGAAAAGTTCATGTTCTTTTAATCCATTCCTGTAGGTGTAGACCTATTGTAAGTGGGAACTTTTCATTAGGTTGTTTCAATTGAGATGTGACCCACCCAATTCAAGGTGGGTGTGTGGACCCAGGGCCCCACCCCCTCCTCCATTAGGAGCAGCACACAGCTGCTTACATGACCAGGAAAGACATTAACTTCTCTAATCACTGTTAATAACAAATCTCGTGAGACCTTGTTGTAACCAAATCTTGTGAGACCCTGCTGAAACTCTGCTGTCACAAACCTTTATAAAGGTCCCCCCTTGGCACTCCCCTCTTTTTTTCTGCACAGAATACTGACTTCACTCACTTGAACCACCGTCCAGAAGAATCATCTCCTATTTTGTAAGTCCCTAATTAAACTCATGGGTAACTCCGTGCCAGGCATGTTCTTTGGGCTTGGGGCTTATCTGGGTTGGAATAGTGGGTCTTAATCCTCTTATGAGTCTTTTATAAGAAGATAAAAGACTGAAAACAAGCCCCAGAAAAGTTTAGAGAGAAGGACACAGAGAAGCTGAGAGAGAAAAGCCAGAAGCTAAAGGCAACAAAACCCGGGAGAGATGTACCAGCAGATGCTGCCATGTGCCTTCCGTGTGACAGAGGTGTCCCAGATGCTGGCAGCCTGTCTTCAGGAAGAAGGTATTGTCCTGCTGATACTTTGATTTGAACATTTTTCACGGCCTCAGAATAGTTAGCTTGTAAGTTAACAAATCCCCAGTTGTAAAAGCCAACCCATTTCTGGCATATTGCCTTTCATCAGCTTTAGCAAACCCAAATAGTATTTTTTCCTCTGTTCTGCTCAGTGACTGAGGTTAGGTCTGTGAGGAATCACCGAGGAGGGGCCCAGGCGTCAGAGGTGGACCCCATGGCTGGCAGATGCTCACCGCCCTGGCTGCTGGGACGGGAGCCAGCTGAGGGAAAGGCATGTGGAGCCCCAGTAGGCAGAAAGCAATTTCCTGAGCTGGGGCTTGGCCAGTAGACTGCAGTTTTACACCTCCCTGCGTGAAAAGGCTGTGGGGAGGCCAAAGGCGGGACTTGAGCCTGACACTTCATTTCCAGAGGCCCAGCTTCCGGCAGCCCACATGCCGTGCCCAGGAGAGGCAGCACTTCCACTCCCTAGGTCTTTAGGGCCCTGCGGTGGTCCCTGAAAGCTGCATATACCCTTAACCAGGCCCCAACTCTCTCTCTGCCCGGGGCCCTGATTCCCACATTAGGCGGCACGATTTAACTGCAGGCCTTGTCAAGTGGAATTTTCCACACATTTTTTTCCCCTCTAAAGGGCTTGCCTATATCTGGGTTTCCCTCTGGCTCTGAGAACAGCTCTTGGGGAGGTGGTAGGAGGACGATTTATTCGTTGTACCCCTGGTGTTGAGGTTATAGGCTTTCCACTCCATCTCCCCTCTTCCTGGAGACACAGCGTGAGGAAATTTGCTTCCACAACAGTGAGGGTGTTTAAACAGGCTGGTATTTCTTGCTACCGTGGGATAGCAGTAACAGAGTTGGGCCACTCACTTAACGTTTTCAAGCCTTGGTTTTCTTAGCTGAGAAGTGGAGAGCATAATACAGTATCAAGAGAACGGCTTTAGACAATCATATGTGGAAGCATTTAATAGTCAAACACTGTTGAATATCAGGTGTTCTTAACCCAGTGTCCACTGAGAACCTCCAAGGGTAACCTCAGATAGGAAATAAAATTACATCTTTTATCATTTCCTTCAATTATGTAGACAACAGCTTGAAGTAGTGTTAGCTGTTCCTACAATATTTGTCATCAGTGGAAATCATAGATATTTTCATGTTATATTAGTTTTTACAGATATCTCAAAATATTATTTTGATTCATCATGACTTCAAAATTATGTTATTAGGCATGTTATTTAATGTGTCAGTTAAAATCACAGATATTATTATATCATAAATTTGTTTTTAAATGTTTTGATAACTGTTCAATATAATACACTATATAGTTCAATATAATTGGTTTCCTTAGTGTGCATATGTATTTTACTTAATGTACATAAAGGCATTCTGAAAGGGGATTCAAGGGATTGACCATAGCTATCCTTTGCACCCAAAATGTTTCAGAAATGCTGCTCTAGGTGCTTGGGCTTTGAGCAGCAACTTTTCCTTCTGAATCGGCTTTGATGGTGGTCCTTGCTGAAGATGGGAGGTTGTCTTTCTCACTCATAGTTTCTCCCTGCCCTGCCATTCTCCTGGAAATGGGAGTGGCCTTATGATAAGGCAAGGGTATCGAGGAGATCTGAACTGTTCCCAGTGACTTCAGAAGGGTGGATGGCTTTCCCGGGGCATTCACACATGGACTACAACAGATATGCACTAAGTATCAAGGTCATTGCCCAAAATGATATCAGAAAAGTGAAATACGAACTTTGCACTCCAGGTCAAGTTGAGGTAGCATCATTTCCAGTTAAGGGTGGAGGGTCTATCCTTCTTGGAACTTGCTAGATTGTCCCCATTTTTTGTGATTGTTCAGGATAAAATGCAACAGCATGTCTGCAGTCTGTGCTTTCAGCATCATGCTCTACACAAATGAAATCCACAGGTTTGGGGGAACAATCCCACCATTCCTCCAAGGAACACCCTAATACACTCTGCATCATCACAGAGGCCTAGGGATGTGGACAGAGTGGGAACTTGACAGGGACCAGGGTGTCCACTGGGTAGGGTAGATTCTGGGTGAGCAGGTGCTCTCCCTTCTGCAGTGAGGATGAGAGTTGGAAATGCCTACTGTCATGAGCTGGGAACCATGTGGGAGCTTCAAAGGGGGGTCCAGGAAGTGTGAGGTTGGGCTAGACACTTCAGAGAAGTCACCAAGGCTACTTACTCCTGGATGCCAGCTTTGACCAATTGACCTAGAAGCCCATGATCACTAAAACTCAAAGCTAGCCTTGTAGGACAGTTTTTTTGCACCCCAATCCTACAGAATGTAGAGCAGGAGCTCCAGGAAGAAAATCCAGCAGCTTCTGGTCAGTGGAACAGGACCTGTAACTCAGGTGGGAATAATCCCCCATAGGGTGGTATAAAGGATGCGCCCTTCAGAGGTAGACACTGGTCCAAACTGAGATCCATTATTTCTAACTATGGCACTGGACAAGAGGCTTCTACTCCTTGAACTTTAGTTCTCTCATCTGTAAAATGGGGGTGATCCTATCTACCTCCTAAAATTTAATGATAACATATGCATAGAGCCTGGCAAATGGCAGGATTGTGATAGATGCTCTGTAATATCAGTACTTGTGGTGGATGACTGTTTTTGGCCAATGGACCCCCATTTAGTAATTGTGCCTGGATTTCCTTTAGAAATCACTCTCCTCCATGTTTTGGTGGGATTAACTCTCCACCTAAATCCTGGAGTGGGTACATAAGCCAGGCTTGGCCAATCAGAGCGCAGTACCCATGGTGGATCAGGGGCTAATGGGAGCCCCATACTGGACTTTTGATGGCGTTATCAGGGAAGAAGAACTCTCTTTCCATCAGACTCACCAATCCTGGATCTGAGGGCATTGATCCTGGCCCTCCAAGGATATAGTCCACTCAAGGAAAGCAGAGCTGAGAAAAGGGAATGATGTCATTCAAGCTCCTGGATCACCCTGAGCCTGAAGTTAAACTACTGCTGGAATTTTCAGTTATGTGAATCAATAAATCCCCTTATTTCTTTGAGTGAATTCGAGTTTGGTTTCTGTCCTCTGAAGCTACAATGGGATAGACTAATTAAATTCCTTTTCCTTCTTCCTCTCCATGGAAAGAGAGGCCAGGATGGGTTGAAAGTCAAATGGAAAGGTAGTGAATATGGAGACTGGAAGAAAAAAGCTGGAAGATTCTCCCTCCATCCCCTAGAGATAAGGAGGCAGATTTGGGAAGAATCTAAAGACCCCCAGTTGTATACCTCCTGTTGGAGGCAGAGCCTTGCCTAATCTGCATATTCTTTATATGAAAAACTTATTTTAACCCCGACATCTGTCTGGAAGCCTGAATTCTGTAAAGCTGGTACTTTTGGGCGATTCTATCTAGCCCATCTGTAGTCCTGTCACCACAAAGCCAAGACCCCAAGTAATCCTAGGCTTCTAAACCAACAGAATTAAAATTACTCTCTTAGAAATGAGTGCTGGGGGTTAAAAACCATCACACAGGAAAAGCAGAGTGAACCAAACAAAGAAACAAAAGAACTGGAGCAGACTTCGTTGTAGGACCCAAGACAAACCAAAAGGAGAAAGAGGAGAAGGTCAGGTTTGCACGTTTTGTTCATTAAAAAAATAGAATCATCTTGTACAAGCCTTGAGTTGTAAAGTTGGGAAAGGAAAAGAGGGCTCAGCAAGACAGCAGGGATAAATTTGATGGAAAATGGGAAGGTTTTCAGAAAAGGAGGAAAAGGTCTAGCATTGTGCGGACACACGCTGCCCTCCCAATGTGATTCTAGTCTTGGGGCCAATCCTGGATGAACTGGAGAAATAAGTGAAGGCTCTTGCCCTGGTTTGGTTTCCCCCAAAGCAGGGGAACAAGGATTTAAGTGCAGGCATTTTGTTTGGGAAGTGAATCCAGGATACATGGGGAAGGAATGGCTCAACAAACAGGGAAGGGAAGAAACCAAGAAAGAGAGTGCTAACACGTGGGTCACCAATGTGAGCCACCAAGTCTCCTTCCTGGTGGGGCCCTCTGAGAGAATGTACGGATCATGCCTCAGAATGTCCCACCGGGGTTGGTGAGAAAGCTGCGGTTTCTATCCACCTCTCCTGTCCCTCATTGGTTGAGGTTCCACTGGGACAACTCCCCAGCACTTCTAGCCAGCCCCACCGTCCGAAATCTCACAACCATACAATGTCCTCAGGCAGAGAAGATGCAGAAAGCCAGGGAAAGGAACAAGAACGGCTCCAGGGCAGGGGATCTGGGTGGGCACTGGCTGAGCTCCCTTAGCTGTCGAAAGTTCTCTCAGACTCTTAAATGCCCCGCCCCCCCCCACCACACACACACACAAGTGGCCCCTCTACCCACTCTCTCTCCCATCAACCACGCATCTTCTCTTAGGTCCTTTCTTTTGCATCATAGACCTCTTTGGCCAATATCAAAATTTACCCACTCTGGCAGCGTCCTGTTTGCCAAGGTGACACTATGTAACACAGCAGAGGTACAAATGTCACGCAAAGTCTTATATAGACTATCCCTAATAAATAAGACAGATAAAAACAGAGGCTGCCCTGCTCTTTGCTGATCTCCGAGGCACCCATTTACACACTTATTGTAAAACAGGAAATCAGACTGCATTGAATCTTTTATTTCAAGGGAAAAAAATGAACTTCTGGAGCATTTTAGATGGGTCAGAGGAGAAAACAAAGGCAAGAAAAGGCAAGCAAAGCATCTAAGTTCCCCAGCAAACCCAGAGCATCTAAGCTTTGACCCAGATTTCCAAAATGGCACCTTCTCTGCCAATTTGGTCCTTATGGACTCCTTGTGGGGCCAACATTTCATGGGACTTGGCTGCATTTGCTCAGCCATGAGCATGTGCCTGGCAGTAGCAATAATCATCTCATTTAATCTTTTTTTTTAATTAGAGAAGTTGTAGCTTTACAGAAAAATCATGCAGAAAATACAGAGTTACCATATCATACCCCCCCAAAAAACATATACCATCTCCCCACATCTATTGTTAACACTTTGCATTAGTGTGGTAACTTTGTTACACTTGATGAAACTGTATGATTATAATTATACTGTTAACTAAAGTTCATAGTATACACTAAGTGTCCCCGTTTGTGTTGTATCATCCTATGTCTTTTTTTAAAAAAAAAAACTTTTTATTCCAGTAACATATATACAACCTAACATTTCTCCTTTTGACCACATTCAAATATATAATTCAGTGATGTTAATTGCATTCACAATGTTGTGCTACCATCACCACCATCCATGACCAAATTTTTCCATCACATCAAAGAGAAACTCTGTACCAATTAAGCATTAACTCCCCATTTCCTACCCCCATTCTGGCTCCTGGTAACCTGTATTCTAATTTATGACTATGAATCTGCTTATTATATTTATTTCATATCAGTGAGATCATAAAATAGTTATCTTTTTGTCTCTGGCTTATTTTGCTCAACATGATGTCTTCAAGGTTCATCCATGTTGTTGGATGTACCAGAACTTCGTTCCTTTTTATGACCAAATGATATTCCATTGTATGTATATACCACATTTTGTTTCTCTTTTCATCTGCTGAAGGACACTTGGGCTGCTTTCACCCTTTGGCTAACAAACAGCTCTTAAGGTAGGTGGTGATCCCATTTTACAGATGAGGAGACTGACACTCAGTGCTTCCTAGTAACTTGACCAAGGGCCAGCTGACAGCTGAGTCAGGACTCCAACACAGACCAACTTGTCTCCAAAGTCTTCGCTCTTACCACCGCATCACTTATGGAGAGTGGAACATCCCATTTCTGGGGAATGTGGTGCCTTCAAAATCTCATCTTCAGCAGTGTCCTCTCCCCAACATCTTTCAAATTTTATGAGTTAATGTCTTTGCTTCATTTGAGAATTGTCTCCACTCTATAGACATCAAGCTCAGGGAGGTTTCAACTTGTTCTAGGCCCTCCATGTGGTAGGTGGAGGAGCCAGGCCAAGCTGCTTCTCTTTTCCTTGTGTGTTCTATGTGGTAGATGGTCATGAAAGATGGCTGCCAACAATTCCTCCCCTCCCTTATGCTCTCATGGCTCCTCCCATTGATAGGTGGATCCTATGTCCCCTTCTCTTGACTCTGCACTGGCCTGTGACTTGCTTTGATTGGTAGAATGCAACAGAAGTGACACTGCGTCAATTCCAGGCCTAACCCTTGAGTGGCCTGGTGCTTCTGCTTTTGCTGTCTTGGAACCAGGCTGCCATTTTGTAAGGAAGTCCAAGCCATCCTGGTAGAGAGAAGAAGCCACGTGGTGAGGCCCTGGAGGAGGACATGCCATGTGGAGAGACCACGTGGAGGAGCAGCAAGGCCCCATACATGAGCAAGGCTGTATTGGACCTTCCAGCCCGGCCTGGAGGAAGGCATGAGCAGTCACCACTGATGTGCCAAGGAGAAGAATCTCCTGGTCAACTCACAGAATGGTGAGAAATAAATTCTTTTTACATTTAAAAGTTTGCTTTGATTTAATATTAAATTGCTTTCAGCCCTCGTATTTTGAGGTGGTTTATTACACAACAGTAGATAACTGAAAGAGTTTCCCTGTCTTTTTTTCATTATAAAATTAACTTCTTGTGACAAATGGTCCATTCTGAAAATTTCTCAAAACTAGGAAAAACTGGGCGATGTTTTTTCTGGACCAATGACA
This sequence comes from Choloepus didactylus, assembly GCF_015220235.1. Lineage (NCBI taxonomy): Eukaryota > Metazoa > Chordata > Mammalia > Pilosa > Megalonychidae > Choloepus > Choloepus didactylus. Next base: position 12,518,677 of record NC_051325.1, on the reverse strand, counting down.
GACATCAGAGTTGGAAACAGGAAAAGCCCAATTTTAGACTCTCACCTTCTTCCATCATCAATATAACTCCCTGCAGCCCCTTCTAGCAAGATGTTTTTGGAATTAGTAGTAGCCGCCCAACTTGTAGCCAGATTTCAATGCAGATTATTCTACTTTTGGTGGGTTAGGACACAGCCTACATTCTACTTTAGGAAACATTTTTGTTTTCCTACAGTATCAGTTTATCATGTGAGATTATGCTTCCATGGTTGTCACTATGTTAAATAATGAGAAGAGAAAGGATTGTCTGGAGACATCATACAAAGATCTAGATGTGGTTTTTGCTTTGCTAAGGGCTATATTTAAGGCCCCAGCAAAGTCATGTACCCAAATAGATGCCTCGTGGATGAAAACTCTCTGGAAGGTGGGCCTGGAACCCTGTTCTTTTCTCAGAATGTGGATTGCTGATCTCTCTGTGTCCATTTTCTCTTTGGGGATTCACCTCTGTCTCTATGTCTTTAGCACAAATGCTGGACCATGGTTGAGTGCCTGAAGCTGACTTTGATGAGGGGTTGGAGGACAGAGCCTGGCAACAGCATTTCTCTGGCATTGCGTTCTCTACGCATTGGCTTCTGTATGGCCATTTCTCAGCCTTGAAAGCCTCTTGGTAACATGGATATCAAAGCACCAGACCCTCTATTCCCCTAGGAGCCTATAGATGGTGGTGATGTGCAGGCTAAGAGGCATATGCTAGGGCCGAGGGCTATTCCAGTTGCCCAATTACTAGAAGCAGCAATGTTTACATTTAAGCCAAGACTGCATTTCGAGAAGCATCTTAAAGTCTGCATGCACTTGGTGCAGACACTTACTTCCCAAAACATCCCATCTGAGCACATATTTCACTTTCTAAGGATCTTTCATTTCCCTTACCTCAAATATCATTCTATCTTCTGGGCCCCATGTTCTCAGGGATATGACTACATCTGTGCACCCACATCCTGGGGTTACCCAGGATGTGCCAGGCATGCTCCCTGCCCAGTCAGGGGCTGGCTTTCCATGGGGCATGTGGCCCAGCCCAGAAAGAGAGGCAGAGGGAGGCAGATGTGCAAACAGCTGGGCTTGCAGACTGGACACATGGTAGTGGCTGCCAGAGTATTTGTGGGCTGGGAAGGATGAGGGAGACGTGACTCCAAAGCCGAAGGAGGCAGGGATTATTGAGTCTGGGAAGGGTCTGGAAGAAGAAATCTGTCTTGTTGAGGAGGTATACTAGGAGGCAGGAGGAAGGGAAAGCATCCATGCAATGACTTTAATTCAATCCAGCTGAGGAGAAGGGGCTTCAGGCCAAGAGGATGTTGGTGGAGATGGTGAGGGGTGTCTGCAAGGCTCTCACACATTAAAAAGTGTTCTGTCAGGCAGCTGTTTTAGTGGTGATGATTTGGAAGTCATTCAAAAATCAGATCCAGAAGCACTGACAGCCCCACGTTCCTGCTTCTGAAAAAATGCCTTTTGGCCCTCCAGAGCCTTATAGACTAAGGTGTTCACCAGTAAATGTAGCACCCCAAAAGCTATATCCTGCAGCCCCCCCCCCAATCATAGCAGGCGCTCTGTAAATATTACATTATTTGGGGTGATTTTCCCAGATACACTGTGAAGAAAACCCATTTGGTCCAAAAGGACTCATGATGCCCTCATTTGGGGAAAATGATTTTTGCTTTTTACTATTCATACCCTTCTCTCCAGCCAAGATACCTTTTGGTTGCCTTCCAAATATGGAAGCTCTCACTACTTCAGACAACCCCTATTAACTTGTTTTGTGTATAGATGTGATGATTTTACCAGAGGTTGGACGAGAATTTATCTTTGCAGCCTCCATAAAAGACTATGGCGTGAGGCAGATTCAGAGAGCAACTTGCAGGATTTAACATAAAACTGATGATGAAGACCCCCGAAGCGTCAATTCAATGTACTCATGCATAGCGGATGTGATTATTTGTTTAGCGTTTAATTGCTTTGCTTGTTTGCTTTGGACAAGTCTTGCCCTCCAACTGGATTTTGGAAGACTTAAGGTCAGGGACAGGTTGTGTGCTGAGTCGACTGGTGGCACAGATGCCATGCCATTAATGCTTCTTGGGTGACAAGTCACAGGCCCTGCCATCCCCTTCAAGTCACCCAACAGAATGGTTAGGGAGCCAGAACTCCAGCTCCTCAAAACTGAGGTTGGAATCCCTGCTCCACTGCTTAGCCATGTGGCTTTCTAGAAATTAAATTTTCTGTGCCTCTGTTTCCTCACCTGTACACAGGTAATAATGGTACCTACTCACAGGGTTATTGAGAAGATCAGCTGAGAGAATGTTGTTAATGTGCTGTGCTAGGTTGAAACTGTTATGTACCCCAGGAAAGGCCATGTTCTTTTAATCCACTCTCGTGGATGCAGACTCATTGTCCGGGGGACCTTTTGATTAAGTTGTTTCCATGGAGATGTGACCCACCCAACTGTGGGTGAAACCTTTTGATTAGATTATTTCCATGGAGTGTGGACCCTGCCCACTCAGGGTGGGTCTTAATTAGATCACTGGAGTCCTTAAGAGAGCTGAGAGCCCACACAGACCCAGGCTCTTGGAGATGCAGACAGAAGGATGTTTGGAGATGCTAAGCTAAGAGATGAAGCCCAGAGTTTACCCCAGAGAAGCTAAGAGAGGACTCCCAGATGCTTAGAGACAAATTCCCTGGGAGAATAAGCAAGGATGCACAGGAGCTGAGAGAGAGAAGCTAAGAGAGACAGAAGCCGAGAGACATTTTGGAGAAAGCCATTTTGAAACACAACCCAGGAACAAAGGACCAGCAGATGCCAGCCATGTGCCTTCACAGCTGACAGAGGTGTTCCGAACACCATCGACCTTTCTTCAGTGAAGGTATCCTCTTGTGGATGCCTTAGTTTGGACACTTCTATGGCCTTAGAACTGTAAATTCATATTTTATAAATACCCCTTATAAAAGCCAATCCATTTCTGGTACTTGATATAATGGCAGCTTTAGCAAACTGGAACATGTGCTTAGCCCAGTGCTGGAGTTGAGGTGTCACCTGTTGGTACCTGGCAGGACACCCCATGGCTCTCTGCTCAACAGTATCTTTTTGTTAGGAACAGGTTGGAAGTGGTAATACAAGCACATTTTGTTTTCAAAACAATTTCTACATCTAAACTTTTTATAAGTTCTGACCAGCCTTTCTATCAATCAATTGACTTTTTTGATCTCATAACAAATGCTTTTTTTCAAAATTCAGCTTATTAATAAGTCAGCTTGTGCAAAATCAGCCTAGGAGTCAGTTCAATGGATAATGAAGTGCAAAAAGTGCAGGTCAATGAAGTTTTTGTTAATATGCCACAATGGGACACATTTTTAAAAAATTTAATATTTTAGCCAGGCTACAGTGTCAGTAAGACTCCAAATTATTGTCTAATGAGCCATTGTCTTTTAACTACACAGGAATGGATGAGACGAGAAAAAACACTGGCCCAGATGGTGTCACATGGAATAAGTTACTTTGAGATTCTCATGTCAAGCAACACTATCAAACATACCAATAGACTTTATACTTCTCCATTTGTGGCATTTTTTCTCCTACTAACAGTTCTGTGGTGAGAATGTGAATGTCAGACATATACATATCCAGATACCACTCCCTCCCCTAAAATTGGAAGAACATGGTTTTTCTTTCTCCTCTTCCTCTCCAGCCCAGCTTTATAGTGACTTGAAAACTCCTGGCCTTAAACCTGTCACACAGTGCTGTCATGTGCTATTCCATCAGCATTGTGCTTTTTGTGTTAGCCAAAGCAAACAGCCTCTTGTCTACTGTGAGCATGCAAGGACAAGCTTTTTGGAGTAGGTTGGGCAAGCTCGGGGAAGGAGCTTTCAGTTCTGTGTGCATGATTTGTTGCGGTTTCCTTGTCAGTCTGGCCAAGGCAGCAGGGGAGGGGCTGAAGGAGAGAAAACAGTTCTTATCTCCTAGGAATGCAATGTTGGACCAGGAGAGATGGGGCTGAGGAGGAAGCGGGGAGAAGGACAGTGGTAAGTGAGACTTCTTGGAACCTAACTGGGCACCAAGAATCTGGGATTGACTTCTAAGAACCCTGGGAGTAAAGCAAACTCATTTTATGCACACCCATGATGCCTGGTGTGAGGTCTCCACTCGGCTTGCCTGAGAATACGGGAATAATTTACCTTTTGGGGATGCTGTGCTTAAGCCCACTGGGATTGTTTTTCTGGGGTGCACTGTGGTTGCGTTTAGATTTCTGGTGTGGGAGTAGCTAAGCCAGAGACCTGTGAGATGTCATCGTTTCTTTCCCCTCTCTCCCACCTGCTAACGTTGATTGGTCACCTCCTAACTGTCCTGCAAACCCTTCCCTCTGCTCCATTCTGACTGCCTCGGTCAAGGCTGGCTCATATCCTCCCTTGCCTGGATTGTTGGAATGTATTTGGTTCAATGTGTCTGCTTCTCACATTCTCTCTCCAACTCGTTGTCCCTCTTGGAATCACAACCATCTTTCCAACAAGAAATTGGAACAAGTCGCTGTTATATGGTCATCATCCCTCAGTGGGCATCCATTGCTGTACAGGATGTGCACCAGCTCCCTAGCACAGCATGAGGCCCTTCACCCTCCGTCTGCCCTGCCCAGTTCTCCAACTGCACTTCCCCTGCTCCACTCTACACTCCCACTCTCCAGCCTTGTGGGGCTTAACCAACGAGCCCACCCTTCAGCTTCTCCACCTGTGCTATTTCCAAGGATACACACTGGCTCTCTGTCCCATGTTGTGCTGTGACAAACTCCTGCTTACAAAACCGAACACAGAAAGCACTTATGCTAACCCTTCTCTGATCCCAGTCCACTTCAAGCCCAACACACAAATGGTAGTGTTTGGGGCTCTGTGTCTCTTGTACAGGCGCTTACATGTCACGATTGCATTATCATTGGCTTGTATGTGGGACCTCCTAACTGTGAGCTCCTGGAGGGGAGGTTCTGGCAAGTCTGGTTCTGTCTCTCTCTTGCCTAGGATAGAGCTTGGCATACAAGAAGCCCTCAGTGAAAGTTCTGTGACAGAATAGCATCTGTTTTGTTCACCACCATATCCCAGCACTGCCCTGGCACCAAGTAGGTGATCCATGGATAATTACTGAATGAAAGAATGAGTGAACTTGCTGCATGTTCTGGTTTCCTAAAGCTGTCATTATGCAAAATACCAGAAATGGACTGGCTTTTATAAAGGAGATTTACTAGGTTGCAAATTTATAGTTCTGTGTCCAAACTAAGGCATCAACAAGAGGATACTGTCCCTGAAGAAAGGCCGATGGCATCTGGAACACCTGTCAGCTGGAAAGGCATGTGGCTGGTGTCTGCTGGTCCTTTGCTCCTGGGTTCTGGTTTCAAAATGGCTTTCTTGAAAATGTCTCTGGGCTTGTCTCTCTTAGCTTCTTCAGCTCCTGTGCATCTAAGCATCTGGGGGTCCTCTGTTAGCTTCTCTCTCTTAGCTCCTGGGCATTCTTGCTTGTTCTCCCAGAGTGTTTCTAAGCATCTGGGGGTCCTCTCTTGGCTTCTCTTGGGCAAACTCTGGGCTTCATGTCTTAGCTTAGCATCTCCAGATGTCCTTCTCTCTGTCTCTCCAAGCATCTCCAAGCATCAGCCTCTGTGTTAGTTCTCAAGCTCTCTTAAATACTCCAGTGAACTAATCAAGACCCACCCTGAGTGGGTGGGGTTGGCACCTCCATGGAAATAATTTAATCAAAGGTCTCACCCACAGTTGGGTTGAGTCACATCTCCATGGAAACAATCAAGAGGTTCCACCCTAAACAAAAGACTAATAAATCTGCCCCCACAAGATTGCATTAAAGAACATGATTTTCTGGGAGTTAAAATATATCCAAACCGGCACACTGTGTTACCTTTTTGGAGCTCTAGCTTCAGGAAATGACTCTCCAGAACCTATATATCTGTGCTCCGGGTCCTTTCTCTCCCAGGTTGATGAGTTGTTCTCATTCTTTTTTCCTTCATCCTCCATGCATGTATAGGATACTGTGAGGTTCTCTTCTGGGCACTGGGGAACATTCTTGTGTTCTACAGGTCCAGTTCTCTACTGTGGCAACGTTGCACCTTACCCATCCTTTTTCTTTCTTCTCAAAACTTACCTTTGTTAATGTCCCATTCCCTCTGGGCTACAGTCCCTTCTTTATTGACAATAGCAGCTGGTGGAAGATTTGCATAAACGGGTTCTTGTTAACATATTTCCAATTTTAAAAGTCAGTCTTTCAGAGCTTGGTAATGCCTTAATCCAGTTAAAATGTGTCTGTGTCCAGAGAGCAAGTGAGGACGAGATGATAATACAGATTCCAGGCACTTGAACTCATGAAGGCAGGATGCTAGCACGTCATGGTACTCCGGAGTCTTGCTCAGTCCCTGAAGTAGAGTTAAACGAACAAACATTTAAATTAGGGTGGCAGAAACAGGAGGCTATTTTTTGGTTACATAGGCCTTGAAATAGCCCAGAATTCCCACCCTTTAGGGACTCCTGTTGTTATGTAGATCCAGGCATCCGGAGAGGCCAGAAATTCATAAAAGCTGGTGTTGATAATGTTCTTTGCAAACTTTTTTTGTTTTAACTAAGAGATATACATTATTATATGTCAGTGGTTCTCAAATGGAGTGTGTGTGCATATATATATATATATATATATATATATACCTTGAGATCCTTCATTACCAAACTCACAATCAACTCACATTGCCAGCCCCAAGCAGAGACAGTTTTCTTCCATCTCTGCTTGCAAATTGACAAGTTCTAGTTTGCAGAGCTTTGCCAAAAGAGGCAAGAAGTAAACAATGCATACCAACATTCGAATTTTTGCTTCCCAACTTTTCCCCTGGGCCTGTGGATCAACCTTGCAAACATCTCTAATGACAGTTTTTCCGAATGTCTTGCCATAGCATAACAAAATTCACCAGCTTTATAGTTCTCAGTGTCCATGTCTTTGCCTACTGCTGCCAATCTCACACTTACATGTACTGTGATGGTCAATTTCAGGTGTCTACTTGGCTAGGTTAGGGCGTCAAGTTGTTTGGTTAAATAAGCACTGGCCTAATTGTTATTGTGAGGGTATTTGGATTTATACTTACAATCAGTTGATTGCATCTACAGTCAACAAAGGAGATTACCCTCAGCAATCTGGGGAGTCTTCTGATCCCATCAGTTGGAGGTTTTAAAAGCCAGAACCTAGGATTTTGGGAATCAGAAAGAAGAATTCCTGCCTCAACTTTAGTTAGCCAGCTTCCCCTGGGGAATTTGGATTCAACATCAGTATCACCTTTATCGTAGTTTCTAGCTTGTATCCTGCCTTACAGAATTTGGATTTGCTAGCCAAATTAGTCGAGTGAGCCAATATACACATGCATATATATAATATATATGTAGTTTATATAATTTATATATCTTGTTGATTCTATTTCTCTGGAGAACCCTGACTGATACACGTGCCAAACGATTTCAGGCAGAATTTGCAGAAAACGGAAACCACTCCAGCTATTTTAAGAAGAAAGAGGTTTTACCCAGAGAATTTGGTGGTTACATAATTGTTGGGAGGAGTGGAGATTGGCTGGTTCCCTGGGAGCGACCCCTGGGCTGGTGACCCAGAGCTAGCCGGTGAGGGGAGCTGCTCCTTCTGCTCCCCTCAGGATGTGGGGCTGCCCTGGCCCTTCCTTGGCCATGGTGCAGAGGCTGGGAGGTCACCGCTGCCACTGCCACAACCATCTCTTGACTTTCATGGCACTGGCAGCCAGATTCTGGAATGTTCTGTTTCAGAAAAACCCAGTGTCTCTACAGCCTTTCTTGCCAGGAGCATTGCCAGGCAGGAGGACCACAACTTCCACCCCATTCTGTCTGCTAGCTGTCACTTGAGTGCATCCAGCTGGTGAAACGGATTCACATGTGGTATCCAATTCACATCCCAGGAGGGGCAGGGAGAGGTAGCTGTGAGTTTAGCTAAAAATATGGCCTCTATGGAGAAAGAGAAACCAGATATCAAGGCAAATGGTGCTACAGAGGAAACAGTCAATAAATCGCTTGGGCAACTGTTTAGCTCATTGGACAGAAAATATATATCTTCATCTCACACTGACTACAATAGAAATTCCACATGAATTTAAGAGCTGAATGTAAAATGAAAATAAATGACTGAAAAACTAGAAACAATTGGAGGTGAATGTTTGTTTAATTTCCAAAGGGGAAAAGACACTCAAAGGATAAAACCAATAAGAAATTCATAAAGAAAAAGAATATTAGATTTTCTAAATATGATTAAAACTCCTTTAATTCTAGAAAGGAAATATAAACAAATCAAAAATGTTGATAAGACACTGAAAAATTTACATCATATTTGACAAAGGATTAATCCTTATAGTCTCATATAATTCAATAAAAATCACCATTCCCATCTCCAATTCATGGACAAAGGACAAAATATGATAACCCACTGGAGAAAAACCACAGAGATTTAATAAACATTTTATACTATTCAGCCTCATTGGTAAACAAAATAATACAAATTAAAATTAAAAATCAAATAGCATTTTCGGCTGCCAAACTATCATGAGAATTGCTAGGACTGGTGAAAGAGTGCAAATTTATCCAAGTTTTCAAAGCCTTTTAAGTGGTGTGTACCAAAAAATGTTCATACTCTTTAAAAGGGTAATTTTGCTTCTAGGAACATAGCCTATGAAATGTTTTCCTAACTGTAGGAAATGTTTTGTGAATAATTATGTTCATTTCAGCACTATAAATTGGCAATAACCTAATGTTGGACAATAGGGAAATAGTTTGGAAAACTACATTTCATCATGTTAGAGAAAAAAGCTGGAAATAAAATTGAAAACTGTGTAGGATCACAATTAACTACAAAGTGCACATAGAAATATGCCAACATGGTTATAGTTGTTGACTCTCGGTGGTAACATTTTTGACTATGTTTTTCTCTTTTGTACGTTACTTCCCAAATTGTCTATAATGAACTGCATTACTTTTGTAATGAAGAAATAATCTAATAGTTTTGTGTCATAAGAAAAATTCTTAGGACAACAGCTGGCTGTATCTCAAAGGGAACTATTTATGTTGATCCCCTTATGGAGAATAAAGTAAAAAGAATCTTAATTATCAAATTGAAATGCTTTGGAGAAAAAGAGGAAACCCAGATAAAATGAGAGGATGTGCACTTCTCCTATTTCAAGAGACCTGGCTTCTCGCTTTTCTAGAATTATCTGGAGGCTCTAGACTTGGTTGTTTAGCCTCAAATATGTGACCTTATTTGTTTGTGGTTCATATTCATGCAATAAATATTTATTGAGCTCCTACTCTGTGTCTTGCACAGGGAAAAAGGAGAGCTTATTAATAATGGCTACTGTTTATAGAATGTCTATATGGAAGCTGGGGTGACACAGCTCCATAGAGTGACGGCCACAATTCCCTCTTTACAAAGGCGGTAGTGAAAGGCCAGAGAGGACCTTGCTCTGGATCATAGCTTCTAGGCAGTGGACTTGGTCTTTAACTCTGTCCCTTGTCTTTTGACTGCACTGGGCCATGCTGTTTTTAAAGCAGTGAAGTGACTACATTCCATCTGGGTAAATAGATACATCCCACCATGACAGATTATGCCTCAGCCTTGGCTGTGTTCTCTCCTCTGCTTGTTATCTTTGAGTTGCATCCTCTCCCGCCTTCGCAGTACAAATATGCCAACTCAACAAAAAACACCCAGGTCTCCAAGAGGGGCCCGAAACAGGCAGCTTTCATCATGAGGCACGCTGGTCCGACAGGTTTGCTTTGGTGACCAGATCCTATCTGGGTCTTGAACCTCCTGGGGGAGAGCTGTCGACAGAAAGGTGTGGAGGGGTAGCATATTTGTTGGTGAAGTCACTGAGAGCGTCTGCGGCAACCCAGTTTCTGTGAGATAGTCAGACACACACCTTTAGCTGATCTCTACACAAGGCAACTGATAGGCCTAACCTTTCGCCTCTGCGTCTGGTTAATCAGACCAAAAATCACTAAGGCAGTAAAACATTTTGGAGAAACTCAAAGAATTCAGTTCTCAGGTGCCTCATCTGCAAAATTTGCATGATGCACCAAAACTAAATAATTTCTACGGTTTCACCCAGCTCAAAGAGCTCATGATCTTGTTGACATAAGACTTGGAAAAATACTCATGATTTAATGGTAAGTGAAGACCTATGACATAAAACTGTATTTCCAGGACCATGCCAAATTTATTTAAAATACATTATATTTGCATTGGAAAAAGGCAGGAAAGAATTCTTAAAAATACTTTCTTGTGTGACTGCTGTTGATTTAAATCTTTTTATAGCTCCCATGGGTCTGCATGAAGAGTATTGAATAATAATGAACAATATCCTCAGCAGCATCTTAGAGTAAAAAAAATTATGCTGATGTAGCATTGAAAGATGGATTCCAATCCAGTTTTCCAGGGAAACCCACAGCATTACATACATACTACATACTAAATACTGTATACCTATTAGATATTACACACATACTACATATATACTACATACATACAGTGCTACATACATACTGCATACTACTGCTACAGCTTTCAAGACTATTGGACTTAGAGGATGTGAGCTGTGAGCAGTCTACCAGGATCTGCAGTGACAATAAAACTCCAGCTTATATCAAATACAATTAAATAAGAAAGAGATATATTTGCATGAATAGTTATGGGAAAATGTCCAAGAGATATTGAGTAAAAAAACTAAGTTGCAAAACAGTGTGCATAGTTTTATTCCATTTATGTAAAAATTATGTTAGTATATTCTTGGAAAAAAATCTGGAAAAATATCTATACCCTTTCCCTTTTGGTTACCTTTCACGTTCTAAGTCATACATTTCTCAAGTGTCTGATTCCTTAATGCATTATTTTCTAATCAGAAAAAAGAGAAAACATTTATCATGCATGCTTTCCCTGTACACTCCTGATGTTTCAGCTACACAATAATATTAAATTTATTTAACACTTTCTAAATGCAAAACACCATACAGCGCTTTACATGTATTATTTCATTCTCACAGAGGAGGTAGAAAGATTGTCCCCATTTTAAAAGCAAGGAAAATGAGGCTTGGGCAGCTTAAATATTGATCCTAAGCTTTACTGATTCATTCATTCCATACTTACTCTTTCATTCAGTGAATATTTATTGGTCGCCAGTCACTGTTGTGTGAGCTGTGGATACGGTGAGGAGGACACACATAAGCCAGCAGATAAATAAATATTGTAGTTCAGGGAGTGATATGTGCCATAAGGAAAAATGAAGCCGAGGAAGGGGATCAAAAATAATGAGAGTTCGGGGGTGTATTCAGATACTGGTGGTTGCCTAATCTATGTCCATTCCTCGACTTCGTCCTAAGCTTATAAAACCTGAATTCTGTTAAGATGGCAAATGGCTCATAGAGATAAGTCTCCATTTCCCAGAGGCAATACCTCCTGGGTGTCTTTCTCTGAACAGCAACCAGAGTTGTCTTTATTTGTTTAACAACAAGAATAACAAAGCCATTACCTATGAACACAAATAATGTATTTTTATGAAAAGAACTAGTTTTTGAAACAAAAAGTTATTAAGTAGAGGAGTGGCATTGTTACACATTTTTACAAATCTCTTTATGCCTGACTTAATAGAAGACAGCTGGATTCCAATAACTGCTTCTGCCTTCACTCTGTTGCAATATCACATGTCCTGTCGCCTCTGGGAAGCTCCACCATATGCTTGTGAAAGAATGAGACTGAAAAAGCAAATAGCATTTTAATATTACTGTGAAAACTGTTTTGACCATATGAACCTCCTAAGGGTCCCCAGACCACACTTTGAGAACCACTGGGCACTGGAGAGATTGTAAGATTGCTGGGCAGAAGCTGCACTCAACTTCCAGTTTGACTCCAAAGTCCATGGAAGGTACTACAGCTGTGATGCTGGGTTGACATACAGCAGCCCCAAATAAAGGAACTTGGTCTTTAACTTAGTCTGTAAATTAATGGTGATGTGCTGAAACTGGTTCAAAGATCTGAGGATCAAGAATGTCAAGATGGGAACCACTTAGCCAGCAGATAGTTTAAAGGCTAAAAGTGACCAGCAGTTTCTATGATCAGAACTAAAGAACTCTGAAGGTTGGGGACAGCATTTAATCAGACAGTGCTCATTGGGGCTTATATTGACCTTTGTGTTTCCAACTACAATTTTCTGATTTCTTTTGGCTCTGTTCCACTGAACCATTCTTGGACTATCCACTGGGTATTGGAACATCCCCATGGCAGAGGCTTGCCGGGGAGGCTGCTTACTGCTCACATGTTCTAGGCAACAGAGAAATACTTTCTGAGTGGTTGGCTCTAAGGAGGCAAAGGCATGGGGGGCACATCCCACTTCTTCAAAGGGTCCCTTTGCATTCACCAGACCCTTATTGCAAAGTGAAGGGCAGCAAGTGATTGAAGGAGATGACGAGGAGGGCTTTGGTTTTCTGTCGTCTTTGTTATTGTAACCATCCAATATGGTGCCCAACAGGTACCTTCTCCAGCCTCAAGCTCCATCTAAGTGGATCAACAATGTCCTTAATGTTTAGATCTGGGGTCACAAGGCAGCTGGAGATGTCCTTACCTGCTCACCTTGCACTCAAACAGGATGGATGTTGACAAACTCTCAATCTCCGTGTCCTGAAAGCAATCAAGTCTCCCTCCTCTAACCATGGACTTCATTGTTATTGGCATACTTCTGCTTCCCATTCTCCTGGAAAGCAGTGACCACAGTTTTTAGCCTAAGAAAGGAGAAGCTGTTAAGAATATGGATTTGGGGTGGTGGAATAAAACTGCAGTGAGAGTAGTCTAGCTCTACTCTTCATGCAATACAGAGCCAAGAGTCATCCACAAACAGTGGAACTAATTGCAATGGCATGTTCACCCCTGACCCTCTCTCCTATTTGCTCACCAATCCTACTTTTCTTCACTGATTCAGTTCTGGGCGTTGACTCCTTGAGCCAGGCCAGTGACCTCAAAGAACTTGAGTTGCTTCTGTTATTCTTTTGATCAAAACTCTTTTTTCCCCCTTCTCCAAGCTGTTTCTTATATATGGTTGGCAATACCTAAAGGGGATGAAATTGCTTCTCACCAGTTCACAGGTCAATTAGTCAGAGAGTTACGGGTTATATGAGAATGTTTGTTTATCAAGAGCTTGTTTAAGATACCACTTCTTGCAGAAAATCTCACCCGAGTCACCTTCAGGCTCCGGTAAGAAGTTCCTGGCCACTTTCTGTCCTTGGCCAAGGAGACCCTGACACAGACTAGGAAAATGACTATTTTTTCCCATGAAAAGTGAGAACAGCTCCAACTTAGGTCATCTGGGCAGAACAGAATTTTGTTTGTGCCAGTATGTTACACTAGCCTCCATATTCTCCATTTCTCTTGATAACTGTGTAAAGCTCAAGAGTATTTTTATTTCTTTTGTAATAATCCCTCAGCCTGTTGAATCTGGTTAGTAAATTATGTAAACCATTTAAAGATAAATAGTGAGCATCTTTTCATGTTGATAAGTAACAGTCTTATCACTATTACTACCTGACATTTTTAAGCATTTTATGTCGAATCCTCTGCTAAGCATTTTCTAACACTGTCTCATTGAATCCTTGCCACAACCCTATGAAGGCATCACAATTGTCTTTCATCCTATGGATTAGGAAACCGAGGCAGAGAGAGACATTAGCCAGCTTGCTTAGATGCACAGCTTGGGAGAGGAAGAGGTAGAATTTGAAGCTGGGCGGTGTGATCCTGGAGCTTGCACTTTGAAAAATTTTTAATAAAAATTTTTCTGAGTTTGCACTTTTGATCACTAATATTTTGACTGCCCCCCAAAACCGGCTCCCCCACCGAAAAATATACCGAATCCTTTTTTATGATTGCATTGTAGTTTGTTTAAGATGTTCCATAATATATTGAACTGATGTAATGTTGCACACTTCAGTTGGTTTCAGTTTCCATCACCACAAATAATATTGCAATGCATTGTTGAAACCAGTGTCCTTGTAGTGAAATCTCTGCACACCATCCACAGTCATTTCCTTGGGACAGATTCATAAGCATAGCTTTCCTGGGTTCATGCGGATATGAGTTTCTCTGGCCTTGATGCATCTCGCCAAACTATTCTCCAGATAAATAGTACACCTGCATTAAATAAAAGTGTCTTTTGCCCACCCCCCACCCCCCATCAACACTGGGTCTCATTCATTTTTAAGTGTTGCCAATATGACAGGAAAATAATGCTATCTCTTTGGCTTTATTTATTCACTTTTTAATTTTTATTGAAAGTTTTCCAAAATTTACAAACACTCTATACCCATCAAGCAACAACTCCCTTTTTCCCCCTGCCTTCATCCTCTGGTCATCTCTGTTACACTTTCTGTCTCTATGAATTTGCTATTTCTAGATATTTCTTATAAGTGACATCATAGAGTATTTATCTTTATCTACCTTGCTTATTTTCACTCAGCATAATGTTTTCAAGGCACATCCATGCTGCAGCATGTCTTAGCACTTCATTCCTTCTTATGGCTAAATAATATTCCATTGCAGGTATACTGTTTCTTCATTTATCTGTTGGTGGACACTTGGGTAGTTTCTACATTTTGGCTGTTGTGACTAATGCTTCTATTTACAGTTGTGCTGGTTTGAATGTATTATGTCCCCTAGAAAAAGCCATATTCTTTGATGCAGTCTTGTGGGGCAGACGTTTTGGTGCTGATTAGATTTGCATAGAAATGTGCCCCACCCAACTACAAGTGGTAACTCTGATGAGATATTTCCATGGAGGCGTGGCCCCACCCATTCAGGGTAGGCCTTGATCAGAGGAGCCATATAAATGAGCTGATGGGCAGAGGGAACTCAGTGCAGCTCTGAGAGGAGCTACAAGCAAGAGGGACACTTTGAAGAAAGCACAGGAGCTGCAGATGAGAGACAGTTTGAAGATGGCCGTTGAAAGCAGACTCTTGCTCTGGAGAAGCTGAGAGAGGACACATACCCCAAGTGCAACTAAGAGTGACATTTTTGAGGAACTGCAGCCTAGAGAGGAACGTTCTGGGAGAAAGCCGTTTTGAAACCAGAACTTTGGAGCAGATGCCAGCCATGTGCTTTCCCAGCTAACAGAGGTTTTCCGGACACTATTGGCCATCCTCCAGTGAAGGCACCTGATTGCTGATTTGTTACCTTGGACACTTTATGGCCTTAAGACTGTAACTTTGTAACCAAATAAACCCCCTTTTATAAAAGCCAATGCATCTCTGGTGTTTTGCATTCCAGCAGCATTAGCAAACCAGAACACCAGTGCACAAGCATTTGTTCAAGTCCCTGCTTCCTATTTCTTTGGGTGTATCCTTAAAAGTGGAATTGCTGGGTCACATAGTAATTCTATATTTAACTTGTTGAGGAATTGCCATATGCTTTCTACAGTGGCTGCATCATTTCACATTCTCACGATTGTTGATTTAATTGTGAGTTAGAATATTTTCTTTGCACTTGTGCTGTATTCCTCAGGAGTATTTTCTGCTAGTATTCTTTGCCCACTGAGAAATTTGTCTTTTTCTTCTAGATTTCAGAGCTTTGTACATATGTCTTACATTATGGAAATTAATAAATCTAGAAAGTAAACCCCAGAGAGAAAGGTAGACTTATTCTGTGTTTCACACAATACCTTAATCCTGTTGTTCCTCAATATTGATAATAAAAACTTAAGAAATGCTTTGTGTGCCTGGAGGGTGAAAGCACACCTATTTTAACAAAAGGTCACTTGCAAGCACTCCTCTTCTCCAAAAGAAGCTCCCACCCTCTCTTCCTGCTTTTCCATCTCAGAGGAAGAGGGGTGACACATCAGGGGAGGACCAAAGCATCTTTGTGATCAGAAATCAGCTTGAGCAGGTTACATGCTGTCTTTCTTCTATACCCATAATGAGTCAAGAGTTTCCAGGCCTGCTGTGTGAGCTTTGGATATGTTCTAGTTTGCTAATGCTGCCAGAATGTTTAACACCAGAGATGGATTGGCTTTTATAAAAGGGAGTTTATTTGGTTACACAGTTACAGTCTTAAGGCCATGAAGTGTCCAAGGTAATGCATCAACAATTGGGTACTTTCACTGGAGGATGGCCAATGGTGTCCGGAAAACCTCTGTTAGCTGGGAAGGCACGTGGCTGGCGTCTGCTCCAGAGTTCTGGTTTTAACATGGCTTTCTTACAGGATGTTCCTCGCTAGGCTTCAGCTTCTCTCCAAAATGTCACTCTCAGTTGCTCTTGGGCCATTTGTCCTCTCTTAGCTTCTCTGGAGCAAAAGTCTGCTTTCAAAGGCTGTCTCCAAAATGTCTCTGTAAGCTGAAGCTCCTCTATCAGTTCCAGTGCATTCTTCAAAGTGTCCCTCTTGGCTGTAGCAAGCTTGCTCCTTCTGTCTGAGCTTATATACTGCTCCAGTAATCAAGGCCCATGCTGAATGGGTGGGGCTACACCTCCATGAAAATTATCTCATCAGAGTTATCACCTACAGTTGGGTGGGTCACATCTCCATGGAAACACCCAAAGAATTCCAATCTAATCAGCACTGATAACATCTGCCCACACAAGATTACATCAAAGATAATGGTGTTTGGGGGGACATAATACATTCAAACTGGCACAGGATATGACTCAAATGTGGAGTATTCTTGCATATATTTGTACTTATTTTCCTTTTGTCATGATCCTTGATAATGCCACATTTCCAAGATGTGATTTCAGTGGAATTAAACTTGAACGGTTTGAAATTACACAAGTGACTGCACACAGCTTTCATTTCTCAGTGATGGGAGTCTTTTAGTGTGACAGCCCTAGGGGCATCTGGTGATGCACTGAGTGGCAGGCACGTTGGGGAGTGGTCAGCCCTGCTGGTCCCACGGCTCACCAGGGCTGGTCAAACTGGTAATGGATTCAGGGAAATCAGATCTCAGATAGGCTTCTGCTCAGCATCACTGAGTTGAGTGTGACCCATGAACCAGTGGCTCAATGCTTGAACCTTAAGCGTTTCTTAGAAGGGCGGCCTCTCCAGCCATGTTCTGGACATCCCATAGGTCACTATTATTCTTTCCATACTCTCAAGGGTCCTTTATCCCACTGGTCACAGTTTGGGTTCTTCAGGAAGCAGACTCTGAGATGGCGTTTAGCATGCAGGACATTTATTTGGAAGGGCCCTTGGGATCAATTCTTGTGGAAGGGAGGGGCAGAAAGCAGAAGAGGGCAGAGGGAGAAGGGGAATGTGTTGCAGATCCAATGACAGCATAGCTGACCCCACAGGGAGCTCTGGAGCTAGAATGCCCCTTCCTATTTGTGCTGAGTTGGTCAAGATGGCCAGGCTTTCTACTTCCAAGCAATCAGTCACCAGATGTGGGACAACCTGACAAGGCATGAGAGCAGAGCTTGTGTGAGGGGGTCTGGGCTGTAGGTCTCTCTGCCCATGGTACTCCCAGAAGCTGGGCACCAAATCTGGAAGGAGGAGCCAGGCAGCATGTCACAGTGCCCATCACATTTCCACTCCTTTCTCTCTGCCTCTTGTTGGTGCTCCTCTAGGAATAGTCTTCCTTTGGGTTTTCTCAATTTTAAAGAAATCTTTGCTGACCCCTTGCTCTCCTTTCTTCCTTCTGCCTCTGAGCATGCCTCCTCTCTGACATGATCTTAATTCCTTTCTCTCTGGTTCCTCCCTCCACTTTACTGAAAATATTCTCCCAAAGTCACCAACACCCCATCCCCGTGGTCCACCCCTCACGTCGGTTGCAGCTGTGGGAGACCATCCCTTGCGCCTGACAACCTCCCATCCAAAGTGTCTGTGTCTCCCAGCTTTGCTGCCTTGAGGTTTTCTCCAAACCAACCAGCAAACTCCCATGCCATCCCCTTCTGTCCTCAAGGAAAGTGAGGGAGGGGAGCAAGCTCAAATCTGCTTTGGTTTAGGAAAAGGAGTATCTTATTTGAAACATCTCAATATTTTATCAGTGATTAGTTATGGATTGCTTGCAACAAACCTCCAGACTGATAAAGACCCAACTGTGTGCACAGGGCTGGCAATGTAATTTGGCGGGACCAGTGCAAGATGAAACTGTGAGACCCCAACCAGAGGCTGCGAAGTTAACCAATCCTTCCCATGGGTTCCAGAAGGCCCTCTACTGTTGTTTGTGTAAAGGGTTAAAAGAAACCTGGCAGCTGACTTTTTTAATTAAGTCTCCTTGCTCTGTCTTCCCCCACCCCATATTTCTCTGGACCCTCTTTTCCCTTTGTCTCTTCAGGGCCTGTCTCTGCAGTTTATCCTCAGGTTTGTCCTAAGGGAGGTTGGGGGTGAGTTTTTCAAAGCATACTGGTCCCTGTCCAGCCCAGCCCCCTCTGACCATAAATAAGCCCTGTTGGAGGATGCAAATGTCTCCTGGTTTCAGCTCCTGTTTTTGAGTCACCGGACTCAGGACTTTCACAGGCTCCCCAACTTCCCTCTGCGTTCCCATGCACAGAAGCTGGTACCACGCAGATCCTGTAGCTGGCAGGTAGTTTATCTCCATCCACTCATGGTGAGAGTTCAAGGGGCTTCGGTTTTGCTATTCTAGCTGTGCTATGAGTTATTATGGAGGTGACTGAAGGGATTCAAAAATCATGCCACTGTCTTCCCTTGCCACCCTTCCCACCATCTTCCTATATACCCTCTCTTGACTCTGCAACCCTCAGCAACCCAGACTAAGAAAGGCCACTATACATTGTAACATTCCAGAGACACTATTATCACATACTTTAAAAGGCAAAAGGCTTGACACTCACCTGCTCACCTTATTCATTGTGCCACCCAAAGTGAGCCTCAGGGCTCTCTGAGCCTTGGTTTCTTCATCTGTAATGAGAATCACCCCTGCTCCATCACAGGATGGCTGTGAAATGAAATGATTTATTGTAGTATAAATCACATTTCAAATTGCAGAATTCACAATAAGGTATCGTCATTATTATTACCATTGAGATAGTAGCCAGTCTGCATGTTTATCCATGTTGAGAAAATACTCATGTGATAAGGGATAATATTTGTCAATATCTCTTTGGGACTTCTTCCCAATTCTGCTAAAGGTGCCCATTGGCCTCAGGGAGGACAGGAGTCATTACAACAAGAATGCTAACAGAAAGGGTCAGTGGCCAACTTTTGACATATAAAAGAAGATTTTTTGAGTCCTCAGCTAGACCATAATCTTTTTTTTTAATTGAGATATATTCACATACCATGGAGTCATACAAAACAAATCGTACATTCGATTGTTCACAGTACCATTACATAGTTGTACATTCATCACCAAAATCAATCCCTGACACCTTCATTACCACACATACAAAAATAACAAGAATAGTAATTAAAGTGAAAAAGAGCAATTAAAGTAAAAAAGAACACTGGGTGCCTTTGTTTGTTTGTTTGTTTTTTTCCTTCCCCCATTTTTCTACTCATCCATCCATAAACTAGACAAAGGGGAGTGTGGTCCATATGGCTTTCCCAATCCCATTGTCACCCCTCATAAGCTACATTTTTGTGCAATCGTCTTCAACCCAGGGTTCTGGGTTGTAGTTTGATAGTTTCAGGTATCTACTGCCAGCTATCCCAATTCATTAGAACCTAAAAAGGGTTGTCTATATTGTGCATAAGAGTGCCCACCAGAGTGACCTCTCAGCTCCTTTTGGAATCTCTCTGCCACTGAAGCTTATTTCATTTCCCCCTTTTGTAGACCATAATCTTGAAAACCAGGCTTTGGGAAGAGACAAAAGCATTTTCTAAATTTCTTTAGTTTTATTGTAAATCAGGAGTGGAAGGAATCTCAAGACATGGTATAAGGAAAGTTCATGCCAACTAGAAAGAAGATTTAAGGAATTACACATGTGTCAGCCTGGGGACACTGGGGAGAGGCAGGTGGTCAGATATGCACATGTCCTGGCTCTCCACTTCTGGGCCAAAATCCTGTAAAGGATGTGTGAGATAGATAGAAGGATTCAAGCTAAAGGCAGCGGGACTTACGCCCTTTCCCTGCTGTGAGTGCTGGGTGGTCAACTTCCAGGGCACCTTGGTAGCTACTCGAGTGCAGGGAAAGATGGCGCAGGCTTAGAAAAGAGAGGTGACCAGATAGATGAGCGGGAGTTAGCATTCCTGATCACCTCTTGATTCCTGCATAGCATGGGAGGAACCACAAGTTCTGACATGCCCAAGGGGGATGGCCACTGTTGCAGTGATCTGTATGGTATAAAACCACCACTATTTTGTCATGCTCAAGGACTCTGTGAGTCAGGGATTCAAAATGTACACAACAGGGCTAACTTGTCTCTGCTCCATTGGTGTCTGGGTCCCCAGCAAGAAAGATCCAAATTTCTGTGGAGACATCCTTACTCTCACATCTTGTGTCTGAGCTAAAATGCCTGAAAGAGTGCTGAACTGGGACTGTCTACTGAATGCCTCCATGTGAAATCTCCCTGTGGCTTTGGCTTCTTCACAACTTGGATGCCCAAGGGCAGCTTGCTTCTTACATGGCAGTTCCAGGTTTGAACAGTGTGTATCCCAGTGAAACAAGGAAGACACTCCCATGGTCTTTTATAACTTAGCTTCAGAAGCCACACGACTGCACTTTAGCCATATCTATTGGTCAAAGTAGCCCCAAATCTGCTCAGATTCAAGGGAGAAGGAGAGAGCCACCATCTCTCAATTCAAAGAGTGTCAAAGAATTTGCAGCTGTGTTTCAACAGTGCTACAAGAGCAGAGCTAAGAGTGTGGCTGGGGAATTTCCATGGCAAGGGCAAAATGACCAGTAGCTAAGAGCTACAGGCCAGGTGACCTGGCCTGAGGGCTCTGAGGTGCCAAAAAGAGTCAGGGTGGAGCAAGTCTACAAAGGAAGATAACCTGAACTTTAGAGAGTCAAGAGAACAAACCATGAGCTGTCTGGGGGCAGATGCCAGCAGAGGACACAAGCAAGTCTCCCAGGGATAAGAGACCACACAGCCACACCTCAGCCAAATCAGCCAGCCTATGCCTGGGGACCAGAACAGCTCCCCCAGCCACACCCACATATGGGTCAGCAGGAGTTGGGAGAGACCTGCCCAACAAAGCCAGGAAGATGCTCAGCAGGAAGGCAGATAGGCAGATGAAGTTTTAAAATTACTGAATATTTAACTGATTGAGATTTTTAAAAATAGAAGGTGATTAATTAAACCAAAGGAAGCTGAAATACTAACAACAATATTTCTCTGCACCAGGATGACGGTGAGAAAGAAGGGATCAGTTATAGCAAATAAAGACGCCACACTTTCTTGTACATCTGAGTGGAATAGATGTGAAACCCTGACACACCAGCAAATGGCATGTCCAAATATCTTTTCCCAAGTAGCACTTAATATAATTTTTATCCATATTCATTTTTTTAATATTCATTTTATTGAGATATATTCACATACCACGCAGTCATACAAAACAAATCATACATTCGATTGTTCACAGTACCATTACATAGTTGTACATTCATCACCAAAATCAATCCCTGACACCCTCATTACCACACACACAAAAATAACCAGAATAATAATTAAAGTGAAAAAGAGCAACTAAAGTAAAAAAGAACAATGGGCGCCCTTGTCTGTTTGTTTGTTTGTTTCCTTCCCCCACCTTTACACTCATCCATCCACAAACTAGACAAAGGGGAGTGTGATCCCCATGGCCCCCCCAATCCCACTGTCCCCCCTCATAAGCCACATCAAATTAGGTTTTTAAAATGTGCTGTTCATAAGTGTTCTCCTGATATTTCTCCCCTTGGATGGGTTTTAGCCTTGCAGATTGAAAAACATGAATAAATGCTACCAGTGCAAAATATTGCTTCCAGGTTTAATAATATGGCCATCTCTCTGAGCCATGGAGTCTCATTGCTTTTGTCTGCATCTCATATCTCCTGTGGTTTTTGCTTCATAAAGGTGATTGCTGTTATTTGATGGCTAAGGATTCATGAGTGTTGTATCTTTATTGTGGTTTCAATTTCTTTTCTTTTTTTTTTTTTTTTTGGTTTAATTTTTTTTTGTTTTTTTTTTGTTGTTGTTGTTGTTTTTCATTTTTATTGAGATTGTTCAGATACCATACAATTATCCAAAGATCCAAAGTGTACAATCACTTGCCCCTGGGTACCTTCATACAGCTGTGCATCCATCACCACACTTAATTTTTGTTCAATTTTTAGAAACTTTTCATTACTCCAGACAAGAAATAAAGTGAAAGATGAAAAAAGAAAAAAAGAAAAGGAAACTCTAAACCTCCCTTATCCATAACCAACCCCCCTCAATTGTTGACTCCTAGTATTGATATAGTACATTTGTTATTGTTTATGAAAAAATGTTGAAATACTACTAACTGTAGTATATAGTTTGTAATATGTATATAGTTCTTCCCTATATGCCCCTCTATTATTAACTTCTAATTGTATTGTCATATATTTGTTCTGGTTCATGAAGTGATTTCTAGTATTTGTACAATTGATCATGGACATTGCCCACCATAGGATTCAGTTTTATACATTTCCATCTTTTGACCTCCAACTTTCCTTCTGGTGACATATATGACTCTGAGCTTCCCCTTTCCACCTCATTCACACACCATTAGGTGCTGTTAGTTATTCTCACATCTTGCTACCAACACCCCTGTTCATTTCCAAACATTTAAGGTCATCCCTAATTGAACATTCTGCTCATACTAAGCAAGAGCATCTACATTTCTTCCACAAGGCAGGAGGGAGAGTCAAAGAAGGTAGAGAGGCAAAAGGAAGAGGAAACAAAAAAAAATGACAGTTAGGAAGCAGCAAAAGGAAAAATAACCTTAAATCAAAGTAGAATAAAGAATCAGACAATACCACCAATGTCAAGTGTCTAACATGCCTCCCCTATCCCCTCCTCTTGTCTGCATTCACCTTGGTATATCACCTTTGTTACATTAAAGGAAGCATAATACAATGATTCTATTAGTTACAGTCTCTAGTTTATGCTGATTGCATCCCTCCCCCAATGCCTCCCCATTTTTAACACCTTGCAAGGTTGACATTTGCTTGTTCTCCCTCATAAAAGAACATATTTGTACATTTTATCACAATTGTTGAATACTCTAGATTTCACCAAGTTACACAGTCCCAGTCGTTATCTTTCCTCCTTTCTTGTGGAGTCTCACATGCTCCCCATCTTTCTCTCCCAACTGTATTCATAGTTACCTTTGTTCAGTGTACTTACATTGCTACCATCTCCCAAAATTGTGTTCCAAACCACGCACTCCTGTCTTCTATCACCCTGTAGGGCTCCCTTTAGTATTTCCTGTAGGGCAGGTGTCTCGTTCACAAAGTCTCTCATTGTCTGTTTGTCAGAAAATATTTTGAGCTCTCCCTCATATTTGAAGGACAGCTTTGCTGGATACAGGATTCTTGGTTGGTGGTTTTTCTCTTTCAGTATCTTAAATATATCACACCACTTCCTTCTTGCCTCCATGGTTTCTGCTGAGAGATCCGCACATAGTCTTATTAAGCTTCCTTTGTATGTAATGGATTGCTTTTCTCTTGCTGCTTTCAGGATTCTCTCTTTGTCTTTGACATTTGATAATCTGATTATTAAGTGTCTTGGCGTAGGCCTATTCAGATCTCTTCTGTTTGGAGTACGCTGCACTTCTTGGATCTGTAATTTTATGTCTTTCATAAGAGATGGGAAATTTTCATTGATTATTTCCTCTATTATTGCTTCTGCCCCCTTTCCCTTCTCTTCTCCTTCTGGGACACCAATGATACGTACATTATTGTGCTTTGTTTCATCCTTGAGTTCCCGGAGACGTTGCTCATATTTTTTCATTCTTTGCTCCTTCTGCTCCTTTGCATGTAGGCTTTCAGGTGTTCTGTTCTCCAATTCCTGAGTGTTTTCTTCTGCCTCTTGAGATCTGCTGTTGTATGTTTCCATTGTGTCTTTCATCTCTTGTGTTGTGCCTTTCATTTCCATAGATTCTACTAGTAGGTTTTTTGAACTTTTGATTTCTGCCGTATACATGTCCAGTGCTTCCTTTACAGCCTCTATCTCTTTTGCAATATCTTCTCTAAACTTTTTGAATTGATTTAGCATTAGTTGTTTAAATTCCTGTATCTCAGTTGAAGTGTACGTTTGTTCCTTTGACTGGGCCATAACTTTGTTTTTCTTAGTGTAGGTTGTAATTTTCTGTTGTCTAGGCATGGTTTCCTTGGTTATCCAAATCAGGTTTTCCCAGACCAGAACAGGCTCAGGTCCCAGAGGGAAGAAATATTCAGTATCTGGTTTCCCTGTGGGTGTGTCTTAGAAAATTGCTCCACCCTTTGATGCCTCAGGTCACTGTGCTTTTCTGCCCAGCAGGTGACGCCTGTTAGCCTATAATTCTTGACTGGTGTGAGGAGGTATGGCTGTGTTCCCCCAGGCTCTGGGGTCTGGTTCTGAATGGAAAGGGCCCCACTCCTTTCCTCCTAGAGAAGACAGAGCCCCCAGGTGGAGGTCATTAGCATTTCAATGGTCTTGCTCTCTGCTTGTGCTGTCTCTGCCCTTCCCCGAGTCACAGCCCTGGAAACTGAAAATGACTGGGGCTTTCTCCACTGAGCCAAAAAAGAAACAGATAGTCCCCTTCAGACCCAGTCAAGGCGACCCTCTGGCTCTCCCAGGTCAGTCGTCACCCAAAGCCTTTGTCTGTTTTTTGGGGATGTGTACCTGTAGTGAGCAGTTCACACTCGCTACTTAAAACCCCAGTTGGAGCTCAGCTGAGCTGTATTCGCTTGCTGGGAGAGAGCTTCTCTCTGACACCACAAGGCTTTGCAGCTCGGGCTATGGGGGAGCGGGTCTCCCGACCTGGTTCCGCAGATTTTACTTACAGATTTTATGCTGTGTTCTCGGGCATTCCTCCCAATTCAGGTTGGTGTATGATGAATGGATGGTCTTGTTTGTCCCCCCGCAGTTATTCTGGATTATTTACTAGTTGTTTCTGTTTTTTTTGTAGTTGTTCCAGGGGGACTACTTAGCTTCCACTCCTCTCTATGCCGCCATCTTGCCCGAGTCCCCATATTCATTTTTAAGATTATGTATTGAATATCTCTTTAGTATACTGTAAACCTCATAAGGGCAGGTATGGCAGGTTTAAAGCATGGCCTCAAGTTCTTTAACATGTCTTTGATGGAGTAGTAGGATTTATTGTTCCTCCTCTTGAATCTGGGTTGGCTTATGACTCACTTGCAATCAGCGGAACGTGATGGACATGAAACTATGCAACTTCTGAGGGCTGGGTCAGCACAGACCATGCAGCTTCCCACCTGTACCTTGGGACACCTGCAGTCTTGAGCCACAGGTAAGGAGCCCAGACATCCTGAGGCCACCGTGCTCTGAGGAAGGCCAAGCCCCACAGAGGGGCCTTGGGTAGGCGTTCCAGGCCAGATCCTCATTGTTCACGTCATCCCAGCTCAAGTACCACACATATGACTGAAGACGCCTCCAGGTGACACCAGCCTCCTGCAGTTTGAGTCACTCCTGGTCATTTGAATCTTCCCAGCTGAGGCTTCAGACAATGGGGAACAGAGAAAAGTCACCCTCTGTTCTAGTTTGCTAATGCTGCAGAATGCAAAACACCAGAGATGGACTGGCTTTTATAAAAAGGGGGTTTATTTGGCTATACAGTTACAGTCTTAAGGCCATAAAGTGTCCAAGGTAACACATCAGTAATCAAGTACCTTCACTGGAGGATGGCAAATGGCATCCGGAAAACCTCTGTTAGCTGGGAAGGCACGTGGCTGGCGTCTGCTCCAAAGTTCTGGTTTCAAAATGGCTTTCTCCCAGGACATTCTTCTCTAGCAAGCTTGCTTTGGTTCCATCCTCACGTTGGGCTGTAGCTTCTGGGATTCCACCCCCTGGAAGCCTGTAATTTTCCAAGCCATCAACTTCTGGTTTCTTTGAACCCAAGAGTTCAGTTCTAAGTTTATCTCTCTCTGCTCGCATTTTACTATAAGCTGCAAGGAGAAGCCAGGATACGTCCTCCACACGTAGTCTGGAGATCTCCTCAGCTAAGTATTCCAGGTTGTTGCTTCCAGATTCTTCCTTCCATCTGACACCAGGACTCAATTTTGCCAAATTCTGTGCCACTTTAAAACAAGGATCACCTTTCTTCCAGTTTACAACAACACATTCATCATTTCTGCTCAAGTCCTCATCAGAAGTATCTTTAGAGTCCATATTTCCACAAACAGTCTCTTTAAAGCAGTTTTGGCCTTTTCTATCAAGCTCCTCACAACTCTTCCAGAAACTTCCCCTTATCCATTTATTTATTTATTTTTTTAATCATCATTTTATTGAGATATATTCACATACCACGCAGTCATACAAAACAAATTGTACTTTCGATTGTTTACAGTACCATTACATAGTTGTACATTCATCACCTAAATCAATCCCTGACACCTTCATTAGCACACACACAAAAATAACAAGAATAATAATTAGAGTGAAAAAGAGCAATTGAAGTAAAAAAGAACACTGGGTACCTTTGTCTGTTTGTTTCCTTCCCCTACTTTTCTACACATCCATCCATAAACTAGACAAAGTGGAGTTTGGTCCTTATGGCATTCCCAATCCCATTGTCACCCCTCATAAGCTACATTTTTATGCAACTGTCTTCGAGATTCATGGGTTCTGGGTTGTAGTTTAATAGTTTCAGGTATCCACCACCAGCTACCCCAATTCTTTAGAACCTAAAAAGGGTTGTCTAAAGTGTGCATAAGAGTGCCCACCAGAGTGATCTCTCGGCTCATTTTGGAATCTCTCTGCCACTGAAGCTTATTTCATTTCCTTTCACATCCCCCTTTTGGTCAAGAAGATGTTCTCCATCCCACGATGCCGGGTCTACATTCCTCTCCGGGAGTCATATTCCACGTTGCCAGGGAGATTCACTCCCCTGGGTGTCTGGTCCCACGTAGGGGGGAGGGCAGTGATTTCACCTTTCAAGTTGGCTTAGCCAGAGAGAGAGGGCCACATCTGAGCAACAAAGAGGCATTCAGGAGGAGACTCTTAGGCACAAATATAGGGAGGCCTAGCCTCTCCTTTGCAGCAACTGTCTTCCCAAGGGTAAAACTTATGGTAGAGGGCTCAACGCATCAAACCACCAGTCCCATATGTCTGTGGTCATGTTAGCAACCATCGAGGTGGGGTAGGCGAATACCCCTGCATTCTCCACAGGCTCCTCAAGGGGGCACTACATATTTTTTTTTTCCTTGTTTGTCTTTTTTCTTTTTTTTTTTTTTTTTTAACTTTCCCTTCTTTTTTAAATCAACTGTATGAAAAAAAAAAGTTAAAAAGAAAACAAACATACAATAAAAGAACATTTCAAAGAGACCATAACAAGGGAGTAAGAAAAAGACAACTAACCTAAGATAACTGCTTAACTTCCAACATGTTCCTACTTTACCCCAAGAAAGTTACATAATATAGCAACATTTCAGTGAACTTGTTCCTACTACATCCATCAGAAATTAACAGACCATAGTCATTTCTGGGCATCCCCAGAACGTTAAATAGCTTATCTGTTCTTCTTGGATTATTGTTCCCCCTTCCTTAATTGCTCTCTACTGCTAGTTCCCCTACATTCTACATTATAAACCATTTGTTTTACATTTTTCAAAGTTCACATTAGTGGTAGCATATAATATTTCTCTTTTTGTGCCTGGCTTATTTCGCTCAGCATTATGTCTTCAAGGTTCATCCATGTTGTCATATGTTTCACGAGATCGTTCCTTCTTACTGCCGCGTAGTATTCCATCGTGTGTATATACCACATTTTATTTATCCACTCATCTGTTGAAGGACATTTGGGTTGTTTCCATCTCTTGGCAATTGTGAATAATGCTGCTATGAACATTGGCGTGCAGATATCTGTTCGTGTCACTGCTTTCCGATCTTCCGGGTATATACCGAGAATTGCAATCGCTGGATCGAATGGTAGCTCTATATCTAGTTTTCTAAGGAACTGCCAGACTGACTTCCAAAGTGGCTGAACCATTATACAGTCCCACCAACAATGAATAAGTGTTCCAATTTCTCCACATCCCCTCCAGCATTTGTAGTTTCCTGTTTGTTTAATGGCAGCCATTCTAACCGGTGTTAGATGGTATCTCATTGTGGTCTTAATTTGCATCTCTCTAATAGCTAGTGAAGCTGAACATTTTTTCATGTGTTTCTTGGCCATTTGTATTTCCTCTTCAGAGAACTGTCTTTTCATATCTTTTGCCCATTTTATAATTGGGCTGTCTGTACTATTGTCATTGGGTTGTAGGATTTCTTTGTATATGCAAGATATCAGTCTTTTGTCAGATACATGGTTTCCAAAAATTTTTTCCCATTGAGTTGGCTGCCTCTTTACCTTTTTGAGAAATTCCTTTGAGGTGCAGAAACTTCTAAGCTTGAGGAGTTCCCATTTATCTATTTTCTCTTTTGTTGCTTGTGCTTTGGGTGTAAAGTCTAGGAAGTGGCCTCCTAATACAAGGTCTTGAAGATGTTTTCCTACATTATCTTCTAGGAGTTTTATGGTACTTTCTTTTATATTGAGATCTTTGGTCCATTTTGAGTTAATTTTTGTGTAGGGGGTGAGGTAGGGGTCCTCTTTCATTCTTTTGGATATGGATATCCAACTCTCCCAGCCCCATTTGTTGAAAAGACCATTATGGCTCAGTTCGGTGACTTTGGGGGCCTTATCAAAGATCAGTCGGCCATAGATCTGAGGGTCTATCTCTGAATTCTCAATTCGATTTCATTGATCTATATGTCTATCTTTGTGCCAGTACCATGCTGTTTTGGCAACTGTGGCTTTATAATAAGCTTCAAAGTCAGGGAGTGTAAGTCCTCCCACTTCGTTTTTCTTTTTTAGAGTGTCTTTAGCAATTCGAGGCATCTTCCCTTTCCAAATAAATTTGATAACTAGCTTTTCCAAGTCTGCAAAGTAGGTTGTTGGAATTTTGATTGGGATTGCATTGAATCTGTAGATGAGTTTGGGTAGAATTGACATCTTAATGACATTTAGCCTTCCTATCCATGAACATGGAATATTTTTCCATCTTTTAAGGTCCCCTTCTATTTCTTTTAGTAGAGTTATGTAGTTTTCTTTGTATAGGTCTTTTACATCTTTGGTTAAGTTTATTCCTAGGTACTTGATTTTTTTAGTTGCTATTGAAAATGGTATCTTTTTCTTGAGTGTCACTTCCGTTTGTTCATTTCTAGCATATAGAAACATTACTGACTTATGTGTATTAATCTTGTATCCCGCTACTTTGCTAAATTTGTTTATTAGCTCTAGTAGGTGTATCGTTGATTTCTCAGGGTTTTCTAGATATAAGATCATATCATCTGCAAACAATGACAGTTTTACTTCTTCTTTTCCAATTTGGATGCCTTTTATTTCTTTGTCTTGCCGGATTGCCCTGGCTAGCACTTCTAGCACAATGTTGAATAACAGTGGTGACAGCGGGCATCCTTGTCTTGTTCCTGATCTTAGAGGGAAGGCTTTCAGTCTCTCACCATTGAGTACTATGCTGGCTGTGGGTTTTTCATATATGCTCTTTATCATGTTGAGGAAGTTTCCTTCAATTCCTACCTTTTGAAGTGTTTTTATCAAAAAGGGATGTTGGATTTTGTCAAATGCTTTTTCAGCATCTATTGCGATGATCAATTGATTTTTCCCTTTTGACTTGTTAATGTGTTGTAATACATTGATTGTTTTTCTTATGTTGAACCATCCTTGCATGCCTGGAATGAACCCCACTTGGTCATGGTGTATGATTTTTTTAATGTGTCTCTGGATTCGATTTGCAAGTATTTTGTTGAGGATTTTTGCATCTATATTCATTAGGGAGATTGGCCGGTAGTTTTCCTTTTTTGTAGCATCTTTGCCTGGTTTTGGTATTAGATTGATGTTAGCTTCATAAAATGAGTTAGGTAGTGTTCCATTTTTTTCAATGTTTTGAAAGAGTTTGAGTAAGATTGGTGTCAGTTCTTTCTGGAAAGTTTGGTAGAATTCCCCTGTGAAGCCATCTGGACCTGGGCATTTATTTGTGGGAAGATTTTTGATGACTGATTGGATCTCTTTGCTTGTGATGGGTTGGTTGAGGTCTTCTATTTCTTCTCTGGTCAGTCTAGGTTGTTCATATGTTTCCAGGAAATTGTCCATTTCTTCTATGTTATCCAGTTTGTTGCCATACAGTTGTTCATAATATCCTCTTATAATTTTTTTAATTTCTTCAGGATCTGCAGTTACGTCACCTTTTTCATTCATTATTTTGTTTATATGGGTCTTCTCTCTTTTTGATTTTGTCAGTCTAGCTAGGGGCTTGTCAATCTTGTTGATCTTCTCAAAGAACCAACTTTTGGTGATATTTATCCTCTCTATTGTTTTTTTGTTCTCTATGTCATTTATTTCTGCTTTAATCCTTGTTATTTCTTTTCTTCTACTTGGTTTGGGATTGGTTTGCTGTTCATTTTCTAGCTTCTTCAGTTGATCCATTAGTTCTTTGATTTTGGCTCTTTCTTCCTTTTTAATATATGCGTTTAGTGCTATAAATTTCACCCTTAACACTGCTTTTGCTGCATCCCATAGGTTTTGGTATGTTGTGTTCTCATTTTCATTCGTCTCTATATATTTAGCAATTTCTCTTGCTATTTCTTCTTTAACCCACTGATTGTTTAGGAGTGTGTTGTTTAACCTCCAGGTATTTGTGAATTTTCTAAGTCTCTGATGGTTATTGACTTCTAATTGTATTCCATTGTGGTCAGAGAATGTGCTTTGAATAATTTCAATCTTTTTAAATTTATTGAGGCTTGTTTTATGTCCCAGCATATGATCTATTCTGGAGAAAGTTCCGTGAGCACTAGAAAAGTATGTGTATCCTGGTGATTTGGGATGTAATGTCCTGTAGATGTCTGTTAAATCTAATTCATTTATCAGATTGTTTAGGTTTTCAATTTCCTTATTGGTCTTCTGTCTGGTTGATCTATCTATAGGAGAGAGTGATGTGTTGAAGTCTCCCACAATTATTGTGGAAACATCAATTGCTTCCTTTAGTTTTGCCAGTGTTTCTCTCATGTATTTTGTGGCACCTTGATTGGGTGCATAGACATTTACGATTGTTATTTCTTCTTGCTGAATTGCCCCTTTTATTAGTATGTAGTGGCCTTCTTTGTCTCTCAAAACATCCCTGCATTTGAAGTCTATTTTATCTGAGATTAATATTGCTACACCTGCTTTCTTTTGGCTGTAGCTTGCATGAAATATTTTTTTCCATCCTTTCACTTTCAGTTTCTTTGTGTCCCTGTGTCTAAGATGAGTCTCTTGTATGCAACATATTGATGGTTCATTTTTTTTGATCCATTCTGCGAATCTATATCTTTTAATTGGGGAGTTTAATCCATTTACATTCAACGTTAAAACCGTGAAGGCATTTCTTGAATTGGCCATCTTATCCTTTGGTTTATGTTTGCCATATTTTTCCCTCTCTCTATTAATATCCTTTATTGTACCCATACCGAATCTCTTTAGTACTGAACCTTTCTCCAAGTCTCTCTGTCCTGTCTTTGTTTCTCTGTCTGTGGGGCTCCTTTAGTATCTCCAGTAGGGCAGGTCTCTTGTTAGCAAATTCTCTCAGCATTTGTTTGTCTGTGAAAAATTTAAGCTCTCCCTCAAATTTGAAGGAGAGCTTTGCTGGATAAAGTATTCTTGGCTGGAAATTCCTCTCACTCAGAATTTTAAATATATCGTGCCACTGCCTTCTCGCCTCCATGGTGGCTGCTGAGTAGTCACTACTTAGTCTTATGCTGTTTCCTTTGTATGTGGTGAATTGCTTCTCTCTTGCTGCTTTCAGAACTTGCTCCTTCTCTTCTATGTTTGACAGTGTGATCAGTATATGTCTCGGAGTGGGTTTTTTTGGATTTATTCTATTTGGAGTTCGCTGAGCATTTATGATTTGTGTATTTATGTTGTTTAGAAGATTTGGGAAGTT
This sequence comes from Choloepus didactylus, assembly GCF_015220235.1. Taxonomy (NCBI): domain Eukaryota; kingdom Metazoa; phylum Chordata; class Mammalia; order Pilosa; family Megalonychidae; genus Choloepus; species Choloepus didactylus. The sequence continues at coordinate 12,486,554 of NC_051325.1, read as the reverse complement.
TTCCCCAACAATTTCTTTGAATACTCTTCCTAGACCTTTACCCTTTTCTTCCCCTTCTGGGACACCAATGAGTCTTATATTCGGACGTTTCATATTATCTATCATATCCCTGAGGTCCATTTCGATTTTTTCAATTTTTTTCCCCATTCTTTCTTTTATGCTTTCATTTTCCATTCTGTCATCTTCCAGGTCACTGATTCGTTGTTCAACTTCCTCTAGTCTTGTACTATGAGTGTCCAGAATCTTTTTAATTTGGTCAACAGTTTCTTTAATTTCCATAAGATCATCCATTTTTTTATTTAGTCTTGCAATGTCTTCTTTATGCTCTTCTAGGGTCTTCTTGATTTCCTTCATATCCCGTACTATGGTCTCATTGTTCATCTTTAGTTCTTTGAGTAGCTGCTCTACATGCTGTGTCTCTTCTGGTCTTTTGATTTGGGTGCTTGGGCTTGGGTTATCCATATCGTCTGGTTTTTTCATATGCTTTATAATTTTCTGTTGTTTTTGGCCTCGTGGCATTTGCTGAACTTGATAGGGTTCTTTTAGGGTTTGTAGACCTACTGAAGTCCTTATCTCTAATTTATCAGATCTACAGCTTCGTGGAGTACACTTTCTCTAACTAACCAGCAGGTGGCGTCCACGAGCCACCTGTTCTCCACAAGCCAGTTCTCCCCTGCTTAGCCTTTTTGGTGAGTGGGGGAGTGAGTCTTGTGGGGCCCAATTGGTGTCCCAAGCTTGCGTGTGTAGTTGGTGTTGCCTGCCCTGTATGTGGGGCGTGTTTCTGGGCAGTCGGGGAGGGGGGGTGGCCCTAACAATCAAATCTCCCTGATGATCCTAGAGTTTTAAAGGTGCTGCAATAGTTTAATCCTTCAGTTCAGTCCTGCCACAGTTTGTCTCTGCCACTGACCCACAAGTCTTTGGTATTGGCGTATGGCTCCTGAGACTTGCAAGTGGGCCCCTCTTCCAGGGTGTGCACCCCGGGTCCTCTGTTGAGGGATGACTGTGCTATGTCACAGGTGAGTGCCGTCCCCCCAGGGCAGTTCTGGGCTGCTGGGCTGTGTAGGGAGGCTCCCAGTCTGCTCAAATGATGGCTGAATGGGGCTTTGTTAATTCACACTGCTCCACCTTCCCAGTTCTGGGACATTCAGCTGAGGTTGCAGGGAAGGCTAATGTCCACGCCCAGTTTTGTGGTGTGTGCCTGTTATTTGAAGCACTTCCGTCACACTGGGTTGTCTGGGGCAGCTCTGGGCTATGGGGCTGGCGATGGGCAGGAGTGTTTCCTGTCCACCAGGATGGTGGCTGTGAGCGGACACCCCCCTTTTCTTGGGAAGTTGTGTTGTTTATTGAATTTTCTCAGCCACTGGATTATTGCCTTTTGTCTCAGAGCTCTCTTAGTTCTGCTCTTGACTTGACGTGCCCAAATTGCAATACTTTGAAGCTTTCTGTATTGGGCTTCTTAGAGTAATTGTTTTAGAAAAAGAAAAAAGGATTAAAAAAAATGGCCCTCCTCAGAGATCTAATGGGTTATTGAAATGCTAATAGATGAAGCAACCAGGGTCATTAAGGAAAGGTCCACAGGGCAGAGAGATCAGCTTTTCTTCAGGATTTGCATATGCGCCTCAGGGCCTGAGCTCGGGCTTGAGCTCTGCCCTTCCCCCTTCTGTGTTCACCAGAACTCCAAAAATCTTCCGCTTTTATTTTGGAGTTTTTCGTGTTGTTTTTTTTCTATGCCTGTCTCCTCTCTGCTGGGCTGGCTGCTCTCAGAGTCTCTGGTGTCTGGTCTCAGTCTATCTATGGTTGGAGTTTGAATCAGTAGAATGAGTTTCCGATAAGAGCAGCCACTGCACTTCTCCCTTCTCCTTCCCGGAGCTGACATCCCCTCCTCCCACGGGACTGAGCCTGGCAGGGAGGGGCGCGGGTCCCCTGGCCGCAAAAACTTACAGATTTCGCTGATCTCAGCAGTTCCACGTTTTCATGAGTGTTGTATGAAGTATGCCCAAAGTCAGATTGCTCTGTGGTGTCCAGTCCACGCAGTTCCTGGCTTTTTACCTACTTTCCTGGAGGAGTAACTAAAACTTACAGCTCACCAGTCTCCCCTTATCCATTTAAAAAGCTGTTCCAACATGTTTGGTATTTGCAAACTCAGCAGCAAAAGCACCCCACTTCCGGTACCAAAATCTGTTCTAGTTTGCTAATGCTGGAGAATGCAAAACACCAGAGATGGATAGGCTTTTATAAAATGGGGGTTTATTTCACTACACAGTTACAGTCTTAAGGCCACAAAGCGTCCAAGGTAACACCTCAGCAATCGGGTACCTTCACCGGAGGATGGCCAATGGCGTCCGGAAAACCTCTGCTAGCTAGGAAGGCAGCTGGCGTCTGCTCCAAAGCTCCGGCCTCAAAACGGCTTTCTCCCAGGATGTTCCTTTCTAGCAAGCTTGTTTCTCTTCAAAACATCACTCCCAGCTGCACTCCGTCCAGTCTCTTTGAGTCAGCATGTTTTATATGGCTCCACTGATCAAGGCCCACCCTGAATGGGTGGGGTCACACCTCCATGGGAGTATCCCACCAAAGTCACCACCCACAGCTGGGTGGGGCACATTCCAAGCAAATCTAACCAGCACCAAAACCTCTGTCCCACAAGACCACAAATATAATGGCATTTGGGGGACACAATACATTCAAACCGGCACACCCTCCCTTTGCCCTGTCCAAATTCTTTGACACACAGAACCCATGAGCATAATAAAATGGGTATTGCTTTTACACCTTGAAGTTATAGGGTGATTTGTTCTGCAGCAATAGACAACAGAACAGCAGGGATAGGGGTGAAATGACCACAGTGTTCTCCAATTCAGAAATTAACTGGCACAAATTGCCTGATGTGTAACTAGGAATTTAAGTCAGTCTACTTTCATCAGAACATAAAAACCCTGAACTGTTCTACCTAACTGGGGTCCATTCTTGCTTAGATGGTACCCTCACAGTGAATGCCTTTATCAAATTAAAGTAAATATACCTCAATTCTACATTATGCGGGAATTTCTGATTATCTTATTGGGAGGCCGATTTTCTTCATTATTAAAAAAAAATTTGGAGACTTCTGGTTTTCACTCTGACATGTAAAGAACTTAGAAGTCACCTCTCCTGCTTTAACAACAAGAAAAAAGTTAAACAAACTGAAAATCAATGACTTTTCTTAGATCCATCGAAGAACTGAGGTCATAGGACAAACCAAATCTGAAGAGAGAGGTGAATACAGGGAACACACACCAGCTTACCTGAAGTAGGACCAGTTAAGCAGCAACTTTTGTGAAGTGCTGGAGACCAAGGGTGGGCTAAATTGAGAGTTAAAACTTCTGAGGGCCCAGTATAAAAGGATACCTGACAGATTCATGGCTTTTACCTCCAGGAACACTGCCCCCCATGTTCTGAATTGAAGACCAGAGAAAAATCTGATTTGGGCCAGGGGGTGGGGAAAAGTAACCATTTGGAAATAAACCTAGAGCATTCCCAACCATTAAGGCTGACCAAGCAAGGGAAAACACATCACCAGAGCCTAATCTGAATTATGGGATAGGAAAGTACCCAACTGTAGCCACTGCCCCCCTCCCACCAGCCTTCCTATGTCACCTAAGAGAGGAAACAGACTTAAACGCACTTGTGAAGGTCATAGCCCAGGAGCACAGACTCACTAAAAGGCTGAAATACAATCATAGAATTATAGCTTGCTTCCTGTCCCACACCTATCACCCATCAACAGGGCTCCTGTATAGCAACAGTGGATGCCAGCAGAAAGAAGTACAAGGCTCAGACTCTACTTAAGAGGGAGTATCTAGGGAAACCCAAGGACAACAGGGGAGAGAGAAACAAGGGTACTAGAGGAAATTGAGGCCTCCAACATCTACAGCTACAGCAGACAGAGGACACAGCACAAGTCATAGCCAGATAGACATAAAACCTCACCCTAAAGGCCTATTACCTTCCGTTCCTCTTACCCTATACATCATGTCTGGCTGTCAACAGAAAAATACGGGGCATGCTAAAAGGCAAGGGAATGCACAGTCTGAAAAGACAAAGCAAGCATTAGAACCAGACTCAGATATGGCTGATATTTTGAAATTATTGGCCTGGGAATTTAAAATAACTATGATTAATATGTTGAGGGTTCTAACAGAGAAAGTGAACATATGTGAGAACAGATGAATAATGAAAGCAGAGAGATGGAAACTCTTAAGGAAACATTAAAAGGAAATTTTAGAAATCCAAAACACTGTTACAGAATGAAGACTGCCTTTGAAGGGCTCATCAGTGGTTTGGACATAGCTGAGAAAGAGTCAGTGAGTCTGAAAAAGGTAGTAGACACTTCCCGAACTGATATGGATGAAACTTCTTCATTTTTTTCTCCTTTTCCTCTTTCTTTGGGGAAGAGATGGAAATGTCCTCATATAGATTGTGGTGGTGAATGCATAATTGTGTGATTATACTGGGAATCATTGATTGTTTACTTGGGGTGTATTGTATGGTATGTGAATAAAACTGTTAAAAAATAAACAGAGGGATACAAGTGCTGGAGAAAATGTGGAGAGAGGGGTTCCCTGTTGGTAGGGAAGTAGAATGGCACAGCCCAGCTGGAGGGCAGTGTGGTGGTTCAATAAGAGACTAACTATGGGGTTGCCATATGGTCCTGCAACCCTGCTATTGGGTATATACTTGAGAGCAGGGACATGAGTGGACATTGCACACTGGTGTTTATGGCAGCCATATTCATAATTCACAATGGATAGAGGTGGCCTAAGGGTACATCAACTGATAAATGGAATGTTGTATACATACAATGGAATACTGAGTGGTGGCAAGATGAAATGAAGTTGTGAGGTATGCACTTAGGTGAATGGACCTTGAGGACAGTATGTTGAGTGAAATAAACCAGAATCAAAAAGATAAACATTATAATTCCTCAATAATATGAACTAACTATAATGTGCAAACTCTGAGGATGGAATCTGAGAGCATAGCTTATCAGGAGAAGGCTTATGGAAAGGTTCCTAGATTGTAAGCTCTTACAGCAGTCACATCTATTAATGACTTGTAATGGTTATCGCTAAATTCTGATATGCTTAGCTGGTTGGTCCCCTTAACTTCGGGTATCTGTGAGACACCTAAGACTCAGAGCCAGAGTTCAGCAGCTATGAATGTCAGCATTACCTCATACAGCAAATGTTAAAAAAGCTGAAAAAGAGATCAGGCTTCAATTAGAGGCATGAATGAAAGGGACTTGATTAGAATTAGGGTAAACCAGACTAAAGGGAAAAGGATGATATTGACCATGTTTTAAAACCTCAGTTTCTGTGTGAGACCAAAGGAAGAGAGGTTTATTTGGTGCAAAATCTATACTTTCTGTAGTATGCTATATAATTTAACTTGTATGGTCAATTTATTCAAACACCGTAATTACACGGATCCTTGAATAGGGGGTGAGATCTGGTTGGTTTGTAGTGGTTAGCATGAAACCCATTACATCCCAGAGTAATTTGGTCAGAGAATAAAAATGCATTTGCAAAGTCCCCTTGAGGGACTGGGGGAAAATGTAAAAATATTTAACTTCCCCACCTGGGGAATTATTGATATTCTCACAAGCACTGGGGACTACCAATTTAGAAGGCCAAGCCCTCGATCTTGCGGCTTGCCTTTATGAAGTTTGTTACTGCAAAGGAGAGGCTAAACCTACTTATAGTGGTGCCTAAGAGTCACCCCCAGAGAACCTCTTTTGTTGCTCAGATGTGGCCTATGTCTTTCTAAGCCCACTCGGCTGATAAACTCACTGCCCTCCCTGCTGTGTGGGTCATGACTCCCAGAGATGAGCCTGGACCCAGCATCATGGGATTGCGAAAGCCCTCCTGAACAAAAGGAGGAAGAGAATTTAAATAAAATAAAGTTTTAGTGGCTGAGAGATCTCAAATGGAGTTGAGAGATCATTCTGGAAGTTATTATAATGCAGTATATAGATATCCCTTTTCAGTTTTTAGTGTATTAGAATAGCTAGTGGGAAATGCCTGAAACTGTTGAACTGCAATCCAGTGTCCTTGATTCTTGAAGACGAATGTATAACTATGTAGCTTACACGATGTGACTGTGTGATTGTGAAAACCTGGCTCACACTCCTTTTATCCAGTGTACGGACAAATGACTAGAAAAAAGAGGGACACAAAGTAAATGAATAATAGGGGGGATAAAGGAGTATGAGATTACAACTATGTAATGGTACTGTAAACAATCGAAAGTACGATTTGTTTTGTATGACTGCGTGGTATGTGAATATATCTCAATAAAATGATGATTAAAAAAAAATGTAACCTAAAGCAGCTTTTAAATGTAATCTTAAAACGGGAAGTAGGCAGGGGGTGAGGACCTTTACTCTCACAAAAGAGCAAGACGTAGAGTCTGCACCAATATAAAAATGTGAAGTTTGCACCTTTCACAGGTGTCACCTAGTTCCTGAAAAAAACAGGAAATAACTGAATTACTGAAGTTCTCCAAACCTGTTACATGTTAACTAAAATTATTAACTCCCTTTGTCTCTAATGGGTTTAGCCAATTAAAGAATCATTGCGGGGAGATTGCCCCAAACCTCCCAGAAATAGATAAGCCTTTCCTCTATCACTCTTGTTGCATGTTAATTAAATAATTAACTTTCTCTGTCTCTGGGTATGAAAACCAATTGAAGAAACACTTCTCGGGGAGGCAGATTTGGGAAAACTTCCCCTGTCTCCCACTGGGGTAAATAATAAACCCTCTTTTCCTCTTCAAAAAAAAAAAAAAAAAAGGAGTATGAGATGTTTTGGGTGTTCTTTTTTACTTTTTATTTTTGTTCTTATGTTTTTGGCTAATGAAAATGTTCAAAAAATTGATTGTGGTGATGAATGCTCAACTATGTGATGATACGGTAACCAATTGATTGTATACTTTGGATGATTGTATGGTATGTGAATATATCTCAATAAAATTGCATTAAAAGAAGTAAAGGGACTGAGAAAGATACGCTAACACTAATCAAAAGAAAGCCAGAAAAAAAAAAAAGAAAACCAGAGTAGCTATATTAATTTCTGATGAAACAGACTTCAGAGCAAGGAAAATTACCAGGGATAAAGAGGAGCATTATATAATGGTAAAGTAAAATTTCCCAGAAGACATAACAATCAGTAATATGTACACACATAACAACAGAGCATCAAAATACATGAGGCAAAAACTGAAAGAATCAAGGAGAGACAGACAAATCCACTATTATTTTTGGAGACTTCAACACCCTCTATCAGTAATTTACCAATTCATCAGGCAGAAAATCAATAAGGATATAGTTGAGCTGAATAGTACCATTCATCAGTGGGATCTAATTGACATTTAAAGAATACTCCAACCAACAATGGCAGAATACACATTTTCTCAAGCCCACATCCTGGGCCATGAAACACACCTTAACAAATTTAAAATAATAGGAATCATACAACGTATGCTTTCAGATCACAGTGGAATTAAACCAGAAATCAATTTAAAAAATCATTTGGAGATTAAACAATACATTTTTGAATAGCATATGGGTCAAAGAAGAAGTCTCAAGAGAAATTAAAAATCATTTTGAAATATTTTGAAAATAAAATTACAACTTGTCAAAATTTGTGAGATGCAGTAAGGTAGTGCTTAGAGGGAAATATGTTGTATTGAAGACATTTTAGAAAACAAGAAAAATCTAAAATCAATTATCTAAGCTTCCATCTTGGTAAACTAGAGAAATAAAAGCAATATAAGTGTAAAGCAAGCAGAAGAAAAGAAATAATAAAAATTGTAGCAGAAATCAATGAAAATGTAAACAGGAAATCAATAGAGAAAATTGATGAAACCAAAAGCCAAAATCATTCTGATACCAAAGCCAGATAAAGATACTACAAGAAAAAAAATTACAGACCAATTTCTTTTATGATATAAATGCAAAAATCCTCAACAAAATACTTGCAAACTGAATCCAACAGCATATCAAAAGAATTATGCATCACGATCAATGGGTTTTATCCCAGGTATTCAAGAGTGGTTCAACATATGAAAATCAATTAATGTAATACACCACATCAACAAAATGAAGGGGAAAAACTACATGATCATCTCAATTGATGCAGAAAGGTACTTGACAAAATTTGGCATCCTTTCTTGCTAAAAACACTTAGAAAAATAGGAATAGAAGGGAACTTCCTCAACATGATAAAGGGCATATATGAAAAACCCACAGCTAACATCATACTCAATGGTGAAAGACTGAAAGCTTTCTCTCTAAGATCTGGAACACGACAAGGATGCCCACTAACATCACTGTTATTCAACATTGTACTGGAAGTTCTAGCCAGAACAATTAGGCAAGAAAAAGATATTAAAGGCATCCAAAATGGAAAGGAAGAAGTAATATTTTCACTATTTGCAGATGACATGATCCTATGTATAGAAAGTCCCAAAAAATCAACAACAAAGCTACTAGAGCTAATAAACAAATTCAGCAAAGTGGCAGGGTACAAGATCAACAAGCAAAATCAGTAGTGTTTCTATACACTAGTAATGAGCAAGCTGAGGAGGAAATCAAGAAAAAAAATCTATTTGTAACAGCAACTAAAAGAATCAAATATCTAGGAATAAATTTAACCAAGGATGTAAAGGACTTGCACACAGAAAACTGCAAAACATTGCCAAAAGAAATCAAAGAAGACCTAAATAAATGGAAGGGCAGTACATGTTCATGGACTGGAGGATTAAATATCACTGAGATGTCAATTCTACCCAAAATGGTTTATGGATTCAATGCAATCCCAATCAAAATTCCAACAGCTCACTTGACAGAAATGGAAAAGCCAATTATCAAATTTATTCGGAAGGGTAAGGGGCCCCGAATAGCCAAAAGCATCTTGTAAAAGATCCATATCCAACACTTAACTCAACACGAATCAAAGACCTAAAGATAAGAGCCAGTACTATAAAACTCCTAGAAGAAAACTTAGGGAACCATCTTCAATATCTAGTGTTAAGCAATGGTTTCTTAGACTTTACACTCAAAGCACAAGCAATGAACAGACACTTGCACACCAATGTTCATAGCAGCATTATTTACAATTGCCAAAAGATGAAAGCAACCCAAATGCCCATCAACTGATGAATGGATAAACAAAATGTGATATATACATAGGATGGTACACTATTCAGCTATAATAATGAAGTCCTGATGCATGCAACAACACGGATGAATCTTGAGGATATTGTGTTGAGTGAAATGTCAGGCACAAAAGGACAAATATTGTGGGATCTCACTGATATGAACTAATTATAATAAGCAAACTCATAGAGTTAAATCTAGAATATAGGTTACCAGGAGATAGATTGGGGGTAGACAATGGGGAGCTGATGCTTAATTTGTACAGAATTTCTATTTAGGTTCATTGTAAAGGATTGGAAATGGATGGTGGTGATGGTAGCACATTATTATTATTATTATTATTATTATTATTATTATTATTATTATTATATAAAAGGCATCCAAATTGGAAAGGAAGAAGTAAAATTTTCACTATTTGCAGATGACATGATTCTATATATAGAAAGTCCCAAAAAATCAACAACAAAGCTGAATGTAATGAACAGAGTTGAATTATGTATGTGAATGTGGTTGAAAAGGGGAAGTTTGGGGCCATGTATGTTACTAGAATAAAAGTTAGATAAAACATGGGACTGTATAACACAGTGAACCCTGTTGTGGATGATGGACACTGGGGTTAGTAGTGCAAGTTTAAGAATGTTCTTTTGTGAAATATAACAAATGCATGACATGAATACAAGGCATTAATAATAGGATGGTATATATTTGGAAAAATACACCCAAGGTAAACTATGGACTATAGTTAATAGTACTATTTTATTATTCTTTCATCAGTTGTAACAAAGGTAGCACATTAATGCAAAGTGTCAACAGTAGGGGGAGTATATGAGAACATTGTATTTTTTACATCACTTTTCTGTAAACTTACAACTTCAATAACTAAAAAATTAATAATAATTTTTAGAAAATATTATGCTAAGTGAAAGAAACAGACAGCAAGTACTACATCTTGTATGATTTCATTTACATAAAATGTAAATACAAATAAATCTATAGAGACAAAAATAGACTAATGGTTACATAGTGTTGGAGAATTATAGAGGTATTGAGAGGTGACTGCTAAGGGATATGAGGATTTTCTTTTTAGAGTAATGAAAATGTCCTAAAATTGATTGTGGTGATGAATGCACAACTCTGTGAATATACTAAAAGCCATTGATTGTACACTTAGATGGGTTGAATGGTATGCAACTACATAGCAATACACTGCTTTTTAAGAAGAAAAAAATTTTCTTCATGCTTATTTGCTTAAGAAAAATTTACATCCAGTGAAATGTGCGAATCTTAAGTGCATATAATTCAATGAGTTTTGACAACAGTATACACCTGTCAAGATATAAGGCGTTACCATCAATGAAGAATGTTCTCTCGTGCCTTATCCTGGCCAATCCCAGTCTCCACCCTCAGGCATCCACTGTTCTGACTTTTCACCATGTAGTACTTTTCTAATATTCTTTTTATTGTTTGCATACTACTCCAATATTTAGACATGCAGGTTGTCCTTACTCTTTCACTGCTCTGAAATAATTTTTACATGGATATCTTTGCAGCTCACTTAGTGTTCACCTATAATTATTTTGGGGGATAAATTCCTTGGAAGAGAATTTCCTAGGTCAAAGGGGAGGCACATTTTTAAGCTTTCTGACATACTGTCTAGCTGCTTTCCCAAAGTAGTGTACCAATTGACCCTCCCACAGCAGTGAGTGAGGATGCCCCCAGCTGGCTTTCTGCTCTGGCTTCCTCCAGCTGCTGAATGAGCACTCGCTGCAAGTGGTCCAAAGGAGCTTACGATGCCTGGAGGATCGGCCACAGTTGCAAATGTTTCCAAAATGCAACATTTAACAAGTAAAAGAGGAGTGATGTGGTATGTTCGTATGACCTGTTAGAATAATATTCCCTCTGAACTTTGATTTTAAGGGCGCAATGGAAAATCGGGCTGATTTATGGTGCAGGATTATGGGAAGGAGAAAGGAAATAAGATTTATTTATTAAAAATGAAAGAAACATTGAATTCTCTAGAGCTTTAGGACACCACAATGGAGATGATATTTCCAAATCACTATCATAAGAAAGACACTCAAGCCTTTTAAATACACTCCATTAATTTTTTCAAGAGTTTTGATCTTCCCTGTTAGAAAATCCAATGTTCTGTCAACAGACTAGGTCTATCTATGATGATTATTGTAAAACTCAGTAACCCGAAAGTTCCTCCAAGGCACTGCTAGCTCCTTATGCATCCAGTGGCTGTATTATTCCCATTCCACAGTGAGGCTGCAGAAGTGCAGGGTCTTTAGAATCTGCTCAGGCACATGTTGGGCGTGAGTGACACGTGTGAGCATGGAACACTGTCTTCCCTCACCAGGAGGCCACTCTCTCATGGTACATGTAGATTAAACGAAAATGAACCCAACAGAGGTTTCACCCCGTTCTGGATCATTGCTTCTCTCCCCAGAGCTGGCTTTGAAGAGAGTTTCCTTAATAGGGAATACCCCTCAGCTGGAATTCACAGCAACAAGGGAAGGTGGAGGCGTATTCACATTATAATAATGTCAGCTTTCAAAGCCCTCAGGACACGCTAAGTAGCCCACCCACTAATGCACACGGGGTGACCCTCATCTGTCCTACAGATGAGACCCCTGGGAAGTGGAGAGAGGAGGCCGAAGCCCCACGTGGCCACAGCAGCTGCCTGCTGTAACCCATGCCTCGCAGCCTGAGATGCCAGACTTCCTTCCTTTCCTTCAAAGAAGGGAATACATGTTCCCATCTCTGGGGGCAGCCAGTCTGAACTGCACATGCACGTGCACACATGCACTTTTTAAAGTCCTGGAGCTGATAAGGGGCTCCCCAGATGCGGGTGTCTAGGAAGGGATCCCAGGCAGCTGGAAGAATTTGTTCTTCAGTTATTCATCATGCCACGCACTCTTGGATCTACTGTCTGTTTCAGACACTTGGTCTTCCACAACTTTTCCCGAGCCAACGCGAGGACACGCCCGTTTGAAGCTGCCTGTAAGAATGGCATGAAAATTCAGCGTCTCCCCACAGTTTCCCAACGCCCGCAGGCAGTGACAGCCTCTTGGATTGCTCTGCTGGCAGCAGCTGCCTTGGGGTCCCCCCATCCATCAGGCCCCCAGCGGGCAGTTGCTGCGCCGCCGCATTTGGAAGTGATTTGGGACTCCAAAAGGCTGCAGATCGAGGAAACTCTGAAGTGGTGTTCTCTTTTCTTTCTGGCCACCCACTTTCTGAGCCGAGCAAGTGGGATCTGGCTGAGCTGAGCAGAAGTGAAGCTGTCTGATGGCAAGAAAGATGATAACTAGCATGACAGGAGTGAGCGCGTCTGCGGTCAGCTCCCAGGCCCTCCTGCCGTCCTGTCTGCTGGGCTGACATCCATTTTCTATCTTTATGTGATTGTGTGTCCTGACCCCTGCAAGTGCCTGATGCATCTCCTACTTCCACAGAAATCACCCCACCTCCCAAGCAGGACATTGATTTGATTTCCTTTAGCCTAGACCCCACCCCGCTCCCCCCTCCTCTTCTCACAAGCTCAGACATTCCCTTGTAAACCATGTGGTCAGTGAGCTTCATTGCAACTCTCCTTGCCTCAAGCCACCGCCCCGCCTCCTGATCTTACTTCTCAAATCCAACCAGATGTTGAACTTTTCCAACTTGAATTTCAGCTGGACATTACCAACTGCATTCCAAATGGCAAGGTGAGAAACGACTTTCTCTAACGATCCAGAAAAGCCCCATTTTTCATAAAGTTTTTCTTTTTTCTTTTCCCACGACTTGGTTTTACATGTGACTATTGTTTGCCACGAAGACCAAGTTTTTCAATTAATCATGCTTCCTTTCCGACTCCCCTCTCCCCGCGGTTCTGTCTCCCCTTCGTTGTCCATCCACCTCCCTCCTCCTGTGGGCTGTGCCAACGGCAGGGCAGAAGGAATTTCTGGAAGGAGGCCAAATTTGGCTTCAGATCATTTCTCTTAAACACACACACTGGCCTCTGAAAAACAGATTCTGTTTGTCATTTGGTTCGCTCTCCCAGCATCGTGTCATTCTGATGGTAGAGCTGATGGATTTTAGGTAACGCACAAGGTTTTCATAAGCACATTAATCTCAAAAGAAAAACTGTCAGATGCAAACAGTACTCATGTGACTGACGTTGTAAAGACACACACTAACTCTTAACATCCATTCCCAAAGAATATTATCTTGCAGGGGCCTTATGCTGCCTTTAGCTCCCTTCAAACATGCATACCTGTGTTGCAGAGTTTTGTGTCACCTAAAAAACTCACTTTCCACAACAAAAGGCCATGGATTACTGGCTCATCTGCTCATTTGCCAAATCCAAATAATAGACTCAGTCATGTGGCAGTGCAAATAAGGCCATGATTACAAGAAATAGGTAATTTCATTATTTTTTTTTTTGCAAAATGTAACACAAGCAGTTCTTATGAAAGCCAAATTAGAAAGTCATTATACCCTAAGAAAAGGGACTTTGGCTTCCACAAAACACTAAAAACTCATTAGCAGATGAGACTTGTTGCCCAAACTCCGCCCTCTCTCCCTCCGCCTGGTAGAAGCATTCCTAGCTCAAAAGCACATTGTGGGAGGCACTTTCCAATTTTGTTCCAAAGTTAGCAAACTGTGTGGTATGCATTAAATATCTGATATTGCTGTAAACGTCAGTTGGGAGTTTTCCAGGCCACAATCAAGAACAAGCTAGTAGCTTGTTTTAATTTAATGGTGTTGAAGTGTTCCCCTGTAATTAAGCATCTGAAAATTAAACAGAAACAGTCATTAGGCTTAGCAATACAAAGCCACCAGACCAAAGAATATAAATTATTTCAAATATAGGCCCCTGAATAAGCTTTATGGGGTCTGAGAGGGGGCTCTTCAAAGGGGGCTTGAAGCAATTACTGGCATTCGGGGACATCTGAATTAATGAATGCAGACAGTTAACCTTCAGGGATTGAGGTTGTCACCAGTGGAGCCTGAGTTGGTTAGTCATAGCAATATTTGGTTAGAAATTTCTGGACAAGGTTATGCCAAGCCCAGGCCCTATATCCACACTGTATTCCAACAAGAACGGCATGAATCATAATCCACAATGGAGCTACATAAAAAGATAAAGGAGGCTTTCAGATTTTTAACATTCACAGTCACGTCTCAATTAGTGGTGTGGTTCTGCTCCTGCAGCAATCCATCAGGGTGCTCGGGGTTTCTCAAGAGTCCAGAATCCTTGCAAACTGAGAAAGCGGCAATATTTGATCTAATTTGAGAAATAACAAGACATGTCTTTCCTTTAATTCTAATACCCACGTCTCATCAATGGGAAAGATCTATCAGGTATTCAACCAGGCAAGATGACCCAATTGCCCTCCAAATCACTCTCCAGCACTTAGGAGGATACAGTGTATAAACTCTGGGGTCACTTTCTAGGGCTAAGGTTCTTTCACAATACAATACATTTTATATTTTTTAGACCCAAAACTGAACCATCACATTTAGCAAGCAGGGAAAATCTGCTCTGCTCCTTCTACAGAAAGACCAACCGAGGCTCTGAGAAATAAAGACTTGCCTTTGGAGAGTTGACACAGCTGGCATAAAAACAGAGGTATTCTGATTCCAAGTTCAATGCTTTTTCACAAATACTGAATTTACTCCTGGTAGAAAACAGAGTAAAACTATTGTGCTATGCTAAATGCTTTTTATTTGCCACTGAGTAGCCAGTTTCACAATAAACTTTTATTTAGCCACAAGTTCGAGTACAAAGACAGCAATGATTTTAGATGTTTTTCAGTTAAGCCTTTTTAGAATCTGATGAAAATAAAATATTCTCTTCCACAGAAAAGACAGAGACACAATTTTGTAATCAATTTTAGGGGATTTGTGGAGCTGCAGCCCTTCTATGTGACATGGGACTGAGTTAAGTAGTAATGGATGAATAATTGAAATCTTCAAATTATCCTAGGGCTTCACTTTATAAATTACCTTCAAGAGTCTCCTCTACCAAATCTTTTTAAAAATAAGGCTTAGCAACATTTCCCAGTTGTTTTTCATCACCTCTCGTCCCACCAGCCACCTCCTGGTAGGGGTGCAGGTGAGCAGTGAAGACATCTAGAGATGGGAAGCTGGAGCCTGATGCTGGGGACATGGAGAGTCTGGACAGCCCATTGGCCAGAAAATTGGTTCTGGGAAATTCTGAATGAACTGCTTATTAAATCTTTTTTTTTTTTTTTTTTTTTTTTTTGCTTATTAAGTCTTAGAGGAGGGTGATTGAAGTTTCCTGAATTAAGAACAGAGTGTCTACACCCTAACATTTCTGTCTCCCACATAGCATAGGGAATAAATGTGTACCCTGGAATCACATGCTAGGATTCAAATCCTAGCTCAGCCACTTACTGGCCTGTGTGGCCAGGGACAAGCTGTCCTCTAGGTGCCTCAGTTTCCTTCTCTGTAAAATGGGGATAATTTAATGTTATTTCAGCCTCCAAGGACTTGGGGTTGGTACAGCAGGCCAGAGGCTAAAAATTACAGTAAGAGTGACACTGAGGTCTTGAGTCCAAATTTCTTATTTTGGAACTTTGGGAAGGAGGTGTTTTAGTTTGCTAGACTGCTCAAAGCAGATACCATGAGTTGGGTTGGCTTTTAACAATGGAAATTTATTTGCTTATAGTTTGAGGCCGTGAGAATGTCCACATCAAGGCATCATCAAAGTGATGCTTTCTTCCGGGAGATTGGCGGCTGGTGATCCTTGGCTCCTCCGTCACATGGTAAGGAGCATGGCAGTGTCTTCTTTTCTGGGTTTTGTTGTGTTCAGCTTCTTGCTTCCATGGCTTTGTCTCTCACAGTGTATTCATTCTGTTTATAAAGGACTCCAGTAAGAGGATTAAGACCCATTCTGAATGAGGTGGATCACACCTTAACTGAAGTAGCCTCATCAAAAGATTCTCCTTACCATGGGTCCACACCCACAGGAATGGATTAGATTTAAGAACATGTTTTTCTGGGATGCACACAGCTCCAAACCACCACAGGACGGGAGGGTGTAGTCTTGGAACAGAATTCCTTCTGATCCCTGAAACCCTCAGTTCTTGCTCCTAAGACCTCCAACTGATTCAGTTACCTTAAATAATCTCCTTTAATTAAAGTCAACTAATTGGATGCTAATCTACGAAATACCTCCATGAGACAACTAGGCCAGTGTTTGGCCAAAAAACTGGATTCCATCGCCTGACCAAGTTGACACATAAAATTAATCATCAGAGGGCTATTAGAGAATAAAGTAAGATAATATGTGCAAATATTAACTTAAAACAGTGCCTGGCAAATAGAAAGCACTCAGTAGGACTCAGCTCCTATTGTCGAGGCCAAGGAGGATCATACTAGTTTGGGGCAATATGGTACCCAAGTGTGCTGTGGGAGGTAGCTGTTGTGGCTTCTTACTGTGGTCCTTATGATGGCTAAACATCCCAGTTGGCATATTTTCTCTACTTCCCTTGGTACAGGCCCCCCAACCCCCCAAATCCGGTCAGGTAAAGAATGTTTTATCAACAAAGAGCCTATTTTCTTTGAAAGTAATGGCGCCGTCTCCTTCTTAACCCTCTTTGGTTGTTTATTTACTCTGCATTCACGACTGCCGTAATCTTTCAGCATTTCAATGTCCCCCCTTCTCTTTCAGGGATTGAACTCTTGGTTATAAACCTATCCTCACCTTTAGCATTCAGCGCTCAACAGAACTTCCATTTCTATGAACAGAAGCAATGAGCTCTCTGAGCAGTTTTTAAATTAAAAGCACTTCTTCATTTTCAAAATTACTTTTCTTTCCAATAGGAAGCCTTTTCAACTCTTCTGAAATTCAGAGCTCCATTTCTGCTTTCATGACCTTAATTGTCAGTAGAATGCAATGCTGGTTACTCCTGGCTGGAATTATTAAAGAACATTCTGATTTTTCTCAGCCCTCGAGAGGCAGTTGCAGAAAGGGATGCTTAGATGGGCATGCTCTATTAATTGGGTTCAGGGACCCCCTGACTTGGGTGGCTGTCTTTCAATGGGTGCTCCTGTCTGGGGACAGCTGGGGCTTGGCCTGTTCCACCAGAAGTGGGCTGACAAGGCTGAAGTTTGTGAATACAGCACTGCTGCCTCTCAGCTCCGTGCCACACCACGGTTTCTGCTCTCACTGTGCAGAATCTGCCTGTGCATATTGGGAATAAGGCCATGATCCCTTTGCTGTTCAAAGAGACCCACAAAAAATCGTGAGCCTAGAAATGAGGAAAACAAATGAAATGGGATGGCTGAGGCCCCATTCCAGAGGAAAAAAATGTATTCTTAGGTAGAGCTGTTTTAGGCAAGATTATTGATTATGATTATCATTAGATTATTGTTATCCGTAGTGGGAAGACTTCCCCACAAAATACCAGGCCATCACCATCCTCGGCTCCATTCTTTTAAAGTCTGGCACCTGCTAAACATGTTAGGCTTCCTTAAAATTCTAACTATCTGCTTTATTTTACATCAGCTTATAAGTAAAGCTCTGTATCTGTAAGGCCAACAAAATAAAAATAAAATAAGGCAGTTACAAAAAGATTGACAATATAATACTCCAGTGGTGATATACAATATAGTTATTGCAGCTTAACTTTAAAATTTGGGGAATACATGATGAGTTATACAGTTCCCCATCTGAAGAGAAAGAAGGACAGATCTTTAAGAAAGACAACTGGTGGAGAGGTCCTAAAAATTTCTCCCCAAGAAAACCATTCAGGGAACAAGGATGGACAAGTTTTTTAGTGTCCTCCATGCTGATCTGTTGACAAAGTCAAGTCTAGAAAACTGTGCTTATATAGGCTTAGCTTCAAAATTTAGCTCTCTATATTAAAAGTGAACAGGAATTGTAGATCTATAAATTATAGATGAGCAGGAAGTTAGCATTTAGGGAGAGAAATGGAAAAATTGAATCCAGTCTTTCTTTACAGAGCCATTTGAGGTCAACAATGTTTGGAAACAAAACAGTAAAAGTCTGAAGAACCATTTTAAGTTGACTACATAAGTGTTTTATTTTCCTGGGCTCCAGATGCTTCTGGGGAGTTGAATGTCACAATGATGAAGCTCTTGCTACTGCCATTTCTCAGGCTCCTGTTGGGGGAAAGGAGCTAGGAGATCAAGACAAGTTTGAGAAAGCTACGAATGATAGTATTTGCAATGAAACACTAAGAATGCCAACTTCTAGCAAACTACCATCATCTCATCAGACTTACATGATGATCCATCTTACCTGGAGGCAGTCCTCAAACTGAGGGACATTTGGAACCCAAGCTCTGCTCCTGCTCCAATGTGACTCCATGTCCAGGAAATTCAGCAAATGCCTCCTGGCAACTCAGTGGAAGGATGTAGGACGTGCTTCCTGACCTTGAAAAGCTTCTGACTTAGTAGGCCTGGGTAAGAAATCCAGATGCCATTTCATCAGTAAATATTGAGGCTAAGAGTTGGGCCTTTTTAAAAAACAAAAACACAACACCATTAAATATCTAAACAATTAATAATGTTTAATATCTTCTAATATCCTGTCAGTGTTCACAGTTTCCTGATTGTTCAATAAATGAGTTTTTGCTGCTGGTTTCTTTCAATCAGGAGTGAAACAAGGTTAACTCATTCTCTTGGCTGATGTAGCTCTTAGGTCTCTCATTTATTCTAATTTTATCTCTATGTACTATATCCTCCCCTCTTCTTTCGTTGCCATTTATTTATTGAATGAGTTGGGTCATTTGTCTTGTAGAATTTCTCACATTCTGGATGTGGCTAATTGTATCCCCATGAGGTCACTTAATAACTATCCCTTATCTTTTACTTCCTATAAGCTGAGGATTAGATCTAGAGTTTTGATCAGATTCAGGTTCAGTCTTTGGGTCTGGGGCTTCCTGCTGCATCACACAGAGGCATGTCTGGTCTTGCAGTTCCTCTTTTTGCAAAATTAGGATTGATCCCTGGGCTCAGATGTTGTCAGCATTATTGATGGACAGGATTTCATTAGGGCCCTACAGAGAAAGGAGAAAAGCATCAGAAGTTGCCTAAAGGCAATTTTTGAACTCTAATGTGGTTCCAGGTATAGCTAATAGACGAATATATAAAAAAGAAGCCTCATATGGGGAAGGAAGGTGAGATGAAACTAAAAGTGTAGATAATATTATTTTTGAACACATAATCTAGGCGCTGCATTAAATGTTTTGTATGCATGTAAAGTGCTTAGAGCAATGCTTAGTGTGTAACAAGATTAAATAATTAATGACATTGTTGCTATTTCTACTTTCACTATTAGAAGCTGCTCCCTCCATAAGGCAGCCTGGCAATCCAGAGGCCTGGTTGTTCAGAAAAGTGAAACGGGAAATTCACTTTCTCTGGCAACATTGAGCCTGGGCCACTCAATAGGCACTGTAAAGTAGGGGAGGAGAAGCATGGAAGGTTCTAGACTGGGGACTAGTGTGGTCTAAGAGACATTTTAGAATGGAACACTGGGCAGTTACTTTATACTCAGGAGGAAGTCATGGTATGTCAGGCTGGGAGGCTCTGAGAGTAGTTTAGGAGGCTCTGGTGACGGTCAAACTAGGAATCACAGCAGTTTTCATCTCAGAGCTAAACTTACATTAAACACTCAGGTTAACTCCAGGGGATCACAGACGAAATGTAAAAAATGAAGCCGCAAAAGTACTAGATGGAGCATGGGAGACGTTTTTATATCATTGCAGGAAGGAAAGCCTTTCTATGACACAACAGCCAAAAGCCATAAAATAAAAGATGGATCTGACTCCTAACAGCCAAGAACTTCTTGCCATAAGAAAAATCAAGACAAGTGAAAAAGTGGAAAAAATACTTGCCTCATATGTCACAGATAAAGCACAAATCTCCCTAATATTTGAAGATTTCTTAGAAATTGAGAAGAAAAAGGCCAACAACCCAAGAGAAAAATGAGCAGAGACATTTCACAGAAAAAGCACTACTAAAGGCCTTAAATGTGTGAAAAGATGTTCAATCACATTTATAAAAATCGAAATAAAGAAATCTAACTGCAACAGGATACCACCAGCCATGCCATAACAAATGTTATCATATTGGCTGAAAAAAACTGCTGTAGGAAGTGTACAGTGGTACAACCCCTGACATAATTTGGCAATATTTATCACAATTACAAATGCACATAAATATTCCACAGTTGTCTACCTGCTAGCCCACAAAGTGAAACATACGCATCCTTATTTGATCACAGTAGTGCTGTTTGTGATGGCAAACTATCAGCCAGTCTTCAAAAGCTGAATAAACTCTCGAACCTCAGGCAGCAGAACGCTATGTGGCTGTTTAAAATGAGAAGGTGAAGCCTCTTTATGTGCTGATATGAAGAGATCCCTAGGATGAGGGAAAACAGCAAAGCACAGAAAAGTACAGCTGGCATGCTGCCTTTTATATCAGATAGGAGGAAAATAAGACCATGTGTCCTTATTTGCATATATTTGCATAAAGATACACAAGCAACTGACAAAAATTGATCCCTGTATGGCTGGGGAAGGGAATAGAGCAGGACATGGGCAAGAACAATTCTTCTCAGAATAGACCTTTTAATATCTTTTGGGCATTTGAATCGTGTGTGTATTACCTATTTACAAAAAATAAAATAAAAATTAAAAAAAATGAATGGTCACGGTCCCCAAAGGGTGTAACTTTCTCACTGGGTGGAACAAGAAGTCAATGTGACAAAGACATGAAAGGTACATCGTGCAGGAAGCAGTCCCAGGAGGGCTTTACAATTTGGAGGTGGCGGTGGTGGGGGTGGGGGTTAAGAAAAGTGTCATGGGGTGGGGGAAGCACTCGGGTCTTGGTTTCAACAGATATTGACAGGGGAGAGTCTGACTGGCAGCAGGAACAGGAGAGCGCAAGTTCAGAGCTGCAAAATCTCAGATCGCATTCAGGGAGCAGCTGAGAGCACAGCCTGCGTGCCTGGAGGCCCTGGATGGCAAAGAGCTGGGTGGGGTCACCGTGTGCAAGACCCTGTACTCCATCCTGCAGGGAGTGGGATGCCGTGGAGGGGTTTTGAGTTGATAATTGAACTCATCATAGCTGTAATTTTATTAATTCATTCCAGCATTCCCCAGGTGCCTGTGGGCTGCAAGCACCGAGCTCAGCACCCACCACCCCAGAGAGGGCAGTATCCCAGGGAGACAGACTTATAAACAGATAACTAGGGGAGATGTGAAGAGGGTGGCACTGGAAATCTGAACCTGGTAACAGAAGCAGTTTCAATTCATTCATTTTAGGGGGAGATGGAGGAGTGGGGGAGCCCCTAGAAAAGTCAAGATGCTTAAATAAAAGGCAGAAATGCTCCTCTAATAGATAGATAGTACGGCGAAAGTTTGGGATGCACAGCAGGCAAGAAGATACTGAAACAGGACTGACTCACCCAGCAGGTGAGTCATAACACCCAGGAAAGGCCATGAGCTGGAATTTCGGGGGCTCCAGCAGGTGGGAAAAACTGGGAAGCAGTAAAAGCAGAGCAAAGTGATGGTGAGCGGAGGATGGGGGTGGGAGGGCTTAGGAGAAAACGAAATAACCCGAGTGGCAATCCTGAAGTGGGAGGTTCTGGGGGGAAACAGTGAGCTGTCCTCCCAGGGAGGCTGCAGCAGGGTGGAAGGGCACAGCAGGGTGGAAGGGCATGGCAGGTGGCTGGGAGTGCAGAATCTGGGATTTGGAGAGAGGCAGCAGCTGGAGAGTTGAAGAGCAGATCAGAGAGAGTATAGCTTGAAGCAGTGGGTATGGCTGGGGTCACCACAGGAGAAACAAGAGGGAAAAGTGAGGCGACTCAGAGAACAATTACATTTTAGGGTGCCAGGGGCAAAAGGAGGCCCGAGTGAAGTAAGAGAAAGAGAAACCGCAACTGTGACCACCAGGGAACAGCCAATCCTAGAACTTGAGGAAGGAGAGGATGCTGGAGGAAAAGGATGATGCAGAGAACAAGGCAAGAGTGGCTCGAACAGACTCTCCCTCTGCCACTTGCAGCAACTGCAGTGACTGTGGCTGCAGTCAGAAGATACAGGCCATGGAAATAGGGGGACCAGGCCCTTGCCTTGGAAGAAGACGGGAAGTGGAGACAAGGATGGGTGGGGATATGTGTAGGAAGCAGAGTCGGGGTCTCTGCCGAGACTCTGCCCTGGGCTTGGGGAATCCCTAGCTAGTAGCAGCCAGGCAGAGGCCCTGAAGGCAGGTAACTGGGAAAGAGCTGGTACCCTTGCAAAGCAAAGCTAAAGGAAGCAAACCGAGGCAATTCTTCTCCTAGGTCTCATGCCCACAACCACCCGGGAGGCCCTGGGTGGGCTGTCCTCCCGCTTTGCTTACCTCTGTGGGCCCCAGCCTCTTAGGGCTATCTTCACAGTGCTGCTTTGCTTTTTCTATGCACCCCCCTCCTCCCCAATACTGAGTGTATTGGGTGGGAGGAGGGAGAGCACTTCAAATGAGGTTCTGTTGTTCCCCAGGGATAAGTATATAGGAGGCCAACAGGCTGTGGCTTGCAGAAATTCTGTCTTAGTGAATAGCTGAGATCATTTTACAATTAGCAGAGCAAACTGCCTGTCCCGGCTTCTTTCCCCATTTGACACCCCTGGATCACAGCTCATCTCCTTCCTTCTTGATTTTCTCACTACTTCACAAAATAACCTTGAGAATACAATAATTATTTATAATACATTTACATAAAATGAACTAATATCATAGGAATATAATAATGTATTATAATTATTATAACCATGATTGCATAATAATATATTAAAATTGCTATATATGACTAAAATACATAATAATCATTAAAACAACAATAGTTGATGGAGTGCTTGCTCTGCAGCTGTATGGGTGCAAAGGGCCCTCCCTACCTGATCTCATTTAACCTTCCTGAGGTTCCCATGAGACCACATTTTCCAGATGGAAGCTCAGAAGTTAGATGATATGCCCAGGTCACAGGGGAAAGCGGCTGAGTCAGGGGCCACCTCCAGACTCTATAGCCCAGGCTCTGAAGCCGATGCTCTGTCCCCCAGGATACGGCCCGATCTCAGAAGTCACCCCTCCCTGGGACCCCCTCAACTCAGGAGACGCCCCTTCACCTGGCTTTCCAGGCTCACTGCAGCAGGGCTGCAGCCCTTTTCCCATGATATCTGCCACCACAGCCGTACTGAGCTCCATTTTCCTCCCAAGCCAAACGATTTATTGATTGACCCCTGCCTTCTTGTGCCTTTACTTTTTTTTAGATTCAATTTTATTGAGCTATATTCTCATACCAAACAGTCATCCAAAGTGGGCAATCAATTGTTCACAGTACCATTATATAGTCGTGCATTCATCACCCCATCTATTTTTTGAATACTTTCCTTTTACCAGAAAAAGTGAAAATAAGAACAAAAAATAAAAGTAAAAAGAACACCCAAATCATTCCCCCATCCCACCCTATTTTGCGTTTAGTTTTTAATCCCCATTTTTCTACTCATCTATCCATACCCTGGATAAAGGGAGTGTGATCCACAAGGCTTTCACAATCACACTGTCACCCCTTGTAAGCTACATTGCTATAAAATCATCTTCAAGAGTCAAGGCTACTGGGTTGCAGTTTGATAGTTTCAGGTATTTACTTCTAGCTATTCCAATGCATTAAAACCTAAAAAGGGTTATCTATATGGTGTGTAAGAATGCCCACCAGAGTGACCTCTCAACTCCGTTTGGAATCTCTCAGCCACTGAAATTTTATTTTGTTTCATTTTGCATCCCCCTTTTGAATAAGAAGATGTTGTCAATCCCACGATGCCAGGTCCAGATTCATCCCCAGGAGTCATATCCCACATTGCCAAGGAGATTTACACCCCTGGGAGTCAGGTCCCACGTAGCGGGGAGGGCAGTGAGTTCCCCTGCCGACTTGGGTGAGCAACAGAGAGAGGGCCACATCTGAGCAAAAAATTGTGCTTTTACTTTTGCTTACTATCTTTTCTTTCCTGGGAGGCCCTTCCTGCCCTGCCTTTGCCCTCTAGGTCTCCACCTGCCAAAATCCACCCATCACTCAAGGTCCATCTCGGATACTAACTCCCTCCAGAGATGCTCCGTGCTCCCAGGCCATGCATGCCTCCTCTCCTGCTTCGTGATCCTGGGAAGGCTTGGCTCCTCTCTCAAGGCCCATTTTGACCTCTGCTTTCGCTCTGTTCTGATGCATAGGAGTGAACTCCCGCCTCCCCAGGAGAACTAGAGGCAACCACGGGCTCCACGTTACCAGGGTGGTGTTTTTTGATATCTTCTATTTTGTCCTTCAAATGGATTAAAAAAAAAAAAAAAAATGTGTCCTATGTCATAAAGAATCCATACTTGTTTTAAAACTAAAAGAATGTTATGCTCCAAAATCATTAGGTGAAACTGAGATTTCAGGATGATGTGCTTTTCCCGTGGTGGGAAGTCCCTCAATCCCACTGCCAGAGACCTGTGGGAAGTGCACATTCACATTTAAGGAACGAGGGGTGGGGGTTGGAGGAGGGCAGAACATGTCAACCTCCAGGGCAAAAACAGTATCTTACTCCCAATCCCTGCATCACCAGCTGTGAGTCAACTGCAGAAATAACGACTTTCTATTTGCTCAAATGAATTGCATATTAATACGACCTCCTAAAGGGTCTGAAAATCATTCATTTTTCAGTAGATATATGTTCCCTTGTAATCAAAACTGCTTGACTAATTTGCTCAGTGAAGCAGTAATTTTAGAGCTGGTACAAGCCCACCAGCACAGTCCCTGCTTGCAAGTTCTAATGTGTGGGGTCCCCAGGAGGCTCTGCTGCATTTCCATGTCAGAATGCAACACAGCATACATGTGTTGGTAACAGAGCCAGGCCACATTTAAAAATCATTGCATTCGTCCTGGAGCATACCCCCCACCCCATGTTCGTTGCCTTTCGCCTGCTTCTGAGACTCTAAGGGCCCAGATGCTAATCTGAGATGGCCCCGCCACAGCTCACCCTACTCCCTCCTCGCCCTGGGGGGCGCCACAAGCTAAATCATTTCCCTTCCACGGTGAGAACACCCACCTGCTTAGAAGGCGCTGGCAGTATAGGCAGGAGGGTGGCTGAGGGGCCGGGAGCCAGCCACCCTGACTTCCATCACCGGGAGATTTAGGGGCAATAATTTTATCTCCATGCCTCGATCCTTCATCTTTGGAGAAAGGAACTTGTTACAATACACCCACGTGGTTGGCAAACGCGCGTCCTGGGTGGGTTCCCCAAGAAGCAGGCTGAGTGGGAGATGCATGTGCAAATGGTTTATGGGGGAGGGTTCTTGAGATCCGCACCTGTGAGGAATGCAGGGTGAAGGACTGAGTGAGGGAGAAATTGGGCTCTGATGCAGTCACAGCTCTGTCCTCAGCTGATTCCTGGGGAGCTCTGGAGTGGCCATGGCCCTTCGCGGAGGCCTCTGTTTCCATACTCATTGTGGGCTGCCCCCAGGGAGGGGTGTTTCTCTGTAGGTGATGACTGCCTTCAGCCTAGGGAAATTTCTGGAAGGGGGTCTCAGCTGAGAGCTGTTAGCCACCGATCCTCCTGCAAATGTGTGCTTCAGTTCTGAGTGGATGGGGGCATGTCGGAGGAAGGGAGGGGTCCGGGCAGCACACAACATTGTTCACCGTAGTGTATAAAGTATCTAGTCCACAATAAATGGAGGCCACCAGGTTACAAAAGCACTATGTGAATTAATAAGGTTCAAATAATTCACAGCCTGGTTTCCCCAAAGGTGTAATCTTTTTAATCATGGAAGATGACACTTAACTGAAATCTTGGATTTGAGGCACTTTGGGGAATGGCGGAAAGTTAAAAATGTGGGGCAACATAAGGGAGATGTGATGTGATTTTTGGGGGCAAGGGTGGTAATTTGTGGTGGGTAGGAGAGTGAAATATCTCTCATACACAACTGGGAACAGCTTGCCACAAGCCTGTACAGCAAGATGGTCTCATAACACCAAACCCAAATCATGGCTCACGAAGGACAGAGCTCATTCCCAGAGAGAATAAACTGGAGGAGAAAGGACACATTCAAAAGGCAAGCACAGAAGGGGAAGAACGCCACTCAGGAAAACAAAAGCAAAAAAGTAGACACAGAAGTAAAAGAGCGTCTATCTCTGACTAAGAAAGAGCTTGCTCCCAGAGTCAGTAAAGCCAGAGCAGGCCTCAGATTCCTGAGCAGTGCAGGACCCAGTCCCATAAAGAACCACAGTTCTCCGCGTTATCCAAAAACTCTGGGCCTGGCATCAATTTCCTTCTTCCTCAGCTTTCACAAACTGGGGAGTTTATGCCCCTGTCATTCACCTTCTGTTGGCAGTAGATGCAGCTCTCTAAAGAGCACTAAAGAGCTGCTAACACCCTCTCTTTGGTGACTGTCACTTGAGTGTCTTGAACTTGGCCTCACAATGCACCCCAGAACCACAAAAGAGCATGGCGAGCAAACGGGAATGCAGGAAAATACTTGAAAGCTGTTTTCTCCCCAAGGCACACTTTGATACAGCCTAGTTTATAAATATTTCTGTTAGCAAACCATTTAATGCATGTGTAATAGATGCCCCATAAAAGAGACAAAAGTTAAAATGTACCCATTTCTTAAACATATATATATATATAAAATAACACAATGATAATAACAGTCACCTGCAGTTATTAAACATTTTCCGTGGTTAGGTCATTTCATCCTTAAGGTGCCCCCGCTTTATAAATGAGGACTCTGGGGGTCAGTAAAGTTGAGTCTCAGTACATGGCAGAGCTTGGATTCAAACCCAAGATTTTTGAACTAGGAAAAAGCCTAGACTTGTGAATATCATGGGTCTGTAGCCAGCTCATTTTCAGAGTTGGAGGTGTGTATGCATTTTGGGGCCTTTTATGATGAGCCTTAAAAAAGAAGTGTGGCCCCTCTCTCTATGTGTCAACACACCAGCAAAAATACACACAGCATGTTTTCATGCCGTGAGCAGTAGCTCTCATACCTGTTCATAAATTTCTCCAACTTTCCCAGCAGCTTAAAAATTCTTACAGGTGGAAGCAACCCAAGTGTCCATCAGCAGATGACTGGATAAACAAAATGTGGCATGTACACACAATGGAATATTATTCATCCACAAAAAGAAATGAAGTGCTAGTACATGCTACAACATGAATGAACCTTAAGACATCATTTTGAATGAAATAAGCCAGACACAAAAGGACACATATTGCATGATTTCTCTTTTGTGAAATACTTAGAATAAACAAATTCACAGAGACAGAAAGTGGATGGGGGGAGTGGGGAATGGGGAGTTACTGCTTGATGGGTATGAGTTTTGGTTTGGGATGATGAAATAGTTTGGAAATACACAGTGGTGAAAGTCACCCAATATTTTCAGTGTACTTTATGCAACAGAACTGTCTACTTAAAAATCGTTAAAATGTTTTTTGTATCACATATATTTTACCACAGTTAAAATTAACTACAATTCATTTTAAAAATAACAAAAAATGAAAAATAGATACAAATATATAAAAAATAAAATTAGAGACAAAAAGAAGAGCTGTAAAGGCACAATCAGCAAAAGGCCATCAAATTAAACCCCCTCTCCTCTGTAATGAGGGGCCAGCATGAGGCCATTTTAAAATGATGGAAGGACCTCAGGCATGGAGTTTTGTGAAACCACCATCAAACCTCACCTGAGGCTATTCGTTCAAACAAAGGCTCTGCCTTTGGCCAAGTCCCAGCCAACTCTAATGGCTCCTCTTGGAGAGTAACCTGTGCCCCAATTTAAAGAGAAACGAAGATGAAAGTGCCAGATTTGTCCTGCTCTAATCAGTTGGCTGACATTGCAATTGTGGACACATGTTCTGCACATGCAACCCCTGCACAATGACCTGGATTATAGTTTGTGTAACATAATTGCAGAGGAGAAACTAAACCAAGCGGAGTCTTGGCTCAACCAGAGATGTTTTTACGAAAAATGAAACGGACAGCGCCTCCGATGCTTTCCCCTCATAGGGGAGCAAACCTCCAGCTTGTTGACCTGTCAAGAGGTAATATTCCAAACGCTGAGGATTTCCCAGCCTGACGGATATTAATTCAGTTATCCACTCTGCCAGCGTCCAAGTGCTTAGAAATCCTGTCAAAACTCATTTTCTCAGCATATGCGTTCATAAAGTTACAGTTCTGTAGCCGTGTTCAGCATCTGTTATTGCCTTGCATTACAACCCCATGACACTTAAGCTTCTGGTGGTTTTTGAGAAATAATCATTTTAAGGGCACTTTAGCTGTTATTATTATTACTATCAATTTTCACATACTTTTCAGTTATTTTAACATTACTTTATGACATAATGCAACATTATAATCATAAAAGTAGATGAACATAAATATTTTTTTACAAGATATTTTAAGAAACTGATGCGGCTTTTAAAACACACATTTTAGGGTCTCCTCCAGAGGTGCCCATAGCAGATTTTATTTTTAAAAATAAGCAAGACCTAGAAAGCCTACAAGAATTAGTGTACTTGTTCTGCTAATCTTAGCAGTGACTTTGAAACAAAATTTTATAGCTAAAAGGGAAATTAAAAGCCCCTGCATGCAACACTTTACTTTTACAGTGGAGGACATAAATTTCCTGCCGTGAAGGAGCTACTCCCAGATTTTCTTGGAACTAAACGGTCTAAATCTTTATTTATTATCTAAGTGAGGCTAATGAAAATGAAAGAGTTTTCTTTGCACCGATTGCTGAGCCTTTACAGAGGGTAAGTGAAACGGTTTTCTTTCTTTCCCTTATCTCAGCCCTTTGCCCTTCCCCACGACCCTGACATTTCACTAACTCATCATTTCTAGCGTTAGAACCAGTCCGCAATCTGGGAGAAAAGCACTCTAAAATACAGGAGTGCCGTAGCCAGATTGAAAAAGTTTTTCTCCCACCAAGGCGCATGGCAATGCAAAGTAACAATCACCGTCATCATAAAAACAGTAAACTATGTTTAGCCCATATGAGACAATTCAGTATTTCATCAGAAGCTTAAGGGTTGTACCTGCCCTGCTACCTTGCGGGTTATAAACCTCAAAAGTCCATTTCAACGCCTACCTACTTGCAATCCTTCCGATCCCCCGGTGGGTAGCGTTTTTGATTCACAGCCGCCTCTCCCGAAGTGATTTTCGTTACCTGCAAGCGGCTAAGTCAGTCTCTGATTCCTGCAGACATCCCTTCCAGCTCCCTGGACAGATGGTTGCACTTAACTAGGAGGCTGGAATCACCTGTGTGCTGGCAGAAAGACAGAGGGTTCTTGTTTTGCAAGACTGCCAGCCCAGGACAGCCCGAGACCGAGAAGGCAGAGATCTCCCTTTGCGGCTGTTTCAAAGAAGGGCCAGCGTGAGCAGTGTGAAAAGTCACGGGAAGGCCATTTTAGACAAGGACTGAAACACGTTTGCGAGTGTCATGGGAGAGTTTCCCACAGAGAGGAGGCGAGGCAGCTGCCAATCTTTCCCTGTGTATCGGAAAACATCCTGGGAAGCAAGAAGCATCCCGGCACAGGGTCCTTTCCCTTCGGAGTCTCTCCTAAAGCAGAGATCCTCAAACTTTGATGCGCATGAGAATCACCTGGGGAGCACTTAGAAAACCTGATTCGATCAGACAGATGGGATCAGAATCTCTGGGGCTGGGACCTGGGCCTGCGTCAGGATGTTTGAAAGCTTCCCTGGAATTAATGTCTTAAAGGACCCTTCCCATGAACAGGGCTGGCCAAAATGGTCTCGTCCCAAGGCATAAAAACTGAAGCTCGATTCCGGAGGGTTGTGCTGTGGGTTATTGCAGAGCTGGGTCGGGGTACTCACCCCACAGTGGTGGTGCGGATCTTTTCCTGCATACAATTCAGCAGACCCTGTCTAATATTTTCCATACCGGGCACTGAGATCACAAACTGAAAAACACTAAATCAAAACCGGAGGCATTACGGGTCTTCAATAAAACTCCATAGCCCCTACGCCAGGGGGAGGGGGGAGAAAATGAAAACCATCACTGAGCTGAGGACATATTATATATATTTTTACATGCATACACATGTCTCTGCAGTAGGCATCGGGATATTGCAGCAAAGAAAGAGAAAAAGAGATGGAGCAATAATTGTTAAAAGTAGAGCAGTGGTAAAAGGTAGCACACAAGTAAAAATTCCGTTTGTGGCTTAAAGAAAGCTCATCATAAAAGATGCTTGATTTCTGACAAGCAAATTCATTTAAGTAGTATTGCAGAGAGAAATAACTTAGGGATATATATGATAAATTAAATGAACTTGAGGGGAATGCCACTTTGATGAGAATATGCAATCAATGGAGCTTTTGGGACTTCTGAGCTTAAAGTAAAAATGAGCAAATGAACCCATATCCTATAACAAAGTTCTTATTCCAAAATAATGATGTTTCTAAATTGTTGTGTTGGTTACGAAAAATAAAGTCATTAACATCTAGTTATGGATGATGATATTACGTGTGCAAGAAACGGGTGATGGAGATGGGGGAATCTGGAAACTGTCCACCTGCAGGTTTGAAGGTTCTTCTGTGGCTGGAGTATTATTAAATGACCCTTCGAACTACCCTGTTTCCCGTGCTTGAATTACGTTTTATGTGCTTAAGATTGAAGAGTACTGATGTTTAATAAGAAAGCGGGCAAATCCAGGTAAACCAAGGCATTATCTGCACATTCTCTTTAACGTAAAGACAAAGGACCGCACCTGTGTTCTTCGGTTTCCATATCCTGGATCTGTTCTCCAAGGTTCTGTCCACGTAGGACCAGAAATTTCCAAAGCATCCCTCTTGCATTCAAGGGCAGTGCATTTCAAGCTGGTTCCAATTAGGCTGAGCACATGTAGATGTCTCACATGCGTCAATATTTGCAGCAGAGCAAATCTGATCCGCAGGGGCATCCTCCGAGACCCTCCCCCAAAGCTGCCTTTGCGAGTCATCCACAAGGCCGTCACCCCACCCCTTTGCAGATGCCCACTTCTTTCCTTTGTATCTCTATGGCCCCTCCCAGATCTCCCCTTTTCCAACTACCCAGATCCTGTACAGGAGATAGGCCCTCATGGATATTTTTAGGTTCCCAAATAGTCCCATTTTAATTTGCTGTTCAGATTTTGATCACTGTCGCATAAATATTTCTGGGGGCTCACTGCAAAGGTTGAATTTTGACCAGTGACTGGAACCTTCTGTGGGCTTTTACACTGATGAAATGAAATGAAATAGATCTGACACTGTCTATGTCATTTCACATAAGGGGAAATTGAGGCTTGTCTGACATGCTCCCTGCCAAGGAAAGAAGCAAGACATAATAGCAAGAAATAGACCTGAAATTTGCACCCGTGAGGACATACACAGAAGGACATCAAGGACACTGCTCCCTGACCGCTTTCAAGAAAACGTTCTTCCCACAAAGGGCACCAGCCTCCAGTAGTTTATTTAAATGCTGCATTTTAAGTGTTTCAATTTGAAAAGGAATGTTATAAATGTAATAGTAAGATCCCTGCATGTCAGGGTAGAAAGTATCTTGTATATTCGTTGGCAATGCTCAATTTCCTCTTGTTTATTTCTACTGGGGGTCTCGCTGCAATTCAGTTTTCCTATTTCTGTTTGTCTCCTAAACCTCTGAACGGAATTGGGGAATCCCGGCTGTCTGCTGTTTTATTAATCACTCGGGACATAGTCATCTTTTCTTGTTCCTCTATTACATTTTGAGAAAACGAATTTTTTTTCCTTATCGCCCGATGCATTTCTAAGGACATTCCCGCTTTCAGCAGCCAGTGTAAACGGAAATGATTCGCCATCCCACCGCTGAACTGACCCGCTTTCGACGACAAACATTTCCAAGCTAGCAAATAAAATGAAACTAGCCCATCGTAGTCACAAGCAGGCCGAGTAAAAACAAGCCGCGGGAATGGGTCTGTGAGTTGCCGGAGGACGGTCTTTGTTGCCCCTGGGGCTGTTTTAATCCTAACTGGCACCGCCTTCAGCCCCTTCCAGTTAGTCTGCGTTCTGTGTGTTCCAATCTGGAGCGGCAGGTGCTGCGTGCATATCCGCCTTCCCGGCGGGGAGAGTTGGTAGGGAGGGGCGCACCCCCTCCTCACCCTCCTCCTTGCAAGGCAGCAGGTAGCACCCCCTTTGGGGTGCCTTAAGGCGCATTCCCGTTTCGGAAGAGCTGGTTCGCAGTTGCGGAGGTCCCTGAGAGTTTGCAATTCCCTGATCTGGGTCAGCGCTTCTCTCCACACGCTCCCTTGCAGCTAGCCACTTCTCAGTTCCCTTTTTTTTTTTTTTTTTTTTTTTTTTTTTTACCGATTTTGTTATCATTTTTAAGCTTGGTGTGGCGGGATCTGCTCTGCACCCCGTGCGGAGTGGGGTGGGGGCAATACAACTGCGCAGCCTGCGCCAGTTTTTTAAAACAGAAAGCGAAGAAACTCTTTGGTTTGATTTTGATTTCGGATCACACGAGTCACTGGCGCAGTGCTCCGAAAAACAGCAAAAGCGCAGGCTTGGGCTAAGCCGGGACCCACGTGGGTGCAAAAGCGGGCTGGACCCGCCCGAGGTGCTGCAGTCGGAGGGAGGACCCGGGTCCTAGACCTCTTCCTCGGGAGCCCGCGCTGGCCCTGGGGCGAGGAAGGGGGCAGGAGGGAACCGCGTTCTTAGTAACTAGGCCCGGGCTGGGCCGAGGGCCCTCGGCAGATGCCATCTGTATTTTCTACCCTCAGGTCCTTCCCCGCGGAACCAAAACAAGAGCCCCGGCGTGTTCCTTCAGCCCTGTTGAAGTCCGAGTTGAAGACCCTGCTTGTCTAGGTTTCCCCTGGAGTCCCTGAAACGCGTGGGTCCCGGGAACACCCCCGACAGCTTCCACATGCGGGCTTCGGTAGCGCCCAGATAACTCCCCGAAACAGCCCCACCAAAACCCAAAGCCACCCAGGAGACAGGAAGTGAGGGCAGCTGTCGCATCAAGGTCCGCCGAGTCACCAAGCGGTGCTGGGTTCTCCTCTGGGGCCGTGATCGACCAGGGAGAATTCACTCGCAGCTCTCCCTACCGCCAAGCGGAGACCCCAGAAGGACAGTCCCCTCCTTCCTACCTCCTCTTTGTCTCACGCGTTTGGCCCCGAGCTCGCCTCCCCTTCTTTTCCTGCTAAGGGAAACCTGGGTCAATTCCCGGGGATCCATAAGCTTCCTCGAATCCGTCCTCCGCCCGTAAGGGTATCCGGTCCTAAAGCGATGCGTCCTGTCCTGGGTCCCGGAGCGCGCCCTCAGCTCTGCTGCTCCGGCGCGCGGGAGAGCCTGTCCGCGTTTTATTACCCGCTGCGCCCTGGGCGAGCAAAACTGCGGGGCTAAACCCAGCGGAACAAAACCGCGGAACCCGCGAACTCGTTACCTCTGCGAGCTCCGTGCAGACCTCGTCGCCTTCCTGGGGCCTTGGAGGGGACCAAGCTGTATCCCGGGGAAGTGGAGGAGATGTTTCTTTTCCTTCTTCAACCCCACCTTTGAGCCATCTCGTCGCCAGCGCAGCTCGGGCGCGGGAATCCCCGGCCCAGCCGGGGGGCCGACAGGGGGAGACAAACTGTAAGCTTTTCCGCGGGCCGGAGGCTGGGAGGGCGGCAGCGACCGCTGGGTAGTCCCGACCGCGCACAGTTGGCTGTGGGGGTGGGGAGGGAGCTGAGGCCAGGGCCGGCTGGCTCCACCACCCCAGAGAGCCCCCAGGCGCAATCCCCTAACTTTCCTCCCCAACCACAGGGGCCCTTGGCCGAGGGAGAGAGAAGTTGCCGCCCTGGGCTGCGTCTTTCTGCCAGCGCCCCGCGCTCTGCCGGCAGAGGTGGGGTCGAACCAGTTCTCAGCGCAGCACGACCGGCTTTATTTGCTCTTTTCTGAGCCTGCCCGTCGACTCTTCACCTACAGGGCAAAGGAATGACTTTAGTTGCTTTTCTGGAGCTCGTGGGAATGCGCTGGGCTGAGACTTGGATGCAGGTTTTCCCAGTGCCTCGGGAATCGACCTTTTCTGGGGCTTGTGCACTCGTCTTTTAATATAGGCAACGAAAATGTAAGTCCGGGACAAGCAGGTTACAAACCACCTTGAGAGAATTCCCCACACCAGGCACGCGCCGAATCCCTCTGCTCTGTGACTTTGCAGAGCTCCTGTTTCCAGCTTGTCCACCTTACTCCAAACCACTCCCTCCCCCACGTCCTGACCCCGACCCTCCGCGCCGTCGCGGACAGTACAGGTCCTTCCAAATGGCTTCCTTGCACTCACCCCTCTCCCCCCTCCCATACCTGGTCGCCAGTGCCCCGACCCTCAAACGTCTTTCCAGTCCCTACGGCCTCCCCGAGGCTCCCGGAGCCAGAGGCTGCACGGTGTGCTCCGTGCTGCCTCAGAGGAAGGTCTTTACCTCTTTAGAATCTGGTTTTTCTTTTTTCCAAGGGCAATTCTTACCCGTGGCCCCTGCCCCAGCCCTAGTGGCCGGCGCCCTCCCTCCAGGGAGTCCAGGATTTATGGCTCAGGCCCTCCTAATGGACTCATTCATAGGAGTTGATTAGGAGCCAGTCATAGTCTCTGGCCCCGCAGCAGAAGGAAAGGGGTCAGGGCCTCGGCCGCCGCGGCTCCCCCGGCTGCGCTGATAGGATCCGTCTGCGCCTTGGGCGCCATCGCTGCGCAGGCCGTCAGCCCTTGGCTGGCTGCAGGTAGCTGGATCCTGGGGGTGGGGTGGAGGGTCTTCTCGCCTTCTGAGGAGAACTGGGAGCGCCTGGGAGTCCCGGGAATCGTGGCTGTGCCTAGACCAACTTCTCAGCTCCCCTTCTCTCTCCTTCATGCTCACCCCAAAGCCCTTGGCGCTTATTGGTCTCTAGCTGGGGCCTCTTGGACCAGCCTCTCGCAGCCTCTTCGTATCAGTTCAGGCACAAAACCAGGAGCTTTCCCCCTTCACCTGTTCTTTTCTGGGCTCTTCACATGTCTCCCTCCAGGACTGCCACAGTGAGGGACACAGGCTGGGGAGTCTAGAACTGGGCTTTGATGCAAGAGAGAAACAGAGAAAAGAGTTGGTGGTTAATGCCAAGGCCAAAGAGTTCACGGAGCAAGGGCCATTTAGTGGGTTAACAAAGACCCCTGGAGGCTGCGAGTACTCTGGGAAAGGCAAGGTCAAGCTGCCCGGGGATGGAAGATTGCAGAGTTCCCTGACTTGGGAGAAAGACTGTCTCCCACGCCTAGAGCAGGAGCTAACCATGCATCTTCCCGCCCTCCAGGAGGCGCCTGGGGTCGGGAGAGTGCTGAATCCCTGACTCTCAGGGGCACTAGGTAGAGATACTTTTCTGGCCTGCACCCTCTGCCACTTTGTGGAGAGGAATGACTTAGGCGGGGGTGGGCCCGGCCATAGGGAAATTGAATTTGGAATGCACCCCTGGCAATCATGAATTCACCCCTACCACTACAAGGGAGTCGATGACTACCAAACATTGTAAGGATCTCCTGGGAGCAGGGCTGGGAGTCATTCAGAAATGGGTCACGAGAGGGTCCGATCCACAGCAACCACCTTCGGTCAGCCTCAAGTGACCCTGCACCAGGCTGGGCGCTCACAGTCACCCAAGCGCGGAGCGGCCCTGGACCCACTGTTGGGGGTCCCTGCCCAGGGAGGGGGCGGGTAGAGGCAACAACACACTAACCAACTTGCAACCACTTTTGTCCTCTGATCTCTTAGTAGTAGTAATGGTGGTGGAGGTGATGATAAAGCTAAAACCAAAGCCAGCACGAGTAAGGATACTAATACTAGCATGATACTAATCGACTTGAAATGACTTCCCCATCAATCCCAAAGTTCGTGAGGGAGGAGGCTGCAAGGGGCGCCGGGCGAATGGATCGTTCCAGGCCCAGCTAGGGTTTGGAAGGGTGTGTGTGTGTGTGTTTGGGGGTGGGGTGGAGAGGTTCCGGAGGGGGTGCAGAGGGCCGAGGTGGGAAGGCGGGAGGAGAGGGTAGAGTTTCAGAGCCGGGCGGGGGACGCGGGGCCCAGTGACGGGAAC
Source organism: Choloepus didactylus (assembly GCF_015220235.1). NCBI lineage: Eukaryota > Metazoa > Chordata > Mammalia > Pilosa > Megalonychidae > Choloepus > Choloepus didactylus. The sequence continues at coordinate 12,450,298 of NC_051325.1, read as the reverse complement.
CAATGAGCTGCCAACTAGCGCGTCTCCGGCGTGACTGCCGAGATTGACGTGGAGGACACGTCAAATTGATCTCCGCACGCTGCAGCCTCCCGGTCAGACGAATTTCTTCTAATCGGATGAAGTTCACCCTGAGCCTGGGGTCGCGGGCGTGGAGAGTGTCCTGGGAGGGGGCGGCGGCGACCGGCCCAGGGGCCAGCAACCGCGCGCTCGGCGGCGGCACCCGGCGCGTCTCCAGTCCGCCGCCGGGCCGCCGCGGCTCTCAGCTCTCCGGCGCCCTCCCTCTATGCCTCTCCCGCGGCGGCGGCGCCCGAACTCTCCCGGACTGCGCCGGGCCCATCCCCGGCTGCCCCGGCGCCAGGCAGCTGGCTGGCCCGCACGCCATGGGTAAGGGGCAGGCGGCGGGCAGGGCGCGGGCGGAGGTGGGGGGGGGCGGGATGAGGGGGATCTTATTCCGGCGCCTCCCTTCCTTCTCGCCTGCTTTCTCTGCACTGGGGCCCTGGGCGAGCCACGTTCTCCAAACGTCCCCAGCCCTCGTGGGGCAGTTTGGCGCGTCAGGGGATGGGGTTTCCCAAGTAGCTGTGCCAAAAGACGCGAAAGGGCGAGGAGGATTGGAGCCAGCGATGCTCCCCTCCTGGGGTCTCTACGGCCGCGCCCACTCCGGGAGTCCGACCCAGGCCTTTTCCCTCCGAGCCATCTGGGGATCCGCGAGTCCCTTTCAGACACACTTCTAGGTGCTGCCCCTTGTCCCGCGCGGCCACCCTTGGCTAACCCGCCGGTGTTTTCTCTCCTGACCGCTCACTGTCGCCGGGCGCGTCCACAGAGCAGACATACGGCGAGGTGAACCAGCTGGGCGGCGTGTTTGTCAACGGCCGCCCCCTGCCCAATGCTATCCGCTTGCGCATTGTGGAGCTGGCGCAGTTGGGCATCAGACCCTGTGACATCAGCCGGCAGCTGCGCGTATCCCACGGCTGCGTGAGCAAGATCCTGGCGCGCTACAATGAGACGGGCTCCATCCTGCCCGGGGCCATCGGGGGCAGCAAACCCCGCGTCACCACCCCCAACGTAGTCAAGCACATCAGGGACTACAAGCAGGGTGACCCCGGCATCTTTGCCTGGGAGATCCGCGACCGGCTGCTGGCCGACGGCGTCTGCGACAAGTACAACGTGCCCTCGGTGAGCTCCATCAGCCGCATCCTGCGCAACAAGATCGGCAGCCTGGCGCAGCCCGGGCCCTACGAGGCGAGCAAGCAGCCGCCACCGCAGCCGGCGCTGCCCTACAACCACATCTACCAGTACCCCTACCCCAGCCCAGTGTCGCCCACGGGCGCCAAGATGGGCAGCCACCCTGGGGTCCCAGGCTCGGCGGGCCACGTCAGCATTCCCCGCTCATGGCCCTCGGCTCACTCGGTCAGCAACATCCTGGGCATCCGGACGTTTATGGAGCAAACAGGTCAGTCGTGTCGGCCCTCTGTATCCTTCTAGGAAGGGGCAGAACTCGCCGGCAGGCGTGCGGGTGGATGGGGGTCCCACTCGCCCTTCTCCCCGGCCCGGTTCTGGCTCCGGAGAGGCTTGGGTTTGGCCCGGGAGGCCCGGGGTACGCGGGCCTTCTGTGGGAGCCTTCGGACATCTTGAACTTTTTATGACAAATATGGAAAATATTTCCCAAATGGAAGAGCAATCGTCGACCACAAATTCGGAGGCTTGCAATTGCGCTTTTTCATTTTTGCAAACAGTATGCAAACCCTATCGCCAGATCTAAGCCAAACAAACCGCTTAGGCAATTCTCTGACGATTTCTTTAGCTTTCAGAATCCTCACTATTTCCCGAAGGTTTCCGTCCTTCCCGGGCCCAGCGGGTCTTTTGCATAAAAGGGAAGGGAGCCGCTTGGCTAGTCTCGTGGAGCGGGAGCAGCCGGGTTCTCCAACAGGCCCCGCTGCCTTGCAGGTCCTGGAGTGGGGATTCTGGGTGGCAGCGCCTCGGGCTGCAGGGACCCTCAGGGTGAAAACTCACAAGGATTTGTCCTTCGCTTGCAATTAGAACTCATCAAACTTCTGATCATCTCTCAGTGGTGGCAGTGGGGTGGCACGGGGAGGGCAGGAGAAAGGGAAGTTTGAGGCTGTCTCGGTGCCGGCTCGGGACTTGTACGGGCAGAACTGGGTTTCTAGTCTCTTCACACTGTCCCTGCCCCGAAGAGCCAGCTGGAGGATGGAGCGCTCTTAGGTGAGCAGACTCAGGAATAGAGTAAGAAGAAAAGTTCACTGTAGCCTAGGAGAAAGGAGGGGCGGCAGGAAAGAGGCCGCGAAGGTTTAGCTCCAGCTAAGTGCCTTTGAGACCCTGCATACGCCTTTTCCTTGAGGTTCGAACCCAGTCTGGGCCGCCGATGGTGCCAAAGCTTTCCTTGGAGCAGCCGTTGGGCAGCTGGCTGGAAGGTGGCCGTGCCAGGCCTGCGCTCAGATCTGGAGCTTTCGTTCGCTTCCACCCGCACACATGTGAGCAAGAAATAGATTTGCGCCCCAGACACGCTCGGGTTGCAGGGTTACAGACCCTTTAGGGAGACCGGGGTGTCTCCGGAGGCGACTCTGAGCAGAAGCGTCTCCCAGACCTCCGGACGCTTGCCAAGACTTGGAGAAACCCTTGCCATTCTCTTGGGTTTGGAACTAGGACCCACCACCCCTTTCCGGGTGCGGCCCTGAGCAGCGGGCGGCTTGGCTGAGTGTGCCCAGCTTCTGCCCCACACGCCGCGAGTTTCGGGGGAAGCGGGTCAAAGGAAAGGAGCAGGCCTGGTCGCTTCCTTCTCTCTGCCCGGATAGGCGTGAAAGCGAAACCCGGGTCCCCGCTTCTCCCCTGCCTCTGCTGGCTCTCGGAACGTTTGGCTTAGGTGCTGGGTGGGAATGGGGGGCTTGGCGTATGAGCTGGGTAATTGTAGGCACGTGTTGTGTGTGAATAAGTGGGCGGAGGCCCAGAGCAGGGTCAGTCGCCCCTTCTAACCGGTCCTGTGCCCGCCGCAGGGGCCCTGGCCGGGAGCGAAGGCGCGGCCTACTCTCCTAAGATGGAAGACTGGGCCGGCGTGAATCGCACGGCCTTTCCGGCCACCCAAGCAGTGAATGGGCTCGAGAAACCTGCCTTGGAGGCGGATATTAAATATCCTCAGGTAACCAAGGAGCAGCGGGATGTATTTAATTAGGCGAGCGCCAAGGGACGGAAGGTAGGAAAGAGGAGAGAGAGAGAGGCAGAGGAACGGAGGGAGGGGGATTGGAGAGGGTCTGCTCACTCTTTTCTCTTTTTCTCGAGCGCACTGGTTTGGGGGAAGCTGACTTTCTAGGGGGGAATGACTCTCATTTTGCCAAGATATCTTTACTAAAAATGCTGGAATGCTGAACCATAGATAAGGCTGGGAGCCCGCTTTCTCCAAATGCGGGGAGATGAATTCCATGCCACCCCTCACCTTTTATTATGATCTACAACAGTCTGATTGGATTTTTAAAAATCGCTTTGCCAGAGAGTTCTTATTAGGAAGAGAAGAGGTCAAGTCAGTCTCGCAGTGGGGATAATCGACGGGGACAGCGTGGGGAAATGAGGGTCTCCAACCCTGTAATTAACACATGCTGGAGCTGACGGGGGTCCGGAGCTCAGCGGGATTATTCGCGACTGACTGTGTCCCCCTCCTTTATCGCCTTCTCCCAGTCGGCCTCGGGCCTCTCGGCGGTGGGCGGCTTCCTCCCGGCCTGCGCCTACCCGGCCTCCAACCAGCCAGGCGTGTACAGTGCGCCTGGCGGCGGCTACCTGGCCTCGGGTCCGCCGTGGTCGCCGGCACAGGGCCCCGCGTTGGCAGCCCCCGGGGTCAGCGTGGCGGTGCATGGCGGGGAGCTCGCTGCAGCTATGACCTTCAAGCATCCCAGCCGAGAAGGTGAGGGGCGCGCGGGCTGACCAGGGTGGGGTGGATGCCGGGATGGTTAGGAGGAAGGCAGGGTGGTGGTTGGGGCGGGGTGGTAGAGAAAGAGAAACAGGACTCAAAATACTGAGGTGGTTGGGTGGTACCTGGAGTAAATCCTTTCCTTCCTTCAGGTTAAAAGTTACACCTGTAGCTTTTTGGGGCAGGTTAATTTTTGACAGGTGTATGGGTACACCGAGAATGAGCGAGGCCCCCGACTTGTAGGGAGAGAGGGGACAGAGTGTCAGACTAACAAACAGGACTCCTAGGTTTGAGTGTGCAAATTATTGCTCCTCTTCGGACATCAATTTCTCCACCCATGGAAGAGTCTAGAAGCACCCTCCAGGCCCATCTTTCTTTGCCTTCTCTGCTGGACCTGCCAGGGCCCCTGAGCCACCCAGATCTCGGCCCTGGACCCTGCCCAGGCACTGCCTGTTTCTTCCAGGTTTCTTTTTGGCGGACCCCGGTGTCCCTTTATATTTGTTGTTTCAAAACTGCATCCTGTGGGAAAGTCAAGAACATTTCAATCTGGCATCCCTCTGTTCAGGCTCTTTGAACTCTGTGTGGTTTGGGGTCCATCCTTCTTTCTGTCATGGGAAATGTAGCCAGGAGCTCTGCCACCTCTGTCTCTTTCTTTTCTCTACTTCTTCACAACTACACACTCGGACAAGCCACCTAACAGAGTGGACATATTTACTTGGAGGCCAGCCATGAGAGGGGCATCTTCTTACCCTGACTTCTGGTTCCTGTTTTTTTCTTTAATTTCAGAAAAGCTCACCTTCCTGTAAGTCCTCTTTTTCCCCCTTGGTTTAGGCTCTGATGGGCCAGGAGTTTGCAGTGTCACTGCCCTAGTAAAGGAAGGAGATAGCTCAGAGGTCCCAGCCCCAGCAGAGAGGGGAGCAGGGCACAAACGTAGGGGCAGCATGGGGCAGAGGGGGTTCCCAGGTTACAAAAGGATCTTTACCTGCCCACTGCCTCCCACCTGGTGTGGCAGGTAGCAGTGTGGCTGATGGGACACAGGCAGGGGGGCTGCCTCCTTGGTGAAGCGCAGACAAAAAGTGCTATTTGCGAGTGGTCTTGGTGACACATGATGACGGTCAGGGCACTTACAGCCATCTACCTTCAAGCAGCTAGAGGAGCAAAGATATTTTTTCTAGTCCCACCTTCCCTAGAGCCCAAAGCCCCTGAGATATTAGGATAACACTTGCCTAATTATAGAAAAATCCAAGTAAAGAAATTGGCAAATATTGATAATTGAAACTCCTTTAAGCTTTAAGTTTAATTTTAAAAATAGAATAATATCACTTGCTCAATTATGGGAAAATCCAAGAAAAGGAAAATTGGAAAACTGAAAATGAGAACTCCTTTAAGCTTTAAATTTAAGGACAAATAGGGGATCTCAGGCAGAGGGCTTAGCTCAGTTTCTTGTCCTTGGTCTCTAATCTACTTCTTTTCTCTACAACCTGGATTATCAGTTGAGTTAGAAATCAAAATGGAATTTACCTCATTACACTCAGCAACCAATCGCTTAACTAAGCAGGTTCATTTGAATTAGAAAAGTATATCTACAAATTTAAGTTATTTCCCCGGGGGCTGATCCAAAGAAGGAAGAAGACAGAAAAAGGACACGCTATCTTCAGAGGAATACAGATAGGAAGTCATCCTGGGGCATTTTATACTGTACATTAGAAACAATTTATGAAGTGCAAGCAACAATCTAAAGGTAAAACATACAGTTCCAAATTAGAAACTAATTGTGATTAATTTTTGCGGAGGGTGTTGGAGGAATTCTACATTAAGACTCACTGGTGCTCGATTTTCTTTCAAAGATACTTTCCTGAAGAAGCACACCATTTAATGGCTCTAGTTGCCTTGTCCCTTTTACTATTACTTCTGCTCCTTATAATGAACCATTCTATCCATTTTCAAAACCCGCTGTAATAATTAGTTACACCAGTCATTAAATGACCAATTTCCTGATATGCTCAGTTCTTTAAAAGTGTGAGGGAAAGGATCATCAAACAAATCAGGCCCGTTATAAACGATTTCTCAAGCTGACATGCAAGTGTTTGTGTTTGAACATGAACATAAAAATTATCATTCATTATCTATCTTTTTCACAGCATGAGAATTACATACATTCTTGGGTTATGGATTTTTTACTCTTCTCCTTGGCAAAAAAAAACAAACAAAAAAAAATCTGATTTCAAAGATTCAACCTGTCTTTGAAATGTCAAAGCAAAATAGAATCACTGCCTTTTACTTTTTAGTCACTGCTTAAGTTACTATATTCAAAGAAATTGAACCCAGAAGACAATTTACTATTAATTGCTCAATTAATGAGAATAATAGGAATAGCATTTAAAAAGAAACATGATATTTCTTTACTGAAAAGCAGTTTAGTAACATAATGAATGCTTAGTAAAAAGCAAATACTTTTGATCATCTGGTGCATAAAAATGCACACACATGTTATGTGCACTACATATACCAATGTGTATGTGTGTGTATATGTATATATGTCTGTGTGTTTATATAGTGTGTATGTATGTGTGTGTATATATATATGTGTGTGTGTGGGTATATGTGTATATCAGTGTGTCCTCCAAATCATGGGCAAATGAGCACCTTACTGATTATCCCAAGAGAAGCCTAAATAAATGTCAAATTTGCATTACAATTTATTAGTTTTATCTTGGTAAAGGGTAGTGAGTTTAGGTTCCCTATTACATAGGCAAAAAGTATGGTCTACAACTGCTATCCTGTGAAAGGAAACTTCAATTCTTGGGACATGAGAGAATGGAAAGTTCCACTTAATCTACATGCTGAGGGGTTGACATCCTAGGAATCTCCATATCCATCCAAAGGTTTTCCCATAGCCAAGGCACAACCATTTCAACCCCTCCCTCCAGCAGATTCCAGAGACCCCACGATGGTTCCCGCAAGACAACTGCTATTACAGTGTGCTTTTAGAAACCATCAAAACCCACCGGAGTCCCTTCTGATGGCGCTTTGGAAAGAGTAAAGATTTGGGAACCAAATTTGTAAGCTACTGCATGTGCACAAAGACGATGTCTTGTATATATTTGTAAAGAAGACTCTGGCAGTTTGGTTCCAGTTATCTCTGCTTCTGGATTAGTTCCTGGAGGATTCTAAAAGCGAACTTTGCCAGGGAGCATGAGGGTGCTGGGGTCAGACACCCTAGTTTGACCCAGCTCTGGGATACCTTCCTCAGCCCGACACCTCTCCCCCACAACCCCCTCCAGTGACGTTTGAGTGTGCCCTGCAAACGCAGGCAAATTAGATCCAAATATTTTAAAAAGCCTGTCCCCATTCCTGCCCCCTTCCTTGAGGCCCCAGACCTCTCAGGGCCCCATCCGACCTACCCACCCAAGTTGCAACAGGGCGAGGAGCTAAAAATGCAGCAGGATTCATCCCTGTAGGGTGGAGTGGGATCCGTCCCTGTCCCTGGGTTCCCGGTTGTTTATTTTCCATGGGTTCTTTTTCTGGCTTGAAGCCTCCTCCTCAGATGTTTTCTAAACAGGTCCTTACCTTGATGTGTGTGTAGGGCTGGAAAGAAAAGGTCTGAGAACGTCTCTGGCTGGGGGGTCACAGATGTGTTTAGGAAAGAGAGCTGAAAGGCAGGAGATCAGAGGGGCCTCTTTGTTCTGGAAAGGTCTTTAGACCACTCAGAATCTCTCTCTCTTTCTTTCTCCCCCTCACCTTGTGTGTGTGTTTGTGAGACACTCACAGAGACCCTTGCATACAGATGTACAGCCCTGCTCCACACCTACAGCAAGTTGTGCTTGGGGCTGTGTCTGGTGGCAGCAAGTACCAGGAAAAGTCCAGCTTTCTCCTTCATCCCAAACCGAGGCAATCGGAACTTGGGATAAAAAAGGAAAATGGAAAATAGCCCCCTTACAAGCTTGTGCCTCCTGATGAAGAAGAAGCTGAGTCGCAGGGAATGGGGAAGCAAAAACAGGGGTTGCACAACCCTCACGTCACTTTCTGGCTTCCAGTAGCAAAACTTCGGCTCTTTCCCCAAACTGTAAATAACAGAGCAACAAGCAGAATGCCGCCTGATCTGACAAATCCACTGTCATATAATCTGGGGGCCCAGAGGTCCCAGGACGTACTTGAGTCCGCAGTGGGGAGCGTACCTGGATCCTCTGATCGCGCTAGCGAAGAGGAGGCGGCCGCCCCATGCAGAGCGCGATCGCCTCCTCTGCCGGAGCTGCCTAGGCCGCCGCGCCCCGCCCCCCCCCAAAGGGAATCTTCAGTGATCAGTTTTCCGCACGGGCTCCCCCTGGCCACCGCGAGCGCCCGGATCAGCTAGGTCCACAGGCCCGGAGCCTCTTGGAGCGACCGTTTGCCTCTGAAGTCTCAGTCGCATCTGAGAACCACTCCTGGGGTGCGAAGGCCCGCAGGGCCTCCCTGCGCGGGTTGCCTTCTTTTTTTGTGTGTGCGGGACCGGACGGTCAGGGGGCGTTTGCGAAATGGCCTTAACCAGGACAGCCACTTGGCAAGGGCGGAGTGAAAAGGAGGGGAAAAATGGGCACAAACCAGCGGGTGGCGACCTTGGAGAGCGCACGGGACCCTTGGAGAGCCCGGCGACCATGCTTTCTGCCTCCAACCCTCTGCAGTGTCGAGAGCGCCCGCCCAGCGGTCACCCCAGGTGCTCGCGCGGCCGTCCCTTGTGCAGGCGTCTGGGGTCGCCGGCTGTCTCGCCCCGCGCAGCGCTCGGCGGTGCCCCGACGCCTGTTGTGCTTCCTCCCGCAGGGGCCGATCGGAAGCCGCCCAGCCCGGGGCGCAAAGCCTCGGACGCCCTCAGCAGCTTGCACAGCTTGCCCAGCCCGGCCTCGACTTCCTAGCCCCACCCGGAGCCCGGAGGGACCCTCGGGAGGACCGGCGTGCAGCCTCGGCACCTGCAGCACCGCGGCGCGGGCGGGATCGGAGCGGACACCGAGGAGGAGCCGGAGGCGGTCACAAAGGCCGCCGCCGGTCCCGGCCCGCGGGGCTCTGCGCCTTCGACCCCGACGCCACGCCTGCTCCTGGGCCCTGGCCGACCTCAAGCCTTGATGGGCCGGGTTTTTTAGACATTTTCTGAACTTTGGCTTTAGACTGGCGCCCTTGTCAGGATCCATGCTCCGATGTGGCTCCCCTCCCCCTGCCAGGCTCAAATTCCTTCTTTCTCTCCTTCTCCCAGGTTTGTCTGTCTCCCTCCCTCCCTCCACCCCATCTCTCCCTTTTTCCCGCTTCATTCACTTTCCTTCATTCTTTCCTCCCTCCCTCCCTCTTACCTCTCTGCTTTTCCTTCCTTTCTTTCCCCTCTCTTCCCTTTGCAATCTCTATTTTCTCCCTTCTACCTCCCCATCCTTCTCTTCCTCCTTCTCCCCTTTCCCCTCTCGCTCTTCTTGTGTTCCCTTCCCTCTGACCCAGCCCTGTGGCTTTCGGTCCTTTTATGGTCAAGGGCTCCATCTCTCTTCATTTGTACAGCTTCCCTGCCCCTCTCACCGCCCCCCCCCCCCACTGGGGTCTCCAGGACATTCCCTGCCGGCTGTTGGACAGTCTCGCGTCCAGTAAGTGAACAGGGAGGTCACAGCCTGTGATATTTTTATAATGAACCCGAACAAAACCCCAATGAACTGTCGACTTCGCGGCATCCCCCACACCCCTCCAGTAAATTGTCTGGAAATTTGCATTTTTCTCAGCACCCAGTGCTGGGCTTCTCTTTGCTTCCTCAGAGATGATGTCAATTAAAAGAAAATTGGGGCAGGAGTAGGAGACACTGGGGCGGTTGGCGTTTTCTGTGGTTAGAAAACCGCATGCCCTCAGGTTCCTCCTCCCACCCCTCCGCTTCCCGCGCTGAGATTCTGACCAATGGAAAACAAGGCAGCGGCACCCTTTTAGGGTCAGCCCATTTGTTAATTTAAACTACAGAGTGCTTTGGGGTACAGAGGTGCATTTGGGCTTTTGGTTTGCAGAAAAACACAGCAAGTGTCTTCTAGAGCCATATGTGTGAGCTGTTGGCTGGGTCCAATTCTGGGCGCAGAGGTGGCGGGACCCTGGACGTGAAACTGCAATTTTCTAGTCATAAAAATGTCACTGGTGAGAGTCTGATGCTATCCGGTAAAGGTGGCCGCCTTTGAATAAAGGAAAGTGTCTTAAGTGCACTTCAGAAGGGTGAGCAAGTGGATGTCTGTATGTCTGTTTGCAGTGTCATAAGTTATGCCTCACCTTCTACACTCCTTTGAGTTTTCAGGAGGAACATTAAAAGGAAATTGTTCTATTGGTTTGCTTGTTCTCACCTGCAGCCCAAGTTGGGCAAGAGGTGGGAGAGAAAGTGAAACAGGACGGGCATTTTCCAATGCACCTGGCAGGGCCACCAAGTGAAGGAGTGGATTTCATTGCTATTGTCCCACCCCATCCCCAACCCTTGCCATTTTCAGGGATTTGTCCCAGGAAATGTCAGGTCAGTCCTGGAGAACTGAGGTAAAGAGGGAATACACAGAAATCTCTCTAAAGTGAAGTCAGCTCTTAGAGGAATAAAGTGACAGAAGGCAGCAAGCAACAATTGAGGACTTTTCCAGAACATTTCTAACATTCTAAAAGCTAAAGAAAAGTGATCCCAGGTCACCAAATCTAAGGGGCCTCTGGCTAATTGTTTTGTTTCTCTTCCCAATGTTTTGCTTTCTGATTATTAATTTAAAAACTGGCAGAAGAGATTTTTGCTCTGAAGCTAAGCAGAACGGCGTGCATGGCATGCATCTACTCTGGATGTACAATCACAGAGAGAATGAATAGGAAACTATTTTCATTGCATCTCTTTGCAATAGTACCTGCTGAAGGTATTGTTCATCAAAGAATACTGGCTATTTTTCATATAGAGGCTGTTCTTTCCATGTTTTTAAAGTCTCTTGCCTTTTTTTAAAAAATGTTCCATTTCATAGGAATATTGAGAGCTAGGGATTTGATTTGTTTTCTCTGGGCCATGCAGAAAGTTACTGATTACAGCATTGGGAACAGAAACTGGGTGACCCTATCTCATCAGAGATCCATGTTTGGGGCCTGAACTTTGAGCCAGGGGTCCCCAGCCTTCTGCACCAGCACGTCCTGCAGTGAAGCTGGCCAGGGATAACGTCTGATAAAGGAGAATGCCCTCAAGCCCCAGTCCATTTAGTCTGTCTCCTTGTGCTTAGGTGAGCTTTACATGCTCCATCAGCCCATCACCGATAGGATTTTCATGATTCCATCCTTGATACCTGCAGGAGGACTGGCTTGCTTGGGCCAGGAGGAAGGCATCTCACTTCTTTTTGAAGATATAAGAAGAATCTATACTGCCAACTTCTATTTCTGAGTTGGCTCCATTTCCATTTTCCTGCAGCTGCTCACTTCTCCTGTGTTGGGGTGACTGGGGTTCAGGGGAAGAAGAGCCTGGGAATGCAATCCAGGGAGGATAGAAGGTGCTTGTATTTTGGATGCTACTTGCCAAGGGAGGTGCTTTCCAAACCTGCTCCCTCTTGCTCCCGGTATCCCATGGCTTGAGGTAAGTCTTTTGGAGTTGGCCTTTTGCATTTCATGATGGGATATACAGGAACATTCCTTCTCTCTCGAGGGCCATGGACTGAGTTCAGTGAGCTCCAGTGAAATCCCTGCTGCCCTGCAGTGTGACTGAGAGCTGGACCTCCCTCAGCCTCCGTTTTTAATTCTGAAATGTACCTTCTGATGCAGCAATGCACATGGTGACCTGGCCTTCAGGAAGATGGGCCCAGAGCTGCTTCACTTCTCTGGAAAGGATTTTGCTTAGCTGTTAACAAAGACTAGGGAAGTCATTTTTATGGTTGGTGGGGGACCCAGAATTAAAATACTCTTCCAAAGACCCCATTGAAACCTTGCGTTTTTGTCTCTGTGTTATATGGACCTGTGGAGGAGCTGAGGACATGTAATAAAATTACATAGTGCCATGATGGGTAAACTAATTTGAGAAAGAATCAATCCCTAAAGGCATCTTGTCTTTGCACTAGCACCTGCCTTTCCTTTTTTAAACTTAAAATTAAGTCTTCCTAAATATAGAGAAGTACCGAAAAGAAAATATACAAAAAGGGGCATAAAATACAACCACTCTGGTAACCCTTTTGACTTTTTGGAAAAAAAATATTGTATGTAACGTCGGAAAATTCAAGCAGTACAGAAGAATGAAAATGAAAAGTGAAAGTTTCTTCCTGCCTTCATCTCTGTCCTTAAAAGTGTACACTATTACAATCTTTTATGAATCCTTCCAGAAACAAATGCTTATAGCAGAACATCTGTGAATATCTCTTTGTGTATGTGCTATTTAAAAAACGCACACTGAAGAGTTGTACTATCTAAACACAGACATGGTGGAAGAGCTGATCTTTGCATCCCAGCAGCCTCAAGCTTTGAATGATTCACCTTATTTTCTTGCCTGGATGCATGTCAACAAGGGTTTATTAAAAGTAGGGTATTTGTAAAGGGAATGAGCTTCGTGCTTTAAATGAATAAACAGGATTTCGTTGCGTTCATTATTGGAGGAAGTACTTAGAGTGGCCTGTGAGAACGTCCCTGGGAGAAAGGTGACTGCTTTCGGCAAACTGAAAGGAGGGAGGACACGGGAGGGAGGACGGGAGAGACAGAACAGAGCTTTACATAAGGTCAGATTGCATTTTAATCCCTCCGAGATGGGTTGAGTCTGTTCTTCCAGGGCAACTTCCTGACTTGTTCTGCATCCAAAGCTCCAAGTGGCTTTGGGGAAGGCAATGCAACTTTTCTTAGAAGGGAGTCAGTCTCTCCAGGCAGGAACAGAGTCAATCTGGGGGTGGCGGTGGGGAAGCTTTTTGAAGAAATATTAGATACAGATAAAAGTTAAATTTCTAGTACTGGCACAAGCATTACTTTTACCCATTCCAAATTTGCTCGGAATCAATGTTGAGTTAACCTCCTGCAGAACTCACCTCTCACTGGAGCAAACCCACGGCTGCCCACTGTTTGGAGCACTCACTGACAACTGTGTTCATATTACTTTCCCTGTTTTGCTTGTTTCTTGACTTCTGTTAAAGAGGATGGGATTTATTTAATTGACCCATGGTCCAGGGTAAAGCACACTGTTGATTTCCTGGCATCAGCTTCTCTGGCTGGAATTACATTGGCCTGGGTCTCTTTCTCAAGAGAAACTCTACCTGCTCCATGTTATGCTGGGGTACTAAGAATTTAGAATCTTGCCAGAAAGTGCCTAAGGAGCTCAGTTGAAAGGATTGTGCATCCAGACAGGCTATGTAATGAAAAACATTTGACTTCCTTCTTTTAATGGGTGGGAATTATGCACAAAATGGTATTTGTTCTTCACCTTGACCTTGCTTCTGAACTATAGTCTTGCTCACTAAAGAGATGTCCTGTGACTGAGATATTTCTGGCCAAACTATTGGATCTCAGCTTTTAAAACAAATATTCTTCTGTTTTTGGATTTTTTTTTAAAGGACAGAGCAGAGAGGAATCACACTGTCTTCATTTACAAGGTAGTCAATAAAATAAGAACCACACATGTAGCCCCAATCCAACTTGGGAATTCCAAACACTTGGAACAATTATTCTCAATTTAGTCTATTCTTTTCTTTGGAGTTGAAACCAGTTGAAACCCTTGTTTAACTCTAAAGAGCTTTTCCCCAGGAAAGGCAGCCTGCAATCCACATTGGAAGCCACATCTGTTCCTGGGCTGGCCAAATCCGAAAGTGGAATCCCAACTATAGTCTTCATGGGTGATGAGATTTCAACCATTAAAATTTAACCACCTGGGTTGTACCCATTCTTTTTTTTTTTCTTCTGAAAAAAAAAAAAAAAAAAGCTGATCAGGTGTTCATTCTGCTATTAAATTACATTTCCACCCCATAACATCTTATTTCCTTTTTCTCTGGTTAGGTATATTGAGTTGATGGATTACCTCCAATATCTTTTTTTTTTTTTTTTTTTGTATTGGCCAGAGAATTTTAATTTGGGGGAGTTCTCCTGGTCACTGGTGGATGTGGTTTTAACTTTATGATATTTTATTTTACCAAGAACAGCCAATAAGAAAACACAAATTCTTTAACTAGATATTTTTGAATTTAAAAACAACTCACTTGGATGATTAATTAATTAAGCAGGATATTTGAATGCATTGAAGTAAATTGACTTTTAAAAAAGTTGACTTGGAACACGAAATTTGTGAAACATAAAGGACAAGATGCTTCTTTGGCAAACAAGTTGTAGTATGATTCACCTGGTCCAGGAAGCTGATGGTATCATTCTGACCACCAGGGGGAGCACACATTGTTCCAAGAAAATAGTGAGTAGTACAAAGATAACACTGAGTTAGAGAGACACCATTCTATTAAAGTGGTAAACTTCTCCATTCCTCTAGCTATTATTGTTATTTATAGCCAGATCCTTTGGTTTTGGAACAAAGGGTATAGACTGGGCATGTGGTAAAAAAAATGGACTTTTTAGGCTCATTCATTTAGACATTTTTGAGTAAGCTCGCTTAGAAATCCCTTACAAATAATTGTCATTTCTAAATTTGACTCTAATGTATACATGTATTCAATTCTTTGAATGTGGAACAAGAAAATCTGACTCTAAAGGGCAAACTAATCTAAACACATTTTTTAGGAAATAAAATAAATTTCATCTATACTTGTGTGATTTTGATTTTTTTTTTTTTTTTTTTTTTTTTTTTACCAATTTGGTTTGAGTCTTTCCCATTCTAAACAACTGATCCATTTTTAATGATCTTTTTCATGTTTGTAATCATATAAAGACACAATTCAGTATTTTTCTATAAGGGCCCGTAAATTACAGAGAGGCAGCAAAGAAAAACGAAAATGATTATTTCCTCATTTTTGTATTTATTTTAGGATAATATCTAGAATGATGACTTCCAGTGAGAAGAAGAGCATTTCTTCCTTAGCTTAAAAAAGGGGAGGGTCTCTTACTATTTGTAACCTGGACATTTACATCTATTAAACTCAGGGTATCAGCTGTGGGACAGCCCCTACCAGAAGCAGTACTGGGAGTTGAGGGGTACAAGGTGGTGGCCAAAAAACACAGCTGTCTGGGTTTAGATCTAGGTTTTGCCACTTACCACCATGTCACTTTGGGCAATTTAGACAAAATTTCCCAGCCTCAGTTTTCTCATCTATTTAATGGGAACAATAATTCCTCCCTTCCTGGGTTGTTGTGACAGATAAATAAATTTGATAATACATGTAAAGAGTAGAGACCAAAGCTTTGAGTCCCAGTCAGTCCTTATTAGTGTTCTTATTATTCTTGTTTTCTTTCTTTTCTTTTCTTTGCATACTCTCCAGCAACATTTTATGTAGAAATTAAATCATGTCATGGCAAAGCAAGACCATATTTACTGTACATCAGATTTGTGAAAGACACAAAACTCATCACTACTGCTGATGCTAGTTTCTGAATTTATGGAAACATTCAGCAGCATTGGGGGAGCAGCCTTTGTCAGCTACTCATCAGATCTAATAGCCCTGGGACATTCACTAAAGCTTTAAGAGGAGCTGATGAGTTTATGGCTAGAACAATGAGAATGAATGGCCACCCAGTAGCCATCATTACTACATTGAAGGAGAGGCGCTTAGATGAATGTTATGTGACCATGTTTTGTGTCGTGTGAACAGAACTGGAAACTGACGTATAGCAACCTTGTCATACTCTGGGGAAATGTATTCATCTCTAGGGGCTGAAAAGCCTGTGGCATCTGCAGCAACTGCTTGTAGACAAGAAGCCAGGTTGGATTTCGTCTTGTGTCTCCCTCCTCCTCATGGTTGTAAATCACTCCTTTTAAGACACAGCCCCACCATTCCTGACCCCTTCTCTCTGGTTGGCTGACACTGGAGACACAAAGCATTTACCAGAAAATGTCTGTCAGAGATAGCACAGAAGCCTGCAACTCAGTATCTTTTGGAAGAGTTACATGTAAAGTCTTTCCCCCTTGGACGATCCTATGAGATTTTTAGGGACCTAAGGAGAGGACATCCCCTATCTCCCTCAGGTATCCATTTCAGGAGTCTGACATGTAGGTCAGATCTTCACATATTGCTGAAGTTCAACTAGAGGCAATCCAGGAATGCTCAAAGCTTTACAAAAAAACATGCAACAAATTAGCAACAAAGCCAAACTTAAAGGTGGTGCCAGAATTTAGTATACAGTAACAGTCATATGCTTTCCTCTAGGTCTTCCTCAGCAAGGCTGCCGTGGCTCCAGCGGTGACTGTGCTCATTCCAGATGTGTGCCGCCTTATCGGTCTTGTGTGACGAGTGCGAATTAATTGAATATGGCAGTTGGGTTCTGGCTCCGAGTTATTTGGAGTTTATTCTCACAAACTGGATGCTTTCAAAAGTAAACAGACATTAAACGATTTATAAAAAGACTGTCACACATTCTGAAGGGCAAAGTGTAAATGAATTTGTGTAAGCATATGGATTTCATTTCTCTTATACTATGCATGCATTTAAAAATTAAAAAGACAATGTGCTGGCTTCAATGTGTTTTTAGTTCTCATTTGGACTTTGAAAATAATCAGAGGTGCCTAATATTCAAAACTGAGAGGACTCCTCCATCCTATGATGACATGTGAGCCATTGGATAATGGTTAACATGGACCTCAAAGGGTGTTTTTCTGAAAGAATCTCCAGAGTGGCACTAGCAATTTGAATTTCTATTTTCAAGCACATTCCAGAGTTTATGGCTGGACTCATTTCTTCCTGTATAAACTTCCAGGTTGTTATGCACAGCCCACTATCACTCTCTTTTACATTTGGATAACAGTATAGTCAAGTCCAACAGTTGTGGCTTCATAATAATATTTACATTGAGGTAGAAGAGGCCTGAGAAAGAAAAAAGTGCAGGGAGAGCAATGTTCGTATCCTTGTGGTCACATGGAATGGATTCTGCAAAGAATGTAAAATAATGTTTATATGTGACTAGTGCTCAGAATCAATAAAAGATCTACCAGTTCAGTCAAGAATGTAGACAGCCTTTTATTTTTAATTGTCATGATAACACAGCCTTAGAGAATTATTCAGGCTCTACTAGGCTCAACATCAGAAGAAATTTTTGCTGCAAGAATTTCATTTCATTTAGCCAAATGAAAACAAATTAGCATATATATATTTTTTCCTGCAAGCTCCACTTTCAGCTGTGATGTTTCCAATTACATTGGGCCAGTAAAAGCTTTCTTTTGATAACTGAACAAAAACAAAAAATAATAAATGGTCATGTTAATTTCCATCTGTTTTTTTAAAAATTCAATTTTATTGTGATATATTTACAAACCATAAACCATCCACAGTGTATAATCAATTGTTCACAATACCATTATATAGTTGTGCATTTATCACAATAATTTTTGAACATTTTCGTTACCACACACACAAAAAAGAATAAGAATGAAAATTAAAGTAAAAAAGAACAACCAAAACATCCCATACTCCCCATCTCTCCCAATTGCTCATTTGCTTTTTGTCCTCAGTTTTCTACTCATCTGTCCATACACTGGATAAAGGGAGTGGGAGCCGTAAGGTTTTCACAATCACACAGTCACACAGTGTAAGCTATATAGTTATATAATCATTTCCAAGAATACAGTTTCTTGTTTCAGGTATTTCCTTTTAGCTATTCCAATACATTAAAAAATAAAAGGGATATCTATATAGTGCATAAGAATAACCTCCAGAATGACCTCTCGACTCTATTTGCAATCTCTCAGCCACTGAAACTTTATTTTGTTTCACTTCTCTCCCCCCTTTTGGTCCAAGAAGACTTTCTCAATCCCATGATGCCAGGGCCAAGCTCATCCACAGGGGTCATGTCCTACATTGCCAGGGAGATTTATACCCCTGGGAGTCATGTCCCACATGGGGGGTGGAGGGCAGTGAGTTTACCTGCTGTGTTGACTTAGAGAGGTCACATTTGAGCAACAAAAGAGGTTCTCTGGGAGTGACTTTTAGGCACAATTATAAGTAGGCTTAGCCTCTCCTTTTCGGTAATAAACTTCATAAGGGCAAGCCCCAAGATTGAGGGCTCAGCCTTCCAAATTGGTAGTCCCCAATGCTTGTGAGAATATCAGTAGTTCCCCAGGTGAACTTTAATATTTCCACATTTTCCCCTAGTCCTTCAAGGGGGCTTTGCAAATCCATTTTTATTCTCTGCCCAAATTACCCTGGGATGTATCAGGGCTTCACACTAACCTATATAGACCAACCAGATTTCACACCCAATTCAAATTTCCACATAATTATGGAGTTTGAATAAACCTATCATATAAGTTAAGTTAGATAGTGTGCAAAAAAATATAGATTTTACACCAAATAAACATTTCTTCCTTTGGTCTCACACAGAAGTTGAAGTTTTAAAACACCATCAATATCATCCTTTACCCTTTAGTCCACTTTTCTTTAGTCCTAACCAAGTCCATTTTGTTCATATCTCCATCCACTGCAAACCTTGAATACTGCCACCATAAACCCCACTGTGCTAATGTCCATTTGTGTCCCTCTTTTCAGTTCTTCCAAGTATATACCCAAAAACAGGGTTGCAAGACCATATAGCAACTCCATGCTTAGCTTTCTGTGGAACCACCACACTGCCCTCCTGATGGGCTGCACCATTCTACTTCCCCACCAATAGTGATTAGGTACATCCTTCTCTCCACTTTTTCTCCAGCATTTGAATCCCTCTGTTTATTTTTTAGACAGTTTATTCACACACCATGCATTCCCTCCTAAGTAAATAACCAATGGTTCCCTGTATAACCACATGGTTATGCATTCACCACCACTCTATATGAGGACATTTCCATTTCTTCCACGAAGAAAGAGGAAGAGGTGAAAAAAGAAAAAGAGAAAAAGAAAAGAATGCTGACTGATATTTCTTCTCTTTTTTCAATTTGGCATCTGCAGGGTCCTTCTCCAGTCTGTACCCTCCTCCAGAGTTTCAAACAATTCAGAATTGTTTTTTTTTTTTTTTTCCATTGAATCTCTGGAGAGGAGTTTTCAGTAGCTGTTTACAGTGCCATGTTGATGACATCAATTTCCATCTGTTTTGACCAATGTAGAGCCTTTAAACCCAACTGCCCTTGGATAAAAATAAAATTATCATATTCATCTTGGAAAGTATTCTTAACATTTCAAAATAAATATTATGACTTTTAAAAAAGGAAAATTTTAGGAGAAAACAGTTCTAACCTTGAAAAAGCCACATTTTTATGGGATCCACTGGTTTTGTTGTATAGATTGAGTCCCTTGTCTGTCCCAAGCTATTGTGGCAAAGACAGAAAGACACCATATTGATGACATCCAATGTGAAGGCTATGTTTTGCAAATCCAGAAGTGGAAGAAACCAGCCCCACAAATGTAGGCTGTCATCTTATAATACTAAATATGGTTTTACAAAATACATATCCTCCTTCTACCTCCAACAATGAAGGATCATATTTATTCTGTTCTTACTAGGTGCCATGCATGTTTCCAAATACTTTATGAAAATTTTCTAATTTAATTCTCTCAGACCTCTTGGGGGGAGGTACTGTTTCTATTGGTATTGGCTGATGAAGAAATTGAGGAACAGAGAGAGAATGTGACTTGCTTGAAGTTACACAACTATCAATGGTAGTCCTAGAATTTCAATCAACATGGTTTGACTCCATACAGAGCCTGTGTTCAATAACTGCAAAACCAGGAGATTCTGATAAAGCTCTCGGGGAGTTTATCCTTTCTTCTTCATGCCCCCAAGTGAAAAATCTCTGCTCTTGATATTTTCTCTGTTTGTGATATCTATATGATGCCATGTGTGTAGTATTCCTACATTTGGAGTTGACTCCAAGGCAATGAAGAGTTACTTGTACATGACATTTACAACATTACTTAGATATATCAGCTATCTATTGGGATATGTGAAAACCATCTAAAAATTTAGTGACTTAGTGTAAACATGATTGGCTATTTCTCATGAT
Organism: Choloepus didactylus; assembly: GCF_015220235.1. Lineage (NCBI taxonomy): Eukaryota > Metazoa > Chordata > Mammalia > Pilosa > Megalonychidae > Choloepus > Choloepus didactylus. Next base: position 12,430,346 of record NC_051325.1, on the reverse strand, counting down.
TCTGTGGATTGACTCTTCTGATGGTTTTCCCTGGGTTCACTTATTCAGCTGTGTTCAGCTGGGGGTTGGCTGAATTGGAAGATCCAAGGTCACTTCACTCACATGGCTGCATTTTGTGCTGATATTGGCTGGGGCTCCTTGGTTCTGCTGCACATAATTTCTCCTCGTTCAGTAATCTAGACCAATTTTCTTACATAGCAGCTCCAGGGCAGCAGTCCCAGGTGGTGAAAGTGGAAGTTGCAAGAGCTTTTCAGGTCTGTCCTTGAAAATTGAATAACATCATTTCCACAACATTGTTCTATTGATCAAAATTCTCTACCTCTTTATGGGAGAACAGCAAAAGTACATTGAAAAGGGGCATGCATACCCGGACGGGAGAAATTTACGGCCAAATCTTGCAATCTACCACAGTAGACCCATTAAAAAGATAGATAATTGATATTAAAAGGATTATCAATTTCTCAATAATCATAAAATATAGTTTATGATAAAACTATGGCATAAATTATCTTCAATGACTTGGAAGGCACTATGGCATCTTATTTCAAGGTTTTCAATAAGAGTATTGGCTATTATTGTGTTAAACAAATGTTAGATATAGTATCGGGGGGCACTTCTGAATTATCATATTAGATATGGGTGAGAAGAATAAATAAATGTCTTTTTAAAACCTTGTCCAGTTGTCAGCATCCTGGATAGAGCATAGGAAGTATGGAAAGGTATATATGTTTGAGTTTTATTTTGAGATCTGTATGTGGAAGGTAAACTGGAAAACTGAGGACATTATTCAGTTTAATATACATATGTATTTGTATGTGTATATGAATATGTATATGTATCTGTCTCTATTCTATCCATCTATATCTATCTCCTTATCTATTCCTCTACTATCTATCTATCTATCTATCTGTCTGTCTATCTATCTATCTATCTATCTATCTACCTACCTACCTACCTACCTACCTACCTACCTATTTAAACAATACTGATTTTGGCTCCAATGGTGTAGATGGTTCAGTTCTTACTTTCAGACTTTGCCCTGGGTCTGGAGGCAACTTTGAAGGCAGATAAGTAACACATAATGTTCTGAACAGGTCATTTTGGCTTTATTTCTAAGAGGATCAAAAGCACAGTGGTCAATCTAATGCGGAAGTCCATAATTACCAGTTTAACAATGGACCTGGGTGAACGAAGGCAAGTATTTTGATACAATGAAGGTTAAATAAGCACCTGAAATGCTAGTCACTTACCTGGGGCCGGAATTCTTATGTTTTTGAGATTCATTCACTGAATCCTTAATGTTCTATGCAAGAATGTTTTTTTAATTTTTTTTTTTTTTATTGAGGCTTGGCATTCAGTTAGGAACTAGGAAAACAACCTGCTGTTTATACAGAGGAGGGAAAAACAATCCTTGTCTTTAGTTGAAAACTTGGGCATGCAAGTTCAAATAGATTCAGGAGTTTCAGGTCTTTTGCAAGCACAAGGACATTTTAAGGGTGTGTGAACTCCAAGACCACCAGGTAAGCCTCCCTGGGGTGAGGGGTGGGGTGCACCATTTTCCCCAATCCAGATTTTCACTTAGTTTGTAAAAGGCAGGGCTTGTGCTGTGGTCTCAGAAAAATGGGGAGGTGGAGTGAAGCTCTGGGTTCAGACCCAAATTTGAAACCCTGTTCTGCTGCTGACAGATGGCGTCAACAGGGGCACTTATTTCGTCTCTCTCCAAGCCTCAGTTTCCCCATCTCTAAAACAGGCCTGTACAGTGCAGTGCTTGCCATGTGGGGTTGCTGTGAAGGCTACAAAAAACATTCCCTGAAAATTCCCTTAGCCACTGGGAGTGTCAGTGTTGACCATTATAACAATTATTATTTAATTTTGGAATTCTGTCATTGAGCACTTCAAAAATAACAGATCTCAGGGTTTCACTTCAGCTATTACTCCCAAATTGTTTGCAGTTGTTTCCACCTGATAATCTCAGTTTTTTTTTCTGACCTATTAGTAGTCAAAAAGAATTCAGTCACATCATTTTAGTAGCTCATGAAGTGAAAAACTCACGAAACACTTTTGACTGGCTTGATTGATCTAACTGGTCGAAAGAGTTGATCCAGGAGGTCTGTCCTCTATGTCTTGGGCATGGCAGTCTTCATGGATTTACAGCCTGTGCAGTGACACAGGGTCCCAGGTTTACAAGGACCCCGGGCTTGGTTGAATTCTCTTTGCTCACCCTCTTGAAACTCCTCATAATTTTTGCACAACATTTACATTTTGCACTGGGTCCTGCAAATTACGTTGCTGGTCCTTGTCCTGGGAAAGACATTTTAACAGGTAGGAAAGGTTGAGCTAGTCCTGGTGAAGTTTGTGGCAGGGCCTGTGGCTGGCCTGTGGAATGATGTGACTTCAGAGAGGGATGGAGAAACTCAGACTCTTCTGAATGTCATAGTGATCAGCTTTTATTTTTTATCTTAGCAAAATAATTTATTTTTAACAGTGACAGAACACCTGAGACTAGACCAAAGTTTTCCCAATTTATATTGGCAACTGCAGACTCTTTGAGGCAGTTAAGAGCATTTTTCCCCCCTCTGGTGAATATTCATACGCTGGGATGAGGAAGGACTTTTCCATATGATATTAAAAGCACAAATTCCAAAGGGAGAAAATGGAGGGATTTAACTACACAGAAATGAAAACTTTAGCTTACTTAAAAGCACTACAAATTGAATTCGAGGTGAAGGACAAATTTGGGAAAATAATTGCAATACATAGCAGAGAACTAACATTTATATAAAAAGTTCCTACGAATCAGTAGGAAAAAGATAATCACTGCATTGGGAAAATGGAAGAATGAAAAGAACAGGTAGGTCACGAAAGAACAAAATGCAAGTGGGCAGCCAACAAATGAAACAAAATCCAACTCTGTTAGTAATAATAATAATAATAAAGGGCAAAATAAACAAATTACCTTATTTTGTTGTTGTTCATTGACTATACAAAGTTCTTTTAAAATGTGGGCGGGTTCTGGACCACAGGAGCCTGGGGGTGGGGGAAAGAATAGGGCATTTCCATCCAGGAGCAGGTGAAATTGGTGCGCTATTTCTGGAGTCCGATCTCTCAATTGTGTGAGGGTGGTGTCCCCAGGAAGCAGACTCGGGATGCTTATTCGGGAGTGCCTCGGGGATCAACCCCTGTGGAAGGGACGAGAAGGGAACAGGAAGGGGAGGGCCACTTGGGCTCTGGTGTCCCCTTGGTGGCGCGCCTGTGGGGGTGAAGAGGAGATGGCCCTACAGCATTCCCCAGCCTTGGACTTGGTGGGTCCCCACCCGCGGAGGCGGAGCCCGGGGTACCTGGCTAGTGCAGGGACACGTGGGTGTGGATTTGGCTTCCAGGGCCTTCCCGAGGTTCTCTCCAGGACAGACACGGTGGATTGGACGACCCGCGTGGTCTTTCGGGTCAGAGGAGGGACTTGAGGGTCGCCGACTCGGACGCGGGCACATGGGACAGCGGAGACCTCGCTCCCCAAGGTCCGCCCGAGGACCCAGCAGAAGCTACTCGCCGATCCTACTTGCAGCTTTCCATGCTGGATGCCCTTTAGCTGCCTTAGACCGACCCACAGACATCAGTTCACAGTTTGCCTTCATTACCATAAGACAACTGCTTACATATGGCTAAGGAAAGGACTGGAAATCGATACATCACAGGCTTTAAAACGCTGTCCAAAGTGGTGAGTCAGGAGGTATTTTTTTTTAATTTTAATTTTTGTTTGTCAGTAGTTTGAGGGGTTCCAAATAAAGACCGTGCTCGTTTAATAAATAAAGTATGTTTTTCATTTCTCATAAAAGTGGTGCAAGAGGAATGCAATGGATTGAATGATTTTCCCCCAAAAGATATGGCCGTGTCCTAATTCTTGGAGCCTGTGAATATTACTTCCTATGGAAAACGTTCTTCAGATGAAGTGAGCATCCTGGATTATCCAGTGAGTCCCAAATCCAGTGGCAAATGGACTTGCAAGAGTGAGGCAGAGGGAAATCTGACAGACAGGAGAGGAAGAGGCCAGTGAAGGTTTGAAGCAAAAGCTGGGGAGAAGCAACCACAAGCAGCCACAAGCCAAGGAATGCCTGGAGTTGCCAGGAGCTGGGAGAGGCAAAGGCGGCTTCTCTAGAGCCTTCTAGAGGACTCTAGAAGGAAACTCCTCCTCTAGAGCCTTCTGGAGGTTTCAGGACAAAGGATTCTCTTCTAGAGTCTTCTGTGGGGACATGGCCCTGTCCACACCTTGATGTTGGACTGCTGGTGGCCTCCAGAACTGAGAGAGAATAAATTTCTGTTGTTTTAAGTCACCAAGTTTGCAGTAATTTTTTTTTTTTTTTTTACAAATGACCACAGGAAACTAATACAAGGAATGAAGAAAAAAGTGCCAAAATAGAATCACTGAATTGTATGTAGTATTAAAAAATTGTGGGGCTCCAAAATTAGGAATAAAAAAGAAATTTTAAACTCAGGAAGTATACACACAGTAGAAAAGGACACTAGAAAACAAAGTAGAGAGGATATAGAAAGGTGAGATAAGAAAAAAGAAGGGAGAAGAATGTAGAAAAATAACTTGATTTTTAAATGCATTTTATCTTCTGTGAAATAGGAAATTATCCTAGAAGGCTAAAATTTATTGAGAATACATTCAGAATGATTAAGAAAGTGAATCCCCAAAACTCATACATAAGCAGTAATATTTTAATCAGTACTGCAATTTGAATTTTAAAAGGGAATTATTCATTTCTAAAGAAAAAATATCTTTGAATTTTGGTCAGAAAATCAAGAAGAATGTTCCAGTCTTTGTTATTCAAATGCTTTTATCATTAGTAGGGACCCAGAACAATAGCATTTTATTAGTGCAGGGGCAGAGAAACAATGGAATGGAAAACATAATTTAAATTGGGAAATATATTGGCCAGCCGAATTTTATTGAAAAGCCAAAGGGAAGAAAAACATCACTAGCAGGAATGAAATTTAGCTGTATTTAAAATTTTTCCAGTAATCTAAGCCATTGGTTTTCAAATGTTTCAAGAAGGGAAACTGTTTTATTTTTTGTTTTTCCTAAAGGGATTCTTTCTGCAGAAACCAAGTGTATGGAGCAGGTAATAACGGATTTTCTGGCTGGGGGGAATTGGGCAGCATCTCTCCCAGCAGTTGCACACTCTCCTTTCTCCTTTTCTCTCCTCCTAGCACCCTCCTTTCCCCTCCCAAACCACAGGTACTAAAATCTAAATAACAGATTTGAGAGCCCTTGAGACCCCATACCTGAGACTACTCTTGGAAGTTCCCTTTCAGGCCACACGTCTGAGCAAGTATTAAATTTAAACTTCTCCACAGGCCCAGAAAGATACCCTTCAAATTGTAAAGCATCTTATTCCAATTATTAAGGAAAAAAGTCTCTAAAACACACCAATCTGCCTTCTCATTAGGAAGATTTAAATCTCCAGAGGAGAGGACCAAATTCATTTTACTGAAACATGTACAAAATTTTAATCCCAAACAATTCCTATCATTAGTAAGAAGGGAAAAACATTTACTCACAGCCTCTTAAGTTAAACTCCTCAAAGACAAGCATTCTGTCTTATTTGTCTTTCAATTCATGCAACTTATAGCACATGCCTTGTACATATTGGACACTCAACACTTGCTAGATGAATAAGTAATTAGTGAGACAAGCAGAAGTTTTCAGAGCCAAGTTCTAATTGAGGGAGAGTCCTAACTGGGATCTACACAATGTCTAAATAATCAACTTGGAAGGGAAAATTTCCAGCAATTACTCATATTTGGGGGTTTGTATGACAGTAACAATATTTCCAGAGATGAAAAAAGGGAAAACTCTGTCACAGGGAGCTTATCATTGCACTGTGATTTTGGTTTTATGTAAGTTACATCTATGTGATATCAGCAATATTTTGATAGTATTTCGATATTCCTTAAAGTTTACTTTTAGCCAGAATTTGAGCTTCAGCTATGGTAGCAGTTGAGGAACCCAAGATGAAGGTCTTTGGGGGGTTTTCCTTGTCCCCATTTTTGGGAGGCTTCTCTTTGGATTAACCTGACTCCAGATAGTGCAAGTTCAGCTGTATTTGCTTTCTGTTTCTTCTTATGTCACTAATTGCTATTCAGCTTTAAATGCACAAATGAGGCAATCAAATACCTTTGGTTTACCTAGTGTTTGGATGCTAGGTGCTTTCAAACACATATATATGTCTTTTTTCAATTGCAGGATTTTAAAAAAGTGTTTATGAAACAGAAAATACAGTGCTTAAACAAATTGTCATATAATAAATGCTGAAATGTAAGAGGTGGCTTTGTACACCAGTAAGTAAATAAAGACTTCTTTACTAATCATGGATGGAAACAAATTTGATTATATCCTTGCTTTTCATGATTCAGAAGACTAAGTGTGGGACACATCAACAACTAAGTATAACATTGGAAAATAAGTAAATATTTGTTGGAATTTAGAGTAAAAATTTATATGATTTCGGTGTTTTGGAGGATTGTTTTAAAGATTTTAAAATGTAAACTACTAATGACATTAAAATTAGTAAGTGCTATTTTCTCTTTTAATATTTCTTTTTATTTCCTGCTCCTCAGCCTGACTTATTTCAAATGTTTTGTCTTCAAGTTCACTGATTTTTTCTTCTGCTGTCTTCAACATGCTCTGGAAAGCCAATTTCAGGATTTTTATCATTTTGCTTTTTACTTCTGTTAATTTTTAACTTTGAAATAATTCCAGACTTACAAAAAAGTTGCAAAAATGATACTGGAATTTCTATATACTTGTCAATGAGATTATTCAAGTATTAACTTTTTAACTACACTTGCTTTATCATTCATTGTCTCTATCTCTATTTTTCTGAAAGGTTTGGGATTAGGTGGCATATCTGATGCCCTTTTACTTCTCAATACTTCAATGTATATTTCCTAAAAACAAGGATGTTCTCTTACATAAGCATAGCATGACCATTAAAATCAGGAAATTAACCTTGATAAAATACTGTTATCTAACTGGTTGACCTTATTCAAAACTAGTCAATTATTCTCTTTAATTGGGCCAGGATCCAATCTAGGATTACACATTGCATTTAGTTTCCTTTAATCTGGAAATGTTCCTTAGTTTTTGTTTTTCATAACCTTAGACTTTTGAGTACAGGTCAGTTATTTTGTAGAATGTCCCTTAATTTTTTTTTTTTTTCTGGTATTTTCTCATGATAAGATTCAGGTGATGAATTTTGGTAAGAACAGCACAGAAGTGATGATATGTCCATTTCAATTCATCTTATTATGAGGCACCTGTTGTTGAATTGTCCCAATGCTGGTAGATGTTAACTTTGGTCACTGATAAGGTGACATTTACTAGATTTTTCCACTGTAGAGTTACTGTCTTTCTCTTTGTAATTAATAAGTATCTTGTGGGATAGTGCTTTGAGACTATGCAAATATATTGTTGCTCATGTTTTCACCCCATTTTTTTAAGCATCCATTGATGATTCTTGCCTGAAACACTGATTATTGTGGTGATTGCTAAATGTGTTACTTTTATATCTCAACTGTATTTTTATACTCTCCAGTTTATTTTGAAAACAACCTTTTATGATATATATCCAAATGAATTTGAAATTACAGTTATCTCAAAGTACACAGAAATTACCTATATTCTCCTATAAATGAAAAAGTGATAAAAGAACACTTAACATATTATTTGAGGACTTCAATATATCAGAATTCTCTTTTTCCTGCTTTTTAAACTATTTTTTTCCCATCTAAGCCAATAGGTAATATTTGGCATTTGGGTGATATGTGCATATGAAACAGACACATTTGTCAGAGTGAGCATAAGGTGAAACAGCAGACCATGTCCTTTCTGGATATAAATTTTCAAGGTGGTCCAAATGGGAGCGAAAAACTGACTTCTTCATGAAATAAACCAGATAAACAAAACTTAAAAATAATGCTAAAGATTTACTCCATGAATCATTCTCTTTCCTATCCTTCTAACATACAAATGTGCACTCTGGGTATGTGTGAATCAAAATACTTTCAATCAAGATTGTAAACTCCTAAGACTAGGGGTTTCTAATTTAGTAAAAGGCCCTGGAGTATAAAGAGAGGTAGTTTGGTGAATAGAGGACATTTGTCCATCAAGTTATAGATATCAACTTAATAAAGAGGTAGATTATTTAAAAGTCTCAATGGGCTCAGGTACTGACTTGGGCCTGAAAGTGATATTTTAATTACTTATTAAGATCATAATTAAGCATATTAGAATGCCAGCCTTCACTGGATTAGTACCTTAAAGTTAAACATTGGAAAGAAATGATTGTTACAAAACACACACAAGACATTATATTTTGTGGTTCTACTATTTTTTTTTTGTTCCACTATTGTTTTAATTGGGGCAAGATAAGCAGTCCAAGTTGTTTAAGAACATTTAATATATCCCATAAACTGTCTGAATCAAAGATTTTTATTAATTCTTCTGCCAAACACAACATTGATTTCCATATGATTAAAGACCTGAACATAAGAGACAGTACCATAAAATTCCTAGAAGATAATGTGGAAACATCTTCAAGACCTTGTATTAGGAGGTCACTTTCCAGACCTTACACCCAGAGCACAAGCAACAAAAGAAAAAGTAGATAAATGGGAACTCCTCAAACTTGAAAGCTTCTGTACCTCAAAGGAATTTGTCAAAAAGATGAAAAAAGCAGCCAACTCAATGGGAAAAAATATTTGGAAACCATGTATCTGACAAAAAAATATCTTGCACATATAAAGAAATCCTACAACTCAACAATAGTACAGACAGCCCAATTATAAAATGGGTAAAAGATATAAAAAGACAGTTCTCTGAAGAGGAAATACAAATGGCAAAAATCACATGAAAAAATGTTCAGCTTCACTAGCTATCAGGGAGATGCAAGTTAAGACCACAATGAGATACCATCTCACACCAATTAGAATGGCTGCCATTAAACAAACAGGAAATGACAAATGCTGGAGAGGATGTGGAGAAATTTTAGCTCTTATTCATTGTTGGTGGGACTGGATAGTGGTTCAGCCACTCTGGAAGTCAGTCTGGTGGTTCCTTAGAAAACTAGATACAGAGTTACCCTTCGATCCAGTAATTTGCACTTCTTGGAATATATCCGAAGAACTGAAAGCAGTGACACAAAGAGATATCTGCACGCCAATATTCATAGCAGCAATTTACAATTGCCAAGAGATGGAAACAACCCAAATGTCCTTCAACAGATGAGTGGATAAATAAAATGTGGTATATACACACGATGGAATACTACGCGGCAGTAAGAAGGAACGATGTCATGAAACATATGACAACATGGATGAACCTTCAAGACGTAATGCTGAGCGAAATAAGCCAGGCACAAAAAGAGAAATATTATATGCTACCACTAACGTGAATATTGTGAAAAATGTAAAATAAATGGTTTATATTGTAGAATGTAGGGGACCTAGTGATAGACAGCAAATAGTGAAGAGGGAATGATAATCTAATAAGAACAGGTAAGTTATGGAGGGTAAACTTAATGTTCTGGGAATGCTCAGGAATGACTATGGTTTGTTAATTTCTGGGGGCTATGGTAGAAACAAGTTCGCAGAAATGTAGTTATTTTAGGTTATTTGTTTTTCTTATTCTTTTGTTGGGTTATAGTCTATTTTCTTGGGGTAGGATAGGAACATGTTGGAAGCAATGTAGTTATTTTTCTTATTCCTTTGTTTTGGTTTTGTTTGAAATGTTGTTTTTTATTGTTTGTTTTTTTAATTCTTTGATAAAGTTAAAAAAACAATGAATGAGTGTGAAAAAAAGTAAATGAACAATGGGGGGAAGAGGGGAATGGAATGTCTTGGATGTTCTTTTTTCTAATTTTTATTTTTTGGAGTAATGAAAATGTTCAAAGATTGTGGTGATCAATGTACAAACTATGAACAACTGTACACTTTGAAGGATTGCATGTTATATGAATATATCTCAATAAAATTGCTTTAAAAGAAAAAAACAAAAAAATGATTTTCATCGACAATTATTTTTTACGATAAAAAAACAGTAAGTCAATTGAAAAACATGCTGTGGCCTTGAGCTATGAAATATTACACTTTTAACACACTGACTGAGAAACCTAAAAGATCCCTGTAAAGATGTTAATCATTGTTGGCCTTCAGCAATGAATGGATACAGCTTTACTGTGATTTCTCCAAAAATGCTTTGCAGCACCTAACTCACTGCTGGTACACAGTCTCAAAGTTGGAGTCATTCCCAGAACAGGGAACTTCAATAATAATTTGTTTTTGCAGATCATAGCTCCCAAGTAGTTCAATTTTCCCTTTGCAGTTTTTAACTTCAGTACCTTTTCTATTCAAATCTCTCAGACTGCTTTCCTCCATACATAGTATGCAATCAAATGTGTCAAAGTCTTTGGTAACCTTTCAGGCCATGTGATTCATAAGAATATCATGTTTCTTCATACAATTTTTCCCTCGAAGGTTTTCGTATCTCATAAGTGGATGTTGTGGCACTGTCTCTCCTTCAATTATCTGAAATATTTTGGTCAGTTACAAGTTTTCTGAAAAATGTTTCTGCAGTGGGTGATCAACAAATGTCACCCAAACATACAAACAACACCGACTTGGGTGGCTGAGCTGCCATCCTCTCAGGAGCAAAGAAAGGCAGAGAGTGAGCCAAATGTATTTTTAAAATAAACTTTTTATCAAACTGAAACATATACAGAAAAGTATGCTAACTACCATCCTGGTTTCTAAGACCAAATATTAGTCTTGCCTGTTTATAGAGACCTATGTCAGTGGAATCATTCATTATGTATTATTTTGTATCTGACTTCCTTCAGTGGGCATTCATTTTTATTGCTGAATAATATTCCACTGTAAGAATATGTCATTATATATCACTGTTTATTTACCCAGTCTAATGTTGATAAAGATTTGGGTAGTTTCCAGTTTGGGGTTATTATGCACAAAGCTATGGTCAATATTTTTTAACAAGTCTTTTTGTTGACATATGCTTTCATTTCTCTTGGTTAAATACCTAGGAGTGGGAATGTGGGGTCACAGAGTAGGTATATGTTTGTAAGGAATTACAAAATTATTTTCCAAAGGCATTATGTTAACATACTCTCCCCACCAGGAATGAATGAATGTTCCAGTTGCTCTGTATCCTTACGCTGGTAAAAATTACCAGTGGGTTAATGTGCATGTTCCTCATGACTAATGATGTCAAATAGCTTTTCATATGGTTATTGGCCATTTGTAAATTTTCTTTTGCAAAGTGTCTGTTAAAATTTTTTTTCCCATTTGTTTATCTTCTCATTGAGTTCCTGTATTGGCTTGCTAGATAATACCTATTTATTTTTTAGTGGTTGCTCTATGCTAACTATTCACCCTTCAGTTATCAAAGTTTATTTGGAGTCAATATTGTGCCATTTTTCATTTTGTAGTTCACGTCTTGAATGATGCTTCTTGCAGCCCACTTTACAGATGTAATAACCTTACAGCAGTATAATTCCTTTAACCTATTCCCCGGTCCTTTGTGCCACAGTTGTCTTACTTTGACTTCTACACATATTACAAACCCCATGTTACAATGTTATATTTCTTTGTACAGTCAGTTGCCTTTTAAGGAAATTATGAGAAGAAAAAACTTCATATTATTTTGTATTTACTTACCCATTTATCATTATGTTTGCTCTTCATTCCTTCCTGTAGCTACAAGTCTCTATCTGTTATCATTTCCTGTTAGTCTGTAGGACATTTTTTAGTGTTTCTTGTTGCGCAAGTCTGCTGGTGGTTAATTCTTTCAGTTTTGTTTTGTCTGAAAAGGTTTTTTTTCCTCACCCTCATTTTTTTAAATTTTTTTAAAATTAAAAAAAATTTTTTTTTCATTTTTATTGAGATTGTTCAGATACCATACAATTATCCAAAGATCCAAAGTGTACAATCACTTGCCCCTGGGTACCCTCATACAGCTGTGCATCCATCACACTTAATTTTTGTTCAATTTTTAGAAACTTTTCATTACTCCAGACAAGAAATAAAGTGAAAGATGAAAAAAGAAAAAAAGAAAAGGAAACTCTAATCCTCCCCTATCCATAACCAACCCCCCTCAATTGTTGACTCGTAGTATTGATATAGTACATTTGTTGCTGTTTATGAAAAAATGTTGAAATACTACTAACTGTAGTACATAGTTTGCAATAGGTATATATTTCTTCCCTATATGCCCCTCTATTATTAACTTCTAATTGTATTGTCATACATTTGTTCTGGTTCATGGAAGCGATTTCTAGTATTTGTACAGTTGATCATGGACATTGCCCACCATAGGATTCAGTTTTATACATTCCCATCTTTTGACCTCCAGCTTTCCTTCTGGTGACATATATGACTCTGAGCTTCCCCTTTCCACCTCATTCACACACCATTCAGCGCTGTTGGTTATTCTCACATCATGCTACCAACACCCCTGTTCATTTCCAAACATTTAAGTTCATCCTAATTGAACATTCTGCTCATACTAAGCAACCACTCCCCATTCTTAAGCCTCGTCCTATATCTTGGTACCTTATATTTCATGTCTATGAGTTTACATATTATAATTAATTCCTATCAGTGAGACCCTGCAATAATTGCCCTTATGTGTCTGGCTTATTTCACTCAGTATATTGCCCTCGAGGTTTTGTCATCAACCCATTTTTTTTTTAATATGGTTTTGTTCACTCACCATACATTCCATCCCAAGTAAATAATCGATGGTTCTCTGTGTGGTCATACATTTACATGTTCACCACCTTCACCACTATCTATGTAAGGGCATCTACATTTCTTCCACAAGGCAGGAGGGAGAGTCAAAGAAGGTAGAGAGGCAAAAGAAAGAGGAAAAAAAAATGACAGCTAGGAAGCAGCAAAAGGAAAAATAACCTTAAATCAAAGTAGAATAAAGAATCAGACAATACCACCAAAGTCAAGTGTCTAACATGCCTCCCCTATCCCCTCCTCTTATCTGCATTTACCTTGGTATATCACCTTTGTTACATTAAAGGAAGCATAATACAATGATTCTATTAGTTACAGTCTCTAGTTTATGCTGATTGCATCCCTCCCCCAATGCCTCCCCACTTTTAACACCTTGCAAGGTTGACATTTGCTTGTTCTCCCTCATAAAAGAACATATTTGTACATTTTATCACAATTGTTGAACACTCTAGATTTCACCAAGTTACACAGTCCTAGTCTTTATCTTTCCTCCTTTCTTGTGGTGTCTCACATGCTCCCAACCTTCCTCTCTCAACCGTATTCATAGTTACCTTTGTTCAGTGTACTTACATTGTTGTGCTACCATCTCCCAAAATTGTGTTCCAAACCACGCACTCCTGTCTTCTATCACGCTGTACTGCTCCCTGTAGTATTTCCTGTAGGGCTGGTGTCTTGTTCACAAAGTCTCTCATTGTCTGTTTGTCAGAAAATATTTTGAGCTCTCCCTCATATTTGAAGGACAGCTTTGCTGGATACAGGATTCTTGGTTGGCGGTTTTTCTCTTTCAGTATCTTAAATATATCACACCACTTCCTTCTTGCCTCCATGGTTTCTGCTGAGAGATCCGCACATAGTCTTATTAAGCTTCCTTTGTATGTAATGGATTGCTTTCCTCTTGCTGCTTTCAGGATTCTCTTTGTCTTTGACATTTGATAATCTGATTATTAAGTGTCTTGGCATAGGCCTATTCATAAGTCTTCTGTTTGGAGTACACTGCGTTTCTTGGATCTGTAATTTTATGTCTTTCATAAGAGATGGGAAATTTTCATTAATTATTTCCTCTATTATTGCTTCTGCCCCCTTTCCCCTCTCTTCTCCTTCTGGGACACCAATGATACGTACATTATTGTACTTTGTTTCATCCTTGAGTGCCCGGAGACGTTGCTCATATTTTTTCATTCTTTTCTCCATCTGCTCCTTTGCGTGTAGGCTTTCAGGTGTTTTGTTCTCCAGTTCCTGAGTGTTTTCTTCTGCCCCTTGAGATCTGCTGTTGTATGTTTCCATTGTGTCTTTCATCTCTTGTGTTGTGCCTTTCATTTCCGTAGATTCTACTAGTTGTTTTTTTGAACTTTTGATTTCTGCCGTATATATGCCCAGTGTTTCCTTTACAGCCTCTATCTCTTTTGCAATATCTTCTCTAAACTTTTTGATTTGATTTGGCATTAGTTGTTTAAATTCCTGTATCTCAGTTGAAGTGTATGTTTGTTCTCTGACTGGGCCATAACTTTGTTTTTCTTAGTGTAGGTTGTAATTTTCTGTTGTCTAGGCATGGTTTCCTTGGTTATCCAAATCAGGTTTTCCCAGACTAGAACAGGCTCAGGTCCCAGAGGGAAGAAATATTCAGTATCTGGTTTCCCTGCGGGTATGTCTTAGAAAATTGCTCCACCCTTTGATGTCTCGGGTCACTGTGCTTTTCTGCCCAGCAGGTGATGCCTGTTAGCCTATAATTCTTGACTGGTATGAGGAGGTGTGGCTGTGTTCCCCCAGGCTCTGGGGTCTGGGTCTGAATGGAAAGGGCTCCACCCCTTTCCTTCTAGAGAAGACAGACCCCCCAGGTGGAGGTCATTAGCATTTCAATGGTCTGGCTCTCTGCTTGTGCTGTCTCCACCCTTCCCCGAGTCACAGCCCTGGAAACTGCGTATGACTGGGGCTTTCTCCACTGAGTCGAAAAAGAAACAGATAGTCCCCTTCAGACCCAGTCCAAGGCGACCCTCTGGCTCTCCAAGGTCAGTCGTCACCCAAAGCCTCTGTCTGTTTTTTGGGGATGCGTACCTGTAGTGAGCAGTTCACACTCGCTACTTAAAACCCCAGTTGGAGCTCAGCTTGCTGAGAGAGAGCTTCTCTCTGGCACCACGAGGCTTTGCAGCTCGGGCTATGGGGGAGGGGGTCTCATGACATGGATCCGCAGGTTTCACTTATGGATTTTATGCTGTGTTCTCAGGCATTCCTCCCAATTCAGGTTGGTATATGATGAGTGGATGGTCTTGTTTGTCCCCCCGCAGTTATTCTGGATTATTTACTAGTTGTTTCTGTTTTTTTGTAGTTGTTCCAGGGGGACTACTTAGCTTCCACTCCTCTCTATGCTGCCATCTTGCCCCAAGTCCCACCCTCATCTTTAAAGGATATTTTCAGTGGATATTGAACTCTGGATTGACCTGCACCCCAGTATTTAAATATATTTTTTCTATTTTCTTTTGGCTTTTATTTTCCATCATGGGTAGCCAATGGTAATTTGCATTAGTTTCCCTTTCATTTAATGTGTCTCTTTTCTCTCTCCACCTGCTTTTGAAATTTTTCTCTTTATTTTTGATTTTGGGCAGTTTGACTATGATGTATCTAGGTGTGCTTTTTTTTTTTTTCTGTTTGAGATTTGCTGAGTTTCTTAGATTTATAAATTGATACTTTTCATCAAATTTAGAAATATTTTTGCCATTAATATCTTCAAAATTTTTCTGCCTCATTCTCACTCTTTCCCCCCCATAGGGCTCCACATACATTAGACTAATAGTTCCCTGCTTATTTTTCTTCAATCTTTTTTTCTCTCTGCTCTTTAGATTGAATAATTTCTCTTGATGTGTCTTCAGAAAAAGAAGGTTCAGCTATTGTTAATATCTGATAATATAAAGCTTCCAACTTTGTTTTTCTTTAAGATTGTCTTAGTTATTTTAGACCTTCGCATTTTCAAGATACATTCAAAAATTTCCACATACAAAAAAATCCTACTGGGATATTGATTAGGATTGCATTGATTCTATAGATCACATTGGGGATAAGTGATGTCATTACAATGTATTGAGTCTTGTGATCCCTAAACACAATACATTCCTCCATTTATTCAGGTTTTCTTTAATTTCCTTTGATAATGTTTTGTAGTTTTATGTATAGGGATCTTATACATAATTCAAATTCCTAAGAATTTGGTGCTATTGCAGTTAATATCTGTTTAGCATTTAGTTTTCTAAATGTTTACTTCTCTGTATTGACTTTTATCCATTGATACAGCTGACCTTCATTACTGATTTTAATAATTTGTAAGTATATTTTTGTGTACTTTATGTTTGCATTCATATTTCTTCAAATAATGACTCTGAATTCTTACATTTCAATCTTCACTCTTCAGATTTCTTTGCTTGTTGCTGTCAAGTATAATATTTAACAGAGGTGCTAGTAGTAAGTTTCTTGTCTCAACCCTGATTTCAGGGGAAAGCTTTTAATATTTCATTGTATTTGTTCTAGATTTTCATAGATCCCATTTTTGTTATATTAAGGATGTTCCTTTTTATTTCTATTTGCTAACAGTTTTTATTTTCTGTCATAAGGGTATTGAATTTTGTCAAATGCCTTTCCTGCATCTGTCATAGAGTAATATGATTTTTTCTTTTATTCTATCAATGTTGTGAATTACTTCTATTGATTTTCAAATATTAACCAACATTGTACTTCTGAAATAAACTCAAGCTGGTCATATATATTATTCTCTTTATGTATAACTGGATTTGGCTTTCTAGTATTTTATTTAGAACATTTACATCTATCCTTACAAGTCACTTTGGACAGAAAATTTCCTTTTTTTTAAGTGGCCTTTTCAGATTTTGGTGTCAAGTTTAAGCTGGCCTCATAAAATGGTTTAAAACTGTTCTTCTTTTCCCACGTGCTGGAAAAAAGTATGTAGACTGCTGTTACCTCTTTATTCAGTATTTGGTAGACTTCACCAGTGAAGCCATCTGGGCCTGTAGTTTCTTTGAGGGAAGTTTATATTTAAATACTCAATTTATTTAATATTTTCTTTAATTGTTATAAAGCTATTCAGATTTTCATTTTTCTCCTTGTATCAGTTTTCATCAGTTTTTAAAAAATTATTTGTTTATTTATCCTTTCAGTATCTTTTTAATGTCCTAAGATCTGAGTGATGTTCTTGTTATCATTTCCACTGTTGGCAATTTGTTTCTTCATATCTTCCTTTCTAAACAGACCTGACTTGTTAAATTTTCTGTGTTTATGTTAGTTTATTGTTTCACTAATTTATGTCATCTTTATTATTCTTATCCTTGTCTTTCTTTGAGTTTAATTTACTGTTTTTTCTCTTAATTCTGGAGTTGTTGATTAATTTTAGCTTTCTTCTTTCTTAAAATAGTCACTTTAAGGCTATTAATTCTCCTCTAAGCACAACTTTAGCTGCATCCCACAAATTTTGATATACCATGTTTTCATTACTATTCAGTGCAACATAATTTCTAATTTCCATTGTGATATCTTTTTTGGCCTATAAGGCATTTAGGAATTTATTACTTTGTTTGCAAACATTATGGGACTTTATTAGTTATCTTTTTGATATTGATTTCTAACAATTCCATGGTGAACAGAGAACATCCTCTCTGTGATTTCAAACTTCTGAAATTGCTAATATTTGTTTTATGACCTCACATATGGTCCACTTTTGCAAATTTTCCATTTGTGCTAAAACATTTTTTCACATGTGCTAAAAAAATGTATATTCTGCAGTATTCTATGTATGTTGAATAAGTCAGGTTTGTTAATTGTCTTAAGTCTCCTATATCCTTACTGATTTTTTTTCCTGTTTGCTCTATTTAATAGCAGTAAGACATGCCTATGTGTGGTTTTCTTTGGAGTTAGTAGTACTTCCTAAATCTAACACTTGATGTCTTTATCAGGTTTGGAAATTTTTTGGTCATTATTTCTTCAAGTATTACTTCTGCTTCATTCTGTCTCTACTCTATTTATGCTACATGTTATACTTTTCTGTGTGTCCCACGTCTCTCTTATGTTCTTTTCTGTATTTCCCATCCTTTTTTCTTCTTTCTATGTCTCAGTTTGGTTAATTTCTATTGATTTTTCTTCCAGTTTACTTATTCTAACGTGCTGTTAAACCCATCTATTTACATTTTATTTTCAGTCTCTTTATTTTTCAGGTATAGAACCTGCATTTAATTCATATTTTTATTGATTCTAATTAGCTGCTGAAATTCTCCTTCTTCTACTTTTCCAGAACATATTGATCATAGGTCTTTTAAAGACCTTTTCTGCCTATTCTGTTATCTGATTTTCCTATGGGACTATTTATTAAACACGTGTATTGTCATTTTTTTGTGTCCTGGTATTCCAGGTAATTTTTATTCAATGCCAGACATCAGATATATGACAAATTTAAGACATAATTTGAGGCTCTGAACAATCTTTTCTTCTCCTAGATAGAATTTACTTGTGTTTCAGGTTGGCTTCAAAGGAAAGGGAGATGATCTTAGTTAATTCAGGAATTGAGCTGATTCATGTTGGGCTCTTTGTGATGGCTTGTCTATGTCTGGATTGTCTTCACCCTTAGGGTTATCCCTTCTGGGATCCCAGCCCAAAACCTGCAGTATTTTTTTGGTCCTCTCCTCTTTGGCAGGCTCTGAATTTTTATTTTGTTCTCTCCACTTGGCTTTGTGATATTGCCTAAAGCTTAAAGCCCTACATAGCATCTCAGCCCTTAGGCCATCACTTTCTTCTGTGGGTTTCTTTCTTTTTCTGCCACTCAGCTTCTAGGCTCCTAGCCTGATACTTTGAATTCTAGAAATCTCTTCAGGAGAAAGGCTGAACCCAGTGTATGCTCACCTCTGTTCTCCTCCTGTTTGGGATCATGGTCCTTCAAATCTTTGCCACTTTCACGGCTCTCTGATGCCGTCAAACAGGTATTTTAAATATTTGATGCAACTTCTCTAGGAACTCTGTATGGGAGGTTTGGTTGATTATAATTTAGCCCACCATAGCCAGAATCATGCTTATAGTTTTTAGAAAAAATTCTTAAGTCTCCTCATCTTGCACATCATGAATTTGAGCCCAGAAAATTGAAAGATTTTCTGAAAGTTACATGTTTAGTTAAATGCAGAACCAAGATTTTGACCTGGTTTTCTGATGTTAAGTCTTTTTCTCTTCTCAAGTCTCCACAGTTCCCAGCAGCAACGACATCTGAGGATTCATGTTTGGACAACAAAGGATGGGTTTGGGACACATCAGAGGGGAAAGGAGTGAGCTGAGTGATGGCTTATGCCAGGAGGGGTCAACTAAGCTTCTTTGTTCATCTTAGCCGGTGTTCTAGACCTGAGCTTGGTTGAAGCCACACTTCTGAAGGAGACAGGCACATTTATAATTCATGATACAACCTAAGACTTGCAGCTAGCATATGACCATCTCCACAGCAGATCCAGACAGGTGTAGACAGTGGGAACATTTCTCAGGCGGTATTAGTCTTTAGCAGCCAGTTGGCTTAGAAAACTGGGCACAGATCTTTATTGCCTTTGGGACATGTATGCAGTGGTGCAAATCAGACCTTGGTCTGAGAGACAGTTGGCTTGGGCTAGAAGGAACTGAGCACATAAGTGCTTTATTCATAGCTCCAGAAAGTACAAGCCACAAACTCCTCTTTTACCATTTTTCCTTCTACTGCACTTGAGCCAACAGGAATCAGCAATGTGGATTTGAAATTTGACCTCAGTTGGAGAATAAATGGAGAATGCTGCAGCAGGGCTGGTATGGAAGGAGAGACAGTGAGGGGAATGAAGAGAGAGCCAGATGCCATTTTCTGGAGGAGCTAAAAGCATAAGACTATAATTCACTGGCCCCCAAACAACCTGGGATGACATGCTAATGATTCTTGTTCTCATTTCCCCACCAGAAGTTGTGACAGCTGACCAACAGAGATTGTCAAGACGGAAGCTGAGATTGAAGTTCTTGCCCAAGTTCCTTTCCCCTTGCACCCTCAAGAATGAGTAATAGTAGCTGTGCCCATAAATAAAGTGCTCTCTTCAAGGACCCATCTTCTGACAAATGCACACAAAATGAAGAGACCCTTTTCCCTCTCCTCACATTTCATCTCTACTTTCAGGAGATAGAAACACAGGAATAGGAATTTCAGTCTTCCTTTTGCTTACTTTTCCCCAAAGTAAAGAGCTAATATGATGGCTATCATCCAAGGGTGGGGTTTGTGGGCTTCAACAGCAATCAACAACAAAATCAGGACCCACATTCTCCTTCTCCTTTGTGTTGCCTGTCTCAAGAATGAGTAAATCCTACCAGGCCTCCCTCACATGTCTCTCTCCCATGTGTGAGCAGCCCAGGAAAAATCCTTCTTCTGACACCTAGTGCAGGGAGACACAGGGAGTACACTGGAAAGACTAACCATGGAGGTTGGATGTCTCCCCTTCCAGGGGTAGGCTTAGGGCACCCCACCTTAGCTTCAAATCCCACCTACATTCTCCATCCAACAGTTCCCAAATTGCTTATTAAAGCTATTAGTTTGATCCCCACTGGGTCATGCATCATACTCTTGGGACAAGCACTTCCAGCCCAATCCTTCAGAGGAAGACCATCTGTCCCTCCTTTCTCAGGCACTTTTGCTCTCAGCAGCTGGATGTACAGTCCTTGGCACTTTGACAGAAGCAGTCTGTGCTATTCATATTTCTTAGTATGCTGATGCATTTATTGAGTATGTAATAAAGAAAAGGCTGAATCACCATGCTGCAATCATAAAAACATTCTATTTTCAAGCATGCTGTCTTGATATTCTAAAACATAAGTCTGAAGTCATTTAAGTGAATGGATCTAACGGATCAACAGTACAACTGAGAATAGCTTTAAGAGAAATAAAGGAAAAAATAAAAAGAACCACAGTGGAAAGAGAAAGGAACAATCCAAGGAAACACGTGTGAACAGGAGCATCATATATGATGCTCATTGTTGTTCTAACAGCCCCCTGAGCTCCTTGCAGGAAGGTGCCACCTGAAGTATAAATAGAATAGATATTTTCCCACATTGCTTTTTCTCATCTTGGACACAAAATGCATAGGGCTTTGGGTTACTGTTCAAAATAATATAATGGGGACCTCAAAAAAGTTCCTCTTGGGAACTTAGAGTCTGATCCCACTCCTATCTCCCAAGACTGCCTTGTTTTTCCATCAGTTCTGATGCCTGAGCCTCTGGGGAGAGATCTCTGGATTTTTGGAGGAGGAACTTGAAGAATATGTGCCACATTGCATCCTTGCCAAATAGTCTCTTTTGGGGAAGTGACTTGAAACATTACTTACCTTATCCTGAGGCTATGTATGTAGTCATGGCAATGGAAATGACTTACCATCCTAAAACAGGACTGCATGCTTCTCACTTAATTTGAAGATGGTTGTGTGAATTCTATGTTGGTGAGGCTAAGGAATTTTGGAACTCTGCCCACCTATGTCACCTGTCCACCTGTCCTGTTCCTTTGAACATGTCTGTCTATCTGCCTTGTGGGAGGCCTGTATATAGCAGGCCCTCAATTCTATTTGCTGTAAGGAGGCATGAATGATTTATCCTACCAAATGCAATCTATGCCAAATGAGAAAAGGAGGTGTGGGCAAGGTGAGGGATTTACAGCCCAAATGAGGGAAAGGGGCAGTGGGCTTAGGTGTGCTTCTTTAGGGGCAGCTTCAGCCAAGGGCTCCACCATCTTGTCTTGTCTTGTTTCTGGCCTTACATACATGTTAGTTGGGTTATCAACACCAACCACCAGGCCTCTAGCATCCTTAAGCCAGGAAAGAATTTGTTCCTCCATTCTCAGTCCCTGAAGAAATGACTCTCAGAATGGCATGGATAGAGTTAGCAAGCAAAATTGGGCAGAAAACATTCAGCAACAGCCTCTGTGGCTTGGTCTTTTGTTCCCCAGTGAAACCCAAAGAAACCCTGGGGAGGCAGGTTGCTCTTCCCAAAGACCCCTGTGGTGGCCAGCCCCCACGATGTTCCTCAATGATTCTCCCCTCCGGTGTTCATGCTCTTTTAGAGTACCCTCCCACTCTGTATAGCAGTGACCTGTGTTACCAATAGGATGCTGCATAACTGAGAGCTCATGACTTCTGAGGTTAGGACATAAAGGATACTACAGGTCTTGCCTTACTTCTCTTGGATCATTTGCTCTGGGGAGAAGCCAGCTGCTATGTCATGAAGAAACTCAAGCAGCCCTATGGAGAGCTCCATGTGGTAAGGAACTGAGGCCTCCTGCCAATAGCCATGTTGAGCCTCAGTTTCCTTCTCTGTAAACTGTAGATGAGTTTTATGAGGATTGGATGACATGATGCACACCAAATGCTTAGTACATTCCTCAAATGCATAACTTTTTGGTTGTATAATGCTCTATGATATGGATATAGTAACAGTTTATTTAACTAGTCCCCTTTAATTGGACATGTAGGTTGCTTCCAAATTTTACTATCCTTATAAACTGCTTTACATAAATATTTGTCCAGGTTTTGGATTATTTCTTCAGGGTGCATGCTGTTTGAGCATGTTTACTAAATTGTTTTAGAGATTAATGTCACCAAGTTCATGAAGTTCTGCATCTGAGCAGGTCCTCCTCCTCCTCCTCCTCATCTCCATCTTCCAAGGTACCATCATCAAAAGCTGAAATGTGGAGACACAAGAGACCATGCTATTGTGTGTGAAGGACCCCAGGGGAAAACCATGTCTGGCAAGAAGGACCGAGAAGAAGATGATCTTCATTGGGAACCCTCTGATCCCACAAAGAGGAAGATGTGGAAATTCTATATGGGCTTCTGATAACAGCACAAATATTTGTACTTCTAATATGTTCTTACATATTCTTGGTTAACTCAGTTTTCATAGCCAACACTTATTTCTACAAATGCTCATCTTTCCTAGTATTCAGATCTCCTGAGACCTGTGAGCTTTTTGGTCCCTCAGGGGATGAATCTTGGTTTTGCTTCTGGATGGATATCCGGGATTTAACCAATTTTATCAACATGGATTTATTGAACATTTTCTCCCATCTTCATTCATGTTTGATGATTCTTTTATGATATATTAAATTTTATGATGTATTATGATTTTTTCCGGTTATCTATTTTTTCAGTGTGTTTGCATGTCAATTCTTACACCATTTTTGCACTGATTTGATTAATGAATTGTTATGTATGTTTTGATATGGGATCATAGGGCCATGTTCTTCTAACTCACTTTTTTTTTTATCCCCAAAGTCCTAGCTCTTCTTGCCAATTTATTCTTCTAGATGATAAAATAAGAACTGAGAAGATGTGCATAGTACAATCATCTTGAGTCTACAGATTGATGAATTTTTTATACGTGCTTAGATCCACATACCCACCACCAAGATCAAGAGCCCATAAGGTTCTCTCATGCCCCTTCCCACTCTATACCCATCTTTACCCAGAATCAATCACTATCCTGACTCTACACCACAGATTGATATGCCTGTTCTTGAGCTGCGCATATATGGAATCATACAGTTAGTACTTTTTTGTGTGTCTGGCTTCCTTTGCTCAATGACATGTCCATGAGATTTCTCCATGTTGTTGCGGGTACCAGTAGTTTGTTCTTTTTTATTGTTGTGTAGTATTACGTTGAAAGAGTAAATCACAATGTATTTCTCCAGTGTCTTGTAAATGGAACAATCTTACATTCTTAAGTAACATTTTAGTAAATTTTATTACCTACAGATAATGCCCCAGAATTTGAATAAAAATCTTTGCAGAGAAAAAAAATGTCTTCAAGATTATTCCATTGATTTCCAGATCTTGTAAAATAACAAGTCACAACCAGATTTGATCACTGTCATAGAATCACTGTCACCATATATATTCTTCTCACCATGTCCAGCATCTTTTTTCCTCATTTTACTCTGGTGACTTTGAGATACTGAGGTTTCCTCCAAGTGCCACAGACAGCCAGGGCAGAGTTGTCAGAAAAGGAGAAGATGCTCAAAAGACAGTTTGAATGCTGCAAACCTTTATTAATTAATTACATTTCTAGTAGTATTCTTCTCCCCTTGTATATAAAGTTTAAGGTGATGTGAAATTGCCTGAATTGAATGTGCCCACCTAAATTTCAAGGCAGTAATTCACGATCACTTCCCATGATCACCTGAGTGTGGAAACAAGGGGGCTAGTGGTTTGACAACCCGCAAAACAGGTTTGTCATGGGCAGGAACAAGCAGACACTGCCGTATTTTCTTTGGAAGCCATTTGTCACTGTCAAACATACACAGTGGTCTCTCTTTTAGCTTTGTTTAAACAAGAATATAGTTTGCATCCTGACATTTCCCTGAAAATGGCAAGTTTCATTTATCACCAGGGTGGTTTTCAAGCTCCATATCCACTGTTGTTAAGGTGAGTTGAGTTTTTTTAAGAGTGGTTTTGTTGAGCAATAAGTTATTTCCTCATGAAAAAACATAACTTGACTTTTCAAACTTAGATCCCTTCACATCCTCTTGCTGTCTCAATAAAGCTTGGCAATTATTTATTTTTGTATTATAAGCTTACTGAATGCAACCTCATTCTTTAAATAATCACATTAGTATTCATGCATGTGATTGTGGTTCACTGATTCTTAAACTTCTTAAAGCTCCTTAAAAAGAGGCCAACATTTTTAAATATGTCAAAGATGAAATTAAGACCCTTATTAGAACAATGATCTAAAACTAAGCATTGAATAGAAATTTCTGCTTAGTCGTGACAAAATTATCTTGCCATAATTAGTAATAAAATGATTTATTTTATTATAGTGTGTGAATATATGTGTGTATAGCTCATCTGGTCTTTATTCCTTTACAATGATTTCTAAAACTTTGTAAGTGAAAATACTTTTTCTTCTTATTAAAAAGGAAATACACACAGGTAGAAAATAAATACAATCCCACAACAGAAAATAATTCATATAAAGGTAGTTACAGTAGCCATCACATCTGAATCATAGAATTCCAGAGCAGGAAGATACCTAGGAGAGAATATTTTAGTTCAGGAGTTGGAAAACCATGGGTTGTGGGCCAAATTTGGCTTGCTGTCTGTTTTTGAAAATAAGGTTTCATTGGAGCATAGCCATGTCCATTTTTTTAGGGATTTTCTATGACTGCTTTTTCACTACAGTGGCAGAGTTGAGTAGTTGTGATGGAGACCAAAAGGCCTGCAAAGCTTAAAATATTTACTATCTGCCCCTTTACAGGAAAAATTTTCCAACCCTTGGTCCAGTTCATCCAGCAAAGATCTGAGTATCTAGGAGAAGCACTAAACTTATAAATACATTTGTCTTTATTTTATTACTCATCTGCCCATATACTGGATAAAGGGGGTGTCAGTTACAAGGTTTTCACAATCACATTGTCCCATGATAAAAGTTATATAGTTATACCATCATCTTCAAGAATCAAATTACTGGATTACAGTTAACAGATTCAGGTATTTCCTTCTAGCTATTCTAATACAATAAAAAGGAATGTCATATAATGCATGAGAATAACCTCCAGAATGTCCTCTTGACTCTATTTGAAATCTCTTAGCCACTGAAACTTTATTTTGTTCCATTTCTCTTCCCTCTTTTGGTCCAGAAGGCTTTCTCAATCCCACAATGCCAGGGCCAGGCCAGGCTCATCCCTGGGAGTCATGTCCCACATAGTGGGGAGGGCAGTGAGTTTTTTTGCAGAGTTGGCTGGGAGTGAGAGGCCACATCTGAGCAACAAAAGAGGTTGGGAGAAGCACTCTTGACCGTACTGTGTTATACTTGGAACTTAACCTCAAGGAACTTATAGTTTAATTGGGAAAGCTAGGCCACAAACATTAATACTATTTGAAGTAGAAAAAAACTGAATAGTGCCATAGAAGGTACAGAGTACTTTAGGGTTCCAGTTGAGGGCACTGGGGAAAGCATCATGGAAAACATGAAGTTTTAGCTCAACTTGATGGATAGGTAAGATTTGAATATGCTAAAATGTCTGTAGAATATTCCTGTTCAGAGAAAGGCTCTGAGATGGGAAATACCACCCATGTGTGAGGACCTCCAAGTAGGACCCATCTGGTTAATATGAGAGCATATGAAAAAGGGGCTGGGGGAACTGAACACAGAGAATGATATGTTTTGTGTGGATGGATTAAAGGGGGTTAGAGGAAAATGTGATCATTGTGGTGATTTAAATCTGCCCACAAATTTTTTACTCTCCCTTCAAAAGGTAGAGCTGAATTCCTTTCTTCTTGAGTGAGGACTGCACTTGATGAGTTGCTTCTAAAGAATTGGGCAAGGTGGGGGTGATGTTGTGTGACTTTCGAGACTTGGCTGTAAAAGGCCCTATGGCTTCCTCCTTGCCCACTCTGGGGTGGCTCATGTTGGGGCAAGTTGCCCACCATGTCACGAGGAGACTCAAGCAGCCTTATGGAGGGGCACATGTGTTGAAAACCTGAGTCTTCTGCTGACAGTCATCAAGGAACTGAATTTTCTTCTAACAGCCATGTGAGTGCGCTATCTTGGCAGTAGATTTTCCAGCCCTGTCAAGCCTTCAGATGACCAAAGCACCAGCTGACAGCTTGACTGCAACCTCACGAGAGACGCTGAACCAGACCTCTCAGCTAAGCCACTGGATTCTTGACCCCAGACACTCTGTGGGAGAATAAGTTCTGGGGAAATTTGAAATTCCTTATTATACCTTTTATCACTAAGTTCTGGGGAAATTTGTTGGCGGCAACAATAGACTACTAATATAATTATCATCTTTATTGTCTAAAATAAATCTAGTTGTTTTCATTCATTCATCCGTTCATTGAATATTAATGATCAGGCTCTGTGCTGGGGAGCCAAATAAGAAATTATTCCTGTTTCTCCCAAGCTCAAGAAGAGAGACTTCTTATTAAAAATAAGAGATAGCAACACAGCTGTAGCTCTAGATAATGCAAACACACCCACACAGCCATGCACACACAGCACATGCACACAATCATACACTATTTTTTCACACCTAATGCACATAGATTATGGATTCTCCACTGCATGTTTTTTTACAGCCTTTAAAATATGGGACTTTCTCTTGTAGTCTTTTCAGTAATGGCAAGGAAGAAAATTTTTTTCTAGTGATTAATTAGATCTTGATTTTTAAAGCTTTCAAAGCAAAGGCAACAATTGGTTCTATCTAAAGCTGGTCTAATGCAAAGGTGGCAGGGTCTGTGGCAAGACCCTAGAGGCCTAAGAAGGCCCCCCTGACCTAAGATTTCACTAGCTCATCAAGGTGCTAGAAAACTCAACATTGTTGATGGGATTCCTTCAGGTCTGAAAGGTGTGAGGTCTCCAGATCCTGCTCATAAATGCGTTTATTGCTGCAAAGCTCACAGCTTTATGCCTTCTCAGCCCACATCTTGTCAGGAATTAAGTGACAGCTAGCTGTGGGCTCTTGGGGGGCTCAATGACAATAGAGGCTGGCAGAGGTAGTGATATGGGGGTGAGAGTCTCTTAGGGCATTGAAAGGGGATGTCAGGGGCCATCTGGGCCCTAACTCCTATCTACCTGAAACTGGCTGACTCTTGACTGGTGGCATCAAGGAGTTGAGGGTGACGGTTTATTTTTAATCAGTTGTGGCAGAATCCATTGTTCGACTGAACATTTTTGTCCTACTAGCCCAGGTATCCTAAGACACAATAACTCTATTTTTGGTAGCATGTGTACTCATTATTTGCTCAAATGATTGTTCTCTTGGGCAACAAGTGAAAAAATTTCCTTGTTCCAAGCCTACTTCTAACCACGTTGAAGGTGTTTTCTATTGGTAAGTGAGGCATTTGGCATTATTTCTATATCGTTGATTTTTCTGTGCATCCTTATGGAAAGGTTTTAGCTGGAACATGGATGGATATTTTTATATTGCCTTTCAAAGTTAGGTGTTGTTTGGCTAAGTTACCTCTTATTTATAGTGATACTAGTTTTCTGCCTCCAGTAGTGATAATCAAGTTTCACTTTAAAATATGTTTATTTAAGTAACTAAATACTAGCACAGAGAGGGCTAAATTGTAAAGGTGACAAGCAAATGATTGAAATTTGAGGGAAAGGAAAAAAATTAATTTTGAAACGTTGTGGTAGAAGAGAAAGAAAATTTACTTGAAACCTCATTTTGTGCAAGCTGAACTGAATGCTGTGAGAGTTTTGTTTTTAACTTGAACATTTTAAACTATAGTCAGGTTTTGCTTCCCAAGGAGACAGTTACAGGGAATGAGTCACACTGAATGCTGGAAACAGTCTGGCATATTGCTTAAAGGGATACATGGTTTGCAGTCGAGCAGAACTGGGTTTGAATTCTATTTTTCCACAGTAAGAACCACAGTAGGTGGAAAACTTAGACCTCAGTTTCATCCCCTTTAAAATGGGTGAACAGTAACTTCCACCAGAGTTTGTGGTGAGAAATAAAGGAAGAAATGTTTGCTAGTACTCAGTCCATAGCAAGCACTCAGCTAATGGGGGCTGCAAGTATCACATCGTCATTTGACATTCATGAGGGTCCAGGGTTGTGGCCTTCTGGGTGCGTCCATCCTGGAGCAGAAGCCACAGTGCCTGGCTTTTGGGACAACGTGCCTTGGAGCATGCTTGAGGCATATGGATGTTTCAGGCATATTGGGGAGATGATGTTTAACCAACATAAGTGTGTCTTTTACTTTTAATGTTTTGCTTTTTGAACTTATTTACTTAATTTGATATAAAAATAGACACCCCAGAGAGAGGCAGTCATTGGGAAGAAGCTGGAATGCTACAAAACGTTCTGACCCAAGTGCACACAGAGCAGCACCCCTTCTCTGAATCACCCATCCAGAGCTGGTGCCTGAAGACAAGGTCTCCAAATATGTGTGTTGGCCCTGTTGGCTGTTGGTCCTAGGAAATTAAAAAAAAAAAAAGTACAGGATTACAGCCATGCAGAAACATGTAAAAAGAATTTTTTCACCTGTCTGTTGTGCCACGCTTCCTTTGGGTCTCCTTTGTTATAGAAAGTGCTTACTGCTGGGGTAGCTGATGGCAGAGGTTCACTCACAGGACGGTGCTCTCCTCCCACAGATTACGTTCTCTCTCCATCAAGGCTCCCTGGCCACTGGAATGTGACCTTCTGACCTCTGCTTGAAGAGGGTCAGTGCAATCGTGCATCAAATGCTCTTTTGATGATTCCAAATGGAAGGAATTGGTGGGATACAGGTGTGCTGTGAAACTCTAGATTAACCTTGGGTGTTTGAGGTTGATGGCTTGCATTTTAAAGTTCTTTGGAGGAGACAGGGAAATGTGAACATGAAGGATGTGATCAGGAAAAGATACACAATTTTGTTACTAATGATAATAATTTTCATTTAAAAAGTATTTAGATATAATATTATAATAAAATCTGTATTTAAAACCCAGCGTATCATTTAAAAAGAATAAAATTTCATTGATTTCTAGTGTACCTAATGTTTCTAATTAGAATTGTATGCTCTCTTTAGGTGAACCCACTAAGTTGCTTCGTGTACTTAGGCCAAGTAAGAGGGCCTGTAAATCTTCTGTCTTTGTGCTGAGCTCCACGTATATGTACTTTGAAGTGCTTTCATACTCGTCTTCATTTTGCCATGTTTTCTGCACTATGAATTTATTTTTAAATGAAATTAGTATGCAATAAAACCACAAGCCCCCTGCCAAAGTTTAAAAATTGGTGAAGAAAGCGTACAAGAAAAGGGAAAATGAAGGAGTGTAATAAGCATTTTTTATTTTACATTTGATGTATAAACAATTTTTTTCTTTTCATATTGTTGTGAAAACTTGTTTTTATAGTTTTAGTGATATATTTTTATATCTGTGAATTTTTTTAGCTTGAGTTGGAATGGAAACCATATTTGTTTCTTGATGCTATGAGTAGAAAAATGTAAAAGTCATTTGTGGACAGATTTTCAGGAATAATTAAAGTTGTTCAGGAAGAGACAGTTGTATGTTGTGAATCTCTATGCAGACTTGAATGATGTAGAGAATTATGGGAGGACTTGGGATTTGTGTGTCAACTTATGCTGTATAGAGGGTTGTCATATGCATTGTCTTGTTTAAGTTCCCCAGCAGCTCTCTGGGGGCAGGCACCCCTGATCCATTGTGTAGGGAAGTTTTGACTTTCTACTGTGTCAACTTCACTTAGATGAAGCTAGTTTCCCAGAATTCCCTTCCTTGCATAGCTCTAGTGTTTGGGGGACACCAGACATCTGTGTGAGATGAAAGACAGAAAGGTATCAGCATCCCTGGTGCCCAGAAGTCACCAATGTGCTGACTCACCTCATGGGTGTGGGGTGGCAGCCAGGCTGCAGCTCCTCCAACTCTCATCGATCTCCTCCAAGCCCTGGGCTAGCGTGTGTGTGATGAAGGTTACCTGGGTCGTTGGTGAGAAAGCCCCAGTTTGTTGCTGTGGGCTCCTTCTTCACATCCAGGTTTCTTCCAGAGAGTCCACTCTGCTGGCCTACAGTGACTTCTGGTCCTCCACCAGATGCAGAAGCAACGGCCTTTCTAGGCTGCTCCACCAGCTCAGTTGTGTAAGATCTAATCTCTGCTTCGTCAACCCCAAAAACTATTGCATGTCAAAGGACATTATCAAGAAAGTGAAAAGACAGCTTTTAGCATGGGAGAAAATAATTTTTAATCGTATATTTGATAAGGGTTTAATATCCAAGATATATAAAGAGCTGCTACAATTCAGCAACACAAAGACAAATAACCCAATTAAAAAATGGGCAAAGGACATGAATAGACATATCCTCAAAGAAAATACACAAATGGCTAATAAGTACATGAAAAGATGCTCAACTTCATTGGTCATCAGAGAAATGCAAATCAAAACCACAATGAGATACCACTTCATACCCACTAGGATGGCGATTATTAAAAACCAGAAAATAACAAGTGTTTGTGAGGCTGTGGAAGAATTGGAACCCTTGTAAATTGTTGGTGAGATTAGAAAATAGGGCAGGCACTGTGAAAATCACTTTGGTGGTTTCTCATGAAATTGAATGTAGAGATACCATGTGATCCAGCCATCCTACTTTCTTGGTATCTACCTCAAAGAATTGAAAGCTGTGACTTGAGCAGATATTTGTATACCAATGTTTACAGCAGCATTATTTACAATAGTCAAAAATGGAAGCAACCCAAGTGTCCATCAACAAATGAATGGATAAACAACATGTGTTATGTACCAACAAGGGAATATTATTTAGCCATAAAAGGGAATAAAGTTCTGATACACACTACAACATGGATGAACTTTGAAGACATCATGATGAGTTGAAATAGCCAGACACAAAAAGACAAATATGATCTTGCTTATATGAAATACCTAGAGTAAGTAAATTCATAGAGACAGAAAGTAGATTATAGTTTACCAGGGGCTTGGGGAGGGAGGGATGGGGAGAGAGGGGTAAAGAGTTTCTTTAATGAAAAGTTTGAATAATGGATGTTGGTGATGTTAGCACAATATTGTGAATTTAATTAGTACTACTGATTGTGCACTTGGAAGTGGTTAAAATGGGTGATTTTTAGTTGTATATGCATTACTACAGTAAAAACTTTAAAAAGTATATAATTTCTGTAATGGATCCCTTATTCCATGTCACTCATGGGGTTCAAACTCTCCGACTGAACCGTGCCTGACACAGAAGTTATCAGACTTGGAGAGAGGATGCTCCTCACACTTGGCTGCACAGTTTCTTAGGAGGCCTGGGGGAGGTAAACAAAATTTATTCAACTCCTATCCCGGGCCAGGCCCTGGGCTCAGTGCTGTAAATGCAATTAGTTCTCATGACAGGTATTATTACCATTTTATAGGTGAGGCAGCTCAATGTTCCTAAGGGTCAGTTCTACAAATATATATATATATGTTGCTTTAGAACAAGCTGATGTTCAAAATTTATTTTTTATTTTTTATGGAGACTGTCATTGCAAAACTATTACCCTGGAGACAAATTTTCTGAGAGCAGTAAATACCAGAAGCCAAGCCAAAAACTTCAGCACCCTGTTGAGAATGGGAAAAGGCAACATTGACTTACTTTCACTTAAATTTGTGACTTGGAAAAAGATCAACAGGGATGGCTTTCTTCTTGTTCTGCTTAAGGCCTGCGGCAGCAAATTCTTTGCCTACCCATTTATTTCCCTAAAGCTAGTGGTAGCCCAAATGTCCTTGTGTTACAAAATTCTACAGCTGTATAGTTACTTCCCAGAATTCAGAAAAGTGCTTTGTTCAATTTGGTAAACATCACTTCCATGGAAATTAAGTTTACCCAGGTTGTCTATTTGAATGTTAAACATACCTTGCTGTGAATCAGGCTTGTTGGTTGACCAGCTGGCTAACTACTTTTTTTGTTTTCAGCCTTCCTTATGTCTTTTGCTACTCTAGGCTGGCATTCAAATGCCAGGATCTGAGCATATTTTGAAAGAATACATTTGAATGCAATTACTAAGCCTCCTTTAGAAGTCTAGCAGCCCTGTCCATTATAGTAATTGATAGTCCAGAAACTTATTAGAGAGAAAGGAATTTAATCAAAGCTAAAAGTAATTTATAGGGTAAGTCCAACATACACATACGTTCTCTAAGCCATAGTTTGATTGGTTTTCATTTTTGGGATGTGTATTTGACATTTGAAACAATTTTGGTCAATAATGCTTTCATTTGAGGCTGAGAGTTCTTTGACCTGTGTATAGAAAATGAGGGAGAATGCCAAGAGAGATTTGGTGCCTGTGGTGACTGCTGAGCTTTCGGGGTCATTAAAGTATACTGCTAACTGCATGAAATAGGCATAAGTGACTCGGTTTTCTCCTTTAGGATGGTAGTGGCCAGTTTCCCAGGAGAGAAACCCACTTTCTCTCCCTTCCCGAAGATTTATTTCCAGTTAAACAAAGAGCTCTTCATTGGTTCTTAATTTCTGTTAACAGATGCTAAGGTGACGACCCTTCTTTCTCCCCTCAGTGCTTATCCCGGATAACCTTAGTACTGATGACTTCTTACCGGGAACTCTGCGATTCTTCCTGAGATCTCCTGGACTTGGGAGCATATTGGCCAGACACATGCAAGCTGTAAATTTCAGGGAATTAATGGAAAAGAAGGTGACCATCAGCTAATGATGGATGCGAACTGGTGGGTAAATACACAGCTGCCCCTCACGATGGACAAAATTGAAGTGTATTCTATACAGTCCCCCATATTCCCCAGTAGGATGGAAGCCCTGCTGGCCACAGAAGGAACGTGTTCATTTATACAGTCCTTTACTGGCTCCTTCCCTACCCTGACTCACTTCCCCATTCCCCTAAGAGTGCTTCCTGGGATTACCGCCCAAATAAACTGTGCGCTTGAATCCTGTCTCCGGATCTGCTTTAGGGGAGCCCAAATCCCACCAGGGCTGCCTTTGATGTTTAAACCCAAGGTTAAACCTGATCAGATGAGGAGGTTAACACTGATGGGTTCATCTGTGGAAGGAGCGAGCCAAGAGCAGTTGAGAGAACTGAATCTCAAGGCCAACATCTGCAAAGGCAAGGCAGAGATGGAGCAGAGAAATGGGTGCAGAGCAGCCAGGGGGATGTTGAAGAGGAACGGGGCTTAGTGTCTGGGAGTGGGGGTTTACAGGGATGCACAGGACATGGGCCATGAGACCCCATTAAGAATTCATTCTTTCTCCAACACTTGTTGAGATACTTCATCCATTTCTGCCTCTTTCACCACCATCTTTGGCCTGGTGACTCTCAAATATCTAGCCCAAACTGTACACCAATGCCCAATGAATTTTTACAGCCCTCTTCACTGTAATTGATAATAACTGCACTAAGTGCCCTAGGGGTATCTCAAACTCAGCGTGTCCTCAACCAAATTAATTATTTCCATTCTCCAGCATTACTTCCCTCAGTTAAAAGCAAGCTACACACTTCTAAGCTGTCTGCTGTTCCTTTGCTACCTTCACCACAACCTCTTGATCCTGTCCTCTAAATATTTTCCAAATGTGTCTTCTCCTCCCCATTGCCTAGCTCATATCCACATTCTTTCTCATCTCACTTTTTACACTAGTCTTGGGCATGCCCACTGCCCACCCCACCCCCCACCCCCTAGGGTTCATGTGTTCTTTGATTTTCTACCAGAGCTGTCTTTCCAAATGATGAACCTCACCAATCATTCTGTCCCACAAACTGTCAATTATCTGTTTTCTACAAATCAAATTTTAAATACTTTAGTCTTTGGAGTTTTTCACATTCTGCTTCCATCTTCATTTCTAGTATCTTTTCCTACCTAGTATAGTTCTCTAGGTTCCTTGGCCTCTAGATCTACATTCTCCGAAGTATATCCTAAGGAATGTAGATAATTTGAGATGCTCTTTTACAAAAGTGTTTCGCTGCTATGATGGTTAATTTCATGTGTCATCTTGGCTAGGTAATGGTGTCCAGTTGTTTCATCAAGGAAGCACTGGCCTGCTTGTCACTATGAAGGTATTTCATAGATGGAGTTGTTATCTATAGTCAGTTTATTGCATCTACAATCAACAAAGGAGATTGCTCACAGCAATAAAGGGAGCCTCCTCAACAATCAAGTGGAGGTTTTGAAGCTATAAGTGAGGATTTCAGAAGTCAGAAAAAAGAATTCCTGCCTCTATTTCAGCCAGCCAGCTTCTCCTGGGGAATTCAACTTCACTTTCATCAGTTTCCAGTTTGTTCCCTGTCCTATGGAATTAGGATTTACCAATCCTCACTGTCATGTGAGCACACCTTATCTCACTCTTGGATATTTAAATGGTGAATTAGGATATCCTAGACTCTTAAAAGTCCTAAAATAAAGAAGTCTGCTAATTTGGTTTAACTCAATATTCTCCAACTTATTTGACCATGGAAATCCTTTTTCCCCCTTTACAGAATAGCATCTATTTCAATATTGTGAAGATCTAGTGTTCCATGGATACATACTATTTTTTATGACCACACCAGACTCGACATTTGAAACTCATGTCAAGTTCCAAGGCTAGAGGTTTGTTTGTGTGTGTGGGTGTGTGTGTTGTTTGTTTTTGCACAAGCCATTCTCTTAGTTTTAAATGATTTTATCGCAGTGTCTCTCTCAAATTCCTAATTTGTCCTCCATGTTCTAGTTTACATGCCATACTCACCATGCAACCTCCTTTGATACACTGGAATACCTTCCCCTCCCTTGCTCCCACCGGGTACTTTTTGTTACCTCTGCTATAGGAATGATTTACTTCTGTTTTGTAGATAATTAACTTATATATATGCATCCCCCCATTCGATGTCAAAGTCTTTGAAGACAAGAAAGTTTTGTTTTACCTTTTAAAACTGTTATCTACATAGGTGTGCAAGTACATTGACCAGCAAGCAATTACTCAGCAAACTTTTTCTGAATTTGCATCACTATCATCTCATTATTCCCTGTGATGTCTGTGCAAGTGACAGAAGAGCTGGTTTGTTCTGGGTTGAATCCTATTGGGTCACTTACCAACTTCGGCAATCTCTGTAACTTCTCCAAGCCTCTGATTTCTTACAGAGCTGTTGTGAGAATTAAATGAGATGGCAGATGGGAGGGGCCCAGTATTGAGCCTGGAATCCAGTGAATTTCAAGACTACAGTAATGAAAATGCAGGTGGTGATGGCCAACAATGGATGACGTGGATGGAGTGTGCCCAGATGCCAGGCTTGGGACTAAGTGCATTCCATGTATTATTTAATTTAATTTCACAACAATTCTATGAGGTGGGTATTATTCTTCTCATTTTACAGGTAATGAAACCCAGACTGGGATCTGAGCCTTTTAATCTTGCTCCAGAGCCCATGGTCTGTGTAGAATAGAACACAACACAATAGATTGAGGCACTAAACATATTTCCTTGTTGTTGTTATTTTTATCCACAAAGATTGCAAGAAATATGGAATTGAATAGTAAAAATGGATATGGAAAACTCCAGACATGAAGGAGACCCTGGCATTGAATCCTGCATTTGTGACTGTCACTTATGAATTGTGAAGTCTGGGGCAGAACAACCTTTGTAAACCTGTCTCCCTTATCTGTAAATATCTCTAGGGATATTTTACGTCACCACGTCATGAGAATGAGATGAGACAACCTATGTAAAGTGTGTAGCCTGGTGCCCGGTGCAGAGGAAGTTTTTAATAAATGGCAGCTACAGCTGTTATTATTGTCATCTCGTTGTCATGGACACACACTGAAATGAGTGACCTCACGGTTATGCAAATTGGAAGCAATGCAAATGCATGTAACTTGTCAGCCAATCTTTTCACTGGAAGGAGGGAAGGAATGAACTCAACCCTGAAATTATATTTGTTTCCTCTAAAAAACCAAATACAACAACAAACAAACAAACAATCAAAAACCTCTCCCTTTGAAATTCTGGAACTTATGACAAATGGTACCTGGAAAAAAACTTGAGTCCAGGAACAGATGTAACTGAAGGCTGGTGAGGCTCTAACTCCTACGCCACTGCTGGGTGGTGGTCTGTGTTACTTCTCCTTAAAAAGCCCGTCAGAACCCTAATGTGTCTTCCTTTGTCCAGCCATTGATCACATTGTGTCCATCCTTCCCAAAGCAACCACTCATGTGTGTGACTCACAGGGCAGAGCATGCAAGCCCCTTTCCGTAAACTCTGAAAGGGAGGACAATTTGAGGGTGTCAGTGTGGCATTCAAAGCCCATGATGTTCGGTTGCTTCACTTTCCACTACATTTCTGCACACCTTCTATGTTACCGACAAGGCTTCTCTGCGTTCTTGTTCACCCTGTGCCCCCCTCTGGAATATCTTTTATCGCCCTCTTCCAGGATTTAAATCTATTCCAATTTCATTCTGATCTACAAATCAAGTGCCTCCCCTTCTATGAAGGCTTCTTTGAACCACTAAATTTCAGCACAATTGATTATAGATTTGCAGTAGGTGACTGATTCTGGGGTCTCCAAGCTGAAAGGGGCTTGATTGGGAGCAGCCCACTGACACTGGGGGGTTTATCTACAAGTGGGAGCCCCAAAGTTCAAGCTTCGTTAGCTTCATGGTAAATATGCCTTTGTCAGACCCCAATACAGCTCTCATTTTATTCGGTCTTTGTTTTATGGCCTTCAGTAAAATTTTATGATTTTCTTCTTACAGGTTTTGCGTATTCTTTACTCCTAAATATTTATGAGTTGGTGTTGCCATTGTAGATTGGATCCTTTTTACATTTCATTTTCTCATTTTTTTCTTCCTTTTTTTTCCCCCACAAATTAAGCACTTAGCCAATTTGTGTATGCTATAAAGTGGCTCTATATTTGGCCATTTTGCTTAACTCTCACGTGAATACAAAAAGTTTGCCAGTTAATTATACTTGGATTTTATAGATAGATAAACGTGTCATGTTCAGAGAATAACAGTTTTTCTTTCTTTTGCCAGAATCTATTTTATATTTTATGTTTTATTTTATTTTATTATTTTATTTTAGGTGACAAATACTTCCAATAGGATATTCAATGGGTAGAGTGAGAGTAGTTAGCATTGTCTTTTTAATGTCTCACCATTAAGCTTGATGCTTGCTAGGGATTTCTAGTAAATAGAAGTTAAGCTTGTTCTCTTTGATGCCTAATTTGCTAAGCTTTATTTTAAAAATTAGGAATTCTTTTTAAATTTCACCAAATCATTTTTGACCTCTACTGAACTTAACATGTTTTTTTTTCTGATTTAATATATTAAAGTAATTAATAACATAAGTAAACTTTTGTAATTTTGAACCAAGCTTGCTTTCTTGATATAACCCTCATTTGGACATATATTGTTCTTTTAATACAGATCATTAAATTTGATTGCTAATGTCATAATACAATTTTTGCTTCTGGGTTCACAAGACAGAACAGTCTATTATATTATTTTATGGAGCTGTCCTTTCTTGATTTTCATATCAATGTTATTTTAGGTAGCAAAATGAGTTGGCTAACTTTTCATCTTTTTTCTGTCTCCTGAACAATCCCCACATTAGAGGGTCTATTCCTTGAATGTTCAGTAGAACCTAATTCATAAGTCTATCTGGACCAGGTATCTTTTTTTAGGAATAAAGTTTTGATTGCCTTTTCAATTTCTTCCAAGGTTTTTCATCTATTCAGCATTTCTACTTTTTCTTAGGCCAATTTTACTAATTAAAAAAATATCTCTTTTCAAAGCTTTGTCTATTTTAGCAATCTTCAAAAAACCACTTTTTGCTTAATTGATTAATTTTCTCTGGTTTTATATTTTAGCAGCTTATTTTATCTTTATTCATTCCTTTCATCAACTTTCTGCAGGCTTATTTTTTTATCTAGCTTCTTGAATTAAAAGTTTACATATTTTGTTTTTAACCTTTCTCCTTTTTAAATAAATGAGTTTAAGCTAAGCTATACTCAAAGGAAAACTTACAAAACTCAAAAAAATGGATCCCTTACCATTTGATATCAAACTTATTTTTAAAGAATGCAAAATTTTAAATTTGATTTTCCAGCAGTTCTTATTCTCATCTTCTTTCTCTGCTTTATCTTTTCTCTTCCTCATCCTTATTTTAATTTTACATCATTGTGGTCACCATATTAACTGTATGACTTTGTCAAATTTGCTGATATCACCATATCTTGAATGATTTTTTGGGGGTCTCTTGGACATATCAAGAATAGAGAGCAATAATTCAAAATCTCCTATTATGATAATGGGTTTTTCAGTACCTTGTATTAGTTTTATCAATTTTTGTTTTATAAATTTTGAGGCTACTTTATTAGGTGCATTAAAGTTTAGGATTGATATAGCTTTTTGATAATATGGACATTATATCATGAGGCAGTGGCCCATTCTAGTCCCCTTAATGCCCCTTGTCTCTGTTTTGTCTGTTATTAATGTAGTTTGTCCAGCTCTCTCTTTTTTTTTGGTCTTTTGTGATTTTTTTTTATTGGGAGCAAGAATAAAAAGAGGATTAAACAAGAAAAATAATGGCATCCTAAAAATTACGAAAAGAACTGACATTTGCATGGTGCTTTGAAAACTAATTTTCTCAGTCCTCATTTTTGTAGGAATCACAGGAAATAACAGCTCAAGGAGCACAAGATTCAGTTTCCACGTCCAGCTCTCTTTTGACTCAGGTTTACCCTTCACACATTTTTTTCCACCCTTTCTTTCCACCTCTATGTCCGTAGCTTTAGTTTTATGGCCTGTAAACAGTGTATAGCTAGATTTTGTGTCTTTGTGCTATTTCAATCTGACAAACTCCATCTTCTCATTTGCGAGCTTTATTCATTCTTGTTCTGTTATATTTTGCTTATTGATACAATTGAATGTGTCTATTTGAATTCTATTTTTAATTTCTATTTGACCCACTTTTTCTGTGCTTCATTTTTCTCCTTTACTGTTACCGTTTAGATTGAGCAAGGTTCCATCACTTCTTTTTTTTTTTTTATTATTTAAATCAGTTTTATTTAAGAATTTCCAACATTGACAACTCTTATAAAAAGCATCCAAGCACAGGACACAGAACTGCAGCAAACAGCACTCTTATGGGTATCTAACAGACATGAGAACTTCCACCCTTCTTTGAGACACCCTGAGCTCACTGGTGATCTCTGCTTCCAAGTACTCCCGCAAAGCACACCACAAGCTCAGCCCATGTTCTCAACCCATCAGCTTCAGTTCACATTGCCACACTTACATGTCAGTAACAGAAGAGAACACACACCATACAGCATTCTCAGCAGTTGACAAAGGGATGGGGGAAATACAAGTATCATTTCACTTAACACATTCAACTAACGGGGGTTACCTAAGAACAAAACTCACTTAAAGTTTTCCAACAGATGTGGCTGTTCTGTGAATGCAAAAAACATTCATACATTATTTGCTATCATTGCTCTCTGCACACTCTCTCACCAAAGCCACAGGATTGAGAGACACATCTAGCCAAGTTAAAAAATATCCATTATGCACCACCAAGTCTCTGCACGCGCTCTCTCCTTTTTCTCGCTCATACTAGCCTTTCATGCCTCGGCACCACCATCAATCCCACACAAGGTTTCAAAAGTTCAAACAGCCTTCTGGTTCCATATCACAGCCTTGCGTTCATAGCATTGATACGACTCCATGAAATAAAGAGTAGCGGATAAAAATGGAACACCCACCGTCAAAGACGCAGCCTGTGCAGAGTGATGACAAATTCTTGAATGAGAAAGCATGTAGACAGAAGTATTCCTATGGCAGAATATTTACAGCACTACTTTCAGTGAAGTGCTTCTTCCATAAACATTTGAAATGAGATGAACTGCAGAGATTAAATGAAGGCTTCATATTGTACTTTTGTATATGAGGGGAGACAAGTGTTAAAAAACAAAAACAAAAGAACCGAACATTGTGACACCATAATCTCCAAAAAGGAGATTTTACTAAGGAAAAATCCATATGGTGGGGTTCAAATTAAAACAAGGAGAAAGTAATGTAGTTCTACTCAATGGTTTCCATTTGGAACATGCGAAGAATTCACTTGAAAAGTCCAGAGATAAAATATTACAGAAGAAACCTTTTGACATCAATTGTAGTGTTGGTTCACCAAACAGGCAAACAGCAGGTCACTTTCAACCACTCAATATTTCAACCCTTTAGGTAACAAAACATAAAATTCCTTTAGTTCTTCCTTTTTCTAAAGAAAAATGTCAAAAATACTGCTGAGTATACTCCACACTGAACAAACCAATTCTGAAAAATTTTAGTACATATGTATTTTACAATATACTTACCATGAGTTTAGAAAATTTTTTATTCCCACCAGTCTATACCAACTAACCACAACCCACTGTCTACATTCCCCAGCCAGAAGATTTGGAATCCATGCTTGAGCCAAAGCCTCCATTAAAACCACTGCCTGACCCTGCATTTGATGCTGATCCCCAACCAATTGCTGCACCAGAATTAGAGCCACTGTAAGAGTTATTTCCAGAATCAAAGGCCTGATTTGGCTCCCTCTGCATGTTGCCTTGGCTTTGGTTATTCCCTGATGGGCCTGACTGGTTCTGCTGGCTGGCTAACATCCCCATCATACCCCAGCTGCTCTGCAACGCTGCCTGGGCTGCAGCCATCATAGTTGGATTAATGCTGAAAGCGCCAAAGTTCATCCCTCCGCCCATGTTACTACTTTGATTGTTCCCTAACCCAGCTCCACCCCCCCCTACTGTTACCAAATCCACCCTGATTCCCAAAGCCACCTGGATTACCACCAAATCTTCCACTTCTTTCTAACTGTCTTTTGCTATTGTGCTTAGGTTCAGCATTGGATATATGTACGCTGATTCCTTTAATGATCAAGTCCTCTCCACAAAGAGACTGGGCAACCTGATCACCTGCAAATGTAACAAAGGCAAAAGCCCTGAATGGTTTGGGGATGAAGACATCTACCACTTCTCCATACTGGCAAAAGAACTGCTGCAACTCATCAGCAGTCATGTCCTCTGTACAACGCCCAACGAACACCTTCCTACTTCTCAAAGGCTCATCTGGGCTTTGCTTAGAATTAGGAAGTTTACAGTCACACCATCGTCCATCTATCATATGTCGCTGTGACATTACCTTCACCTGGGTTTCATATTCCGTAAAACGAACAAAGCCAAACCCTTTTGAATGACCAGTTTTAATATCTTTCTTGACCTGCACCATAAGAACTTCTCCAAAGGTACTAAAATATTCTTTTAGATCCTGTTCAGTTGTTTTCCATGGAAGGCCCAACACTATTAAATCGGATGTTTTCTGGACTGCTCTTTTCACCTTCACCACTGATGAAGCATCAGTTTCATCCATTTTTCTTTTGTTATCTTTGGGATAGTTGACAACGTACACCAGATTTCCCCAGCCAGCATCAGGTGCATGCAGAATTCCTTCTACTAGCCGGACGCCTCTCATACACTGAGACACTGGATTCCTGTAGCGCAGACCACATGCCCCCGGAAACTGGGCTGTAACTGTGGACAGCAGCACTGTCCCATCATCTTCTGATGGTATTTCAATAGGCTCATCATTCTCATCTTCCGTTACTCGAATATATTCAGACATCTTTTCTTGTTCTTCCGCTAGGCAGCTGCTAGGAAGCCCGATGGGGTGACTGAAATGGCGAGGGCCCTGAGAGCAACCCAGCTACCGCTTTGCTCCCACCCATCACTTCTTTTTCTTATTAGATATTTTCCCTCTCTCTGCAGGTTTGGAATTTATATATGCTATTTTTGTTATCTGAATGGATCCCCATAATATTTCGCCACACATATAGAATTTAACAAGGTCTAAAGCCCCAGTTTACTGTTTTGGGGTTCCAGGTGGTTGGATGGAGGAGCATTCAGGGTGTCTATGGTTCATGGAAACATCTGATTAGAGTTGCTGCAACCAGGGAAGTACTGGTGCTTTCACAAGGGTTTAAGGGAAAGACGTGGGGGTAGGAAGGGCCAAGGGGGAGGGTTTGCGGAAGGTAGACAAGATGGACAAAAAGAGACCCTGGGGAAGCACAAGAGTGCGGTATTATGGACGCATAGCGAACATTTCTCATTGGGACACAGCTTGTGAACCTTCCACTGTGAGTTTGTGTGAGTATGTGATGTGTGGGTGTGTGAGTGTGTGCCAGCATGTGCCTGAGTGTGTTTGCAAGTGTGTGTATGTGAGAGTGTGAGTGAGTGTGTTTGTGTGGGTGGGTGTGTCTGTGTGAGTGTGCATGTGAGTACACGAGTATGCGAGTATGTGCACAGATGTGAATGTGTGTGAGTGTATGTAAGTGTGTGAGTGTATGTTTGCATGGGCATGAGTGTGTGTGTGTAAATGCATGTGTGTGTTGGGCACTGAGGTCAAGGAGAGGCAGAGAGTGGGAAGGGAGCTGGAAAACACATTTGACAGTAGTATACAAGGGTTCATTTTCACTGTATTTATGATCAAAGACAGCAAAGTCTGAAGGGAAAGAAGTCAGAGAGGGGGCTGAGTAAGTGAAGACCCTTCCTGTCACAGGGGGAAAAACCAGAAAAGGTAGGATCCAATTGTGTATGTTTCCTTTCCAGAAGACAAACAGATCAGGAGAAATGGAATTTGCTTGGCTTAGGGGATAAAGGTTGTGAGGAATTGTGAACTGGGTAGGCCAGACTGGCATAGCTCAAAATTATAGCCTCTTTCACGATGGAAGCCCAAATGGCATTATTTCTGAGAGCTTTTATCCCCTGATCTCAGTATTCTGTTCTGTGTGCTCGCTATCAGTACAAGAATCAATTTGTTGACAGTGGTTACTAAAGAAGTTTGAGCTCTCATCTCAATGCAATCTAAACCCTGATTAAATTATAAACAGATTTCCTGAATTCAATAATGAGAGTCCACATGGTGTAGAAGAGGAGACTTCAGATAGAATATTCTCTCGTTCAGTGACAAGACTACTCGTGACGTGGGCTTATGAGAAACAGATACGGTAAAATAAGAAACCCTGTGCCTAGTCTGCTTCTCTCCACAAGTCAGGGTTATAAAATCTTT
The DNA here is from genome assembly GCF_015220235.1 of Choloepus didactylus. Taxonomy (NCBI): domain Eukaryota; kingdom Metazoa; phylum Chordata; class Mammalia; order Pilosa; family Megalonychidae; genus Choloepus; species Choloepus didactylus. Next base: position 12,386,944 of record NC_051325.1, on the reverse strand, counting down.
TCCTGAATGAACTGACACACAAAATGGAGTTAATGTGATTTTTTTTCAATATTATGTCTTTCATTCTAAGCTGTATTTTTTGCTGCCACTGGTGCTAACATCTCAGCACATTCACTTCCAGCCAAGAATAAGAAGTGCCCTTTAATGTGGAAGGGACTATCTTATTCCTAGTCTATTTCCCAACACAGTCTGTGTTTTGGTGAATCAGTGATGAAGTGGTACATGCCATAAGCCCTGTGGAATGCCTTTGATAGGAAATATAATTGAGAAGTAAGAAAGACAGAACGTGTCATTTATCCACTTTCTTGGTATCATCTGAGGACTCAAGGGATGTTTAAAAATATGGTTTTATCATCTTTAAATCTTAACTAAACATTACTAAAAGCCAAAGAGTAGGCATGGAGATAACTATGCAATAAATTAGAGAAAAAGTGCTAATGGAGGGTAGCAAAAGTTTGAAACCAAGGATATATGTGTCCTTTATTTAAATAGTCTATTTCATCTGACTGTCTAGAAAATGCCAATTACTTTTTTTAAAAAATCAAATAATTTGAAGTGATCTTAGAAGACTGAGTTTTTCTAAAACAGGTCTTGTTATGGACACAGATGGGAAAGACCACGGTAGCGTGTCACCTCATTTCATTCCATAGCTTCAGCTGCCTCTGCCTGGGTTTGCAAGAGCTGCTATCACAGCACCACACACAGGGTGGCTTAAACAACAGGAATTTAAAATTCAAGATACTGGCAAGGCCATGCTTTCTCTCCAAAGACTGCAGTGTTCTGGAGCTGATTGCTGGCAATCCTAGAGGCTCCTTATCTATTCCAAATATTGCATATAAATGGAATCATAGAATCTGTGTCTTTTGTATCTGACTTCTTTCACTTAGAATGATGGTTTTTTAAAGGTTCAACCATGTTGTAGTTAAGTATCAGAACTTCATTCTTTTTTATGGTTGAATATTAGCCCACTGTATGGGTATAGCACAATTTATTCATCCCCTTACATCTGTTTTATCCTTGCTCCTTACCTTTGTACCATGCTTTGTCTTCACAACTCCTATTAGCTCCTATTTCCTGGCCATAATCTCCTCCAAATAGCTGCTATCCTCATCAAGGGTCAAAATTTACCCAGAGACCCTGCCTTGAGCTCTCAGGCGGTGGTATCTGCCTGATTCCCAGGAATGTACCAACTGGCAGTCAGTTACAGGATCCCTGTGGGATGTTAACTGCCTGTTTCAAGTGTTAGAAAATGTGTGTACAGTAACTCTCTGATTATTGGTCCTTTCCAACTCATTTTTGGGTGAATTTTGATTTCATCTCTGTACCACCCTCTCCTACACAAGCTTTCACTGATTTCTTCTCTACTAGCTGAGCATCCAAATGTCCAACATACACAACCTCTGCTTTGCCCCTAAGGAGGAGACAAAGCCTTAAATTCAATCAACCCCTTCCTATGGTTGGACTCAGGTTGGCTCTTCAGAGGAAATCTCATAATTCACCCCAAAGCCCATTCATCCTGCTGAAGTTGTATGGCATGCCCCTTTCAGGGCAGGGTCACTGTTAATCAGGAAAAATAGGGATAACAACCATTCTGAACTCAAGAGGGTCATAAACATGATCAACTCCTGGTGGGTGGGTGAGGGGGTAGGTCCTGGAACCCCCTCAAGGGTGCATGTTTTGGCTATGATGCAAACCTTCCCCTGGTTCTTCTCTATTAAAAGGGGCCTCCAAGAAGGTAGAGATGCATATTGGTGGAAAAGCTGGTGGTGTTAGAACCTTGAGGCTCCCCAGAGGGCAGAGTCTATACTGTGAGTCCTTTAATTCAGAAGCCTGCCTTCATCCAGGGACATAGGGGGAGGCTGCTGAGGATCACACGTGTGGTTAGGTCCCCGTTGGACCCACCCTATTGGCCAATCCATCATTGTAGACTCTCAGATGCATCCACTCCCCCTTCCCACACTCACTGCAGCCTGGGTTAGAACCTCACCTCTCTCACTTAGACCACCTGTTTCCATATCTCTCATCTCCCACTTCATCTCTCACAGCCACTGAAACTGAAACTGGGTCACTGACACGGCTCCCTGTTGCTTACAGATTAGAGGACTAACTTTTGGTGTCTACCAGGTTCTTCTGCTCATCCTTAACTCATCGCACTGATTTACTCATTATTTCTGATACGTGGATGCACTTTGATGCCTCTGCACCTTTGGGTATGCTGTTCCCTCAGCCTGGAAAGCTTTTCCCCTCCCCTTCTCCACCCATCACAAACCTTCTCATTTTCCAAGACCTCTCTTTATTGCTCCCTTGGTGTGGCGCCTACCCTGAGGTCATCAGTTGGAAGTCAATGATCCCACTTCTTCATTTCCTCTTTAATTCTAAGCAAAAGGGAGCATCTTCTCTGGATCATTTTGTGTGTGTCTTGTCTGGCCTAATGGTATCAGTTGAATTTTTACATTATTTATCTTCTCCTAGACAGATGGCATCTTGACTCCCTGTTCTGCTCCTGGCTTGGGGCTGGCCCCACCCCTTCTCTCACTCCTGGAGAGTGGGACTGTGTCTTTTCCATGGCTTTTCCTTCCTCCTTGCAGGGATGTCTACCTGTTAGTTGAGGAGAAGAGGCAAAGAAGGTGTTCAACTTTCATCTGACCAGAGATATCAGAAGTTCCCAGTGCTTCAGTATTCTCAAAACACTAGGTTGGATTTATATTTCCATAAAAATTTCTAAGCTCTTCCTTTCTTTATTTCTGCTTTTGACACCACTTAGTAGCTCCCTTTGGAAGATCTGTGCCACCCTTGGGAGGTATCACAGTTGCCTATTTCTGGGCCAAAATTAGGCTCCTACTCCCCCATTCCTCTTTCTGGAATTATGCCATCTTAACATGAGGAGGGTCTTGGGTTTTAGGTTACTTTGCTTGGAGTCTGAGCTGACCTCCTGAGTGCAGACCCCAAAGCCGCTTGGTTTTCTTATAATTACAGACAAACCATATTATGATTCTGAAATGAAAATTATATAAAAACAAAGCACTATTTTCAGTTTATCATATAGATATCATTTGGTTCCGAACTGATTTGTTCTTTCATTGTCCTTATAAATTGATTCTATTTTTAAAATATTAATTTATTTTTCCTCAACTCATTTCTAAAGAGTCACCAGTCCTACCCATTAAATGAAAATTTTCTTTTAAAAAACTTTTTATTGTGGAAATATTCAGACATGTATACAAGTAGAATAGTGGAGTGAACCTAAAATACCCATCACCCAGCTTTCTTGCTCTTTCTCTGGATTATTTTGAAGTACGTTTCAGGTATCATATCTTTTTATCTGTAAATATTTTGGCTTGTATGTCTAAAAGATAAGAAAACTTTTTTTAAAAAAAGAATAAGATCACAATACCATTATCTTAATTAAAAATATTAATCATGTCTTAATATTAGATGGTAAATTTCCGTGATGCCCTTGTCACTAAGGCACCTGCAGTTGCTAAAATCACACACCCAGAAGTTGCTCAACTCCCTATTGATGAGTTGACTGATGGGTTAATCAATTAAATGATGCTGGGATGGTTGCCATTCTGGGTTATCTCCAATGCCTGCAGAAGGAAGCCTTCTCTTGTGCTGATTTGTCCTTCTTGGCTAACTTTGAGGAGAGCCTTTCATGACAGATGGGTTTTAAAGGTCAGCACTGGACAATTCATGGACAACCTTTTTAACACAAAGTGGAGTGAAGTAAACCAGCCTCGAAGCCAGATTGACAGGAAGCTTAACAAACTGATACCATTTGCTAGCCCTGTAGCACTGGGCAAGTTGTGTCACTTCTTTAAATTCAGTTTTCTTACCTGAGAAATGGAGGTAATAATAGTATCTACCTCCCATGGTTTTTGTTTGGATCAAATGACATATAAAAAGCCCAAGACTGTGTAGGTACCCAGTAAGTAAGTGTTCAATAAATATTATCTATTCTCATTTTCCTTGGCAGCAAAATCTTAGACTCTTTTTAATTTTTTTAAACTTTTAAACTCTGGAAGAAGATTGAAAACAGCAACTAGCATCCCATAAAATGACACAGGGCCATTTAGAAAGTGGGGTAGGTATTGATATCTTAAATCAGCACTATATAAACATCTGTAGGAGCCAACAATATTTTATGTTCTCCAAGTATTTCACAGAAGCAACAAGGCTCCCACTGGAACTGTCTTGCCAAACCCCTCTGAGCCCCAAAGTTAGTCTTTTCGAAATCTCCCCTCTCTATCGCCCCAGGTAGTGTTCTGCCAGAAAACTGCCTGCAAGCAATTTCCTTAATCAGCTCACCAAGTGTAACCCCAAAGAAATCACACTCCAATTTATCTGTTTGACCCTCAAAAGTTTTACTCCTGCTTTTTGCTCTGCCCATAGAAGCATTCAGGGCCACATTCAAGAGAGCAGCTTTTGAGAAACCACTAGCCGTCCGCCACAGAGCAGAAGGGCAGGAGGCGTCAGGCCCATTTCCAGATTTCTCTTTGGTCCACATTGTCTAGATTTATGTTCAGCCACTGGGATAGTCTATCTGAAAGTTGTTAGAGTGAGTTGGGTTTCACACACAGTTACAAAAACACAGTATATGCCTGATATCTTTATTTCTCATGAAGTCTTGTTTGGGGAGGGGAAACACACATCAGTCCTAAATCCTGTGGCTGTAGGGGATTAGGTCTCATAACCAAGACTAGATAGTAAGCAAGGACAGTTTTCTGTCTTTTCACATTCATTTATAAGCTCATTTACACTGTCATTTACGTACCAGTAAGTTCTTAGACATAATAGCTATGGAACAATTTCTCTTCAAATTCTGATGGTGTTTCTGTGAAATCCTTCTGTTCTTAGTAAATATGAAATCAAATAACTTGATTAGGCCAGCAATAGAGCTAAGGGTACAACAAGACTCCTTAAATGAGAGAAAAGCTGATTCAGGTAATTCCTACCTCTGGCAGGGGTATATTAGTCAGATATCAGCTACAGTAATGTAGTGTAGCAAATTCTCTAAAAATCTCAGCATTGTACAGCTATTAATTTTCTTGATCATGGGGCTACAGGTCAGCAAGAGTAACTTAGCTTCCAGATGCAGGTGAATTCAGCTTTCCTCCATCTGGCTCTCATCTTGGGATCAGTGATGACCCAGGAGAGTCTTCCCAAGGTTGCAGCAAAAGTTCAAGAAGGGTGAACAGAAACATGTTATGTTTTGTTTATTCATTCATTGGTTGATGGGTACTTGGACTGCCTCCACCCTTTGGCTACCAAACAATTCTCAAGGTAAGTGGTGATCCCATTTTACAGATGAAGAGACTGAGACTCAGTGACTCCTGGTATAACTGGTGCCCTGCTGTCAACAGTGCCAGGCAGAACCTCATTCCAGGTTCAGGACTCTCACAGAGGAAAGAATTCAGAGATGAGAGGGGCCAGCAGAAATAAGTAGTAAAGTATATTAAAGAAAAGGAGAAAGAAGACACCCTAAAGAGATAACATAGGCATGTTCAGGGAGAAGCATGCACTGAGGGGGAGTGGGCTGCCTTGTTATATAGGAAAACTTTACTGTGATCTTCTTATTTTGACCTTTGTACACCTGGTGTCTTCTTTGTTATAGGAGAAGACAGTTAACAGAGTGATCAGAATGTGTGACCTACCCTTGTATACCTGAAATTTGTCTTTGGACAGATGTTTAACGTTTATGACCCCTTGTTTTTGTCATTAACTGAGAATTTGCTTTGGGCCCATGATTTTACAAGTGTTTATGGTTTGAGGAGGCTTCAGAGCTTTAGGGGAAATTTTGGCTCCATGAAGTCTGCAGTTGAAGCTTTTCAGGTTTGTGTTAACTCTTTTGAAGCTGAATAGAAGACCCAGGACCACAGCCTTGATGCCCTGTTCTATCCTGCCTCAATTTTAACTTGAGCAAGGTCCACAGCCAGCTGACTGCTTAGTCAGGATTCCAACTCAGACCAATGTGTCTCTACAGTCTTTGCTCTTCCCACCACATTGCTTATGGAGAGTGGAACATTCCACTTCTAGGGAACATGGTGCCTCCAAAATCTCATCTTCAGCATTTTTCTCTCCCCTAACATCTTTCAAATTTCATGAGTTAATGTCTTTGCTGGCTCTACTTGGCCAAGAACTGTGTCTTCTAAGAACTGTAATCTCCTGAAGCAAATGTCATGGGACTGGGTAATAGATTCTGAAAAAGATATATCAACAACATGTTAAAAAGAGAAGAGCTAAAATGCTGGCCAAAAGTACCCTCCAGATTCCACAGCCAAGTAGAACTGGGCTTGAGATGATGTCTTGCTTTGATTTTGGATGGCCTTGAGATTATCCATACTATTATTATTCTTCTTGAGTAGTGGAATTCAAGGGATGATGGCTCAAATAAGAAAATTAGTATCAAGTCACATTAGAAGAAAGGCAAGTATCTAATCATTTCACTGCTCACAAAAAAATGCATGCCTTCCCTTTGTCCTGCTCTGTTTAACGACTTCATTGACCTTTTCTGAATTCCCCATTTCCATTTAATCTCTGTGCCAGCCAAGAGAACAGTGCTGAGTCTCCAGCTTCCTTCTACTAGTGATCACCCTTTGAAGTCACCAAGAAAGCCATGAACAGAAGGAAGCCATTAGTAGGGTAAGTCCCAGACAATCTAGCCCACCATAAATTAGAATGCTAAGGAAACATTCCCAACCACTGCCAAGTCACTCAGGCAGACTTCTGGCGGCCCCTGACCATTGATGACAGGCCACTAAAGAGTTCTCTCTAGGCAGCTCATTTCTGGTGGCAGCAACATTATGGTTTGGACTTTTGAAATGAGTTTTGTACAGCACAGGGCTGCTTCACCAGCCCCTTCTGACCTGCTCCCCCTCTGTTGCAGAGTTGCTGGAGGTCAGGCTTGTTTTGGGTGCCCCTTAGTGTCTTTCTCCCTTGAATCAGGAGCCTCATAAACAGGGAGAGGCTTAGTTGGCTAGGGCTGCCGTAACGAAGTACCACAGTGTAGGTGGCCCCCAAACAGCAGAAATTTATGGTCTCATAGTTCTGGAGGCTGGAAGTCTGAACTAGAGGTATTCAGGCTGTGCTCCCTCTGAACCCTGTAGGGGAGAATCCTCCTGGCCTCTTTGCAGTTTCTGGTGTTTTGCTGGTAATCCTTGGCATTCCTTGGCTTGCAGATGTGTCACTCCAATCTTTGCTCCTTTCTCTGTGTGGCCTTCTTCCCTGTCTCCATCTTCATGTGATGTTCTGCTCTGTGTCCTTCTGTGTGTCCTAATTTCCTCTTCTTCAAAGGGCACTGGTTATATTGAATTAAGTTCTACCCTCATCCAATTTGGCCTCATTTTACCTAATAACATCTTCAAAGACTCTGTTTCAAAATAAAGTCACATTTGTGGGACAGAGCATTAGGACTTGGGCATGTCTTTCTGAGCGACACAATTGAACCCATAGCAGAAGCCCTGAGGACCATCTATTCAGTGGCCCCAAGAATTCTTAGAGAGAAACCTTGTGGGGTTCCTACTAGAGGAGGTGAAGTGCTGGTGGCTGGGCTACTCTCTGGGACACTCACTTCAGCTTGAACCTGAGCAATACCACTTGATTCACTCATTTATTCAAAAAACCTTTATTGAAGGCTCAAGCATGCCAGGCCCTGCTTTACACACTGGGGATACAGCAGTGATTGAAACAGGTGAACATGGGTCCCTCCCCAGTTGTGATGGTGGAGTCAGTTGCTTTAGGGTTCTGTTCCCCTATAGAAGCTTTGAACAATCCACAAGGACTGGCAGAAACATCTTTCTCAGGGTTTTAGAAACACTTGAAGGGCTACAGCAATGGGACAAGATCCAAATTAAGAAAAAGTTTTCTTAAAAGCTGTAAGGTCTTGTGGCATCCTGGCTGGCCTTGCCCTCATCCCCTCACTGGTTTGGCTTTGGAGCCAGCTCGCACTCTCAGGTTGGATCCTCTGGTCCCAGTTCTGGAGGAAGCAGGGTGGCCCTTGTGCACCCACTGGGAGCAAGTAAACATCTGGTCCAATCTGTCTGGTGGTGGTCCTAGGGACTTGTCATCCCAGAAATTGCCCTGCACGTAAACGGTGGCTCACCAAGCTCTCCTGCAGGATGCTGTGGCAAAGCACTCACGTTACACTGGCTGGGGGCAAGGGAATGCTGGCTGTAGGACACCACAGTGCAGTGCCCAGGATGGTGAGGAAACTGTGCCTTAAGGAAGAGGGGACTTTGGGAACTGTGTAAAAGGGACAATTCTTAGGGCCACATGCACGTGCCCCAAACTAGGTGCAAGTGGACAGAGAGGATCAAGAAGGCCCCTATACTTTGGCCTGGAGCTAGTCTCATACAATCCATTGAATGGATAAGCCCTGAAGGAGAGCACTTGCACTTGTAAAGACTGGGAAAGTATTTTCTTTTTTTCCTTTCTTTCTTTCTTTTACTATTTTTATTTTTGTTAGCTCCTGGCATTCAAGGGAAAGACTCAGTCATAATACTAGGCAGATACCAGCTTAAGGACAGAAGCTGCAGAGTCTAAATTTCAGTAATAACACTGAATAAAATATGAAGTATTTTGACTGATAAAATATCAAAATATCAAGGTTTCAACTAAAGATTACAAAACATGCAAAGAAACAGGAAAAGGTGTCCCAGACAAATGAGAAGATTAACACATTAGAAACCATTAACAAAGAGGACCAGAACTGGGACATAGCAGCAAAGACTTTTAAAAACATCGTCCTAAATGTTCTCCAAGAGCTAAAGGAAAACATGGACAAAGAACTAAAGGAAAATGATAAATGAACACAAACAAAATATCCACACAGATAGAAATTATTGTAAAGGAACCAAACAGAACTGAAGATTCATAGAAACAGAAATTTAAAATTCCTTAGAGGGATTTGACAGTAGATTGGAGCTGACAGAACAAAGAATCAGTGATCTTGAAGATAAGACAATTGAAATCATCCAGTATGAGGCACAGAAAGAAGGAAGAATGAAGAAAAGTGAGCAGAGCCTGAGGAACTGGTGGGACACATGGAGTGTTCCACATAATGTACCATCTGCACTGTGGGATTCGCAAAAGGAGAAGAAAGCAAGAAAGGGACGGAGAGAATAATCAAGGAAATAACAACTGAAAACTTCCAGGTTTATCAAAGGATACAAATATGCACATCCAAGTCACTCAACCAACTCCAAACAGGATAAACCCAAATAGACTCATGCTATAGCATATTATAATCAGACTGTCAATTACCAAAGATAAAGCAAGAATTCTGAAAACCACAAGAGGGAAGCCATATGTCACATACTGGAAGCCTCAAGAAGATTAAGTGTTGATTTCTCATCAGAAATCATGGAGGCAAGAAGGCAGGGGCATGACATATTTAAAGTGCTGAAAGCAAAACATTTGCCACTCAAGAATTCTATATCTGGCAAAACTTTCTCTGAGGGAGAGCTTGAGACATTCCCAGATAAACAAAAGCTGAGGGGGTTTGTCACCACCGGACCACAAAAGATGCTAAAGAGAGTTCTGCAGGTTGAAAGGAAAGGACCAATAGACAATAGATCAAAGCCACCAGAAGAAATAAGGATCTCTGGTAATGGCAAAAACATGGGCCAAATATAAATGCCCAGTGCTATTGTGTTTTTATTTTGTAACTCTACTTTTTACTTCCTACAGCATCTAAAAGGCAAATGCATGAAATATAATGATAAATCAGTGTGGTTTTGGACTCTTAATGTATAAGCATGTAATTTGGGACAAGAGCTACATGAAAGAGGGGAATGGGTGTATAGGAGCATCATTTGCATATACCACTGAAGTAAAGTTGGTAACAAAGTAGACAAGATTATTATAGATTTAGGATGCTAAATTTAAGCCCCAACAATAGCTACAAAGAAAATACAGAGTATTTGCAAGCTCATAGAGACAGGATGCCATGGGTGGGGGGGTAAGGGATTGGGGAGGCTAATACCTAATAGGTGTAGGGGTTTCTGTTTGGAGAGATGGGAAAGTTTTAGTGATGGAAAGTGGTGAGGGTACTGCAATATTGTGAATGTGATAAATTCCATTCAATGGTGTGCTTGATAGTGGTTGAGATGGGAAAATTTATGTTGTATATATGTTCCCACGATTAAAAAACAAGAAAGACCAATTAAAGAGACAGTGGTGACAATTAAATGAAATACATGATTCTGGATGGGGTCTAACAAGGGAGGAGAAAAGCCTCAAAAAGGATGTTATTTTGGAACAAATGAAAAATTGGAATATAGACTGTAAACTTTATAACAATGTTGAATTTTTTGAACTTGATAACTGCACTTACGGTGGTTGTACCTAAATGAATATCCATGTTCTTAGGAAATGTGCATGGCAGTATATGTAAGTGTTCAAGGAGCATGATGTATACAACTGACACTCAAGTGTCCAGAAGATGGGTTGAAAAATAGACAGGTAGATAGATAGATGAATAGATAGATTGAATGATAGGGCAAATGTGGCAAAAAGTTAAAATTGGTGGATCTGGTATTTTGGAGGGCTGTGTTAGAGTTCTCTGTATGGGATTTTTATTATTTTTGTAATGGTCTTGAGGGTTTGAAGGTATTTCAAAATAAAAGTTAAAAATAAAAAAACCAATGGCCGTGCCTGCTCTTGTGAAGCTAACATTCAAGGTAGGGGAGACAGGGCAATAAAATAAACATAACACATAAGCGAATTGTATAGTTTGTAGAAGGTGATGAGTGCAAGGGAAAAGGGGAGAAAAAGGATGAGGAATGCAGGGAAAGGGTTAGAGCAGGTTAGAATATTGAAAAAGTAGTCAAAGTGTGACTAGTTTGTGAAGATGAAATTTGAGCAAAGATGTGAACAAAGGGAGGGAAGGAGACTTGCAGAGACCAGGGGCAAAAATATCCCTGGCAGAGGGAGCAGCGAGTGCAAAGTTCCTGAGGCAGGCATGTGCCTGGTGTGATCAGGGAATGAGGAGGCTGGTGTAGCTGGGCTGAGCCAAGCAGGCAAGGGGAGGTGGGAGTGGTCACGGAGAACCAGGCCATGCAGGGCCTTGGAGGCTCCCTAAGAACCCAGGCTCTTTCTCTGCGTCGCCTGGATGTCTACTGCAGGATTGTGAGAGGAGTGATGTGGTCCACCTTGCGGAGAGCTGGCTGCACTCCGGGCCAGGGCAGAGCCCAGAGCCAGCAGTCTGGATGGGTGATGATGGTGGCTCATATCAGCGGAGAAGGGTAGGAGTGGTCAGAACCTGGAGATATTTTGAAGAGAAAAACAGATTTGTTGATGAATCGAATGAAGGGTGTAAGATAAAGAGAGGAAGCAAGGAGGCCTCCCCAAGACTTGGTTGAGCAAGATGGAAGATGGAGTGGTCGTTGGTTGAGATGGGGAAGGCTGGGGTAGAGCAGGTATTTTGGGGGTGGTGGTGCTGTGATTGAGCTGTCTGTTAGACTTCCACATGGGCAGGGAATTCGGAGGGAGGGTTGGGATGGGAATGGAGATTTGGTTGGTCTTGAAAGCCTTGGAATTGATGAGATTATCAAGGTTGTGAGTTTACATAGTGGGGAAGGAACCAAAGAGAGATCCTGGGGCACCTTCTTATTATGAAGTCAGGGAGAAGAGAAGGAAGCAGAGAAGAGCAGGTGGCGACACTACCAGGAGAGGGCAGTGTCCCGGGAGGTGGTGAGTGAAGGTGAAGGATGCAACCCCGGTGTCCAACGCTGCTACAGCAAACCTGTAGGATCACATGAAATTTGGCCTCCAGGTTGAGCTACAAGAATTTCATCAGTGACTCTGTTGATCAAGGTTCTGATGCAATGGGATATGGTTAGGAGATAATAGGGGGGAGCAATTGGAGCAGACAAGGCACTTTACCTCCATTACTTACTGGGCCTCACACTGCAATTCACTGGAAGAAAGAGTTCCATGGCTAAAACCAAAAGAAAACCACTGACCAAATGGCTGCAAACTGCTGGCCAGAAGACTGTGATCAGAGATGCTCAGAGAGGGCAAGTGCTTAACTAATGTGGGGTGAGGTCAGCCCCCAACCCCGCTCAGGCCTGAGCACTGAGAAGCCCTGGTGCTGTTGGGCAACCAGTGGGAGGAGGGTCCCCGAAGTCAGGGAGGTGGCATCCCCAGCTCCCGTGCACCTCAATTTCAATTAAAATCAGTGAGTGAGCTTCTACCATGAGGAACAACCATAATGCCTTTGGGGTGTCTTTATAGTTTACAAAGCACTTTCACGTGTTTCCTCTTTTGAGACTGACGACACTCCCAGAGGAGCAGTAAAAAGCTGTGGTTAAGAGTGAAGACTCTGGTCCTGGTCCTGGGTTCAGATCTCAGCTCTGCCACTTCTAGCTGTGTAACCTTCAGCAAGCTACTTAACCTCTCTGTGCCTCAGTTTACTCGTCTGTAATTGGGTGATAATAATAGTGCTTGCCTCCCTATGGGAGTCATGGGGTTGTTGTGAAGTTGATCTGAGTTAACATATGAAACACCTGGAACAGGGTTATGAAAGTGTTATTATAATCATCTCCATTTTAATAAGGGAGGATAATTGGAAGCCTATAGAGGTTGACATGCTGCAGTTTGGCCATATGATTTGAACCTGGTTTTCCTAACTCCCTGTTATGGATTAAATTGTGTCCCTCCAAAAAGACATGTTCAAGTCCTAACCTCTGGTCTTGAGAATGTGAACTTGTTTGTAAATTGGATCTTTGAAGACTTTGTTAGCTGAGATGCAGCCAACTGGATTAGGGTAGGCTTTAATCCAATAAGACTGGGGTTATTATAAGGAGAAGTAATTTGGACAGACAGCTAGACAGATGAGTCATGAAGAGACAGATTGTGATGGAGGTGGAGATTGGCTTATATTTAAATTGCTGGCGAGCCACAACCAGGACCCTACAGACTTCAAAGGAAGTGTGGCCTGACTGACACTGATTTTGGATTTCTAGCTCCAGAGTTGTGAGACCATAAATTCCTCTTGTTTAAGCCAACTGGTCAGTGGTAATTATTAGAGCAGCCCTGGCAAATTAAGACTGTCCAGTGTCTGACCATTGCTTCACAAGGGTGTTTCTTGATATCATTTTCTGTCTATCCCAGCCAGAGTCCCACTTCCTTTTATAATTTAAGTCTTTTCTAACTGAGGCAGGGGTCTAGGTGTATACTTATACTTCTATAACTCTTTCTATTGGGTTTTGTGTACTTCAGAGTTTGCATTCACCCCTAAAACTCAAAACAAGTATGTTCAGTTCACTGAAAAGTGTGAAACCCCTTTTTCCTCACAGTGATGAAATCAGCTCCCTTAAGAATTGCATGCATGCTAATGCATATACATTATTTTAAATAAAATGTATTTCCATGAATATAAAATATCTGTTTACTTATTGAAACACTCTAAACAGAGGATGGCAGATTCTAGGATATGAATTATTAAGCAGATATCTGATGGTCCCATTCCCAGGTTAGATCTGGACAGAGGGGCTGTGCTAGAAAGAACCCTGAACTTCTAATCCCAAACATTCATTGTGTCCTTGGGAAATCACTTCTTGAGTCAAAGTTTCTTTCATTTGTAAATAGGGTGACCTTTTACTCTGTCTTGGCTTGGGTTTCCCCAGAAGCAGAGAGAAAAGGGTATGAGTACAAATAGTTTCTTTAAGAGGTGATCTCAGGAAACTCCATTAGGGGAGCAAGGAAGTGAGACAGGAAAGGGAAGGCAGCCTGTAATGGGCTCATCATTAAACCATTTATCTCTGGGGACCACTGGAGCTTAACCCTGGAGGAGTACATGTCTCAGAGTTATCCTTCCCAAGAACAAGGGAGCTGGGGTATTTATACACCAACTCCCACCAGTCATTGGTTGAGAGCTGTCCCTAAAAGGCATTTCTGGCTGGACACAGGGGGGCAAAAGACAAAGGAAGTTCCCCAGGCCAAGACATGCAGGTGCTGACGGTTGGAAGTTGGGCAGTGCGCACTGATGTGGTGAAGGTGAGGGGGTATGGCTGGGCCACCAGTGGTGTCTGCCACACACTTGTCCTCCAGATTTGCATGCAATTTGTCCTTGTAGGTATATGTCGACTCTGTCTAGTCAAAGTGAAAGTCATAATAGAACAAAATCTCTGTCTTAGGATAGCTGTGCAGTGCTATTTGGTCTGGAGCCTTCACACAGAGCATGGTCAAATGCTGCTCTTCTTAACTCATAGTATTGCTAGTAAAGATACAGAAGTGACATGCCCCAGTTGTTTATTTTTATGTAAGTTTAGGAGGTGCATGTCAGTCTCATGGTGTCTTGAGGTCATGAGATCATTCTACCTTGGATTCTGAGGTGACTCCTCAAGGTAGGGGGAGAGGCTAGCCTTTGGTTATTTCTCTGGGAATGGAAAAGCTCCAAATGCCCATCAGCATGTAAATACCATCCATTGTGTTTACTGAGCAGGGCTCCTTGGGAAGGAGAGAACTTAGGTGGATTCAAGTGCTTCAGGGCAAATCGAGGAGCTTCCTGGACATAGAGGATTTACCTCAAGTCAAACACATCCTTAATAACTGAAATTCCCTGCCTCTAATGAAGAGAAAAAGACTTTCCTAAATTTCCTTTTCTTTTCCTCTGGCTTTTCAGTTGGTTAATGTAATTCATTCATTTAATTGACAAACATTGCTTGGGAGCCTACCTTACCTCAGCGCTGGGGACACAGCAGTGAACAAAACCTAAATTAAGGGTATGATCCATGCCTTTTCTAACCCAAATTCCACAGTGCAACATGACCATCGGGCTTTGAAACTAAACCAAGAGAGCGAGGGGGAGAGAGAATGAACTAGAATCATCTGGATGCTGCATCTGACAGAAGGGATTATTTGCAGTCTGCCTAAGAAGCAGGGGAACACAGGAGGCCCTGGTGTCTTTCTTGTCATCATATAAACTGAACTGAATTCAGATACTATGACATGCTATAGGATTACTAAAATAATTTCTTATAGGTCTAGAAGAACAAAGTAGAGTATGCCATGAATTAAAGAATGATTGGAAAACTTTATTCAGTGTTGCACTAGGGGGAACTTTTAATCCTGGTTATGGACATCCCTCAAAGTCAAGATTAAACTCTTTTCTTGAGCAAGGTGTGTATAAATAAGGAATGAAAGGAATAATCACGTAAAGCAAAATAAATGGCTGGAAAGTGGGAAATGTAAGAGATATGGTTATTTGGCTTTACCACAGTTTTTCAGAAACACTCCATTTTTATACTGCAAGGACAAACTCAGCATCTATCCAGTGAAACTAATGCGTGTGGAGTTTAACGCTGCTAATAGCCCATAATTAGTTTACTTGTGTATTTGAAGCTGCAGATGCTTTTATTCGGCTTAAACAAACATAACTCTTATATGCAAATGGCTAAAACAAAACTCAGGAAAATTGCAAGAATGCTCTTTTCTAATTCTGAAGATATTGCTTCGTTTTAAAGCATCAAGGATGATTTAGATTTTTGGAAGAATGAAGGAGGCATGGAGACTTGTGAACTTGCACAAACACAAACCACTGTTGGGAAGGCCAGCCACAGGGGACAGCTGTGATTTATCAGCTGCATTAGTGCAAGGGTTTTTCTTTTTTGAAAAACAATAATAGAAACAGCAACAAAAACACTCCAAACAGAAACTGGGAAGGAATAGAAACATTGTTTTTTCACTAATATGAGGTTGGAAACATATTGGCTTTCAAGTGAATTGGCCATGACTATGGTACTTGGATCTGACTCCAAGCGATATTGCAGGCAGATGTGAGCTGGCATTTGCATGCCCACATTCAAAAACTTTTCTCCTTCTTCCTACCAGCACATTGAGCCTGGCCTTTCTGGAGCGGCACAAACTGATTATAAACACCCATTACCTGAAAACATGCCGTTTGGCTTAATATGGGGCCAGCGTACTCAGGTTCTGATTTATAAAAATGTAACATTTATCCAGGATATTTGACAAATGTTCAGATCCGTATATTGTGCTCACTGTTGTCAAAGGGACAGGCTTTTCCTATAGAGTTCATTAACCCCATTTTTACTTACTGAATAGCGTTCTGTTTTGTCTGAGAGGAGAACAGGATGCAAAAAAATACACGGCTTCAAAGTGAGGAATGAGGAGGGGGAGAGAAGCAGAAGAAAATTAAAATTTCATGCTAGGATGCAAGGACTAGCCGATGCTTTCCCCAGTGTGTGTTTTAAGTGCCTATTATCTGTTTATTTCATTTATTTAAGCATTTATCTATCTATTCATCTCATTTCAAAAAGACTTTGAGACCACAATGATATGTTATTTTCTAAATGAATTTCCTTAATATACAAAGAGCTCTGATAAATCAATAAGAAAACATTTCCAAAGAATATGAACAGAAAAATGGCTTGAAAATATTTTCACTTACCAGTTTTAGCAGAGCTCAAAACTTTGAAAATACACTGAGGAGATGATGTGATGATATATAGTGCTGGTGAGGTTACAGAAAAATAAATATTCTCATACTGCTACTTGGAGTGCAAAGTAATACAAGCATTTTTTAAAATCAGTTTTTAAAATTGTGGAATATAACATGTATACATAGAAGTGACAACTTTCCAAGTGCAACTTAAGCAGTCAGAGAGCAAATTTTAAAGAATGTTATGGGTTACAGCTCCACAGTTTCAGTGATTTCCTTATTGTGAAATATAACATATTTGTAAAAAGGTGGTAACTATCAACGTAAAATTTAACAAGTAGTTATATAGGAAATTCCCAAAAATGTTATGAGTTATAGTACCACAGTTTCAGTTATTTCCTTATTGTGAGATATAATATATATATATATATAAAGGTGATAACTTTCAAATTACAATTTAAAAAGCAGCTATAGAGCAAATTTCAAAGAATGCTATGGGTTACAGTCCCACCATTTCTGTTCTTCCCTTCTAGCTATTCCAATGCCCTAGCAACTAAGCAAAAGAAAATCGTATAGAGATTCACTATTCATAATCCTTTGTTAAATTCCATCTTATCTGTTGCTACCCCTTCCTATAGTTTAATCACCTTCCCGATCTTCAGGGATGTCTAGGCAGTGACCAGCCTAACTTGTTCATGTTGAAAAGGGGTGTTGACATTATGGGGAAAGAGGACATATCTGGTTGATGTTCTCGAAGAGGTTATTGCTTCTGGTTTTTGGGACTTAGCTGGCATAGGAGTTCTCTAGAGGATTTAAGTTTCTGAAGAATAAACTTAGCGAGTGAAACTTTTATAGAGTCTCAGGTAGGGATCCGGGTATTCTTTAGGGTTTCTGGACTACTGTTGACTTGGGCTTATCATACTCTGGCCATTTGGCATAACTAGTTGAAGCTTGCATAGGAGTAACCTCCAGGACAGCCTCTTGACCCTATTTGAAATCTCTTATCCACTGAAACCCTACTTTGTTGCCTTTCTTTTCCCCCTTTTGTTCAAAAGGCATTCTCAACCCCTTTATGCCAGGGTCAGGCCCATTCCTGGAATCCATGTCCCACATCACCAGAGATACTCACTCATCTGGAGGGTCCTGTCCCACGTTGGGGGTAGGGTGATGAATTTATTTGCAGAGTGAGGCTTAGAGAGAGAAAGTTCACATTTGAGCAACAAAAGAGATTCTCTGAAGGTGACTCCTAGACATAATTATAGTTGGGCTTAGCCTCCCCAAATAAGCTTTCTTGAAAACAATTTGGCAATATCTTTCAAAATTTAAAATGCATGGATATACTTGTCCTGAAATTCTTCCAACAGATGAGACTCCCTCTTGTGCTCACACGATTTGAACATGATAAGGTGGCTGCCTCTGGGAAGGGGATTTGGAAGGGTGGAGGCAGGGTTGGGAGAGAGACTCATTTATTCTCTGCATGCCATCTTCATTTTAAAAATTTTCTAAACACATGCCTGTGTTACTTAGTTGCAGAAATAAATTTAAAAAATATACTTTTTGGATGCATAAAAGCTTAAAAATTCACCAAACACAATTGAAATGGCCTACAAAATAGATGCAGATCAAACTAAATGGCAAGAAAGTGAGAAATTAGCCTGGAGGGAAAGTAAAGGTGGAGACACTGAAAGGAAGCCAGGAGAAAGTCATCCCATTGCTGGTTGCTAGAGGTGGCTGAAGTTCCTAGCAGCCCATGCAAAGAGGGAAGTAAGGCTGCACATGTGATTCAAAGTCTGTGAAATGAGAACAACCATTTGCCCAAAGTATAACTACTCCAGGCCCCAAGATCCAAGAGGAAGTTCTCGCATGAGTCCTCATAGAGAGGGATATAGAAAATAATGTCCTGCAGTCCCAGCCCAGAGTTAATTCAATGATGATTATTGATCCAAATTCTCGTTTCTTCCTTGAAATAGGAGTCTGCCTCCCCACCTCTTAGCAGTGCCTCTCACTGGAGTGGTCAGGGAGAACCTCCCCGTGACACTCTCTGACATTGGCTCCCACATGGAACTTCCCTTGGTCAATGAAATGAGTGGAATTGGCACGAGCTGTGTCTAAGAAGAGGATGTAAATGTGCTTGCACTTTTTGGCTTGACCTCCACTGTGAGATGGTCGTGCTCCAGTACCCACTGCTCCCTCAGCTTGTATCCCAGAAGGAAGCCATGTGGAGCTGTCCTGAACCAGTAACAAAGCCTGGGGTCCAGTTGCGCTCATCTGACCTGCAGCCATCCTGCAGACCTGTGTGTGTTTAAGAAATGTTTGCTCTTGTAGGCAAATGAGCTTTAGGGGTGCTTGTTACTCAACATGATTACAACAGAAGCCTGGCTATTATATCCTCAGAGGTGGGGATTAAAAAATACAGAATACCGTGGATGATTGTATGGTGTGTGAATGTATTTCAATAAAACTGAATTTAATAAAAAAAATACATGAACAAGTTTTGTCAATATGGGTGCAAATATTAAGGGGAAATATGTTTTTGGTACTTGATTCAATTATTGGAAGATTTTTAAGTTTGGAATTATTTGGGTATATGAGTTTACCTTTGAAGTATAAATTTTATGAAATAAAAATACAGATTAATATTTCCAAAAAAATTTTTGCTTGAAATGAGATTATTTAAGTGTAAAATACATAATGGTTGAAAAAATTTATTATAAAAAAGAATGTAAAATATCTCAATAACATATTGATTACATGTTGAAATGATAACATCTTGGATATATTGAGTTAAATAAAATATATTACTAAAATTAAAAAAAAAATACAGAAAGAGGCTGTAGAACTGCTGGAGATGGTCAGGGGGAACAGGCAGGTCCTGTAATAGAAGGGCATAAACTTCCCCTAAGATCAGGACTCTAATGTTCCAGATACAGAAGCAGTTAGTTTTATCCCAAGAATGCTGCCCCCATGGTCCTAGGGACACTGCACAAAACCTTCAGGCATTCACTGAGTGGATACATAGAAATTGGGATGGAGGGGCAAAGTCTGTGTGTGTTTGTGTTCTGGGGGGTCACCTTGGGCTGGAGATTCTCTTCCCCATCACTCCAGGCCAGACTGTCAGAAGTGTCATTGCTAAAAGTAAGTCAAAGTCAAGGATTGAAGCATTAAGTGTAGGCTCAACCATCCTGAGCCCACTTTCGGTGTTTCCCCCCATCTCCTGCAGGAGGACTCAGTTCTCCAGGAATGATTAAGGTGGGGCATGTGGGAATAATGTGGCGTGAGGGCTGAATGCGGAGTCTGACATGTGCATGGACAAGGGGTCATTCCCAAAAGGATTGCAAGACCCTTGCATGCACAGCCTGAGTCTATTGCATGGGCTCGAACGAAAGCCTTGGACCAAATTTTGGCACATTTTTCAAAACGGGCTTTTTGAGTCTAGACAAAAAGAGACTGTTCAGCAGATATTCAAGCTTTGGCTTCACCCCAGGCCTGTAAGTGAATGTAACAAGGTTTAATGACTGTTGGACGCTCCGCTCTTCAGGAGGCTTGCTGTGAGGAAGCAGAAAGAACACAATTGCCTTTAAAATTTCCTTTAAAAAAGTTAGCAGTCTAATTCATGAAAATGAATTCTGGTGGGTGCAAATGTAGCTATGGCCAAGGCAGGGAGTGGAGTGGGTGTAGGGTGGGAAATCCACTGTGATGCAGAGGATTGCTGATCAAATTCTTTACTTCCGGGTCTGCTATCGTCCTTGGAGCACACTAACTCTCTCATGCCCCTCATTTTGTTTTTATTCCCTGTGCTGGTTTCTATACATTATGTCCCCCAAAGAGCCATATTCTTTAATGAAATCTTGTGGGGGCAGATTTATTAATCTTTCTGATTAGGGTGTGACCTCTTGATTGAATGTTTCCATGGAGATTTGACCCCACCCATTCAGGGTAGGTCTTGGTCAGTTTACTGGAGTCCTTTAAAGAGAGCTCACACACCGAGCAGCTGAGAGAGACTTCTGGAGAGATGTTTGCTGATGCTTAGAGATGCTAGAGATACTTGGAGTTGTGGACAGAAGGATGTTTGGAGATACTAAGCTAAGGATGCACAGGAGCTGAGAGAGGACAAAATGCCCCAAGAGCAGCTGAGAGAGGTGTTTTGGAGACGGCCGTTGAAAGCAAATGCTTGGAGATGCTTGGAGATGCTAGCCCAGAGTGTGCTCCATAGAATGTCAGAGAGACAAGCCCAGAGATATTTGAGATAACGCCATTTTAAAACACAACTCAGGAGCAAAGGAACAGCAGGAGCCAGCCATGTGCCTTTCCAGCTGACAGAGGTGTTCTGGACGCCATTGGCCATTCTTTGTTGAAGGTATCCTCTTCTTGATGCCTTAGTTTGGACACGTTTATGGCCCTAGGACTGTAAATTTGTAACCAAATAAACCCCCTTTAAAAAAGTCAATCCATTTCTGGTATTTTGCATAATGGCAGCATTAGCAAATGGGAACTCTCCCCTCCCTCCACAGGCAACCATCTACGCCTGTTTGAATTGTACCCTTTATTTGTGGCTCCTTGTTAAACCTGAAGTGTTATTTTTATTTTATGTGAATGATATATTATATATATTGTGGAAATCAACATGCTTCTGACCCTTTCACCCAGCACTGGAGATTTAAAACCCATTCTTGCTGTCCCTCTGTACCTAGTTTGTTGCTTTGCTCTTTTCATGGCATTCTTGACTGTTCCTTGCCCACTGAGCTATCCATTTGCCAGGTGAGAGCCCCTTAAGTTGCTTACAACTTCCCACTGTTAGAAATAAGGCTGAAGCGAACATCCCACTAAAACACCTCCCTTGGGACCTGGGTAGAAATTTTCTCCAGAGAATTCTGGAGACAGAATTCCTGGGTCAAATGACATTTTTATGCTTAGAAGATGTGGGGTTTTGTGTCCCTCCCTGAAGGAAGTATTATTCTTTAATCTGCCTTCACGTCCTCCCCATACCAACAACTCCAATGAGTTTTTTCATTTCTCTCATGGAGCCGCCATTTCCACAAGCCAGACACCTCAGAGCCACCTCTGACCTCTCCCTTCTCTGTCCTTCTCATTAACTTCATAGCCAGTCAGATTCTCAGAGATCCCACCTCTTCTGGGTCTCTCGCCCACACACTATTTTTTCATTCACACCATCATGAATCTGGTTCAGGTCTTATTTACCTTGAAATAAATGCAACAGCTTTCTAATTGGTCTCTCCACTTCTGGCTTCTCCCCACCATGAGAAGATTCTATGCATGGATGCACATCTTGGGTTATGTTATATCCTCACTCCCAAATCTTCAGTGGTTCCCCATTACCTTCTAGAATGAATACAGCTCAGCTTCTTCAAGTTGCCACCCCAGACCCTCTGTGTAATAACCCTGGACTCTTGTTTTAATCCTCAAGCCCCATTTCAGTCTAGTCTCCTCCACTTTCCTCCCTCCAGCTCATCCTCATAGTCCTTCAGCAATATGCAAACACTGTCTAGTACGAATACCAGATATCCTAATTTCTCCAAGTTTAGGTCTGTGTGTCTTTAGGGAGGAAGAGAGAATTGGAAGGAAAGGCTGGTGAATGCTGATCTTATTTTGAATATTCCCCACTTAACTGGTTCATTGGAAGAATCACTATTCTGCTTGTTTATTTAGTGTTTTAGTTTACCTAAGGAAGAGAAAGTTTTGCACAGAAGGAAAAGATGGTTTGGTTTCTTCTGGTCTTGTATCCTTGAAAATGACTTCTCTCTCTTCCTCTTTCTCTATTTCTCTGTCTTTCTCTGTGTCTCTCTCAGTATCTCTGTCTCTCTCTGCCAGTGCCGTCCCATTGATGTCTCAGTTGAACTGTTTGCTGGTTTGGGTATATTATGATCCCCAGAAAAGCCATGTTCTTTAATGCAATCTTGCGGGGGCAGACTGATTAGTCTGTTGATTAGGGTGGAATCCTCTGATTGAATTATTTCCATGGAGGTGTGAACCCCGCTCATTAATGGTGGGTCTTAATTATATCACTGGAGTCCTTTAAAGGGAGCTCACATAGAGAGTAGAGAGGACAAAAACCCCCAAGAGAAGCTGAGAGAGTCATTTTGGAGGTGGCTATTGAAAACTGATGCCTGGAGATGCTTGGAGAACCAGACAGGAGGACCTCTGGAGATGCTAGCCCAGAGTTTGTCCTGAAGAAGCTGAGAGGACCCTCAGACACTTAGAAAGAAACATCCTGGGAGAAAGAAGCAAGGATGCACATGAGCTGAGAGAGAAGAGCCCAGAGATAGCCACATTGTAGAAAGCCACATTGAAACCAGAACCTGGGAGCAAATGACCAGCAGACGCCAGCCACGTGCCTTCCCAGCTAACAGAGGTGCCTTTCTTGCTAATGCTGCTGGGATGCAACACACCAGAGATGGATTGGCTTTTATAAAAGGGGGTTTATTTGGCTACACAGTTACAGTCTTAAGGCCATAAAGTGTCCAAGGTAACACATCAGCAATTGGGTACCTTCACTGGAGGATGGCCAGTGGTGTCCAGAAAACCTCTGTTAGCTGGGAAGGCACGTGGCTGGCATCTGCTCCAAGTTCTGGTTTCAAAATGGCTTTCTCCCAGGACATTCCTCTCTAGGCTACATTTCCTCAAAAGTGTCACTTTCAGTTGCTCTTGGGGTGTTTCTCCTATCTTAGCTTCTCTGGAGCAAAAGTCTGCTTTCAACAGCCGTCTTCAAACTGTCTCTCATCTGCAGCTACTCTCTCAGCTTCTGTGCATTCTTCAGTGTCCCTCTTGGCTGTAGCAAGTTTGTGCCATCTTTCTGATCTTATATAGTGCTCCAGTAAACTCATCAAGGCCCATGCTGAATGGGCGGGGCCATACCTCCATGGAAATTATCCAATCAGAGTTATCACCCACAGTTGGGTGGGGCACATTTCCATGGAAACAACCTAATCCAAAGTTCCAACTTAATCCCCACTAATATGTCTGCCCCCACAAGATCGCATCAAAGAACATGGCTTTTTCTGGGGTACATAAAATATACAAACCAGTACAGTATCCTCTTGTTGATATCTTAGTTTGGACACTTTGATGACCTTAGAACTTAGGTTATTTGTAACTTAATAAATCCCCTTTATGAAAGCAATCCATTTTTGGTATTCTGCATAATGGCAACATTAGCAAACTGTAACAGACTGTCTCCCCAACTTCCATTCTCCTTTCTCTCAAATTCACCTTCAGTACACAAATTTGAAGCCTGAGGGTCAGTCCCACACCACCCCACTCCCAGCTTTGGGCCACTGTTTCAGTCTCCCACTTGTCTAGCTGGGGAAAGGGGAGAAAAGTTAGGACTCCCCATTTAAATGTAGACTCCCTTGTAAATCAGGAAAGTCACTGACATGCCTGCTGGTGACACTGGGAGCTTTTGGCCATTTGGTTTGCCAAGTAAATACAATGATCTGTATTCCCAGCACACACTTCCTCTGTTTGACATGACACACTGGCGTAGGAAATTATTTCATCCCCTAGCTCCATATGGTGATATATTCCTTTTGTGATACTAGAATATGTATGTGTTAAATTTTTTATGTGGTGGGGGGAGGGGACAGGCATATGTGTTACATATGGAATTTCAAATATATCAAGGAACTAGATGTACATTCATATGATCATATTTGTATGTACATATATACTGCACATCTCTTTAAAATGTGAACAGTTACATTTGTATCTTCTGGTTTTATTGAAGAATCTAGTGAGTGAATAAAATCATAAGAAAACATATGGAAGAGCTGGAAAATAGGCTATAAATATAATCAATTGTTTTAACAGCATTGCAAAGTGAGGAGGGAGGACAATGGTATTTACTGATTACTTCGTGTCTTTGCCAGGAGCTGTGCAAGGCACTTTGCACGGATCATCTCATCTCGTGTTGTGAGGAAGGATTTTCCTTAAACTGAGGAACCTGAGGCTCAGCAAACGAAGTGCACAATCAGGATTGGAAGTAGAGTTTACCTGAATCTAAATGCAGAAGGGTTCCCCTTTTCCACTGTAGCCACATCTCTGGTGGTGCAAGGAACACTTTCAGAACACTCAGTAGCAAATTATTGATAAGAATTGATGGTGATTGCAGGCAATGGGCAGATACTGCTTTGAAAGCCCTCCAGGCAAAGTGATGCTTTATGGCTTAGAATTTGAGGACGCAACTGACCCTGTGTTATGCTGGGAAGGGAATTCTTCTTTCTTTCTCCCTCCATTTCTGCCACAGCACACCCCTCTCCCTACTCAGGGAATTTTGGAGAAGACACTTCAGTTTCCTCTGTGAGACTTCCCTTACCAGATTCTTCTGAGATCCCAGAGAAGGAGGCATTGGAGGGGATTGAGTCCCCAATTAGGAGACTGAAAGTGTGGTACAGGTGATGGAGGCAGGAATGGATTCAAGACATCTTTAGGAAGCAAGATCAATAGGTTCTTGGCATTGGTTAGTTGGGTTGGATAGGTGAACAGGATGGGGCCAAAGATGACTCGTGGGTTTCTGACTTTGGTCACGGTGTAGATGGAGGTGAGGGTGGGTTGAAAATATAATCAGTTTGGTTTGCATCTCTTGAATTGAGGTGCCTACAGGCAATCTGAGTGGCACTGTCTGGTAGGTGGGTGATGTAGATTTCTGGAGGGAGACCTGGCCTGGAGATGAGTCTGGGGGTCCTGGAGCCTTGCACAATGCTGGTTGGTAGTGGGTGCTCAATGCACACTTGGGAAATGAACAGGAGAGGAGAGCTGGGCATGTGGGCATGTTTGCAGATTGGAATGGGGTAGGGAGTTGAGGGATTCTCATCTGAAGGTTTATTCTCTCAATGTAATAGTGGTTATCTGCTGAGAGGAAGGAGCAGGTGGGGGTATCTCAGACCAGAGCAGACAGGAGAATGTCAGAAATGTGATACAGAGAATGAAAAGAAATTTGACCCTGGATTAGTTCCTCCTTGGATTTAAGGAATGTTATCTTTTCTTCAACTAAGACAGCCTCTTCAACCTTTTTAGGCCTAACCTGGCTTGTCAGGAAACAAACCTGGCCCTCCAGACTCAGCCTGGCTGCTCTATTCTGTACCAAGTACTAGAGAAAAAGTGTGAGGTTCTTAGTAGTTTCTACTTGTGCTGGTTGGGTTCATGTGTCAACTTGGCCAGGTGATGGTACCCAGTTGTCTGGTCAAGCAAGCACTGGTCTAACCATTACTGCAAGGACATTTGTGACTGGTTAATAAACCAGAAGACTGGTTTATTAAATCATCAGGCAATTGACTGCATCTGTGGCTGATTTCATCAACGAAGGGTGTGCCTTCTGCAATGAGAGAATTCAATCAGCTGGATTTAATCCAATCAATTGAAGACTTTCAAGGGAGAAGAGAAAGAACTTTCACTTCTTCAGCCAGCCAGCCTCTCCTGGGGAGTTCATTGAACACCTTCATCGGAGTTGCCAGCTTGCTGCCTGCCCTATGGAATTTGGACTTGTGCATCCCACATTTGCATGAGACACTTTTATAAAATCTCATATTTACAGATATCTCTTGTTGGTTCTGTTTCCCTGGAGAACCCTAACTAATACACTACTCTAGTTTCCCAACCTCTGCCTGCCTAGACCAAATCACCTGTCTTTAGACACAACATGTATTTACAGCAGCATAATGAGGTGTGCTTGTGGGCTTTGAACTTGGGCTGGCTGGGGAAAGTAATAGGGTGGATAGAGCTGTCTTTCCTTCTGAGCTGTCTCCATCTGTCCCTATCCCTTCCATGCTCCATGCTTCCATGTATCAAAAAATAAAAAATCAGGATGTTTTTCACTGTCCATTGCTTTGTTTTTTAATAAACAATTTGCAGTGACAAATTGTTTTTTTGAGATTTAAAATGAATGTGTTTTCAAATTTTATCCAAAATTGAATCATAAGTAACTTCACTCATAGTCCATAAAAAATTCATGCAAATTGAAAATAAAATTATATTTTATCAATAACAATGTAAGAACTCATTCACATATAGTTTTCATGCATATTTCTATGGTTAGGCTCAAGACAACTGCCAGATTTATGACATGCAATAAAGAAAAATTTAAAATATAACAATTCTCACTTGGCAACTATTTAAAGGAAGTGCTTCAGCTAGGGAAAGATAAAAGGGTCTCTGGTCTGTATTGAGGTTCCAAGTTGAGGTTGCATGATGTGACTTTGTAGTGGTTCCCGCTTGTTTGCCTGTGTGACTTTGCCAGCTGGGCCTAGGTTTGGGTCCAGAAATGATGGAATTGGATTGAGTAGGCACTGGGATCTCACTGGGTGTTTACACTGGACGCAAAGCAAGGGAATTCCTGTGATCGGCAGGAATTGGGTGGAAGGACAGACCACATGGTCTACATGTGATTGGGGAGGAAGGGTCTGCTGGGTTGAGGAAGCTGAGATCTGAAAGAGGTGGAAGAAAAACAAAGTGGATATAACCAAGTAAGAGAGTGGGGAGGGAAGAAGCTTCTGGTGAGAGCGTAAGTGTGAATTTAAATTTCAGGGGTTCTGAGAATGACATTACCCAGGGGATAGCCAAGGGGAAGAGTTGACCAAATGGGATGGGGAAAGAGGTGACTAGGGAGAATTAGTGGTCCACGGAGTTGTGTGTCACCCAGGGGGAGCTCAGGCAGTGGGAGAGGAAGGGCAGAGGGGTCAGCAGTAAGTTCTTCTGGTGACAATTCATGACATTGAGGGGCTGGGTGAATGACAGGAGTTGTGCATCATTCTAGGACCCCAAGACAGGGATTTGGGTGCACGTGGTTTATCTTGGAGATGCTCCCAGCCAGGACGGGCTGGGAGGGGCTGGGGCAGGGAGGGAAGCCAGTGAAGGTGCACTGTGGGGCTCCTCTGTGAGCACCTGGGGCGTGCTCCTGCTGGAGACCTTCTGAGATATGGTGTGGAAACTGCCTCAAAGTTGGCTCCCTGATGAGTGCCAACTCCACCCCTCCCTGGCTGCAGACTGCTGTCCTTGTATGGCCAGGTGAGCTCCATCAGCTTCTGAACATCCTTCAGCTTCTGAGGAAACTGCCTGCAGGCAACTCCTCAGTGGGTTGAGGGCATCTGGGTGGGGCACTGCTGGCATCTTCAGTTGGGTGGGATGAACCTGTATGAAGCCATCAGGACCTGGAAGAGACACTGTTGGTAAAAGGTGGCTGTCCTTGCCCCCTGACCCTGAGGTAGATGAGCCAGGGGGCAGCTTCAGACTCTTAAGGGGGATGCAAGGGAAGTGGCCTCTCTAAGGCTTCTTTTGGGGCAGGAGGGGACTCTCAGAGAAGGCTGCAGGTGTAGAGGGAAATGTTTGCCTTCGAAAGCAGGTTCCAGAGGGCTCAGGGAAGCTGGGGTGTAAGCAGAGAAGGGCGTGCTGGGTAAGGGAGAAGCAGCACAGAGCAATGGGAGAACACGGAATCCGGAGAAGATGTGATGCAGGATGGATTCTGTTGACTGTGTGGTTCCTAGGAAATCTGTCCTTGGAGTTTTGGGGAGTATCAGGGCTCTCTCAGAAGGAGTCATCTTCATATCGTTTCTGAGTGACTCCAAGGATGGCTGGGTCCAGCTCTCTTACTGAGTGTTGGAAACAGCAGTGCCCCAGGCAGCTGAAGGGGCTGGGCTCTCTGGCGGCTCCTGGCTGTGGTCTTGAGTCTTTTGAGCCCCTGGAATGTGGCTCTGGTTTAAAGTCATTCGCCAATATGATCTGCAACTGCCCAGAACTTGTTCTTTGCATTCTGAGGCTGTTCCCTCAGGTTCTTGCTAGAAAGTGTAGCCTCAAATGTTGCTGCCTAATTTCTACCCCAAGATGCTGAGGTCTTCACATTTGTCACTTCCCCATTTTTTAAATGGACACAATCCTTTCTTCAAATGGGACATTAAATCAAACCTAATATCAAAACAGTCTTTGCGGAGATGCTGGGTGACAGAGCTCCTCTGTATGTTACACAAAACATCACCTCTGCCAGGTGGCCAGATGGAACCCCGTTTGAGAACCACCATTCCTGGAAACTAAAATCCTCCCCTAGATTGAACCGTCATTAGACAGTCACATGTTTAGACTCCTGGGTTTAGCCACCAGAGAATTGTGTGCCCTGGACTGAGGTTTGCTCGGGGACACAACTGAGGGAGTGTGCTGCTGTGTTCTGTGTTGTCACACATGGTGAAGATGCTTTGTGCTGTTTGCACAGAGACCCTTTGATGAGGCCCTACAGGAGAAACTTCTTTTAGTATTCCTCTGGCAGGGAAAAAAAGTGTTTTCCTTCTGAGCTGCTACAGATTTTTTTTTTTTTTTAATTTTGTGGCGGGGATTTTTAACAGCATTTGTCTGCCTATAAAGCTTTACTCCAAGTCTGTGGTTCACCCACCTTTAATATTTGCACAGAAATTATGGAAGGGCTGATGTTACCCTGGACTTCACTGAACTACTCCTATCTTCATTTTCCCTTCACTCTGCTTTCTTTATTTGATAATTTCATTGAATTTTTAATGTAAATCACACTGTGTCATGTTTAGAATAAATGAAAGATTGTCTTTGGAATTGTAATGAACTTTGACAATTTAAGGTTGCCTCGGTTTGGGTTCCCAAGGGGCAAATTCAGAGCAAGGACTTGGATGCAAGTGGATTATTTGGGATGTGGTCCCAGGGAGCATCAACAGGGGAGAGGGGAGGTGAGGCAGGGAAGGGAAGGAAGCCAAGGCAGGGAGTGAACATGAGCAGGTGATCCCTGTGGGCAACTGGAGCTCAGGCCCGCTGGGGACCTCTGGGAGTGTGTAGAACATTCCTTGGAGTTGACCCACTAAGGAGCAAGGGAGCAGGGGAGCTGGGATGTTTATCCACCCATCCCATCATTCATTGGCTCAGACCACTTCTAGGGGTGCTAATTCTCCAGTGCTTCTTCTGCTCTGCCCTGCGTGTAGGACAAGCATGTATGTACAACCAAAGAAAGCCTCAGACCAAAAGCTGCATGTGCTTGCAGTGGCAATGGGCAGGCTGTACAAGACAGTGCATGCCAGGGGGAGCCTGTTAGCTCTGTGAGGGCAGGAAACACGACCATTTTGTCACTAGTGTTACCCAGCACCCAGCACGGTGTAGGCGAGCAGTAGATGCCCATGTGTTGAATGAGCCATTGAATTTATAATAAAATATTAGCATGCAAAATAGTGTTTGAACAAAATCCCTTTCACTTAAAAGGTGCAGGAGCATCCCCACCCTCTCTTTCACCATGGGGTGTTAAGGTGTAACCTGGTAGGTAAAATCTGGTAGAGCAAAAGGTGTTGACAAAGCATTCTGGAATTGGGAGGGCAGGTATAAAAGGGCAAACTGCTATATTAATTTGTTTTTCTTCTTCTTGTTCCTCAAAGGCAACCAGGGTTTTTCATGCCCCTTGGGCACAACATGTATACATTTGAATTTGTATATTTTGAATTTGTGGTTGAAGATTCATACCCACCACACATACTTCACTCTGATAGGTAGATAAGTTAAATCAAATGCAATTTCTGCTTACTAAACACCATCGTCAGATCTTGAAACAGCTCGCTGGATTTATGAATATTATTTTAATTTTTAAAGTTTTAATTTCTCTTAGCATCCCCACGAAACCAGTTGCTGTTATTTAATTCATCCCATATTTTTTGCTGGGCATAAAGCAAAGCTTCTGGAATCATTAGAGAAAGCACAAATGGATGCTCTGCAGTGTGCAGGTGGGTAGCAAATGATACGTCGTTAGCCAAAGTCTGCAGGGAGGAAATTATTCCTAGGGAGGAAGGTAAGCTTTTCCGGGAGCAATGCTAAATCTTCAGTTAACAGGAAACTATTTTAATTTATAATCTATGTGTGACATAATTTACATGATTTGTAAATTACTAAATGGTTCCCTAGTGTCCATATATTGAGGAATACATTCATGGTATAATCTTACACAATTCCTCAACATTTAAAAATCGTCCCTTAGAGGCTGGGAATGCATAAGTCTCCATCCCGCAGAATGCAATTTACTCATGACTAGGGTTTGTCTACCTTAGTAAATGTTGGCAAAAGAAGGAAGTGTTTGAGTCCAATGCCCTCGTTCTGCTGCAGCCCAGGGTTTTGATAGAAGCCAAGTTGGGATTCGAACCCCTGTCCAATCCAGCACTTCCGCAAACCCAAATTGAGAATGGAAGAAGAAAATCTAGAAGGAAAAGGGGAAGACTCAGAGGTTGTGCAGAGAACACAAATCTCTTTGAGTCCACTTCTTTCATACATGCTACTTTCACATGGGAAGCCACGTCGGCCTTGAAAATATCTGGAAACTCTTAATAAAAAGGAACATTGGCCTCTTATTGCACTTCTCAGAGTGTTTTAGAAAATTAGAAACCAAAAAGACATGGATTTCCTCATCAAATGATGGAATGTTATAGGAGAAAACTTGGGAGGATTTACATATTTTTTTCACCTAATATTAACACCAAAAATCCGTTTATTGAAGAGACATTTGTCATAGCAACCTCATTTCACTGAACTGATTCTTTTCCCTGAATTTTAAACAATCAAATGATCTTTTGAAATATCTGATTCAAAAGGAATAAATGCTTACTATAGAAATTCTAGAAAATACAAAGAAGAAAATGATAATCATCCGTAATCTATCTCACCATTCAGAGAAAGCCAACTTCTCTTTTTCTTCTGAAAAAAAACGTATCTTTAGAAAGTCTACTTTAAAAACATTTTTATGGGGTTTTAAAAGCATATACAATATTAGAGACGATAGCATTACAAATCTACATGTACCTATGACCGAGCTTTAAAAATTATCACCATTTTGCTGTCTACTTCATCTTTCTTTCCTCCTGTATATTTTATTTTTGTTGAAGTATTTTTAAAGCAAATCTCAGGCTCCATATCATCTGACCCATAAATACTTTAGCATGCATCTTTGATAAGTAAGTGCTTTTGTCTTCTAACTAGTGTGC
This sequence comes from Choloepus didactylus, assembly GCF_015220235.1. Classification (NCBI taxonomy): domain Eukaryota; kingdom Metazoa; phylum Chordata; class Mammalia; order Pilosa; family Megalonychidae; genus Choloepus; species Choloepus didactylus. The sequence continues at coordinate 12,355,564 of NC_051325.1, read as the reverse complement.
CATTATTAACCCTAAAAAATCAACAATGGTTTCCTAATATCATCTAATATCCAGTTATATTCAAATTTACCAAATTGCTACTTCAAGAGTCTTATTTTCTGTCTTTATTTTAATTTTCTCTACCCTCTTTTCTATTGATTTGTTGGATATACTGGGTCATTTGAGCTGAAGCTTATTCTCTTTTCTGGATTTGGCTGTTTGCTTCCTTGTGATAATGTGTAATTCATTTCACTCTGTCTGGTATTTTCTGTAACCTGGGAGGTGGATCTGGAAATTTGGTAAGATTAAGGGTTGAACGTTTTTCTCACAAGGGTACTTCATATGTGGGACCATACAGCCTAAAATGACACCTGTAATGTTTGGTCATGGGTTGTCAGTCATCAATATTTCATCAACTGGCATTGATTGATGATTGTTACTTGGAACAGTGGTGTGCTGGAGCCAGCTCAGACCTGTTTGTACTGGCTTATACTGGCTTGCACCAGTTCACAAGAGCCAGTTGTGCACATCTCTTCCCGATTGTGGGCTGAGTGACATCTTGCTGGTAGTTTTGACTCAGCCACGGTGGGAGTATTTACGCCAAGAGAATGGCTAATGCTACAAAACAGTCCTTTTCCACTCCAGCCAATGCTCGATATTTACCAACACACTACTGATTAGATCTGTTGTTTCAATAAGGGCTACAAAAAAGTGATTTTCAAATTCTGTTTGCATCTTTTAGCTAGAATTCTTTTATGTAGGAGAACTTTCTCTCATTATATGTGGCTACCCTGAAATACATGAAAGCCTAATTTTTGTTTCTTTTATTTTATCAATTTTCATAGTAATGTGTTGGTGCCCTGGCAACTGTCAATAGTAACCCATGAGTTATTTTTTTTTTTTTTAGCATTATGCACTCATTGATTTTTATATTTATGATGTGTTTCAATTTGGTGCACAAATTGTTCTATCATAGGTTAGCAAAAGTGTCTTCAAATCAGATCCTGTGTCTTCTTGACACATCTAGTGAAGAATCCCCATTTGAGTGCACCCTCAAATATTAATTCCTATATATAGGGGAAGATTTCATAACCAGTCTCTTAATTGATTCACTGCATTCACTGACCATCTCCTTCCCCTGTAAAATGCATGCTGATCAATGCAAAGGCATGGCAAAGTGCATGTTCTGTAGACCACTGACTTGACCAGTGCTGGGCAATGGATCTTTCTGTGATAATGGAAATGTTCCATATCTGTACCATCTGATATGGACGCCACTAGCCACATGTAGCTATTGAGCACTTGAAATGGATGTAGAACAATGTGTCTAGTGCAGCTGAGGAACTGAAATTTGTATTTTACTTAATTTTAATTAATTTAAATGTCAACAACTCCATGTGCTAATAACCCCCATATCAGACAGTGCAATTTCAGAATATCCACAAGAACTTTTTAAGAATCGTGGGGTTTGTTTCCAAATCTCTTTAGGCCTTTTGTACTTCTTATTAAATGTATATACTTTGAGTAAATAGTATGGAAACCAGTGAAACACACATGTGAAAATGAAAGAAAACCCAGTTGAACACTTAGAAAGAATTCATGAAGGCAAGTCACTTAAAATTGTTGTTGATTTAGATCTGTGTAAGATAACAGTACTAGTTAGGGAAAATTATAGAAGTTTGTCAATTGTTTTGCAGTCTGACAATTTAGCAAATGCCTTTAGTTTCTTATTGCACTTAAATAAATCAAAACTGGAGTTATAGATGATACATTAGGGGTGTGGTCTATGGAAAAAAGAAATTGTGCCTCTCAAGCAGATCCATTCTCAAGGAGAGACCTCAGCCTTTTGTATAAAAAAAGAGACAAATGTAAAAATGTGTGTGCTGGTTTGAATGTATTATGTACCCAAAATGCCATTATCTTTGATGTAATCTTGTGTGGGCAGACGTATTAGTGTTGATTAGATCATAATTTTTTGATTGAGTGTTTCCATGGAGATGCTACCCACCCAGCTGTAGGTGATGACTCTGATTGGATAATTTCCATGGAGGTGTGGCCCTGTCTATTCAGCATGGGCCTTGATTAGCTTATTGGAGCATTATATAAGCTCAGACAGAAGGAGTGAGCTTGCCACAGCCAAGAGGGACACTTTGAAGAACACACAGGAGCTGAGAGAGGAGCTGCAGCTTACAGAGACATTTTGGAGATAGCATTTGAAAGCAGTCTTTTGCTCCTGAGAAGCTAAGAGAGGACAAATGCCAAAAGAGCAACTGAAAGTGACATTTTGAAGAGGAGCTGCAGCCTAAAGAGAAATATCCTGGGAGAAAGCCATTCTGAAACCAGAACTCCAGAGCAGACGCCAGCCACATGCCTTCCCAGCTAACAGAGGTTTTCCGGATGCCAATGGCCATCCTTCAGTGAAGGTACCTGATTGTTGATGCGTTACTTTGGACACTTTATGGCCTTAAGACTGTAACTGTGTAACCAAATAAACCCCCTTTTATAAAAGCCAATCCGTTTCTGGCATTTTACATAACAGCAGCATTGGCAAACCAGAACAATGTGTAATTTTTAAAAGATTATATTTATCTTTAATTTTTTCAATGAGCTGTTTGTTCTAATAGCAGAGAGGGCTTCAATGTGTTTTCATAGGTCTGCTCTATTCTGGAGGAGATATTTTCTTTCCATTTTATTTTTTTAACCATTATTAGTTGTTTGCTTATGACAGTCAGGAAAGCATGAGATGAATACTATGACAGGCATTTGGAGTTCACATCTTTTAACCACTCCTAGTGTGTTTCATTCTCTGGAATCAGACAATCCATATCCCAGGGAACTGAGGATTCAGGAGGACAAAATCACTGGTGTCACCAATATTTGAAGAATCATAAGATAGAGGCAAAGGTGGGGGAAGAATGAAAAAGGGCCAATGGGCTCACTTAGATCCCTGGGTGAAGTAGTGGGTGTTTAGCAATTTCAAGGAGTCAACATGGGGCCTGTGGTGGTTTGAAGGTGTCTGTACCCCAGAAATACATGTCCTTATAAATCTAATCCATTCCTGTGGGTGTGAACCCATTGCAAGTAGGATCTTACTTCAGTTAAGGTGTGACCCACCTCATTCAGGATGGGACTTAATCCTATTACTGGAGTCCTTTATAAACTGAATGAATACAGAGAAAAAGAGAGCGGGAGAGAGAGAGAGATTGGGAGGGAGAGGGAAAGGGAGGGAGAAAGAGAGAGAATGCCATGGAAGCAAGAAGCTGAAATCAGTGAAACCCAGAAGAGAAGGGAGAGACAAGCAGAAACCGCAAGGTGCCTTGCCGTGTGTCAGAGGAGCCAAGGATTGCCGGCAGCTGGTCTTCAGGAAGAAAGCGTCACCTTGATGATGCCTCAACTTGACGTTTTCTTGGACTGTAAGTGAATAAATTTGCATTGTTTGAACCAAGTCCATTTTATGGTATTGCTTTGAGCAGCCTTGGAAATGAAAGCAGGGCCATTACAAACAAGTCCCTTTTAACTGGTCTCCATTCCTTTTGTGAAGGCTCCCCAATGAGTGGATCAGAAGGATGCCGTCAGGACTCAGAAATAATACTTGATGAATAATTACTGTGACCAGGCCCTGTTCTAAGTGCTTTACATGGATTTTCTCATCCAAACTCCATGACACCCTTATGAAGTGGGTACTGTTTCATCCCTGCTCTAGTGACGATTAAACTGGGCCTCAGAAAGGTTAACTATCTTTCCTAGTCACTCCATTCAAAGGAGGGAAGCCAGGATTCGAACCTACATATTATTAGTAGATTTTGAATTTTGACAAATTCATAGCCTTGGGACCACCTCCACAATCAACATACAGAACAGTTCCACCCTCCCCAAACTTCCCTCATGCCCCTCTGTAGACAATGCTTTCCCCCACCCAATCCTTGCTCTCTGTCCCTTTACTTTAGACTTTTCTAGAATGTCATATAGGTGGAATCATACAATATATAGTCTTTTGAGTGTGGCTCCTTTAACTCGGCATTAAACACCCTTGTTGATCATGGCTGTGGCATGTAGCAATAGTTCACTTTCTGTTATTGAAGAGTAATATTCCATGGTGTAGATGTACTACAGGTTGTTCATTCATCCCATTGAAGGACATTTGAGTTTTTTTTTTTCTGTTTTTTGGTGATTATGAATAAAGTGTTTATAAACATTTTCATACAGGTTTTTATGTGATAAATACCCAGAAGTGGGATTTCTGGGTTGTATGGTAAGCATATGTTTAATTTTATAAGATAATCATATTTTAAAAGCTCAGTTTTTATTCCTCATGTGCTCTGTGATTTTGGATCAGAAGTAAGAGCTATGTCCATCTTTTCACCTATAGACCTTTATCTGGTGAGAGAAGTTGTCAACATCACAGAGATCTTTAAAGATTTTTAAAGACAAAATTGCTCTATAAAGACAGATAGCAAGTGTCTAGGAATTTCCTTGGTGATATTTATGCAGAGGAATCACAAAGAAGAAAATTTGCCTCTTAAGAAATCCCCACAAAAGAGTGCATGACAACTACAAAACTTCCATCTTCTGTTGTAACATCTAAGAAGGGTTTTCTTGTTCTTTCATGCTTAGTTTTCATTTCTCTGCAGGGAATGGTGATGCAGTAACTTGATACACAGCAAATATCATGTTTTAAACAGAACCAGTCCATTGTGATGAAGGCTTTTGCCAGTGATAGAAAATGAGCACTAAAGGACCATTAAATAAACACTGTTATGTGGTGACATTATGCAGGCAGTGTTGTTGAGAGTAAAAGATATTTTTACTATATCACATTATTGGTTCCATCAGTTTGCATCAGATCAGTGGATGGGATGGCCATAGGTTTGTTCTGTTCACACAACTGCATAGATTTATTGTTTTGAAACAAAATCTATTTCTCTGTAAAATAAGCAAGGATTTTGGGGGTAACTATTCATTCTCAGAAAAGGAGTGTTTTAAATTTTTATTGTCATCTTAGGAAAATCAGATACCAAATAATATACATGAATGTGAAGTTTCTCTCTCAAAAAAAGGAAATCTCTAACCTTCATGAATACTATTATTAAGTTGTAGCATCAGTTTAATATAGATCAAAAACCTTTATTGGAAAAAACTTTTATTTTGCTTTAAAGAATAGTAAGTCTTATCCGATTAATCAAATTTGCAAACCACTGTCATTTTTTCCCAACTTATAAATAAAGATTCAGTGATTAAAAAATACAGCATAGCTTTTGGTTAAGAATGATATGATTTTGTTCAAATTAATAATAAATCTTTAGGGCCCAAGAATAATGTGCCAAAATATCTCTGATAGCGTTTTGAACTTATCGTAATTGTTAAACTAAGCAGTCTTTTGAAAGGAAGAATATCAGTAAGTGCTAACTGTGAACTGGCCGTTAAGTGGCCTTCAAATAAATTGTCAAGAAAGTCTGAGGACTGAGGTGATAAATTTCCCCACCTTTTGCAGTATATTTTATTGCTTATATTACCCTTTTAATGACTGGTAACTTGTGAAAATTAACTTTTAGTAGTAACAGAGAAAAATAATGTATCAGCAATAGAAATCTTCTAATCGGTTTCAAATCTCGAGCAATTTTTAAAAAATTTTCATTTCATGAAATGAAATGCTTGGTATCGCGACCTTTTATTTAGGAACGACAACTTCTTTTTTCTTGGTCATTGGCTGATATCCAAAGTCAAATGCTAGACACATATGGGAGATGATTAGTAATTAATCATGCCTCATCCCTGTGCCAGTAAAGTAAAACCACCAGGAGCATCTTTTAGTGCCCTATTAAGTTACTAAAACTCAACTTGCTTTTTTGGATTAGTAAAGCGATACATTGCTGACTCTGGAAACGTGTAATTTTAGATGATTTCTCTGCATAGTATTCAGCAAACCATAAGAGGAAGGCTTTTTGATAATTCCCAGTTTCATCAAAATATAGACTATTATCTACAGAGTTTACAGAAGCTGAGCCTCGAGGGGATGGGTTCCCAGAAACGTGGGGCATTTAAGTCCCCTAACAGAGGAATGAGTTCTCGATGACATTATGAGAGTGAAAAGTTTATCCTTTCTCATTTAAAAAAGAAGGATGTAGTTTTGCAATGCACACCTATATTTTTGTTAGACATTGTATGGTTTCAAGTTCTATAAACCATGTGTATCAGGCCCCAGAGAATTATCTTTATCTCTTGATACCCCAGAAAAGGAAGAGTATCTTTGTGTGTATGAGCAAGATAATTCTTTGAGAGGGAAGGGGTGATTAGCTAAGTTGGAATCCTGTTTCCAGTGTTCAGTTTGACTTTTGAGAATAAAAGTGTATCTTTGAGTTATTGACCATTTTCCAAATATTCCCATTACTGTCCCCCTCTCCACCTCAATTTGTATAATTTTATAGTGGCAGCTTCAAGAGTCTATCCTCTTGGTCAGTACCATGGGTCTGAAAGTGAGGTCTGGGAATTTGTTAGAAATGGACATTTTCAGGCCCAGGCCACTGACATGTTGAATCAGAAACTCTGAGCCTGGGGCCCAGTGATCAGCGTTTCAATAAATATTTGGGGGATTCTGTGTGAAAACGACTGACCTAGGTAATGCTACATTACAAAGTAGCAAATTTAGCTTAGAGCATTTTCTGGAATTGTGGAAAGCTTCTCTGCCCTTGGGCCGCATGGCAAACCTGCGGCGGTAGGAAATTAACACCCTGGGGCTGGGGGTGGGGGCAGCCCCCACTCAGTGTCTCCTAGGTGTTGCCTTGAAGTATTCCAGCTCCTTCTCCCCTCAGGTGGGATAATTCTAGGGTGTGTTTTCCATAGTTTCCTGGAGTTTCCCTGCAGGACTGATTTCCAGTCATCCCCCACAATAGCAGGCTTAACGGTTTAGCTTTTATGGGCTGCTTTTCCTTCCTTGCACTACCGTCCCTTCCTTGGGGGTGTTCCTTGTACCCCCAAATCAACCACACTCAAATTCTTGTTTCGAGGATGCTTCCACGGGCCCTCACTTATGATGAGTGCTTGATAATCATGATGAACTCAGCTTTCCCTTCCTTCTAACCTGGGAGAAGAAGTCATTATTCCATTTATAATAGTCTGAAGCAGAAACAGACCCCAAACCACAGCGATTAAAGTTAGGAACATGGACTTTAGGGGCAAGTTTTTGCATTCAAATCTGGGTTTGTTTCTCACTGGCTTTGTGAGAAATCTTGGGCTCATCTCTTAACTTCTCCGTGCCTCAGTTTCCTTTTCTGTGAAGCAGGCATGTTAGTACATTCCACAGTGGGCTGTTATGGAGACTAAATGAGTTAAACATGCAGTACTTCATGAATGTTTATTATTATTTTCATAATTTGTTTTTTCCCTTGACAAGTGCTTTCAGCTCTATTTCGGTTCTATTAATTCATTTTCCCCAAAGGAATTCTCCAGCATATCTCCATCACTCTCCCACCTGTTTACCAAGCTTTGTTGTTTTCTGTTGAGCCTCCGGGTTCTGCGCAGCATGAAACACTGTAATAGGACTCAGTTACTGACCCTGTATTTTATAATAAGCATTTGCCAAATTAGACTTTTCGACAGATTATTCTACTGAACTTCCCAACAACCCTAGGATACTGGTAATGTTACTTCTTCTCTCCATCTGATAATTGGGAAAATTGAGACCCAAAGAGGTAAAATAATTTGTGCAATTCTACATTGCTATCAAGTGGTAAGGAAGAGATCTAAACCCAGGACTCTTGACTGGAGACCCCCAGCTTTTAACCATTACATTGTACGACAGAGGAGTCCTTTTTGTTTCCTCCATACTGGTGGTTGTCTTCCTTTGGTGTGTATCAGACTACCTGAGATGGATGGCTAAGATACAGATTGCAGGCCCCACATGTGAAGGTCTGAGTCAGTGGGTCCAGGGTGGGACCAAGAATGTGCATTTCTAGCAAGTTCCAGGTGCTGCTGTTTCTGGTCCTGGGTCCACAGTTTGTGAAGCACTGCTCTGTGTGAAAGTCCTGTTGGAAGATTTGAGCAAAATACACAGGATGAAAACGACTTGGGACTGTGGCCTCACTCTCTGGATATGTTTGACCTACATGATGGCAATGCTTCCTGGGGCAGGTGTCATTTGGTTGTCCTTAGAAAATTATCATCAAAAAAATGTACCGAGGTGTAGTTTCCACGGCTGCCTGTGCGATCATCTTTATGGGGATAAGATCTGTATATTCCCATGAAAAGCTAGTCAACTTCGGGTCTTCTTTCTCTTTTTCTGATGGGCTTTAAATAAATTATGTAGGTGCCCAACAAGTAGTCTTTTGGCAACATGGGGTCATTATTGTAAAGGAAAAATGGTATAGGGGAAGCTACTCTCTCAAAGCTTGATTTACTTAGATGTCTGTTTATCTTCCTTTGGATCATTCAAATCTTCGCAGACTCCCCCAAATGAAATTTTAAGAAAGTATATATCAATACATTTCATGTAAAACCATTGAATATGTAAAAGATTGCAGAAGCAATACTGCTGAGATTGAAGTGGGGAACAGGGAGTGAAGGCCTCGAACCCCAGCATGTTATTCTCCCCTTCAGGGAAGGACCTAGGATTTAAAGCAGGCTAAACTGCTCCCCTCCAACAACGTCAAAAAAGATCCTCATGTCTGAGACCCTTAAATATTTCCATGGCGTCATTTATAGGACAGAGTTTAAAACTTTTTGTGATTTCCCAATTCACACGTCTTGCCTTATTTTTGAGATTTTGTGGAGATCCTAGGATTCTATACAAATAAGCCAGTGGAATGTTGCAGAATAAACACTGGTTTGGGTGCCGAGACACTTTCCTGCTAACCCTGGCTCGTCTGCTAACTGGCTTAGTTACTTGGGGAAGTGAGTTAACCTCTCATTTGTACGAGGGAGCTGAACGAACTGATCTTTTAGGGTTTATTCCTTTAAGTTCTAACCCTCTCTGGGTCTCTGTAATGTCTAGGTATAATGGTGATGGAAAGATTATCTTGGGAAATGTTGGCCAAACTAAACCCTTTTTATCCAAACATCTGGTCTAATTTCCTTCTGCTGGGCAAATAGATACCCTGGCTGCCTTCCAGTTCAGGTAATTACATTCTGCCCACCGTGATTTTCCTTGCATTGTCAATTGGCCATGGTATTCTTCTCTGTTTCTCCTCACTAGCAGGCCTCTTGATATTGTTGTCTGTTGTTTTCTAGAAAGGAACTGAAGCTGCAGCTTCATTTGGGGGATTTTTGTGTGTTAAAAAACCAAACTTCATCACTTAGAGCTCGTCGTTAGAGAGCCCACAGAGAGTTCAGCCTTTCTAGATGTGAAGGGTTTGGCTCAGAAACATCAGGCAGGCTTTTTCTATTGGTTTGCTTTTAGTAGCAATATCTCTGAGCCTTGCCTAAAAATGTTTCTTACTGGAAACTACACTGATAATAATGATGAATATTTATCTAATTTTTTTTTTCCAGTTGGGAACCACACTGACAATAATTGCTAATCTTCATCAAATTTTTACTGTGCTGGATACTCTTAATGTTTTTCATGTATCCACTTATTACAGCTACAACCATTTTGCAGAAGAGGAAACTGAGGTCTAGAGTTGCTGAGTCTTTGGTCTATAGTTACACAGGTGGCATGTGGGATTTGCACCCAGGCAGACTGGATCCAGGGTACAGTTCTTGACTCTACAGTTCTTCAAGCCACCCAGAGGTAGATGGGTGGGTCAATCAGGATGCATCCATAGAAGAGCCATTAAAAAGAGGGAAGTAGATGTACATCAGGCAGATATGACAAACTCTCCAAGGTATATAATCAAGTGACAAAGGCAATATGTTAAATAATGCAGATGTTAGACTCTTTCTCATACAGATAATGTAAAGGTTATGTACATTTTGTTGGTGTATACATTTCTTTTTCTGGTTTGGAAGGAAACTCAAAGTAGTAGGAGCAGTGGTTATCTTTGGGGCAAAGGCTTCTTTTGTTTAACCAATTATTTTTACCTTCCATAAGGTTTGAATTTTTTTTTTCACCGTGTGTGTATGTTACTTTAGAAAGTTTATTATTGTCAACAAGAGTTCTCTGGGTGGTGAGATTATGAACCATCTTTGCTTTCTTCTATTTCCCTATTTCAGAAACAAATCATTATTATTGGTTTATTAAGGGTCCCTTGGTCTAAAGTCCGCCTTAGAATTTCAGGAGAGCTTCATTCTTTTGAGCTTTTGTGCTGGCTGGTGGTAGGGGGTGCAGGTGAATCTGGACTGGCTGTTAGTGATGGTCGTGGTGGGTGAATGTGGGCTGGTGGTGGGGCTGGTGGGGGTTCTGGAGGTGCAGGGGGTAAATTTCTGAGGCCCTCAAAGTCATAAGCAGAGCAAGGACATGGGTCAGATTTTGGCCTTTTCAGCCCCTCTCATCGAAACAGAAGCTGGAAAATATATCACAGCCTCAAAATGACTTTTCTCTCTTCTCAGGTATTGAAATACATTTTTCTTAGGGAAAAGGTATTTCTAAGTCAAGTTCACAATTAAAAAACAAAACCAAACCTGAGACATGTGATTGTCATCCTAATATGGCTTGACTCCATGTAAAAATCCCTGGGAGACCTCGTTTGGCACCAGGGCATTGGCGGGGGGGGCAGGACCCTAGACTTTTTTTTTGACCCCTTCACCTCTTTGGTCCAGAACCACCTCAGATTCTGCTACCATTGTGTTAATGAAGCGAAAGACCCCGGAAAGCAAGCTGGCCACTTCATGGGAATTGCTAGCCCTAAATGTGAGCACACACAGCAGTCGGTTATCTCTTTGGGGGTAAAGTTACCCCATTGAGTGTCTGCTTGTGCAGACAATGGGCCGGGCCAGGGACACCAGAGTAATCCTTTTACCTGCCCTATCTGAAGTGACATTGGAATGAAGGGCACTCTCCGAGGATATCAGCTTTCTAGGTAGGTTCCACAAACAAGCCCGCAGATCCCGAGCTTCCTAATTGTGCTTCCACTCGGGCTCAAAAGAAACCACCCTACTTGTCACCCCCGCCAACAGATGAAAGACTCCCTGCGTGTCAAGTGGAATTCCATTGTTGTGTGTTTACTCTCCGGTTGCCCCAGCTCCTCCAGCTAAACTCATGCTGCAAGGGGACTGGGTTTCATGCCAAGCACCCCACTCTGAAAGCATAAACAATGACCAAACCCTATTACAAAAAGAGTTAAGAAGAGCAGGCAGGGCTTTCCGTCTGTCTCTGTGAATGAATTCAGCTCCAACATGCCCACGCCTTGCAGGTACCCAATAGTCTATCCATCTTGTCATTTTTCTTTCAAAGAAGCCACACCTTCCATCCTTCACTGCTGGTAACAGCCATGACAGACACTTAAGAATTTTATTTTCTTTTTAAAGGCACTCAGATTACAGCAGGGCTGTGATGAGAAAGATGAAGCAGCAGAGCAGGCAGGGAAGGAGCAGAGAAGCATTCAAATTCTCTCCTGTCTGTCAGCCAAAAGGACGAGCAAGGGCTGCCAAGCTGAATCAGAGACTGGAATTATCAGTTCTGGGGATGAGATGGGTCTACTTTCCTTTGCTGTGCATGTACTAGCTCTACTATTTAGACTAGTTTCTCACTTTCACCAGTGTTTTCAAGCCAGCGGAGGCCTCTATGAGACAAGTAAAGGTGGTTCCTTCACCTTCAGTCAATATGTGTTTCCCAGCTACCTGCAACCAGCCACAAGGCTCCTACTGCTGGAAAAAGGACAGGAAGACAGTCCCAGCTCTGCTGGCCAGAGACCACTCTACAAATGCAAACTTTCTACCCTTTTCTCAAACCAAGCAAACCTGATCATGCCACCCTCCTGTATTAGATCTTTATGTGATTCTTAAAATCCAGAGAGCTTAGCAAGATGCAGGTCCCAAACTTCCCCTCCAACCTGCTCTGTGTCCCTTCTCCTCTGTTTTCTGTTCTGTTCATCAAATATGAAATGCACATCCATGCACCTGCCTTTGGAGTACTGTTGTCCTGGATCACCTCTCTCATCCTGCTTCATCCACCTCGCCCCTGTACATTGGAGATCCAGCCCAAAAGGCTGTCTTGTCCTGGTAGGCTTACTTAAATCCTCCAGAGCAAATTAATTATCTCTCCCTTTAGAGTAGATTATTATCAGTGGTGTTATTTATTTGTGTGTTTATCTCCCTGTTCCAGTTGGCTAATGCTGCCATCTTGCGAAATACCGGAAATGGATTGGCTTTTATAAAGGAGGTTTATTTGGTTACAGATTTACAGTTTGAAGGCCATGAAAATGTCCAAATTAAGGCTTGAACATGAGTATACCTTCATCGAAGGGAGGCCAATTGTGTCTGGAAAACCTCTGTAAGCTTGGAAGGCATGTGGCTGGCATCTGCTGATTTCAGGTTGTGTCCCAGCTCCTCTTTCAGCTTCTGTTCATTCTTCAAACTGTTGTTCTTGGGGCGTTTTGTCCTCTTTTAGCTTCTCCGGAGCAAACTCTGGGCTAGCATCTCCAAAGTTTCAGCAAAAATCTGCTTTCAGCGGCCATGTTCAAAATGTCTCTCTTGGCTGCAGCAGTGTCTGGGCCTGTGTGGCTTTTTTTTTTTTTTAATTTATAAGAACACTTTATTTATTATGCATCTAATATTATGTATTACATATATAATGTATTGTTCCAGTTTGCTAATGCTGCCATTATGCAGAATACCAGAAATGGATTGGCTTTTATAAAGGGGAGTTATTAAGTTACAAATTCGTAGTTCTAAAGCCATAAAAGTGTCCAAACTAAGGCATCAGCAAGAAGATACCGTCACTGAAGAATGGCCGATGGCGTCCGAAACATCTCTGTCAGCTCAGAAAGCACATGGCTGGCTTCTGCTATTTCTTTGCTCCCGGATTGTGTTTCAAAATGGCTTTCAACAAAATGTCTCTGTGAGCTGCTGTGAGCTCCTTCAATCTGTGAGCTCTCTTATAGGACTCCAGTGATTTAATTAAGACCACCCTGAATCTCCACTGAAATAACCTAATCAAAAGTATCACCTACAGTTGGGTGAGTCGCATCTCCAGGGAAACAACCTAACCCAAATACCCCAGAAAATTGGATTAAAACATGACTTTTGGGGGGAAATAATATATCCAAACTGGCATGTGTATAATATTGTGTATGTTTGTCTTCATAAAGATCTTGCATCATTTATGTTAATTCCTGGGTATCAGGAACTTCATTATCTGAGAATTCCTTAGCATCAGCACAGTTACAGTCCCCAGGAGAGCAAAAGTTTTAACACAAAAACATCCACTAATGACTTGACTAATTAATATTCTTTGTGTGTGGCTCTTTTTAAAGTACTACAATAGATCAATCAAGACCCACCGTGACTAGGTGGGGCCAGACCTCCATGGAAAGAATCCAATCAGAGTTATCACCTACAGTTGGGTGGATCACATTTCCATGGAAACAACTTAATCCAAGGATTCCAACCTAATCACTAATCCGTCTGACCCCACAAGATTGCATTAAAGAACATGGCATTTTGAGGGACATAATACATCCAAACTGGCACACTCCCCAAAAAGCTTCTTGAGAATTGCAGCAAAGCACATTTTGCACATCTCCATGTCTTCAGTTCTAAGCAAGGTACCTGGCAATCAGCATTCCATAAACACTGACGTCAAATGTCCAAGATTATCCATATTTCCTATGCAGAGACTTAGAAAATTTCTTTTCTGGGACAAGACAAAATAATAAAATACATCTAATGTTATGGCATCTTGGAACAAAAATAGAGCTTTTCCCTTAATCGGCCTGTGTCTTGTTCAGGAATTCCCTCTGCTTGTTGCCAGATGCAGGACCTTATTCACTGACAGGTAAGTCCTGGAACTCTTTTTGAAGATTCTCTTCTTGGTATCAGTTTCTTTATTCGTTTTTCTAAAAATGGCGATAGCTTTATTATTATTTCTGATGTAACGTATGTACATGCTCATTGTAAAACACTATCAAATGACCCAGGAAATTGAAAATAAACAACAAACCAATAAAAATAAAAAAGTAAAATTTAACTTACGTCCCACCATACAGAGATAACACAGTTTTCATTTTGTAAAAATCCCTCTAGACATCTATGCAAAGGCACACAGGCATAAACACAAACAAAAACATGTTTGATTTCATGCATTTATTCTCCAAACATATGGCATTGTACAAGTGGAATCATACTCTATCTGTTCTTGTATAACCTCCCTCATTTCCTCCATGTGTTGAAAACTTTGCATATCCATATATAATACTCAACATCTTCTATGTCAAAAGTTGCAGAGTATTCCATAGAATGATTGTCTTATACTGTTTTCTAAATGTCTGCTGATGGATCTTGGGGCTACTTCTGATTTGTCTCTACTATAACCCCCTCTGAGACTGACATTCTTGCTTATCAGAGTTACACTGCCCGTGGGTTTTGGAAAAGTCAATGCACACAACAAATTTTGTGTGGAGTTGAAATCATCGTGGATATGGGAATGTTGGTGCATTCTTGCATCAAGTAGTCCAGCACTGCCAGTTTTAACTCCTGCGTTGGATCAGAGTGTTGTTTCCTCAAACAAGCACCTACTGAAATAGCTGGCTTGCTTTTTGGTTGGGGCCATGCATTGTGTGAAAGGTGGACACGTACCTTTAAATAGGTAAATGGTAAAGGCGGACCCAGTCCAGCCCAATGAGATGTTCATATTCAGGTGAAGTCTTTCCAGAGGAGTTGAGCCCAGGGGAGGCCAGGGGCAGTTCCCTGCTTTGAAGGGGTCAGGGGCAGAAGTCACCCCACGATTTAAAGTTTCCCTTGCTCTCTCTTTTATTCTTTTACAGAGAACCTATAGTTCTTTTGGCAAAGGGAAAATTTGAACCCAGCATCCACCTACAAAAATTTGTAGAAACAGGTTGCCCAGATCAAAGTGTGCCAGGTCAAAAGTTTATCAATTTATCATCCAGATAAAAATGCATATAAGCACTTGTTTCCTCCAAATGGGTGATGTTGGTCTAATTCCCCTTTGCCAGTCTGACAGGCCCAGATGCTTCCTTTTGATTTTTCTTTGTATTTTTTTGATAACTTCATTGTAAGGAAATAATTTTATTAAGCTTAATGGCTATTTGTAATTACTGTGAATGGTCCAATCATTTTCCTTGCCCTCTGTGGCATGGTCACTTTTTTCTTTGTAATTTGAAAGTACTCTTTGTGTATTGGAGATCTTAACTCCAGTTATATGTCTTACAAATACTGTTCCATCTTTGTAGCTTGTCATAATCTTATTTATGGTGTTTTCTTCCCCCTCTAGTACTGAAGTTTTTAATTTTTATGTAGTTTTTTTTTTTTTTTTTTTTTTCCCTGTAGATCCTAATTCATTTTCTTTGAAGAGCAGAGTGCTGGCTTTAAATTAAAAAAACTAATTTAAGTTTTTACAACTTTGGGAATTTAGGATAAGAGGGAGTTTGTTATACCAAGCATTTCTGATTAATTTCATGATAGTTTCATGCCCCTAAAAAAGTAATGATAATACTGTGTGTGCCAGTTTGAATATGTTGTGTCCCCCAAATGCCATTATCTTTGATGTAATCTTGTGAGGGCAGACATAATCAGTGTTGATTAAATTGTAATTCTTTGAGTGTTTCTTTGGAATGTGCCCCACCCAGCTGTGGGTGATGACTCTAATTGGATAATTTCCATGGAGTGTTGCCCCAACCATTGGGTAGGCCTTGATCAGTGGAGCCATATAAATGAGCTGACGGGCAGAGGGAACTCAGGACAGCTGTGAGTGATGTTTTGAAGAGGAGACACAGCCAAGAGAGACACTGAAGAAAGCACAGGAGCTGCAGATGAGAGACAGTTTGAAGATGGCCATTGAAAGCAGACTCTTGCTCCGGAGAAGCTGAGAGAGGACAAATATCCCAAATGCAACTAAGAGTGACATTTTTGAGGAACTGCAGCCTAGAGAGGAAAGTCCTGGGAGAAAGCCATTTTGAAACCAGAACTCCAGAGCAGATGCCAGCCACATGCCTTCCCAGCTAACAGAGGTTTTCCAGACACCATTGGCCATCCTCCAGTGAAGGTACTCGATTGCTGATGTGTTACCTTGGACACTTTATGGCCTTAAGACTGTAACTGTGTAACGAAATAAATCCCCTTCTATAAAAACCAGTCCTTCTCTGGTGTTTTGCATTCCGGCAGCATTTAGCAAACTACAACACTGTGTTAAAACATATGGAAGGGAACAGAGTATCTGCAATCAAATTCTGAAGAGTAAACTAGTTGAGGTGTCCTTCACTTTAGGAGCTCAGATAAAAACTTCTGAACATAGAAAACATGAATTAGAGAGTAATTATTTGAAAAATGAAAGGATCTTCTCTTTTAAAAGGCATCATAGCCATCATTCTTTAAAAATTGAGTTATTTTACTTAAATTACCTGAAAGTACTTGGTAAATCATAAGGCACCAATCAAATGCAAATGCTTGATGTTATTACTATTATTATCAGGATGAGAAAGAAAGAGAACTTAAATATTAAGCCTATGGAAAAATAGGATTTTATTTAGCATCTGTTAAGCCACAGAGCACTTTTCAGAATCAAGTCTGTTATACACAGTAGCTCATGTCAGCCTTGGAACCAGATCTACAGTTTATATCTTCTTGGAGTCTGGCCCACTGTTCATAGTTCACAGATAACTTCATTATCACCTTCTCCCAAGAAACACAAGCTTCCAGGGACATAACAGTTTCTTTCCTGAGAACCCTCAGTCCAGCCCTGAACCCCATCCTTGAAGATGTGCTGTTTACTCTTTGCAGAATAGTACAATGCGTAGTTCAAACTGTTAGATAACTCAGTTTAAAAAAAAAAGTCAAGGTCAGGAAGTCTCACCTGTCCCCTTTTGCCATTCGTCATTTTCGTATGGATATTGGATCCCAGGGCATTGCACACATCTGTGTGTTCCACCTGGTTCCAAGGATAGCACAGGATCTCAGAAACGCTGCCCCTGCACGGAGCTGCCTGGGGGAAGCAGAGACCCCTGGCTACAGGGAAAAGTCCTTCCTCCACAGACTTCTTCCAGAAGGACTTGGAAAAGCCGACTTCGAATCAACTGCAGCTGCTCTGTGCTGGCAAGTGCAGGCAGCCCTGCCCTCCTTCCTTACCGGGTACCACTCACATTTCCTCAAGTCCCCTCCGCTTTCCTCCTGCCTCCCCTCTTCTCCCTCCTCCTCACCCCAAAAGCTATCAGAGCAGACCCAAGGAAGGAGAGAGGGCAGATGAGCAACCTCTGCCCTACTAAGAACGGACCTCGACGGTCACAGGGGCAATTGTTTCTCATTACATCGTGTTTGGGGAGATGATGCTCTGTGGGCCTGGGTGCTCTATTTTTTCTGAGAGATGGCAGACTGCAACCACGGAGGTTAAATTTTGTTAAACTCCAGGAAGAGAGGAAAAGAAGGAATTTGCTAGGAAAGGGAAATGGAGCTAGATGAATTAAAAAAAAAAATTGCATCCTTGGTCTGAATGATTTTAAGAGACTAAAATCACCAATGTGTGCATTTGTCTGAAATACAATCTGAAGGTCCTGTTCTCCAGAGCCTGGATGCCCATGGGTACCTTGGATGCTACCTCTCCAAACGTGCTCACCTGACCCCTGGATCCCTGTGCTGGTGGAAAGAGATGCAGCTACCCGGTTTCCGCAGACGCCACCTCTTTCTCTTCTCTCGCTGCTCCCACGTGACTGGTCTCTAAAGCCTGTGGATTCTGGGTCCACCCCACCCACCGGTTCCACACTGGGACGCCCCTCGTGGACCCCTGTGGACTGATGCAGCCCAACCACCTCTTGTCCTCTTGTTATAATGGCATCCACTGCACTCCTTGGCTCTCTGCTTTTTTTTTTTTTTTTAAATTTTTTTTTGCGTAGCCAGGGTTTTTTTTATTTTGTGTTCTTTTGGCCAGGCATGCTCTACCAACAGAGAATGCCATTTAAAAATTGGACTTATAAGTAAAAATCTTCACTGATGACCTTGAGACGTAAGATCTTTGCAAGTTATTTCCAGAAGTTTTACTTCTCTCATTCTGAGAGTGGACATAAGCCAGACAGTTTAATGGATTTTCTTACCCTAGGAATATGCAAGGAAAGTAACCATATGATAGTGGTAAAATTCAGCTATTAAAATACTTATTTCTCTATAAAAAGCACATAGGAATACCATGGCTTGCAGTCTGAGAGTGCCTCTATTCATTTGCGTGTGTTTATAGCTATGAAAACACAAATGGGGCAGTTGCTTTTTACTGATGAGGCACACCCAGCAGCCCTCCCCCCAGGGCTTGAGTCCTTCCAAGCATCTCTCAAGAGGATCTTCAGAGTTGTCAATCATGGAAATGACCTCCTTCTCCCCACCCTTCTGCTTGGTTCTCTGGGGGTTGTCTGCCCTGAAAAGCCCCTAGGCTGCCCATTCCATCTAGTCACACAAAAACTTTTACCAAATTATATAACTGGATTTGAAGCTGACGCATATTAGATGCAATGCTAGTGAGTGACCACAGACCTGATTGCTTGTTTAGGCCTCTAGCATATTGTTTGAAATATTCCATATGCCCATGGAACTTCTAGGTGAAATGGAAGGGCCGCTTTCTTTTTTTCTTCCCCCATTTTTCTACTCATCCATCCGTAAAGTAGACTAAGGGGAATGCGGTCCTTATGGCTTTCCCAATCACATTGTCACCCCTCATAAACTACATTTTTATGCAATCTTCAAGATTCCTGGATACTGGATTGTAGTTTTATAGTTTCAGGTATTTACTGCTTGCTATTCCAATTCATTAGAACCTAAAAAGGGTTGTCTATATTGTGCGTAAGAGTGCCCACCAGAGTGACCTCTTGGCTCCTTTTGGAATCTCTCTGCCACTGAAGTTTATTTCATTTCCTTTCACGTCCCCCTTTTGGTCAAGATGATGTTCTCCATCCCATGATGCCGGGTCCAGATTCCTCCCTTGGAGTCATATTCCACGTTGCGTGGGTGTCTGATCCCACGTAGGGGGGAGGGCAGTGATTTCACCTTTCAAGTTGGCTTAGCTAGAGAGAGAGGGCCACATCTGAGCAACAAAGAGGCACTCGGGAGGAGGCTCTTAGGCACAATTATATGGAGGCCTAGCCTCTCCTTTGCAGCAACAGTCTTCCCAAGGGCAAGTCCTGTGGTAGAGGGCTCAGCCCATCAAACCACCAGTCCCCTATGTCTGTGAGCACATCAGCAACCATCGAGGTGGGGAAGCTCAACACCCCTGCATTCTCCACCAGCTCCTTAAGGGGGCTCTGCATATCTTTTTCATTTTTTTTTTTTAAATTAACTCTTTTCCTTTTAAATCAACTATAAAAAAAATTAAAAAAAAATACAATAAAAAAAAACATTTCAAACAAACCATAACAAGGGAGTTAGAAAAAGACAACTAACCTAAGATAACTACTTTACTTCCAACATATTCCTACTCCACCCCAAGAAAATAGCCTAATACAGCAACATTTCTGTGAACTTGTTCCTACCATACCCATCAGAAATTAACAGACCATAGTCATTCCTGGGCATTCCCAGAACGTTAAACTTACCCACAATAGTTTGTCTGTTCTTATTAGGTTATCATTCCCTCCTCCTTAATCACTAATTCCCCTACATTCTACATTATAAACCATTTGTTTTACATTTTTCAATGTTCACATTAGTGGTAGCATATAATATTTCTCTTTTTGTGCCTGGCTTATTTCGCTCAGCATTATGTCTTCAAGGTTCATCCATGTTGTCATATGTTTCATGACACTGTTCCTTCTTAAGTGCTGTGTAGTATTCCACCGTGTGTATATACCACATTTTATTTATCCACTCATCTGTTGAAGGACATTTGCATTGTTTCCATCTCTTGGCAATTGTGAATAATGCTGCTATGAACATTAGCATGCAGATGTCTGTTCTTGTCACTGCTTTCAGATCCTCTGGGTATATACTGAGAAGTGCAATCACTGGATCGAAGAGTAACTCTATATCCAGTTTTCTAAGGAAGTGCCAGACTGACTTCCAGAGTGGCTGAACCATTATACAGTCCCACCAACAATGAATGAGAGTTCCAATTTCTCCACATCCCCTCCAGCATTTGTAGTTTCCTGTTTGTTTAATGGCAGCCATTCTAATTGGTGTGAGATGGTATCTCATTGTGGTCTTAATTTGCATCTCTCTAATAGCTAGTGAAGCTGAACATTTTTTCATGTGTTTTTTGGCCATTTGTATTTCCTCTTCAGAAAACTGTCTTTTCATGTCTTTTGCCCATTTTATAATTGGGCTGTCTGTACTCTTGTCACTGAGTTGTAGGATTTTTTCATATATGCAAGATATCAGTCTTTTGTCAGATACATGGTTTCCAAAAATTTTTTCCCATTGAGTTGGCTGCCTCTTCACCTTTCTGACAAATTCCTTAGAGGTACAGAAACTTCTAAGCTTGAGGAATTCCCATTTATCTATTTTTTCTTTTGTTGCTTGTGCTTTGGGTGTAAAGTCTAGGAAGTGTCCGCCTAATACAAGGTCTTGAAAATGTTTCCCTACATTATCTTCTAGAAGTTTTATGGTACTGTGTTTTATATTGAGACCTTTGATCCACTTTGAATTAATCTTTGTGTAGGGTGTGAGGCAGGGGTCCTCTTTCATTCTTTTGGATATGGATATCCAACTCTCCCAGCCCCATTTGTTGAAAAGACTGTTATGTCCCAGTTCAGTGGCTTTGGGGCTCTTATCAAAAATCAGTCAGCCATAGATCTGGGGGTCTATCTCCTAATTCTAAATTCAATTCCATTGATCAATATGTCTATCTTTGTGCCAGTACCATGCTGTTTTGACAACTGTGGCTTTATAATCAGCTTCAAAGTCAGGGAGTGTAAGTCCTCCCACTTTGTTTTTCTTTTTTAAAGTGTCTTTAGCAATTTGAGGCATTGTCCCTCTCCAAATAAATTTGATAACTAGCTTTTCCAAGTCTGCAAAGTAGGTTGTTGGAATTTTGATTGGGATTGCATTGAATCTGTAGATGAGTTTGGGTAGAATTTTGACATCTTAATGACATTTAGCCTTCCTATCCATGAACATGGAATATTTTTCCATCTTTTAAGGTCCCCTTCTTTTTCTTTTAGTGGAGTTATGTAGTTTTCTTTGTAGAGGTCTTTTACATCTTTGGTTAACTTTATTCTTAGGTACCTGATTTTTTTAGTTGCTATTGAAAATGGTATCTTCTTTTTCTTGAGTGTCTCTTCAGTTTGTTCATTTCTAGCATAAAGAAACATTACTGACTTATGTGCATTAATCTTGTATCCTGCTGCTTTGCTAAATTTGTTTATTAGCTCTAGTAGCTGTATCATTGATTTCTCAGGGTTTTCCAGATATAAGATCATCTCATTTGCAAACAATGACAGTTTTACTTCTTCCTTTCCAATTTGGATGCCTTTCATTTCTTTGTTTTGCCAGATTGCTCTGGGTAGCAATTCTAGCACAATGTTGAATAGCAGTGGTGACAGGAGGCACCCTTGTCTCATTCCTAATCTTAGAGGGAAGGCTCTCAGTCTCTCACCATTGAGTACTATGCTGGCTGCAGGTTTTTCATATATGCTCCTTATCATATTGAGGAAGTTTCCTTCAATTCCTACCTTTTGAAATGTTTTTATCAAAAAGTGATGTTGGATTTTGTTGAAAGCTTTTTCTGCGTCTATTGAGAATATCATGATCATTTGATTTTTCTCTTTTGATTTGTTAATGTATTGTTATACATTGATTGTTTTTCCTATGTTGAACCATCCTTGCATGCCTGGAATGAACCCCACTTGGTCATGGTGTATGATTATTTTAATGTGTCTTTGGATTTGATTTGAAAGTATTTTGTTGAGAATTTTTGCATCTTTATCCATTAGGGAGATTGGCCTGTAGTTTTCCTTTTGTGTAGCATCTTTGCCTGGTTTTGGTATTAGATTGATGTTAACTTCATAAAATGTGTTAGGTAGTATTCCCTTTTCTTCGATATTCTGAAAGAGCTTAAGTAAGATTGGTGTCAGTTCTTTTTGGAAAGTTTGGTAGAATTCCCCTGTGAAGCCATGTGGCCCTGGGCATTTATTTGTGGGAAGCTTTTTGATGACTGATTGGATCTCTTTGCTTGTGATTGGTTGGATGAGGTCTTCTATTTCTTCTCTGGTCATTCTAGGTTGTTCATATGTTTCCAGGAAATTGTCCATTTCCTCTACATTACCCAGTTTGTTGGCATACAGTTGTTCATAGTATCCTCTTATAATTTTTTATATTTCTTCAGGATCCTCAGTAATGTCACATTTCTCATTCATTATTTTGTTTATAAGGGTCTTCTCTCTTTTTGATTTTGTCAGTCTAGCTAGGGGCTTGTCAATCTTGTTGATCGTCTCAAAGAACCAACTTTTGGTGTTATTTATTGTCTCTCTATTTTTTTTTTTTGTTCTCTATGTCATTTATTTCTGCTTTAATCCTTGTTATTTCTTTTCTTCTACTTGGTTTAGGATTGGTTTGCTGTTCATTTTCTAGCTTCTTCAGTTGATCCATTAGTTCTTTGATTTTGGCTCTTTCTTCCTTTTTAATGTATGCACTTAATGCTATAAATTTCCCCCTCAGTACCACTTTTGCTGCATCCCATAGGTTTTGGTATGTTGTGTTCTCATTTTCATTCGTCTCTATATATTTAGCAATTTCTCTTGCTATTTCTTCTTTACCCCCCTGATTGTTTAGAAGAGTGTTGTTTAACCTCCAGGTATTTGTGAATTTTCTAAGACTTTGATGGTTATTGACTTCTAATTGTATTCCATTGTGATCAGAGAATGTGTTTTGAATAATTTCAATTTTTAAAAAAAATTTATTGAGGCTTGCTTTATGTCTCAGCATATGGTCTATTCTAGAGAAAGTTCCATGATCACTAGAGAAGAATATGTATCCTGGTAGTTTGGGATGTAATGTTCTATATATATATCTGTTAAATCCAATTCATTTATCAGATTGTTTAGGTTTTCCATTTCCTTATTGGTCTTCTGTCTGGTTGATCTATCTATAGAAGAGAGTGATGTGTTGAAGTCTCCTACAATTATTGTGGAAACATGAATTGCTTCCTTTAGTTTTGCCAGTGTTTGTCTCATGTATTTTGTGGCACCTTGATTGGGTTCATAAACATTTATGATTATTATTTTTTCTTGTTGAATTGCCTCTTTTATTAGGATGTAGTGGCCTTCTTTGTCTCTCATAGCATTCTTGCATTTAAAGTCTATTTTATCTGAGATTAATGTTACTATTCCTGCTTTCTTTTGGCTGTAGCTTGCATGAAATATTTTTTCCTTCCTTTCACTTTCAATTTCTTTGTGTCTCTGTGTCTAAGATGAGTCTCTTGTACGCAACTTATTGATGGTTCATTTTTTTTTTATCTATTCTGCCAGTCTATATCTTTTGATTAGGGAGTTTAATCCATTTACATTCAACGTTATTACTGTGAAGGCATTTCTTGAATCAGCCATCTTATCCTTCGGTTTATGTTTGTCATATATATTTTTCCCTCTCTCTCATAATGCTCTTTAACATACCCATACAGAATCTCTTTAGTACTGAAACTTTCTCCGTATCTCTCTCTCTTTTTCTTTGTTTCTCTGTCAATAGGGCTCCCTTTAGTATCTCAAGTAGGGCAGCTCTCTTCTTAGCAAATTCTCTCAGCATTTGTTTGTCTGTGAGAAATTTAAGCTCTCCCTGAAATTTGAGAGAGCTTTGCTGGATAAAGAATGCTTGGTTGGCAATTTTTCTCTCAGAATTTTAAATATGTCATGCCACAGCCTTCTCGCCTCCATGGTGGCTGCTGAGTATAGTCACTACCTAGTCTTATGCTGTTTCCTTTGTGTGAGGTGAATTGCTTTTCTCTTGCTGCTTTCAGAATTTGCTCCTTCTCCTCAGTATTTGACAGTGTGATCAGAGTATATCTTGGAGTGGGTTTATTTGGATTTATTCTATTTGGAGTCTGCTGGGCATTCATGATTTGTGTATTTATGGTGTTTAGAAGATTTGGGAAGTTTTCCCCAACAATTTCATTGAATACTCTTTGTAGACCTTTACCCTTCACTTCCCCTTCTGGAACACCAATGAGTCTTATATTTGGACATTTTATATTATCTGTCGATTTTTTCAATTTTTTCCCCATTCTTTCTTTTGTTCTTTCATTTCCTGTTCTGTCATCTTCCAGGTCACTGATTCATTGTTCAACTTCCTCTAGTCTTGTACTATGAGTATCCAGAATCTTTTTAATTTGTTCAACAGTTTCTTTAATTTCTATAAGATCATCCATTTTTTTATTTAGTCTTGCAATTTCTTCTTTAGGCTCTTCTAGGGTCTTCTTTATGTCCTTTATATCCTGTGCCATGCTCTTCTTCATGTCCTTTATATCCTGTGCCAAGGTCTTATTGTTCACCTTAAGTTCTTTGATTAATTGCTCCAGGTACTGTGTGTCCTCTGATCTTTTTGATTTGGGTGCTTGGGCTTGGGTTATCCATATCGTCTGGTTTTTTCATATGCTTTAAAATTTTCTGTTGTTCTTGGCCTCTTGGCATTTGCTTAGCTTGATAGGGTTCTTTTAGGATATGTAGACCGATTCAAATCCTTATGTCTAATTTGTCATATCTAGAGCTTCGTGGAGTACACTTTCTCTAACTAACCAGCAGGTGGCATCTGCAAGCCACTTATTCCCCTCAAGCCAGTTCTCCCCCACTTTGTCTTTGTGGTGAGTGGGGGTGTGAGTCTTGAGGGGTCCAATTGGTGCACCAAAATTGTGTGTGTAGTTGGTGTTGCCGGCCCTGCATATGGGGCATGTGTCTGAGTGGTTAGGGAGGGGGCAGCTTTAATAATTGAATCTCCCAGGTGTTCCTGGAGATTTAAAGCTGTTGCAGTGGTCTAATCCTTCAGTTCAGTCCTGCCACAGATTGTCTCTGCAGCTGAATCACAAGTCCTTGGTATTGGCACATGGTCCCTGGGACTTGCGAGTGGGTCCCTCTTCCAAGTCGTGCCCTCCTGGGTCCTCTGCTGAGGGACAACTGTGCTACTTCACAGGTGAGCACCATCCCCCAAGGGGGGTTCTGGGCTGCAGGGCTGTGTAGGGGCATTCCCACTCTGCTGAAAGGATGGCTGAATGGGGCATGTTAATTTCCCCGTTTCACACAGCTCCACCTTCCCAGCTCTGGGACAATTAGCTGAGGGTGTGGGGAAGGCTGTTGTCCATGCCCGATATTGTGGTGTGTGCATGTGTTGTTGGAGACACTTCCTGTCACACTGGGTTGTTTGGAGCAGCTCTGGGCTGTGGTGCTGGCACCAGGCAGGAGCATTCCCAGCCCACCAGGAAGATGGCTGTAAGGGGACACCCCCCTTTTCTTGGGAAGTTGTGGTATTTAGTGAATTTTCTCAGCCACTAGACTTATTGCTTCGTGTCTCAGAGTTCTCTTAGCTCTGCTCTTGTCTGGGCCCAAATTTCAAGTCTTTGTGGCTTTCTGTAATGGGCTTCTTAGAGTAATTGTTTTAGAAAAAGAGAAAAAGATAAAAAAAAAAAAAAGAAAAAGGGCCCTCCTTGCAGATCTAGTGGGCTATTGAAATGCTAAGAGACAAGGAGATTAGGGCCATTAAGGAACAGTCAAGAAAGCAGAGAAACCAGCTCTTCAGACAAGGAAACTTGCCTACTGGATTTGCATATTAGCCTGACTCTGTTTGAGCCCTGCCCTGCTCTGTTCTATGTTTCTTTGTTCACCAGAACTCCAAAAAGTCATTTTTTTTTTTTTTTTTTTTTTTTTTTTTCTGTTTTTGCTAGCCCTATCTCCTCTCTGCTGGGCTGGCTGCTCCAGGATTCTCCGGTGTCTGTCTCAGTCTATCTATGTTTGGAGTTTGGATCAGCAGACTGAGGTTTCAATGTGAAATGCAACTGTAGTTCTCCCTCCTCATTCCCAATACCAAAGGCCCCTCCTCCCACTGGATTGAGCCTGGCAGGGAGGGTCGTGGGTCCCTGGCCATGAGAACTTACAGATTTCACTGATGTCAGCTGTTCCACGTGTTCATGATTGTTGTATGAAGTATGCCCAAAGTCAAATTGCTCTCCAGTGTCTGGTCCACACAGTTCCTGGCTTTCTACGTACTGCTCTGGAGGAGTAACTAAAACCTACACCTCACCACTCTGCCATCTTGCCCTGCCCCCAGCTCTCTGCTTTTATCCTTAATGTCCATCCTTCCTTACTCTTGACAGATGAAGCTTCGGAAACCAGAGCTCTGGAAACCAGAGGTCCGGTTATTTCGTTCCTGAGCTAAAAAATGCTCAGTGGCTTTGCAAATTCTACATATCTGACCCCAACCCTCTGTTTCTCTCAGCTTTCCATTTAATGTCTCTCCTTTCTCTCCATCTGAACTGTCTAGCTCTGGAATGCTTCTTGGTTTTGCCACATGTGCCTCTTGGGTTTGTGTTATTTGGCAGACCATCTGGAATATTCCTTTTACTGCTGCAGCATTTTGGATTCAAAGCTATATTTCCTGATCCAGAAGAAATATCACCTCCTCTTGGGAGACTGCTCTGATTTTTGGGGCAGAAATGATCTTTCCTTTTTGGGCATTCACCATATGAATTAAAGTTTTTTTTTTGTGGTTGTTGTTGTAAAAATAAATTTTTAAAAATTACAAATGTAATGCATTTTTATTGCAAATTTGAAACGAAACAGAAAAGTGAAAGTCTTTCATGCCCCAAATTCTCCTGTACCTTAGTGGGAGCTAACTGTCCACTAAGATTTTGGTGTGTATATTTTCAGTTTTCTTTCTGCATTTAAAATTAGATATAAATATACAGGTGCATTTGTTTTAAACTAATATTGAAGAATCCTATGCTTTTTTTGGTAACTTCCTTTTCCCTCTCACTATGTCAAGACCATTTTTAATGTTAGTATATAAAAATATAGCCCACTATCTTTAATTACATCATAATATTCCATAGTATGCATGTGCCATAATTTGACTTTTCTCCTGTTAATAAATATTTTAGATTGTTTCCCATTTCCACTATTGCAGATAGTTGTGTCATAAATATCCTTGTACATTTATCTTTGTGCTCTCAAAGAACTATTTCTGAAGGATTGATGCTAGAGGTGGGACCCCTGAGTCAAAGGAAGACTTACAGCTCTTGGTATATAAATGTCATTTCACTCGCCAGGATCTAAAGTTGGCAAAGTGAATTCACACCCTCTCAGCTGCTTTGATAAGGTTTTGATAAGGTTGTCTATGGATGGTTCAATACCAGGTGGAACATGTGATCAGAAGGAGAACTTTAGATAAAACATCACATTTTACATTTCTCATCAACATTAGGATTGAAATATGGAAAAGGTGGGAGAAATGTGACTAGGTTGCTTGAAAATAATCTATTTGGATGTCAGAATTGCACATTTAGAAACACCTGGGGAAAGTTAAAAAAATCCCAATGACCAGGCTACACTCTAGACCCATTAAATCAGGATCTCTGGGAGAAAGACCCCAGCATCAGCCACTTGAAAATTTCCCAGTTCCCCCTAATAGGCAGCCAAAGCAAAGAACCTTCATTCAGACGTCCCCGTGCTCTGATAAGCTGGGAGGCAACTTGAACACACTCACTCCTGTTTTACTACCACCCCCCAACCCCTAACATGAGCATGCTCTGTCTACCTCATATGTTTCAGTGATGGCAACATGAGAGAATAGTTGTGAAACAGTTGTCAAAAGATAAAAGCAGAAGAAGTAAAAATAAGCCATCTTGATTGTTTTCCAGTTCAGCCAGTCATAGCAGAGCAAACTATTCAGCAAATGTTTATGAAGGTCTAAAATGCAAATGCTTAGAAAACCATACTTTTGAAGGAGAAGAGTAATATTTGGGCTGCTCCTGGCACTGCCACCATCTCCAAGATGATGGCTGTGTGCAGAGTTACCTTGTCTATCAGATTGACAGCACACTCACCTCAACTGCATAGGGCTGGAGTATAATGAAGGTAAACAAGATAATGTCACAGAAAAGAGCAATATAATATTTTCCATCACCAGTGATAATTGCAGATTACTTTTACTGGGGATTCTGCCTCAGCTATGTAACCCTTTGGAACTTAGTCAAATGTCCAAATGCCAGATTGTCCAGGCTGTCCCCTCTTCTCTCCTGGTCTTCATGTTGACCCTGAGCCTTGGGAAAGGATGAGGAGAGGAATGGATGAGTTGGTCTTCCCATCTAAAGATCTAAATTGATGACTGCATTTACCCTGGGTATGCCTTGAAATAGACTGACAGGTGTTCCAGTTGCCTGAGGTCTGATACCCTGGTGGTTTGAGAGCTGTTTGCAGACCCTCCCCTCTCTGAAAGTCACCATAGGTCAAGCAGGTTGAGGACCCTGAGAAGTCACGCGGTGAGAGAAGTCTGTTTAACTCGTTTGGATCTGCATGTTCGAGACTTGGTCATGGAGATTCTATTAACTTCCCAAGTCACCATGGAAGCCCCCGGAATGGAGACAAGCAAGACCTGGCACTCAGACCAACCTAGTGGAATTTAAGGGCATTTAATCTGGACTTACTCTTACAGACTATGTCCTTTCCACTCTACTGTTTTTCAGGTGAATCAACTTAGGCCCAGAGATGGATTAAGACTACCTGGCTGCCCCTCTGCTCCCACTATACCACATGCCCCAGGGTGGGGGCTTTGGACCCTTTTGTTACATGAGGCCATTGAAAATCCACTCTAGTGCCATGGTAGGTGCCATGGAGCCTGGTCAACTGGACATGTTGACACTGAGGGACTTCATGTTTCCTGTGCTGTAAGCAGTAACATGAAATATCAATGTGCAATGCAAAGAGACTGAATTACATGCTCAATTGAGTGGCCTCAACTGTAGGTAATGGTGTGCTGGTAAACAGGCTCTCTGGAGAAAATAAAAAAGCCCTGATCTGTGGCATTTGCCAATCTCCATGCTGTAAGTCCTCCCACCACAACTCCTTTTAAGCTACCAACATGATGTCCCTGGACATGGAGTTGGGAAGAGATGAGCCCAATCAGCCTCTGTGAGCTGACACCAGCCACCATGGCATGAGCATCTGGGAGTTCAGGGGAGAGGGAGATTGGCGATGGCTGGAATTCTCCAGAAGGGGCTCACGAAGGATACATACTCAGACTAAAAAATTCTGAATAAAAAGATGCGCATCAAAACTGGAGCTGGGGAGAAACCAGGGTTCTTGAATGACTTTATACCTTTTCCAGGTTTGGAAAGAAAGAGGAACTCCTACCCTCTGATATGACACTTATTTCATTCTAGGACTTTGCTTCCTCCTAACACCACCCCACCCCCCTTTCTTCTTCTTCAAGTTCAGACATTTTTTCTTTTAATATTTAAATAAAATTTTTATTTTATAGTAGATTTAAATCTAGAGAAAAGTTGCAACTATAGTACAGAGAGTTCCTGAAATACCCTGCATACATTTTCCCTTACTGTTAACATCTTATGTTACCATGATGCATGTATCAGAACTGCTGAACCAATATTGATGCATTAATAGCAACTAAACTCCATACTTGTTAGAATGTGATTAGTTTTTACCTTAATGTTTTTTTTTTTGTTTTTTTTTTTTTTGCCCCAAGGCCTCATCCAGGATACCACATGACATTTAGTCATTGGGTCTCCTTAGGCTCCTGGGCTGGGAAGTTTCTCAGATTTTCCCTGTTTCTGGTGAAGAATACTGGACAGGGATTTTGTAGAATGTCTCCCAATTTGGGCCTGTCTGGTGCTTGTCTCATGCCTTTTCCATAACATTCTATCAACATGACTTCACTGATGATGCCATCCTTGGTCATCTTGACCAGATAGGGTTTTCCAGATCTTACCACTGTAAAGTTCCTCCCTGTCCCTTCCATACTATACTATTTGGAAGAGTTTCTTCATCCAGGTATTATCTTACTCTGAGTTTTTATTATTTCTTTTGTACTCCATTTCATTAGATTTTCCTCATTTCAATCAGTCCCAGAAGCCACCAGAAGTGATATTGAAATCTAATATTACCTCTGTCACATCTATGTTTCCAACTTGCTAGTGACTGTCACATTAAATGAAATCCTATGGAGTCAGGACCCTCCAAGGTTGTCATTGCTTTGCTGAACCCTCTGCTGTATCCAGACTCACTTGGGTGCTGTCCCCTGGCTCCTCTCTGTCTCTAATGCCATCTTCAACTCCAGTAAGAGCCTCTGTCTTAGTTGGGGTTTCCCCAAAGGCAGACCCTGAGACAGGGAGTTGGGTGCCAAGTGGCTTATTCGGGAGGTGGTCCTGGTACGGAAGTGGGAAAGCAAGACAGGAGGGGGAAGGAAGCCAACAGGATTCTTCCATGAGTCAATCCCACTTGATGTCTGTTAGGTTTTTTTGACGGGGAAGAGAAGAGACCAAAACTCAATTGGAGAAAGTTTTATTTAAGCGCAGGTGGGTGGGTGGAAGCTAAAAAATGGCAACAGCCCTGAACAAAGGTGGGAGTGTAATTTTATAGCTTTGGGAAGGTGGTTGGGGGAATAATTGTTGGTGGGTAAAATAGAGAAGTGAGGAGTTGATGTTAGGGGACTGGTTTGCTCAAGGTCTGGAGTTTAAGCAGGGAGGTGGTTATGTTATGGAAAATTTTTGTTCTTGTTCAAGCCGTCATGCCAGCTAAGGGTGGGCTCCATGCAAACAGTCACATTCATTGTGGGTGTGGGGAGCTTATTGGAGTATTTGCTAGAGGTGGGCTGTGTAGTGTGCTGGTGGTGGGGAGTTCTGCCTAATAATGTCCTCTTGGGAGACTATGTAGGAGACAACTGAGTTGTCTTCACCTGAGTGATGAGGAAGCTGGGGTATTTATCCTCCAATTCCCATTGTCATCAGTTGAGGGGACTCCTGATACTGGTACTTCCAGCCTGTCCCAGAACTGGTGGGTAGAGAGGGCCTTCAGGCATTGTTGCATGGAGTTGCAGTCAAAATCAGTCTGCATGGTCTGGAATGGCTGTTGCTGAGGAGACAGGAGAACCACTGTAGTAGGTTCAATTGTGAATCCCAAAACACAAGTTCTCAATCTCAATCTGTCTCTGAGGGTGTGAACCGGTTGTCCATAAGACCTTTTGAAGATGTTATTGTTAGTTAAGGTGTGGCCAACTGAAGCAGGGTGGGCCTCAATCTAGATTACTGGAGGCCTTTTAAGAGAACACGGAGGTCACTGAAGTGGAGAAAGGAGAGGACATCGCTAGGTGACTGGAGGCAGAGAACCCCAAAGACTGCAGCAAGCCAGCACCAGAATGCTATAGACTTCAGGGACAAAGCATGCGCTTGCCAGTGCCTTGATTTTAGACTTCCAGCCTCTGAAACTGTGAGGCAATAAATACCTGTTGTTCAAGCCCACTGACTGTGTGGTATTTGTGATAGTAGCAGCTCTGGAAATCTAAGGCAGCAACCCAAAGGGTCTGCTACAGCCTCCTTCCCCTATAGGTAGGGAGAGAAAAGGAGTCAAAATAGTCAATATGAGAGAATCCTAGATAGAGAACAAACTGTGAAGGTCAGTTATCAGATCATGATTTCTTACTAACAAAAGTAAGCTTTTGTCTAGGAAAATAACCTCCAGAGAGAGCTTCTAGATGAGGCAGTAGGAATAATTAATAATATGGAGTAATGAAAACACTAGCAGGAAAAAGAGGAATACTTTAAAGTCCGTAAAGCTTTATCATATACATTATGTCATTTAAAAATTTTTTTGAGTTTCGCAAGAACCCCATGAGGTAATCAGTGCCTGTATTATTCCCATTTTCCAGATAGGACATCAAGGTCCAGAGATGTGAGCTAATAAGTGCCAGAGTCAAAACTGATCACCAGTTCTCCTGAGTCTAAGACTGTTGTTTATCAGTTAACAGATCATTAGAATTTTTTTTACCCACTTTGGGGTCAATGTCTGGGGAATCGGTTTGCAGCTCAAATATTCTTTACCTCCCTTCTGGTAATAGAGCCAAACCAGCAGCAGAACTGCCAATTCTAAGATAAATCCAGTCTTATAAATTCTAGATGGTTTTGAGAAGTATTGCAAAATGAGAAAATGGAATATAGCAATTCCAGAATAACCAGATAAATTTCCTCTGATTGATTCAGTTTTATATGTTTCTAAATTCAGCCACAATCCTAAAATAAGCAAGAAAACCATGTAACTTCAACCTAGAAATGGACAGAATTATAAATATGGAGGCATAAATATTAAGAACCCAGGTTAATAACTTAAAAAAACTAGACTCATAGACATTCTGGAAGTTCTATCTTAAACGAACATACCTGCCATCCATTTTTAAAAATTAAATGTGGAGTACATAAAAAATGACAGATTGCCTTTTGATACACTATGGGGGCTGATAGTTTGTATCTATCCAAAGATTTTATCAGAAAAGGGAAAACAAACCTAGGGATCAACAGGACAAGGGAAGGACAGGTATGGGGGTGGGGTAGATGGGGTTTGGATGCTGAATGGCCTCTTTTAGCATCAGTTAATGTTAGTTCTCATGCTATTTAAAATCCCAGTTCCCTGCAATAAGTTTCCACAGAATTCAGGCTTCTCTTCCTGTTAAGTTTCTCTGTTTTTCAAAAGTTTTCTTCCCCCTGTAATTTCTATTGAGAATTCTAAGTATTCTGGTGATTAAGCTTTATGCTTTTCATTATTCCTGATAACATTTCTGTATCTTAATTCAACTCATGTAATTGAGGGCATTCTAACATGGCCATATCTTAGCATTTATTGCCTGGGCAGCTCATATCAGACTATAAGCAGCCCACCCAGCCAAGGGGTCATGTCTTTTCAACATGTAAAAATGCCTCCTAAGTGCAAAGCACTATTTCAAACTTTAGTAAATAGCCAGATCAGCTGGAGAACTGATTAAAACCCAAATGACTAGATATCACCCACAGAGACTAGGTGTGAGGGTTAATTTCATGTAGCAACTTACCTAGGCTATGGTGTCCAGGTGTTTGGTCAAGCACTGGCCTCTTTATTACTGTGACAATATTTTGTAGATGGGCAGGCACTGGTCTGCTTGTTGTTTTGAGGACATTTCATAGATGGGATTTGCATCTACAATCAGTTGATTGCATCTACAATCAACAAAGGAGATTGCCATCAGCAATGTGAAGTCTCCTCATCCAATCTGTTAGAGGTCTTAAAAAGCCAGATCTGTGGGTTTCAGAGGTCAAAAGAAGAATTTCTGCCTCAACTTCAGCAGTGGCTCTTGCCAGAATTTCCAGCCAGCCAGTTCCCCTGGAGAGTTTGCACTAAGGATTTTGGTATCACCATTATTAGAATTTCTGGCTTGTGGCCTGCCCTATTGAGAGTTCATTCATTCATTGGACTTGCCAGTCCCCATAGCTGTATGAGCCAATTCCTTATTCCTTATAGTAAATCAATCCCTCTCTCTCTCTCTCTCTCTCTCCTCCCTTCCTCCCCCAACTCCTGTGATTCTGTGCCTCTGGAGAACACTGAGTAATACAGTTGGTCTGGGTGAGACTCAAGAGTCTGCATTTCTTTCAAGCCTCCAGGTGATCCTGAAGCAGCTGTTCCACGGACCACACTTTGAGTAGCGCTGGTGTTGGGTGAGCATTACATTAGGACTTCCTCTCTGATAGAAGAGGGCAGCTCGTTACCATTAAAGAAAATTTCAGGAATAACTGACTATAAGGCAGATTAATTTCACAATACAGTGGGGAAGCTGAAGTCTATCCAACACATATGTGTCCTTATATACAGGATCAGTGGCTGCTGCAAACTGTCAATTGTTTCCAGAGGAAAAGATACATTATGGCTTATGCTTTGGAATTCTGTACACATATTCTGTATTTAGTGATTTAGAACCGAGCATAGATACTCCCTGGACCGATACAATTTGAAGCAAGGGAACTGGTGGTAATTCAGAAACCCCTAACCATGTTAGAAGCTCTGGACTCAAGACCTGGTTATGTTCTCTTCATTTTTTTCTTCTGCTGTGTGACTTCAAGCAAGATACCTAACCTCTCTTAGCCTTAGTATCCTCTCCATCCAAGTGACACTAACAGAAGCCATCCTGACAGCACCAGGTTGCAGGGTTTATCTAAACAGAAGTGAGATGACGCCCACTTTGCAACTGCAAAGTCCTCTGCCTGTGTAAGGGTTTCCTGTGGGAGCCTCTTGCTCCTGAAGTGGAGATGGGGCAGCTACTTTCTGAATGCAGCCTTGGCGCCATCTGCCCCCTCCCTGGCGGATTGCCATATGGTGCCTCACCTTGTTCTCTTTCAAGATGAACTCTCATTCCCTGGAAAAAATTTCTTAGCCTTAAAGTCACAACTTCAAAAATGCAGCAGGGGCCACATTTAAAAGGTCTGGTGAATTTTTGGTTGATTTGATTTTTTCTTTTAACAGCACTTTAAAAACGAACCCAAAAATAGATGAAAGCCAAGAATCAAAATATACATACAAAATAGAAAACATTAATATATTCAAGTACAATGAATTGAACAATCATCATAAGGAAACAATAAAATGTTACGTACTTGGACCAGATGATCCTTTAGGGCTGAAACATGTGGTCTGGGCAGAAGGAGCAGGGAGCTCAGAGTTGGCTTCCCCTTTCCTACAACCCTTAATCCCTCTTCCTACACAAGAACCCCATTCATTAATTAAAAGGTTTAACCTTAATTGGCCAAGTGAGGAGCAGACTGAAGGAAGTCTGTTCAAACAACTCAGAAATTAACAGCACTTAATTATATATTTAAATGCAGTTAAAATTTGAGGTTGTGTATATGATACTACAATAAAAATTTTTAAAAATTCAGGGAACTTGCACAGCAAAAATAGTGAGCCCTTTGTTAAACATCGTGGACTATAGTTACTAGTACAATTATCAATAGTACAATTTATCAGTTGTAACAAATATTCCATATCAATGCAAGGTAATAATAGAGTGGTAAATGGGAATCCTGTATGTTATGCATGATTGTTCTGTAACCCACAACTTAAAAAAAAAAGACAAACAATGACAGCAAACAAAAACAAATAAAAATGACTCACAGGGTTAAATTATAAAATAAAGTCGCACTAGGTAACTGTCATCTCCCTTCTCACAACTGCTTTTTTTTTTTTTGCCTGGGCATGAATCCATTCTCTTATCTCTACACCATGGTCATTCTCACCCTACAGAGACAGCTGAGGAGCTGAGTCTATAGCCCCTCAAGAAATGGTGTTGGGAGGCAACAAGGAACGGAGAGTGCCTGCTGCTTTCCTTCCCTTCACAAACCTGGGGTTCCCTCTTCTCAATCCTCTGCCCCCCATGCCTCTGAATTTTCCCTAATAGAGGCCGATTTTTCACACATCTATCTACAAGAATTTATGAAGAAGCAAGGAGCGTGTGAACTGACTTAGAAGAGGTGGAGTTTAGAGTGATGTTTCTGTGGTAATGCTCTCGCCATCTTGTCCCCTGCCTCTGACCACAAGCACCGGAACGGAATGCTCCAGGCTGGGGACAGAGCTGTGTGGACGCGTGAGGCCCCACTGTTAGGTGCAGCTGAGATGTCTATGGGCTTGGAGGCAGTGGAGTTGTTTGAGTCCTTTCTCCCCCACAAATAAGGGAGGGCAGAATGCTGCCTTTGAAAAGGGACATTTTCTCAACTAATTAGCTAGGTAAGGGCTCCTTAGAGTAAGAGTATTCAGTATTTTCCTTTGTGAAATTACTTTTTAAATATGTATACATTAAGATATTTGTTATAGGAATAGGCTTATGTGACTGTGGGGTTTGGTGAGTCTGAATTCCATTATGGCAGGCTGCAAGTTGGAAACTGTCATGACAGTAAGTTTGAGTTCCTCAAGAGAAGCTGGCTGGCTGTAGTAGAGAAAGAAATTCTTCTTTCTGACTTCTGAAATCCTCAGTTAAGACTTCTAATCAATTGGAAGAGGAGACTTCCCTCCTTGCGGAGGGTTTTCTCCTTTGTTGATTGTAGATGCAGTCAACTAATGGCAGATGCAAATCCATCTACTAAATACCCTCACAATAACAATCAGGACAGTGCTTGCTTGAGCAAACAATTGGACTCCATAACCTGGCCAAGTTGACATGTGAAATTAACTATCACAGCCTACAAAGAGCTGTTCAGTACAGACATGCTGAGTGAATGAGTGAGTGAATGAGATGGGAGAGCAGGCAGCTGGGGACAGCTGCCTGGGCCACAAGTTCTAAAGGCTTTTTCCTGGGAGCACCAGGAAGTCTCATTAGGATTTTTTTTTTAATTGGAGAAGTTGTAGGTTTATAGACAAATCATGCAGAAAGCACAGTTTCCATATACTTCCCCCTCTTCCACAGTTTCCCTATTACCAACACTTTGCATTAGTGCAGTACCTTTGTTACAATTGATGACAGATTATTATAATTATGCTGTAGAGTATATTCCATAGTTTACATTAGAGGTCACTGTTTGTGTTATGCAGTCCAATTTTGTCCCTCAGTTTTATTATAGTAATATAAATAAACCTAAAATTTCCCCTTTAAACCATATTCAAATATATAATACAATGATAGTTAATTACATTCACAATGTTGTGCTACCATTACCACCATCCACTACCAAAACTTTTCCATCACCCCCAAATAGAAACTCTGTACCAGTTAAGCATTAACTCCCCATTTCCCACCCCAGCCCCTGGTAACTTGTATTCTAATTTCTGCCTCTATGAATTTGCTTATTCTAATTAGTTCATATTAGTGAGTTCACGCAGTGATTGTCTTTTTGTGCCCAACTTATTTCACTAAATATGATCTTTATAGTTCATCCATGTTGTCAGTTATATCAGAATTTCTTTTTACAGTTGCTTTTTATAGCTCAATAATATTGAATTGTATGTATATACCACATTTTTGTTTATCCATTCTTCTGATGATGGACACTTGGGTTGCTTCCATCTTTTGGCAATTGTGAATACTGCTGCTATAAATGTTGGTGTGAAATTATCTGTTCAAGTCCCTGCTTTCAATACTTTTGAGTATATACCTACAAGAGGGATTGCCAGGTCATATGGGAATTCTATATTTAACATTCTGATGAACTGCCAAACTGTTTTCCATAGCAGCTGCACCACGTTACGTTCCCATCAACAATGAATGAGTGTTTCTATGTGGGTGTGAAATGTTATCTCATTGTGGTTCTGATTTGAATTTCCCAAATGGCTAATGATGTTGAGATCTTTTCATGTGATTTTTAGTCATTTATCTTCTTTGGAGAAACATTTATTCAAGCCTTTTGCCCAGTTTTAAAAACTGAATTGTCTGTCTTTTAGTTGTTGAGTTGTAGGATTTCTTTATATATTCTGGATATTAAACACTAATCAGATACGTAGTTTCCAAATATTTTCTCCCATTCTGTAAGTTGTGATTTTACTATCATGATAAAGTCCTTTGATGCATAAAATTTTTTAATTCTGATGAAGTCCCATTTACCTATTTTTTCTTTTGTTGCTTGTGATTTTGGTATAAAGTCTAAGAAAGCATTGCCTAACACAAGGTCTTGAAGATGATTCCCTATGGTATCTTCTAGGAAGTTGTAAAAAAAATGTTTTATTCTTTTATTAATATTTAGGTCTTTTTGATCCATTTTTAGTTAACTTTTGTATATGGGATGAGGTAGGGCTCTACCTCCATTCTTTCTCAGTGAATATTCAGTTTACCTGGCACTATTTGTTAAAGAGACTATTCTTTCCCCATTCAATGGACTTGGCAGCTTTGCAAAAAATCAATTGACCATAGATGTTAGGTTTTTCTCTTGCAGGTTTCAGAACCCTGTCCTTGTCCTTCTCATTCAGTAGTTTGACTACTATGTGTCTGGGCACGGTTCTCTTTGATTTTATTCTGTTTGGGTTTCACTGAGATTCTTGACTATGCATACTCACGTCTTTCCTTAAATTTGGGAAGTTTTTTGCCATTGATTCTTTGAATATTCCTCCTGCCCTTTTCTCTCTTTCTTCTCCTTCTGGGACTCACATAATGTCCATATTGCTATGCTTGATGGTGTCCTGTAAGTTTCTTGGCTCTGCTCACTTTTTTCATTCTTTCTTTCTTTATGCTTCCCCGCCTGAATTATTTCAATCATTTTGTCTTTGAGTTCACTGATTCTTTCTTCTGTCTGCTCTAATCTGCTGTTGTAAACTCTAGGGAATTTTTCGTTTCAGTAATTGTGGTCTTCAACTCCAGTATTTCTGTTTGGTACTTGTGCTGGTTTGAATCTGTTATGTACCTCATAAAAAGCCATGTTCTTTAATGCAGTCTTGTAGGGGCAGACCTATTGTGGGTGGGATCTTTTGATTAGGTTGTTTCCATGGAGATGTGACCCACCCAACTGTGGGTGAGACCT
Source organism: Choloepus didactylus (assembly GCF_015220235.1). Taxonomy (NCBI): domain Eukaryota; kingdom Metazoa; phylum Chordata; class Mammalia; order Pilosa; family Megalonychidae; genus Choloepus; species Choloepus didactylus. The sequence continues at coordinate 12,317,121 of NC_051325.1, read as the reverse complement.
TTCTATTAGGTTATTTCCATGGAGGTGGGGACTCCGCTGGTTCAAATGGGTCTTGATAAGTTTATTGGAGTCCTTAAGAGACCTCAGGGGCTGACACAGACACAGATGCTGGGAGATGCGACAGAAAGATGTTTGGAGATGCTAAACTTAGAGATGAAGCCCAGAGTTTGCCCTGGAGAAGCTAAGAAAGGACCCCCAGATGCCTAGAGAGAAACACCCTGGGAGAACAAGCAAGGATGCACAGGAGCTGAGAGAGACAAACACTTAGAGAGACAATGCTCAGGGCCATTTTGGAGATAGCCATTGAAACCAGACTTTTGGAGTTGCCTTTAAAAACTTCTATATCTTTATTGACAGTATCAAATTGTTCATTCATTGCTTTCCTGATATCCTTTAGTTCTTTCTCTATGTTTTCCTTTATATCCTTGAGCATAGTGAGGATCATTATTTTAAAGTCTTTGTCTGGTTTGTCCACACTTGTCTTCTCCACTGATGGCTTCTGGATTCCCATCTCTTTCCTTTGGGTGGGCCAGCATTTCCTGTCTGTTTTGTTATCTTTTGTTGTGCACTGAGATTTTAATATTTTAAAGTGTTAACTCTGGGAATTAGTCCCTGAGCAGTCTTTTCCCTAAGTTTGAATCTAGCTAGTGATATGACAAAGATTTTCTTGAATGCCAGAAATGAACAAAAACAAAGAAATGCAAAAAACCTCTTTCACTGTCTTTGCAAATTGGCTCTGCATTAGCCAGTGTTCTCCTTCAGAGTTTAGCCCTCATAATGGTAAATTCAGCCTGAGGTGAATGTGAAGTTCAGAGTCCTCTCTGTCTTTTCTGAGCTTACTTTTTCTCCTGGGCTTGTGCTTGCTAGTGGTATTAGGAATTTCCCTGTTTACAGGAATTCGATTGCCCCTTGTACTCCCCATGAAATAGAGTTTCTCCCCTGTCCCAGTGTTCTATTGTATGACTTAAAGTATGTAACCCTTTGCCCCAGGCTGCTTTGACCCAATTGTTTCTTACACTGCTTTAGCTGTCATCAAGCTGCTTCTGCCTACAGGGTCAGTGCTAAGAAGGTAATACAGAGGCAAGTTGCCTGGTTCAGTCTTACCGGCTGCTGCTGGAGAGACTGGCACTGATATATAGGCATGTAGCATGAGCGCAGGACTTACTATGCTCCTTCTAGAACAGGGTCAGGGACTCACAATAGGAGCACAGGGTGGTTCCATTGTGTCATGAATGGGCCAGCAAAGGCACCATGAGGTTCTCCTACCATTTTCAAAGCTGCATTTTCTTGATTTGACCCTGTTCCAGTTTGCTAATGCTGCTTGAGTGCAAAACACCAGAGATGGATTGACTTTTATAACAGGGGGTTTATTTGGTTACATAGTTACAGTATTAAGGCCAAAAAGTGTCCAAGATAATGCATTAGCAATCAGGTACCTTCTCTAGAGGATGGCCAATGGTGTCCAGAAAACCTCTGTTAGCTGAGAAGGCAGGTGGCTGGCATCTGCTCCAAAGTTCTCATTTCAAAATGGCTTTCTCCCAGGACGTTCCTCTCTAGGCTGCAGTTCCTCTTCAAAATGTCACTCTCAGTTGTTCTTGGGGTGTTTGTCATCTCTTAGCTTCTCCAGAGCAAGAGTGTGCTTTTAACGCCATCTTCAAACTGTCTCTTATCTGGAGCTACTCTCTCAGCTTCTGTGCATTCTTTGAAGTGTCCCTCTTGGCTGAAGCAAGCTTGCTCTTTCTGTCTGAGCTTATATAGTGCTCCAGTAAACTAATCAAGACCCATGCTGAATGGGTGGGGCCACACCTCCATGGAAATTATACAGTGAAAGATCTCACCCACAGTTGAGTGATCACATCTCCACAGAAACATCCAATCAAAAATCTCCAACCCGATAAACACCAATACATCTCCTGCCCACATGAGACTGCATCAAAGATAATGGCATTTGGGGGGGCATAATACATCCAAACCAGCACAGACTCTCACTCAATTACTGCAACCCTTTACCTATTTTCCTGGTTTCTGAAGAAGATGGCTGTGCCAGTTTTTGCAATTTGTTCAACAATTCTTTGGGGGACTGGCACCCTGGAACATCTTATGTTACCACCTTGGTTGACCAGAAGCTCTTCTTTCTATAAAATTAATTTTTAAACTCTTAGTTCAACCTTCTGTTTTTCTGATAGGCAAATCATCCCATTGGGAGTATACAGTATTTCATTTTACCATAAAGTAAGCAATTTACAATTTATTCATAGGGAATGATACTGCCTTGGTCTGGGTTCCCCAGAAGTAGATTCAGAGACAAGGATTTGGGTGGAAGTGGTTTATTTGGAAGGAGGGGAGCAGCGAGGCAAAGAGGGAAGGCAGCTAATACAGGCTGTATGGTTGGGTGGGCAACTCTGTGAGTTATTGGAGTTTATTCCTGGGTAGAGGTATGAGGAGCTGGGAAATATTGTAAAACATATTTAGGAGTTATTCAACCAGAGGGCTGTTACACCTGGCATATGTACATGTTAAATCCTAAGCCTCATTAGCTGGGGCGTACTAATTCATGAAAACTTCTGGCCTGCCAGATATGGCAGTGACTTCAGAACAAGCCCATAGACAGGGAGAAGCAGATGCTGGCGGTTGGAATTGAGCCGGAGCACACAGAAGTGGGAAGGGTGGAGGGATGGGGAGGGGGTGTCATGGACAGTGTTAACTGCTTCTGCCTTCTTTCTTGGGCTTTCTTAGACTTTGGTTGTCCACACATGAACTTGGCTTATGGTCACTTACTGCTTTTGTTGCTGATAACAAGCAGCAACCCTGTAACTAGGAGCCCCCATTTCTCCTGTCTGCCTCTAAAATTGTGAGACCTCCAGGCAGGACTCACACCCCACCCTCAGCTTATTTGTGTGTTCACTCATTAGTGCAGTGTGTAGATTTTTCCTGCATGTTGAGGGTACCATTCTTCTTTACCCAAAGGAAACCTGCTGAATTGACAAATGGAACCTGGAGTTTCTGTAAATGAGGTGACCCATTTTCTTGGGAAAGCAACTTGTTTAGAGGATCATAACGAGGTGATGGTAGAGTTGGGATTAAAATCTAACTCATCTGCCCTAGTGCTGAAGCCATTTGGCTGCATAATGTAAAACCTTGATTCATTGGCTACGAGGAAGATGGAATGACTCTGACCAGCAGGATGATATAATTCCCCTAATCTCAAGCCATAGGTGATGGTAAGTTAGAATTCCTTATTGCAGAACTTCCTGGAGCTGGTGATGTGCCATGTGGTTGGATGTAACTCAGTAATTTGCGCCTTCATTCCATTTTGACTACAAAATTGAGTTGGCAGAACACTGCACAGCAATAAAAAAGAACAAACTAACTGGAATACATAACAGCATGGATGAATCTAAAGATTGTGTTGAGTGAAAGAAGCCAAATATGAATGAGAATGTATTGTTGAAATCACTTATAGAAAGTTCCAGAACAGGCCAGATTAATCGATGGTGACGGTAATTAGAACGGTGGTTACTTCAGGATGGAAGTTGGTGTCGACTAGAGAAGGGCCTGTGGGAGCCCAACAAGGTAATAAAATGCTTGATATTTCAATCCGGATGGGGATACACAGGTATTTACATGCATAAAAGTCACTGAGCTTTATACTGAAGATTTGGGCATCTTATGTTCTTTGTGATATTATATCTTAATTAAGAAAATGAAGAAAAAGTCAATGCAAGTTGCATAACATTAAGTCCGCAAAATTGTGAAGGGCATAAGAGTAAAATAATTTTTTTCCACTCACTCATTTATTTTTTTAACATTTGTCTATTGGGGATGTTGGTGCCTAGTCCATAACCCCACAGTACTCACTGTTCCTGTACAAGGCCACAGGGTCCTCCTGCAGGCACCTGCTTCTCCCTCCCTCCAGGAGCAGCGTTTGGGCAATGATGAAGGGGGTTGGAGGATAAATAGCTTAGCTTCCTCACTCCTCGGGTTGGACGACTTTGAGACATCTTCTCTTTGGATCCCAGGGGACTGAGACCTGGTAGCCTATGGGCATCTGTAATTCACCTGTATTGGCTCCTTTCCTTCCCTCTCTCATTTCCGCTCTCCCCTGCCTCTGCTTCTCGTGATTGCCTCCTATTCCAGTTTGCTAATGCTGCCAGAATACAAAACACCAGAGCTGGATTGGCTTTTATAAAAGGGGGTTTATTTGGTTACACAGTTACAGTCTTAAGGCCAAAAAGTGTCCAAGGTAACACATCAGCAATTGGGTACCTTCACTGGAGGATGGCCAATGATGTCCAGAAAACCTCTGTTAGCTGGGAAGGCACGTGGCTGGCATCTGCTTTGGTGTTCTGGTTTCAAAATAGCTTTCTCCCACGACATTCCTCGCTTGGTGTCTGCTTGCTCCTGGGTGGTGGTCTCAAAAATGTCTCTGTAAGCTGCAGCTCCTCCAAAATGTCACTCTCACTTGCTCTTGGGGCATTTGTCCTCTCTTAGCTTCTCTGGAGCAAAAGTAGGCTTTAAACAGCCATCTTCAAACTGTCTCCCATCTGCAGCTCCTCTCTCAGCTCCTGTGTGTTCTTCAAAGTGTCTCTCTTGGCTGTAGCAAGTTCACTCCTTCTGTCTGAGCTTATATAGGGCTCCGGTAAACTAATCAAGGCCCTCGCTGAATGGTCGGGGCTGCACCTCCATGGAAATTATCTAATCAGAGTCATCACCCACAGTTGGGTGGGTTGCATCTCCATGAAAACACTCAATCAAAGGATTACAATCTAATCAACACTAATACATCTGCCCACACAAGATCACATCAAAGATAATGGCATTTTAGGGGACATAACACATCCAAACCAGCACACCTCCCAAATATACTCCTTGCACTTACATTCTTGTCCCAGGGTCTGCTTTGGGGGGAACATAAGTTAAGGGAAACCCTACTTTCCTCTTGGGGCTACAAAGATGGCCAAACAAACCCAGTGACTGCTTTCATACAATTTCCAGTGGGTTGGGGTAAATGGACAATGTGAGAAATATTAAAAATGAATCAGGGCAAGTACTGACACTGTGGGGCGCACAGCCTGGTGGAGAGCACAGGGCCAACAGGAAAACTCATCTTGTCCAGATGCCCCAGAGCAGAACTAGGAGTGATTGCAGCTTCCCTCCTTATTCTTCCCTTCCCTAACTTCCATCCTTTTCTATTTCTTCCCTTCATTTGTATAACCAGAAATGAAAGGAGACATTCCTTTATTTCAGACATTTCCTTATGTTCCCATAATTATCAATAAGTATATTGAATTCACCACCCATGTTGGTTTACAGTGCCACCTAATTTTATGTCACAAAACCAAGATTTAGCCTTTAGAATTGGCTCTGGATGTTTAGAAGCCAGTTTTCAAGTACATTTTCAGTATTGCTTCTCATCTGTTTGATATAATTCCTAGGAAAATCCAGCACATATTTCTCATGCCATGGGAGGAGATGCCTTGCAGGGTAGTTCAAATCTCCCTACCAATAAGCAGCTGGCAGAAGTGTGTACTACGATCCATCATCTGGAAACAGCCAGGTGATGTGGGTTGTTGGAGCGTCATCCTTACTCCAGCAGCCTTTCTGGCTGAAAAATTCTTCAAAGTACCTGCATTCAAGGCCAGAGCATTTTTCTTCTGTTTTCTAAGCTCCTCATTGAAGTGGACAGCTCATGGAACTCTAATTTAGAATCCAGTAAGCATCAGATGGAAAGCAGGCTGGGGCTTGAACATCCCTTTCTAGATAGTCTGGCTGTCATTCCAGGAGGGAATAATGCATTATAAATGTAAGATACCATACAATTCTTGTACTGAATGGGCATCCTCTGTGAGAGAGGATCATACAGAAACAGAAGAACCATTCCTATGGGCTAACCATTTAAAATATTCTTGATCTTATTCTGGGTGGTATCAGCTTTATACAAACACTACCCTTCACTTTATATTACAAGCTTAGAAAATCATGTAGAAAAAATGGTAGAATGCCCACTTTTATTTCTATATGAGTTTTGTCAAGACACATGCATTCTCAAAGACCAAAGAACCTATTAAATAAAAAGTGAATGTTCATGGTGAAAGCTCTATATAAAGCTAAAGTCAATGAAGACAGAATTTTTAAAGAAGTGGCTTTTTTATTTGTTTAGGAAATGATGATGTGGGAGACAGCAACTAAACCAACTTTTTCAAAATTTTAACCATTTAACCTTTGGAAAAAATTAAGACCTCATCTTTTATTGCTGCATAACACGTTATAAACTTGGAGACTCAAAACGATATCTATTTATTAGCGCACAGTTCTGTAGGTCAGAAATTCAGGTGTGGCACGACTGGGTTCTCTGCTCAGGATCTCCCAAGACTGAAATCAGGGTAACAGCCAGGCTGTGCTCCTATTTGGAGGCTCTAAGAAAAATCTGCTTCTGAGTTCACTGGGGTGTTGGCTGAATTCAGTTCCTTGCAGTTGTAGGACTGAGGTTCCTCATTCCTTGCTGGCTGTCAACCAGGGGGTCACTTTCAGCTCCAGAAGGTCACCACATTCCTTGCCTGTGACCCCTTCCATGTCTTAGTCAGCAATAGAGAATTTGCCTCCAAAGGTAGCACTCTTACACTTGGAATACCTTCTGCCAGGCAGTGCTCAATCCATTTGAAGGGCTCACCTGGTTCAATTGGGACCACTGATGGTAATTTCTGTATCTTAAGGCCAATGGATATAGGTCCTTAACTACAACTACAAAATCCCTTCACAGGGGCACTTAGATTAGTGTTCAATTGAATAACTTGGAGAAGGTGTGCATACTCCAGAGACTTTAGTCTTGAGACAGTCTAGAATTCTGCCTCTCAAGGTACTATAGTAAATATTGATCCACTCCATTTAGAGAAAATTATTAACCATGGCATAAGAGATAGCTTCTTGTCTATTGAATACTTCCAAGGCCCAATAGTCAAGTCAAGGTGATGAAATGGCCATGTATAAGATAACCTGGAACAGTGGGCTCAGTGGCACATTGTGACAGTCACACTCAACTCCAGCTGATGCCTGTCATGTGACAATATGAGCTTAGTATTGTCAAATCTTTTCATTTTTCAGAGAAGTCAGAATTCTCTTGAGCTTTAAATGTTGTCAATGAATTTAAAAATTTAAAATACTGGGCAAACCAAGTGAAAAATTTTGGGGGTCCTGATGGGATCTGGGATCTGTTGTGCTGTTAGTTTCCTTCTGCTTTCTGCAGTCCCAAGTTCATTCATTCATTCATTCGAAAACTTAAGGATATTGTGTATTCCACATATCCTGGTTTAGGCACTTGGAATACAGATTAGCCTCAAGATACCTCACTGAGAAGGGACATTTGAGTTAATATCTGAAGGGATGGAGGGAGCAAGCAGGAGTCCTTCTGAGTGACGAGCATTCCAGAAAGAAGGAGCATCAGTGGAAGGATCCTGAGGTAGCAGCATGACAGGGGTGTTCAGAGAGTGGCATGGAGGCCTCTGTGGCTGGAGTGGAGTGGAAAGAAAGCCCAGAGGGGTTTGTAGGGCCATATCTCATAGGGTTTCATAAGATAAAGGTTTGAGATTCCTTTGGACAGGTATGGGAAGTCACTGGGGAGTTTTAAGTAGAGGAATGACAAATGATTCCTCTGACTTCTCCATTGAGATAAGATTTGGAAAGAATTAAGGTGAAAAAGAGGGGGGTTTCTTAGGAGAGTATATTCATTTTTGTGCTACTATGACAAATACAACATAATGGATTGACTTGAACAATGGGAATTTATTGGCTCATTGTTTTGAGGCTAGGTGTTCCGGATTGCTAATGCTGCTATTAGGCAAAATACCAGAAATGGATTGGCATTTATAAAGGGGGTTTATTTGGTTACAAGTTTACAGTTCTAAGGCCATAAAAGTGTCCAAACTAAGGCATCAACAAGAGGATACCTTCATTGAAGAATGGCCGATGGTGTCTGGAAAACGTCTGTTAGCTGGGAAGGCACATGGCTGGTGTCTGCTAATCTTTGGTCCTGGGTTCTGGTTTCCAAATGGCTTTCTCCAAAATGTTTCTCTTAGCTTACTATCTCCAAATGTCCTTCTTTCTGCATCTCCAAATGTCTCCAAGCACCAGCGTCAGCTCCTAAACATCTCTCCAAAAGTCTCTCTCAGATGCTCAGAGCTCTTTCTGTCTGTGAGCTCTCTTATAGGACTCCAGTGATTTAATTAAGACCCACCCTGAATGGGTGGGGTCCACATCTCCATGGAAATAATTTTATCAAACGTTTCCACCCTCATCAATAGACTAATAAATCTGCCCCCACAAGATTGCATTAAAGATTAGGTTTTGGGGGACACATAATATATCCAAAGCAGTACACTCGGAGATGTCCAAACTTGAGATATCAGCAAGGCAATGCTTTCCCCACAGAGTCTGAAACAGTCTGGTGCTGGCTGCTTGCAATCCATGTGGTTCCTTAGCTTGTATTCCAACCTTGCATCACAGGGCGATGTCTTCTCCTCTCTCTTCCGATTTCCACTGACTTCTGGCTTTGTTTCTCCTGGTGGCTTTCTCTGACCTTGGCTTCTAGTTTCTTCCTTTGTAAGGCCCCCAGTTATCCAGATTAAGGCCCACCCTCATTCAGATGGGCTACACCTTAACTAAGAGTAACATCTTCAAAGGTCCTACTTACAAAGGTTTCATACCCTCAAGGACACAATTTGAGATGAAGAACATGTTTAAATTGGAGTACAGAGACTAAAGCAGTAATCTGGGAATGAAATGATGGAGGCTTAAATTAAAGTGGTTGGGAAGTGGAGGTAGTCAGGGCCTTGCTATATTATGAATGTATCAGTCCCTGGATTTCCCAACAGATAGAATATGAGATGTGTGAGAAAGAGGAGACTCAAGGGTGACTCTGAGGTTTGGGTCAGAGAAACTAGAAGGATGGAGTTGCTATTCACTGACATTGAAAATGTTAGGAAGCAAATTCAGAATTCAGTTCACTAGTCCATGTAATAGGTCCTTTTCTTTAGAAGACAAATGGAAGTCTCAGGTTGTCCCAGCCTCTGTACCCCTGATATTTCCTTTAACTGGGACTACTTGTACTCCTTCTTGCACCCTCTAGTAGGCTCAGCCTAAATGCTCTTTCAAGAAACAGTGAAACTCTTAGAAATCAAGTGGTCCTTGTCTCATTCTGTAAGTCACAGCCCAAAACCAAGAGCCTGGCTCTAACTCTGTGTCCCATTTCTGATGGCAGGATTCCTGTTCTGTTAGACATATGATGCCCCAATGATCAGATCTATTTCTTTTTCTGTGTCTGAAATGAAATGACCTGCCTGGCCCCTAGCCTCTTGTGGTATAATCCCTGCCTTGCCTTGACACTTGCAATGTTTAGCCTGTCTTTGAGCTTCACAGGAGCTATTCCAATTTTCTGCTTCATCTTTGTCAGTTTTGGTAATTGTATTTTTCAAGAAATCTGTCCACTTAAACTAGATTGTCAAATTTGTTAGCATGAAGTTGCTCATTATCTCTAATTATTCTTTTAATGAATGTAGGGTCTATAGTGATAAACCATTTTTCATTCCTGTTGTTGGTAATTTGTGTTCTCTCTCTCTTTTCTTGATCAGCCTGGATAACGGTATATCAATTTTGTTGATGTTTTCAAGGGACTTATTTTTGCCTATGTTGCTTTCCTCTATTGTTTGTCTGTTTCTGAGCTTTGGCTTTGGAAAGACCCTCCCAATGCTAATAACCTGCCTGCTTGGGTTTCCCCCTTGTGCCTTGGATGGTGCTGAGGCAGAAGTGGTTTTATTTACCATGTTTTGCACCCCCCAGGACCATCTACTTTCTGGTCTAGCGTCCTCTTGAAATGGGGTCCAGCTTTGCCCTGTGACCATTTTATTTTATTTTATTTTCATCAACAAACAATTGAGTAGCCATTATGAGCAGGCGCTGGGAATGTAGTAGAAGAGTAAGCTGACTTCATAGAACTGACATTTTAGTGTGGAAATTTGGCAATAGACGAGAAAAGTAATCATTAGTATTCGGCAAGTCCGCATTTCTCTGCATTCATATATTTCAGTGCCACAAACTTTCCACTTGACCCCTTATTTGCTTGTTATGAGCCAGTGCTTAGATGGCACCTTGCTTTTGTTATATCGTGAGCTTCCTGAAGACAAGGAATAGGGGGATAAGGCTTCCACCAAGAAGGAAGTTCTCTCTGCACAGAGGGGGGCCATGAAGGTTCATCACTGCTTTGGAAATCACTTCATCTATCATTTACTGTTACCACCATCTAGTGGGCTTGGGGCTGGAGGGTGAGGGTGCTAGTGCCGGGTTAACCTGCCCTAGATGTGAACTGTGGAGGCCTGGTTGGAGCAGTTACACTAGGCTTTAGAAACAAAGGCCAGGGTGAAATGAGATATATGCATTTGTAAATTCTATATTTGCTCAGCTGTAGGTTGCCATTATTGTAAGGTACAGCTCAATTTTTAAAAGTGTTGAGTTCTGCCAGCTTTTCATTTTGCTATAATTTTATACTTCCCCATAATTGTTTGGTATCATCTTTGGTATCCTAATGGAGCGGATGGACTCCAGCCCTGTCCAGGTCTGTCCCACAAGTGTTGGCCCTGCCTTGATGGTTGGGTGTGACCCCAAGACCCGCCCCTTCTGGGCTGCCTGTCCTCTGGGGTTATCCCGCCATGACTTGAATTGTGATTTTTCCCAGCTCTAAGAGCACCCCCATTTCTACTGCTTAAAAAACCTACAGTGGCAAAAGTGACCAAGTTCCTTGAGCCAGAAAAGGTAGACAACTAAAGAAAAGTGAGCTCCTGACACTACGGTTCTTGGGTTACCAATGCACAAAATGAGAATTATTATTGCTATTATCATTATTGGTGGTAAATCATTCCAGCAAATCTGCTCCAAACATTTTGCTGAGCAACCTACAGTATTAATTGGATTTATCAAAATGGTATTGTTCATAAATTTTGCATCACTTCCTGTCTCCTTCAGTAGAACCTTGCAGCAAATAATGTCTATTTTTCTACAAGAGGATGATCGTGGTGGAGCCTTCCCAGGGTGCCGACACTTGGCAGTAGTAATTTACTTGCAATCTAAATTTATGATATACTTGAACTTATATTCATTTAAAACGAATAGCAGGACTATATACATATTTTTTCATTGCTTTTACTATCTTTCTAGTTTGGCCTGAGGTGAAATTATGTTTGGTTTGTTTCACCAAGGAAAACATTTCAATTTTGTTCTTCCTTTTCAGGAGTAAATGTCTACGGCAAGCGTCATTTTACGTATCTGTTGTAACAGAGACTGTTTCAGATTAAAATTTTGAGTCATGGATAAGAGAGTCGACAAACAGATTAAAATGTGTTCTTGATATATTTATAACATATTACAAATGAAATTATAATGTGAGTCTTATAAGAAATTATTCAGATCCTAACTCTGATGGTAAACCAATGATGAAAGCTATGTGTCTAAGAGTCAGTATTAAGAATTAAGTATAATTTTAAAAACAGGACTTTACAGACAGAAAGAGTACATATTGTGTGATTACATTTAAATGAAATTGAAGAACAAGCAAAACCAATCTCTGTTGATAGAAGTTCGAATAGTGGTTACTTTTGGGGGGGTGCTGATTGGGGAACATAAGATGCCTTCTAGGGGCTGGAAACAACCCATATTTTGATCTCGGTGGTGGTCACTTGAGTGTGTACATATGTAAAACTTCATCAAGGTTTACAATTCAGACGTGCACTTTATCTCATGTACATTTTATCTCCAAAAAAAAAAAAAAAAAAAGAATAAATATACGTAAACTCCCTTATACCTCCTAGTGATTTATGTATGTCTTTACACGGTCCACAGATTTCCTTGTTACTATTGACCTTCAGCAGATTTTCAGTACTTTTGACTTTCCTGAAGATTGAGTTCCTTCAGAACAGTGGGAAGGAGAGCTTGCACAAAGCTTTTCTTCATGTCATCCGTTCAGAAAAAAATAAATGTCACTTGAAAGATAGAATGAAATTTATTTTGTTGCTGTTTGTCTGCATGGCTTTATTTCTTTAGCCTGCGTGTCTTTTCCTTATTTCCAGCTAGACAAGTAACAGATATAAAGTATAGTTAGCATGGGGCTGCACTCATGTAAAGAAGACAAATTTTGCATTTTAATGATTATTTATGCTTCTTTTGGGTGCCTGCAAGGATTATCTGGATTTACTATAAAAGCTGTATATATATATATTTCAAAAAAATATTATTAAAGTCAGTATTGGTAAAGAGTCTGCATAATACTTTGAGACATAAATACATGATTCTGTCTCCCTTTTTATTTTCTTCCTTTTCTACCAGCCTGAGGCTCCTGCCTCCTGGTTTAGGTATGGGGGAGGGCAGAAAGCAGAGACACCCTAAGGGCTTCCTGGCTTTTGCTCTCAAAAGCCTCAACCTGCTGAGGAGGGTAGGGTTGGCTAGAAAAAGGGTTTTCTCTCTGATTTGAAAGAGATTTTGAGTCTAGAGCTGGGGAGGAGGGCTGTGGGTTTCCAAGGAGGTGGTCCTGGTTTCTTCTTGGAAAACCTTAGGGAGGAAGCCGAATGAACCATCAAGAAGGCAGGGGCAAGGACTTTAGATCCCATTGTTCCAGCGGAGCAGACAGTCCTTGCACCTTAAGGATTCATGAGGACGGGGATGACGGATGCCTCTGCCATGCCTTGAGGGGGAAGATGACTGAAGACTTGAACTCCCACCTGGCCCATCCCTCCCCACTGCTTTGCTATTGCCCCGGGCCCAGGGGTTGAGGGGGAAACTCCCAGCACAGCTCAGAGTTCATGGATTGCCCCAGTCAGGTGGGACGGGGAGCTCAGGGTCAATTAGTTTGATTTAAACGAAATAAAGAAATTATACTTCCAGCACACTTGAGTTTATGGACAGAGATTCATAGCTGCCACACTGTGGAAATGTGCTGCGCCCTTCCCCACACCCAAATTCCCTGTCAGTGTAATTAGAAGTGAATTTTATAGCAGCCCCATGTTTTCTGACATGCCTAGGAAGAGATCTAAGTCATGTAAGTGTGACTTTGAGAATGCTAACCACAAAAAGATACCTTGGGGCCCTGCAAAGGGCTTCCAAGTCAGGAGTGAGTGCGGGTGATTGTGCTGGTTTGAAACTGCTATGTACTCCAGGAAACACAAGGTTCTTTAATGCAATCTTGTGGGGACAGACTCAGTCTTTTGATTAGGGTGGGATCTTTGGATTAGGTTGTTTCCATGAAGGTTTGACCCACCCAACTGTGGGTAAGACCTTTTGATTAGATTATTCCCATGGAGGTGTGGACCCCACCCATTCAAGGTGGGTGTTGATTAGTTTACTGGAGCCCTCACGAGAGCTCAGGAGCTGACAAAGGACCAGACACTGGGAGATGCAGACAGAAGGATGTTTGGAGATGCTAAGGTAAGAGATGAAGCCCAGAGTTTGTCCCGGAGAAGCTAAGAGAGAATCCCAAGACACTTAGAGAGAAACCCCTGGGAGAACAAGCAAGGATGCAAAGGAGCTGAGGGAGAGAAGCTAAGAGAAACAGAAGCCCAGAGACATTTTGGAGAAAGTCGTTCTGAAACCAGAACCTGGGAGCAAAGGGCCAGCAGATGACAACCACATGCCTTTCCAGGTGACAAAGATGTACCGGACGCCATTGGCCTTTCTTCAGTGAAGGTATCCTCATGTTGATGCATTAGTTTGGACACTTTTATGGCCTTAAGTTTGTGAATTTGTAACTTAATAATCTCCCTTTATAAAAGCCGATACATTTCTGGTATTTTGCATAATGGCAGCTTTAGCAAACTGGAACAGTGATGGTGTTTGAATACTGGAGGATAGTGTTCTGGGCTGCTAAAGCCTCCACAAGATTGCATTAAATAACATGGCTTTTCTGGGGGACATAATATATCCCAATTGGCACAGATGGGAAGGTGGGGGAGGGGCAATCTCGGTGTCCACTGGGAAAGGGTGAGTGGGCAGAGGCTGGGCTCAGACCAACCAAACAGCAGTCATGGTAGACCTGGCAAATCGAAGCTCCAGCATTCTGCATTTGCTCCAGGAGACTCAGGCCAGAGGTCAGGAAACCATTCAGAATCAGGATATGTCCACAATTAGGTCTTAAAAATCTTGACACATAGCTGTCCAAAATATCAAAGTGGTGCAGATGCAGAAAAGAGCCCAAGGGGCCAGAAGACAAAACAACAAACTTGTTCTAGGTGGTTCTTTTCTACTTGCTGTTTTGGCTGGAACTGGTGACTGGAGTTGGGGAATGGGGACTTCCAGGAGTGCAGTGCATTCTGGGAAGGGAAAGAAAGAGGCTGGCAGTCAGCTCACTTCTCGGCTGGAACCGAGGCAGGCAAGCTGGGATTACATGGTGGCTTTATAAGGACTGTAGCGAAGGGGTTGGGTTAGGAGCTTAAAACAGTCTTGTCATGGCCAGTTCAAGTAACAAGTTCAGGGAAGCTGTTGGCATAGGAGGGGCAAGTATGAGAGGCAACCAGATCAGGGCATCGGGGACCTAGCAGTGTTTCAGCCCGGAACCCGTGTGTGTGTGTGTGTGTGTGTGTGTGTGTGTGTGCGTGTGTGTGTGTGCGCCTGTGTGTTTGTGTGTGTGTGTGTGTGTGTGCCTGTGTGTGTGTGTGGAGACTGCCATTACTGGGAAGCCAGCCTGGAAAGACTTGGCTTTATCCATGTTCAGGGAATTTGGGAAAGAGTGTTCTCTCTTGGTTGGGGGGTTGAAGAAAAATGCAACCAGGAAAGGTTACTTCCAAGGATCAGCTTTGAAGAGCTGCAGTTAAGGAGAAGAGTTTAGGAGAAAAGCGTGGTCAAGGCAAGCAGGTTCATTGCCTAATTTGGTTATGCATAATTTGTTTCCCTAAATGCTAGTATTTCTTCTCACAATCGTTAAATTGATTTTTCCTTTAAAGGGCTCACCATGTGTGGTTGGGACCATTGGGCTTATAAGAGAAGCACATGAAAGGAAACTGAAAGTAAACTCCAAGTTTGTGGTCTTTGAAAGTGAAATTCTTCGTAAGTCTTCTTGAGCTCTAAAATTCTGTGATTCACACATTTTACAATCCACAAAATGCTAACAATATCAACCATATATTGTTTTCTGTGTTTTGCGATCTACTGGGAAAGATGTGAAGGTATTATAGAGGTTGGCCAAAAATGTGCACTCTTAGATTAGAGACTGAGCAGAATCAAGTAAAAAGAATGGTTTGAATAATAGCATATTGAGAACAGATAATACAAACGTTTTTGATTAGGCTTCAGAAGAATCTGAACAGAAATGCATTGTTTGGAATGTGTACGCTTTGGTCTCAATAAAAATATCCGGTTGCAGAAATATTTCATGTGGTTTGAACTAACAGGCAAAAAATTAAAAATTCATTGGTATACACTAATTCATGTAATTGTATATTTTGGAGGTAAGTATAATGGCATAGGTTTGCAGTAATGGAAATGATTGGAAAACGGTCTCTCAGAGAAAATTTATTGCTAGTCATAAGATTTCTTTGGTTTAAAAAAAATGCTGGGTTTAGTAAAATCTATAGTACCAAATGAAAGTCTGCTTTAATAAAAATGTGGATCTGAGAATTGTGGTTTTTAGTAAGAGGGCATTTGATCCATTAAAATTGTATTGGTTTATTCTTCATGTTGGCTTTTCCTGAAAGACATCAGCTTGCAGCATGAGGCAAGCACTCCCCAGGTATTGCTCCAAAAATGAAAGAAAGACCCTCGGTGATTGTTAAAACGCGTCTTATTAATCAGTTGCGACTTTTTTCTTTGTAAGGTTCTCATGATGGAAAAAGAAACAGCTTATTTAGCTTTTGCAGAGGATGGCAAAACAGTAATTTTGCTGTTAGAGAATCCGCCTGGCATCACAGAACTCAGTGATGGAAAAATATCTACAGAATTAGCTCATGCAGTCTGCTTGCACTGTCGGCACCCACATACTCTGTATGGGGTGTGCCCCAACCCTTTGTCCGGGCGAGGTCGGACTGTGGTCTCTGACGGGGATTCTGCCACTTTCCTTGGAACGGGATCCTATGGTCTAATTGATCTCATTGTTAGGAAATTGTTCATAAAATCAGGAAACTCAGAGTAAACCGAGAACTGAGACCGAACTCCTCCTTGCAGAGGGTAATGTACATATGGAATGAGTTACCCAGAAAAGTGATTGAGGCAAAGTGTGCAAATGAATTCAAGAGACTCCCAGGTTTATTTCTGGACATGGAGGAGGAGGGAGAGCGTGAGGAAGCTAGCAGAAAGGCAGGATTAAGATGCATTTGGGAAGGACAGCCACATAAATCATTTTACTTATTCTTCCAATTTTTTTTTTTTTAAGTTTATATTGTGGTA
Source organism: Choloepus didactylus (assembly GCF_015220235.1). Taxonomy (NCBI): domain Eukaryota; kingdom Metazoa; phylum Chordata; class Mammalia; order Pilosa; family Megalonychidae; genus Choloepus; species Choloepus didactylus. Next base: position 12,300,711 of record NC_051325.1, on the reverse strand, counting down.
ATAGATATACAACATAACAATTCCCATTTTAACCGCTTTCAAGTGTATAATTCAATGGTGTTAATTACATTCATGATGTTAGGCTACTGTCACCATTATCCATTACCAAAACTTTGTTTGGTGGGTACAGAGTTTCCAATTTCTTTTTACATTTATGGATTTTTCCTAGCAAAAGGCTACTCTGCTGCATGGTCTCATCTATTTGGGGCTGATGAGCATTGCAGGGTGAGATTCTCAGTGGCAGTTCTGATCCTTTTTACTTTCTCGTTTGGGTACATGGTCTCCAGCGTGAAAGCCAGGATGCTCCCCTGCCTGATTCCAAGCAGAACAAATGAAAAGGAGATGAGCGAGAGGCCAGCGTTTTAGTGGATTTTGGACCAATGTTCAACCAAAAGGTGAACCCCCAAGGGCCTCTGGCTATTTCCAACTCCAAGTTTCCATCTTCTTTAAAGTCAGGAAAGGGAGCTGAGGACTGTCGACCTGTCTCGTGATACGCCGGTTGCATGTAGATCCCATTTCCTGCTCATCGTTCCAAAGTGGAATTATGAGGCTGAGTTTTAAAAGACAATGGCTGGAAGAGACCTTTTGCAGGCAACTAGGGGGAGGCCAAAAATATGGCCCGGGGCCTCTGAAGTAGCTTTGTGGGGTCTTGATGGAGGTGGGGGGAAGCTCGTTCCCCTCCTTCCTCTCCCCCACCTCCTATTGAATTCCAGTCTGGGAGGGTTTTGAGAGGGCCGGCCTAGGACTGGGGGGCTGGGTTTCTGGCTTGCAGCCTTGGGGTACTGAGAGCTCCCTGTAATCAACTCTAATAAATCCTGAAGTCAGGGTGTCTGAAGCCTGCAGGATCCCCTCCCCCCAACCTGCACTCAGTACACCGTGGCTCCCTGGGATTGCTTTACAAGCAGCATGAGTGAGGAGTGGGGGAGGAATGTAGCAAGTGGGAAAAAGCTAGATGGTGAGAAAATCGGTCCTGGCTGGGATGTATAAATCCAACCGTTTTAAGTAGGAAAATATGACAGGTGGAAGCATTGGGAGCAGAAGGCTGCAGTGGACACACTATGTCAGGAAGGGAGAGAAAAAGCACCAGGTTAATCCTTCCCGGACATACAATTTATGGGTCTAGAACACAACTCCAGACATGGGCTCTTTTCAGCGCAGCGCCTCACTCTTGAATTAGAACTGGGCTGCTTTTGAGTTGGGAGGTGAAACACACATGCCCTCCCCTCTGGGCTTTTTCCACTTGGGGATTTATGTTCTGGCCATTTGCCTCCTCTCTCACCGTATCCTTTGTCTTCCACTAACCCCCTGCTCCACAGCTTTCCTCCTTGACTTTGACCCCTTTATACAGCCTTCCCTGTATGCAACTGATCATTAGTTACTCTTTCCCCAAATTCAATTTGCCCCTGAATTTTTCATCTCTAGGACACTAAGTGGGCTATGTCCCACTCATGGAGTCAGACGTTGAGATGTTCTTCAGCTTGAGCAGCCTTCCATTGATTCCAGATCAGGTAGCAGGCTGTTCCCACCAGCCCTTAAGGGGACAATTTTGTTCAAGGGTCATCAGTGACCAGGCTACCATGGCCCTTGAACCCATTAAACCACTGCTGACCTGAATCCCCCCTATAGGCAACTTCTCCCTTTCAAAGTGGTTCTGTGTCAGGCATCTTCTTAGCTAAGCCTGAAAACAATGGGACCCTGGGGACACAGGTTGGTAGGACAGATTTTAGCATCTTGTAATTGCCTCTGAGTTATTGTGGCCCAGTGGCTCGCACATGTTGAATAATCAAATGACAGCGTTGAACTGACTTACTAGATGGCAAGAGGGAAAAGCAAGGAACCTGATTTTTTTTTTTTTTAATTGAGGAGTTAGTGTAAGCTGCCAATTTTGAGGTATCTGTGCTATTTGCAAAGTAAGCTGGGGTATCTAAATGAGTCTAATTCTCTCCTTCCATTTCCTAGAATAAGAGGTTTTCCCTTTACTATTCTGTAAAATGGGGGAAATCCTACCACCTATTTCATATGGATTTGTGATGATTAAATGACATCTGACATGTAGTAAGTGCATTATGTGCCATTTCTTCATTATTGTTATTATTATCATCACTGAACTTAGATAATAGGACTTCCAACACTAAGATCTCTCTTGAAATCAATGCAGACGTGAGCAATTAGTCCAGAGGGAATTGAGCATGTCCTTTTCAGGAGAAGTTCTGCATTACACAAGCAGAATCGTCCAGAAAGGGAGAAGAGCCAGGACTCAGTTGTGAGAATAGAGTCTTTTCATCTGTTGACATCAGGAAGTAGCTGAAATTCACATATCCCTGGCCACTTGAGATTTTCTGTCTGTTTTATGAACCATGGTTGAACATAAATTAATCTTGGGAACATGTTGAAGTTTACTTGTAAGTGTCTTTAGACCATTTAATAGCCAAAGTCTTTTCCCGAAAGATCGCTTTGCTGTTGATTTCCATTTTCCTTAGGCTCTTTATAGAAATTTCTCTAGCTTCTGAAAGGGTCAGAAGAATTTCTCTGTCTGAAAGCAGTGATCAGATGTGAGTGAGTATTCTTGAAGAGGGACAGTAGTTTTTCAGCCTTGAAAATGCCGCCAAGTATTTTTAAACATAGTACTAGATAGTCAAGTATTTGGCAGGTTTGTTCAAAAGAAAATTTCACTGAAATGAGGAAGCATTAAATATAGCTAGTGAGCTAGCTTTGCCTGCCCTCTAGCAGATGCATCTTTATGAATTAGGAGCAAATTCTTTCTCCTTTGGCATTATAACATCTTATTTTGTCATCCCAGTGCCCTCAAGTGTGTGACTACGATACTAACAAAGAAAGGAATGCTGGAAATGGCCAAGGGCAATGTTGTTGTTCGTAGCATTGGCCAAAGTAAGCCTGGAGAAGGCAGAGAATTGGTCGATAAGTGAGGGCTATGGACACTGAGTGCATTTCCTTGATCCATCCAGTCCAGAAATATTTGTTGAGATCCTGCTGTAGTGTGGTCCTGAGTTAAGCACAGGCTATAATGCAGTGTTCTTGTCACAGCTCTTTGGTCATATATCAAGTGGAGCTTATTGAAGGGACACGGTGACAACTCAGGGAAAAGGGGAACTGCAGGGACAGATGGGAACCAGTTCTAGGAGCTGAGAAATTATCGGGGACCCTGAAGGCAACTCTTGCTCTATCTCTTTGTCTCTGTGTCAGCTCTTTGCTTCTCTTTTTTTCTCCGAGCCTGCTTTGGTTTCCTGTTTCTCTCTGCAGATGCTCCTTCTCTGCCTACCTGTGAGGGAGAATGTGGCAGGAACTGGCCACCTCAGTTCTGGATGATCTTTCCACTTCAGAGCTCACCTTCATCTGTTTAGTCCCTGTTCTCAACAGGGAATAGCTAATTACTTGTTGGCTGATGATTAGTCCATGAATTGCAAACTTCTTAGAACACACCCTATTCTATTGGTGGGTCAGGGATGAGGTACATAGTATAAACACAACTCCTTAGACCACACTCTCTGTAGAGGCTGAGAGAGAGGCAGTTCCTAGAGGAGTTAGAAATTGGGCAGGCACCTCCCAATGCCCTCTAAAAAGGTGCTCTCCTGGAGGGGCAGTTGGATATGCATTATTGCCCATCCAGAGGCATTGCTGATATGAATTTCATTACTTAAAGGGCATTTGAAGTCATCTGGGTCCAAATTGCACAATTACAAAAATGGACTTGTCTTGCCCTTTAAAAACTCTTCATGCATTAGCTCATTTAATCCTCAGACAGCCCCCATACAACCCCAGTTGGAAGGTACCATTGCCATCCCATTTTCATATAAGGAGACTGAAGGGTAGGGAGGTTAAGAAACTTGCTCAAGGACATAGAGTGAGTGTAGAACTGGGATTCAAACCCAAAAAGTTTCATTGCAGAGCTCTAGAACTCAAACCCTGCCCTACACCATCTGCTGCAGTGTGAGTAGGTGGTTGGGCTAAGCTAGAATTTTGGCATTCTGAATCTTAGTCCCACTCCCCTCACTCTTCAGAACTCCCCTGGATGCACTGGAAGTCTCTGAGTCTCCCTGACCCACATGATTGGGACCTGTTTGAACAGCCTGCAAATGCTGGAGTGGGTTCCATAAACCCAGCTGGGGTTGACCAGGAGGCAGGGCATGTGGGGGGCGGGAGAGCATAGTCAGAAATGAAACCCTGTTCATCAAATGTGGACTGTGGTGCCTAAGATGAAAATCGGAAACAGGGTCATAGACTCAGCCAGAAGGTAATTCTTAGTGGTGTAGATTCAGGCACTATTATTTTTCTTGAATGTTGAGAAGGTCCAACCAGATAATGGGGCTAATGCCTCATTGTGTGTCAGCAAAACCAGGCACCAAGGAGTTGTCTTCTCTTCATTGATATAGTTCAGCAGGGTGAGGTCTAAGGTCCCCTCCTCAGGAGGTACCTGGCCCTTTTTGGAGAAGTATCCAGGTCTCTCTTGATTCCATGGAGGATGTTGGCTTGGGTTGAGGATGCCTGATAGGCAGCAAAGGAAGCAGCTGTGTAACAGGTTGTCCCTGAAATTTATGAAGCCACCAGTGAACTGCTTAGCATCGTGTTTTTTTCTAGCATGAATACCCTAACTGTCCAAACCTATTGAATTTATTTTTGTGATTGTTCTCAGGCATCAATTGCCATGTTATGACAAGAGAAAAACTATGTTTTTTTTTAAATCAAAGCATATAATGTGTCTTTTGTTTAATTTTGTGTAGTCTATAGGTATTCCATATTTTCCATATCCAACACTCATCACATTTCATACATCTTTAAGTATTTTACTACAGCATATTCCCAGTGGCTTACAACCTCTGTAACTGGACAGCCACTGACATGAGTTTTAGCAGATTAGGTTTTTTTTTCCATATTCAATTAGCAGTCTTAGTGTTCACAGCAGTTTTCCATTTAAATATTGTAATTAATTTAACAGTGCTAGTGCCCTCTGAGTAACCCATCCTGGCACCAGAGGTCTTTGGTAACAGGTCCCATCCCTGCCACCCACTGCTGGTTTTAGCCCCAGCCACGGGCCACAGTTCTGGATATGCTTAACCCCGACTTCCTTGGTAGCTCCCACCACCCAGCATGTGCTGTCTGATCCTGGACTTCAACATTCGCTTGGAGCACACCAGGTGCAGGAGAGGGGAAGCGATTCTGGGGTCAACTGTCAACCGATGGAGTCAGAGCCAGTAGATAAATGCTCCAACCTCCTGTGCTTGAGTCAACTAACTCTAGGGGGTATCTGTAGGCTTCTCAGAGGCCCTGGCTGAGCCCCTATTGCCTACGGCAGTAATCTCAGTAACACACACCCATGGGCATTTCCTCCTGCCCTGCCTTGCTCTCCCCATGTCCTTACTGTTGCTTCCTGGGATTGCTGCCCAAATCACTACCTGCACTCAAATCCTTATGTCAGCCTCTGCTTCCAGTCAACCAGACTAAGACTATCCCTAGATCAGAGCAGGTTGAAAATGGTTCTAAAACGAGAAACCATGAAATAAAAATGTGTTTCCATAAAACAATTATAAGCCTATGTCCGGTTCAGTCTGTACATTCTCTTTGTGATGGTTAATTTCATGTGCCAACTTGGCTAGGTTATGGTGTTTGGTCAAGCCAGCACTAGCTGGGTTGTTATCGTGAGGGTATTTCGTAGATGTATTTGCACCTATGTTCAATTGATTGCATCTACAATCAACAAAGGAGATTGCCTTCAGCAACAAGGGGAGTCTCCTCATCCAGTCAGCTGGAGGTCTTAAAATCCAGAACTGAGGATTTCAGCAGCCAGAAAGAAGAATTCCTGCCAGCTTCTCCTGGGGAATTCAATCTCACCTTCACTGGAGTTTCCAACTTGTGCCCTGCCCTATGGAATTTGGACTTGCCAAAACCCACAGTCACATGAGTCAATTCCCGTGATAAATCTCTTAATATTTACATATATATATTTACACATATACCCATGTCTGTTATATATAATGTGTGTATATATACCCTGGTGATTCTGTTTCTCTGTTTACTCTTAAACAGAAATATTAAGAGCATGTGACATGATAATGATGATCAAAATAATTATCACTAGTATTATTGAGCACTTAGTATGTGCCAGGCATTGATGTAAGGGCCACATATGGATTAACTCATTTACTCCCGAAAACAACCCTAAAAGAGATTCTGTATTAATATTCCCTTGGTAAGTATTGACCATCAGCTCCTTATGGATAAAATCAGGGTCCTCATTTTCTTTTTTAATGTAACTTTGGGCCTCACACTGTGATAGGCTCTCCTAGGGGACTCAACGTTTCTTTGATTGATTATTGGAAAGATGTGAAGGACTAAACGGGAAACTTTTTTTTTGCTTGAAACTAATTTTTATTAGAAAAAGAGCTACATGAATGCAGGTTAACCTGAGTATAAGAACGATCACCCATGTTGATTTCTCTGTCCTACAAGATTTCATTTCCCTCAAAACAATTGTTAGTAAAAGGCAGGATATAAAGCAAGGGAATTTATGGTACATGTTTCCTAATGAGGCAGCCTCGTTCAGAACAAGAACAAATCTGGCAATGAAGGCCCTGGGAGGAAACCAGAGAGATGGATTTGTGGACCTGGGCCAGGTGTGGGAAGGGCAGCCCACAACCGGAGGAAGCAGATCCCTGTGAAAAGCTCAGACACTCCTGACCCATCCACCACTTTGTGCCTTGATCTGATCATTTAGTGGCTTCAGCCTCAGTTTCTTCATCTGAAAATGAGACTTTTGAATTAAATTATGCCAGAGACTCCTCCCTGCACTAAAATTCTGGTTCATCTTTACAGATGATTGGGGAAGTCTTTGTCATTGATGTGCACCCTCGTTACTTTCGGGAGCTAATACTACTGAATGTCATAAGGCAGCTCCACACCCACACACCACACACACTATTCAAGGCTGAAGAAGAGCACCTGGTGCCACTGATGGGAAAATGACTTGTTGGAATGAGCACAAAGTTTAGCTCTAGTGGACCAATGGAGAAGCCATTTCTCACGTGGCCACCATGTTAATGATGTCATGGATGAGACTAATTTCCCACTTCATGATAATGAAAGTTAACCGAATCCAAGTGTGACTTAGTGTTCTGATTTAGTCATTAATGTTCCTGGAAGTGCTGCAATGATTATGTGACTATTTCTGCAGGATGCATCACAATCTAGGAAAATAGAATATGCACAAGTACTTTTACGAAGTGCCATCAGAGATTACCATATCCCACTGACTTGAAGCACAAGGACTTTTAAATTAATTATGATATTTAAATGGAAAACTGCTGTGAACACTAAGACTGCTAACTGAATACGGAAAAAAAAACCTGTTCTGCTAAAACTCATGTCAATGACTGTCCAGTTGTAGAGGTTGTAAGCCACTGGGAATATGTTGTAGTAAAATACTTAAAGATGTATGAAATGTGATGAGTATTTGATATGAGAATATGGAAATGAGTGTTTATCTACATTTAATTTCAGATTTTAAGCTCATTCCCCTACTTGCTGCCGCACAGAGTATAAGATAATTTCACTCGCCTGGGTTGGGTGTAATTTAACAAATAATTGTTGAGCAGTATCAATTAATTTAACAGCTAGATTCATGAAAAGGCTTTAATGCCTGTTGTGTAGCTAAGTATTGTATTTCTGCTTCTGGGGGCATCAGCTAAGCTGTGGGGGCTTGTCTCTGCAGGACAGGAAAGCAGATGGGAGTGACAGGAACTTTAGACTGGGAGTACTGTTTCTAGCACCACCTTGCAAAGGTGACATTTTTCAAAGTATAAATGCACTGCTTCTATATACCTTGGTAGATTTTTTTTTTTGGTAGATTTTCTAATGCAAGGAATGATTTATCAATTTTTATTAGATCCCTCTCACAGTTAGTGACATTTTCCTTTCTCCCTCCCTTACTTCTTTCCGCAAACATTGGCTGAGCACTTTCTATGTTTTGGGGCCAGTGATAGTATCTTTGGGGGTACAGAGATGGCAATCATGGGAGCCTCTTTTCCAGGAGCTTATACTTACTTATGTGACAGAATATGTATAATAAATATGACATCAGCAAAAGTTTGAGACCACCCTTCAATATGGCAGGGAGACTCACCATCCTAGGAGAGGGTGGGAAATGTAGGTAAGTCCCCAATTTGTGGCTTCATTATGCTCTAAAAATTTACTTCTGGGCCACTTGCTTGTTTTTATAGGGAAGTGTGTTCTGAGTGCCAATGTTACACCTGGTGCTTGGTGCTATTTAGTCTGTTTAGCTCTTGTATAGCAAACTACTTCCATTAGAAGTTCCTGGCCACTCTAAGTCTGACTGTTTTCTTCTGTTTCCCAACCTCTGCGTGTCAGGGAAAGGGGTCATGGGGAGAAAGGGTGTCAGAAAAAAATCCTCTTGAGCAGGGGTAGGAGTATGGGGTTGGGTGTGTGTGTTTATGAGTCAGGAACATTCCTGGTAGTGAGGAACACTACATCTCCCAAGGGAAGGGGGAGGAGGGTTCTGGTTTCTTCCAGGGTTGTGGGGTGGCAACAGGGTCAAACACCCTTAGAGCAGATTTATCCAGAGTTGACCTTTGACAAATCAGGGCTTCTGGTATAGGAAGTATTAAATGCTTTCTTTTATCCTAATTTTCCTTTGGGTTTGTACTGTACAAGAAGAGAATAACTAGGAGTTGAGGACATATATTTGCTTTACTGAAAGTACCAACCAGTTTATTAGCAAGAGTGGCCTGTCGGAAGTACACATTTTCTAAGGATCTCATTGAACTCCATGGACTCATGATGGGAGAATCTCTGTGTGACACACTTGGGGTAAAGCATCTTGTGATGCTTGTAATTCCTTTGGTGGAAGGGGAAGGTAAACTCTACAACAAACACAGCTGCCCACAGTTACAGTCTAAGTGGAGAACCAGAGGTACAGCCAAGACTTACAAGAGTTATAAAATCTGTTCCAGTTATCTGGGTAACAAACCATGCAAAACTTATTGGCTTAAAACAACAACATTTTCTTTGGCTCAGGGATCTGCAGTTCGGGTGGTGATCATTTCTATTCTACCCAGCATCAGCTGGAGTGGCTTGAAGGCAGGGGCTGGAAGTTCTGCAGGCTTGCTTGCTCACCTGGTGGCCTGGTGCTGCTGGTTGGGGGCTGGAGTCTTAGTGAGAGCTGTGCTTGGGGAATCTCCATGTGACCTCTTCACATGGCCTGTACTTCCTTGCAACATGGCGGCCAACGTTGAGCACAGTCACGTCAATGAGGCAGACGTTTGCTCAGCATCTCTTCTATGCTGCATAGACTCCTAGGTTTCTCTGCGCCCTCTGTGGTTTCAATGCAATGCCCTGATGGACTCCTCGGGAGAGTAGCCCTGACATTCACAGATAAATCAGACACTCAGCCTTGTGCCTTCCCTCCCGCATTTGCTATACATTAAAGATTAATACAAATTCAGACGATGTCAACCATATTTATAAAAAAACACTTGGAAAAAGTAAAATGAAAGTTTAAAAATGGTAATGATATGTACAGGATTCTCTTGAACACTTGGTTAGCCAAATAACTCATGGTGATAACAATATTTTTCCATGGAATCTACACTTGTCACTTTAGGTATTAATGTCATCACTTTAGATGGTCTTGTCACCAAAGTATTTCCTTTCTTTCTATGGATGCACAACTTAATTTATATCAAAGTAAAAAAGTAATGAGAAGCACCAGCAGCTATTCTTGTCCCTTTAGTAGTGAGGGTATATGAAAAATTGTTTTCTTGGGAGAGTGGGGAAAGGTGAAGCAAGGGAACTTTTGAATGATTGCTGCCTCTCCACTTGTAGGAAACAGCCTGGCACTGTTATTAAATATTCAAATCCTGAAGCATCTGCTTTTTAATTATCTGTAAACTCATTTTAATGTGTACTCCAAAAGTTGGCCTGCCCTTTCTTTAAAGGGAAAAAACCAGTACCTGGCAACATGGATGTGTTTTTTAACTATTTGCTTTAAATCCTTTAAGTAAATGGATTAAACCCCTATTCGAAATGAGAGTAGCTGTTGACTCACGTAAAAGCATTGTTTTTCCTCCTCTGTTTAAAGGCAAATAGATTAAAGGACATTGGGGGTCTGAAGAGTCTTTGGTAAAGAGGGTGTGTTGAAATTCCTTTTTCTTCTCCCTACTCCCTCCTTCCCCCCCACCTCATTTAGGATTTCTATGGCTTTTAAACGATGGGAGAGACAAGTTTTCTTTTCTAATCAGCGAGGTCTCACAGGCAGGCAGTCACATTACTGTTTCCATTTAAAAGGAAAGAAGAAAAAAAGGAAAAGTGAGACATGTCGCTCTTACTCCCCACCCCAGTAAATCCTGGCCTGGCTGGAAACTGCAAAGAGGTGCCTGGGCAGCCCAGGAGAGAGGCCATTTCAGGATTTTTCAAGATGCTTTCATCACTTGGGGATTTATTAAAAAATATTACTTTATAAATGGAAAGACAATCCATCATTTGGCTCCTAATACCATGCTGGTGTTTTAATTTAAAATAGCAGGCGGGTGATAGTAATGAGCCGTCGCTGAAGTTGCCAGGAGGTGGTTCTCTAGTCCTACCCTGGAGTTCAAGGGGATTGGCCAGTCTACCCTCAAATTTAATAAAAGACATTTTCATTACCCACAGTGGAGCAATGAAAACATTTCTCCCTTCCCCCACCACACACATTTCGTAAACGCAAACGTGACTTTTAGAGAAGTCTGCCTGGCTCTCTCTAAGTTCTGGAACAAGGTGGTTCATTCTGACAGGAAAATAGAATTGGTCCTGCCCATCAGCTTTGCAGGGCCCAGGAAATTCCGTCTCGGAGGATCATGGATTTTAGGGAGGCTGGGCTTGGCATACACTTCCCAGTGCATCCAAGCGTGTCGAAACCCTTTGTGATCATAACTTCCTACCCGGGAGGAATTCAAACACCTTTTTAGACATTCTTGAATCTGTCTCCAGGTCGGGTCAATAGGCATTTTGTGGGGGTGAAAAACTCTTGGAGTCGGGTGACAGCTTTGGATTTGGAATTTGAAAACCTGTGTTTCCATCCAGTTCTGTTATTTGTCCATTTATTCAGGTAACGAATATCAAGTGCCACCTGTGTGCCAGGCCCCGTCCTAGCTGCTAAGAATAGTGCTGGGAAAGAGCCCTGAATCCTGATATTGAAGCTATCACCTAATTCAGAACTTTTTCAAATACTCTGCCATGGAGGGTAAGCTTTTAAGTTTTCTTTAATCCATCATGGGCCAATACCTTTGTAAAGTACAATAAAGAGAATTACTAGAAAAATGAAATTTTGAAAAAGCAAAGGCAGGCAAAAGACAAGCCCAAATTTTATTATTCCTAAAGCATAAAATTACTCTGTTAGAATGACCTAAGTGTTTAGCTCTCAATTTCTGTACTACTCTCTTTGCAGATGGATAAGTCTGTGGACCACCTCTGGTTTGGGAACCACACTTTGGGTATCACTGGTCTAGAAGATTGTGTGACATGAGAAAGAGATGTTACCTCTCTGCCCCCAGGGAGGTGGGTGTAGTGGAGCTGCTGTAGTGGATACTGTTGGATGACTACTTGGTAGTAATCCCCCCCAACACCCCCAGTCCTTTCCTCCCTCCTAATAGAACTCTGACTTACTCAGCTGCACATTCTGCACCCCCACCTGCCTTGGGTTGCTGATGTCACCTTGGGGTTTTTGGCAAGCCTGACTGGCCCCAAGGTAAGCCCATATCCCTAACCCCAAATAGGCCAGCAGGATGAATCTGTTGGAATCCAGGCCAACCAGCTTTGAAATAAGATTTTCTGGGAAGGGTATGCTTTGCTCTTGGGAGAGAACTTCCAGAAGCAATCTTACATCTCTTTCCAGAAGACATAAGCAAAGAATCAATAAGTCCAGATGTTTGGACCATGAAGAGAGCCATCCTTTGGGTGGAGTGGCTGCTGGATGGCCAAGTGGAGAGGAGAAAAGAAGTGGGTTCTTGATAACACTGTTAATTAGCCCTGAAGCCCCCCAGTCACATGAGCCAATCCATTTCCTTTTAGTTGACACCAGCATCAGTTTTGTTTTCCTTTCCCTGTAGCCTGTAGCATTCCAATGGATTCACAAATTTATAGAGTTATCATTAAGGCCAAATAGATGGGTACTTTTTAATATGCTGGAACAAGGTGATGCTAAAAATACTTAACAATGAGTGTAGCCAGGTCAGAGGCTCATGCTGCAAGGGATGGTATGGCCATATAAGGAATCCTGACCGAACTGCAGCCCTACCTAAAACGGAGTGACATTTGAAATCATTGCCAGTGGTTTTCATTTTTCTTTCTTTTCTTCCCTCCAGAACAACTCCTGTTGTGTGTGTCTGTGGGGTGGGGTGGGGTGGGGAGGCAACACCATATTGAAATATGGCTTTTCACAGCCAACAGCAAGTCCCAGGTCAAAGTTGGAGGTGGGCTAAGTTTATTTTCAGCATTCTGCCTTCTTGCCATTTCTTGCCTCTTGTCTACTTGTCTCAGGCACTCTGCCTCCCCAAAGAAAGTATTTCATGTAGGAGTGTTGGGAACGCCAACATTTCCTTTAGAGAGTTTTTGTGTTTTAAGTGGGTCCAAGGGGAAGGACGTTGCTTTACCCAAAGAAAGGATTTAGAAATTAGGTAACCATCCATGAGGGAGGCGTGGTGGGTCTGTTCACTCTGAATTTGACTCGGGGCCTTTTCCTGGGCATCAAAGGCAAGGGAATGCAAAAGGTGGGAAGAAGGAGAGAGAAAATGAGACAGAGGAAAGCAAAGAATGGACAGTAAACAAAAGAGAGGAGTGGAAAGCAGGTGGAGGGGGAAGGAGCCAGAACCATCTCATAGGGATCAGAATCCTGCTGGTAGGAGTTTCAGATGGTATCGAGTAGCTGCTGTACCATCTCTACCCATCATCTCCACCATGCTGAGTGGGCTATTTTTTTTTGTTTCCAAAAAATAAATCTCATGTGTGCAAATGTTTCTTGAAAGAGTTAAAATCAGAGCCATATTCTCTTTGTTTCCAGTGTGAGCTCTCCAGAGTGGGTCAAGCATCCCCCTTTTGTTCCCCAGTGCTGTCTTGTACATTTGGATTTCCGATTAACCAGCAGATGTGAGGGAAGTGGCTGGCCCGGCCAGAGAGGTCCCGCATGGCCACACATGTGCAAATACTGAGGCTCACAAATCATCCTGGTGAACTCAGCTGTGGCTCATGTGATTCCCCTTCTGCTGCCTGCATCAGATGTCTGAGAGAACGTGTGGGGGGATGGAGCTGGATCGGGGAGATGAGGGAAGAGCCAACAGGTTTGACTGCAGGGATGAGTTTGATCATTTCGCTGCCTCAACTCTCTCTTTCCAACAAAGAATGGGAATGCTGTCAGGGTAAGATAACAGAAGATATTTCCTCTGTAGGTAATAGTGGCTTAATGAAGAGCTAGTAAGAGGTTGGGATCCTCAGATTCATTTGAAATATATTTGGGTACAAGGTGGTTTATCTGAATACAAAAATAGTCCTTCTCCCACTGTGTTAGATTTTTTAAAATGTTTCAGAAGAGCAAATGAAAAGTTCACTAGTTTCTCAGACATCAAATAGCTCTCAAAAATGTCAACAACATCAGCATAGAAGTAATAAAAATATGGCACCGATTTAGCATTTGTACTTATAGGAAATATAAAAATGGGAAAGAGAAGCATATGGAAAAGCATATTTGGGGTTTGAGCAGATCAACTCCATATATTAAAAAGAAAGACAAAAATAAAAAAAAGACAGAACAGCTCTGGAGGGATGGTGGGAAAGGATGACTTATATTAATTAGAACAAATGATAATGTTCCCTTTCCTTTTTATTTGGCAACATTGAAGATGAAAGTGGACTTAACTTTAGCCATTACTTTTGGCTGTCCTAGCAGAGGAGGGTTTCAGACTTTAATCTCTTTTCCAACATTTTCCATGGTGTCTACAGTGAGGAGCACCTTGGCAAGGAGATACACAATCCATGCAGAACCATCAAAGATGAAAGTGTATATATTTAGGAACAGTTGGCTGGGAGACTTTGAATGAGTTATTGAATCCCTTGAAACTCAGTTTCTGTATATATAAAATGGGGCCAATAAACTCTTCCTCACAGGTTTCTTATGAGAATCAAAATGGACACAGCATTTGGAAAGTGTCTGCACACGGCAGGCATCTAGACCAGCACTGCCCAATAGAGCTTTCTGTGATGATGGACATGCTCTTTACCTGTACCATCCAATATGGCAGCCATCAGCCGCAAGTGACTATTGAACACTTGAAATGTGTGTGTGCAACTGAGGGCATGAATTTTAAATTGAATTTTAATTTATTTAAATTTAAAGGGCCACATGTGGCTGGTAGCTACTGTATTGAATGGCACAGGTCTGGACAGTGTGGCAATGTTGATCATGGTTGCGGAAAATTAAATTATGGACTCCCTAAAAATATGGGTTCTTCATCTTAATTTGCATTCCTGGGGGTGTAAATTTATTTGTAAATAGGATCTTAGGAAGATGTGATTTTTAGTTAAGGTGTGGCCAACTGGATCAGGGTAGATCTTAATCCATATTACTGGAGGTTTTATAAAGAGAAAATAATCAGAAACCAGAAATCAGAGAAAACCATAGCGAGGAGCCAGAAGCCAGAAGTCAGCAGAAACTGGAAGAGCAGACACAAGGAGAGGGGATGGCCATGTGACGAGAGGCAGAGATGCAAGCCAAGGAATCCCAAGGATTACGGCAAGCCAGCATCAGAAGGCTTCAGAATTTTTGGGGAGAGCATGGTCTTGCCACCACCTTGATTTTGGACTTACAGCCTCCAAAACTGTGAGCTAATAAATGCTTATTGTTTAAGTCCATCCACTGTGTGGTGTTTGTCATAGCACCCTGGCAAACTAAGACAATGGTGATAATCATATTGATTCTGCCTGGAAGTCAGAGATTCACGCTCTGGGAGCTATTGATATATCGGGAATTTGTGCCTCTTGGATGGTGTTTGAGGCCAACATTTTCCCATGGCAAGTTGTCGTTGTCAGGTCTTTGCTAATGTGCTCACCTGTGACCAGGTAGGCTTTGAGTCTGGCTGTCTGTTGATTCTGGCTTTTCTCAACCAGTTAAGAGGAGTTGTCAGAGAATGATGGGAGATCTGTATTCAAGAACTAAAATTTCTTTCTTGGGAGCATGGTCAGCATCTGTGCTCTGTGACTAGTGTTTCCATTTTGAATGTTTCTATTATGACACACAACTGATGGTCATCCAGACTGACTGAATGCTCAGAATGGTCCTGTGTGTCCAACAGTCACCTTGTCTCAGAATGATATGACAAAAAATAAGCAAAGAAGAGGATACTATTTTTGAGGCTCGAGGGGAATCAGAAAATGTGGATTTAAGGTTTTCCAGAAAGAGTATCCTATATTGCATAAAGGATTTCCCTGGAGGGTGTCAATCAAATGCATGGCTATCTGATCGATTCCATTGGGCTGACCATGCACAATTAAGGTCCTCACTAAAGAAATGTGGTTCACTGATGTCACTGAAGACTGACCTGTGCTTGGAAATTATTTCCCCTTTGCTTATCATGCATATCTGAAATTTTCCTCAAATACTGACAAAGGGAACAAATAATAAAGAGTATTTATCCTCTTCTAATTCATATCTTCACATCTTCTAAATGTATTTTTTCAAGAAGTGAAAGCTCTCCCAAAATGCAAAGTAGGAATAACGTGGGCTCATGTCTCAAATTCTTTGTAAACAGAACCCTCCATCCATGCAACCTCAACTCTTCAGAATGCTGCCAAATCTGGTCCTCTTAAATGAATAGTGAAGAGATGATCATTGAATATCAACACAATTTGCCCAAAGTTCCAAGACACAGTGCAATTGGCTAATTAATTCAAAGGTGAGGGGCACTTTTGTTTTACTAAGTAAAACTACTTAGGACAGAAGTTGAATAGATTGGGAAAAGAAGCAGGAGCATTGATGGAAGAGGCAGAAAGAGGAACATGAAAGAAGGAGACTCAAGAGTAGAAGGAGGGCTGGAGGTGGCAAGTAGCAGGTTGGATTCTGGCTTCTCCCAACCAGTGAAGAGGGACTTGTTTGGGAGAAATAGGTAATTGTTATACAAGAAACAAAAGTTCTTTCATTTGGCATGATCATCCAAAAGAGAGCAGGGCAGAGGGTGAAGAGGGACCGGACCCTACCAAAGCCTTGTAAAACATAAGTAAGTCACCTGGGTATGAGCAAGAAACCAAGAGCATGGGTAAATCCTTCCTTAGGGATTTCCCTACAGCCCTGTAATGGATGACAAGAGATGCTCTGTGAATGTTCTTCAATGAATGTTTACACTGATAATAATATTATTTTGGGTTTAGTTCATCTGAATCCAGGCTTTATTTTTGTTGTATCTTTATTTTCCATTTTCCAAGATTACTTCAATTATTTATGTTATTATTTTGTATTGAATATGTTGATGCCTTCTTCTGAACTACTTCCTTTTAAAAGGTACAGTATGCATAACTTTGTAAGTCTTGAATATAACACTCTCATTTATAAATCACTGCTTCATGCATTTAGCATGGAGATAAAGATTGAATTGTATTTAATATTCTCTGCTTCTGAAACCAGGCAATTATGTAATATTTTAGAGAGATACCTATAAAATGATTAATTCTCTATTTTTATTTATTTTTGTTTACATTTTTCATTCTTTTAAATTTTATTTGTGATTTTTTTTTTTTTACTTTAGAGTTTTAAGAGTTAAACTTCAGTTATCTGGATAATTCAGGTTTATAGGTTATCTAATCCCTAGTGGTATACAAAATTGAGATGTTACTGAACATACAGGCATTGTGTCCTGATAAATTTTTCTCTTCTCTGTAAGTCTGAGAATGTAAATGGTACCCATTTAAGTTGGAAGTCAGCTTTAGGATGGACTTTATCCAATTTAGAATTAACATAGAAATATAACTGATATATAGCAGACATTTCTAAGGGTGTCATTAAAGTTGACCTGATCAAATCTTATAAGTCCTCCTTGATCTAATACCTCAAGAACCCTGTGTTGGTTTAAATCTGTTAAATACCCCATAAAAGACCAAGTACTTTTAATCCACTCTTGTGGGGGCAGACCTATTGTAGGGGCAGGACATTTTGATTAGGTTATTTCCACAGAGATGTGACCCCACCCATTCAAGGTGAGTCTTAGTTAGTTTACTGGAGTCCTTAAGAGAGCTCAGGGAGAGAGAGAGAGCTCAGAGCCAACAAGACCCAGATGCCTGGAGATGCAAACAGAAAGACTTTTGGAGAGGCTATGCTAAGAGATGAAGCCCAGAGTTTGCCCCAGAGAAGCTAAGTGAGAACCTGCAGATGCTTAAGGAGAAAGCCACTGGAATCAGAAGCTGAAAACAATGCAACCCAGGAGCAGAGGACCAGCAGATGCCAGTCACATGCCTTCCCAGCTGACAGAGGTGTTCTGGACACCATCAGCCTTTCTTCAGTGAAGGTATCCTCTTGTTGATGCCTTAGTTCGGACACTTTTATGGCCTTAGGACTGTAAATTTGTAACCTAATAAGTCCCCATTATAAAAGCCAATCCATTTCTGGTATGTTGCAAAAAGGCAGCTTTAGGAAACCAGAACACCGCCCCCCCCCCCCATATGTACTCCCCTGTGTTCTACTAATACAGCTTGGTGATGTTCTCAGTCTTATCAGCCCTGCAACCTCAGAAGACAAAGGACTCCTTCAAAGCTGCCATGAAGATTTTGTCATTTTCCATGCCTGCTTCCAAGTACATGTTCTCAGCTTTTTATATCTCTTTTTTCTGTGTACACTCTCTGTGGCCTTCAGAAGAGGATTCTGACTCTTCGGTGGCACCACAGTTGCTATAGTGATGAATTGTCACAGTCTCTCAGTGCCCCCAATGTCTTTACCTCCACACGCCCTTGGTCCCCATGCCACTGTGAGTGCCTAATTTAGATGCCACATGGATCATCCATGTCCTGTTACCATGTGACAAAGAGGTTACCTGTGCCTTCCTCATAAATGTGAGCAGCCCAATCTCCGAGTCTGTTCCCTGGAGGCACTTCTGATATCACTTACTTTATCAATCAGGATCCTTGGAGGAAGCAGATGCCATGCTCCAATTGAGTAGCTTCAGGAGCATTAAAAAGGGACAATTTAAAAATTGTGGGCAGCGTACAGGCAAACAACAAGTAATAATGCAGAACCCTCGGAGTAGAGACCCTTTCTTAATTCTAGGTCTGAGTAGGCAAGGAAGGGAGTGTTTACTATAATACAGCCTGCAGGAAAGAGTGCTGTGTAGAAGGAGCTGCTTGACAGCCTGCTGGTCAAGGACACTATAAACCAATGGCAAGCTATGGTGAGGGAGATGGACAAATAAACACCCTGACCTCACCCTCCGTCTGCCCTCTGAGCTGCTTGTCTCCCATCCAGAAGAAAGGAAAGGGAGCCTATTGATGGACTCTATAAAGGTTAGCATCCTAGAGCACAGAGCAGAGAAGGTCAAGCAGTGGATCTAGAGGGACAAACAAAAAATATCCAGAACAAGTCATAACCTGCATGGGCCTGAACTAGTGGTTGCAATTCTTGTAAGGTAGAAAGAATTAGAGCATGTTCAGGTGTGGGTTCCAGGGGAAGTGGGTGGTAGTTTCAGTACATTTCCTGAAGATTTCTCATGATTTGAAGTTGTGTAAGGACGGTTCCAAATTTTGCAAGGGATGCTATATCATAAGTTGAGGAAATAGCAATACTTAATTGAGTTTTTCTAAGTGGTTTACACATCTACACTCACTTAAACCTCAAAGAGTTCTGCAAAGAAGTTACCATTATTAGCTGCATTTTACACATGAGGAAACCAAGGCATGGGAAAATTATAACTTGCTCAAGGTCATCATTGATGGAGCTGGGATTTTAACCAACCAGGGTTGTTCATGTGCCTCCAGTCTTAACCATTAGGCTATACTGCTTCTCTAATTTCCTTGTCAGTCTCTGGTAAGACTTGAAGTTGAAAACTCTATTTGTTAAACCATTGCTGTCACCTGGGGGAAACTCCTGTGTTTAGAGTGATATAGGAATATCACAATTTGGCCTCTTTAAGCCTTTTTAAGACTCCTGCACATGCTTAGGGAAATTAACTTGCTCAAGGTCTCCTCTCCCCTGGCTCTTGTGCCTAAAACTGTGTGAAACTTGACACATTGTCCCCTTACTGAAAAAAAAAAAAAAAAGCCTCAGTGAGAGATGGGAAAGTGTTCATTAAATAAGATGTTGTAGGAGAGAGTGGGGAGGGCTTTATATGAGGCACACCATGACAAATTACTTAAAGTTTCTGTAATAGACATTTCTATACTCCATTTTTCCTTATTGGTTAACTATGCCAGAAGAATGCTGCATAATAACTACAAAATGTCCATGGGCTACAGCAATAAGTATTTATTCAGCTGTTATGTCTATGGGTTGACTGGGGATTGGCTGTTTTTAACTGGGCTTGGCTTAGTGGCTCTGCTGATGTTGGTTGGGCTTGTTCACACAACCGCAGGTTGGATGTGGTGAGCTGATCTCAGCCGGATTAACACTGTTGACCCTTTGGTTCTTCTCATCTTGATGGCAGAAGCTTAAGAGGCCAAGGCCAATCACACAGGTGTATTTCCATCCCCTGCTGAGTCATGTCTGCTCACATCCCATGGGGAAAGCAAGTCACATGGCCACACATTGCACCATTTGGATGTGGTTTTGAACTGTATTTCCAATTATATGTCATTGATTTCCTTCTCTACCAAGTGAAGACAATCAAGGGTTGGAAAAGAATCACATTTCTGGTGACTGAACTGTTTGCTCTAGAGTTCATTTTCTGAGAAAGTACTAGTTTTGAGTTTGGTAAAGAATGCAATATACCAGAAAAGGACTGACTTTTAACAATGGGGATTTATTAACTTACAAGTTTACAATTCCAAGGTCATAAAAATGCTTAACTAAAGGCATCAGAAGGATGATACCTTCCTGAAGACTGGTTACCAGTGAGCTTGGGCTCCTCTGTCAATGGTGATGCACATGGTGACATCGGCTGGTCCTTTTCTCCCAGATGTCATTGCTTCCAGTGGCATTTTCTCAGCTTCTCTGGGGCTTTTTCTATGAGCTTCTCTTAAATTCATCTCTTCATGTTTTATCCACTTATAAAGGCCTCCAGTAAGAGGATTAAGACCTACCTTGAATGAGGTGGGTCACATCTCAACTGAAATAACCTAATCAAAGGGTCCCACCCACAATAGGTTTATACCCACAGGAATGGATTAAATTTAAGAAAATGATTTTCTGGGGAATATAGTAGTCCATCATCCTCCACATTAAATCCCATGACATTTAAGCTCTGAAATGTGAGGTTTGGGCCATACATGATAATGAATATTCAGCTGAGATGTCCCCCTGGAGAGAGTCACTTGGAATCACAGAAAAGTTATTTATCAGGGTCATGAAGAAAGTTTAAGTTATCTCATTACTCATTTTACAAATTTCTGTAGGCACATTTCTCTTTTACTGGTAGCCTATTACTGTGTAGAAAATTAGTCTTGTACCAACATGATTTTCACCCATGAATTGTTCAGGTTCAAAATTTTCCTTCAACATGGAATTGGCATCAGGGGGCATGTTGTTGACTGCCATTGATTTTCTGCAGGTCAAGCTCAGGTAACTTCCTCTGTGCCAGCACATGGATGTTGTAATCTGGATGAAATGCATTGGGTTCAGTATCCACGGTCCATCCAGGGATGCGAAAGTGAGTGGCTCTGTGCTGGCACCAAAGATATATCTGTCTTTTTAACAAATGCAATATTATAATGAGACCACAATCTTTTTCTCTACATTTTTAGATACTGATACAGCTAACCTCAACATGTTATCAAATAGCTGCTAGATGACATTGACATTTGCTCTGTACAATTAATTTGAAACTGTCCATGATGAAATACTCCATTATGAATCTGTTCTATATATGCTGAGGGCAGAGGCTGTCACAGGTCCCCCATATTCCCCTACACAAATAAGTTTTTCATGGTAAGCACCTCCTGCTCTGGCTGAGAACTTTTTTTAACTACAGGTCAAATGTGTATACGAGGTCCATGCACAGAAGTACTGGAGTGTTATACCCCTGGGATCAGCTCTTGGCCAATGACTGAAGGAAACTGGTAGATCAATAACCTGGCTTACTCCCCCTTCAGATGAGGTGTGCTCTGTATTTTCCCAGATTCCCACAGTGGGATTGAGCCTCTGTTGCTCTTGGTGCTAGTTTATTAAGGCATGTGATGTTCACTCCTTCTCTTCTCTGTTTCACTTCTCCACTCCTGGGAAATGCTTTCTAGATCTTTCACTCAAATCATTGTCCTAGGGTAGGTTTCTGGGGGAAACCAAAACTAAGATACAGTATTAATATATTTACTTATATTTGGAAGAATGAAGATTCAGAGCAAGCATAACCTTGACATTTAGAGTTTTCTTCTTTGTAAACTTCTCATTTTTTGCAACTCTTAGTCTTTGAAGCTTTTTTAAATAATTAAAAATAACTATTTCTCATCCAAAGGCAATGCATATTCAGTGTTGAAAATAGATAATGAGAATAAATATACTGCTAATTCTTCCACAAGCAGAAATAACCATCCTGTGATATTTGTGTTTAACTTTCCATTCTTTTATTTTTTTGCATGTTGTGTGTGTGTTTTCAATAATATCTCCCATCCACAGGCTCTTCTTAACATTGTAATCATGACACTTCTCTCTCCCCTTGAACCTGAGCAGAAATCTGTGACTGCCTTGACCAACCAACAGAGTAACACTGGAGTGATGCTTTGTGATTTTTGAGACTAGGTCATAAAAAATGCTATGCATTCACATCTTGTTACCCTGGGGCATTCCTTGAAATACAGCTGCCATGCTGTGAGGAAGCTCAGCTTAGCCCATACGGACAGACTACATGTTTAAGTACTTTGACGGGCAGCTCCAGCTGAGGTCCTACCAGACAGCAAACATCAATGCCAGACTTAGAGATGCCTGCAAATTATTCCAGATCCCATCTGTCAAGACACTCCCTGCCTTTGCGTCTTCCCAGCTAAAGTGCCAGACATGGTGGAGTGGAGCAAAGCAATTTACTTTGTATTTTTTTCCAAATTCATGAACCATAGATTCCATGAGCATAATAAAATGGTTGTTTTATCCCCCTGAATTTGGTGTGCTTTGTTATTCAGCATTAGTATCTGAAATATTCTTTTTTGCTGACTTTCTATTCTTTGCATTCTCACTTGATTGGCTGAAGTAATTGATCTAGTACCTGTCAGTGAGATTGTCTCATAGATATTTGGCCAGTTTCTATGCACAGATGCCTTTGGGTCATGTGATCACATACGATACAATCAGCAAACATCCTTATACAAGAAAGAAAAACAGAGTAAAGGGCTGTAGGTAGGAAATTTTCAGCTGGAAATTTTTCAGCTGATAGACTCGCACATCCTCATGCATAAGTATTTAGAAATAAAACATGACTTAAAAATATACTTAAGTATGAAATAATCAATATCTTATCTATAGAGCAATAGGTAGTTATCATACAATGACCATATTGTAATCTGTTTTTGATATATTTTGTCTAACATAAAAAGAAACCCAGAGCATTGTATCATGGATTTCTTACTTACAAGCCTATGACTACAGCTCCTATCACCTAATTGGAAACATAATAAGCTCTTCCCACTTGGTTGGTTTTTCCCATCTTCAGAAAATCTGAGGATGGTTTGAATAACTAACTTCATGTTTGTGGGTGGATTTTGTCCTTTGTAAATAGAATACAAATTTACAAGTAAGTATTTAACTTGTGCAAATTTAATACTTTTTTAGTGGGGCAGCAAATCTATATTGCATAATAAATAAAAAAAATGGGAAAGCTAACTGTGGTGGTTTGGATGTATTATGTCCCCCAAAATGCCATTATCTTTGATGCAGTCTTGTGTGGGCAGGAAATGTATTGGTGTTGATTGGGTTGCAGACTTTTGATTGGATATGTCTGTGGAGATGTGATCACTGAACTGTGGATGAGATCTTTCATAGGATAACTTCCATGGAGGTGCGGCCCTGCCCATTCAGCATGGGTCTTGATTAGCTTACTGGAGCACTACATAAGCTCAGACAGAAGGAGCGAGCTTGCTACAGCCAAGAGGGACACTGAAGAATGCACAAGAGCTGAGAGAGTAGCTGCAAATGAGAGACAGTTTGAAGACGGCCGTTGAAAGCAGACTCTTGCTCCGGAGAAGCTAAGAGAGGACAAATACCCCAAGTGCAACTAAGAGTGACATTTTTGAGGAACTGCAGCCTAGAGAGGAACATCCTGGAAGAAAGCCATTTTCAAACCAGAACTCTGGAGTGGATGCCAGCCATGTGCCTTGCCAGCTAACAGAGGTTTTCTGGATGTCATTGGCCATCCTCCAGTGACGGTACCCAATTGTTGATGCTTTACCTTGGACACGTTATGTCCCTAAGACAGTAACTGTGTAATGAAATAAACCCCCTTTTATAAAAGCCAATCCATTTCTGGTGTTTTGCATTCTGGCAGCATTGGCAAACTAGAACACTAACCAAATAATTTAGGCGATTTCTTCCTTTATCCCGGCACTTTTTATACTTTCTTAGCTTGAGATTAAAAGATTATTTAAATTACTTTAGAGAAATTATATGTTATGGAAGAGAACATCCACACTTCCTGCTTCTTAATTTGTACCCATCCCTAGATGCATCAACTCCCCAGCTTTCCATGTCCCAGCCATTCCTGATCCATCTCTGGTCTACTTCCTGGAGCCCTCATCCAGCGGGGTGAGCCCTGTCCTCTCCCTCCAGCTGAACCCCAGTAACTCCAGATTCAGTAGTGCAGTTAGTCATAACAAGTGCTTGTGTCCAGACTGGGGAGGGCCTTTGGTTTTCCAACCGCAGCTTGAAAAGGTGCCATGGGACAAGGTGGTGGCAAGAGTGAGTTAATACACCTTCTGCCTCCAAAGAGGGAGACTGTAAACTGAACTGGGATTCAAGGCAAAATGAATTGGCTGTCTTTGTCCAAGTAAATACTGAACGTTTATCCACAACTCGAAACCAACACACGATTCCAAAACATTGGCAGGCACTGGCGAGGGAGACAACCAGGAGGAGTCCTCCAAGCCAGAATGAGGTGGTGCGGGCAGAGCTGAGCAAGGATGCCGGGCCCACCTGGTGCCTGGCACACACCGACACTCCTCGTCTTGTTTTCATGGGTACAACATTTGCAAAAACAAAGCTGAATCAGAGGCAATGCTGTATCTCATCCTGCCAGCAAAGATCTGCATATTAATCACTGACCAGCCCCATTACTTAGCTAAGGATGATGGCCACCCCCACGCTAACTGAACTTCTCCCCTGCCTCTCAAAAGTGGCACATTAATTTTTATTACTAACTCCATGTTTCAAAACTCTCTGGGGATTGGAAATCCAGCAGGCAAATCTCAGCCCCTAGAAAGCAGTGAACCTGTATTGCAAATCAAAGGTTGAGAAAGCCCTTCAATCTCAGCCTTGGCAAGCAACTCCAGTAGGAAAAAATGAGCTTTGTTCTCTCATTGGAGTTAGCAGATTTGGGGACATCTAAGTCTTTTTACTGCATTCTAAAGTTGTAAAAGTTTTTCTTTTAGACTCCATGCCACCTCTTTAACCTGATTGAGGCAACCAAGTCTCTTGGACTTTTGCCTCTTGGCCTCTGAAGCTAGCAGTATTCCCAAAAGAAGGTTATCAATCATTTACATGTTAGTGAGAATTTTACTCAACATCCATTTAAATAAACGTCCCCAGCTAAATATTTATTGACTACCTTCCTTGTGCTAGCCACCAGGTTGGGTGAGGCAAGGCCCCCTGACCTCTAAGTATAGACAGTTAAGAAGGGAAAACAGACACATAGGTGATAGAGAAACAAGGTGTAAGGAGGGGAGCAGAGCCAAAGTCTTAGGGAGTAAAAAGAAGAAGCATGTAACAGGGAGGTTTGGAATATGGAAGAAAACATTGTGCTTGAGCTTCTAAGAAGGGAGCAGGTTTTTAACAGGTGTGAGTGGGGTTCGGGAGGAAATGGGCATTGTCAGCAAGGTGAAACACACACATGATGACTCCACAGGGAAGTGCAGACTTGCAGTAGTAAGTGCTGTAGTGAGACATTTAGAATGCAAGCTACAGGGAGCCAGTAGAGATCTGGGGACAGTGGATGTTCTCTTCTATAGTATACACTTTCTCTAAAGAATTTTAAATAATATTTTAATCTTCCCAAGCAAATGGGAAAAAAATGCCTAAATTATTTGATTATTTTCCCATTTACTTAGATTTTGTAATACAGCCTAGTTGCCATACAAAGTATTAAATTAGCCCAAGTGACATACAAAGTACTAAATTAGCACAAGTGCTATGCTTATATGTAAATCTGTATTCTATTAACAAAGGACAAAATCCAGCCCCAAATGTTAGGTGAGTTACTAAGACCATCCTCAGATTTTCTGAAGATGGGGAAAAACAACCAAGCAAGAAGAACGTATTATATTTCCAACACTGTGATGGGAGCTGTAACAAATAGAAAAAATCCATGAAATGATGCTTTGGGTTTCTTTTTATGTTAGCTAATATGACTTGGGGAGATCTCTGCTGAAAAAAAAAAAACGGATTTACAAATGATACAAATTCTAAAACAAACAAACTAACCTTAATCTCCTTATCTCTTTTCTGATAGTCTTCATTTTTTAAATCTCTAAATTGGAAATATTTTGATATTTTTATTTTTATTTGATAAATGTTTTATTTGATAAATGTTTTATTTTATTTGATAAATGTTTAACACAAAGCATTTATCAATGGCTTCTAATTTTTAGTTGCCTCTGAACAGTTTATTAAAAATTATGCAAAGAAATATTTTCATGTTTTTTTATGCTCAGCTTCATATCTTTACACATTGGGAACGAGCAGTTAATCTACGAGCAGTAGATTAACACACCTAAGGCAAGCCCAATATGTGATTTTGTCTGAAGAGGATCCTGCAATTTTCCTAAGAATAAAGGATTCCCTTCCATGTTTGCTTGTGATCATCCTTGTGTTGACTCTGGAACTGCAGGGCTCCTGACGAGGCTGCCAGGAAGAAAGTGGACTGGACACTGGCAACTGAGGTCAGAAACAAGCAACTACTAAAAGTAATTTTTCAAAAGCTTCAGGACATAAAAAAATAAGTCAAAAGGTTTTAACGGTGAGAGAAACTTGGAACTCAGCCCCTCTTTATTGTAAAACAAACACACAAAATGCAGCCATTTAAAAGTGAAACCGTCTAATAATTGTTCAACTGTGGTTCTATGTGACACTTTGTAGCCCAGTGTGAGGCTGTAATGAAAGGAACATGGGCTTTGGAATTGGACAGCCTGGATTTGCAACAGGGCATTGTCACTTATTGTTTGTGTGACCTTGGAGGAGCAGGGCTTCTCTGAACCTCAGTCTCTTCATCGGTAAAACTTATGGCTGAATGTGCTCATCTCCAAGGGTGGTCGTGTGGACCAGCTGAGCTAACACACAGAGTGGTAAATCACCTGACACTTAGTCAACAATCAGTCATTTGATATGAGCTAAGAAGGCTCTCTGCTAGGCACCTGGACTATATCTGGGAGAACAATCTACACAGTCTCAGCTCTCAGAGAGTCACAGTTTTAACAGGGAGACAGATGTTACAAAGGGAAGTGATAAATAATTTCTCGTGAATCCTTCCATTATTTCCACTGGAAGTGTTACTTTCCTGTGTGCCCCGAACACCCCATATAGGAACCCATGTCCTGGCAGGCTGTGGTTTTTCGTTCCCATGTCCCATTTGGGGAGCTTGGTAATTCAACCCAGCAGCCAACTTTTTGTCTGAGGAGCCTGTGATTCAGTCGCGGTAAGACTGGAGATAAAATCATCTGGGGCTGGAATGGTGGCTCTGCCCCAAGCTCTCAGCCAGGAAAGAGAAGGAGCAAAGAGCAGGCTCCGGCTAATTTTCTAGAAGGGTCGCTGAAATGTGCCACAGGATGCTTCAGTTTCTATCTCATGGCCCAGAGCTTATGTGTAAGGCCACAGATAACTGCCAGAGGAGCTGGGAGACAGCACCTTTATTCTCAGTGTCCATGAGCCAACTGAAGGCTGGGGTTCTATGGAAGAAGGGGAGCAGAAGTTCAGGGAATTATTAAGACTCCCTGAGGAACTAGAAAGTCTTTGTTCAATTATGAAATTTAAGGAAATATAATACAACAATGTAATTTAAAAATATGATAATATAATATAGTGAGTGTCGTAAGTAAACATGAATGATATATTATTCTTTCTCTCTCTCTAAAATGAATGGGCATTTTTTTAAAAATTGGAAATGAGTGATGCCTATCATTGCAACTAGTCCTGCTACCCCATGTTGCTTTCTCAGGCAGGCTCTGGATCCATTTTCCTGAAGCTGCCCTCCACTTCCAGGCCCATGGGCCATTGCCCACATTTATCTCTGCCTCGAAGCCCCTCCCCGCTTCCTCTGTCAGATAAAAACCTACTCAGCACAGCTCTCAAATGCCCATAAGCCCTCACCTGCCTGGGAAGCCCTCTGCTTGCTCTCTTCCTCTGCTCTGAACACATACTTGTTTTTCTTTGCCCATAGAGGTTTACTCTGGCCCCACATCTTAGTGGCTTATGGCCCACCTGTCCCCTTGCCAGGCTGTGAAACCTCTGAAAGCAGGACGCCATGTTGTTTCTGCATCTGTACACCTGGGTAGGTGACTCAATGATACCAAGAAAGAAGATGAGGACCATCGGCGCCTGGGAGGAAACTGGATAATAGACACCCCCAGCCTGATGCCCCCAAATCGACATTTGGGCACTTAGAACTCTTCCAGGTTCTGGGCTGGTCCCTCCTTCTGCGGCTCACTTCTGTTTTGTTGGAAGCTTCCATCCTGGGTGGGCCCCCTTAGGTCTGGGACCTGAGAGTTTCTGTGGTGGTCCCACTCTGCTGTCCGCTGGATGGGAGGGAGGTCTGGGCAGCTGGTGTCACACCTCATTCCTTCTGGACCGAAATGGGGGTCCTGGCTCTCTTGCAGTGAGCCCCATTACAAAGGGATGGCCTAGAGCTTCCTGTTTCAGTCCAATTCAAGGGTCATCCTTGAATGAGGCAAGTCTTTTTGCGTGTTTTTTCCCCTCTTTTTATCCTCTCTGTCTTTATTTCTGGTGTGTGTCTTTGGTTTCGGTGGGATGGGGTTATTTGGTTCAGTGGGATGGGGTTATGTGTTACTTTGATTATCCTGCAAGTGAAGGAGAAGTCAAGCTCTGCGTTAGTATGCTTGTTATCCTCAGAAGAGTGTTAGCATCAAATTTCAATGTGGTCTATGACACAAAGAGAAAAAGACAAAAGACCAGATAATTCAGTAGAAATTGAGATCTAAAAAAATATAGACCAATTGAAGTCAAGTCAATAAAAGTAAACACACATTTTTTAGGAGAAGTTGATGCTGTTGGTGTTTGCCATCACATCCCCTTGGATCCCCTGACGGTCACCTACGGAATGGATTCCCCCTTCTCTTTTTCTGAAGGTGTCCCCTGGCCAAATGAGGGAACATTCTCAGTCCTCAAAATGCACAGGCCGGAAGTGTTTAGCAGTTAAAGCATCCAGGGGCACCCTCTACCAGTGAGGCATGGGCCATGATGGTATGTACCAAGCTTGCTTGCTGCCCAGGGGCATTTATGAGGTATGCTTTCCATAGTTTACCAGAGGGTCCCCAGTGGGACTGAGCCCCAATTGCCCATAATGGTAACCTGCCAATTATTGAACTCTTTATTGGCTTTCTCCTTTTCCCAGGCTCACTTCTCAACTCCCCTACCATGCTTTCTGGATCACTTGCCCAAATAACTACCTTCATCCAAGGCCTTGTGTCCCAGGGTCTGCTTTGGGGAAGAACCCAAACAAAGACAAAGGACTTAGTATATATTCAAGACACTTACAGAAACACACTCTTTGGATATAACTAGAAACAATATAATATAAGTGGAATAAAAGCCAAACCCCCTCTTTCACCAAACTCAGCTTATTTCAGACTAATGGGTTTTGGTTTAGTTTCCTGCGAAGTGCTTATTGCTCCTTAAATTCTTGTTTTTTCCGGATGTGGAATATTAACACTCATCTAATAAATTGAACTACTTGTTGTTTATTAGAGAACAAGAGGAACCAGGGCCATATGTTCAATGGCACCTTGACAAAGCTCGGTTCAGGGCTCACACCTATGAATACAGTGAGGTTTGCCAGAAAGCAGGCATCCAGTTTGCTAGCCAAGTAGAGTACACTGAAGCACTGAGATGAAGGAACTGAATCTTGACCTGCTGGTATGCAAACTTTTCAAAGTTCCTAAATTTGAAGACAGGTTGGACATTTTTCTTGTGGAGTTCCTGGACCAAAAGTTATTTTTCATGAAGCGGTTTTGTAAAATTTATGATCCAAGGATACAATAAGCCTTTTTCTAGAGATTCATCATGCATGCAAGCTTCTTTGAAGCAAATTGGCAAAGAGCAGGGGAAGGGGTTTCTGGGGATTGTCCTGTCATGTGCTGTGGTCTTTTCACGAATCATGTGGAGGGGAGCTAGTTCCTATCCCCCCGACCCCTTACTCTAGCTAGAGAGAAGCACCCCTTTATAGGTGGACTTTCCCTACAATATAGAGGTTAACAATAAGAAGAAGTGAACTACTCATTTTTGACTCAGCT
The DNA here is from genome assembly GCF_015220235.1 of Choloepus didactylus. Classification (NCBI taxonomy): domain Eukaryota; kingdom Metazoa; phylum Chordata; class Mammalia; order Pilosa; family Megalonychidae; genus Choloepus; species Choloepus didactylus. Next base: position 12,270,870 of record NC_051325.1, on the reverse strand, counting down.
TCTGATTACAGATTATGTAATCTAACTCCTTATTTATGGTCCCAAAATGAGTGGACTTGTCCAAGATAACCCAAACAAACTGGCTGCTCAGTGCCCTTTTCCCCTGGGCATGTTGTGCTGGTGGACTTAACTTTCTGATTCTCTGTTTCATCGTCTGAAAAAAAATGGATAATAGTGCCATTTTTGCAGGTCTGTTGTAGGAAGTAAATGGATATCCTTTAAAACTACTTTGTTAGTGTATAATTGACATAAAATAAATTGCATATATTTAAAGCGTACAACTTGATAAACTTTGACATATTTATACACCTGTGAAACCAACACCACAATCAAGAAAACAGACATTCTCATCACCCTGAAAGGGTTCCTGATACCCCCCTGGAATCCCTCCCTCCCATCCTGCCATTCTCCTCCCCAGGCAACCACTGGTCTGCTTTCCATCACTTTTGATTAGTCTGCCTCTTCTAGAGGTTCCTATAAATGGAGCCATACGGTAAGTACTATTTTTTTTGTATTGCTTCTTTCACTCAGCATAATTAATTTGAGATTCATCCATATTATTGAGTGTATCAATAGTTCATTCCTTTGTAATGCTGAGTAGAATTCTAAGGTATGAATATACCACAATTTGTGATCCATTCATCTGGTGATGGACATTTGGGCTGTTTCACTGTTGACTTATTACAAATAAAATTGCCATGAACGTTTAGTGTATAAGACTTTTTGCAAACATATGCTTTTATTTCCTTTGGGTAAAAACCAAGAGCTGCTTCATATGATAAGTGTATATTTAATTTTATAGGAATTTGACAAACTGTTTCCCAAAATGATTGTACCATTTTACATTCCCACCAGGTTCTCCATATCCTTGCCAGCACTTTGTGTAGCCAGCCATTTAATTTTAGACATTCTAATTCTAATAGTATGTGCTGATAACTAATTGTATTTTTAATTTACATTTTCCTAATTACTAATGACATTGAGCATCTATTCATATCTTATTTGCCACTCAAAATCTTCTTTGGTGAAGTGTCTGTTCAAATTCTTTGCCCATTTTTAATTGGGTAGTTTGTTTTCCCATTATTGAATTATGAGAGTTCTTTACATAGTCTGGACACAAGTCCTTTATCAGTAATATGATTTACAAATATTTTCCAATCTCCTAACAGTGTATTTTGAAGAACAGAAAAGTTTAATTTTGATGAAGTCTGATTTATTACTTTTTTCTTTTATGTCATGCTTTCAGTAGCCCATATCTAGTAAATCCTTATCAACTCTGAGGTCACTAAAATTTTCTTTTATGTTTTTTCTAGTTTTAGATTTAGTTTTACATTTAAAGCTATGATCCATATTCTTTAATTTTTGCATATGGTGCAAGGTATGAATAGAAGTTCATTTTCTTTAACATGTGGATATTCAATTTTTTATAGCACCATTTGTTGAAAAGACTTTTCTTTCTCCACTGAATTACCTTAGCATTTTTGTGGTTCCATTTCTGGCTTCTTTATTCTGTTCCATAGATCAATATGTCACCTTTACATCAATATTGCACTGTCTTGATTGTTTTTGCTTTATAAATAAAGTCTTGAAATCACGTGGTGTGAGTCCTACAACTGAAAATTGATCATTTATGTCAATTATCTTTCAGGTGTTTGGCACATAATGGACCCTTAGTAAATGCTAACTCCATCACTTTCTTTTATTTGATCATTTTCCTTGCAATTCTGGAGGAATTGTCCCCAATCCTTTAATTTCACTAAGTCAACACTTATTAAATAAGGCACATTATGATCTACCATCAAGTCCTCTGTCAGAGAATTATTACAAGAAAAATATTTTCCACCTGCAAGAATGTTATACCTAAAGGAGAAGCAGAAAAATGATTTTTTTTAAAAAGTGAACTTTTCTTTTCTTGCATTGTGTCTCTAGTTAATATCAAAGAAACAAACAGCATGCTTGAAGGTGAGATTTTCTCTCAGTGATTCCACCTAAATACACATTATTATTTACTACATGTTTAAAATACAAAGACATTAAGAAATAAAGAGTGGGTATGTGGATGCTGTAGGAGCTACAAAACTCATTTTAGGAAGAATAGCTTTGTCAGCTGGATAAATTTATTTAGGCCTAAAATATATTCAAACCTATTAATTCATAATTATATGTCTAGTATACAAAGCTCTCCTTTAAGTATTGTAGGGATACAAAGATGGATGGATGTGAGTTCTGTTGGTCAAAGGCCTACTGGTTTAAAAGGAATGAGCATGTTTGTGTGTAAGTGTTTCAGAAAGGAGAAAATAATATGTGATTTAAGAGAGGAGGATTTAGGAAAGGAATAAATGAGGTTTTAGGGGAGGCATAGATTCATCTACTTAGCACTATTGCTTTTAACACAGCTAAAGAATGGACCTTGGTAATACCCTCATTCTTGGGTCATCAGGGAACTACCAGAATTTGGACAGACACTGGCATTGAAGGTCTAGGAACCTCCGCTGACAGCAGATTCTGGAGCATTCTGCATCCTGGCTCCAGTTTCTCCAGTGTCGGCTCCATTCTCGAGCACTGGTATGAAAGTGGTCTTCATATCCTGCGATTTCAGAAGAAGAGATGCCTTCTCTCAACCTGCATCCTTGAGCAAGCTTTCTGGTCAACCTTCTTTTGGGTTGTGTGTCCATTTTGAAGAGACCAAATGAGTGTGTTAAACCTTTAGGGCAGGGTGAGAAAAGTACCATACTGGAAGTAGTTATGTAAGTAGAAATGACATGTGTTAGAATTCATAGCCAAGGAGAGGTATGGTCCTACCCACGTTGCCGGACCTGCACCCTCTAGTCCTTGCTGGCTGGACTCCCATCATCACCTTCTTAACCTGTGACTTTCTCTGGCCATTAGAGCCTACTAGGCTCACCTTGTGCAGGAGTACAAGGAAATTGATGCCCCCCATGGGAACTGCCCTCAGCCAATGACTGATGGAGTTGGTTGATGAAAACCCCAGCTCCCTTGCCTCTTGGGTGGAAAAGTCTGAGGTGTGCTCTTTGGTGAGATTAAGTTCCCCAGTGGATTAAGTTCCTGTCACCCTCACTGATAACTTGCTTGATGATGGACCATTTATTGGCTGCCTCCTGCCCAGTTTCTCTGCCTCCTTTACTGTCCGTGTTTCCTGGGATCACTCAAATAAATGACTTGCATGTGAACTTTGCCTCATCATCTATTACCAGGGGAACCCAAAGACTTATTTGGTCTCCTTTTTTACATTAATTTTAAGCATACACTTCTATCTATAAAATAATTTTAAGCAGGCACTAGCATGTTTTATTTATCAATAATATAAGTTCTACTGCTTAGAGATTCAATGAACATTTAATGTACAGAAAAATAGGAGCTAAAAAGTTGAGAAAGCAAATAATTTTTTTAAAAAAAGTCATGCTAATTGGAATGGCTCAATATTGTTATGATCTAGTGCCTCATGGGATGCTCTTTCCTGAGTGAGAATGGGAGTGAATTCCAAACGGCTTTCTCAATAATTAAATACTTTGTGCCTGTGTCTTGTCAGATGGGCTGTTGATTTTACCTTGCTTGTGCTCAGAAGGGGTTTATTCAGAGGAAGAGTGCTAGCCCTACCTTTTCTTGTGCCTTCCTGGTGTTAACATTGATCCCTGGATGCTTTTCATGAATTGGTTCTTTTTTTAAAATTCAATTTTATTGAGATATTTTCACATACTATACAATCATCCAAAGTGTACAATCACCTGTTCACAGTACCATCATATAGCTGTGCATTCATCACCCCATCTATTTTTTGAACATTTTCCTTGTTCTGGAAAAAGTGAAAATAAGAATAAAAAATAAAAGTAAAAAAGAACACCCAAATCAACCTCTCTCCCACCCTATTTTTCATCTAGTTATTTGTCCCCATTTTTTCTACTCATCCATCCGTACACTGGATAAAGGGAGTGTGATCCACAGGCTTTCACAATCACACTGTCACCCCTTGTAAGTTACATTGCTATACAATTGTTTTCAAGAGTCAAGGCTACTGGGTTGCAGTCTGACAGTTTCAGGTATTTCCTTCTAGCTATTCCAATATATTAAAACCTAAAAAGTGTTATCTATATAGTGCATAAGAATGTCCATCAGAGTGACTTTTCGACTCCATTTGGGATCTCTCAGCCACTGAAGCTTTATTTCGTTTCATTTCGCATCCCCCTTTTGGTCAAGAAGATGTTCTCAATCCCACGATGCCAGATCTAGATCATGAATTGGTTCTTAAAGCCATGTAGCCATTTCTCATCAGTTGACGTAGATTAAACCAGAAAACATAATCCAAAAATCCACTCAGTTGGGCACAAATGGACTGCAATATGCCACAATACACAGAAACCCAATTTGTGAGCCGGGACGCCAACTTCCTCTTGCCAGGGTGCCCTCCGGCTCCTCCGCAGCATGGGCTAAATGTGACCACCAGCCACACAGACCATGTCAGGGGTCAGCATCCATCCACCTGATAAATATGACTAAAACTTGGTTTCATATTCATTTAGATAAAACAAACATCAATAGCAGTTCTGATATTTTCTTTGTGGCACATAATTGATCGTTCCAAGCCCCCCAGGGGTAGGCTGCCCTTCCTGAAGATGGCTGGGATAAAGGAGGAGGGTGAGTGACAAGAGGGTGAGCTGGAGATGAGCTTAGAACCATGGATGGAGAGAGGAAGCCGAGGCTTTTGGGGGGGAACATTGAGAGAATGAGGCCAGGGCCCCTAGGGTAAAGGGGTAAGCTTTCTCAACTTATTATCCAAGGAACATGGAGGTCGCTTCAGTGATCAAAATGAGATTTATTGTGTTAGCCGATCAGACCCCGTGTAATTTTGTATCGCCCATTAGAGTAGATTAGATATCACTTCCCTTTACCATAGCTGTTGAAGGAAAGATTCCTCCCCCCTCCCCCCCGCCTTAACTGTTGTGATGTTAGTGCTAAAAAGGAAAACTGAATGTGTGTGTGTGTGGCGGGGGTGGGGGAGTGGAAATTAGAGCCAGAGAACGAGGGACTTCTTGATCTTTACTGTATAGATTCTGTTTCTTGAAACAATGGTTTTGCCCTAAAATTTCACAGCATGTTGCAATTTTCATCACAGTATAAAGAAAGTTCAAGTTGGTTACTGTGAAATGGTTACAGTTTCTGGAGTAGGGAAAAGTTTTGGTAATGGGTGGCGGTGATAGTGGCACAATATTGTGAATGTAATTGATAACACTGAATTGTAAACATATAAGCAGTTAAAATGGTAAAAAAGCAAAATAAAACAAAGAAAGCTCAAGTTATTTAATACTTTATTTATAGTAATGATAACTATTCGTTAAGAGCCTTAGGGGTGTTTTCTTTCAAAATGAGAAAGCAGGAATTGAGCATTTACTTAGAAACAGTCACAGAAATAATGGAAACATGATTTTTATTAAACTTTAGATGAAAAAAATTAGGCACTTTTTTTAAGCTTCAGACCAGTAGAGGTCAAACACACCATCTGAAGTTAGTTTGTGTCTTTCTTCCTTTCTTTTTCATTTCTTTTTTTTTAAAGATCTCTTCATTCAAAAAATGTGTGGGTCATCAGACCCCACTCAATAAAATTTGCTCCATTGATTCTAAAAAATGGCGTATTAAGAAACAGGAGCTGTGTTATGTTATACATATCTCCTGGCCTTCTAAGGGTTGCTTTTGCAAATTAAAGCTCAGCGATGGACTGCGCAATCTTGAGGCGACCCTCCTTCAGAAGTGGTTTGATTTGCTGGTGCACCAAGAGTTTTCATAAAGTTGTCAGCCATGGAGACCTTATTACAGCAAAGATGAAATGACGGTTCCTGGAATTCTTTTCCCCGTAAATCACACTTTTCCAGGGACGTTTCGGCATTCATTAGGAGAGTAAAAGGCAGAGGCCAAAGCACTTTCATGGAGGTTTTTTATAGGCTTCTTGATGAACTGAGGCTGTAGGGTTAAAACACTGGCAAGCCAGCTAAGGCCTTATTTCTAGACTTTGAACCTAGCTATTCCACATCATCGTCTTAGAAACTCACAGTAAAACGAAAGAGTTAATAATAATTTATAGAGTCTGCCCTGCTTTCATACATCAGGAAGGGCACTGAGGTGAGGGACAATATTTTAAGGTTGGCCCTGCATTTAGGGCCTAATTTATAGGCCGCTTAAAATCTGAACACAAGATTGGTGCTCCTTTTGTGCATTATGAAGAGACTCTGTAGCCTTCGAAGTGATCCAGGACACTTTCAGATACACAACATTCGGAGAGAGAATGTTGCCTCGGTCAGAACAGGGACTCCAAAGCCAACATTTAAAGATGTTAAGTGCTCTGAGTGCTGGAACAAATTCATCCTTATAATAAACAGCACATTAAATGGAGAGATGTTTTCTCTTCGGCAAGATAAGGTGATGGCTGCAAGACTGAGAAAGGATGGATGTGCCGATTTGGAAGTTGGCACTAAAATGAAGGATATTTTTACTCTTTGGAAAGCCAGCAGGTCCCGATGTCATTTGGGCAGTAGTGAGCCTGAGTTAAGGCCACCCATCCTGCCACTGGCAGCCACCCCGATGTACCCTTGGCCCTGTGCCGCTCGCCCCCATCTGGCGTCCTCTGTTTTTCTAAACTCGTGGGTAAGTAAGAGAGGAATGACGTCAAGGGCCTGAGACTTTGGATGCTGATCTGAAAGCAAAAACCAAAATCCAACACCCAGGCTTCACCAGTTCCCATCTGAAGGAGAATGGGTTTTTGCAGCAATGGGACAAAGGGCTGCTCTGTACTTGCCAGTGCTGCCCCAGGACTCAGCCGGGAGGTGGGGAGAGCTTGTCATCAGGCCTTCCACCACTCCTCCTGCCCCCTCCACTCTTCCAAAGAGATGCTCAGGGCTTCTGCCTGCCGATCAGAGACGCTAACTAGCACCAGCCAACGTACACAGAGCCTTGCACATGCTTTACTGCATCTAATTGTCATAATATTTGTTCGCGTGAATGACTGATATCAGTCCATTTTAAGGATGAGGAAATTGAGGCTTTGAGGACTTTAGAGGTATATCTTCCCAAGACAATAGAGCTAGTGAAAAGCAGAGTTAGGATTCGAACTTGGAAGGGGCCTCACTTCACAGCTGGAGCTCTCCATCACCACGGCAGATGACATCTAGATTCACGTGTTCTCTGGAGAGTTCTTTGTCTTTCACTTATCAAAACCTCTGTGTCCTACATGCTGTGCAGTGGTTAAGAAGCTGGGATCTGGAGTCAAACACATGTTTTAAACAGCAAGTTTGCCATTTCTATGGCAGGACTTTGGGCGAGTTCCAAGGGACTTAGTTGCCTCCTTTGTAGATCTGGAATAGTAACAGTAACCTCTTCTTAGGGCTATTGGGAGGTAGGTGAGTTAATACATGTAAAAGTCTGAAAGAGCCTGGTACATAGTGAGAGCTTAGCAAACGTCAACTATTACTGTTCGTATAACCCTCTTATTAACCCTAATTTTTTACAGATGGGACAGTAGATGGTGCTAACAGCTGGTATCATCTCTCTGTTGGGTAAACTGTGCTCATTGAACACAGTGGATTCCTGGTACTCAAGAGGCTCCAAATCATGCAGCACCTTGGAGACTTCTGCTTGCGTCACTACTGCCAGACTCCCGTTGGCCATGAAGCCAACTGATCATGTCCAGTTGATCATGTAGCCAATCCTGCCATTGATGGGAGGAGAGACATGAACACCTATCAAGGTGCAGAGCAGGGGGAGGGAATGAAGAAATGAATACAATAATCCCACCTTCCACGAGAGGTATTGTTGTCTTCAAGCCCCTCAAGGGCACCCAGGACAAGGTGATGTGATGAGACGTCATCCCCAGTCGGGGATAATTTCCCCAATGGAAACTATGAGGCCCAGAGAAAGTCCATGGTCCCCAATATGATAGGTGTTGTGGTTGGCCCTTGAATTCACATTTTTCCTGCTTTCCCCAGATGTTCAATGACCAGCACTGCTGTGAGTGAGGCTGCCCACAGGCTCTTGTGTCTCTATGGCTTAATGATTATGACTGACATTTGCTGGATCCTCACTCTGTTGTCTAGCACATGGGTTATCTCATTCGTTCCTGTCACAGAAGAATAAAGTTGGTCATATTATTACTTTTCTTATTTTACAGATGTAGAGATGGAAGCCTCTTGTACCCATTAAGCCATAAGCTTTATGGAAACCATAGCCCACTGTGCCCCCTAACTTTTCTGTGTATGTGATGGGGGAAACATGTTTGCCCCCCACTGTCCCCGTTCCTTCACATAGTGATTTCCTTGTGTTTAAAATCCTGTGATGATAGAGATCATTTATTTAGAAGAGCTTTGGCCTCCTTGGAAGAAAGTTCCTGCATAAATTTAGAGTGTTACTGTGAGATGATATCCTGGAGCTGTATGTGTGAATAATAAAAATGTCAACACCTCCTTCAGAGAACCGCCCAATGAAAGAAACAGAAAATGCCATACATCAAAGACAGTTAGAGGCTTGTTTAGATTTTAAGTCTTCTGGGCTAGGACCACACCCAGCATACTGTCACATCCAATCAATGTTACAAAAAGACTGTCCAGCACATGATACCCAGTTGTGGTGACATCCTGGCCAGCTCTATCGTAGAAGCAGAATATGGTCCAGCCACAATGGAAATCACTCTCTGGTTACGTGTTCTCTTTCTCAAGTGCTTGCTTATTAACATAAGGCTTTGCTGATGGAGCAAGGATGGGAAGCTATTTTCCTAGAGAAGAGAAAAGGGCCCGAGGAGCAGCTAGGGTGGGCTAAAGGGCTAAATTAATTAAGACAGAAGTGGATAAACTTCAAATACATAATGTTTCAGGCTCAAGCTCATCATGCCCAGTTCTTAGATGTCTTTAGTTTTTGTGGCAGGTGCCATGGGTGCCCATGGGTTTCTTATTGAAAGCACCTGAGGCTCACCAGCTGGAGGCTTTCTGGAGTCCCTAGAACATACTTGGCTTGCCTGGGGTGGGGGTACAGGCTGGAAGTGTGAAGAGGTGACAGCCCCCAGGAGTGACCCTCAACTAATCTCAGATCAGAATTGGTGGAAGAAAACCAGCAGCCTCCTTACCTCTCAGTGGGACGACTTGGAGGCATGTGCTACACCGTCTCCCAGAGGGCCCCCATGGAACTGAAACCCAGTTGCTCACAGAAGTAACCTGTTCATTTACCTCCCCATCCATTGGCTCCTATCCTTGCCTGGGTCTCATGTCCCCAACTCCCCCACTGCTTGGTATTATTTCCCAAAGAGAGTCTTCTTGTCTCAGAGTCTGCTTCAGAGGGAACCTGACCTAAGACAGTCTTAAAATCTAGCAAAAATCTTTCTTTCACCAACTCTGTGGAAAGAGTCACACGTGAAGTCATACAACACTCTTTTGATTACCCATGCTATGGAGGAGAGGTGGAGAAGCCTGACTCCTCAAAGCTAGCAGAGGATGACAGTGGGAGGGGCCGAGAGGGTGGCAGGTGGGGGGGGAGGGGTCATGTAGGAGGCTGTCAGATCCTCAGAATTTTAGGGGAAAGGGCCTCTGATGCGGGGAAGTAGGTCTATGACATTTCGATTTATTTTCAGGCAAACTGCTCACCACAAACCCAAAGTTCCCCTCAATAGTTCATAAGAAAAGTTTTCAGAAGTTTTGCGGATCTGGTGACCATATTTTCTGAATAAAAAATTAGGAACCATTCTGCCAAAGAATGTTTTGTTTATGATTTGTGAATGTATCTGCACAGAAAAGGACATAAAGAATATTGGGAATTGATCCTGCTCCAGAAATTCTGAGATTTGTGGCCACCATACTCAGGGGTCATCTGATATAATATCTCTCAGCAGAAAGTATATGCTATCACTGGGGGAGGGGAAAGATCAAAAGGAGAAAGGAGAATATTCAAAATAATTGAAAATTTGCAGCAAAACCTACTCACAACAATGCCACTATAATTTTATTTCCTTAAAATGTATCATTACTTCTGTAAACAAGTGCTTATAAACATAAATGTCTATACCACAAAAAACCTAGATTTTGTTTTCTAATGTGATGGGAACTGGATTCTCTCATTGAGTAACTGATGGTGTGTAGGGTATAAAAGATTTATGCAGTGATTTCAACCCATACTTGTGGCTGGACAATATGCTGACTGTGATATTGTGATATAAAAAAGTTGGGCAAAACTTTTCACCCTCATTAGGCTTATAACAAGGGAGACAGGTGTCATAAACAAAAAACAAAGGTATAAGTACCCATTGCAAAGGAGGGTAAAACAAGAATCCCTGAGATTTTTATAGGTAAATGAATTGACATCTAGAGGGGCCAATGACACATCCTTGATGAAACGGTAAGTTAAGGTTAAGTTTTGTGTTTCAGCCAATATTTTTTGACCCTCTCAACAAGAGGGCACAGATAAAGTCTTAGTGCAAAGTCTAACATGTATAAGGCTGTCAAAATTGTTACTGTCTTCCCTACCATTCCAAGTTTATGGCTGCTGTGTAATGAAAAACTAGTCTGGTCTTCGTCCCTAGTTCCTGAGGAAGCAAACTCTGAATCTTTGGAATTTCCTGTGATAGGAGTATTTTTATTCTTCAGAGTGGGCCGAGGACCACACCTGATAGTTACAAGGAGGGCCAGCCACACCTGCAGCCTCAAAGTGTGGAAAGATCACACCAGGAAGACCAACCAGGTGTTGGGGGTTGGGGCTTTAAGCCACGTCCTATCAGCCTACTTCCCTGACCTCTGGAAGAGGAAGGGCCTACAGATGGAGCTCAACTGTGTGGATCTGATTCCATCAATCAAGCCTATGTAGTGAGACCTCATAAAACTCGGGACACTGGAAGTCATGATGCACCTTCACAATTGAGAAAATAGGTCTCTGTGCCAGGAGGAGGACATGTTCTGACTCCTCATGGAGAGGACACAGAAGCTTGCATTTGAAACCCTCCCAGACTTCTTCCCATGCATCTCTTCTTTTGGCTTCTTCTTATTTGTATCCCTTTACTATAATAGGACTATTATCATAAGCATAGCACTTTCACTGGGTTCTGTGAGTTATTCTAGTAAATTATTTAACCTGAGGGGGTGTGGGAACCCCAAAATTTATAGCCAATTGGTCAGAAGTGAGGGTGACCTGGGGCCCCAAACTTATGACTGGTGCCTGAAGGACAATCTTGTAGAGAGGGGCCTTAAACTATGGGGTCTGGTTTAACTCTGGGTAGTTAGAATCAGAAATGAATTGACTTAGTTACTGCAATACTTGCAGTTGGTGTCAGAAGCTCTTTTGGAAGTTGTAGAAGTTTTCTGATAACCTTTACAGGTCTTAAAAGTGCCTTGCATGTAAGTGTTCAAATATTAGTTATCTTAGTTACTCCTCTTGTCTTTCTCCTCCTCCTTCTTCTTTGTCTTCATCCTCTTCCTCTTTTCCTTCTTCTTATTACATTCTTAAGAGTCAGTTAAGAAGCAGAACATGTGTTGACCATGGAAGGACACCACTGACCTTTTCTTTTGAGGGTACCCATTGGGGAACATAGTTGACTGACAGCCCCAGCTGCCGCATCTCCAGATCCAACGTTGCATTTATGACAAGGCTGTGGTTTCCTAGGCTGCTCCCAGTCAATGACAGCATGGTGGGGCTGCTAGAACCAGCCTGTTCCTGCTTGATGTTGGACCCCCATCTTTGCTTGTGGAGTCCTCATCTCACTAGCTGAGACTTTCTCAAAACTGTACCATAGTCAGAAGCTCTTCCTACCCAATTCTCCTTCCTTCTCTTTCTCTGTTAATAGGTGTCAGACTGCATTGTGGTTTGAAGGCTCACCCCACATTCCCCTGTCCCCCATACCCCACTTAGCCTTTCACAGGAAGTTCTCCCATTAATCTCTTGCATGCCTAATCTCTGCTTCTCAGAGGACCCAAAGTGCCCAGGACAAAAAAATACTATGAGCACAGGACACATAATTCAGTCTAACATAGAGCTATCTCAGCCATCTCAGAAGGACCTTATTATGCAGGATTCTATGTCTTGTGTGGACCTGGGAACCAGAAAATGGAGCAGCATATAAGACTGTTTCTATAGAGAAGGCACCTCTGATTGGCATCCTTAGGTCACTTAGGGGACTGCCTACTTGCTGGAGGTCAATCAGAAACTTCTAGTCTACAACTACAGTTTGCATTCTTGGTCCATCTCTTCCTTTTCTCCTCTGATGCAATACCAAACTGGCCATGGCTGTGCATTGACAAAAGGGTCAAAGATGATATAAGAAGCAAGCAACTGGTTGGTTCAGTTCCTGGTTCTTCTAGCAGAGGAATGTGTACGGGTTATTCTTATTGTGTATGGGTTATAGATTTTTTGCATGACTCCACATGTATTTATTTTCTGGGTCTGAAAAATTGTACTCACATTTCCCACCTAAATTTGCTTTTATCTGATGCGTAGTCAACACTAGCCATCATAAGTAATTTTTTGGGCCATAAATGCACCACTATCTTCCAAACTTTGGCTGTCTATATAGAACTTTAAAAAGAACATTGGTGTTCCAGTTGCTTTTTATGCTTGTCAACACTCAATAGGGTCTTTTTCATTTTAGCCATTCATTCCATATGGCCATTTAAGCCGTATTGTTAGGCATCTAGTGCTATAACATTGTGGATGTAATTTGCATTTCCCTGACGGCTAGTGAAGTAGAACTCCTTTTCATTTGCCAATTGCCCATTTGGGTGTCTTTCTTCTGAATTGCCAGTTCAAGTCTTTTGCCTCTTTTCCTATTGGGTTGCCCGACTTTTTCTTATTGATTTGTAGGCATTCTAGCAAGTCCTTTGTTGGATATATGTATTTTGATAAGCATTCCCACTTTGTGGCTTGCCTTTTTACTCTCATCATGATGTTCTCAATGAACAGAAGTTCTTAATTTTTAGGTCATCTGATTTACCAAAATTTTCCTTTATGCTTACAGCTCTTTGTATCCTGTTAAGAAATCATTGCCTACCTCAAGCTTGTGAAGATATCAAATTCTACTGACATTTTGTGAATTCTTTTATATGCACATTATATTTCAATAAAAATTTTACATAGCATTCAGCTGACCCGTGTTTAAATTTTACATAGCATTCAGCTGACCCATGTTTAAATTCTTTCTCCTCGTAATAACCCTATGAGGTAGGCAATACCCCCGTTTTATAGTTCAGGAAGCTGAAGTCTGATGATGTCATATGTCCATGGTCCCACAGCCAGTAGGTTGGGTTGAAGCTGAATCCAGTCTGGCTTCAGTGTCCGTGCTCCTGACCTCCATCTTAGCCTGGGTCCCCCAAAGCCTGTTTCAGCTTTTGTTCCTCATGGGTAAAATAGGAATAATTGCATCCACTATATATGGTTATTGGGAGGATTAGGAGAATTAATAAAATCATCTACCATGGTTTCCTTTGCATTGGTGTGTACTTTTGTTACAATTGAAGAAAGAATTCTATAACAATTGTATTATTAACTATACTCCATAGTTTATATAATTGTTTACTGTTTGTGTTGTACAGTCTCTTGGATTTTTTAAAAATTTCAATCTGGTAACATATACATATATATATATATATATATATATATATATATATATATATATATATATATGAAACCTAAAACCATATTCAAATACATAATTCAGTGATGTTGATTACATTCACAATGCTGTGCTACCATCACCACCATCCATTACCAAAACTTTTCCATCATCCCAAACAGAAATTCTGTAACAATTTAGAATTAACTTTCCTTTTCCTATCCCCACCCCAGCCCCTGCATTCTAGTTTCTGACTCTATGAATTTGCTTACTTTATTTCAAATCAGTGAGATCATCCTTTTGTGTCGGACTTACTTCACTAAACATAACGTCTTCAAGATTTATCCATGTTATTGCATGTATGAGAATTCTATTCCTTTTTCATGGCTGTGTGAATATACCACATTTTATTTATCTGTTCATCTGTTAAGAGACACTTGGGTTGCTTCCATCTTTTGGCAGTTGTGAATAATGCTGCTGTGAATATTTGTGGGCAAGTGTCTGAGTTCCTACTTTGAATTCCTAGGGTATATACTATAAGTATAATTGCTGGATCATATGGTAATAGTATACTTAGCTTTCTGAGGAACCATAAACTGTCTTCCACAGTGGCTGCACCATTTTACATTCCCACCAGCAATGAATGAGTGTTTTTACTTCTCTACATCCTCTCCAACACTTGTTAGTTTCATCTTTTCTTTTTTATTTCAGTAGTAGCCATGCTAGTGGGTATGAAATGGTATCTCACTGTGGTTTTGATTTGCATTTCCCTAATGGCTAATGATATTGAACATCTTTTCATGTACTTCTTGACAATTTGTATATCTTCTTTGGAAAAAATATCTGTTCAGATCTTTTGACCATTTTTAAAATTGTTGTTCATCTTTTTGTTGTTGAGTTGCAGGATTTCTTTATATATTCTGGATATTAAACCCTTATTGGATAAGCGGTTTCCAAATATTTTCTCTTATTCTGTAGGTTGTCCTTTTACTTTCAATATAAAGTCCTTTGATATACAATAATTTTATTTTTGTTGAAGACCCAGTTATCAATTTTTTCTTGTCTTGCTCCTGCTTTTGGTGTAAAGTCTAAGAAATCATTGCCTGAAATAAGGTCCTGAAGATGCTTCCCTGTTTTCTTCTAGGAGTTTTATAGTTTTGTTTTCTGTATTTAGGTCTTTGATCCATTCTGAGTTAATTTTTGTATATGGTATAAGGTAGGGGTCCACCTTCATTCTTTTGCATATGGATTTTCTGTTTTCCAAGCAACCTTCGTTGAACAGACTATTCTTTCCCCTTGAGTGGAGTTGGTATCCTTGCCAAAACTCATTTGGCCATAGATGTGAGGGTTTATTTCTAAACTCTCAATTTGATTCCATTCATTGATATGTCTGTTCTTGTGACAATGCAATGCTGATTTAATTACTGTAGCTTTGTGAAAAGTTTTAAAACTTCCCATGGCTTCAGGAAGTGTGTGTAAGCCCGCCAAACTTTGTTTTTCATTTTCAAGATGGTTTTGGCTATTTGGAGCCCTCTATATAAATTTGATGATTGGTGTTTGGGATTGAATCATGTGCCCCCAAAATAAGAAGGTTTAGTTCCCAACACCTGGTCCTCTGAGAGTAAACTTGTTTGTAAATAAGATGTTATTAGTTGAGGTATGCTCTAACTTAATGGGGGTGTGCCTTAATCCAATATGACTGAAGTCCTTTTAAGCAAAGGAAATTGGACTCTGAAGAGGAAGCCATGGGGAGCAGCCAAAAGGTGTAAGTTAACAACTCAGAAGAGAAAGGAGAAGACACCACCATGGGCAGTATCATTGGACAGAAAAGCCAATGAACCCCAAAGTTTGCCAGTCAGTCAGATATACTGACCACAGGAGGAAGCAAGCCTTCCTCCCTTTGAAACCATGTGTCAATAAATTCTTGTTGTTGAGACAACCTATTGTATGGTATTTGTTTTAGATGCTGAGAAACTAAAACAATGTTAAACCCATAGATTTATCATTACTTTCTATGCATTTACATTGAAGAACTTGTAAGAAGTAAAAAGTGGAGTTATATACTAAAAAATACAATACAACAGTAGTGGCATTTATAATTACCCATTTGACTACCTTTATTGGAGGTCTTTACTTCTTTATGCCATTTTCATCTACTGTCTAGTGTCCTTCCCTTTCAGTCTGAAGAAGTCCCTTTAGCATTGCTTGTACAGCAGGTCTAGTGGTGAAGAACTCCCTCAGCTTTTTGTATTTGGTAATGTATTAATCTTTGCTTCATTTTTTTTTTTTAATCATCATTTTATTGAGATATATTCACATACCACGCAGTCATACAAAACAAATTGTACTTTCGATTGTTTACAGTACCATTAAATAGTTGTACATTCATCACCTAAATCAATCCCTGACACCTTCATTAGCACACACACAAAAATAACAAGAATAATAATTAGAGTGAAAAAGAGCAATTGAAGTAAAAAAGAACACTGGGTACCTTTGTCTGTTTTTTGCTTCCCCTACTTTTCTACACATCCATCCATAAACTAGACAAAGTGGAGTTTGGTCCTTATGGCATTCCCAATCCCACTGTCACCCCTCATAAGCTACATTTTTATACAACTGTCTTCGAGATTCATGGGTTCTGGGTTGTAGTTTAATAGTTTCAGGTATCCACCACCAGCTACCCCAATTCTTTAGAACCTAAAAAAGGTTGTCTAAAGTGTGCGTAAGAGTGCCCACCAGAGTGATCTCTCGGCTCGTTTTGGAATCTCTCTGCCACTGAAGCTTATTTCATTTCCTTTCACATCCCCCTTTTGGTCAAGAAGATGTTCTCCATCCCACGATGCCGGGTCTACATTCCTCCCCGGGAGTCATATTCCACGTTGCCAGGGAGATTCACTTCCCTGGGTGTCTGATCCCACGTAGGGGGGAGGGCAGTGATTTCACCTTTCAAGTTGGCTTAGCCAGAGAGAGAGGGCCACATCTGAGCAACAAAGAGGCATTCAGGAGGAGACTCTTAGGCACAAATACAGGGAGGCCTAGCCTCTCCTTTGCAGCAACCGTCTTCCCAAGGGTAAAACTTATGGTAGAGGGCTCAACCCATCAAACCACCAGTCCCCTATGTCTGTGGTCATGTTAGCAACCATGGAGGTGGGGTAGGCAAATACCCCTGCATTCTCCACAGGCTCCTCAAGGGGGCACTACATTTTTTTTTTTTTTCCTTGTTTGTCTTTTTTCTTTTTTTTTTTTTTTTAACTTTCCCTTCTTTTTTAAATCAACTGTATGAAAAAAAAGTTAAAAAGAAAACAAACATACAATAAAAGAACATTTCAAAGAGACCATAACAAGGGAGTAAGAAAAAGACAACTAACCTAAGATAACTGCTTAACTTCCAACATGTTCCTACTTTACCCCAAGAAAGTTACATAATATAGCAACATTTCAGTGAACTTGTTCCTACTACATCCATCAGAAATTAACAGACCATAGTCATTTCTGGGCATCCCCAGAACGTTAAATAGCTTATCTGTTCTTCTTGGATTATTGTTCCCCCTTCCTTAATTGCTCTCTACTGCTAGTTCCCCTACATTCTACATTATAAACCATTTGTTTTACATTTTTCAAAGTTCACATTAGTGGTAGCATATAATATTTCTCTTTTTGTGCCTGGTTTATTTCGCTCAGCATTATGTCTTCAAGGTTCATCCATGTTGTCATATGTTTCACCAGATCGTTCCTTCTTACTGCCGCGTAGTATTCCATCGTGTGTATATACCACATTTTATTTATCCACTCATCTGTTGAAGGACATTTGGGTTGTTTCCATCTCTTGGCAATTGTGAATAATGCTGCTATGAACATTGGCGTGCAGATATCTGTTCGTGTCACTGCTTTCCGATCTTCCGGGTATATACCGAGAAGTGCAATCGCTGGATCGAATGGTAGCTCTATATCTAGTTTTCTAAGGAACTGCCAGACTGACTTCCAGAGTGGCTGAACCATTATACAGTCCCACCAACAATGAATAAGAGTTCCAATTTCTCCACATCCCCTCCAGCATTTGTAGTTTCCTGTTTGTTTAATGGCAGCCATTCTAACCGGTGTTAGATGGTATCTCATTGTGGTCTTAATTTGCATCTCTCTAATAGCTAGTGAAGCTGAACATTTTTTCATGTGTTTCTTGGCCATTTGTATTTCCTCTTCAGAGAACTGTCTTTTCATATCTTTTGCCCATTTTATAATTGGGCTGTCTGTACTATTGTCATTGAGTTGTAGGATTTCTTTGTATATGCAAGATATCAGTCTTTTGTCAGATACATGGTTTCCAAAAATTTTTTCCCATTGAGTTGGCTGCCTCTTTACCTTTTTGAGAAATTCCTTTGAGGTGCAGAAACTTCTAAGCTTGAGGAGTTCCCATTTATCTATTTTCTCTTTTGTTGCTTGTGCTTTGGGTGTAAAGTCTAGGAAGTGGCCTCCTAATACAAGGTCTTGAAGATGTTTTCCTACATTATCTTCTAGGAGTTTTATGGTACTTTCTTTTATATTGAGATCTTTGGTCCATTTTGAGTTAATTTTTGTGTAGGGGGTGAGGTAGGGGTCCTCTTTCATTCTTTTGGATATGGATATCCAACTCTCCCAGCCCCATTTGTTGAAAAGACCATTATGGCTCAGTTCGGTGACTTTGGGGGCCTTATCAAAGATCAGTCGGCCATAGATCTGAGGGTCTATCTCTGAATTCTCAATTCGATTCCATTGATCTATATGTCTATCTTTGTGCCAGTACCATGCTGTTTTGGCAACTGTGGCTTTATAATAAGCTTCAAAGTCAGGGAGTGTAAGTCCTCCCACTTCGTTTTTCTTTTTTAGAGTGTCTTTAGCAATTCGAGGCATCTTCCCTTTCCAAATAAATTTGATAACTAGCTTTTCCAAGTCTGCAAAGTAGGTTGTTGGAATTTTGATTGGGATTGCATTGAATCTGTAGATGAGTTTGGGTAGAATTGACATCTTAATGACATTTAGCCTTCCTATCCATGAACATGGAATATTTTTCCATCTTTTAAGGTCCCCTTCTATTTCTTTTAGTAGAGTTATGTAGTTTTCTTTGTATAGGTCTTTTACATCTTTGGTTAAGTTTATTCCTAGGTACTTGATTTTTTTAGTTGCTATTGAAAATGGCATCTTTTTCTTGAGTGTCTCTTCAGTTTGTTCATTTCTAGCATATAGAAACATTACTGACTTATGTGCATTAACCTTGTATCCCGCTACTTTGCTAAATTTGTTTATTAGCTCTAGTAGGTGTATCGTTGATTTTTCAGGGTTTTCTAGATATAAGATCATATCATCTGCAAACAATGACAGTTTTACTTCTTCTTTTCCAATTTGGATGCCTTTTATTTCTTTGTCTTGCCGGATTGCCCTGGCTAGCACTTCCAGCACAATGTTGAATAACAGTGGTGACAGCGGGCATCCTTGTCTTGTTCCTGATCTTAGAGGGAAGGCTTTCAGTCTCTCACCATTGAGTACTATGCTGGCTGTGGGTTTTTCATATATGCTCTTTATCATGTTGAGGAAGTTTCCTTCAATTCCTACCTTTTGAAGTGTTTTTATCAAAAAGGGATGTTGGATTTTGTCAAATGCTTTTTCAGCATCTATTGAGATGATCAATTGATTTTTCCCTTTCGAGTTTTTAATGTGTTGTAATACATTGATTGTTTTTCTTATGTTGAACCATCCTTGCATGCCTGGAATGAACCCCACTTGGTCATGGTGTATGATTTTTTTAATGTGTCTTTGGATTCGATTTGCAAGTATTTTGTTGAGGATTTTTGCATCTATATTCATTAGGGAGATTGGCCGGTAGTTTTCCTTTTTTGTAGCATCTTTGCCTGGTTTTGGTATTAGATTGATGTTAGCTTCATAAAATGAGTTAGGTAGTGTTCCATTTTTTTCAATGTTTTGAAAGAGTTTGAGTAAGATTGGTGTCAGTTCTTTCTGGAAAGTTTGGTAGAATTCCCCTGTGAAGCCATCTGGCCCTGGGCATTTATTTGTGGGAAGATTTTTGATGACTGATTGGATCTCTTTGCTTGTGATGGGTTGGTTGAGGTCTTCTATTTCTTCTCTGGTCAGTCTAGGTTGTTCATATGTTTCCAGGAAATTGTCCATTTCTTCTACATTATACAGTTTGTTGCCATACAGTTGTTCATAATATC
The DNA here is from genome assembly GCF_015220235.1 of Choloepus didactylus. Taxonomy (NCBI): domain Eukaryota; kingdom Metazoa; phylum Chordata; class Mammalia; order Pilosa; family Megalonychidae; genus Choloepus; species Choloepus didactylus. Next base: position 12,251,079 of record NC_051325.1, on the reverse strand, counting down.
CTCTTATAATTTTTTTAATTTCTTCAGGATCTGCAGTTATGTCACCTTTTTCATTCATTATTTTGTTTATATGGGTCTTCTCTCTTTTTGATTTTGTCAGTCTAGCTAGGAGCTTGTCAATCTTGTTGATCTTCTCAAAGAACCAACTTTTGGTGATATTTATCCTTTCTATTGTTTTTTTGTTCTCTATGTCATTTATTTCTGCTTTAATCCTTGTTATTTCTTTTCTTCTACTTGGTTTAGGATTGGTTTGCTGCTCATTTTCTAGCTTCTTCAGTTGATCCATTAGTTCTTTGATTTTGGCTCTTTCTTCCTTTTTAATATATGCGTTTAGTGCTATAAATTTCCCCCTTAGCACTGCTTTTGCTGCATCCCATAGGTTTTGGTATGTTGTGTTCTCATTTTCATTCGTCTCTATATATTTAGCAATTTCTCTTGCTATTTCTTCTTTAACCCACTGATTGTTTAGGAGTGTGTTGTTTAACCTCCAGGTATTTGTGAATTTTCTAAGTCTCTGATGGTTATTGACTTCTAATTGTATTCCATTGTGGTCAGAGAATGTGCTTTGAATAATTTCAATCTTTTTAAATTTATTGAGGCTTGTTTTATGTCCCAGCATATGATCTATTCTGGAGAAAGTTCCGTGAGCACTAGAAAAGTATGTGTATCCTGGTGATTTGGGATGTAATGTCCTGTAGATGTCTGTTAAATCTAATTCATTTATCAGATTGTTTAGGTTTTCAATTTCCTTATTGGTCTTCTGTCTGGTTGATCTATCTATAGGAGAGAGTGATGTGTTGAAGTCTCCCACAATTATTGTGGAAACATCAATTGCTTCCTTTAGTTTTGCCAATGTTTCTCTCATGTATTTTGTGGCACCTTGATTGGGTGCATAGACATTTACGATTGTTATTTCTTCTTGCTGAATTGCCCCTTTTATTAGTATGTAGTGGCCTTCTTTGTCTCTCAAAACATCCCTGCATTTGAAGTCTATTTTATCTGAGATTAATATTGCTACACCTGCTTTCTTTTGGCTGTAGCTTGCATGAAATATTTTTTTCCATCCTTTCACTTTCAGTTTCTTTGTGTCCCTGTGTCTAAGATGAGTCTCTTGTATGCAACATATTGATGGTTCATTTTTTTTGATCCATTCTGCGAATCTATATCTTTTAATTGGGGAGGTTAATCCATTTACATTCAACGTTAAAACCGTGAAGGCATTTCTTGAATCGGCCATCTTATCCTTTGGATTATGTTTGCCATATTTTTCCCTCTCTCTATTAATATCCTTTATTGTACCCATACCGAATCTCTTTAGTACTGAACCTTTCTCCAGGTCTCTCTGTCCTGTCTTTGTTTCTCTGTCTGTAGGGCTCCCTTTAGTATCTCCAGTAGGGCAGGTCTCTTGTTAGCAAATTCTCTCAGCATTTCTTTGTCTGTGAAAAATTTAAGCTCTCCCTCAAATTTGAAGGAGAGCTTTGCTGGATAAAGTATTCTTGGCTGGAAATTCCTCTCACTCAGAATTTTAAATATATCGTGCCACTGCCTTCTTGCCTCCATGGTGGCTGCTGAGTAGTCACTACTTAGTCTTATGCTGTTTCCTTTGTATGTGGTGAATTGCTTTTCTCTTGCTGCTTTCAGAACTTGCTCCTTCTCTTCTATGTTTGACAGTGTGATCAGTATATGTCTCGGAGTGGGTTTTTTTGGATTTATTCTATTTGGAGTTCGCTGAGCATTTATGATTTGTGTATTTATGTTGTTTAGAAGATTTGGGAAGTTTTCCCCAACAATTTCTTTGAATACTCTTCCTAGACCTTTACCCTTTTCTTCCCCTTCTGGGACACCAATGAGTCTTATATTCGGACGTTTCATATTATCTATCATATCCCTGAGGTCCATTTCGAGTTTTTCAATTTTTTTCCCCATTCTTTCTTTTATGCTTTCATTTTCCATTCTGTCATCTTCGAGGTCACTGATTCGTTGTTCAACTTCCTCTAGTCTTGTACTATGAGTGTCCAGAATCTTTTTAATTTGGTCAACAGTTTCTTTAATTTCCATAAGATCATCCATTTTTTTATTTAGTCTTGCAATGTCTTCTTTATGCTCTTCTAGGGTCTTCTTGATTTCCTTCATATCCCGTACTATGGTCTCATTGTTCATCTTTAGTTCTTTGAGTAGCTGCTCTAGGTGCTGTGTCTCTTCTGGTCTTTTGATTTGGGTGCTTGGGCTTGGGTTATCCATATCGTCTGGTTTTTTCATATGCTTTATAATTTTCTGTTGTTTTTGGCCTCGTGGCATTTGCTGAACTTGATAGGGTTCTTTTAGGGTTTGTAGACCAGTTGAAGTCCTTATCTCTAATTTATCAGATCTACAGCTTCGTGGAGTACACTTTCTCTAACTAGTCAGCAGGTGGCGTCCACGAGCCACCTGTTCTCCACAAGCCAGATCTCCCCTGCTTAGCCTTTTTGGTGAGTGGGGGAGTGAGTCTTGTGGGGCCCAATTGGTGTACCAAGCTTGCGTGTGTAGTTGGTGTTGCCTGCCCTGTATGTGGGGCGTGTTTCTGGGCAGTCGGGGAGGGGGGGTGGCCCTAACAATCAAATCTCCCTGATGATCCTAGAGTTTTAAAGCTGCTGCAATAGTCTAATCCTTCAGTTCAGTCCTGCCACAGTTTGTCTCTGCCACTGACCCACAAGTCTTTGGTATTGGCGTATGGCTCCTGAGACTTGCAAGTGGGCCCCTCTTCCAGGCTGTGCACCCCGGGTCCTCTGTTGAGGGATGACTGTGCTATGTCACAGGTGAGTGCCGTCCCCCCAGGGCAGTTCTGGGCTGCTGGGCTGTGTTGGGAGGCTCCCAGTCTGCTCAAATGATGGCTGAATGGGGCTCTGTTAATTCACACTGCTCCCCCTTCCCAGCTCTGGGACATTCAGCTGAGGTTGCAGGGAAGGCTAATGTCCACGCCCAGTTTTGTGGTGTGTGCCTGTTATTTGAAGCACTTCCGTCACACTGGGTTGTTTGGGGCAGCTCTGGGCTATGGGGCTGGCGATGGGCAGGAGTGTTTCCTGTCCACCAGGATGGTGGCTGTGAGCGGACACCCCCCTTTTCTTGGGAAGTTGTGTTGTTTAGTGAATTTTCTCAGCCACTGGATTATTGCCTTTTGTCTCAGAGCTCTCTTAGTTCTGCTCTTGACTTGACGTGCCCAAATTTCAATTCTTTGAAGCTTTCTGTATTGAGCTTCTTAGAGTAATTGTTTTAGAAAAAGCAAAAAGGATTTAAAAAAAAAAAAAAAAAAACGGCCCTCCTCAGAGATCTAATGGGTTATTGAAATGCTAATAGACAAAGCAACCAGGGCCATTAAGGAAAGGTCCACAGGGCAGAGAGATCAGCTTTGCTTCGGGATTTGCATATGCGCCTCAAGGCCTGATCTCCGCCCTTCCCCTTTCTGTGTTCACCAGAACTCCAAAAATCCTCTGCTTTTATTTTGGAGTTTTTCGTGTTGTTTTTTTTCTATGCCTGTCTCCTCTCTGCTGGGCTGGCTGCTCTCAGAGTCTCTGGTGTCTGGTCTCAGTCTATCTATGGTTGGAGTTTGAATCAGTAGAATGAGTTTCCGATAAGAGCAGCCACTGCAATTCTCCCTTCTCCTTCCCGGAGCTGACAGCCCCTCCTCCCTCGGGACTGAGCCTGGCAGGGAGGGGCGCGGGTCCCCTGGCCGCAAAATCTTACAGATTTCGCTGATCTCAGCAGTTCCACGTTTTCATGAGTGTTGTATGAAGTATGCCCAAAGACAGATTGCTCTGTGGTGTCCAGTCCACGCAGTTCCTGGCTTTTTACCTACTTTCCTGGAGGAGTAACTAAAACATACAGCTCACCAGTCTGCCATCTTGCCCCGCCTCTCAGATTTTGCTTCATTTTTGAAAGATAGTCTTGCCAGGTATAAAATTCTTGGTTGGCAATTGTTTTCTTTCAGCACTTTAAATACAGTCCTACAGCCTTGTTGCCTCCATGGTTTCTGAGGAGAAAAGGTCACTTAATCTTATTGGTACTCCCTTGTACATATCATAATGCTTTTCCTTGCAGCTTTCAGAGCTATCTTCTTGTCTTTGCTATTCTCCAGTTTGAATAGTATGTGTCTGATTGTGATTCTCTTCAAGTTTATCCTTTCCGGGGTTCCTTGGGGTTCCTGAATGTGCATATTCACGATTTTTGCTAGGTTTTGGAAATGGTCTGCCATTATTTCCTTGAGTATTCTTTCTGCTCCTTTCTCTCTTTGTTCTTCTTCTGGGGCTCCCATATGTGTATATTGGTAGGTTTGGTGGTGTCCCACAGGTCTCTTTAGCTCTGTTCACTTTTTTCTCTGTTCCTTTTTCTTTCTGCTCTACAGCCTTAATCATTTCAATAGTCACGTCTTTGAGTTCACTGATTCTTTCTTCTGCCAGCTCCAATCTGCTGTTCAACCCCTCTAGGAATTTTTCATTTCAGTTATTGTGGTCTTCAACTCCAGTATTTCTGTTTGGTTCCTTTTTAAAAGTACTATCTCTCTATTGAGAGTCTCAAATTGTTCAGTCATTGTTTTCCTGGTATCCTTTAGTTCTTTCTCTGTGTATTCCTTTATCTCCTTGAGCATTTGAAGATCACTTTTTAAAGTCTTTGTTCAGTATGTTGAAAGTCTGGTCGATGATTTCTGGAATTTTGTCTTATTCCTTTGGATGAGCCAGCATTTCCTGTTTCTCTGTTTGTCTTATAATCTTTTGTTGCACAGTGTATGGTTTAATTTTTTAAGTGTTAACCCTGGTTTTTAGTCCATGAACTGTCTGTTCCTTAAGTCTGTTTTTAGTTAATGATATGATATCCATTTCCTTGAGTACTAAGAGCTAACAAAAACAAACGAACCAATGTGAAAAACACCTCTTACAGTCTTTGCAAATTTGCTCTGCACTGGTTGGTCCTCTCCTTCAGAATTTAGACCTCCTCAAGAAGATCAGCCCTAGATGAATGCAAAGAGCAGGGTTCTCTCAATTTCTGAACCTGTGTCTTGTCCTGAGTCTGTGCTTGCTTGTGGCCTTAAGAATTCTCTCATATACCAAAATTAGAATACCCCCTCTGCTCCCTATGAAATAGACTTTTTTGCCCTCCTTGATGCTCTGTTGTAGGGCTTAAAGTAGATAATCCTTTGCCCCACGTCACTTTGACTTAGTTTTTTTCTTACATTGATTTAACTGTCTGCAAGCTGATTTTGCCTGCAGGGCTAGTTTTGGGAGGGGAGGGGGTCCTAGACATATTTCCTGGTTCAGTTTTTCATGCTGCCACCTGATAGACTGGCACCGTCATACAGGCACACCAGTAAATGCATTGGGATTGCTCTGCTCCCTCCAGAATGGATCAAGGGACCCACAATGGAAGTGTAGGCTGGCTCCACACTATGAGAAGGAGGGAATTGGATAATGGCCAGCAAGGGTACCAGGAGCTTCTTTTCCTGTGTTTTCTTGATTTGGCACTCACCTGGTTACTGCAACTCTTTAACTGTTTTCCAGAGTTTTGAGGAAGATGGCTCTCTCAGTTTTTTCTTGCTATTAAAAGATTCTGTGGGGGAATGGAAGCCTTATGACACCAAAATGGCTGACCAGAAGATAATTTTTGAAATAATTCATTGTTCTAGCTTGCTAATGCTGCTGGAATGCAAAACACCAGAGATGGATTGGCTTTTATAGAAGGGGATTTATTTGGTTACACAGTTACAGTCTTAAGGCCATGAAGTGTCCAAGGTAGCACATCAGCAATTGGGTACCTTCACTGGAGAGTGGCCAATGGTGTCCAGAAAACCTCTGTTATCTGGGAAGGCACATGGCTGGTGTCTGCTCCAAAGTTCTGGTTTCAAAATGGTTTTCCCCCAGGATGTTCCTCTCTAGGCTGCAGTTCCTCAAAAATGTCACTCTTAGCTGCTCTTGGGGTGTTTGTCCTCTCTTAGCTTCTCTGGAGCAAAAGTCTGCTTTCAATGGCCGTCTTCAAACTGTCTCTCATCTGCATCTCCTCTCTTCCATGGAAATTATCCAATTACAGTCATCACCCACAGTTGTGTGGGTTGCATCTCCATGGAAACACTCAAAGAGTTACAATCTAATCAACACTGATACATCTGCCCACACAAGATTACATCAAAGATAATGGCATTTTGGGGGACACAATACATTCAAACTGGCACATTCATACAAGCCAATTTCTTTAATTTCCTCTTATAACTCTTCTGTTATTAACCAAAAAGAAAAAAATAAAGGGATTGTTGTTGAATACTAAGAACTCATTTAGATAGTTGCTCTAGCTTTTCCAAGGAGAAAGGAAGTGGTTGGGTGGAAGAGAAGGAAAGGGAGAGGGAGAGGGAGAGAGGGGTAGAGAGAGAGAACGTAAGAGAAAGCCAAGAGTTGGAAGTCAGCCACCAAGGAGTTGAATTGCCAGCACCACCACTTTTGAGAGTTGACTGATTTTCCTTAGTAAGGTCCTCAATTTTTCTAAGCTCTCATTTCTACACCCATAATATGGATTGAGTAATGCTGCTTCACTTGGTCTTGGTGAAGATTAAATTAGGTGAGAAACACAGAGGATACAGCACATTCTGCCCTAGGTACTTAGTAAATCACGTTTCCCTCATTTTCCTCATTGTTCACATTTTTTTCTTTCTCCATGACAATAGCTCCTGACAATCAAGTCTACTGGCTAGTACCAGCAGGCAATTCCACACGTCCTGTGAATGCAAAGCCTTTAATATGGATAAATGTGTACCACAAATGTGCATCTGCCATCTTCGATTTATTAAGAGAATTTGGGTTGAGAAACTGCTTTGTAATTTTCAGATGGGGTGGCCTTTGTAAGTCACTTGGCTGTTCTGGTGACAGTCATCTATCCAATCTGTAAAATGAGGGTGTTTTTCCCATTCTGTGCACTTCACCAGCTGTTGCAGGCGTAAAATGCAGTAAAGCATAAAAGTGCTTTGCACAACAGAAGTGGTTGTGAGCCATTAGAGCTGCATTCCTCCTTCCTAATGAGGCCTTCAGTATGAGTTGTCATATTGATTGGATACTTCTTCATAAAGGCATCGACACTGACAACTTTTCTTCACAACAAAATCTTTAAACAATGGTATTTTATTGCACGTTTGTCAAATCAACACATGCTTATTATAATTGATATGTCTTCCAAAGTAGACAGCTCTGCACACAGTTGAGAGTGTGTGGTAAGTGCATATGAAAGCAACCAAGGGAAAAGAATAATTGAAATAAAAAGATGTCCAAAAGTTGGGTCAAATTTCTTTATAGGAAGCCTGAAGATAGAAAGGAGAAAAGCAGTTAACTCAATATGCCATTTTGTCCATTTAACTATGCAAATTTACAACTTGGATCATGAATGCAACCATAAAAGCACATCAGAAATTTTAAAAAAAGAAACTCATCTATAGACTTGACTGCCTCTAGGGAGCTAACACCCACCAGATGCCACACCTACTTAAAATAGTGGGCAGCTTGGTCTAACGTATTGAATCCCAACCACAAAGCTTCACTGACTACTCAGAAAATTGCTATTTTCTGGTTTAAAACTGCCAGTAGAATACCTACAAGTGGTCCCAGCCATGTGTGGCTGACATGGAGATGATCCGCCCAGATGCCCCTGCAAAGAAGGACTTGTTGCCCAGCTGCAGGGAATGTGATCAGCAGTAAGTCTCCAGCTGTCCGTGAAGACATCAGGATCAACCTCAGCTGCAGAGCTCCGCCTTGTCAGTTACCACGCCTTTCTCAGGGTAGCCCCATCCATTGATGGAATGAGACAGGAGTACAAAGGCCTGACCATTTCTGCCTGGTATGGAATGATTCATGCAGTGCTTCGGGTCAAGCTTGTCTTGTTGGTGCCACAATTTCACATTTTTCTCAGTCCAGCAACCCAACCTGCCTCACATGTTATTCTTCTAGACAGGAGGAGTAATTTCAGTTGTTACTGAACTGAAGCAACTGTTGGTACCTGTGTTAGTTAGCATTCTCTAGGGAAACAGAATCAACAAGAGACATCTATAAATACGAGATTTATTAATGTGTCTCACGCAACTGTGGGTATGCATGAGTCCAAATTCTGTATGGCAGGCAGCAAACTGGCAACTCCATTGAAGATGTTCAGTGAAGTCCTCAGGCAATGAACTGGCAACTTTGACGAACTTCTCAGAAAATGCTTCACTGGTCAGCTGAAGAAGAAGTGAAGGTCCTCTGCCTCGCTTAAAAGTCTTCAACTGATTGGATTAAATCCAGCTGACTGCATTCTCTCATTGTGGAAGACATGCCTTTCATTGACATCATCAGTCGCAGCTGCAGCCCATTGACTGATGATTTAACAAGCCAGCCTTCTGGTTTATCAGGCAGCCACAAACGTCCTCACAGCAACAGTTAAGCCAGTGCTTGCTTGACCAGACACCTGGGTACCATCACCTGGCCAAGCTGACACATGAACCTCACCATCACAGTACCCAACACAGAGATTCTGATGTAGGTGGTACTGATGCCAGTAGTTAGGCCCAAGGGTTTCCACAAAGGAGTGTTCACCCTCAATTAGGATCAGTGCTAGATTGGTTGCAGATGCCCTGGGGAAGGGATGAGCTATCCTGATGGGCAATGGAGGAAGATAAGTCCCAAATCAGTTGAAGGACCAGAGTGCATAGTCAGCTAAAAGAAAATCTAACATTAAATGATGTTCTAAACCATGATTTTTTTTTTTTTTACTCTCCAACATCCAGCATCCCACTGTATCTGACTTAATGTTGAGAATGAACATTCAATTGCACATAGATCAATGATTTCCCACCCATCAATATTTAACAGATGGCCCAATATTCAGAGGAAGTTGGGATGGAAAAGCCAACCCCCATGTTTTTCTTGATATGCTGTGATTTAGCTCAGTTTGTCTTTCTGAGAACGTACAACAGTGCAGTATTCTCAAATGCAGGGTATGAAAGCTTGTAATTATTTTTATTAAAAATAAAAGTTAACAAAACTTAAAACAGACCAACAGTATGTTAGAGTATACATAATTGGTGGACTGACCAATAGCCATGACCTCCCTCTTGCATTTGTTTTGCTAATATATCTCCAATATGAGAGGGAAGTGGGCAGATACAGGGGATGAATTGTAATTTGTCTAAACCTGCAGTGTCTAAACGAGTAGCCACTGGCCACATATGACTTTTTAAATTTAAATTAATTAAAAGTAAATAAAATTAAAAATTCAGTTTTTGGGCACTCTAGCCACATTTCAAATGCTGTATGTGGTTAGTTGCTACCATATTGGAGAGGGCAGATGTGGAATAATTCCAACATCATAAAAAGTTCTGTTGTACAGTGCTGGTCTAAACCAATTCTAATTGTCAGTAGAATTTACCTGGGATGATTAGGGAGAGTCTAATTCTGGCCAATGGCATGTAAAAGAGAGCCTTTTAGAAGATTCTAGGAAATATTTTTTCCTTCATGAGAAAGAGTATGGGAAGAGAAGGTCCTTTTGTGTTCCCTCCCTCTCCTTCCTGCTTGGGAAGCCATCACATGGGATAAGAGGTACAACGTACAGATCAGTGGTGATGTGTGGAAGGTGTTGGGGGTAATTGCAAGAGTCTGGATCCTTGAAGGCTTGATTGAGCCAAAAAACCTGCCTGCCTCTGGACTTGTTGTTAACTAAAGACTTAATGTCCATAGGATTTAAACCTCGGTTATTTGGATTTTCTATTACTTGCAGCTTAAGAATTCTTAATTAATGTAAGAAGTTTGGAAAAGGTCAGAAGAGTAAAGGAGAGAAAATGACTTGTAGTCCTCTGGCCCACTCCCCAATACAAATGATGATGTTTCTTGTCTATGCACATATGCACATATATATTTTTTTAATTTTAAGACTTCGTTTTATTCCAATATAAATGCTTGTATCAAATAAAAGTATTTTTGGACTTGAAAATACTAATGCTATTTACTTACATTACCCTGACCTTCAGCCAGTTAACATCTAACCTGTCTTAAGGAAGCATAGGTTGGCTTTGCCTAATTTATTTTTTTTTAAATTCAGTTTTATTGAAATATATTCACATACCATACAATCATCCATGGTATACAATCAACTGTTCACAGTACGACCATATAGTTATGCATTCATCACCACAATCTATTTCTGAACATTTTCCTTACATCAGAAAGAATCAGAATAAGAATAAAAAATAAAAGTAAAAAAAGAACACCCAAACCATCCCCCCCATCCCACCCTATTTGTCATTTAGTTTTTGTCCCCATTTTTCTACTCATCCATCCCTACACTAGATAAAGGGAGTGTGATCCACAAGGTTTTCACAATCACACTGTCACCCCTTGTAATCTACATTATTATAAAATTGTCTTCAGGAGTCCAGACTACTTGGTTGGGAGTTTGGTAGTTTCAGGTATTTACTTCTAGCTATTCCAATACATCAAAACCTAAGAGGTGTTATCTATACAGTGCGTAAGAATGTCCACCAGAGTGACTTCTTGATTCCATTTGAAATCTCTCAGCCACTGAAACTATTTCGTCTCATTTTGCATCCCCCTTTTGGTCAAGAAGATACTCTCAGTCCCATGATGCCGGGTCCAGATTCATCCCCAGGAGTCATATCGTATGCACATTATTTTTACATGACTGTTATCACATGGTGCCTATGTAATTGTCTTTGCCGTTTTTAAACCCATATTTACTTATCATAAGACCAACTGTTGTTCACTAAAGAGAAACTTAAAAACACAGAAAAGTGTAAGGAAAAAAATCAAATCACTCACCTACACACCATGCATAGAGAAACACTGTTAACACATGAAGGTTTATGTTTACAATTTTTCCATGTATTTATTTGGTGTCCTTTATTCACTGACTTTTAAGAATTATGTGCATACAGTAGTGTCCTAGTTGGAAGAAGATGGCAAATAATACCACCATAACATGGTTTACTAATCTTAAGATAATGAAGTAACCCTTTATGTATGGGTTTAGAAGTACGAAAAGCCATGACATGATTCTTACATAAAGAAAATGAACATTAGATTAATTATGAAACTCTGAAAAATTTGAATGAAAGTATATCCTCTAGATCCAGAACAATTTTAAGAATGACACCACTATTTTTGACAGTTTACTATGATTCTGAATAAGGCAATATTCTGTTCTTGTACGGCTGCTTTATACCTCTCTATGTGATGTTACATGGACATCCTCCCCCAAATTAGATTTTTCTCTTTTTAATAACAGCAGATACTACATCTGCTTTTTTCATCAAGGTCGCTCCAGTGCTTGCCTACCAAGGGCCTGGCATACAGCAGGCACTTACTAATGACTTACCAGCAGTGGGAAACACCAAGGGGAGCAAGTGCAGCATCATTTCAGTGGGTGCATTACTTGATTTAAGAAAGGACTTTAGGGAGAATTTTATTTACTTTCTTCAAAACATTAGAGGACAGAAGTTAAAACAAAAACTAACAAACAAAAAGTAATATTTATAGTCGGTGATCTCCAAGTTTCCAAACTGCTACAGGGTGAGGAGATGGAAGTGTATCAGAGATGAACAACATGTGGTTCCATAAAATTTCTTATCCGATCTCTACCTTTCGAAGTGAAAAAAAGAAATATTTTTCTTTCTAAGATTTTTGTAATATTTTTCTTCACTCCTGCCTCCCTTAGTAGTTGGACACCATTTGGAGTCTCCACTGTTTTTCTAGCAGTAATTCTTCTTTGTTTTACCTTATGAATCATGTCAGTAATAGCGCCCGGCTAGTGTGAAGCTCTGTGCTGAGACGTGGGGAGAGGTGGCCCCTGATCCGCATCCTCTTTATCAGGCCCCACTTTATCGTGGTCACCCAGGGGTTCTGACATGAGCCACAGTCTTGAAGTTTCAGCAGAGCTACCAGAACTCTGGAGGGACAGCTGTCTGAGCCTTCACCATCTGGAAATCAATAGTCAATTTAAGAAACAAAAGCCATGCCATTTTAACATTTGGGCAGGAGCAGTAAAATGTTGCCAACAGTTTAAACCCTTGGACACATACCTTCCTAGCTCTTCTGTCTGCGGTTAGTTTCAGCCCACCGAGTTTCATTGCCTGATTTTCCTGAGGACAAAGAGCCTCTTAAACTTGAACTGTGATGGAGTGCCTCTGGGTTCTTGGGAAAGAGACTCTGAGAAGGAGAATTGTGGGTAAAAGGGATTTGGGGGTGCGCTCTCGGGAGAGAGACCTAAAAGGAAGTGGGGAAGGAAGGACAGGGAGAGGGAGAAAATAATCCACAATGTGGCTGTTAACTGAGGCCTCTGCCAATCCCTGGGAACCCAGGTGGCCACATAATTTGCAGGGCCCAGAGAAAGATGAAAATGTGGGGCCTTTTGTTAAAAAAGCAGGAAACAAGTGCCATTAAAAGTGCTGAAGTATGCACTTTTCCCTTTCTACTTGTCATGGTGATCTTTATTTGCTATTTAATGCCCTTTTTAAGTTAAAAAAATTAAAATTTTAAATTATTAACAAGACTTTTAGCCTTCTTCTTTATCTTATGTCCAGCCAGTTTTCAACACAAATGTAAAAGCAGTTAACTTGTATGCCAAAACACCAAAGTATACATTTTTGTATTTCACGGCATATACACGCATATGTATTTCATTCATAACAGAAGGGTGGAAATGCTGTACAAAACCAACGTAACTGACTTTATTTCACTTCTTCGTTTGTGCTCATTCTGCCTTTGGCTTACTGGTAAGGAAGCAAGGAAAGGAAAAGGAACCATGAGTTGCCCTTTCTTTCCCTTTCCTTTCATGTCACCATTTTCAGTCCATGTGGCTGGGAAATAACATGATTAAGAAATCCCACTGGACATGACTCCCAGGGATGGGCCTGGACCCGGCATCGTGGGATTGAGAAAATCTTCTTGACCAAAAGGGGGAAGAGAAATGAAACGAAATAAAATTTCAGTTTCTGAAAGATTTCAAATGGTGTCAAGCGGTCATTCTGGAGGGCATACTTACGCTCTATATAGATATCCTTTTTTAGTTTCTAGTGTATTGGAATAGCTAGAAGGAAATACCTGAAACTGTGGAATTGTAACCCAGTAGCCTTGACTTTTGAAGACGATTGTATAACTATATAGCTTATATGGTGTGACTGTGTGATTGTGAAAATCTTGTGGCTCACACTCCCTTTATACAGTGTAGGGATAAATGAGTAGAAAAATGGGGACAAAAATTAAATGACAAATGGGGACAATAGTTAAACAACAAATAGGGTGGGATGGGGGGGTGGAATGCCTTGGGTGTTCTTTTTTACTCTTTTTTTAATTCTTATTCTTATTTATTTATTTATTTTGGAGTAAGGAAAATGTTCAAAAACTGATTGAGGTGATGAATGCACAACTCTATGATGGCACTGTGAACAGTTGATTATAACCCATGGATGATTGTATGGTATGTGAATATATCTCAATAAAACTGAATTTTAAAAAAAGCAAAAACCCACAGTGTTTTCCTCACAATTCCCCCTGCCTCTTGAGGAAGGAAGCAGGAGTATTGGGGGAACAGAGAGGTGACACATTTGAGGCTCATCCTCTGTGTTTGAGTCCTTGGGTGCAAAGCGCTACCATTAACACAGCCTTTCGCTGCCTGCTAAGCCCTCCCTCCCCAGGGGGAGGAATAATGCTGGGTGAGGCAGTTCTCCACGGCCCAGGGCAATTTTAGTGTGGAATGCAGCCACTGTGAGCTCTGGGCAGCCTTCGTTCCTAGGAGCTGGGGGACAGGTACGTGCGTGGGCCGTGAAATGGGCACTGCCCCACGGTCACTCCATAGAGGTCCAGGCATGCCTGTGCATTTGGTTTCGAAGTGAGAAGGAACAGTTCCCTCCACCTTATTAGGCTTTCATAATAGAACACAGAGGAACGCTGCTTAGACTCTGTGATTTTAATATTTGCATTGCAATGGTCTTTATTTAAATATTTAAATAGCTTTATTGAGGTATAGTTCCTGTACCATTAAATTCACATAGTTCATACACCATACAATTGCACCCATATAAAAGGGCATGATTCAATGGTTTTTAGTATATTCATAGATGTGTACAACCATTGCCATAGTCCATTTAAAAATATTTGCATCCCCCATTCCCGAAAGAAACCCCACATTCTTTAGCTATCACTCTCCTACACTCAAAGTCCCTTTACTCACAGCCTTAGGCAACCACTAATCTACTTTCTGTCTCTATGGATTTGTCTTTTACAGGCACTTTTTTTATAAATAGAATCATATAATCTGCACCCTTTGGTGTCTGATTTCTTTCAGTTAGCATAATATTTGAAGGTTCATCCGTGTTGCAGCACTTCATTCCTTTCTATGGCTGAATAATATTCCATTGTATGGATAGACCACATTTTGCACATCCAGCCATCAGTTGATGGGTATTTGTTTCTTTTTCACCTTTTGCCAATTAGGAATAATGCTGCTATACACATTCATGTACAAGTTTTTCGGTGGACATATATTTTCATTTCTCTTTGGTATATACCTAGGAGTAGAATTGCTGGGGCATGTGGTAACTGTGTTTAATTGTTTGAGAAATTCCAGACTGCTTTCCAAAGTGGTTGCACCATTTTACATTTCCACCAACAGAGTATGAAGATTCCGATTTCTCCACATCCTCACCAACACTTGTCATTATCTGACTTTTAGGTTCTAGCCATGCTAGTGGGTATGAAGTGTGGTTTTGAGGTGTTTTAATTTATACAGTTCCACCACCTACACACAGGCCTGTAGCCAGTGTAGCTCACACTCTGCCCAAACTCCTTCACTGTCTTTGGCTTTGTTCCTTCTGGAGCATTCAATCCCAAAGGCCTGAAAGTTCTTCTGGAATTCTGTTGGGTAACCACAACTTGGGTCCCCTCTTATGCCCCAAATAAGCTGTATATATCTGCATTTCCAACTTGAACTTGTCAGTCTTACCCTTTCACCCAGGCTTGGCAGTTTATCTTTGTCACAAGAAGCCTAAATTTGATTCTTAATCTTTGAAATTCTTTCTGTAGAAGCTGATGGTTCAGTTTTTTATTAAGCAAAGTCTTAAAAATGATAAAGAACATACATATTTTGTTATATATTTTATTATATATTTATATTATATATAATTTAATATATATTGTTATATGTGTATGATATTTTCAGTTTTATTTATTTTTAGATTATCAAGAACCCCATTTATGGGAAAATGTCTAACTTTATTTTTAGGGTAAAATTTATTCATTCAGTGATTAACTTGGCCAATATTTATTGAGCTACTATTAACCAGACTGTGTAGAATGGTGAAAAATGTAGGTAGGATCTTGTGAAACAGATGATAAATAACTCATATATTAACATGTATGCATAGTGGATAAGTGCAGCGAAGAAAATGATTATGATAGAAGGTAACCAGGAGGGATCTACTTTAATTACTTTCACTTCCTGGGTTGGTCTTTCTGGATCATTCCACGTTAGAGTGGTCTCCTTCTTGGAGACAGAAAGGCTGAGAGAGTTTTGTATCTTTTAGTTTTTTTTTTTTTTAATTGAGATTGTTCACATATCATAAATTATCCAAAGATGCAAGGTGTACAAGCAATTGCCCACAGTACCATCATACAGTTGTGCATCCAGCCACCACAATTTTTTTATTCAATTTTTAGAGCATTTTCATTACTCCAGAAAAGAAATAGGGATAAAAGAAGGAAGCATAAATCTTCCCATACCCCTAACCACACCCCCCTCCATTATTGATTCATAGTATTGGTATAGTACATTTGCTACTGTTGATGAAAGAATGCTAAAATACTACTAACGGTAGTACATAGTTAGCAATGGGTATACTTTTTTCCTATATGCCCCTCTATTATTAACTTCTAGCTATAGTGTCATATGTTTGTTCTAGTTCATGAGAGAGATGTCTAATATTTGTACAATTAATCATGGACATTGTCCCACAAGATTTACTGTTTTATACATTCCCATCTTTTAACCTCCAACTTTCTTTCTGGTGACATATGTGACTCTGAGCTTACCCTTTCCCCCACATTCATGCACCATTCAGCACTGTTAGTTATTCTCACAGTGTGCTACAGTCACCTCTGTCCATTTCCAAATGTTTATGTTCACCCTAGTTGAGCATTCTGCTCATAATAAGCAACTGCTCCCATTCTTTAGCCTCATTCTATAACCTGATAACATATTTCATGTCTATGAGTTCACATATTATAATTAGTTCATATCAGTGAGATCCTGCAATTTGTCCTTATGTGTCTGTCCTATTTCACTCAATATAGCATCCTCAAGTTTTCTTCATTAACCCATTTTTGTTAAGACAGCTTTTTTCACACACCATACATTCCATATTAAGTAAACAGTTGATGGTCCCCTGTACAGTCGTGTATTCACGTATTCACCACTTTTCCAGTTTGCTAATGCTGCCGAAATGCAAAACACCAGAGATGGATTGGCTTTTATAAAAGGGGGTTTATTTGGTCACACATTTACAGTCTTAAGGCCATAAAGTGTACAAGGTAACACATCAGCATCGGATACCTTCACTGGAGGATGGCCAATGTGTCTGGAAAACCTCTGTTAGCTGGGAAGGCATGTGGCTGGTATCTGCTCCAAAGTTCTGGTTTCATAATGGCTTTCTCCCAGGATGTTCCTCTCCAAGCTGCAGTTCCTCAAAAATGTCACTCTTAGTTGCACTTGGGATCTTTGTCCTCTCTTAGCTTCTCCAGAGCAAGAGTCTGCTTTCAACAGCCGTCTTCAAAATGTCTCTCATCTGCAGCTCCTGTGCTTTCTTCAAAGTGTCCCTCTTGGCTGTAGCTCCTCTTCAAAATGTCACTCTCAGCTGCACTGAGTTTCTTCTGTTTGTCAGCTCATTTATATGGCTCCAGTGATTTAATTTAGACCCACCCTGAATGGGTGCGGTAAAACCTCCATGGGAATTATCCAATCAGTGTCATCACCCACAGTTGGGTGGGGCACATCTCCATGGAAATACTCAAAGAATTACAATCTAATTAACACTGATAGGCCTGCCCACACAAGATTAGATGAAAGATAATGGCATTTGGGGGGACATAATACATTCAAACTGGCACATTCTACCCCCTGGACCCCAAAATGATGTTATCTTTCCATATACAAAATACATTCATCCCACAAAGTCACAGAAACTTAAATCATTTCAGTAACAATAGTTAAGTATAAAATTTCATCAAAATCAATTATAGGCATGGTCAGTCCTAAGGCATAATTCTCCTTTAGCTGTGGATCTGTGAGCTTAGACCAAGTTATGTGCTTCCAATATACAAAGGAGGGACATTCACAGGATAAACATTCCCATTGCCATAAGGAGAAACTGAAAGGAAAACAGAGTTCACAGGACCAAAACAGTTCCCAAAAACTGCAGGACAAATGCCATTAGATTTCAAAGTCTGAGAGTCATTTACAGAAAGATGTTGCATCCTTGAGGCTTGAGAGAGCAGGAGTCTAACCCTTCCTAAGGGCCTTTTTGGCAGCCCTTTGCTCGCCAAATGCTGGGGTGAGTTCTCCAACATATCCACACATTGGGGAGACCACTTTATTGGCCTTACCCTCCTCAAACATTGGGGCAGCACCCGGATTCTCTTACATCTCTGGGGCACATGCTCAAGCCCTTCAGAACAGTGGGGTGGCAGCCAGGCTCTCCCAAATTCCCTGGGAATGTGCCCCACCCTCTTTGGGGTCTGGGGTGGCAAAACTCTTCCCAGAGCATCAAGGTGGAAGGCCCACCCTCGACCTCTGGGTCAAGCTCACCCTTTCCATGTGTGTGGGCCACTCCACTCTCCCAGCCCAAGGCCTCTTGACTCGAGACCTAAACCTCCATGGCTCTGTCTTTGAAGAAATTTTTCCTTCAATTTGTTCCTTGTCTTTCTCCTCCAGTCCAGACCAGCAGTAGCTCTGTCTATAAAGATCTCACAAAAATTCTGTTGGCTTCGCATGAAGCACACAGGGGTCAAAGCCATCAGACAATAGAATTTTCCACAAATCCTTTCCAGATAATCCCATTTCCAGTCTTGGCTTGTACTGAAATGGTGGTCAGTTTCCATGTTTGGTTAAATCTTCACGTGGGACTGTAACTTCTGGGATTCCACCCCCTGGAAGCCCATAATTTTCCAAACCATCAGCTTCTGGTTTCTTTGAACCCAAGAATTCAGTTCTAAATTTATCTCTCTCCACTCACATTTTACTATAAGCTGCAAGGAGAAGCCAGGGTACATCCTCCACACATAGTCTGGAGATCTCCTTAGCTAAGTATTCCAGGTTGTCACTTTCAAATTCTTCCTTCCATCTGACACCAGGACTCAATTCTGCCAAATTCTCTGCCACTTTAAAACAAGGATTGCCTTTCTTCCAGTTTGCAGCAACACATTCATCATTTCTGCTCAAGTCCTCGTCAGAAGTATCTTTAGAGTCCATATTTCCATAAACAGTCTCTTCAAAGCAGTTTTGGCTTTTTCTATCAAGCTCCCCACAATTCTTCCAGAATCTTCCCCTTCTCCATTTAAAAAGCTATTCCAACATGTTTGATATTTGCAAACACAGCAGCAAAAGCACCCCACTCCTGGTACCAAAATCTGTTCTAGTTTGCTAATGCTGCTGGAATGCAAAACACCAGAGATGAATTGGATTTTATAAAAGAGGGTTTATTTGGTCACACATTTAGTTTTAAGGCCATAAAGTGTTCAAGATAACACATCAGCTATCAGTTATCTTCACTGGAGGATGGCCAATGGTGTCTGGAAAACCTCTGTTAGCTGGGAAGGCACGTGGCTGGTGTCTGCTCCAAAGTTCTGGTTTCAAAATGGCTTTCTCCCAGGATGTTCCTCTCTAGGCTGCAGTTCCTCAAAAATGTCACTCTTAGTTGCATTTGGGGTATTTGTCCTCTCTTAGCTTCTCTGGGACAAGAGTCTGCTTTCAACAGCCATCTTCAAACTGCTTCCATCTCCAGCTCCTGTGATTCCTTCAAAGTGTCCCTCTTGGCTGTAGCAAGCTCCCTCCTTCTGTCTGATCTTTTGTAGTGGGCCAGTAATTTCATTCAGACACACTGAATGGGTGGGCCAACACCTCCTTGGAAATTATCCAATCAGGGTCATCACCCACAGTTGGGTGGGGCGCATCTCAATGAAAACACTCAAAGAATTTCAATCTAATTAACACTGTTAGGTCTGCCCACACAAGATTACATCAAAGATAATGGCGTTTGGGGGGACATAATACATTCAAACTGGCACAACCACCATCTCCACTATCTATACGAGGACATCTCCATTTCTTACACAAAGAAGGAGGAAGAGTCAAAGAAGGCAGAGAGACAAAAGAGAAAGAAAAGAGAGAGAGAGAGAGGAAAAAAAATAACAGCTAGGAAGCATGAAAAGGAAAGGTAACATTGAACTAAAGTAGAATAAACAAGTCAGACAACATCACCAATGCCAAGAGTCCCATATCCTTCCACTATGTCCCCCACCCCCCCATTTGCATTTAGCTTTGGTATATTGCCTTTGTTATATTAAAGGAAGCATAATACAATGTTTCTGTTAATTATAGTCTCTAGTTTGCATTGATTGTATTTTCCCCCAATCCCATCCTATTTTTAACACCTTGCAATGTTGACATTCATTAGTTCTACCTCATGTAAAAACATAAGTGTACCTTTAACATAATTGTTGAGCACCCTAGGTTTCACCAAGTTACACAGTTCCAGTCTCTATCTTTCCTCTTTCCTTCTGGTGTCCCACATGCTCCTAAGCTTTCTTTTTCAACCATACTCACAGTCATCTTTGTTCAGTGTACTTACATTGCTGTGCTTCTATCTCCCAAAATTGTGTTCCAAACCTCCCACTCCTGTCTTTTCCTTTTGGTCTGTAGTGCTCCCTTTAGTGTTTCTGTAAAGCAGATATCTTGTTCACAAACTCTGTCATTGTCAGAGAATATTTTAAGCTCTCCCTCATATTTGAAGGACAGCTTTGCCTGATATAGGGTTCTTGGTTGGTGGTTTTTCTGTTTTAGTATCTTAACTATACCACCCCACCTTCTTCTTGCCTCCATGGTTTCTATCGAGAAATCCACACATAGTCTAATCAAGCTTCCTTCATAAGTGATGGATTGCTTTTCTCTTGCTGATTTCAGGATTCTCTCTTTATCTTTGATGTTTGATAATCTCACTATTAAGTGTCTTGGCATGGGCCTATTCAGATCTATTCTGTTTGGGGTAAGCTGTGCTTCTTGGTCTGTAATTTTATGTCTTTCATAAGAGATGGGAAATTTTCATTGATTATTTCCTTTATTATTGCTTCTGCCCCTTTTACCTTCTCTTCTCCTTCTGGGACCCCCTTGACACATATATTCCTGCATTTCAAGTAGTCATTCAGTTCCTGGAGATGTTGCTCGTATTTTTCCATTCTTTTGTCTATCTGTTCTTTTGTGTGTAGGCTTTCAGGTGTCTTTTTCTCCAGTTCCTGAGTGTTTTCTTCTGCCTCTTGAGATCTGCTGTTGTATGTCTCCATTGTGTCTTTCATCTCTTGTGTTGTGCCTTTCATTTCCATAGATTCTGCTGGTTGTTTTTTTGAACTTTTGATTTCTACCTTATGTTTGCCCAGTGTTTTGATTATATGCTTCATCTCTTTTGCCATATCTTCCCTAAACTTTTTGAATTGATTTAGTATTAGTTGTTTAAATTCCTGTATCTCAGTTGAAGTATAAATTTGTTCCTTTAACTGGGCCATAACTTTGTTTCTCTTAGTGTAGGTTGTAGTTTTCTGTTGTCTAGGCATCCGGTTTCCTTGGTTACCCCAATCAAGTTCTCCCAGACCAAAATGGGATCGGGTCTCAGAATGAGGCAAAACTATCCTTTTCCCTGAGGATGTCTTCAGTTGATACACTTGTGAGGCCTCAAGTCACTGTGCTTTTCTGCCCAGCAGGTGGCACCTGTCAGCCTGTAGCTCCAGACTGGTGAGAAGAGGTGTGGCCTGTGCCTGTTTTCCCCCAGTTTCTGGGGTCTGGTCCTGAATGGAAGGTGGGAGTAGATCTTGGACCCATCTTTTTCCTCTTAGGGAAGATATACCCACTGGGGAGAGGTCATTTACAGTGTGCCAGTTTGAATGCATTATGTCCCCCAAAATGCCATTATCTTTGATGTAATCTTGTGTGGGCAGACGTTATCAGTATTGATTAGATTGTAATTCTTTGAGTGTTTCCATGGAGATGCGACCCACCCAACTGTGGGTGATAACTCTAATTGGATAATTTCCATGGAGGTGTGGCCCCACCCATTCAGCGTGGGCCTTGATTAGTTTACTATAGCACTATATAAGCTCAGACAGAAGGATCAAGCTTGCTATAGCCAAGAGGGACACTGAAGAATGCACAGAAGCTGAGAGTAGCTGCAGATGAGAGTTTGAAGATGGCCATTGAAAGCAGACTCTTGCTCCAGAGAAGCTAAGAGAGGACAAACACCCCAAGAGCAACTAAGAGTGACATTTTTGAGGAACTGAATCCTAGAGAGGAACATCCTTGGAGAAAGCCATTTTGAAACCAGAACTTTGGAGCAGACACCAACCACATGCCTTCCCAGCTAACAGAGATTTTCTGGACACCATTGGCCATATTCCAGTGAAGGTACCCTTTGTTGGCAGACACTTTATGGCCTTAAAACTGTAACTTTGTAACCAAAGAATCCCCCTTTTATAAAAGCCAACCCATTTCTGGTGTTTTGCATTCTGACAGCATTAGCAAAGTAGAACACCCAGCATTGTTCTTTTGCATTGTAGATGCTCAATAGAGTGATTGCAGTTTTTGTTGTTGTTGTTGTTCTTATGGTTTTTAAAAATGCACTTTATTGTGATATTTTTCCATTTTTAGTACTTGACTCCCATCCAGCTGGTAAACAACTTTATCTTTAAAGCAATCTATTTGGAAAATATAGCTGAGGACAAAATAAACCCAGAAGAAATGCAGCACCAGCTGAACATTTCAGGAAGCAGGGCCCAGCTAGCTTATTGTTTGCTGGCAAATGTTAGTGTTAGTGCTACTTTTTAAAGGAAAATTTTCACAGGGTCTTAAAAGTCTTGAAAATAAATATAAGCTGTGTCCCTTACTCTTAGGATCCTCTTGCAGTAATGTCTAGAAAAAACTGAGAGGAGAGTTCATGCCTCAAGGTAGATGGTTCATTCATCTCTCATTCTGCCTTAAACCTCCTCTATAAGAATTAACAGAAGATCAGCGTGAATTTCTTCAGAAATTTCGGTTTTGGCTGTGTTTATTTTTTTGAAATTCTTTTTGCATAAAATCAGGATGGCTTATTCCACTTTTAGGCCTTGGTTGGATGCCCAAATCCATCTTTCAAAATTAGACCCATTTCTTAAATATGTCTGGAGCAGTGTCAAAAAGGCATCCAAAGCCAAGGCTAGTGTGTTTTTGAAGCTTTACACAGAAAAAGATCTCTGAGGATTTCAGCTATGTTGAGGCAATATTTCTGTGGAGAAAAAGCTTATATCCAGGCTGACATTTTCCGTTCTGGGTTTTCTACCTGCTGTGTTGTGGAATAGCCCAGATATGAAACCTCTAAGGTGGGGGTTAGAACAGAACTTTACTGGCCTCCAGGAGCTTGTTCCTTAGAGCCACTGTTCATGATTGCCAGATGATCTAAGAAGATCATGGAAAACTGGCACCTCACTGCCTTTTTTGGCTAACCCCACTGCAGAAAATTAATTGCTATTGTTCTTGGAAACTTTCATCCAGTGGACAAAATTGTAATATCAGCAATTATTATTTTTTTTTCTTTTTCTTTCTGGAGGAGGTTGGGAGTAGGGGGATGATGAACATTGTGGTTTTATTATAGCTGCCCCCAAATGGCTAGTTTCAGGGCAACATGAGGGTGTTACATTCCTGTGGCTGAGAATCTTACCAAGTTGTAAAGCAAAAGGACTCCACTAATTCGCCTGAGCTGATGAGATGCAGTGATCTTGAGCTGCCTGACTCAAAATGGGGCTTGAATTTCTGGGAACTTCTTGCGCCATGATTGCTTTGCTCGTTAGCCTGCTGAAAGTCCAGCCTTAGGGCAACACAAATCCTACCTTTCTGTCGAGCCACTCTTTTTGTAGTCACATACTCCTACCTTTGATACTTTCCTGCAAGTCATAGCACACCCTCCCTTCACTGTGGTGGGTCACGGACTTGAATCTCTTTCTTCCCTTAAAATGGTGGCACCAGTTCCATATCCTCCCACAAGTCCCTTTGGGTTGTCCTATTGTCGTGGTCCGCCTTTCCTATACCTGCCTCTCAATGCCCATTTGGCTTTTTTTCTCTGTTTATTTTTTCCATTTGTCTCTTCCATTTGATGTATAACCATAGTTCCAGATCTAGTCTTCCAATATGGCATTCAAGTGGCCAGTAGAGTGCTTGCTACCCAGTAGATACAAAATAAATTCCTACTGACAGCTACAGTCTGGGAGAGCATGACCTTTTTCCTTCTAAGGCTCAGCAATTGGAGCTTAAAGCTTCATAAAATTGTGTGAATCCCCCACATAATCCTATGAGCTAGGGAATCTGGAAAGTTTAGTGCCTGACTTTGGTGAACACATGCCATTGTTGGTTATGGCTAGCCATTGTCTGTTTCCCTTTCCTAACAACATCCTGAGTGGAGAATTATTCTTTTCCCATGTCAATCTTCTTGGAATGACAGACAATCCAGGTGATTCCCTCCCACACATTGGGAGCTAAAGGGGTCCCAAAAGTCCCTTCCCCAGCTCTTTCTTTTCACTGTCTCAGAACAAATCAGCAAGCCGGCCAAGATCCCAGCTTGCAGACTTTAACTTACGGCATGATGATTCTCTAACGGAGATCTACCAAGAGGGGAAAAATAGCTGGAATTCATTCATTCCAAAAGCCTACAGAGGAGATGAGATGGTCAATTAATTCCTGCTCTCTAGGTGCCAGAAGTTTCCCTGCATCCTATCCTGGATCTTATATGTTTCCATTTAATTCTCTAGTCTCCTATACAGGCTGTGAGCTACACAGCATCCTTCCCATAAATTCCTTTTCTCCTCTTAAACATAATTTAAGTGTGGTTGCTTTCTGTTACTTGCAACCAAGGATACTCAATGCACACTATTTTCTATCAACAATTTGCTAAATAACAGATACAAATCTCAGAATTAGCCAAGGTTTTACTTTATCCATCTCAAAAGGAGTTTGGCCAAGCAGAATTGTATGATAAAAGCTAATTATATTTGAATTCCTCCAAAGATTCTACACAGCATTTGTGGACTTGATTACCTTGAGGAAATGATTCTGTTTTAAATCAAATTCAAGAATGATATTTTTTGAGTACAGGCCTAGAAGAATTATGGAGGCATCCAATAATTCCTTGTTTGTTTGATTTGCTGGTTGAATGGATGTGAGAAA
Organism: Choloepus didactylus; assembly: GCF_015220235.1. Lineage (NCBI taxonomy): Eukaryota > Metazoa > Chordata > Mammalia > Pilosa > Megalonychidae > Choloepus > Choloepus didactylus. The sequence continues at coordinate 12,226,584 of NC_051325.1, read as the reverse complement.
GTGCCCACCAGCATTGGAACCACCATATCAAGGACAAATCCCCAAAGAAGCCAACAATCCTTTCTTCACCAAAGAAACTCCTAAAGAAGTCAACAGTCCTTTCCAGATGGGAGCCCCATAGGTTAAAGTGCACAAGGGGCTTCAGAATCAGACTGAGCATCCTTGTGAGGCTGGCTGGGGACAGACACCATGTTCTCCAACTCTGGTCCTCTAGGCAGTGGGTACAAAAATATACTGAGGAAATCACAAAGCTTATTAGGCCTCTGGACCTAAAAATGTATCTGCTCGTGTGGTGTTCTGGTTTGCTAATGCCACCATTATGCAAAATACCCTAAATGGACTGGCTTTTATAAAGGGGGTTTATTTGATTAAAAAGTTACAGTCCGAAGGCCATAAAGTGTCCAAGATAAGGTATCAACAATTGGGTACTGTGCTGGTTTGAATGTATTATGTCCCCTAAAATGTCATTATCTTTGATGGAATCTTGTGTGGGCAGATGTAGTGTTGATTAGATTGTGATTCTTTGAGTGTTTCCATGGAGATGTGCCCCACCCAACTGTGGGTGATGACTCTTATTGGATGGTTTCCACGGAGGTGTGGCCCTGCCCATTCAGCATGGGCCTTGACTGGTTCACTGGAGCACAATATAGGCTCAGACAGAAGAAGCAAGCTGGCCACAGCCAAGAGGGACACTTTGAAGAATGCACAGGAGCTGAGAGAGGAACTGCAGATGAGAGACAGTTTGAAGATGGCCGTTGAAAGAAGACTCTTGCTCCGGAGAAACTAAGAGAGTACAAACACCCCAAGAGCAACTAAGAGTGACATTTTTGAGGAACTGCAGTCTAGAGAGGAATGTCCTGGGAGAAAGCCATTTTGTAACCAGAACTCTGGAGCGGATGCCAGCCACATGCCTTCCCAGCTAACAGAGGCTTTCCGGACACCATTGGCCATCCTTCAGTGAAGGTGCCCAATTGTTGATGACATACCTTGGACACTTTATGGCCTTAAGACTGTAACTTTGTAAGCAAATAAACCCCCTTTATAAAAGCCAATCTGTTTATGGTGTTTTGCACTCCAGCAGCATTAGCAAACTAGAACAGGTACCTTCACTGAAGGATGACCCTTGGCATCTGGAAAACCTCTGTTAGCTAGGAAGCCATGTGGCCAGCATCTGCTCTGGAGTTCTGGTTTCAGAATGGTCTTCTCCCATGACATTCCTCTCTAGGCGTCTGCTTGCTCCTGGGTTGTGTTCTCCAAAATGTCTCTGTAAGTTGCAGCTCCTCCAAAATGTCACTCTCGGTTGCTCTGTGGTCCTCTGTCTGTGAACTCCTTTATACCACTCCAGTGATCCAATTAACACCCACCATGGATCGGTGGGGTAACACCTCCATGGAAATTATCCAATCAAATGTTTCACTCACAGTAGGTTGAGTCACATCTCCATGGAAACACTCAAAGAATTCCAATCTAATCAACACGAGTACGTCTGCTCCCGCAAGATTGCATCAAAGAACATGGCTTTTTCTGGGGGACATAATACATACAAACTGGCACATGTGGTTTCTGAAACTTCTACATCTGAGGGAGCACCAGGACTGCTGTGACCACAGAGGCTCAGCTGAGAACAATATAGTGGTTTCCTGGTGCACACAGGCCCTGGCGGGCCAGGCCTGGATGGCTGCAGTGAGTGGCACTGGATGAATGAGCCCACACTGAGACAAATAATGAACCCAAATTGGCCAAGAAAGGTGCCGGACTCAATGGATTGTTTGTGTTTATAACTTACAGGGGAATTGAAGAAAGGAAGAGATATTGAACTTGACCTGGCTAATTCATTTACAGTATCAACATATCCAACAATCACAATGAGACTTAACCTTTGACCATTCCCCTTCAAAACTCCCTTTTCTTTGATCTCCCAAATGAAAATTGGGGACAATTCCTAATTGATGACTTAGCATTGTTCGTTTTCTAATTTGGGCTGTAAAAGTTTTCCTTGGCAACTCTTTGGAGCAGAGGAAATAGCGTCAAATATTTTGAACTGTGCAAAGGATTGATTAAAATGTGAGATAAACGCAAATGGGTAGTAGACAAATTGGGACAATGGAAGTGTCTTGATAACACTTTTTTCTGATGCTTGGAGAGCCCAGGCCTTCTCAGCAGCAAGTAGTTCATCATCTTTGTAGGCACCCGAGTTGCTTCTAGGAAAAGAGGGAAAGGAAGAAACTGGAAGCCCTGACTTTTTTGGAACAGGGCTATTTAGTGGGAAAATGAGGCTCAGGTGAACAGGGTTCAAGTAATTCACCCAGGGACCTACAGGAAGAAGAAAACAACAATGGTATGCTTCTTTGTATTTCTCAGCTCTATTCTGATCTCCTTTGACAGTTTTTCTTGGAAACAAGGGTAGCTGTCTAGGGATGCAAATTCCTTCTAAGAAACAGAGTCCACTAGTGGGGAAATGTCTAGAGTAAGAAAATAGCTCCCTTGTTCATTCTTCTTATGAAATCCATCTTGTATCAAGCTTTGGGTTCAAAGCTGGATACTGGTCCAGTTCACAAGACTTTTGGGAGGTTTGGGATCTCCTTCTCTCTTTGTAGAGTGCACACCTCCCACCCCTCACTTCCTAGCCCCCATTTCCTGCCCAGGTTTCTTAGTTCTGCCTGTAAGGATTAGTCATGCCTGGAAGTGAATAGCTGCTTTGCCTCTTGATTTTAAGAGGCCCTATCCCAGATTTTTCAGGGAACACAGCAGGGCCTGAAAAATCAGTGTCAGAGATATCTATCTTCCAAAGCTCAGGAGCTAGGGTAGTAGCAAACCTTAGAGCTGGCAAGAAGAGAGTATTATTGGATGAAGAATGAGGGGGAGTAGGGGCAACTTAGGGTCAGGACTGGTGGTGGGCTGGTAAGCCAGCTCTCGAAACAACCTGAAACAAAAACAACAGCAAAGCCCTGATTGGTAGCAGTGGCCAATTTCCATGGTGAACATACTCCTACCATGGCACCATGGCCATTTCAAGCTACCAATGGTTTAACACAGAATTCCTGATTACTGAACAGTTGGCTTTGCTGAGCTAGTAGGAGCCATCTCCAGCATATCCCTGGCTCAGTCCCCAAGAACTCATGGACCCAACTTTGCTACAAGTATCTGCACCAAGAACCCTGCAGGTGGAAGAATACAATGTCCAAGATGAATGAAGCAGAAAAGACACAATTGAAACTCATTCCTAAGTGCCATGGAAAAGATAAAGCAGTGTCTCCTTCCTGGCGTGGTGGGGCAAGGGAAATTCTGGAAGGTGGAGTATTGGAACCAAAGACAAGCTTCTTTAAAAACAGCTAACTGTTTTCAGGCACTTACAATGTTGCTCTCCGCAGTCCTAAGTGCTTTAATCCATTTGATTCCCAAACAACCCTATTTAGTTGCCGCTATTGTGAAGGGTTTATGTGGAGGGAAGGGATGACAATTTTGGGTACTTTGAGGGTGCACCACCTCCATTGTCCATCCACTCCTCTGGCTGGGGATAGTCTCCTCAGGCTTCAGGACTTGTTTTTGTTCCTAGTCCAGGAGCCTTGGCTGATTGCCTTAAATTGGTGGGCATATCCTACAAATAGGTGCAGAACGAACCTATGAAAGGATGAGGTAAGGCTCAGACTTGTGGCTCCTATGAGATTTGGCTTCTAGTTATATCTAAATGAACTGCCCAGGGAGAAAGACAGCATTTTTCTCCTATTTTATTAATTTGCATCAGTGAGGGTCCAGCCTTGGAGGATTTTAAGGTGAATTTCAGATTAAGGACACAGGTTGAGTAGTGGGTTTTAAGCCCCAGCAAGTTGCGCCTGGCCCCTGATTTTGTGAGAACATTCTAGGCATGCAGTGCCTTGAGAGTGGCACACAAAATAAATGACAATCATGTGGAAAGTAGTTGTAAGAGTGCAGTCCTGGCTTTTCCTTTAGAGAGGAATTGAAATAACTGGAATATAAAATGAAAACCGAATAGCAATAAGAAAATAAAAACAAAACTCTAAACCCCCAAACTCCAGCAACAAACACCCTAAAACAGCACAAAGGTATGAAAATGATGTAGATACAAAAATATTATTTTTGTAGGCATGCAAATTCAAATATTTGTACCTAAGCATGCTTTTTGCCTGCTTATTTGCAATTTTATTTGTTTAAGGAGTTGTTTTTGGAAAGAAAGGGTGCCAAGGTGAGCAGGTATGTAGGATGTGTGGGGGTTCCATCAGGGAGGGAGTAGTTCATGTACTTTCTGATGGAGGGCAGAGAGACATAAAAATGTGTGTGCTGAGAAGCAACAAAGATGGAACTGGTGTTTCCTGGTAATGTCTGCAAAATGTTTGCAACACTAAGCAAACAGGGATGAGAAATTTGCAAAGAGAACAAAGAGGCATGAGAGGGTGTGCCTGTGGGTTTGTATGTCAGTCTAGGTGTAGACAGTGGCTTTATCAACACATTTTTTGCTTTTCCTTATGTTCAACTATAGCATTTCTATTTTCATTTTCTCTTGGCTAATTTTTACCCTTCATGTTATAGTTGAGTCTGACTTCAACATCAACATTTGCCTAATATTAATATTCTGTACTCATGAGGATGAACTAGCAAAAAATGATGTGTCTGAGGGGAGAGGACATCCCAGTGGTTTCTAACCCAGAATTCAAACTCACCTGCTTCAAAGCATCTTTGGCTGGACTATTTTCAACTAACTTTCTCCGCCTACTTTGGCCGATAGATCGTTTCCAAACTAGCATGAAAAAGTCTTCTTATTGTATTTCAAACCGAAAAATGTTCCATCTACATCTGGAAATACTAAAAAATGTGCTTTCTTACAGTATGTTTTTTCTTTTTTTACTAGGTATGGACAAGGTTCTGACCTTATTGAGTTACTGGAACTCAACTCCAGATGGTGTTTGGTAAGGTTCTAATCATTTGAGGGCTATTCTTTTTTTGAAGATATGTACATCTTTAGGGGAATTTCTACTTTAAAGAAGTTATCATTTGTGGGAGGTCCGTTATGAAGATTTTAAGTCTTTTGGGGGAATTTCTCTTTCTTTGAAGATTTCTATAATTCAGTGAAAACATTTGCCAACTAAGATGGTCACATTTCCATACTTGCTAAAACCCCTCCTTCGAAAATGAATCAAATCCCTCTTTTATGTATTGGCCGTGCGCTGGCTTAAGGGTTCTCTTTTCTTTCTTTTCTTTTCTAACATTGGAGACACTGAAAAGATCATTCTTGCCTTTGAGTGAAAATAAGATTTCAAATGGTACAGGGAGACGACCAACTGAAATAGTGAAACAATAAACACATATGTTAATGTCATTGAGTGGAAGCTTAAAATAACAACGATCAAAGAAGAGGGTGAGACAATGTGTGACATTTCTTCCTTGCAACTGATTGTGTCTTTATGGAATTCTTATTGTCTGCAAAAGAAATGTAAGATTCAAAGGCAGTTTTTAAAATGCTCAAATGCTCAAGTCAGTATAGCTGAAAAGGTAACTGATCTAGAGATGAACCAGTGACTACCTGCAGTAACATTTTTCTTTTTTCATCCTGTCAGTGGACACACTTCTCTCTACGCCAGGCTGAAATGGATCAAAGTCCTGCTGCCTGGATGGAGCCAGAATCTCAGACCGCCTTCAGCCCCTAAGGTTCTCAATCGCTGAACTATTTGATCCCTGATAACTGACTGGACTCTTCTAGGCTGTGGATTCACATTGCCTCAAGGGCACCTGGCCTGGTGACCTTGTTTGCCCTCCACATTTTCCTTATGATTTGATACCAATATTTGTACTCTAGTTAGATGCAATTCAACATACCTGGAGTCCATTCTGCAGTCAAAAATATTTACCAAGCAGCTACTATGTAGTAAATATTGTTTCTAGGTTCTTGGGTTACAGAAAAGACAAAAAAGCCTACCCTGGTGGACCTTAAATCCCTCAAATGGGGGCTTTGGATCCCAAGCAAGGTAGCAAATGTCTTGGGTCCCTCCATTTCTTCCCTTTGGCCAAACCTTGATCCCACCTGCAGTTGGGGAGGACAGTTCTTGCAAGGTCAGAGTTTCCTCTGCCAGGAAGTGCCCCCTACAAGGGCTTGCAGGCTGACTCTCTACCCTCTTCCTCCAGGGCTTCTCCAAATTGGGGGAGTGGCAACTGAGATGGGAAAGGGGGTTCATACCTCCAAGGGTACTAACAGCCAATGGGAGGGGATGCTTTAGAGCCTATTGATGAATGCTACAACCTCTCTTCCTTCAGGGCACAATTCTACAGTCTGATCACAGAAATTCTACCTTAATCAAATGCCTGTTGCCTTCAGCAGCAACTCCTTGGACTCCCTTTCCAGATGAACAACCTGTACCCAGGTCTTTGCCTTAGACTCTCCTTTCAGGAAAACCCTTTGTAAGATGAATGATAAAACATTAACAATAAATTATATGGGATATGGGGGGAATATATGCTATGTGAAATAATGGCTCATGGCAAAGAGACTGGGGATGCAGAGGCTGGAGTGGAAGATGGTTGGTTGCAATTTTAAATAGAGCAGTTAGGATAGACCCCATTGGTAAAGTGACATTTGAACAAAGAATGGAAGTTGGTGAGAGAGTTGGTTCAAAAGAGGTATGGAGAAATGGGGAGAAATGGAGGAGAGAGTGCAAAGGTCCTGCAGCAGGAGCCTGCCTGGTCTGTGGCTGCAGGAGTGGATGCTGGAGAGAGATGATGTCAGAGACGTAAAGAAGGAGGGATTAGGTTATGTAGGGCCATGAGACTTTGAGGTGGGAACTTATGGAAGGTTGAGCCTATTCCCTTCCAACTTCCCCATCATGGCAAGGGGATTGGACAATAATTATACCTCCTTATTTAATTTCTGATTTCCTCCATCATCTGTAAAGTGGAAATGACAATTCTTCCTGTGATTAAATTTATGAGATGTTAAGGTCAAGATTCCTGGAAAAAGCTGAGTTTGAGAATCTTTACCTGTGGTAAGTAATTATTTCCAAGCCTATTCTCTCCATATCTAAGGGAAGACACCAGATGAAAGAGCTGAGATTTCTTTTGTTTCTAAAAGTCATTTTGATTGCCAAACTTCTAACAAAAATTTGGAGCAGGATGATCTTTTAAGGGAATGCATTCTGAATGATAATCCCAAAAGGAAGGAGCAGGGAACATTCAGGCACATTTCATTTTAGAGATTTTGATTAGCATCCCCCTTTGTACCTTACCCTCTAACAAAGCACTATAACACGAGTGTGTTTTAGTGCTTTCCTCTTTCACATATGTTGACTGCTCCTACTTAAAATTTAATTTATAAATTGGTGTTGAGGCAAGAATAGCTTGTTGCTTAAAGATGTTATGGCTTTGGTATTTCTTCTTTTCTGATGGATTCCCTGTTCCAAATGCAAAATGTAACTGTGATGGTTTGGATATATTACGTCCTCCAGAAAAGCCATATTCTTTAATGAAAACTTGTGGGGGCAGAATATTTACTCTGTTGATTAGGGTGGAAACATTTGATTAAATTATTTCTATGGAGATGTAGACCCCACCCATTCAGGGTTGGTATTAATTAAAGTCACTGGAGTCCTATAAGAGAGCTCACAGACAGAAGGAGCAGCAGAGCAGCTGAGAGAGACTTTTGGAGAGATGCTCGAGAGTTGATGTTTTGAGACGCCTGGAGACATTTGGAGATGCTAGCCCAGGGTTTGCTCCAGAGAAGCTAAGAGATGACCTCCAGATGCTTAGAGAGAAATGCATGGGAGAATAAGCAAGAATGCACAGGGGCTGAGAGAGAGAAGCTAAGAGAGGATCCTCGATGCTTAGATGCATAGGAGCTAAAGAAGCTAAGAGAGACAAGCCCAAAGACATTTTGGAGAAAGCCATTTTGAAACCAGTACCCAGGAGCAAAGGATCAGCAGATGCCAGCCATGTGTCTTCCCAGCTAACAGAGGTGTTCAGGATGCCATTGGCCTTTCTTCAGTGAAGGTATCCTCTTGTTGATGCCTTAATTTGGACATTTTCATTGCCTTATGACTGGAAATTATAACCTAATAAACCCCTTTTATAAAAGCCAATCCACTTTTGGTATTTTTCATAATGGCAGCTCTAGCAAACCAGAACAGTAATGTTTTACTTTTGTGTTAACAATTGTTTGAGAAGCTGAAACCCTTTCTTCCTTTCATCATCCTTCCCTCCCTCCTTCACTTCCTCCCTTCCTAGATATTTGTCTATCTACTCTTAGTAATCTGTGCAAAGCGTATGTTCCTAGAGTTGTAACCATCGAAAACCTGTCTCTTAGCACATCACAGCTTAATTATTGATAGAAAAATGCATTTTAGTGTGGCTGTGCGTTGCAGTACAATTTTGATGGTGATATGATTACCACAAGCTACACATTAAAACATGCAGATTTTATATAGTTATAGAAAAGACCTATGTACAGCTGGTTGTGAAGAAGTTACTGAGGCTTTGGGGGATAAGAGGGCTATAAGTTACTTTCTTATTCTAATGAACTAAAGAAACAGAACAAGAGAGAAGTGACGTATGAAAACAATATGTTTGACTTCTGGTTGACCAAGATAGCAGAGCGTAAGGCACTCCAGGGCTCCATTCCCCCACAGAATCTTTGAACAACCAGCAAAAACTGGCAGAACCATCCTCCTTCAAACTCCAAAAAACAATTAAAGGATTTCAGTTACTGTGTGATTGCTGAATCAAGAAATTGGAACTTAAAAATGGTGGAGAAACTCATGGCACCCTTGCTAGCCCCTCCCCAAACCTCTCCCTGGTGCAGTGTTGAGCTGGCCTGTACTTCCATTATGCGCCCTTGGCTCCTGTTCTAGAGGGATCAGAGTAACCTCTTTGCACATACTGGATTGCCCATATATCAATACTAATCTATTGGGTGGCAGCATGGAAAGTTAAACCACAACACTCCTCTCTGGCTCATCCTCCTAGAACTTGTCCTGCAGGCAGAAGCAGCTTACTCACAGTCAAAGAAGTATAAGAAAAAAAATAAATCAAAACAGACTAGGGCAAAAGATTACTGGCTTTAAGAAATACAATAGAACACCCAGGGGTAGGGGACATCTATTTCATAAGGAGCAGAGATGGTATTTGAATTCCTGTAAATGGGATAATTTCTAAGGCCATGATGAGCTCAAGCACAGTTGAAGATCAAGTCTAGAAAAGCTGGAAAGGACCCTGCACTGATCTTGATAGGAGGCTAAACTTTGAAGAAGTGTAACAGTTAATGCAGAACCAACTGACAAAGACTGTGAAAGAATTTTTTTTTTTGCACTGTATGTTTGTTTTTGTTAGCTCCTGCACTCAAGGAAATCTCTGTCATGTTGCTAGCTGCATACAAACTTAAGCAGCAGTCAGTTCGGGGAATAAATCCCAGAGTTAAAACATTATAAAATTATAATGTAGAGTGTTAAATGAAAGATTACAAGACAAACAGAAAAATGAAATGATGACCATCCAGAGGAACAAGATAAAACTTCAGAAGCCATCAACAAAGAACACCAGACTTTGGATGTGCCAGACAAATGATCATTAAAACAATAATCTTCCATATGCTCAAAAAGATAAAGGAAATCAAGCAGAAATAACTAAAGAATATTAGGAAAATGAAGAATGAACAATATAAGAATGTCAATAAAAAGAGAGAAATTTTAAAAAGGGACAAAACAGAAATACAAGAGTTGAAGACCATGATAACTGAAATGAAAAATTCCCTGTAGGGTTTCAATAGCAGATTAGAGCTTGTAGAAGAAAGAATCAGTGAAGTCAAAGATTAACCAAGGTATCCATTCAACTGATGAATGGATGAACAAAATGTGATATACACATATAGTGGAATATTATTCAATTATAAAAAGAAAAATGAAGTTCTGATATATGCTACTACATGGATGAACCTCAAAGACATCATGTTGAATGAAATAAGCCAGACACAAAAGGGCAAGTATTGTATGTTCCCATTTAAATGAGATAATTAGAATATGCAAATTCATGGAGTAAAAATTGGAATAAAGGTTATTAGGGGCTGGGGCAGGAATAGTGAATATATAGTTAATTCTTAATTTGGGGTGATGGGAATGTTTTGGTAATAGATAGTGGTATGTGTTTAACACCCCTGAATTGCATATTTGAATGTGATTGAAAGGAGAAATTTTGGATGTATATATGTTACCTAAATGAAAATTAAAAAAAAAAAAACATAAAACAGTTGGATTTATCACCTACCTTTTGATGTGAAAATGCTACTTCTTTCTCACTAGATTCAATTAACATGATATCAGTATAATGGACTGGTGTGAAGTCTTGTGGAAGGGAGAGGTGGTCAAGTTCCCTGCAGACTAGATTATGACATATGGCTGAAGAAGTGATATATCCCTGAGGTAGAGCAGTGAAGGTATTAGCCTTGCCAGCTAAAAGCAAATTGCTTCTGGTGGTCTTTACTAGAAGGCATTGAGAAAAAGCCTTTACCAGTTCAATCACTGCATGCCAGATACTAAGGGATATGTTGATTTGCTCAAGCAATGATGCCACATCTGGAATAGCAGCTACATTTACTTAACCACCACCTGGTTAGGTTTACAATATCCACCATCATTTGGCACAGACCTGCTAAGAGAGTTGAATGGGCATGTGGTCATAAGCAGCATCCCTGTATCTTTCAAGTCCTTGATGGTGCACTAATCTGCACATTCCCTCTGGGGATGTGGTATTGATTTTGCTTTATTATTTTTGTAGGGAAAGGCAGTTCTTGTAACTTCCACTGGGCCTTTTCTACAATAATAGCCCTCACTCCAAAAGTCAGGGAACCAATTTGGGGATTCTGCCAGTTTCTGAGTGTGTCTATTCCAGTTGTAATTTCTGAAACTGGAGAAATAAGTATGAAATGGGTTCCAGGATCCACTGGAACCACTGTGCAATGAACCTGTGCTAAAACTCCATTGACCACCTCATCTACATAAGCCTATACTCTGACTGATGGACCACAGTAATGTTTTTGGTGTCCTGGAATTAAGGTCAGTTCAGAGCCAGTGTCTAGTGATCCTAGAAATGTCAGATCATTTCCTTTTCATTGGTGACCCAAAGTACAGTCATTCTGGTAAAAGGCTTTAGGTCCTTTACGGGGAATACTGGGAGGAGGATTAAAAGTATAAATTTTGGCAGTGTAGCAGGGCTATTTATTTCATTAAATTCTGTAAATTGTCCCAAGTCTGGGAATTGATTAAGGGGCCAAGACTCTTTTTTGTGATTCAAGTTACACTTTTGTTCTGACCTGGAACTGCTTATATGGATCAAGTAAGAATTTAGTTGACCATCTGCTTCACTAATAGGTACCCCATGATCAAGTAGACAATACCACAGGTCTCTGTAAGTCAGACTATTATGATTACTCCTTTAACTCTACTGTCCACTGTGGCAGCCCCACCCATCTTGTATTTGGTGATTACATGCTGCCACTTGGCTCCTGCCAATCCAGGATCCAATAATCCCCATTGTGTTTAAGGATTCCAGTTAAGTGGCAGCAGTTACCACCAGCATTTTCAGCCCATATGTCCCCATTCCAATTTTCAGGATCCCATTCCTTCTCCCCAAATACCTCACTTTAACAGCAGACACCCTTGAAGGTTAAGAATTCAATTTATATTTTAATTTAGCCACTCACAAAATGAGAGTCTGGGTCTGGTTTTTAGAAATCTCAAGTCTGCAGCTATGAGAAATATGTTTCTTTCAGGACACACATAGAAACTTTCATGTCATTCATGCAGTGCTTAAGCTGGAAATTTGAAGCCTTAAGCTCATTCTATCCTTTAGTAACTGTTATCAGTGTACTTAGGATCAATCAGCCAACATCCTTATAATTTTTAACTCCACAAAGCTCTGTTAAGGTATCAGATACACCGTCACCCTGAGCCTTGCCTCATAAGCATTTGAGTAGCAGTATCCAATGGTGATATTTTGTGTATCTCTATTGCCAGTTCAAGCCATGGGCTATTAGTGCCATCTTGATCACTTGAAATAGAGTCATTAGTGGCTTTTAATAATAATCAGGTTAGAGAATCAATTCCCCAAACCCCAAAACCAAATCAGAAATTTCATCCTTAGTATTCTGTTTCTCAAAAACCACTCTTGGTACTAAAATATGTATCAGTTTGGGTTCTCCAGAGAAACAGAACCGATGTGAGGAATTGGTTCAAGTGACCATGCAGATTGGCAAGTCTGAATGCTGTAGGGCAGGTCTCAAGTTGGGAACTCTGATGAAGGTTATGATAAATTCCCCAGGAAAACCTGGCTGGCTGAAGTAGAGATGAAATTCTTTTTTTTTTTTTTTTTTTTTTTTTTTTGCTGCTGAAATCATCAGTTCTCCCTTTAAGGCCTTCAACTGATTGGGTGAGATCTCTCTCATTGTTGAAGGCAATCTTCGTTGCTGATTGTAGACGCAATTGGCCATAGATGCAATCAACTTAATGATGATGTAAATCCACAAAAATACCCTCACAGTAACAATCAGGCAAGTTCTTGCTTGACCAAGCAATTGGACACCACAACTTAGCCAAATTGATTCATGAACTTAACCACTATGGACAGCATAGAGTTAGATCAGTTTTTCACCCATTCTACTAATCTCTTCCTTTCCATTGAATGATTTGATGCATTTTGATTTAATATAATTACTGATAAGATAGGATTTACTTTTGCCATTTTGCTATGTTGTCTGTATTTTCTAGTGCATCATTATAATTCCTTTGTTATTACATGCCATTATGAATCATGTCATTTTTTTTCAATTATTTTATTTGTAGTTGCCCTGTGTATTACTTTAATGTCTTAATTTATAGCAATCTAGTTCATATAAACACCAACTTAAATTCAATACTATACAAATCTTTGCTCTTATATAGCTCCATCTCTCCTCCTTTATGCTGTTACTGTCACAAATTACATCTTTATACATTACATGCCCCTCAATGTAGATTTATAATTATTGTTCTAACAGTTGTCTTTTAAATCAGATAGGAGAAAAAAATAAAAATTTGAAAATACATTTGTACCTTTTTTTATATCTATATTTAGCTATGTAGTTAACTTTATTGGTGTTATTTCCTCATGTGCACTTGAGTTATTGTCTTGTGCCCTTTCATTTCAATGCAAATGACACCCTCTTAGTATTTCTTGTAAGGCAGGTCTGCTAGCAACAAACTCTCAGTTTTTTTTTTATCTTGGAATGTTTTTATTTCCAGTTCATTTTTTAAGGATAGTTTTGCCAGATGTAGAATTCATGATTGTTGGTCTTTTTCTTTCAGAATGTTTAATACATCATTCCATCGTTCTCTGGCCTCTGTGGTTTCTGAAGAGAAATTGGCTGTTAATGTTCCTGAGGGTCCCTTATGATAAGTCACTTCTCTCTTACTGCTTTCAAGATTCTCTCTTTGTGCTTGGTATTCAACAGTTGATTTTGGTGTGCCTAGCATTGGAACTCTTTGAGTTTATTCTAGAGTTCATCACATTTCTTGATATATAGCTTAATGTTATTATTATCAAATTTGGGAAGTGTTCAGACATTATTTCTTCAAATATTCTTTCTGACCCTCCATGTCCTATGCGTCTGGAACTCCTATTATACATATTTTGCACACTTGATGGTGTCCCACAGTTCTCTGAAATGCTGTTCATTTTTATTCATTCTTTTTCCTTTCTGTTACTCAGACTCGATAATCTCAATTGAACTATCTTCAAGTCATTGCTTTTGTTTTAAAATTTTTATACTATAGATTTTTCATTTTATGGCACTGGGATCAGGAGATGAGAGCTTTGAAACTCCTGTTCATTTTTTTCTACATCCAACATTCTACATGTGTCTTCATATAATCTTTAGTTTATATAGGCTTTAGATTTACACATTTCTGGATTTTAAAAAATAGTTGTTATCTGAAAGGAGTGTTGAAAAGTTTCCTTCTATGATGGTGAGTTTGTTAAATTTTCTCTTTATTTATATATTAAGTATATCATGATTAATGAGTGTTGCGAGTTGTGTCTTCATATAGATTTCACCTTTATCAATATGTAACCTCATAATTTATTCCTTTGCTAGAATTCTACTTTTGTCTAGTAATATTGGTAAATAGAATTCCAGTCTTGTCATTTTGTATGTCCTATAAATAATTCCTGTCTTGTCATTTTGTGTGTCCTATAAATGGCATGTTGCATGGAACTTTGAATAGGAAATGAGATCTGGTAGGTTTGTACAGGTTAGTGTGAAATGGTGATACATCCCAAAGTAATTTGGGCAGAGAATAAAAATATATATGCAGGGCCCCCCTGAGGAGCTGGGGGAAAATGCGAGAATGTTGGACTTCCCCACCTGGGTTGTTGCTGGTGTTCTCACAAACATTGAGGACTGACAGTTTGGTATGCCGAGCCTTCCATCTTGGGGCTTATCTTTAGGAAACTTGTTGCTGCAAAGGAGAGGCTACTTGTAATTGGGCCTAAGAGTCTCCCCCAGGGTACCTCTTTGTCAATCAGATGTGGCCCTCTCTCTCTAGCTAAGCCAACTTGGCAGGTGAACTCACTGCTCTCCCCTCTGCATGGGACCTGACTCCGAGGGGTGTAAATCGTGCTGACAATGCAGGATATGACACCCAAGGATGAGCCTGGACCCAGCATCATGGGATTGAGAACATCTTCTTGACCAAAAGGGGGATGTAAAATGAAACAAAATGAAGTTTCAGTGGCTGAGAGATTTCTAATGGAGTCAAGAGGTCACTCTGGTGGGCATTCTCATGCATTATTTAGATACCCCTTTTTAGGTTTTAGTGTATTAGAATAGCTAGAAGAAAATACCTGAAACTGTCAAACTGTATCCCAGTAGCCTTGTCTCTTGAAGACTGTTGTATAACTATGTAGCTTATATGGGGTGACAGTATAATTGTGAAAACATTGTGGATTACATGCCTTTTATCCAGTGTATAGATGGATGAGTAGAAAAATGGGAACAAAAACGAAATGAAAAGTAAGGTGGGATGGGAGGAATGATTTGAGTGTTCTTCTTTACTTTTATTTTTTATTTTTATTCTTTCTGGTGTCAAGAAAATGCTCAAAAATAGATTGGGGTGATGAATGCACAACTATACGATGGTACTGTGAATGGCTGATTGTACACCATGGATAACTGTGTGGTATATTAATATATCTCAATAAAACTGAATTTTAAAAAAAGAAATGACAAGGGACTCAAAATGGTACAGTAAAAATAAGAATAACAAATAAATAGGGAAGTAGGCATTAATGGAAGAATTGAGGGTCAAAAAAGATATAAGATTTTTTTAAAAACGGCATGTAACAGGATTTTTTTTTTTCTGTTGAATATGAGAATTCCTGCTTTTGAGTAAGTGAGTTTATCCCTTTCCCTCTTATTTCTTGGAAATTTTCTTTTATTATTTCTCTGTACATTCACCTCCTTTATTTTAACTGGAATTTCCATTAGATGGATGTTGTAATGTCTGGCTCTGTTGTACATTGCTTTTAACTATTTTTTTTCATTTTTTTCTGTCTTTTGGCCTTTCAAGCTCTGTTCTATGAGCATTCCTTGACTCTGTAACCCAGCTAATTCTCTTTTTATGCATCTTTTAATTTTTGAATATTTTTTTAACAACTGTGGTTTTTATTTCCAAAGTCTTCAGTTCATTTTTTCACAGTTGCAGTATTCTCACATAGATTTCCAAGAATATCAATTATATATAATATATATACTTTCTTCTGTTTGTTCTATCAACCCTCATCTCTTAGGCCTTAGTTCCTCTCTTTGCTTTGAACTTACTGCCTCCCTTTTCTTGCATGGCTTTCCTCCAGTGTTGCCTGATTCTTGCTCATGCACTCATCATTGTATTCGAGGGTCTCTAAAGTCTTACCTGGGTAGAACATGGTGTGCTGCCTAGCTACATGGATCAGTGTCTGTTCTTCTGTGTTTGGAGAGCTTCCAGTTCTTCCTTGCTCTGCTTCTGCAGCCCTGCCCAGGCTTACTGCTTCCATCCCTGGGTGAACACTCCTGCGGCTGCTGCACATGGTGGAGCTGGGGGAAAGTGGGAGGGAATTCACTTCTACTGTAGATTAACAACCACTTCCCTCTCAGTTTTCTTGGGTCTCTTTCTCAGCTATCTCTGAACTTGGAGCTGTCTTGAAACTGCACCGTGCCTGCCATCTTGATCCAATGTACTTGCTTGAATGGAAACCATCTATAATATCTATTTTCTGTTTTCATGCTTTAGGACAGGGATCTATGAACTACTGCTTGTGGGTCAAATCTGCCCCACCACCTGTCTTTGTAAATAAAGTTTTACTGAAATACTTTTATGTTTCTTTGTTTACCTTTGTTTTCATGCAACAACAGCAGAGTTGCAACACATGCTATATGGTATAAAGCCTGAGATATTTACTGTCTGCCTCTTTACAGAGAAAGTTTGCTGACTCCTTGTTTAGGGAGATTTTAATTAACAGTTTTATATTTAAAATCCAATAATGGCCAAATTTATATTAATGATGAATTTTCCAGGATGATGGAAGGGTTGAGTCTCAGGCTGTAAAACATTTGCATATTTTTGCATACCTGATTTCCCTGCCCTGCTAACCTTAACAGACAGGCAGGAATGGAGAAGGCTGCATTGCTGGTTAAAAACTTAGGGGCTCTGGGCATATTAGATCACTGGGAAGCTTATTCTTTGACTTTAGGAACACATGTCATTTAGTGGGAGAGAGAGCACTCCTATTAATTAGACAACAATACCTAGCAGCATTTAACTGAGATCTGTTTGACAAGTCATTGTTTAAATATATCATGAGAATTCCCAGAAGGGGACCATTTGAAGGTCTGATAATTCGGATTTTGATCTGCATACTGAAAAGTGATAGCCTTTATTTTATCCTCAAAATATATCAAAGGAAAACACATTTAGATATGTCAAAAGACACATTTAGATATGCATATCAGAATAATAGGTGTTGTTTATTTACCTCATTTAAAAATACATTTCATAGGTCTTTCTTCAATTAGTAAATAATCATCATTTCTACACTGTTAAATAAATAACTTTTGCAAATGCAAACCTTAGTTTTCACCCTCTCTTTTCCGTTCAGTTTGATACAATTGAAAACCAAAGCCTGACTCTCAGTGCCTATACGGAATAAAGGTCAGACAGCCCAAATGGAAATAATTAAAACTAGAAGTTACAGGGCTCTGATTCCATGGAGAGATGATCCTTGTTTCATGGAAAGGCAATCCTTGGTTCTGGATTCTTAGTTGGCTGAAGCTTGGGTAGAAATTAGCTGCATAACTAAGAACCTGAATATTTTCCTCTTTCTATCGTATAAAGAGAGTGAAAAGGCCATTGTAATGTTTTAGAGAGTGGCTTCTCTTGGAAAAAGTCCCTGAACATACCATGGAGCGGTGTCAACTGTAATATAAAATGTCCTAGAAATTTTGCAATTTACGAGTTTAATGGTGCACCTGAGGATTACGGGGTTTTTTCCATCCACCCGTAATAGCCCGATGACTGATTTAGCAGGGAGGAAGCAGGACAAATAAGCCTGATCACCCTCTAACATTTTTCCGGTCCTGTTGACTTCAGAGATTTAGGAGTACCGGGTTTGCAGGATTTCAACGAATTTTGGTGATATTTTAGAGTCAAACTCAAGAGATGAATAGGAAGATGGTTCTTCGATAGTTATAAATACTTCATTATTTGCAAATGGGATTACACGGGGGATATCAAGCTCCTTATTGCTCAGCTGTTTTTCAGTTCAATGATCTGCTTGTAAAAGTGTAAAGACTTCTTGACATTGTTTTTCCTCTCTGTTAGCACTGTTGGCCTGAGAACTGAGAGATATTGGAGCGGCAGTATGTAGGTTCAATTCTGGATCTACTCTTAATTTCCTTTTCCAACCTTCAGGATTTTTTTTTTTTGAATCCATAAATGGGAATGGTAACAAGGTACTTTTCTAACAGGGTTGTTCTGAGGATATTTGAGTTAATGATATAAAGCACTTAGGTTATAGATGTTATTTTAATATACATATAACTAGTTATCTCTAGTGCATCGACTTATCTGAGTAAGAATGACTTAAGGTTCATGTAATATTCACATAATGCAACAAAGAATAATCTCATTTGCAGAGCTCGCATTACCAGTTATAAGGTCCTAATTTCTAATGATGCCTGAAGGCATCATTTTTTTTCATATTTCTGAAATTAGAGTATTTTCATTGATCTATTTTTTATGTATCCATCTGTTTCTCTCTCTCTCTCTGTATGTGTGTGTGTTTATTTATCCTGTAGATAAAATTCAGAAGAAATAGATTCATAGAGATATTTCAGTGTTTAAAGATTGTGGTTGTGTCGCCTAGTTGTTTACAGCAGCTCCAGCACTGACTCAGAGATTATAGAAAGACAAGTCACTCTTGCTTCTCATTCCAGGACCTAAAATAAAAATTTAGAATGCTGGGTTTTTTTTTTTTAATTCAATTTTATTGAGATATATTCACATACCATGCAGTCATACAAAGCGTGTATTCAATTGTTCACAGTACCATTATATAATTGTGCATTGAAAACCAAAATTAACTTTTGAACATTTTCATTACCACACACACAAAAATAATAATAAAAAGTAAAGTGAAAAAGAACAATTAAAGTAAAAAAGAACACTGGGTGGTTCCCCGACCCCCGATTTTTCTACTCATCCATCCATACACTGGACAAAGGGGAGACTGGTCCATATGGTTTTCCCAGTCACATTGTCACCCCTCATAAGCTACATTTTTATACAATCATCTTCAAGATTCAAGGGTTCTGGGTTGTAGTTTGATAGTGTCAGGTATTTACTGCTAGCTATTCCAAGTCATTAGAACCTAAAAAGGGTTGTCTATATTGTGCATAAAAGTGCCCACCAGAGTGACCTGACACTCTGCCACTGAAGCTTATTTCATTTCCTTTCACATCCCCCTTTTGGTCAAGAAGATGTTCTTCATCCCACGATGCCGGGTCTACATTCCTCCCTGGGAGTCATTAGAATGCTGGGTTTTAAGTGTGAATTTTTCTCTAGCATTATTATTCTCACTTCAGAATTTCACATTTCACTGATTTCCAGCAAGAACACAGTTTGGGTTGCTTGATTTGGCAGATTAATGAGGAAGAATAACTAATGGAAGTTCAAAAGTATCTATTGAACCAGTCTGCTGTAATTTCCCTTCATTGCAGATGCAGTTATAAGCACTGATACCATAGTTTTCTGACCCCTATTCCAAAAATACTCTTCCCGTACTCAAAATGGCAATTAAATACCTTGAGCTTATGTAGGTGGTCCAAGCAAGCAAACCACATCTGTTTTATCTAGGTACATCTCCGTATCACTTATTGGCATGATAGTGTTCAAAATTACTTGAAAATCAACCACAGAAAGGGCACAAATACCATGAATTAAGCAATTTGAAAAGGGACAAATATAAATGACCACGTAATATGTTACAAAAGAGCTCAAGCTTGCATCTAGTGAAGAAATGTAAAATGAAGTCACAATATATCTTTCTGTCTGCTGATTCGGTAAAGATTAGAATGTGTGTTTAAGATCCAGTTTAAACGAGTATTTGGCACCCTCACACTTGATAGTGTGGTGTAAACTCAGACAGCTTTTTGGAAAGCACTTTGGTAACAGGCATCAACATCTTAGAAAAGGTGCCAGGTGAAAATATTCTCTTCTAGAAATTTAGTCTTTGGAAATAATCTGTAGAAAAATGTAGCTATAACAATGTTTATCATAGTTCTATTCATAATAGAAAAAAAGAAATGATTATAGTCATGCAATGGAATATTTGTAAAGCCATTGAAATTGCATTATTGAAGAATGGAAAATGTTTATGAAATATGAAGGGAAACATGTAGGTTACTGGACAGCCTTGCAGTGTGATCCCCTTTTGGTTAAATTATGTAATCACACACACATTCACATACACATTCACATACATATGCACACTCATTCTGAAAATATTTATATTGAAATGATAATAGTAGTTGTGTATAATGGGCATTTGAGAGATGTTAATTATTTTTTCCTGACTTATCTATACATTTTTTTCAAATTTCTACAATATGATGCTTTTTATTTTAAATAAAAGAGTCTAGTGAGAATATTTTATTTTTTCATCTAGAAATTCCACTCTCTGAGCTTAGAATAAGCATGTGAAATATCAAATAGTAAGCACTATAGATAAATTTGATTTTCATGGAAACTGATTTGACCATTGACGGGCTTTAAAAATGTTTTAGCGAAATAAACTTCAGTGGCTGAGAGATTTCAAATGGAGTTGAGAGTTTACTCTGGTGGACATTCTTATGCACTATATTGATAACATTTTTTAGGTTTTAATATATTGGAATAGCCAGAAGTAAATACCTGAAGCTACCAAACTCCAACCCAGCAGCCTTTACTCTTGAAGACGATTAAATAACAATGTAGATTACAATGGGTGAAAGTGTGATTGTGAAACCCTGTGGATGGCACTCCCTTTATCCAGCATATGGATGGATGAGTAGAATATTGGGGACAAAACCTAGATGAAAAATAGGGTGGGATGGGGGAGAGGATCCTTTTTTTTTTAATTTTATTTTTTATTCTTATTCTGATTCTTTCTGGGGTAAGGAAAATGTTCAAAAATAGATTGGGGTGATGAATGCACAACTATAAAATGGTACTGTGAACAGGTGATTGTACACCATGGATGATTATATGCTACGTGAATATTTCTCAATAAAACTGAATTAAAAAACGTGTCATTAGAAGCAGCAGGCACTAGGTGCTGAAATTTATGAAATTGTACTGAGAGTGATGAGTAATTGAGATAATAGGACACTTGCTTTTTTATTTTTATTTTTTCTTCTTCACTAGTGATTAATTAAATAAAGTGCCTAGCAATTAAAAAAAAACTAGATTGGGGTGATGAATGCATGACTATATGACGGTACTGTGAACAGCTGATTGTACACCATGGATGATTGTATGGTATGTGAATATATCTTAATAAAACTGAATTTAATTAAGAAACAAAATGTTTTAGAAGGTGACATGTTACTTAATGATTTGTTTTTCAGCTAAGTCAATTAGTTTTCTAAGGTAGAATAGATGTATTTCATAGTAAAGATCAACTCTTTAGAAAATTCATGTTTTCCTTATATTGAATAAAACCAATAAAAATGATATAATTATAAAGTACAAATAAAAACCACAGAGGAACAAATTTGGTTGAACTCATTTGAAAAACATTCATTTACAAACACTATTGTGAAAGGACTATGACCAACATTGTTTCAAACCCCAGATCTTTCTTCTCCTTGTGGGTTTTCTGATGTGAATGAAAAAACAGAAAGTCTTAAAAAAGAAATCCTACTTGCCATCTCCTTAAAGCATGTCAATTTTATTTTTCCAGTCAAAAGCTTCTTTTTGGGTATTGGCCAAATTTCAGCATTTCTCCTGAATTGAGGTTATTGAGATTCAGTGATTTCCTCAAAAGATGTTACCTAAAAGCCTACTTCCTAAATAAATAGTTAAGTTTAGTTGCCTGTGGACTGGGCAGTATTTTCTCCACTCTGGGCATAGGAATTTGATGAATGAGAGTAGCTGACCAATTAGCCTGAATTAATTAATATTTGTGTATCCTTTTAGGCTTGGAGTAACTTACATTACAATTATTTTCTAAGGAAGTTGAAGACCTTTACATCATTTTTCATTGATCGGGTCTCTGGTTACCTTCCCAGTTGAATCCTTCCACCATTGCAAGGTGGATAGATAAGTATGTTCTGAGAACTCTGCCGTTTTTTTTTGAAGAATCACAGCAAAAAGGAAAAATAACTCTTTGACTTCTAACTACTTCTTTTTAAGAAAGACTGGGAGAATCTGAGGGCCCAAGCAGAGAGAGCTCTCCTTATCGATTTCCTGCTCTGGGGACCACCAGGGATCAAAGTCTACTGTACTCTCCAGCTGAAATTCTGAATTTGTAACACATTATAACCTTTTCTTTTTTTATCATGAAATATAACATTTATACAGAAAGGTGATAACTTTCGAAGTACTATTTAACAAGTAGTTATATAGGTAATTTCAAAGAATATTATGCATTATGTTTCCACAGTTTCAGATATTTCCTTATTGTGAGATATAACGTATATAAAGAAAGGTGATGTCTTTCAAAGTATGATTTAATGAGTAGCTATAGAGCAAATATATGGTAACCTTTTCTATCAAAATAATGATCACACCATTGTCACAGTAATGGGTCATTAAATAATTCATTGTGGTTGGGAAATGGTGGGGAGGGTATTTTCTTCTGTTGTTTTTTCTCTGGCGATAGACTTTTGTCTAATATTTGTATTAAGGACGTTGGGGCCCCACTTCACTAAAATTCTCTACTTTCTTTAATAGCTCAAAGCACATAAAAATACAGTTCTAGTCTCGCAATGAAGTTCTTAAGTTGAAGAGTTTTTAATCACCACAATTGAGTATCTTTCATTGTACAAGAATTTTCCCCTTAATTCAAGCCAATCATACAGTGTATTTGTGACTCTCTGTGTATGTGTGTGTGTCTGTGTGTGTATTTTCATGTGCTGCCTGAAGACAATATATCCTTTCCTTGGAAAGAAGGAATTTTTAACCCAAGGTGATAAATATCTAACTGTCAGGGCCTAAAATGGAAATGCCTCCTCTGACTTATCAATAGTTTCTGGCTTTTGCTTCTTCAAAACACAAAGCACATATTTACTAACCACAAGTGAAACCATTTAAAAACAGCATTTTTGGAGCTGTGAATCTGTGTGAAACTTCTGTCAGCCATTTGTAGTGACAGCCATGAAAATCCTAAACATTATATGTATTGGATTTTTCTTCCCTTTCTTCACAAGATTTCTTTTTGGGTTAAAGTCAGAAGGTTGGGTCAATTTATTGTTTAAGGGATAGTAAAATACTGAAAGAGATTCTTAACATCAGTCCTCACCATGCAGCCTTCTGAGGGTGGAAGAATCTAAAAACACGTTCGATATTGTTCTCATTCCATGAGACAACCCCGAGGACACAGGCCCAGAAATTGTCCAGGAGACCCTTCCTTGGGAGGAGACCAGCTCTCCCCTGGAGCCCCATTTCTTTGTGACTCACTAAAGTTCACAGACCTTCCAGAAGTTTGTGCCTGCTGGCTCAGAATTTAAACATGTGCTAATACCCAGTTCTTTGTCCCCACTCTCAGACTCCTCTGAGTGACTCATTCTCCAAGTCCAGGTGCGGAAGGGAGAGGGACACGGAGGAAAAATTTAGGCTCAGAATTTATATTTGTTTAATGCCACATGTTCCCAAGCAATTTCTGGGCTGTTTCAAAAGTGTCCTGCACAGACACTGATCTCTGTGACCATATGTCTGAAGCATTTCATCACTGGGGAACAGCTGAAAGTAGTTGGCGGTGCTTCGTGTAATCCATGTTGGGTGTTTCAAGTGTGGCCAGAAGAAGAGCATGTGTCTGGGGCACATGGGACTGTGATGAGAAATGCCTGTGCTTCCTCTTACATGTCTTTGGACTTGGGTGCACATGAATGCAATTGCTAGATTCCAGGTTGGTTTATTCTCCAAATGCAAGGGTTGGGTGGATGGATGGTGGAGATGATAGCTTGAGCAGAGCATGAGGACATTCCATGTCACCTGTTTACTAGGAATACCTTTTCCTTTTTAAGGCATCCCACATTAGCAAATTACTTTTCCAAATTGGGTTTTCCTGTAAGTATAATCTCATGCAAAAGAACATCCAAAGTAAAAGAGCGCTATAGTACCGTGCCTAGGAGAGAGATCACAGTTGTTGAATCTATTCCTTTTTTATAAAGATCCAAGTATCTCTGTACAGGAGACAACCTCTTATTCCATATAATTAGAACTGGGACTTAGTGGGTTAATTCAAATATTTGATTAACTTTTGGGGGTGGTCATAAATCCGAGGCATACATACCTTTAACATTTTTGTTTTAACTTAAAGCATGCAACCATGAACTCATGTACTAATCTTTGATGTAGGGCCAAGGTTTTACTACGAGTGTGTGGTAGTTGGTTTGAGTTTGGCTTTGCCTTTCTTGCAAAAACCACACCCATATACATCTTCTGTAATTTCTGGATTGGGTTTCTTTAAAGCTTAGCAAGAATTTAAAGATTTATGCAAAGAGATTTAAGTGCAGAATCAGCTTATACATTTTTTTTACAATATATACACCATCCCAGTTTTGTCTTGGCCATATCTAATTCAAGGCACTTTAACAACTCATCTCTTTTTTTTTAAATTCAATTTTATTGAGGTATATTCACACACCATGCAGTTATACAAAGTGTACATTCAGTTGTTTACAATACTATTATATAGCTGTGCTTTCATCACCAAAATTAATTTTTGGACATTTTCATTACCACACACACAAAAATAATGAGAATAAAAATTAAAATGAAAAAAAAAGTAAAAAGGAACACTGGGTGCCTTTTTTTTTTTGCCCCCATTTATCTACTCATCCATCCATACACTGGATAAAGGGAGTGCAATCCACAGGGTTTTCACAATCACTCTGTCACCCTCATAAGCTACATTTTTATACACTCATCTTCAAGATTCAAGGGTTCTGGGTTGTAGTTTGATTGTTTCAGGTATTTACTGCTAGCTGTTCCAATTCATTAGAACCTAAAAAGGGAAGAACTCATCTTTATTAAGTCTTTTCAGAGCATTCAATTGAGTGTTTATAGATACAATGCTCTTTTTCTTTTTCCACTCAAATTTTATTAGTTTGTGCAATATTTAATTAAACTTAATAATGATTACAGCTGGCATAAACTATTTGGGTCTAAACACAACTGAAACCTATGAGGCATACAAACCTATTGGTGCTTGTAGAGGACCTTGTGTTGGAGAATAAGACTTCTAGGAGCTGAGTGTTCTACATCTATGGACATCAGTGAGTATGTTTCAATAGAAAGGGAAGACTCAGTTAATCTGCTGAGGTCCTTAAGTAAGTAGCAGTTGAGATGATATATCACTCAGGATGGGCTAGATAATGCTGTAGTAAGAAGTAATTACCACGTCTTCATGGTTCACAAAAATAAGTTTTATGTTTTTCTCATGCTGTGTGTCCCTCCTGGCTAAGGGTCTTGCCCTGGGACCCTGGCACATGGTGCAGCCACAATCTGAGCGAACTGAGCACCCACTCTTCAAGTTTCATTGGCCAAAGTAAATCAACAACCACATCTAGCTTCATGGTCACAAGGAAACACAGTCCTACCTGTGCCTCAAAGGAAGAAAGATGGAAATATTTTATGAATGGCTGCAATGACTTCTGTGGACAGGTTTTATTTTAGTTCTGAACACTAACAATTCTTTCTTTCAATGTACCTGAAATCACTCATTCTAATTGCTTTATAGTATAACATCAATTCATCCACTAAACAACTGTGTGACATGAGTATTATTATACATATTTTACAGAAGAGGAAATGAAAAGCTGACCAAAGGTGGATTTCCCAGCAGTTATCAGGATCTGAGCTCAGGTGGTTAGATGGCAGAGTCTACACTCTAGAAGCTTAGCCAGCAGTTGTCTCCTAGAAGACAGTAGAATGACAAGTGGAGTCGAGTAAACAAATATTTGAGGTGGTGATAGTGTTAGCTCTGACATTGGACCTAGCCTTTTCACAAACTATTCTAGGATTTCCTTTGTAAAATGGGACTAGCATTGTTTTGTTCTTCCGTTTACCCACAGATGGTTTTGAGAGCCATTTCTTTTCTATCTTCAACTAGTGTGCTACTTTTGTAAAGCTCAGCATACCCTAAACCCTAGACCTGTGCTGTCCAATAAAATAGCCATGGGTCACATGCCATATGCACTTGAAATGTGGCTAGTACAAAACTGAGATGTGTCGTAAGCATAATATACACAGGGATTTCCAAGGCTCAGTATGAAAAAGGTAATGCATATATCTCACCAATATTTTTTCACATTGCACATGTGTTGAAATGGTAAGAGTTTGCATATACTGGATAAAATAAAATAAATTATTAATATTAACATCACCTATTTTAAAACATTTAAACTTACATATGTAGCTTGCATTGTATTCTTTCAGATAGCAATTCTTTAGAGTCATTAGAGACGAAAGGTGGATTGGATTGACATCAGTCAGCAATTTATATTTTCTACCTAGAATTTGGAAAATTTCAATAACTTAGTGAACAAGTAAATCAAAATGCTCAAGGGAAGATAGGAATGAAATTGTCCTAAAATCCTCAGCCTATTGAAGGATAAATATTACATATAATTTAGCAGTATGCCTCATACAATGTTTTTACCTGTTTTAGATGAATCCATGAGCTCCACGTTCATTTTCACTCATTAAGTAATTCAGCAAACATTTACTAAGAGTCTAGGTGCTCCTTTGTGCTAGAAGCAGGAGCTACAGATACCAGAGGTACAGTTCTTGCATCAGAAAAAGAAAATCACTGGCTGACCCATAAAAAAGATGTTGTTCCCATGCTGCAACACATGCAATGCAAAGTGCTGCTTTCTTTAAAAATAATTTGTGCCGAGGCTGGTTCTGAAGGTTCTGCCAGGTGTACATACAGAAGAGTCCGCTCCTTGCCTGATGGGGATCCAATGGCTTATAACTAGCCTGGCAAATTCTTGGTCCTCTTGGATGAGTCCTGAGCCTCTAACTGCTCCGTCCAGCCTTATCTTTGCTATTCCTTTACAAGCATGACAATTAATTGGCAAACCAAATCGAGCATAGAGAATATTTTAACAAGAAGCTTCTTTCTGGCCTGTTGTCCCCACCGAAGACATGCTTCTCTTAGATGGAGGTTCAAAATGATACCCAACGGCAGCTCCCTGTGCCTGATGGCCTGATGAGGGGCGAGGCAGGATAGGGTAGTGGGACTCCGACAGGGTAGTCAGGGAATCCGACAGGGCAGTCAGCTGCACTGACTTGCTAGGTAGCTTTGGGGACCTCACACAACCTCCCCAAGGTCAGGGGCTGTGGTCAGCTGGACCTTACCCGGTCTGTGAGCTAGGTTCTGTGTTAGAATCGACAGCTAAGGAAGCTTCAGGGCTCCACCTCCGACAGTCTGAGGCATCAGCCTTGGGTAAAGACCTGGGAATAGGCACTTTATAAATATTTGCAGGAGATTCTGAATGCCTCCTACTTTCTCCTCTAGGGATTGGAAAACTTTGGACTGGATTTGTGATCTCCAAAGTTTTTTGTCCATGACCCACAGTGAGAAATTCATTTTACATTGAGATCTCGCACACAACATGCGTAACTAAAACAGAAATGTCTAAACAATATTTACCTTTCATGATGGGCGATGCACTCTGGTAAATTCTATTCCTTTGTATTTCTATTTTTCTTCTATCTTATTTTAAAATGTTTATTTTGTGACCCATAACTTGGCCAACACAATGTATTGATGATTTGCAGTCTGCTATTTGAAAAAAAAGCTGGAAAATATGACCCTTTTCATCTCTAAGGGATTAAATCAAACTCAGAAATCAGAGATTAAAAACACTGAATTCAGAGATGATTACATACAGAGGTGGATTTATCCACCTTTTGCAGGTTGGACATTCCACTTTGGAATTCTTTATCCTGAAAATCATCCCTCTGATGGTAAAGGGCCAATACATCTCTCCCAATCCGATTTATTATGAGAGCAATATCTCCTAGATTGTAATGTGCATAATGCTCTTGCTGACTTATTTTGGGTGATAAGTGGTGAAGTCATGAAGAATTCAGTGGAAATCTGTATCAAGTGCCTGGGAAGGCAGAAGAACATGTCATGCGCAGCAGCCTCTCCTTTCTTCGAATTCTCTAACTTCCATCTGATTTGTTGGCACCTTCCCTGTTTATCCCAGGCCTTTGCCTCAGATTTTTCCTTTTAGCAAAAGAAATATGGACAAATCTCTCGATTCATCAGCGCTGGACTCCCCAGGTGGCCAGAGTTGGCTGCAGTGACTTAACCCCCTAGGATCTCCCTCTGCCCTCTCCCCTCCTCCTGGGAGCAAATGCAGAGCTTTTGGGGGCAGTCAGCCCTGGAGGGAAGGATTGCTTCCTTTATTGTGGCAGCACATTGTTTTATAAAGTTGTTTAAGGACTCACTAGCCCTCAGTCTATATGGTGGGGGGGAGAGTGCTTTGCCCCTGCAAAGCCAAATGGCAAGCCTTCAGGTTTTGCGTTTGGGCTGTGCGTCGAAATTCACCAGCTGCCTCTGTAACCCTGCTCCCACTGTCCATCTTTTGGCTAAATCTGTTAGTTCTTCAGACCACACAAGTGAAAAGGGTACTTGCAAATAACTCCTCTGCCCTCTGACTTCTCTTTAACAGCCCTCTGAGGAAATAAGGTCACAAGTTCACTGCTGGCAGGAAAGACCCACTGGTGGCCTGAGCGATCCCCCACATTTACTGTACCCGTCCTAATTCATAAAGAAACTACAGTGCCTTCAGAGCCCAACGACTTTCCCATGTGTTTGATATTTTTAGTTCTAAGCACAGTCTTTGGTGCTCCCCTAACATGTGTTTGAGGACAGCCCAGCAGTCTCATATTAAGATAATTGTTTTAACTGCTGTTTTGAAACACCATGGTGGGTGCCCCAAGAAACTTCCTACTCAGTAACCTGCACAGTTGGTTAAATAAAAATTGATCCCTAGTCAATCAAATGAATCTAATAAGTTGTAGATAAATACATGATTTCATCACCTGCCGTATGAGTACCCAAAGGGAAATAAGTGACCTCACTGGAGGTGTTGATACTCACCGTAATAAATGTGTGTGCTTGGGCTGAGCAATCCTTGATCTCACAAGGCTTGCTGCTACAATCGACCAAGACAATGCCAATCCAAGTTATACGGGAAGGGAAATACTACCCACAGCAAGTATGACTACTCGGAATACATCTGAACAGACTTGAACATAAATTAGCCTCTGTAAATCTCATTTGCTTGTTGCTTTACTGACATATATATCCTGCCAAAATATTACGTTCTTGAAAGGGCTGTGTAAGTAGATTAAATGGTTTCTGTCCTCGGGAATGTGGAAGCCTTTATTTGTTTTGTTAAGAGTCTTTTAAATATCTTTAGGTTATGCTTCAAACAGATGTCCAGGGTAAATGTTCCTGACCCATTTAAACATGTCTTAGCTTGAATCGAGATCCACTTTCTGCAGCTTGTGTCTAGTTTGACTCACTGGCCAGCACCTGACAAAACTGTGAGGCTGGTAATGCTAGGTTTAATGGCTCTATGGCGTGACTTTTAATGGCAGGACTGAGGAAACTAAGATAAATTAAAACCTAATTGGGTCCGTTAACAGTTTTAGCAGTCTGCACATATGGATCCCATGAGGACACTTTGAAAGATGTTACAGTTTAGCTCCTGTTGCAGCGTTGAGCTGCAGAATGTGAACTAAACAGTTGTCTTTCCAATCCATTTCTCGAGGTTGAGTTTTCTTTTTATTTGGAATGTTATGTTCACCGAGTGTAAATGTCACATGTACTTTCCTCCCCGCCAGCTAGCTCAGTACATGACAAGAGGGCTTAGGGTATGAATGGCCCAACATGAAATCCATAGGACATTCATCAGAGAGGGAAAATTCCTTAAAGTGATTTGCTCCATGTCAGAAAAAGGCAGGAGTTTCAAGACATCTCAGTTGACTTTAAGTCCTCCATTGCTTCCTTGCTGTCTGAGTGGCCCAAACTTGCCAATTCTGTTTGTTTTGTAACTTAAGATCACCTGTCAGGGAAAAACTCCCTGGGTCCCTTACAATGAAAACAAAATTAATTTGACTTGAGTCTTCAACCAATTCTACTTCCATGGTTTTTCTCTCTTAATCACTTTTCAGCAATATCTTTGCTCCAGACCCTCAGCTACTGAGATGGAGCAAACTGGAGAAAATGAACGCTTGGATACAGCTTTGTCCAGAGGCTTTGAAACGGATCCCTTTAATCTTTGAGCAAAAGTTTAGTATCAATTGGGTAAAATTGCATCCAGAGAGGATCCAAGGAAAGGACTTAAGGAGATACCATCTCTTACTGCTGTGAGAGAGAGAACCTATGAAATTATTATTCTTGTGTTTGGTGATTCCTAATGTAGGTTTTCTATGGCCAATAGCACCAACTCACAGATCTTGTAAAAGACTCTTGATACTGGTTGAGCCAGATTTTCATGACTTTTTCTATTTACTAATTAAAGGTTCTCTGAGACTTCTCCTCTTTTGGCTTACCCACAGAATGGGAGCACTATAGGAATGAAGTGATTTCTTTTTTTTTTTTTTTTTCAGGCAAATTCTTTTATTATTGATATATAATACACATACCATAACATTCCATTCACCCTGTTAAAAGTGGGCAATTCATGGGGCTTTACTATATTCACAAGGTTGTACAAACATAACCACTATGTAATTCCAGCATGTTTTCATCACTCCAAAAGGAAATCTTCTAGTGGTTTGTAGTCAATCCCTGTTATACCCACCCCAGCCAAGGTAACTATGTTCTGTTTCTGTAGATTTGTCTATAATGGTCATTCCTTAAAAACAGAATAAGGTATTGCCATCTGTGTCTCAATTTCTTTCACTTAGTATAATGTTTTCAGGTTGATCCATGTTGTAGGATGTATAAAGAGTTCACTCCTTTTTATGGCTGATTAATATTCCTTATATGGATATGCTACATTTTGTTTATCCATTCCTCAGTTGATGATATTTTTGTTGTTTCCCCTCTTTGGCTATCATGAATAATTTTGCTATGAACATTTATGTATACATTTTGGATGAATTAAATTTTCATGTCTTCTACAAATTGAGATTATTTTACTTCTTCCCTTCCAATCTGGACACCACTAATTTACTTTTCTTGTCTATTAACTGTGGCTAGAGTCCCCAGTACAATACTATACACAAGTGGTGGCAGCATATATCCCTGTATTTTTTCTGTTCTTTGGTTAAATCTTTCATTCGTTCACCATTAACTCTGATGTTAGCTCCTGGATTTTGATTGATCCCTTTTATCAGGTTGAGGAAGTTCCATTCTATGCCTACTCTTTTTTTAGTGTTTTTTTTCAAGTAGAGGTGTTTAATTTCGTTACTTGATTTTTTTAAAGTTTCTTCAGATGCACATATGCTTTTTAATTTTTTTCTTTTTTAAATGTAATTTTATTGAAATATATTCCTATACCATACAATCATCCAAAGTGTACAATTGTTTACACCTGCATCATATAGTTGTGCATTTGATACCATAATCATTTTTTGAACATTTTCATCATGAAGTGATTTTTTAACTGGTTTGAATCAATTTAGTACTCTATAGATAGCACAGTGTTGGGGATTGAATCACATCCCAACAAAAGGCATGTTCAAGTCCTAATCCACTTTCCTGTGGGTGTGAACCCATTTGCAAAAGGACCTCTGAAGATGCTATTATTAAGTAAGGCATGGACTCATTGGTGAATAGGATCTCCAAAGATCTTATTTAGATGAGGCCAATTTGAATCATGTGGGCCTTAATGCATACAACTGGAGGCCTCATAAGGCAGACGAAATTCAGACACGGTCAGTAGAATCCTGGAGTCAGTAGAAATCACAGAAATGGACACAGGAAATAGAGAAAGGCATGGCCATGTGTATTAGTCAGGGTTCTCTAGGGAAACAGAACCAACAGGAGAGATCTGTAAATATTAGATTTTATAAAAGTGTCTCACACAACTATGGGGATACTGAGTTCAAATTCCGTAGGGCAGGACGTGAGCTGGCAACTCCGATGAAGGTCCTCGAAGAACTCCCCAGGAGAGGCTGGCTGGCTGAAAAAAATTGAAATTTCTCTCTTCTCCTTTAAAAGCCTTCAAATGATTGGATTAAATCCAGCTTATTGGTTTCTCTCATTGTGGAAGACACTCCCTTAGTTGATTGTAGATGTAATCAGGCACACACATGCAATCAATAGACTGATGATTTAATAAACCAGCCTTCTGGTTTATTAACAAGCCATGAAATGTCCTTGCAGTAGTGGTTAAGCCAGTACTTGCTTGACCAGACAACTGGGCACCATCACCTACTCAAGTTGACCATTAACCCAACCATCACACTGATGTTGCACGTATTTCTTTTATAAAAATCTCTTTTGTAAAATACAAATTAAGGACATGCCTACACCTGAGTGTAATTAACTAGCGTTGTCTAAATGTGTGAAAAATATTTCTACGACCAGTTTCCATTCCCTGCTTCTTCGGCCAAACTGAAATCCTCTAGTTGGGTAGCTGGGTGTGCAATTCTCCAAAACTGCTGTATCTTTGATTTATGAAATCTATGAATGACAGATAAGCTCATAAATTTGGCTCTCAGTGATGAGAAAATATTAGATGAAACTATCAAAACTAGTGGTTTCTACTTCAAATATGTATATTTTGCATAGATTTATCGCATATCGTTGCATGAAATATTAACTTAGACATATTTGAAAATACTCCTTTCTTATCCTGCCCCTAATGCATCCTTAACCAGTGTGCATGCAAGCACACACGTGTGCATAATTCATGCACCTGTTTCTGG
Source organism: Choloepus didactylus (assembly GCF_015220235.1). NCBI lineage: Eukaryota > Metazoa > Chordata > Mammalia > Pilosa > Megalonychidae > Choloepus > Choloepus didactylus. Next base: position 12,193,921 of record NC_051325.1, on the reverse strand, counting down.
GTCAAATAGATGTATCTGTGACCAAGAAATTCCTACTGAAAACCGGGATAAGGTACAGATGTATAGACATTTCAACCAAAGGCTGAAATTTGATCCCCTCAATCAAAATTGTCTAAGAAATCACCAAAGGAAAACCAATGAATCTGCCCTTGAAGGTTTTATTATTGCACGTTAATGGGAGGAGATTTCTATCTTAGTCAATGTGCAACCCAGCTCTCAAGTTTGGATGAATATCCTTATAGAGAAAGGTAGCTAAATCTTGCAGTCCCAATTATCTTGTGTTTTCTTTACAAAAGATAGGGAAACTGCTTCCCCTTTAAACATGTATCAACTGTGGATGCCCATCCCTTCCATTACTACTCCAAATCAATGATGAGATAGGCTGATTTGTTTAAATAGGACCATTCAATTTAGGGGATAACAAAAGGGAAATAAACAGAAAGAGTGACTTAAAACTAGACAAACCTGGCTTAAAAGATATGACTTGTTTTTATGCTGGTTCCTTCCTTATGAGAATCTGGGAAAAGAGAGTCCCTCCTTTTAAGATCCTCTGCTCTCCCCTTCGCCACTGCTGATGGACCCCTCCCCTTTCTAAGGAGGAGTCTCATAGTGTATATATCTGAGTCACCCATCAGAGAACTCTCTCTACCTAGTTAATAGCTATATTTGTGTGATCAGCTTATAAGAAAGTTCATTTAAGGGGTTGTTTTAATTTCTCCAGTTTAAAAATGTGGAACAGCATAATCTGAACAGGTCTGAACTAGAATAAGCCCTGGATTTGAAGCAGAGTGTGAGAAGATCAATGAATGTCAGAGCCAAAATAGCATTAGAGAGTTCACTTGGGCCACACACATTCCTTCTCATTGTGTGATGTGTGTGCACAAGGGTGTGTACATGTGTGTGCATGTGCATGTGTACATGTGTGTTGAAAGGAGATGGGATGAGGAGGATAAGAATCTCATGTAGATTTTTTTTATAACGTATAGTTCTTCCCCAATTCTCATTCATCTGCTTCTCTACACCTCGCTTGGTTAAGAATTACAGCTAAAATGAGGCAGTTGCTAAAGGGACTATGGCATTGATCCAAGATATGTCTCTCGGGGAATAAAAAAAGTTAGGAATCATTGCATCTTGAGAAAAAGCTGGTGCCCAGAGAAGCTAAATGATTCTTGCAAGGTCTCATGGTTCTTCTCCCAGGCTCCTTCTCCTTCTGTCACATGCCAGGATTGAAGTTTGTTCACCTTTTCTGTGTTGGGGTTCAGCTGCACAGGCACATCCATAGCCAGATATGAATTTCCACTTTGAAGCATCAACATTCATGTTTCTTCATACCAAAGAAAACACATTATAAAGTGAATACTTTTTTTCCCAAATGCATTTTCTCCCTATGTTTTCAATGAGTTCTGTGTGGGTGACAGTTTCTAATAAAATTCCCCCTAGCTGCTCAGCAGTGAAACGTTGACCTTTCTATTGCACTGGACAATTACACTATTTACTCTGCCTTCGGGTGACCCTTGGGTGTGGAGCCCTATCTTTTCTCTTTGACTTTTGCCTAGGTTGGGGTGAGGTTATTTGGAGGTAGTAACTCAGGGTTGTGTGGACAGCTATTTAATATAATAACTTTTCTGGGGTTTAGGAAGCCCCCTTATAATATTTTCCAGAGAGGACAAGAAAACGTAAGTTTCATGGAGAATTTTAATGCTCTGTACATTTGGGCCTTGGAAAACTGTGTGCATATTGCACCCAATAATTTTTATTTTCTTTTTGTCATTGGGAACAAATACAGAAATTCATAGGTTGTGCATTTGGTGAACTCTTTTATTAACAGTTTTCTTTTTTTTTTTTTTCAATGAAGAATACTTGCCCACCTGCTCTTGATGATGGTTGGCTCATGATGGATCTATGAATGATCTGTTTTTCTCTTCGGCCTCCTTCTCACCTCCCTGCCTCTTGTCTGGCTCCCCAATCTACTCTTCCCTTGTAGCTAGAAGCATCTTTCTGAAATGAGAGTGTATGACAGCTTTTCTCTTGCTTTAATCCAACGTTGCCCCCATCCCCAACATGACCAATGATTTTAGTTAGGCTCTCAAGGTTCTGTGGGACCCAGCATCCATCCCCACTTCTGGCCTCAGTTAGTGCTGCTCTCCTCCCATGTTCTGTAAGCCAGCCTTTCTGAACTGCTTGGACTTGCCACCTTCTCTTTGGAACTTTGCCTGTAGCATGCTTTCCCTGCTGAGCCTGGCTGTGGTCGATTGCTTTGCTGGTCCACCGCTTCTCCCTTCCTTTCATCCACATCCTTGCAATGGCTTCATCATAGGCCAAGTGGGTTTCCCAGCCTCTTGACTCTGATCTCAACGACATGACTTTCTTTGACTGATCCTACATGGGTGGAAGTGATTGTGTGCCTGCTCTTAATCTAGGACTCAAGATGCCTCGCAGGTTTCCACTTTCTCTTTTGCATCATGGTAAGGATTTCCCTTGGGTGGCCTTGGCTCCAGAAAGAACCCATGTGGAGCTGATCTGAGCCTGAACCTCAGCAAAAAGTTGACACCAACCAGATCTATAGCACAGAGCAGAGCTGATCAGCAGAGCCCAGCCTACTTCAACTGACCAGCTGACCCCCAACCAACCTGTGGACACATGCGCAATAACAAGTCAATGGTAGCTCATGACGCACTCAGAGCTAATGGAGATGTTGGCTGATGGTGACTTAAGGTTGATATCATAGCTGGGTCACTTCATCTCTTCTAGGAAGCCTTCCTCAGTATTCTCTAAGTCTGTGATGGTCGACACTCTGGAGTGCTCCAATAGAGGACTCATTCTACTCTACCATATTCCCTCTAGACCCCATGAAGGCACAGACCTCACTGGTGATATTCACCATGGAATCTCTGGGAACAGCTCCTTCCTTCACTCAGAAAATCTCTATCTAGCATTTACCAAGTTCCAGGCACTATCCTAGGAAGTGACAAAGCCCCAGCAATAATAGAGCTTACATTTTACTGGGGAAAGCAGGGGGAAATACACACACACACACATGCACACAACACTTACTAAGTACACCCCCACTACCCCCTCCAAACCACATACAACACACACACACACACACACACACACACACACACACACACACACCATTGGAGAAGTGCTGTTTTAGACAGGGCAGGAAGGAAGACAGAGTGGGTGCACAATGGTGCAGAGATTTTGTGGCTGTGAACATTCGTAACTTCTTTTTCTCCTTGCATCTACTTTCTCACTGAAATAGAAAAGTGCAGTCAGCGGTGCCCTGCTTGATGGGTATTTGTTGAATGGGTGAGTAAATGAGTTTAAAGTTTAATGCAAAGTATATTTGTGCAGGTTGGAATAGAATGAATAAAACGATAATGAGAGGTTGGCATGCTGATTTTTGCAAGAATATTAGGAAATAGCAATGCACTTGTAGCTAATCAGGACATTTTTAGAAAAGCTGGTGGAAAAAACAGAAAGTGGGACGATGTTAAAATAGATGGTAGATTTGTTTTATAAATGTCTTTGCAGTCAATTGATTCTAAACTAGAATGTCTTGGTTTCAAGAGAGAGAAACCCTCTTGGATCTGTTCAGGAATAGAGAGGGGGATGGTTGAAAGTCTGCCTGGAGAACTCACCAAAGCAGCCAGTCCTCTGGAAGCTAAGCAGTGGAGCTTTCAAAAATCAAGGCAGATACTGTCTCCTCACTTCTCTCCTCGGGGCTCATAAGCTGGCTGTCAACTGCATCTCTGCTCATCTTACTCTTTCCCCTTTCTTGCAATCAGTTTCCTTTGCTCACATTTAAGGCCCAATATGGAAATGGAAGCGCCAAGTCTACAAGACCCTTGGTTTCTACTACTGCCTGGCCCTGGTGTCAGTGTCTCTTGCTTCTTGAGGAAGAGAGAAACAATGGCTCAACTCAGTCTATTAATTGTTCTATTAATTGTTCTTTTCAGGGTCAGATGACCATACTGATAAAACTGGCTATTGCAAAGGGGTTGGATAGGGGCCTACAGTTGATCGGTAGATTGGAAGTAGGCAGGGCAGGTCAGGTCAATCTTAGATGGACAGCTGTCTGGTAGAGTTCATGGGCTCTGGAATGCCCTCAATTTTGTGGACTCTCATAGATGTCATGAAGTTATAGTGAATGCTAATTTCGTAATAAAGTAATAGTAGATTATGTCCCACTTTGTTTCTATTAAAGCCATCTTACATAAATTGATCTTTCACTTACTCATATTTTATCTACATGTCAATTTTGTGTCCAAGACAATTGGATGAAAAGAAGTTTATATTTGATGCTGTTCTGACATGAGGACAGGTGGTGGTCTGTGCTGGGACCAATGAAAGACTGTCTCTACTGTCATTAGATTAAGGAGACGATGTTTCCAGGCTTTCAAGTCAAAGTATGGAAACACGATGGCATTTGAAATCCAAAGACTTGCATTCAAGTTTTTGCAATGTTCCACATTGGTAAAAGAGAGTCAACACTACCATGCAGAATTGCTCTAAGACTTAAATGATGCAATGAATACAAATGTTTGGTAAATGTTTTGGTAAAGTGCAATATAAATGTTATTTTATTTCAGACAAGGACACTACCTCTGATAACCAGCATGTCTTTGCTTACAAACCAATAGGAATCATTCTATACAGGCCTGGAAAGAGCTCACCATGGGCCACATATATTCCAAGAACAGGGATTTATCTTTATGTTGTTGTAAAATATTATACTTGTGAATAAATCAGAATCCATAGAGAAGAAATAATTGGTACTTCAGTAAAAGATTGAACAGCTAATTTGTCTTCAGTATTTTATATTTGAGAAATGTTTTGGCTGCTTGAAAATGATGATGCTTATGACTGAATACATACACTTTTTGACCCTAAGTATGCTGTGCTTAATAGCAAAATTTCTTTTGTCTACATATGCTGGAGAATGTAGAGTTATGGGAAAAGAAAAATTATCCACATCTGCATTTGGATTCAGCTGTATTCGTGTATTCATGTATGTCTGGCCAATGGGAAGGAGGCCCCAAGCATGCCAAATATTATGAAGGGATGGCAACAGCTCTGAAAGAAAGTTCACCAGTTGGAAGGAACTTGGCAAGTTCAGCCAGACTCAGCTATAGGCAGTGTATCTGTCCCAAGACTTCGTCTTAGCTAACATGTGAACCTGAGTCACCCAGTGACTCAGGTGGCATATGAGTGTCCTGGGGATAAAGGGACTGTATATGTGAACTGAAAAAGCCAGCTCAGTCAACCCTGCAACTCTTTGAGGCTCAAGGAATCCTGCTGTGGGGCTCCAGAGTGTAACATGGAGGAGGACTCGTTCCCTATCCTACTGTAGGAGACGCTGCTAAGCTGTCATGAGGGCAGGAAACTTGAGAGGATGGTGAGCATCCACATCTTTAGAGATTTGCACTGAAGTGGGCACATTTTAGTGACAGATCTACCTCTTGACTTTTTAGAACTTTCCATGAGACCATAAGACCCTTTATATACCCATTTAAACCAGTTTGAATTTGGGCTTCTGTCACTTGAACCCAAAAGGATCCTAACTAATACAGACTTGATCAGACTGCAGGTCCTTACAGGGCACCTGGGTCCATTAACAGTGGGTGATATTGGGGCTGACTCATTAAGCACAATGGGCCATGCCCTGCAAAGTTGTCCTAGGTGGAAGCAACCCAGCCAATGGTTGCGAGGAGCTCACCTCCTGCAGTGAGGAAATGAGGGGTGGAGAGTCTTGGAAGATCCTCCACCAAGTGAGGTGGTACTGGCAGCCTGGCATCCAGAGAACAAATGGCCAGTCCCCTGTGAGGGCAGCTCTCTTAAGTGGGCAGGAGAAGGAGGCAAGAAGGAGAAGGATCTACTCTGCTGCAGGAGACCTATCCTGGCAGTCTCCAAGGGAATCCAAGCCAGCACTGAGGCCAGGCTCAAAGCCTCCACTCTTTCCAGAGGTGACTCGACTCCATTTCAAAGGTGATTCCCAGACCAAGAATTAATTACCCATGCATTAAGCTCCTACTGTGTGCCAGCAAGGAGTTGTTGGAGGTACCCTCAATCCACCTACAGTCTAGAGGTTGCATGTGGGCAATAAGTATACCTCGAATAATGTACTTTTAAGGCTGGAAGAGAGGATTGACAACTCAAATGACTGCTGACATCATCAGAAACAACTGAGGCCAGAAGACAGTGGAACAACATTTTTCAAGGGCTAAAGGTTAAAAACAATAAAACCAAAAAACCCTCCAATTATAATTTTATATCCTGTGAAATCATCCTTAATGAATGAAGGTGATATAAAGACGTTTTCAGATAAAAGAAAACAAAAGGAATCAATCACCAGCAGACCTGTACTAGGACAGTCTTTAGGTTGAAGGGAAATGATAACAGATAGAAGCTCACATCTTCAGGAAAAAAATGAGCTCCAGAAATAATAAACATGTGGGTGGGTACAAAAGTCTATTTTTTTCTTAATTTATGCAAAATACATATTATTGTTTAAAGCAGGGGTTGGCAAAGTATAGCCCATGGGATAAATCCAGCCCACTGCTTATTTTTATAAATAAAGTTTTATTGGAACACAGCCATAACCCATTTCTTATGTATGGTTTAACACTGCTTTTGTGCTACATCTCCTGAGTTGAGCAGCTGTGATGGAAACTGCAGAGCCTAAAATATTTACTTTCTGTCCTTTTATAGAAAATGTTTGTCAGCCCTTGGCTTAAAGCAAAGATCAGAACATTGTCTTGAAGGATGCATAACATATATAATGACAATTACATGCACCTCTAGGGTTGCAAAATTCTTACATTGAATGCAAAGGGGCACAATATTAACTCTAGTAGACAGTGAAAAGTTAAGGATGCACATTTTAAACCATAGAGCTACTGCTAAGTAATAATGCAGAGAAACAGAGCTATAAAGCCAACAGATAAATTAAAAATGGAATTTTAATACTGGGGATGGAAAGGAGCATTAAAAGCCATTTTCTCCAATCCACGTCCTGCATCAATTGTCTACTTATGTTTTCATAAATGGGATCCAGCTTTTCCCTGAACACTGAAATAAATAGATATAAAAGGAGGGGCATGTTTGTGTATAATATAAAATGTTTTAAATAGAAAATTGACACATTTGGAGAACTGATCCCTTGATATTTAAGTGACTTTGTTTTTCCTTCCTGGACACTTGGCAAATCTGATAAAGACATCCAGTACCTGCTGGAGTGATTTGCCGTCTTTATGTTTGTTTTGGGTTCAGGCCCCAGATGAACCATAAAAAGTTGTGACTCTCCTGAGATAATGCAATAATAATACATGGACCTTCTTGAAACCTTTTTCTTATTTTTCAACTGTGCTTTCATTTGTTATCATCAAATGCATGAAATACTTTTTAAGGGATGTGTTCAAATTTTCACCTACTTGGAAGGATTCTTTCTCTTTTTCTATGAATATGCTAGGGGAAATCTGTTTAAAATTTTAGTTCCTATTTTTTGAGATAACTAAATAATATGTTGAATATCTTGTATATTCAAAAGTAAATGCTTTAAATAACCTTAGATCCTCCTTAATAGCTATTCTTACTAGATTCTCATAAAATAATTCAGTAGAACGTGTGGGACACTAATCTATGATAGAAACTTGTAGAATATTTTGAGGTTTCTCATATTAGTGAGTTATAAAAGGGAACTGTGAATTCTTTTTAAGTTTCTCCTCTGTCAGGTCAGATGACAGTCAGGTGACCACTGTGCTGTTTTGTATATCTATGTCATATTCTTTAATGCATTCTTGTGGGGGCAGACGTATTAGTGTGGATTGGATTGGAACCTATTGGATCAGTGTCCATGGAGATGTGACCCACCCAACTGTAGGTGATAACTCTGATTGGATAATTTCCATGAAGGTGTGGCCCCGCCCATTCAGCGTGGGCCTTGTTTAGTTTGCTACAGCACTATATAAGCTCAGACAGAAGGACTGAGCTTGCTACAGCCAAGAGGGACACTTTGAAGAATGCATGGAAGCTGAGAAAGTGAGCTGGAGCTGAGACAGACATTTTGAAGATGGCCGTTGGATGCTGCTGCAGACATTTTGGAGAACACCATTTTGAAACGCAACCTGGAAGCAAGCAGACATCAGCCATGTGCCTTCCCAGTTAACAGAGGTTTTCCAGATGCCAATGGCCTTTCTCCAGTGAAAGTACCCTTTGTTGATGGATACTATGACCTTAAGAATGTAACTGTGTAACCAAATAAACCCCCTTTATAAAAGCCAATCCATTTCTGGTGTTTTGCATTCCGGCAGCATTAGCAAACCAGAACAACCACCCTGATGGAGTTACTTCATTGGACATATTTCCATTTCCTTCCATGAGGTCAAGGTTCAGTTCTCCTTGCATACAAAATGGATTTTTAGTAAAAGCTGGTATAATGAAGTGTCCGACGTTGTTTTCAAATGAGCAGATGATGAAATTCCTCCTGAGCAGCAATTCCATCTACAAACAGTTTAGGGAATCAACTTCCAGCTTTCATTAAGGTGCACCTGGGGACCATCCCCCTCCCCCAGCTCTTTTAGTGACCATTCAGTACAGTGACATTACCAGATACACAATTCATTCTTTCTGCTCAGGTACAGCTTATTTTATGTTTCTCTGAATTCATTCCAAAGTATTTTATACATAAAATAGTATGTTTACATACAAAATGTCCAAATTCCTGCCTCCCTGGAAGCAATGGTTTATGGGGTTTCCCAAAATGTTATGTTGTGGTACATAATTTTCCATTCTGTTTCTTGGTAAAGAAACATTTCACAGAACGGAGATGATTAATTTAGTTCAACTAGTCAAGTTCTTGAGAGTGAGTATCAAGTACAAGTACTTTATTAAATGACTGATGCAGCATCAGAGTCTAAGTGGGGTGGGCTTTTCATTCTAATTCACCCATTTGATAGCTTGGAGTATGAGCTGCTGTCAATGCTGAAACGGACACCTGTGGGGAGATATCTATTTGCACGATTTTTACCCACAAACCTTGCCCAGCAGCACCACCGAACCCCCCACAGTGCCACAGGTAGATGCTGCCGGGCTCGGCAGAAGGAATTCAGTGCCGACAACTCCAGGAAAACACGGCTGTCTCCGGGAAACACTCTGCATGGGATATTTGTGTTGCTGTCATATGGAATTCATGGTAGAGGTTTGAAGAAGTTCAACTGTGCTTCTCTAAAACCAAACCAGACATGCTGCTTGGTTGATGTAAACCAGCATGTGAGCAGCTGTCATTTTCCTTCCTATAAAATAACTTCCAAAGGTTTTCCAAAACTTCCAATAACTTTGTATGATAACCATGACTCAACTACTTCAAACTATGCCATATATTTCTAAGCCTTAATAATATAATAGCAACTATTGGCAAATAAACTAGGTACTTTATAGGGATTATCCAATTCAATCCTTACAATCCTATAATGGTGATACTAACATTATCCTCAATTTAAACAGAGGTATAGGGTACTTAAAGAACTTGTCTAAGATTAGAGTTAACAGCAGTCATGGGATTTAAACTGAGGAAGCCTGATTCCAGACTACACATCCTTACCCATTAGCTTAAATTATGAAACTCTTCATAAGTTTATGCTCAAATATTATACTATTCATCTTCCATGGATGATGGTTAATAATCTACCTATTAGTGAACATCAAATAGGATCTCAGGAGAAGAGAACTGCTCTATGTTATCAGCTTTGCACCATCCACTGGGGCCATCACAGTCTTGACTGCAAGTTGCTGAGTGATAATTTAGACTGCAAAGGCATTTCCTCATTGAGTCCCCAGGTTTGCTGTTACAGCTGCTTCCCAACAGCAGAGACTTCCTTTTGCTGGGCTTGTAAAAATTTTAAAAACTACTTACTGGATGCTTCTGATGCATCTGGCATTGGGCTAGGAAGTGTAGGAGATTGACAGATGAATAAGGAGAATGCCTGTCCTTCAGGGGGAGAGAGAAGCTGCCTTAAGTAACCACTGAGGTTCAAGCAAAGTGCCAATGGGGTAGAAAGAATGAGATCAGAGTTTTTCGTGGCAATGTAGGGGAGGCTGCACAGAGGAGGTGAGATGTGAGCAAGGCTTTAAACAATGGAACAAGTGGGACTTTGAAAGGCAGAAAATGGCGAGGCAGTGTTGGTGAAATAAGAAAAGCATTGGACTAGGAGTAAAAACAGAAATAAAAGAACAGGTGTATTTCCAGCTCTGCCCATTATCATCTGAAGATCCTTGGTCAAATCATTCAACTGATGTGTGCCTCAGTTTCCTCAGTTTGTAAAATGAAGCCCGTATCATGGTTTTCCAGTAAGAATTCAATGGGATAGTGTATTGAGAATGATTGGGAGTGATGCTCTGAAACACTGAATTATTAAATTTACTGTTAAATTGTTAGGAACAGTGTTTAAAGAAGAGATCAGCATAAACACAATGACATTTTTTATAAATATCTCTCTAATAATTGTGAGAGTGTCTATTTGTTGGATACCCATTATTTGCTTGGCACGTCACACATTAGACCTTATTTAATTCTCACAGTGACAATGTGGGTTACTTATCACATAATGAATTTCTTAATCTCTCTGTCTCACTCTTCTCATCTGTAAGAAATGGTTAATATCCCAACCTTGCCAGTTTGAATGTATTGTGCCAGTTTGAATGTATTGTGTCCCCCAAATGCCATTATCTTTGATGTAGTCTTGTGGGGCAGACATTTTGGTGCTGATTAGCTTTGCTTGGAATGTGCCCCACCCAGCTGTGGGTGATGACTGTGATGAGATATTCCCATGGAGGCATGGCCCCACCCATTCAGGGTGGGCCTTGATCAGTGGAGCCATATAAATGAGCTGACTCAAAGAGAAGGAACTCAGTGCAGCTGTGAGTGATGTTTTGAAGAGGAGCAAGCTTGCTAGAGAGGAACGTCCTGGGAAAAAGCCATTTTGAAACCAGAACTTCAGAGCAGATGCCAGCCACATGCCTTCCCAGCTAACAGAGGTTTTCCGGATGCCATTGGCCATCCTCCAGTGAAGGTAACCAATTACTGATGTGTTACCTTGGACACTTTATGGCCTTGAGACTGTAACTGTGTAGCCAAATAAACCCCCTTTTTATAAAAGCCAATCCATCTCTGGTGTTTTGCATTCCTCAGCATTAGCAAACTAGAACAGTGGTTATAAGGAGTATACAAGATAATATGTAAAAAGTATAACAGGATCTGGTACATAGCAGATCTTGGAAAATGCTTGTTATCATTTTTCCTTCCTTCCTTCCATCCATCCATCCATCATCCAGGAAACATTTTTTCTAGTCCCAAGTTCATACTCCTGATCTTGCCGTTACTAATAACTATACTAACTCCTGTTTCTAGTTTGCTGACTGGAGAACAGGGTAGGGAAGACTTTGCTTTGGTATAAATCCTGACTCCACCTCATCCTCATGATCACATTATTAACCTCAGTGTCTACCTTCCTCATCCATGAGTGGGCATCAAAATAAGACCCATGCTAATATGGCTATAGGGAGAAATAAACAACTGAATAACTTAGAACAGTGCTTGGTACATATTGCATGCTCCTTAAACCATTACTGATGTTAGTCACTATAACTTCAATCTAAGATACCCAGGATCCTCATCACTACATGACTCTATGGTCATTTCTACCTCTATATTATCTCCATTCCTCCACACTTGTTGCTCAAAATTTCTTTCTTACCAGAAGTAAAAGCAATCTTTTCAGAAATTGAAGTCAGAGCATATCTCTAGATTAAAACCCAGCAATGTCTTCTCAAATTCTTTACCTGACCTAGCCCAGGCTTCTCGCCTGACTTTATTTCCTCCTTCTAGGTCACTAGTCACCCAGGCCTTCTTTCCATTCTTCAAACTTGTCAACCTCATTCCTATCTCAGAGCCTTTGTGCTTTTAGTTCCCCATGCTTGTCATGCTCTTCCCCAAGATACTTTCAAGGCTGACTCTTACTGTTAAACATTTCTTCCTCAGAGACTCATTTCCTACCCATCCAATCAAAAGCAACTCTTTGGTGATTATTTCACCACTCTATTTTATTTTCCTCATAAAAACCACCATTATTTTGATATTTTATTGTATATTATCTGTTTCTTTTTTATTTCCATTTGAGAAGAATGAAAGTTCAGTGGGAGTAGGAACCAGGTCTGTCTTGTTCACCATTCCAAGAATTGGGCTTGACAACAAAAGTTCAATAAATACTTGTAATGAATCTGTAAAACAGGGAAGATAGTAAGACTTACCTCTTAGGGTTTTTGTGAAGATTAACCCTGGTAACACATGTAGAAAGCATAGGACAGTATCCGGCACATGGTGACGACTCACTCAATAGATGCCAACTCTATAGCACTAGGGTAATACAATGAATTATTGAGCTCCACTCTTGAACCCAAAGGGCTCAAAGTTCAGAGTAAAGAGATGGGGGCTCACAAATAAATACATCACCATGGTATTTGCTATGATGGAAATATTTACCAGGGGTTCTTGAGTATAGAGAAGGGAACACTTGAACCTTACCAGAGTGGCTGGAAGGCTGAAGAGAGGAGGGGGGCTCCCAGGCATCTAAAGGGTGAAGGTATTTACAAGAAGAGATGGTGGTATGTGCAAAGACTCTTAGGGGAAGGAGAGCATTTTGAGGTGCTGCAAGAAGTTCATTTTGGATGGAACTCACAGTGCATTAGGGGAAGCAATAGGGTAATGCTGGAGAGACCGGGGGTGGCTAGACTGGAGGACTGGAATGGGGGTGGGTGGCTTTCCAGGAGCTTTAACCTTTTGTCCTGGGCAGGTCATGCACAGCAGCTTCAACAAAAGCAGTAAGAGAAGAAACCTCCATGCAAGGTCTCGTGGGGGGCTGGTGAGGGTGAGGGTTCTTTGATAAATTCCCTGTTTATAGACCAGGAATGCTTTCAACAACCCTGAAAGACTAGCAACACAGCTGCCACTGTGCCCGTTTCATAGCTAGGGATGATGCAGCTTGGTTTCCTCCTCCCAATATGGTACATTTGACACCACACTACACCACTTTGTTGAACAACTCTCCAGGGACTGGGGGCTGGGAATAAAAACACCCCAAACTTGATCCATGAGTGCAGACCTTTTTATTTCCTGGGATCTGGATACTCTGACTGAAGTATAAGTGACAAGGAGTGAAGAAGTAAATTCTCAGGGTGAGTTCATCCCTCTTTTTCCTACCTCAGCATGGAAAAATGTAGGAATTAAAGTATACTGAATAAATTAGTAAGGCCCCAGGGAGCTTCCTTGGGGTCCTATGTAATTGACTTCTCAACTTGAATGATACATTTGTTTTCTATTTTCCTTCTTCCAAATGAGATAGCATTGGAGATGGAGGATGGCACAGGTTTCTAAGATTAGGGAGTTCAGTACCAGACCTAAAATGATGTTCAGTGTCTCCATTGTAATCATCACCATCATCAACATCACCACTGTCATCACCATCATCATTGCCATAAACAGCATCAGCACCATCATCTTTGTCATCAGCATCATTATCACCATTATCATCATAAACACCATCACCATCATCACCATCCCATTCATCATCACCATTGTCATCACCATCATCCTCACCATTATCATCATCATCATTATCATCATCACCATCCTTTATCAAGTTTTCTATGTGCCAAACATTGGGCTAAAGTGCTTTATATTTATTAGCTCATTTGATATCCATTGCAATATCAAAAATAAAGTAGCTGTACTACCCTTATTTTATAGATGAGGAAGCTGTAGTCTCAGTAAGTGTCAATAATTTGCCCGACGTCACTCATCTTGAAAGTGACAGAGCTGAGATGTCAAACCTAGATCTGCTTGATTTCAAGTCTCTGGTCTCAACATATAGCTGGGAAGCTAGTGTGGCAGGGTCTTGTATCATTCTATCACTTGCGCTTGCCAAAGCTGCCCTGGAGTGCATTTACATGAGGTAGCAGCAGCAAGTGTGAATGACAAAGTTACAGAGTGAAGGCAATTGCTCCACACCAGTCTTTGCCTCTCACCTTTCCAGAAGCTTTTGGACAAGGATCTGAAGTATAAGAAATGTGATCCTCCCCACTTGATGGAGGTGCTGAGACTACTGACTCCCAGACCGTTAACATCCTGGCTTTTCTTCAGCACCTTTTTAATCTTTACATGGCAGAACGCACAATTCTGTCTGACAAGCGACAGAGAGCAGAGAACAGTTTCTGGACTAAGTTATGCTGTGTGCTTAGAAATGCAGAGAAGCATGTATTTTGAAAGATTCCTGCACTGTGGTTTGTAATATCAATACCTGTTTGCAAAACCTGCACAGATTTCTCCTTCTTTCCTTGTCCAAGATGACTGATGTTGAACACATGTGAACCTACTGAGAGCTGCAGCACTTTCTTTGTGATCAATGATTTAGCTGTCAGTGGGAATATATATTGCAAACTTACCATGAATTATTTTCTTCATTTCGGTGCTTTTTTTCCATGCTTTTCATTTCTTTGGATAAAAAGAATCTTCTGCTCCATAGTACCTCTATTCCTAGTCAGGACCAAGTAGGTTGCAATGCAAATTCTCCTGCCTCTTCCCCCTATCTTCCCTCTTCCCTCAAAAAACCATCAGATGATGGAGGATTGTTTCTATCAGAATTAAAAAGCTTTCTTCAAAGGACTTATTAGTAGCTCATTTGAGATGCCTGCTTGGTTGTCTTGGGGAGTCCACTTTCCCTCTCTGGACCTCAGTTTTCTTAGCCGCAAAATTCAACAGTTGAATGAGATGAAAATCAAAGGTCTCCTCCAGCAATGAGATTCTATAATGAAAATAGAACTTACAGATTCCAAATTTACTGCCCAAGGTTGGCACAGGACAGGCTCTGCAGAGGTCACAATATAATCTAGGAGAACACTTTGTCAGGGTCGTGGATCACAAAAGCATGACTTTGTACCAACTCAACACCCAAATGACAACTTGATTGTCACCCCCCAAAAATACAATCAGTTTCTTTGCTGCAGTTCTTTCCCAATGTCAGGGTGTAAGGACTGTGGTTTTCATCTTTATATTCCACAGTCTATATAAATGCTTGACTCATAGGAAGTGCTTTATACACAGTCATTGAATAAAACCCAGTAGCTTGCATTATTTGGCACATAATAGATACTTCGCAAAATTTTAAATGTTTAAATGAATAGGTGAAGGTGGATAGAAGGATGCATGGTAGAGATCATGTTGCTTTGGTTTGCTAAAGCCGATGAAATGCCAGAAACGGGTTGACTTTTACAATGGGGATTTATTAACTTACAAGCGTACAGTTCCTAGGCCCTGAGAACATCCACCTCACGGCATCAGCAGGTGATACCTGGACTCTGAAATCAGGGTGCTGGCAAATGGCACATCTGATGGTCCCAGGTTTTGTTGTTTCTAGCTTCTGGTTTCAGTGGCTTCCTCCCTGAGCTTGTGTGTATTTCTCTCTTTTAGCTTCTATCTCTCTTAGCTTCTGTGGACATTTCTCTCTGAACTTCCCCAGGGCTTTTGTCTGCTGTGTTCTCTCTGTCTTTTATAAAGGACTCCAGGAAGAGAACTAAGCCCCACCTGGGGCATGCATCACTGAAATAACCTAATCAAAAGGTCCCATCCATAATAGGTCTGCACCCACAGGAATGGATTAAAAGAACATGATTTTTCTTAGGCACATACCACTTTAAACCATTACACATATCTAACCTGGAATATTGGCTCAGAAAAGAAAATAACACTTAGAGAGACTGTATTCCTTGTTGCAGTTAATCCTCTTCTTTTCCCTCTGGATGTTGGGTTTCTTGCCTGTTGAAATCAATTTTCCCTGGGCTCTTCCCTGCTGTTCTCAGTGCACCAGGCCCAGCGCAGCTACAGTCCTCAACCATACACTTACGCATCCCTTTCTGATGCTTCCTCAGTTGCTTCCTCCTGAGGTGGGTTAATCACATGAGCTCACATCATCTTCAGACACCATGGCTGGGTTTCCTTATCAAAGACGTCCATCTTGGTAACATCTTCTTGGGGCTGCCAGTCCAAAGCCCCAGTGGCACCAGTGTGAGTACATAACATAGAGCTCTGATGGGGTTTTTCCTCATGCACAATAGCTTTGCTCCATCCTAGGGATGTAGAAGGACTAATAGGAAATACGGCAGCTCAGGAGGGTGGTAGGAAGCCTGACACTGGAGTCCAAAGCTAGATATGATGGAGTTCTACCAACAGAATTTCTAACATCCTGGCCCTTGAAAAGCATCTGAGCAGCAGCTAGAGACATCAGAGTGGCAATAAAATGTCAGGCCATCCGACAATGTTGTGTTTCTCATTTTCTCATGCCCTTTGTTAGGAGAAAGGAGCAAGACAAATCAATACTAAATAACAAAGCAACAGAGGGAAAATGGCAAGCCAGCCTCCTAGATCTTTCCATTAATTTCTGTCTTGCAAAACAAAGAGAAAAGATTTCTAATACCACGAATGAACATAAATTTGACAAATGTGATTAAAGCTAATCCAAAGCAGCTGAGCCTTATGGGTTTACAGGGGATTAATCAAATATTGGCATTTGCTTGTCCCTTTTCCCAGGATGGTGACCATCCCCAGATTTAAGTGGCTGTCACCACGTCTTCCTGCTAAGTAAGAATGAATCATTTCATGTTCACTCCTACTGAAGCAGATGTAGATGTGTGGTTGAAATCACACAAAAAGAGGGAAATACAGTTTCCGAATAACTGCCATTAAATGGGACATTATATCATGGCTTCATGTAAGCAAAGTCAAGTTTGTTACATGCCCACAAAAATATCCTTTGTTTTGTTCTTGCTGATGCAAATCATGCAACTCTATTAATGTTTTTCTTTTAACATAAGTATTTTGGAAAGTGTACTTCTTAGAAATGAAAGTAGCTTATTCATAAAAACTTTCCGAATATGTCAGAGTATCAACACTAAAGGGATAAAAAATGCACTTCTTTGTAACCAGCTATTATAGCCAATATCAAATGTAATCATACTGAATTGTGGTTACAGTCACATTTTTTAGTGTGTGTGTAAACATGTCTATAAGGGCAAAATGATTTCTTGGCTGGAAAATGTAATAGTCATCATGAATTAAATCATCAACATCGTCAGTGATATTGTTGCATTTATGGTGAAATTTAAATTTATGATTGATATTTCTAAAGTGGCAAAGGCCATCCAGGAGGAGACCCACTCCCCACCTCTTTCTTCTCTAACTGCCATTGTGGGTGGTTTTTCTAACACTGACATGTTTTCAGTCCAGGGTGGGTTGGCCTGACTTGTTCGATTTCTGCTAATGAGGCAGACGTCACTGGCTCAGTTCCGCTATGAGCTCATCAGTAGGACAGAGAATAAAAGCCCCTGTCAAAGGACATTTAATAGCCCTGTCCCTGCCTGCAGAAGCATGCTCTTTCTCACAACAATTGGAGGAGTCTGGGTAGGTGGATAGTTATAAACTCTGCCCCTAGAAAACCAGTGGAATGGGCCACTCTGATCCTGGAAGTCCAATGGAATGAGCCACTCTGCCCCAGGAAGATCAATGGAATGGGCCGCTCTGATCCTGGAAGTCCAATGGAATGAGCCATTTCTGCTACTGGGGCTCAAGGATGCTTGCTACAGTCTTAACCAAATGGTGCATATACCATGAATTTTTTCTGCAGTTGGGATTGTCAGAGGCATTTATTTTTATTTATTTGAGTGACTATAAAGATCAGATATAAGGACCCAAGCGCCTCTCTGTCACTTTGGCAAGCAGTCACCATAACTTTTCTGTGGGTGCATTTGGAATTTTTCCACATCAGAACAATGCAGGGGTTGCCTTCCTGTGCTTCTTGCAAAACAGAGTCCTCTAGAGATACCCAGAAGGGCTTGCTCTGATGCACTCCAGTGGGGCTGAGGAAGGGGAAGGGGTGTGAGATTGGTTAAAGGATTAATAATCAAAATGAAACATTATCCAGTTATTTTCTGGCAATGAAACAGACCGTGTAAGGCCATGCTAATTGCCTTAATCTTAATTAGAAAACAGTAGAGACATTCATTACTTAACCCAAACGTATGATTAATTTCATAATTCTCCAGGCAAATTCTTCATGTGCCATGGCAAATGGAGCTGAGAGTTTGGTCTTCTCCCGAAAAAGAAAGAAAGAAAAAAAATAGAGGCACATTGACTATGCATAAAAAATGTGTCACTGTGAAGAGCTCTACAGAAAAGATTGCTTGAGATCCTGGTGGCTTAAAAGTGACATCGGATGAAATTGTTTTCTATGATAGTCTTTACTGAAGTTAAATCACAACTATATCTAACCCTACCTTTACTGTATTTATGTCATTATGTATGCATATTTTGTTTTAATGTTCAACCAGCCACTGTAGTTGAGAACCTATTAATCCAGCGATTGTCAAAGTGGTAAAGGAGCAGTTTTTGAAAATATCTAATCCATTGCAGAGTGATGTGTGGTCCCACTCCACGTGGCTTTCACCATGTGCACTGGGCAGCATCCAAACTAGTTTGTATTCATTTCCATGAAGAATCCACTGGTGATATACTTGGAGTTTACAACAATGTCAAATAGCTATAAAATTTTCTTAATGCATCTTCCTCTCAATTTCTTACTTTGTTGTAAATCAGACATAGGCAAGTAGCATATTAGTGCTGGTCAGTGGACCACACTTTGAGTAGCACTGTATAATCTGAGACATATTTGATACCCTGCTGGTGTTGAGGAAGGCATTGCGGGGAATTCTAAAATGTAACTGAGCAGGGGATGCCATATTCAAAGTGGTGCTTTATGAAGATGTATGCATTTGGTATTCAGTGCCAAAGCCGTTGAGCTTGAGGGAGGCAGGGAGTTTTATAATCTTTAGAAATCCAGGTAAGAGTTTATAAAAAGCCAAAAGAAGAGAGTCTCTGACACAGAAGGTAGCTATGGGTGAACAGGGGTCTGCTATCTTCCGTGCAGTATCTATTAAGGTGTTTTGAATTACTGAGTGCCAGGAATGTTTGTGTGTTGGTGGTTATAAACCCAGTGGCCTCTAGAGGCCCCTCAGGAATCACTGATGGGTGTAGGGCAATAGGGAATGGTGGAGATTGTAGTGAACTGGAGAACAAAAGCCCATTTTAAAGAGATAACACTCTTTTCAAGAAAAATAAACAAACAAAATTAAATGGAAATTTTAACTCTACATGAAAGCTCTTAATTGCTCAATGATTATTAGTTAATCACTAATTCAAATAATTTAAAATTCATGTGCAAGCCCCCAAAAATAAGTGCATAAAAGAACACGAGTGGGCAGTTTTTCTGTGACCCCCCTAAGAACTCTTGCAGTTTCTAGCAATGGAACATATTCTAACAAATTCCACGGAATGTTGATTTATTTGAGTTGACATACTTTATATTAACCTTGATAGGGACCTTTTATATTAACCTGGATAGGGAAATATATAATGAAGTAAAAAGTAAAATTTCCAGGTGTTCTTAAGATACAATGGACTAAAATAAATGAGCAGGTTCTGGCAGAGGTGGTGGCTTCAGCCTGGCCCTCAGGAAACTTGAATAATTATTCTCTTCCGTCCTCAGGGGTTCCTTGGAGGAATATTTTGAGAAGCATTGACAGGAGTAGTTCTTGGGGAAACCGCCTCCAAGTGCTGAGTCCATCCAGTGAAATGCATTTCATTTGGTTTAAAACACCTAAATGGCTTTAAATTATTAGCTGAGACATTTCGTGCTAGAATCAAAGCAAAAGAGAGAGAACGCACAATTTTGAGGAAGCACCCCCCTCCAGGAAAAATAAATATTGAATTTTGATTAACTCTGTTTGGACGTAAATATATTAGGAATATCCTTTAAAACAACAAGAATTGCCCTATTTTGAGAGATGAAGTTCCCTGCCTTATTGAGGAAACTTCACTATGCTGAAAAGTGCTAAGGAAACTCTTCACAAATGCATTTGCCTGTGTTTTTGTCCTGGACCTTAACTGAAGGTTGGCATCGCCCATGCCTCTGTGACTGCCAGTTGACTCATTTAGAGATGACGGGTCCTTGACAGGCAAGCATTAGACTAATGGCTGCAGATCCTGTAAATACACACTGTTTCATGGCCTTCCTAATGCACCTCTTGTAGGCATGCCACCAATCCAGCCTGGCTCCCAAGCACAGTGAAAGTTTCTGTTCTGTCTGAATTTGAAATGAAAGTAAACACTGGAGGTGCCAGAAGCAAAGCGGGGGACGTGAACTAAGTTTCCCTGAGTAGTGGATGCCCGCGTTAGGCAGCTGGTGGATAACATCTGCCCTGAGTAAATGGATATATGTGGAAATTGGCCCCCATGTGCCAGGCGGGAGCCGGCACTAGGCACTTAACCCAAGAGGCTGTGGATGAAGCTAAGAGTATCTGGAAAGATCATGGTGGGCTCAAGGTCTGTCTTAGTTTGAGATCCCCCAGAAGCAAATCCTGAGATAAGGCTTTGAGTGCAAGGAGCTTATTTGGGCTCTGAAAGAATTACCAGCAAGGATGTGGGGAAGTGAGCCAGGAAAGGAAAGGAAGCCAATCAAAGCAACATCATCAAACCAGCTACTGGAGCTCAGTCCTTTGAGAAAGCACAGAGCCATTGTAGACCAGGTGCTGGAATATTTATCTACCAACTCTGGTCAGGCACTTGTTGAGGACTGCTTGTGTGTGGGTTTAAATTCCTGCAGTTTCCAGTTTGCTGATGGCTGGAAAGCCCTTAGGCATAGGAATGCAAGTGTGGGCAGAGCCTGAATGCCAGGGGAGATGCCTTAGAGGCTTAAGGGTGAGGGGCAAGGGTGGAGCTTCAGCAGCATCAGCTCCAGGATCTTGAGAGTTCCTAGAGCTATAGCAGCATCCCTAAGAAAGCAGAATTCCACACCACAAGAATTAACTGTGGGTGCTTTTGGAGACTAAAATTGCTTTTCTATTTTCTAGTTGCAAATTCCTGGATATGCTCAACGGAACTAAACTTTCTTCCATCTCATCTTCCTTCTCCTTTTTTTTTTTTTTTTTTGCATTTTTTGCCCTTGATTTTCCAGTGTCCTCGGGCAGATGCTTAGTCTTCCTCTTGTACAGTTGCTCACTGTTGGAAGGGTGGAGTGGAAGTAGGCATAAACGTGACTTCACACATTTCAACTGGAGATGAAAAGCCAAAATCGCTTCCCCAGGGGATACCTTCACTAATCGCAACCAGGGTCCCCACTGTAGGAGGGTGTACCCCACACCCAGGCCCTTGTATTAACTCTCTGAACTGTCCTAGTAACCGCCTGTCTTGTGCCGAAGCCTCTGTGCTTGGGCAGCCACCTTATTACCCCGTACCCCTTGATCACATTGCAAAGGTAGGTAAGGATAATGGTGAATATTTACTGAGAGTTGATGTATGCCAGGTATGCTCTGAGCACTTTGTGTGGGTTAATTCATTTAATATACTCAAAATCCTTCTGAAGTAGGGTCCATTCTTACCTTTTCTTTACAGATGAGGACACTGAGGCACACAGAGGTTGAACGGTCTGCCAAGGTCACGCACAGCTCACAATGCCAGTCTAGACTTGAACTCATGCCCTCTGTCTTCAGAGGCTGCCCTCCCCACCCCTGCACCATGCTGTCTCGAGCCACTCGCAGCCCAGCTGGATAACTAGCTGATAAGGAAAGACACCCCAACTATGATTTTGTTGGCTAAGAATCACAAAGAGCTCTGGGCAACAGGAGCCAGTTGATGTCACTGCTAGCTCTCCATTTAATATAGGAGAAAACATCACATTTACAGACATATCCTCAGCAGGCAATTTGCCCAGATAGTTTGGAAGAGGGAGTAGATTTCTGGACCTGGGAGTGGAAATGGGAAGTTGCTGCTCCAATTTGAAAGATGAGCGACTTAGGAAATTGATGCAAAGTTTCAGGAAGCCAAACACCTTCTAACCGTGTGTTCCATTGAACTGCCATCCCAGGATGGGAGGTCATGTGGGGGCAGGCAGTAGCCCTGATCATGGATTTTTTTTTTTTCTTCCACTTGAAGCCTTAGGATTCTGAGTGCTTTAGAATTTGGAGGAACTTGGGCCACGTTTAACTGAAAGGATTGCACAAACCCAGATGGGAAAGGATTCTAGGCCTGTGATAATGAAGCATCCTCTTTTAACGTCTTCTCATGTTACAGAGAAGATACAGAAGAAGACATCTTTGCCATTGAAATTCTGAAGACTGGTTTTAAGGAAAGGAAACATGGTTGGCGCAGTGTCATCCTGTGTCAAAAGTTCCTGTCGAAGATGAGAGCTATCCCTTCTAAGCAGCAACTCCCAACCCAGCCCAGGTTTATCTACCAACCCTTGAAGTCTGCCCTTCACCAACCACCCTCCCGGAGTTTTAAATCCTGGTTCTTTTTCATGTCCCCCACTCCCTCTCTTTTTCATCTCCAGTTTCATTTCCAAATGATGTTCTGGCTAGTGGACTTAGAAGAGTCCTTTCATTGATGCCTCCTCAACTGACCTCAGGCAAAATATTTGTCCTGGAACACACAATACTTAAAGAGCTGATTTAAAATTTCCTGAAAGTGAGTTTCTCTTAACTTTTAGTGTCCATGTGGGTTGGTAGTAACCATTTCAAAGCTAACTCCAGCCTCCCAGTGTGCCCAGAGAATGGGAATGCCTCTGAGTATGGACTGGATATGGAGCTGAAATGTTCACAGCCACCAAGAGCTTGCTGGATTTTCATGTATTCCTTTGTTATTGGATGACTCAGTGTTTCCTAGGAGTTGCTGCTTCCAGATGCCAAATGAAACCTGTGCAAAAGGGAAACACAGCTCACCATCCTTCTCCAAAGCCGTGAAACTTCACTGATGCATAACTTCTGGGAGATGCCCTTTTCAGTTTGTGCGGATGTTCACAAGATGGTGTTTCTTGGGATGGGAGCATTTTCAGACTCAGATAATTTACCAACTTAAGTCAGCAAGGTATTCAGGTCACATTAGAGCAATTTGTTCTAACCTCATTATCATGAATGTGTGAGGCAGCTGCAGGAAGTTATACAACTGAAAAGCATTTACAGAAATGTTCTGATGCTGATATCTGGGTTGTTTGATCCAGAAACAAAGGGAAATCACGATCTTGTTGACTACAGCCTTACCAACAGTTTTGCTTTCCTTAATCATTTTTAATCCAAGTTATTTTTATTCCTGTGAAACTAGTGTTAGCCAATGATTTGGGGTTGATAATAAGAACCATATCCCTGTTTTGGAATTGAACCATCAGGATCAGTAAGGATTTCATCAGTACATACCTTCATGTTTGGAATGACCTCTGATAATAAGAGAGTGGGCTGAAAGCTAGGGTGAAATAACTAAGGAAAAAAGAAATCTCTTCTACAGACTGGGGTGAATAAGAAATAAAACATGAATGCATAAAATGAATTGGGATTGCATGATTCCAAAAAAACAAAAACATAATTTTTGACAAAAAATGATTGCCAGGAACTCTGAAGTACAGCCCAGTGTATCTGGCGATAAGTCAAATGAGTTTTTGGAAGGAACGTGAGTTTTGTGAGGTTCAGTACTCAGTCCAACTACATGGGTTTTGCATGGTGCCAGTTTTGGATTTCGGTGTTTCAAAACTTCTTGATGAAAGGACAGTCGGTTTCTGGGAAAAGGAGCAGCCACAGATTGGAAGATGAGATAAGTACTATTGCACGGCCAGAACATCTATCGTCTGAAGGGTCCTTGCCAAGCTCATCAGAAGTGCACCAGATGCACCATTCCAGTGTTCAAGGTTTGGTCTGATTTGGGATTCTTGCTCACCTTATCTCTACTTCCTGACTTAAAGGTATTCGAAGTCATGGAAATTAGGTTAACTGTCTCTGCCTTAATTTTCTACTCCTAGGAGGTGTGAAGAAGCCTGAAAAAGCCACTCCTTGGATCGCCTGAAATTCCTTTCGTTAATTACTCCCATGTGTAAGGCTCTGAAAGACTAGATATAACCCAATTAAAAGTGGTGGAGATTGTCTGGGTAGGTGTAAGCATAGAGAAAACTTGTCTCACCCATTTAGGAGTCAATCCCATATCCAGAAGCTCTGAGGGTCTCAGGGAACTGGACAGGGAGGCAAGTGTGGTCAGCAGGTGGAGGAGGAAAGGACACGGCCTGGGGGAGATGAGAAGGCTGTTGTCAGAGGGAGCCTGGGCAGCTGGGGACAGTGCAAGGGCATCAAGACCTAGAATTTAGAGACCAAGGAGGTAGCAGGCTGGTTAGGAGTTAGGTAGGATGCTTCTAAGACTAATGAGGCTTCATTCAAGAATTTTGCCTATAGCAAATGGCATATTAATGGGCATATTAAAAGTTTGTCTTTCATCCCATTTCATATAGTTGCCAGTGTGTTTGTGGATCCCACTAGATATTTGCTATGCTATTTCTTACATTTCTAATGGAAAGCATTGAAGTCTCCAGTTATAAAAGCTGCACTTCATTTACTTGGGTGCTCCCTAGGCCTGTTCTCAACACGTGTGGGGCCAGAAGTGAGAGCCGACAGACCACGTTTCCAATATTTAAAAGTTATCAATCAAGCTAGCAAGCAGTTAAATTAAACAGATTCTATTCTCCTACATTGATGAATACATCTTCACAATATAAAAATAGGAAAATATGTATAACTGTGTTTTTGGGGTGACAGAAAGTCAGCAAAATATTAAAGATGACTGAATTTAATATATTATTTTGCACATGCCAATGATATTTAGATGAGTAATAATCACACAGAAATCATAAATTTTAAAGTATTTTTCATTAAAAATTTTTGCTATCATTTCAGCAGAATCATTAATTCTATTTTCATAATCAATATTTTAGTATGTTATGTTTTATAGAAAATGATGACAAGGGCAAATTTCTACAGTCATTGTCATTCATCTATAGTTTCCTAAAGTTAATTTTCATTTTGGGGGACTTTCTTCTGCTAAGTCCAAGGAAATGAATTGACAGTGAAGTTCTTAAAATGGTATTTAGACAGGAAATGAAGTATGAAATTTTCATGTCAAGTTCAAATACTGTAATGTTGTCAGTATGAAATGTTATCATAGCAATTACTAAAATATTTTAAGCAGATCTTACAGATTATCACTTATATTGAAATTATCCCTTTTTTAAGAGAAATTTCTAGAACCATGCAGAGATGATATATAATTCTCAGGGTCTTCTTTCAAATTTTTCAGTGCTAGGATATTATAAAGAAAACAGTCTGTTATTCAATGTATTTAAGTTTCTCTTGAAGCAACATTATAATGTCCATAAAACCCTCTATATAGAAATTTATTTTGAGATTGTTTGTACTTGAATTTTCCCCTTCATAAATGCAAATGTTTTCATTGCCTTGTTCTAATTTCTGTATTTTTCTTTTTCTGGAAGGTTACTTTGTTACATAGTTCACATAGATTTTCAATTTGGAAAAAAAATTGTCTAAAATTTCTAAAAAATTAATCCTTTATAAAGTAAAATAACCAAGCCGGGGTCTATGGCTAATGTTAATAGCAAAAACAATTCATGACACATAACTGTAGATAGTACAAAGTGAAAATTAATTTATTTTCTTCCCTAAACCACAATTTTCTCTTTGTTTGGGTATCTTCTGCTTTCATATCACTGCTTTTCTGATGAATTTTATATCTCATTTCAATTAAATCTAACTTCCCTATTAACATATAGTCAGCATATCCCTTGTATGACAAGAGGGGCCATAAAGTCAAAATCAATAGTGTTTCATCAAGATGTTCCATTTTGGGGCAGGTCCAGAATATCATATACAATTCTGAATCATTCCAAAAAATGTTGCTACTCTTGGTGCAGTTAAAGCCATGCCTCATAGTAACAAATTCAAACCATGTGCTCTGAGTGGCACAGAGAATGCTGCTGATTTTCAGCCAAATTTAGGGCCTGCACATCTTTTCTTTTACCAACCGTGTCAGCGACATTATCACAGATTTTCCCTGTACAATCTTTTAAATTGTTTAAATAAAGCCTACATTTTAAAATTGAATTTTCCAAAAATTTAGTGAAATAATTTGAAGATATTTTATGGACTATAACAAGTCACCATCCTAGTGGTTAAAACAATGCTTATCTAATAATATTTTACATCCAGATTTACATGCGTGCAACTTAAAGGGTAATATACTTTTGTAAGACTGCTCCTCAGCCTCCAAGTGCAACTGTTGTGCAGAGTGTGCAAATCCACATATCCCTCTGGAACCAGTGACAGGAAGACAAAGAGAAGGTTCTCTTTGCTATTTGAGGAAGGATTCAACAGATCAATTAATTTTCTTTTCTCCAGCCAAATACTTCCACTACTCGAATTCTCCTTACTCTTGAGCAGTGTGTGTTTCTGACTTTGGCACCACATGATCCAAAACTTTCATGGCATTTGGGGGCAGGCACCTTGCATTTCACTTTCTTAGAGCAAGGGATGCAAGGCCTTCTGATTGTACTATCTGGCTGCCAACCAATTGCCAGAATTGTTCTGCTTGGGCCAGCTGGCTAGACTGTTGACGCATGAGTTTGCTGGTTGATTTGCAAATTCAGTCCAAGATGGTCACCTTCTCCACAAGACAGAGTCACGTTCTTCTTATAGGCCATGTATTGGAACCAGGTGATGACCGTTTTTCTGTTTTTAAATGTTGTATTTATAGGGCCCAGTACAGTGTCTGGTACATATTAGGCACTTACAAAATAATTGATTATATTAATATCAATAAAATAATTTTTCCATTACCAGTGTGTTCTGTTGTAGTTGTTGATGTTGTTTTCTAAGAGTATTCTGCAGCGAGCATTAGAAGGCATGTATAGCAAATGTTCTGGTAATACAAACACATTTCATTTATAGAGTGATTATTTATAGGTAAACTGTGGACCTGCAGGCCTGAATCATAGTAAACCAGTGTTTACTATTGTAATATAAATAACACAGGTGAAAATATCTACGGAGTTCATTGGCTGTTGATTATGATGTGCATACCCATGGGTTTAGATTTAAGTTCTCTCACATTTCTTCCTTTATATTTGCTACATCAGACTGTCTCCATAAATTTTAACTGCTATTCATGGGTACAATGCTGAAGGGAAGCAAGAAACTCTTATGAGCCTACGGAAATGAAACACAATGACAAAGGGAAAGGAAAAGAGAAAGACAAGAAAGCCATGACATTTTGAAGCAAGACTGTTGATTCAGCTAGGATAAGGATGTCACATAGTCTGCCAATATGATGCTAGAGTATATCTAGAAAGCAAAATTGCATCACATATGTGTTTGGATGAAATTCTCCCTGCTAAGAAAGCAGGGCATGTTATACCCTAAGATCTTACTAAAAGTATGAACAAAATCTTGTGCTTCTGCTTCAAAAGATGTTTGAACAGAAGCAGAAAAAACACCGACAGCAACAAAAATGAGGCGGATGTGTATAGAGACTTGCCAAGGACAATGCTTCTTACCACTTGCAATACCCCATTGATTTGCCAACTGGCATTTGACTGACAGATGGGTAAATTCCACCCTGTGTCCCAGAGACCAATAGAAAAACAGTCGTGGGAGTTGTGAAGAGTAAACAAGAAAGAAATTATGTATTTCAAAGTCATCAAATCATTTACAGTTTGCAACAATTTGCCCCACTAAATTTTTCTAATACCAAAGAGACTGTGTGTCTATTTCTTGGTAGGGAAGACACTCAGATGCTTCCTGTGGCTGGTTAAGCTGGGATAGAAGATGGTCAGATGTGAAGATCCCGGGCAAACAATGCTATGTGGCTGGGTTAGTTGAGTAGTGCAGCTAACAAAGAACAGCAGATTATCCCTGAGGCTATGACACCAATATGGGTCAGTTGTAACAATTTTTAAAGAAATTTTTTAGAGATTAAAATATAACATTGATTCAGGAAAGTGCAGAAATCATGAGTTTGCAGCTCCATGGATTTTCAAAAATTTAATACCATTCTATAATCAGCACCCAAATCAAGAAACACGAATGGGGAGCCCCACCCCATCAAGACGGTGGTGTGAGCTGCTTCAGGACTCAGTCCATCCATAGAAACTTTGAACAAACAGCAAGAAATGGAAGAAACATTTTTCTCAAAGCTCCAGAGAATAAAGGATTGCAGTAACAGGGTGAGCACCAAATAAATAAAAAGGTAGGACCTTGTGATACCCTAGCTGCCTCCTCTTCTCCCCCCAACCACTTGGTGTGGAACCAGGCCACATTCCCAGTGAAGATCCCCGGTCCAGTTCCAGAGGGAGTAGAGTAACCCTTGTGCAAATACTGGGAACATGTATTTCTGGCCCAAAATGTCTGTTGGTGGACTGAGGGATGCACCTCCCCAGAACTTTCCCTGCATGTAAAAGGCAGCTCACCAAGCTCTCCTACATCCTATGGAACACTGTGGGAGAGCAGTCAAGTCTTGCTGCCTGGGGCAAGGGATTGCTGGCTGTGGGACATACAATGCAGTGCTCAGGCCCATGAATAGCTATTTTATAAGGAAGAGGGAACATTTGTAACTATGGGAGAATTCCTAGGGCTACATGCACATGCCCCAAACAAGATGCATGAACAGAAAGGATTGGGGAAGCCTCTGTCCTTTGGCCAAAGTCATGTATAGATAAACTGTGAAGGAGGCACTTGCATAGGTCAATCTTCAAAGACTAGGAAAGTCGTTTCGTTTTCTTCTTCTCCTTCTTCTCCTTCTCCTGTTCTTCTTCCTCCTTCTCTTCCTCCTCCTCCTCCTTTGTTAGCTCCTGGCATTCAAGGAAGCCTCTGTCAAGGTGCTACCTGGATGCAAGCTTAAGAAACAGATGCTGCAGAGTCTAAATTCCAGCAATAATACATTAAAATATAAAAATATCCAAGTTTCAACAAAAGCTTACAAAACATACAAAGAAATATGAAGTGATGACCCAAAAAAGGAGAATATTAAGTGGGAGTTACTTAAAAATGAGTGTAGGGCTTCTGTTTGGGGTGAAGGGAAGTTTATAGTAATGGATGGCAGTTAGGGTACTGCAACATTGTGAATTTGATTAATCCCACTGAAGGGTATGTTTGGGAGAGGTTGGGGTTGGAAGATTTAGGTTGTACATACATTTCCACAATTTAGAAAAAAAAAGAAAGAGAAACTAAAGAAATAATGACTACTAAATGTAATACATGATGCTGTATGGGATCTGAGACTGGAGGAGAAAGGCTCAAAAGTACATTATTGGGAAGTAAGAAAAAATGTAATATAGACTGTAAGCTGTATATCAATGTTAAATTTCTTAAACTTGATAAGGTGATTACATAAATGAATATCCTTGTTCTTAGGAAATGTACATGGATGTATTATGTGTTCAAGGATAATGATGTGTGCAACCTGCTCTCAAATGTTCAGAAAGTAAGAGATTAGATAGAAAGAAAGAAAAGGTGACAAAATGTTAAGACTGGTGGATCTGGGTACCTGTTGGAGGGGTTAGTGAGTGGTCTCTGTATGAGGTTTATACTATCTTTGCAACTGTTTTATAAGTTTGAAATTATTTTAAAAATAAAAAGTTAAAAAATCAAGAAACAAATATTACTAGTTCCCATAAGGACTCTCACACCATATGTGTCCATCACCTTCTTCCCATAATCTTCCAAATATTGACCACTACTCTGAATTCTAACACCATGGATTTGTTTTGCTTGTTTTAGAAATTTAATTTGAAATTATGCAGTATATACTTCTGTGCATATGGCTTTTTTCTTTCTTTCTCAACATTATGTGAGTTTGATTCATTTTGTTTTATGTAGTTGGAATTTATTCATGCTCATGGCCATAGAGTATTTGATTGTATTGTTATAATGTTTTCTGTTGATGAATTTTGGAGTGTTTTCCAGTTTGGGACCAAAAGACCCAACTCTTATGCAGGTCTTTTGGTGAAACAAGTACATATTTTTGTTGGATAAATACCTAGGAGTGGAATTGCTGAGTCCTAGGGTATGTGTTTGTTTTTTCCAAGTGTTTTGGATCAATTTTCACTCCCACTAGCTGTGTATGAAAGTTTCAGTTGCTCCACACATCACTAACACTTAATATTTGTCTTGGATTTTTCCTTTTAGCCATTCTAGTGGGCATATAGGGGTACCTCATTGTGCTTTTAATTTGCATTTTCCTAATGACTCATAAAATTAAGTATTTTTCATATGTCTACTGGTTATTTGAATGCCCTCTTTGTGCAATACCTTTTGAATTCTTTTGAATTCTTTCATTTTTCTTTTGGAGTAGTGTGCTTTCTATATAGCAAAGAGCACATCCTAATTATAGGTACAGGTGACTGGGTGAGAAACTCAAGGGCTATGTCTGATGATTTCGGCTACCAAATGTAGCTACCACATTGCTATTTGGAATTTAAAATCCACTAAGAGAATAGCATCCCCTCTTCCTCTTCCTTTTTACCTAGGACATCTACCCAGGTGTTTGATGCATGATAAACACCTAAATACCTGTGATTAGCTGTCACCTCAGCTCCTTGGCATAAGGGCCTTTGAAAGGAAGACTGTCTACATTTGATGCTTTATTGGGCACATGTAAACCTTATGCAGATTGTATTGCAAAATTCATCAACCCTGTTTCAAACCATGGGGTTCTCTAGTTGGTTCATTTCAGCCCACTGCATCCACTCCTTCTCCCAATATGGGTTTGAGGGGGGCTTGTGTCTACTACTACTCTAGGAGGTAAACAGCTGCTTTTTCCCTTCTTTCCTTGTCATATCTCCTTTTTACTGGACATGTGGGTCTGTAGAGCAAGCAGATGGGCATGTGCACATAGGGAGTTAGATGGCCTGACTCCTGCTGGAGAGTCAGGAAGTGAGGGGATGGATGTCAGTGCAGGGAAGAGAGGAGTCTAGACAGATGTGGGCCACCACAGGCAATGGTACACTTTTGCCCCAGTGAAGGCTGAGCAGCCAGTGACTCCTGGTCACTCCAACAAATGGCCCTACCAATGGCCCTTAACCCAGTTCTTGGAAGAGTTGCATTGGACACCAGTTGTCACTCTTATTTTCTCTATTTCTTTTTATCCACCTTAGTTTGGGAGGAATGTCTTTCTAATCATCTACAAATCCTTCTCCATTTGAGTTATTACCTAAAATGCTTTGTGTGAGAATCTCCTTTGCAGGAGGATAAGGACGTTTGTGACCCCACAACCCATAATCTTTTAGTCTACTTCTTTTTCCATCCTGCTGCAAGTTGCTCCTCAAGAAAAGAGCAAAGAGCGGATCACCCACCTGAATGGAAAATATAGAGAAAATACTGTCTGGGCACACAAATGATTAAAAACTAAGGAGTCAGCTGCAGTTGAGATTCCAGGTTCTTATATGATGTCGGCTTTAGATAACAGGGCGAGGGGATGATGTACATCTCCTGGGTCCTATGGAGTAGGTTGGAGTTGGGAGAAGAAAAGTTATGCATAGTGCTAACGACAGGACTTGTCCTTGTGATTTAAATTATGTGATTACTTGACTAAGAGTTATCTGGAATTTTAGCCTCTATTTTAGAAAATTATTAGGCACATTCTGGTCACTAATGGGAAATATTAGTGTGCTATTATTCACTGTGTTTTACTTTGTGTTTTAATTGAGGATGTTGTGGAGAAATAGGAACACTCATTCATTGTTGGTAGAAATGTAAAATGGTGCAGCCACCATGAAAAATCATTTGGTGGTTCCTCAGAAAGTTAAGTTCAGGATCACCTGGGAGCTGGTTAGAGATGCCCTAATCAGACCTACTGAATCAGAATCCACATTTTAACTAGATCCCCAAGGGATTCATGTACACATGGCATTTTGAGAAGCTCTGTATCAGCTATCTGATATCAGAGGGTGGGGACTTCTTGTTTTTCTTTGTAGTTTCCTACACAAATCGTAATTAAAAAACAGTTGATTAACCTGCAACAAGCTGAGGAAATGACCTTAAAGAAGTAGATAAAACCCATGTTTTCACTGAAATGGCTAAAGACCATAGATGTGTAATCCTCATATTCAAGCTAGTTATTGGCTTGTCATTGTTCAATTCCCACTTAGTTACTTGGGGTAAGATCTCTTTTGGGCAAACTCCATCAACTGGCACAGATACCCCATTTGCAAGTATAGGAACACAATATGTCTAATTCTTTAATAGGAACTTTGTTATCCAGACTCCAGTTGTTTGATAATGGATACTGGTGGCTGGGCAGACAGTCAAGTGCTATTGATTGGGTCCATCTGGTTTGAGCCACATCTGGTTTGTATTACCTGAATGTAATTCTGATCTTTGGAAACAAAGGGATTAATTTAGAGGAACCATTGTAATACTGTAGGTGAAATTTACTTGTTCCTTTAAGTACTTTTGTCACTGATTACAATGCATAGCTATGTCAATATATTGTAGATATATCGTTCTAAAGCTTTTCTTTTCTTTATAAAGCAGTGGTTCTCAAGTGTGAGCTTGTATCAGAATCTCTTGCAGGGGCGGGGGAGGGTGGCTGGTTAAAGCACAGACTCCTGTGCCCTACTCCCAGAATTTCTGGTTTAGTAGGTATGGGGTGGGAGTCCAAGAATTCACATTTTGAATAATCTCCCAGAGGAGGCAGATGCTGCTGATCCAGGACCACCCTTTGAGATCCGCTGTCCTAAAGAACTAGCAAACTAATAGCCAGTGATAGAAGAGGGCAACTTCTTTCAATTTCACTCTTCCTTTTTTTTTTTTTTTTTTAATGTCCCCTGCACTTGTCTGTACCTGGCCTGCTGGTTGTCTTGTTTTGTAGTCGTAAAACCTCTGGAAGCCCACTGATGAGTGGTGTTGGGGGAGGGAACTGCAGCTCTTCTCAGACTGTCTCTGCAGTTAACGTCTGTTTCCAATTTACAAGACTTTCTTGCCTGGGTGATCTTGTACAGCAAAACTGAGGTGTGGTCCAGGAATGGCCATTGACTCTAGCCACTAGCTGCATCTGTTGTAGAAAATATGTGGACAAGGAGAGTGACCCGAGATTCAGAGATGGGAAAAAATAGAACAGGTCCTGTTTCTTTCCTGTCTATCCCAAATAGAGTGCTTCTGCTCTTAAAGCCTGGTTTTGTGAAAGTTAATTTGGTTTGCCCCCATCTTCTGGGAGAGTTGAGGAGGAGTGACCAATGAGCTGTTTCTACTACTGACACAGTTGGGGTTTTCCAATGAGCCTGGCACCTGTCTAGTTTTCTTAGCTAAGCCATGACACCCTGGAGAGGGATGGATCACACTCTCCAAAGGTCCATCCAAACACCATGACCACAATGTAACCCTGCCACCACAGGAACACCCATATTAATGCAAATAGGGGTAATGGGTAGGTTGATATAACTTATAGTAAAACTTAGGAAATGGCAGAAGATGAGGTCTTACAACTGCCAGAAAAGTTAGAACCACTGTCTTTTTTTTTTATAATTTTAAATTCAGTTTTATTGAGATATATTCACATACCATACAATCATCCATGGTGTACAATCAGCTGTTCACAGTACCATCATATAGTTGTGCATTCATCACCCCAATCTATTTTTAAACATTTTCCTTATGCCAGAAAGAATCAGAATAAGAATAAAAAATAAAAATAAAAAAGAACACCCAAATCTTCCCCCCATCCCACCCTATTTTTCATTTAGTTTTTGTTCCCATTTATTTACTCATCCATCCATATACTCGATAAAGGGAGTGCAACCCACAAGGTGTTCACAATCACACTGTCACCCCTTGTAATCTACATTGTTATACAATCATCTTCAAGACTCAAGGCTACTGGGTTGGAGTTTGATAGTTTCAGGTATTTACTTCTAGCTATTCCAATACATTAAAACCTAAAAACTGTTATCTATATAGTGCATAAGAATGTCCACCAGAGTGACCTCTCGACTCCATTTGAAATCTCTCAGCCTCTGAAGCTTTATTTCATTTCATTTTGCATCCCCCTCTTGGTCAAGAAGATGTTCTCAATCCCATGATGCTGGGTCCAGATTTATCCCCAGGAGTCATATCCTGTGTTGCCAGGGAGATTTACACCCCTGGGAGTCAGGTCCCATATAGGGAGGAGGGCAGTGAGATCACCTGCCAGGGAAGCCCCTGTCTTTTGAATGATCCATTGGGACCCAGACAGAAATGCCTGTTCAGAAAAATTAGAATGGATGAGAGTTATGCTTCTTCAACAATACAAGGAAGCTAAGACCAGTTAGAATAGAAGAGTCACATGGTTTCTTCTGACTGCCTTTTACAGGGCTCAGAGTGGTAGGAGGCTCAAAGGAGAAACTCCAACACGTGAAAAACAGTGCGGACATCAGTGATGAATCCCTAAAATCCTCCCATAGCAGTCACTGCCAGGGTCCTGACCACGACCCATTGGTATCGACCATTGCGGTGCACTCAGTCATGACCTCATCATGGTGCCGGTGCACCCTAGCTTTGCCTGAGGGTTTTCTGTGGCTGCCAGAGCCAGGCACGGCAAACTGGACATACAGAGAAATAGGACTTACCCCACCCCAGCCCCAGCAGCCCTCCTCCAGTGACAGGCAGGACTTGGGGTATAAATACTTCCAGCTCCATCACCTCTGGGAAACAATGCATCTAAAGCACTTCCCAGAGCCTCTCCATGGAACTAATTCCTAGCTGCCCACTGCTGCCTTCCCTTCCCTGTTACACTTTCTCACACTTACTAGTGTCCTGAACCCTTCTCCCTGTTCTCTATGCTCAGCCAGGCTGAGCTTAGCATCAGAAAAGAGGGTCCCCACGCAACATTTTTTTTTTCTGCTGTCAACCTGATTACTATCATTTTCTGTCTTGACAGGGAAGGCAACAAGGCAGGAAAGGCCAGGAATCTAAAGTCAGATTACTTCCTGGAACTCAGGCTTGCTCCAAAAGCAAGCTCTGCCCTGAAGCCAGATTGCCGGAGTTGGTGTTCTATATTGCAGTGAACCGTGCAAGAGGAAAATCTCTTTAAAGACAATGGAAGGTGTTCATAACAATGCTTCATACCAATAATTTCCTGGTGACCCTTCTTTATGCTTAAGGTTTCCTGTCATGCAGGGAAAATCAGTTAACATCTGCCTAGAAAGCATGATACAAGAATTTGAAAGCTAGTAAGTGAAAGTTGATTAAACATCACCAGCATAAAAATTTTAAAAATACCCATCAGAACGTATAACATAAAGAGTGAACCCTAAGGTCAATTATGGATGATAGTTAATAGTATAATTATGATATTATTTTGTCAATGGTAACAAAGGTACCAAGCTAAGGTAAAATGTTAAATAATAGGAAAAACTATGTGTGTGAGGTGGGGGTATATGGGAACTCTGTATTATCTGCATGATTTTTCTACAAACCTAAGGTTGCGCTAATAAAAAAAAAAGGTGATTAGTAATTTCCAGAACTTTCGAAATTTCCAATCATTTTGCCAAGAAATACCTTCTTAAATTAAATCTTCAGCATTTCTAATATCCTCCTTAAGCAAATGTGAATCACTTGTTATCAAAGATCAAACCTCCCCAAACATTTTCAGACCATAAAGTCATTGGTTGCCTTGAAATTTTGTCCCACACAACACTGGATAAAATCCGAGAGGCATTGGTTAGACTTGGAAATCTTTTCAAAAACTGCATTTTTTCTTTTCTTTTCTTTTTTTTTTTTTTTTTTTTTTTTGCCATTATAACATCTATTGTAAAGATACAGGTCCTGCACATCAGATTGAAAATTCTATTGCACCATCAGAAGGCCACAGGAGGCTGGAAAGAACATGATTTCCCAGGCAAAGCCCATCGTAAAGATAGGCAAAACTGGTATTAAGCCAGCTGGCTCAAACTATGCATCAAACTTTTGAGGTTAGGCAAAATTGAAAACACATTTGGAGAAATTAATTCCTCTTAATTTTGAAACCCATGTGTATTTCAAGGGAAATTTAATCTGTGTGTTTCTAATTCATTTACACTCAACTCATCAAAAAGTTATTTTGAAAGAGCTATTTCATTTTTGTATCCAGGAAATATTCCGAATCCTTTTAACAAGATTTTTAACAGTTTGGAAAAAAATGTCTTTGAGATAAGAAGTCATGTTTGGCCAGCCTTAAACAGAACTCATAAACAGAGGTAAGGGAAAGCAGTGCTGTTCAAAAACCAGGACACCCCCTGCCCCCTCCCAGGGTTCTGTGGGCTGTGTATTTTGCTGTATTAATCACTGTTGATGAAGGGGTACCATTTACCTAGTGATCTCTTCCTCTTCCACACTTTTAATAATGGGTTCCCCAATGAGCCTTATAATTGACATAGATTGAGTTGTTATACTTGACGTAGCTTAGCTTTCCAGCTAGCTGTTTAAATAACTGCTTAAATGAAGGTATTGATATTATAGGTTAGAATTAACAGAATCACTGATAGAGACTATGATTTGAGTCCTTCTACAAGAAGCCTAGAGGATGCTACATTTTGGCAAGCAAGAGAAACCCTGGGAAATTGGGGGAGAAAGGAAGTGAGCAATTGTATATAATTAATTTGCAAAGAAACAGGGTGGAATTAATTATAATTTTACATGCAGTTTCTGGGATGAAAAACAAAAGCACTTTTATTAGATCAAAGCCTGGAAATTCAGTAGATAAAATGTTAGTCTGAAACATGGAAGAAAAATGGATTAGTTTCCAAAATTTATGTTTCTAAAATATAACAATTATTATAAGCCTCAAAGTCAAAATGTGTTCACAGCTCTTGATGAGGTCAGTGTGTGGTGAAGAAGTTCCTTCAGTTTCTGAAAGAAAAGGAAAGAAATAAAGCCTAGACTTGATTGATTTTTTTGATTTGTAACCAGTAGAGGAAATTTAATGTGCTGAGCTCCTCTTTTTGGGCGGCTGCCGCAAGAGAGTGTGGGCTGCCAAACGATAGCAGTCAACTCAATTAGCCTGAGCTAAGCAAGCCGCTAAACCGGCCATCAAGGTTAGTGATGCATTTTAAATATGTGGTAGGACTGAGCCCTTTGGTCCCAGAGCCAATTAGTTGGAGAGGGAGAAGCAGGGATGTTTCGTTTGTACTTCCTTTGCAACAGGAGAACGTAACTGGGTCTTACAAACTCTTTAACAGCAAGCAATGGCACTGCCAGGTACTTTAGGGCAGGTGGCCTTACCTGGCCACCAGGCCCCTCTCATAAGCACAAGATGACAGCTGAGATCTCTAAAATAAAATGCCTGTCTTCTGTGAACTTTCCTCCTTCACTCCGCATTGTAAATGCTAACTTAACTTCATGCTTTCTTTTTTTTTTTTTTTTTCAATTTTTTTCTATTTTCCTGGTGGTGGTCGTGGGAGCTTTGATCAGCAGCTCTTCTTTAAAGAGGTTAGTGAAAGTGCTTATTTTAATATTACAACTTTCTCTCTTTGGTACCAGAGAAACTCTCCATGTCCATGTGCATGGCCATATTAACTCTAAAGATGAAGTAAGATCTAGGTTGAAGGACCTACATGTGGGGCAGAGAGCTAGATCTTGAAGAAACTACACTGAGCTCCAAGGATCTCATTTTCACAAATATGTCTCTTTGCCTGAATGGCCAGCTAGGCCAAGAGGAATTCTGTCAGACTGCTTTGAAAGGACTTCTGTCCAGTCCAGAAAGCCTTCTGAAAACTCAGAGAACACAATTGGACCTTTCTCTGTTCACCTCTAATGAGTGGAGTGGTGGGAGAGTTATCCACATATCACGTGACAATAAGGTTTAATGATCCCTGGGTCATTCTTAGCGATAACAATCGATTATCAGTATACTGGGACAATTCATGTATTCCAAAATCATTCAGTGAGTGTTTATGTCAATTCCAGTAGAAATAAATATGAGGAAAATCCTACCTTAAGATCTTAAGGTTAATTTAACCACAGAAACTCCTCTCCTTTGGTCTCATTATCTTTCAAGTGTAGCAGGGTCAAGATGATCTGGGTTTGAATCCCAACTGCCTCTCTTTAGATGTGAAATCTGTTTTCTTACATAAATAATAATTTTAATTCTAAATGGTCATATCTATGCCTACCTGCAGATATGATGAAATACGACACTAGGAAATATCAGCTGCATCTCACCCACATGAAGATATAGTGTTTGAGCTATGTATGCAGTATTCTAGTATTATGTTACATGTTATAATGCGATGGTTTTGAGAGGTAATTTTGTGTTAATGATTTGCTACTCAATTCAGCTCCAAAATACCTTAATTTCAAATTCAAATTTAATCGTCAACATATGGCCTCCTTCTTATTTAACATTATAAAGGAATGAGCGTATGATCATACATGATAGTTTTAGAGCATGCTCCGGTGGCCATTATAATCAGAATAATTTCCGAACCTTTTTTTGTGTGCATCTGCTCTGAACAATTGATTGGAAGTAACAAAATGCCTTTGGAGAACTTTGTTTTATTTAGATTTGATTACCTTATTAGAATGTGAATTTTATTCTCTTCCTTATCAACCGCACAATTATGCTTCACCAATGGTTATAAAAGAAATGAAATGCTGATGTGATCTGAAGCCATTGCCCATGGAGCTTCCTCATGCACACAGCTCCACTAAAATCCCTGAATGCTCTGGCTTAAGGGGTGCTTAAAGCAGAAGTGGTTCCCTTTTGTCATAGTTCCAGGGCTGGGAATCTACAGCTGAATAAGTCTGACAATAAGACACACTTTAAAGTCATTGAGCAATTAATCATTAATGCAAGGAAGGGACTTAACCCCTGTTGGGGGCCTCTGCCCTGCTTTAAATAGACAGAGCACTGCCCTGGGGTATTGCTCACCTTCTCTCCATCCCCCTCCGTCCTCCTCCCTTTGCCAACCTGTCCTTTCCTTGGTCAAGAGCTGATGGTGGGTGGGAGGGATGATCCGGGAAGCCTCACCCCCTCTTCTGTCTGCACCTTTGTGCCTGTCTGCTGCTGAAACCTAGACCTCACCTCTGATCATGACCTCTCTCCTCAACCCAAGACCGACATGTCCAGCTCCCGTCTCTGCTCAGATAGTCTGAAGTGTTCGTGTGTGTTGGTTTATATGATTGTGACACTAAGTCCCAATTTTGGCCAGAGCCCCATTTTGACACAACTGTGGTTGGCCAATGACCTGTGCAAGTGAAAGGTCCACATCTTTAAGAAATACCAATGCCTGGGTCTGACCCCCAGAGGTCTCATTCCCTCCATCTGAGAGCACAGCCTGGGCATCCGGATTGTTCATCACTTCCCAATGCTTCTATTGTGCAGCCAGGGATGAGAATCATCCACTGTATCATCTAAAACACATTGGACCTCCTGATATATCTCCTTAGCCTGGAGTACAAAGTCCTCAAAGACCTGAGGGTCTCCTCTGCCATTCCCTCCCAGGCCTCCCGAATTTAAGCTGCAGTGAACTAGAGCCAAACTCCTGCCCCCTACTCTAGGGAAGTCTGTATTGTCCCAAATCACTCTATCACAGGACAAAGCCTAGTGCTAGCCTAGCAATATTCAACAGGATTTCCATTCCATTCAACACTGCAAGATTTCCAGCTCTCTGCAAAATTGCCTGTTTCTACCTGAGCTTCCCAGATGGCTACTAATATGGCCAGCTAGCAATTCTAGATTGTGATTTTCAGAAGGGTGAGGACTCAATCTTTTTCACAGAAATACTCTTAACACTTCCTAGCAATTGCTGGCTCAGTAAACATTTGCTGAATGAATGAATGAATGAACAAATGAATGAATGAATGCCATATGACCATAGCCACAATGATCTGAGTCAACCATCAAGCTTCCCTATTGTTCTATGCCCTGGTTTACAGGTTTAAAAGATGTGATGCTCCATCACAATGACTCATCGAGTGGGGAGTATATGTGTGTGTGGACCAGGCTGGTGACCCTGCTCTCCTTTTTGCTGAGGATGTTTGCTGGATAAATGACTGCCTTCCAGCCCAGTCCTGTCAAATCCCCTGCACTTGTCTTGAGTCACTGAGGCCACTAGAGCGCTTCCATTTTCAGTCTGGAGATTGAATGCAGGTTGGGAGGTTTTCCCTAATAGTCTAGATGGAGTGGCGATACCTTGAAGATGGGGCTTTTCCTTCTGGGTGTTCTTGGGTAGGGATTACCTTATGAAATGACCTAGATGCTCATCATCATGAACGTGAAAGCTGTGCTATTTCAATCTCTACTTCTCTCCCAGTTTTTGGTTGGCCTCCCCCTTCTCCTGTTGGAAGACACATGCCAGATGTCTTTCTCAAGTGCAAAGTTGGGCACGGAGTGGCCCTTAGTAAGCATTCTATTAATGTATACATGATTGAATAATTGATAGAATGAATGAATATCTGGAGATTTTGCCTTGGATTATATAAATTTCAATATGGATCTCTTCTGTCATTCAGAAATGAAAGGGATATTTAACTTTCTCTTTATCATACATGGACCCTTTAAAGATTCACTTCAGAAGATAAGCAGAACCACATATAGGATCTTGTAGTCCCTTGAGTTCTCCATGTTATTAGACTGCAGCCATTAGTAATATGCAATTATTGAGTAGTGGAAATGTGGTGGGTGGGACTAAGGGACTAAAATTGTAACATTACTGAATTCTAATTAATTTAAATTTAAATGTAACAATTGATATTCAACTCAGTTGTCAGAAAACTTTTAAGTACATTTAGAATGTGTTGGACATCTGAATCTCCCTCTTCAACTGTAAATTTTATGAAATCTATATACAGATCAAATATTTCTGATGAAAATTTATCATACTAATTGAGGTGCACTGCAAGTATGGAAAAAAAGAATGTAAGAATATAAAGTATCTCATCAACATTTTTTGGTTTGGATTATATGTTGAAAGGATAATATTTTGGGAATATTGGGTTACATATAATATTTTATAAATTAATTTCACCTGTTTCCTTTTACTTTTTAAAATGCGGCTACTAGAAAATGTGACATTACTTAGGTGGCTAGCGTGATATTTCGATTGGACTGTGCTGTTATCTGACTTGTACTGAGAAACTGTCTGGTTACGAGGCCCTAGTAGAAATTAAGGGGTGGCCTTGTGCCCTGCCTTGGAGAATCTTTAGTTTCAATGTCACTCTGAATTGAAGCAGGAAGTTTCCTCCATGAATTTAGAGATACTAAGCAGTATATTTGTTTGTGTGTTGAATGAGAGCCAGTACAGTGTTAAACCAGACATCTGCTGCACAGTTCTCAAAAGCATTTGCATAGATTAAGTGTTTACCTAGGGCCAGACACTGTGCAAGGTGCTTTAGATTCAGGATAGCAGTGCATCCTCCCAGCAGTCCACCCTGTGAGATAGGTTCTATTATTCTCCCCATTTTACAGAAAGGGAAACAGTGGGTTAGAGAAGTTAAGTGACTTGCTTGGGATTCAAAGCCAAAATTTAAATGCAAGTTTGTCTAATCCAAACCCTTCCTTTCCGCACTCTTCCCATTGGAGGAAGGGTCCTTTTAAAGGAGAGAGATGGTCAAGTGGCCTTGCTTGATGGTTTTTGCTCCTGTGATCCGAGGACTAGTTGCCTGTCTCTTTCATTTCAGTTATACCTTTGGCTCTAAGAGCCAAAGGTTGGTCTCAAGACAGAGATGGATTCCAATCCCAGCTCTGCCAGGTTCTAGAAAATTTTTCAGCCTTTCTGACTGTGCTGGTTTGAACCTGTTATGCAACCCAGAAAATGCCATGTTTTTCTAATCCAGTACTGTGGTTACAGACCCATTTTAGGTGGGACCTTTTGACTAGGTTGTTTCATTTGGGATGTGACCCAGCCCATTCAAGGTAGGTCTTAATCCTTTACTGGAGTCCTTTATGAGAGGATAAAAGGCAGAAAAAGCTGAAAGAGTTTAGAGAGAAACATCCAGAGAAGTTTGGAGAGAGCTTAGAGAAAAAGTCCCTGGAGGAGCTGAGAGAGAAAAGCCCCGGATATGCTAAGAGAGGACCCACAGAAGCTGAGAGAGGAGGCCCCTGGAACCAGGAGCTGAAAGCAACAAAATCCTGGAGCAAAGGACCAGCAGCTGCTGGCCATGTGCCTTGCTATCTGACAGAGAAACTGTGGGTGCCAGTGGCTTGTCTTCAGAGTCCAGGTGTCATCCTGTTGATGCCTTAATTGGCACATTTTTCATATCCTTAGAACTGTAAATTTGTAAACTAATAAATCCCCATTGTAAAGGCCAGTCCATTTCTGGTACATTGCATTCTGGCAGCTTTAGCAAACTGAAACACTGACTTCCAGGTATCTCATCTTGAAAATGGGATGATAGTGACTACACTTCCGAGGAATGAGTGAGTGGAACCATACAGAGTAATTAGCAAGGTCCCAGCTTAGTATAATTACAGATGCATTTTTGCCTATAGTTTCCTGTAATGTGGTGAAAAAAGAATTCCCAGAATATAACTGTATCCCTATGATATCCCTATTGTTTAGTTTCCTATTTTTAGACCTTGGAGTTAATGATCATGAATGGATTTTAAAAATATATATATAATATCTTTAAAGGCTGGTTTTAGAACTTCAGATGACTTAGCTTTACTTCCTTTAACAATAAAATAACAACAATTAAAACAGCACAACTTCTCAAAACCACCCCCACAGCCCTTTACCAACCTTCTCTGCAAGCTGATGAAGGGAAGAGATGGAGGGAAGAGATGAAGAGACCAAAGGTGACAGGTGACAGTGTATAAGGTTGAGCCCCTTCCACCTTTTCTGCTAACTCTGTGTGCACAAGGCAGCCTTAGGCTCATTCAAAAAGAAAACATTATTTTACAGTTATGGGCCTTAGTACTTATGTAGGCAACTTGGGGGACTGGCCACTGTCACCCTTCCACTTGAGGCTGTGGGGATCTTAGAAGTCTCTGACCCTATGCCTGTTCCTACATTTTATCAAGAGGAAAATGAGTTACCAAAGGGTCAAAAGGCTGGCCTGGGTGCAGGTTTATAAAAGAACCAGGACCAGAACTTGTGTCTCCCCATCCTCAGTACTCTTTCTTCCTCACCCTTCAGCCTGCATGTGCAAGCACACGTGTGGGTGTATGAAAAGAGAGACAGTGTGTGTTTATGTGCATAATTAAACCATTTGAAAGTTGAAAATAGCATGCACACTTATCCCTAAGTCCTTCAATGTATATTTCCTAAGAACAAGGATATTCTCTTATATAATCATAATATAGTACCCAAACCAGGAAATTTAACATCAATACAATACTATTTTTCAATCCACAGCCCATATATAAATTTTGTTAGTTTTCCCAGTAGTGTACTTCATAGCTATACTGTCTCTTGAGTCTTCTTTGCTTTTGGACAGCTCCTCAGTCTTTTTTTTGTATGAGTCTTGACCTTGACAATTTTGAAGAGGCCAGCTTGCTTTACAGAATGTTGATCATTTTGGTTTTGATTATTTGAGCATCTAAATAAATAATGAGAGGCTCTGGTCCCAGGTATGAATGTGTGAGCACGCTCCACTCTCTCTCTCTCTTCTGTTGAATGTGGTTATAAAAGGTGAGCAAAATACACAGAGTAGCTGTTTGAAGACTCTGAAAAGTAAATAAT
The DNA here is from genome assembly GCF_015220235.1 of Choloepus didactylus. Classification (NCBI taxonomy): domain Eukaryota; kingdom Metazoa; phylum Chordata; class Mammalia; order Pilosa; family Megalonychidae; genus Choloepus; species Choloepus didactylus. Next base: position 12,150,308 of record NC_051325.1, on the reverse strand, counting down.
AGAAGACCAGAATTCAAATTGTGATTGAACTAGTGATTAGTTTACTATTCATTTTCTTTTCCAACCTTCTTACCACTTGGCCCTGGAGGCAGACGCAGTTGAAGATACATGGCAGAGCTGGGTAACTGAAGTCCTAGCTTTATAGTTAGAAGATCCAAAAGGGGAACCTCAGGGAACTGAAAAATACTGGGGAGATCATGCAGTGAGAGGAGCTCAGGAAAGTGACCCATAAAGCTGACCCACAAATTGACCCATAAAGTTGCATGTTGTGCATGCTGATCTGATCTAGCAAGCATACCAAAGATTTTGAGAACTGAATGAAAACATAAGCAATGTCCAGATCCTGGACCAACCATTGGGGGCACATATGTGTGATAGGTCTAAATAATACTGCAAAGGCCTTTTTTATTTAATTTTTTTAAATTGGCAACTATTATGACTGTAGCTGCTTAAACATTTTTATGTAGGTTTTCGTGTGGACGTAAGTTTTCAACTCATTTGGATAATTGCCTAGAAATGTGATTGCTGGATCATTGATAACACTATGGTTAGCTTTGTAGGAACCATAGGAACTATAGGAACTGACTTTCCAAGTGGCTGTATATTTTGCATTCCCACCAGCAGTGAATGAATGTTCCTTTGCCAGCATTTGGTCAGTGTTTTGCATTTTAGCCATTCTAATAGGTGTGTAGTGGTATCTCATTGTTGTTTTAGCTTTCAGTTCCCCCAATGATATATGATGATGAACATCTTTTCATAATGCTTATTTGCCATCTATATAGCTTCCTCAATGACGTATCTGTTGAGGTCTTTTGCCCAATTTTTAATTGCTTGTTTATTTATTTTTAGTTTTAAGAGTTCTTTGTGTATTTTTGATGAAATCCTTTATCAGATATGTGCTTTGCAAATATTTTATTCCAGTCTGTGGTTTGTCTCTTCATTCCCTCAACAGTGTCTTTCACAAAGAATAACTTTTTAACTTTAATGAAACCCATTTTAGCAATTACTTCTTTAACAGAGCATGCTTTTGGTATTGTATCTAAAAACTTATCATCAAATCCAAGGTCACTTATATTTTTCTCCTATGTTATTTTTGAGCTTTTATAGTTTAGTATTTTGCATTTAGGTCTATGATTCATTTTAAGTTAATATTGTGAAAAGTGTAAATTCTGCATCTTGATTCTCTTTTAGCAAGTAAGAGTCCAGTTTTTTCAGCACCATTTGTTTTAAAGACTACCATTTCTCCATTAAATTTCCTTGCAAAGTTTTGAAAACTGAATCGACATTAGGAACACAGGCCACTGGAGGTGACCTGGAACAACTAACCAGGTCAGTTCCTGCTGAAACAAAAAAATAAACAAACAAACAAAAATCAATATTCTTTATAGAACTAAAACAAGACCAAGAATTCTATAATACAATATACAAAATGCCTAGCATGCAATCCAAAATTACTCAGCTTATGAAGAATGAGGAAAATCTCAACTTGCACAGGTAAAGTTAATCAACAGATGACAATGCTGAGATGCCACATATGTTGGAATTATCTGACAAACATTTTAAAGCAGGTATTATAAACATTCTCCAGAAAGCAATTGTGAACACTCTTGAAAAGAATGGAAAATAGAAAACCTCAACAAAGAAACAGAAGTTATAAAGAAGAACCAAATTCACTAGATGGATTCAATATCAGTAAGGAAATTACAGAGTAAGGAGTCAGTGCAATTGAAGCTAGAACAATAGAAGTCATACAACCTGAACCACAGAGAGAAATAAATGATAGACAAATGAAAACAGCAGAGCCTCGGGGATGGTGAGTCAATAATGAAGGTCTAACATTTGAGTCATCAGGGTCTAGAAAGATAGGAGAAAGTATAGTGCAGAAAAATTATTTGAAGAAATAATGACTGAAAATTCCTACATTTGGCAAAAGATAAAACTTACAAGTTCAAGAAGCTGAGTAAACACAAATAAATCCTTGCACAGACACATCATAATTAAACTTCTAAATACTAAAATCAAAGTAAAATTCTTGAAAATAGAGAAAAATGATACATTAACTACTGGGATGCACATTGAATGACTGCTAATTTTCATTCAGAAACCATAAAAACCAGAATTAAGTGACACAATATTTTTCAAATGCTGAAAGAAAAGTACTATCAAACCAGTATTTTATAACCAGCAAAAGTATCCTTCAGGAATGAAGATAAAGATATATCAAGATGAAGGAAACAAAGAAACTCATTGTCACCAGATCTGCACTAAAAGAATTGCTAAAAAATTCTCCAAATAGAAGGGAGATGAAAACAGGCAGAAACTCATAACATAAGAAATGAAAGAGGAACAAGAGAAATAGTAAATAGCCAAGTAAATATAATAGATTATTCTTCTCCTCTTGAGTTCTTTAAAATGTTTGATAGTTGAAAGTGAAAATGTAAGCATTTTCCAATTGGGTTTTCAATGTTTATGCATGTAATATATAAGACAACTACAGTATAAAGGTGGGAAGATAAAGGAATCTATATGGTGGTAAGGTTTCTACATTTCATGTGAAGTGGGAAAATATTGATTATAAATTGACTCTGAAAAGTTTAAAGTACATATTTTATAATCCCTAGATTATAATCCACTAAAATTTATATAAAGATATAGTAAAGAAATAGAAAAATTAAAATGAAATACTAAAAAATCTTTGGATAACCCAAATGAAAGCAGGAGAAGGGAAACTTGAGAAATAAATAACAGGAACTAAACAGAAAACAAATAATAAAACATATCAGTAATTAAATTAAATCCAGTAAAATGGCAGAGATTGTCAGAATAGATAAAAAACAAAACTCAACTTTATGCTGTCACCTCTTGGAAGACACTTCAAATACAATGATATAGGTAGGTTAAAAGGATGAAAAAAAGATATACCATCAAACACTAGTCAAAAAAAAAAAACCTTGAATGACAATATTAATATCTGACAAAGTAGATTAAAAGCAAAGATAACTACCAAGGTTAAAGAGTGGCATTACAAAATGATAAAAAGGATCAATTCAGAAGTACAAACTCAGAAGATATAAAAATCTTAAGTGTGTATGTACTAGAAAACAGGGCTGAAAAAATAGGTGAAATTAAAAAAAATAGAAAAATGGGTGATAGATTTGAAGGGATAAATAGACAAATATACAATTATAGTCAGAGATTTCAAAACTTCTTTCTCAATAATTTATAGAACATGTAGGCAAAAATCAGCAAGGGTACTGAACAACACAACACAGGAGAAAGTCTTAAGCAGGGACAATTCCAGGCAAATTGGGGCACAGCTTCACTTTAGTTCTGCACCAGGAGAGCAGAAATGAGAGTATAGTGAAGTCAGAAGGCCTGGGCTCCTCCCAGTTCCACCACCCTCCAGCGGTGGGATTCTCAGCAAGCTACTTAACCTCTCTAACCTTCAGGTTCTTTGCTGGAGGGAAGTGATTGCTGCTTCCCTGGGGCTTGTTGTGGGACCCTATCTATGAAACACAATGCAGCTGGTGGTTTTTATCATAGGAACTGATATAATTTTGTTGACTCTAACAATATGGTAACCTCAATTTCACACCATACATAAATTATCATTAAAAAGTTGGGTAGGAATATGAGTCTTGTAAATTGCCTCTTATTTAGAAAGTTCACTGTTGAATAAAATTCTCTGAGAAAGTCTGTTTTGGAGAACGAAAAATCACCCCATGCTTATACCCGAAATCTTAAGTATCAGGATTTGTTTTTAAGCAAATGACATCACTAATGAGCCCAAGATCTGTCTACCCAGCTAGACACAGAAGGGTGAGAAGCATTTCCGATATGTCAGTTTACCTGGCCCAATGCAGCTGCAGGGTGGAGCGAGGAAACTCTAATGCATACTTTTTTTAGGGCCCAACATGGCCATGAAGGAATAAAAACGACATAAATTCTTGGAAAGCAGGGCCCCAACTGTTTAATTTCTTTCACATTGTGCCCTCACAGCACCAGGCTCCAGTGGTCTAATGAATACGAGATGTGGCTGCAGGCATGGCTCGTGCCCATGTACGCTGGCTCTGTCGCAGCACTGCCAGCTTTCCAGCACCTTCTCTGTATCTGCAGCCCCCATCCAGACAGGCTGATCTTGCTCCCCTGCCACTGATGGACATTTCAGAAATGCATCCCACTTGCTTTTGCACAGTCATGAGCTGGAAATCCCTTCCCCCTTGTGTGTGCCGCCATCTGGGACAACTTAGCTATTGTCTGTTAGGTCTTTGAAGCTTGATTATAGGAGAAGGGAAAACAACAGCTATGATAGAGCTGTCTGTCCTGTCTGTGACACCAGGGTAATCTTTTTACTCTCTTTCTTTTTAAAATTCACATATTTTTAGCATCTTCATAAGAATCAAATATTGGTAATGGAATGTATTTTAGAATCCTCTGTCTTGAAAGGAATGAACCTCACATACAGCTATTTCCCAGGCCTCCTAAAACCAGTCTTGGGAGCACGATCATGTTGACAAAGGATTTATTCCAGACCTCTTGTCCTATTTTTGCTGCCTGAATGCCAAAAGAACCTAAAATTTCAAGGACTAAATGCTGATAATGTAATTTTTCCATTTCTTTAGCTCTCTGTCCTCCCCATACCCAATGCTTGATCCTTGAGAAATAAATAGTCATGGATGTAAATAAAGTTTATTGCTTTCAATAATCCTTCATGTTCAACAACTGGAGATTAAATTTTAAAAGAACCCTTACAATCGTATATTATATTAGCAATGTCCCTGCAGAAATGTTACTGTACTCAAATGAAACCATATTTATAATATGCTGTTAAATGGAGGTCAGGGGGTGTACAGACAAGCTAAAAAGTCACATGCATTTTTTTATTTTATTTAGATAAAAATTAATAAATGTGTGTATGAATGAAATGATACACCCCAAATAATTTCATCGTCTCTGTGTGATAGAATCACAGAACATTTTTCTTTCGTTCCCTTCTCTCTCTCCTCCTTGCTTATTTGGATGTCTGAATTATTTTACAATGAACTTGTGTCACATCTGTAATAAAATACAGCTTAAAAGGTAAGTTTAAAAGCATAAAGGAAAGTCTAACATTACACAAACTTAATTTACACCTGGGTGTCAGGCAGAATGCAATCCAGTTAGCCGAGTGACAGGTGACACAAAATGGCAAACAACCAATACATAATTGGTGCCCTTTTTTGGAAAACATTTTACAAGGAAATTCAAATATCTTTGATGGTTGGGAATTCCCAAGTTATGAAATCAGGATTGCTATTGTAGCAGAGATACTGGTTATCCCATATCCAGTCCCTCCTTCTCCTGTTAGTAATAGTTTCTCTGAGTCTAAGCTGATACGGCCCCTCATCTAAAGCAGTAGGCTTCCAGCTGCCATTTCAGTGAGGCATGGCCAGATGAGTAATTCCTGGTCCAGGACACGAGGATGAGGGATGACACCACCTCTAAGTCAGGCCCTTCTCTGCCCTTCTTCTGTTTCTTGGGCTTTGCACATGGTAGTGGGAGCTGAAGCAGCCATCTTAGAACTTGAAATTCAATTCTGTATTGAGGATGGCAAAGCAACAAGAAATAAGGAGCTTAGTGCTCCTTGATGCTATTGAGTTGCCATAGCAACCCTGGATTACCTATTTGTTCCAGTTTGCTAATGCTGCCTTTTTGCAAAATACCATAAATGTATTGGCTTTCATAAAAGGGGGTTTATTTGGTTACACAGTTATAGTCTTAAGGCCATAAAGTGTCCAAGGTAGCACATCAACAATCAGGTACCTTCACTGGAGGATGGCCATTGGTGTCCGGAAAACCTCTGTTAGCTGGGAAGGCACGTGGCTGGCATCTGCTCCAGAGTTCTGGTTTCAGAATGGCTTTTTCCCAGGATGTTCCTCTCTAGGCTGCAGCTTCTCTCTAAAATGTCACTCTCAGTTGCTCTCGGGGCATTTGTCCTCTCTTAACTTCTCTGGAACAAAAGTCTGCTTTCAAAGGCCATCTCCAAAATGTCTTTGTGAACTGCAGTTCCTCTCTCAGCTCCTGTGCATTCTTCAAAGTGTCCCTCTCTGCAGCAAGCATCTGGGCCTGTGTGGCTCTTTTAAAGTACTCCAGTGATCCAATTAAGACCCACCCTGAATGGGCGGGGCAACACCTCCTTGGAAATTATCCAAACTCTTCACTCACAGTTGATTGAGTCACATCTCCATGGAAACACTCAATCAAAGAATTTCAATATGATCAACACTAATATGACTGTCTCCACAATAATGCATCAAAGAATATGGCATTTTGGGGGACATGATACATTCAAACTGGCACACTATTCTTGAGCATTCACCTTGGTCAATTCAGCATTCTCTGTCTCTTTCTATCTCTCTCTCTCACACACACACACACACACACACACACACACACACACACACACACACAGAGTGATTTTAGGGGCCCATTCTGCTGCCCTTTCTTTCTTTCTCCCTGTTTTTCAGTCCCCCTCCCCCTCCTTACAGGAAGTAGTTCACCTCACTTCTCATGCTAAGCAAGCCTAGAACATTTGTTGGGTTCTCGGCATATTGGTATGCTTGTATTTCTCACTTTTCCTGAAACATAGATATAAGCTCCTAACCTAGCAGATACTAGAAGAAAAAGTCTTTTAAAGTCATTGTAAAGAGACGTTTTCAACAATTTATTCTGATCTAATTTCGGAATTGAAATATCTATAACTGGTCACATGCAAATTGAGAGACTTTGAGGTCAAACCCGAGCACCTGGTGGCCTACACTGACTCCATAAGGCTTATTGTTTGTGCAATTCCAAATGAACTGCACAAATCAGAGCACTACAAACACTGCACAAAAATAAGCAAAAGTGAGAGACAAGGAGCCTGGACAGTGAAGATGTAGAAAAGTAAGAGAGTCCTTCAGAGCAAGTAACCAGACAGGAAACTGGGGGAAGGCATCCAGCCTCAGGGGCATTATAAGAAAGGCACGAGGATAGAAAGTGCTGAATGTGGCATCCATGCCAGTGGGCACAGGGCTAGCTAAATGGAGAGCTCAAGTGGGGAGTGGAAGTCAAAGGCCCTAGAAAGGTGATGGTCAGTTTTGGGCTATCAAATATAGAGGGCACCACCAGGGACTTCATTTGTTCTTTGCATCATGACTCTAGAGCCATTCAATAGATTCCAAACCAACTCTTATTCTCATGCATGTCCCTTTAATTCCAGATATATCTACAATCTCCAAGACCATGTGATAGCCATGGTTTGTTTACATGTTGTCAAAACTGGCAGGTCAGGCACACTTATTGCTTGTGCAACAATCACTTCCCCTGCCAAGAAGCAAAAATCATAATACACTGGTTTTCAATGGTTTCTGCTGCATAAGATGGTTGTTGGAATTCTAGCTTTTAGCTAGGTGTCTCCAACTCAAGTGATGGAATCTTAACAATTGATCCAGTATCGTCTATCACATCCTCTATGAACTTGTGGTCTGCCAGGCCACTGAGGGGGTGCCCCACCATTCCAAAGACTGGGGTCCCCAGACCTGCTGTCTCCAGCTCCATAACCATGCCTCACACAAATCCAGCTTACTTGCTGTATTCTCTCCCTGACAACAGAAGTATGCCCCTTTCTCCTTTCTTCCTTCTGACCCCATAAGGGAAGCCACTTTCTGAGCAGCATTGCTTTGCTTACATCCTAGGACAGGTCATATCTTTTGGACCATTTTGGTTTGGCCAGACAAGGGAGCAGAATCATCCTCTTTTTTCTCTCTCTCCAGGTAATGGGGGGGGGGGCAATTTCCTCCATGTCCTGCTATGAAATTTCTCTTTCCATTTGTAATCTTGGCCCCCACCTCCCCTAGTTTAAGTGATATGGATATAACTTGTGTTTTGTAGGGTTCTACAGCATGGATAATTTTTTTTATCCCTGCTTCATCAAAATCACATTTTGATCTGTATAATTTTTCATTTAATTGTGTTTTGAATTGATTATTTCTAGAACAGCAGACTCTCAACCTTGAATGTGCATCAGAATCACCAGCAGGTGGGCTTGTTGAGGTCAATTGTTCCATCAAACTGTTGCCCTAATCATATCTTCATGCTTTTGTTGTGTTGTAAAGACTTCTCTGGTATGTCAGTGTGTCTTGTGGCTCCTCTTTTGCTCTGTCAATTTTTGAGCAGCTGTTTGAAAGGATGATGCCATTGCCCCAGTGTGGAGAGGGGAGAGAACATGTGTGTCTATCTGTGAAGCTTAGTGGGTGTGGACAGATCAGCAAGTCACCCCTCGCCTCAGGCCATCACAGCAAACCCGAGCAATGAAGCCCTTCAACAGAAATCTTTAGGAGACACTGACATTGGAGCCCCACCGAATATTTATTCTACCAACTTAGAATGTGGATCCCATCCAGAAACCTCAAAATTGCTTTCCCATTAACACCTGTGTTGGTGGCAGGGCTGCACCACTAAGATTACCAGAGGGAAGGATCTGCTCATCTTGCACTGGGGAAGTATTGAAAATTAACAAGGAGTTGATACACCCAGACTGACAAACTGACAATGCCTCTTGCCTCCTTCCTCTGCTCCCATCATGTAAGACCTTTCAGAAGACCAGTGTAAGTGGGAAGGCTATGGAGTCATTAGGAAAAACAGAAAAGGAAACTTCTCTAGTTTTTGAAGGGGCCCATGAAAGCCCTCAGACGCATTTTCTGTTTTTCTCTCAAGGGGTCACGTGGCTGAGACCACAAGTTGGCTTTTGTGCTGGCTGTTTATGCCAAGTGGGTCAGATCAGATGGCAAGGGTAATTTGTTGGAGTGGATGTGTGTCATTGGCACTATGAAAAAAACTGCTGGTGACTCATAACAGTGTAGGTTGCAGGGGAACTGGGAGCTGAACTCAGCTGTCAACTCTTCTGGGGTCTGGAGCTCCCGTCAGGGAAATATTTGTGGCATGACATCAAAGGCTTGCCTGCAGAATGGCTTCAGATGCCATCAATAAGCTTTGCATGTTTGGAAATATTCATAATACAGGTAGATTCACCACTAATTGTCCAAAGGGCCTGGGTCTTACAATTAGAGCACAAGTGGACTATTCTCTATTTCCAAAGGAAGTCTACATGAAAACCCCTCCTATGTCTTGCCCTGCTCTGCTCTCAGGGCTGGACAGTTTTCATGATGTGGTCAAGTCCCCTGCACTGTTTGAGTCTGCAGCCTAGGGTTCAGCCATGTTTCCTTGAGTCTAGCATTTTCTTCAAGAATTTGAAGGCTATACTTCCCCATCATTTTTTTTAATAGCTCAAAGCTCTTCATGGGCTGTATGCAGGGGTATCTTTTCAATAGTCTTTGAAGGAATTTATTAATTTTGCCATAACATCCCTTTTGAATATGTAACTATAAATCCATTACATGTGGCTATTATGAAACTGGATATTAACAATTATTCTAAGATCCTTCCATGCATTAACTCATTTACTTCTCAAACCAACCCAATGAAGTCAGTGCATATTTGCTCCCATTTTACAGGTGAGGAAACTGAGGCACAGTCTGGAACTTGCCCAAGGTCACAGGGCTGGATGGAGTCCAGGTATCCAGACCTCAGATCACAGGCTTTTAACCATGACATGGAACTACTGATTGTTCTGCTGATGAAATTTGACTGGCAGATCCACCTGCAAGTTATTGAATCCCTTGGCATCAAAGGCACATGTGTGTTTCTGGACAGAGTGGTGAAGCTGCTCACTTCTCATTGTTTAAGAATCAAGTACATGCCCTTTAGTGTAAATTTCTAGGACTTTTGCCAGCATTTCTTAGGTTAATTCCCATCCCTCCCTGCCCTGCCACAGACTGCCCCAAAAGTGCCAGGTACATTCATATGCCCCCACCTTGCTCCTGATGCCTCTTCATCCTAGCACATCCTTCCTTCCCATTCCTTACCTGCACACCTCTAACTCAGGTTTGGTTATGGATATGCTGAGATAAAGGCCCCTAAACTCTCAGGGCAACCAGGCAGGCTCAGGGCTGCGGGAGCCCATATTCTGGTCATTTCCAGCCATGGGCAGCTCTGCCTGCTTGCCTCGGTGTACCATATAACTATGACTCGTTCCGTGTCATTCTCTCCTCTGGGCCTGAGACTTCCACACCCAGTCTCCCTTGCCAATTGAGGCTGTCTAAGGAGAGGCACTGGCAGAAGATCAGAGAGCAGGAAAGAGTGGAGGGTGTTTCTTCTCCCACTCCCTCCCGGACTTGGTGGCACAGTCCTGGCGGGGGTTGCACCCCTCCCTCCCAAGCTGGGGCTCCATCTGGTAGCTGCTTTTCTTGGCTCCAGGTATAGTGGGGATGGTAAAAGCTCCCCATTGTTGTTAGTCTCTGGGGGCATCCCCAGCCCTTGTTGCCTTGTTGGTTCTCTCTGTCCCCAACACTGTCCTGATTCCTTTGTCAATTTCCATAGTTGGCCTATATGGGTGAAATCTGATGCAGGATGGGACTCTGGTCAATACAACTCCGGTCAATACAACTCCTTTCTCCCATTGGCACACTTCCTACCCATTAGCCTAGGCCCCATTTATAGGAACATCAAATACCTCTAAAAGCATTGCAATTACAATGTAGCCAGACTGGTCCATCAAATTCTTGGGAAGGCACAATGTGGAGCTTCCTCTACTCCCCTTCCCCACCACACCCTTAGTGATAGCTTGTGGTGCATGTTACAGGACAATGTGGGCTCTCTCTTGATCCATAAGGTTATTTTTCTTCCCTCAGGGTCTACATGATTAACAGTTGATGCGCTTGTCTTCCCTGGAATACTATTAGCTCCATGAGGAGGAGATGGGTGTATCTAGGACTAGTTCAAAATAAATGCTTCTTGGATGAATGAATGAATGCATGAATGAGTGAGTGAATGAAAGTCAACTGGCAAGAGTTGGGCTCCATCATGTAGCCATGGAACAAAGAAAAGACTGGCCCCACCCTGGCCTTAAAACTTTTAAAGGGAACACTCCTCCTTCCCAAGGTCCCAGCAGAGTATTGCAACAGAGACTTAAAGGCTTGGCTTTCCGACATGTGCTTCCCTCCGAGCCGTGTTGTAGTTGGGAGGACAACGGGGCATTGAGTCACTTCCCCAGCTGGGCAAGCTGCTGGGCAGAGAAGTCAGGCTTCCTGCCACCCAGCCTGGCATGCTCTGGACCAAACTGCATGGGCTGTTTTCCTCTGTCCCCTCTGGACCGCTCAGCTCTTCTGACTCACTGATCCTCTTCCCAGGGTCCACACCCACTTGCTCTCTGGAGCCAAGCTTTGTGAGAAGTGTGGCTTTTTTTTGGAATGCTCAGCCACCTTGGATCTGTGGCCCTGCATCCTGGGGCTGGAGGGATGCATATGTAGATTTGCACCGCAGTGAGCCTGTGTGAATCTCCAAAGTATGAAGCTCACCCAGACCTTGGGTTTTCTTCAACTGAGTGTATGCAGTGCACAATCAATAGGAAGTAGAAATACAAGTTTTCAGAATATAACTCTTCTTCATAGTAACCTAATTTAGTGCTCACCACAGCTTACGGACCTTTGATTTAACGGGACATCTCCAAGGAGAGGTAAATGCCCTCCACGTTAATTTTGTTCACCAGTTTTTTCTTTTCTTTTTTCTTTCTTTCTTTCTTCTTCTTTTTTTTTTTTTTTGCAAAAAGCCAGTTATTAGCTGGAGCACAAAAAAGTAAACAGAAAATGAATCAGCTGTAGAATTTGAAGGAGAGTTTTTAAGCTAGAAATCTGGAAGCAGAAAAAAGCCACAAAACAGAGTAAACAGTTTAGGCAAATATTTCAGACCCAAAATACCAGTCAACTGCATCTGGGATATAGGCAACACTGCTGGTAAGAAGGCTAAAGTGGATTAAATTGACCAAAAACAGGGTTTGGAGACAGCAAGGAATTTTAAATTTTGCTATTTCTCTCCAAAAAGGTATTAAAACTTTTCTGAGCAAACATTTGAAACTTTTTATCTTCTGCTACTGTTTTTAGGCTTTGCATTAGATGGTTATGAATGTCTTTTTCTCTGTACATACATAAAGACACACACACAAATGCACACAAACATATATTTATATATATTTTCTTTTCCTGTATAATCATGACAGTAAAAATGATTAGTGGAGTTGAAATCTGCAGCATTGCACAGAATGTTTGCTACAGTGTTTAGGATAGCTGAAATATGCAATAATTGATTTTAACATGTGCTATAAATGGTTCCATATGCATTGCTGTCAACTGTGATGCATCATAATTAAAATGACATGTTCAAAAACTGGCCACTGAAATGAGCACTCACTGAATTTTCCAACTGTGCACAGCTTGCTGCTTCTCTGCTCCCTCGTTTCCCAGTCAGGACCCATATTGCTGAGTTTTATTTTGCTCCCAGTCTCCTCCACATTTTATCTATTTTACCCCTTCAAATGTTAAATGACCTCCCTGAGTGGATTCAGGCTCTTTCTCCACCTTCGTTTTCTGATGGTCACATATTTTAACAGTGAAAGATCTATATATAATCTCCCAAGTCATCATAAATCAGATCTAAAATTCTGAGAATGATCAAGAGTTTGGGATAAAATAAGACATAGCAGCAGATCCATAAAAGTTCCATATTTTAGCCCCTTTCCCCCAAAATGAACCACAGTTGAACGCACTTGGAGGAGGAAAGCATTGTGTGTTTTCCATGCTCACCTAGTCCTTCGTTTGACCACCCTCCTTTCTGCTTATCCTTACGGCCATTGGAATACTTACACACATACAAGGATGGCTTTACTTTGATTGGCCCAATTCTCTTTCCTTAATCTTCTGCAAAAGCAACATGATATAGTTGAAAGGGCATTGAATTAGGGTCCCGCAGTCCTGGGGTCCAGTCCCAGCCCTGTTACAATGAATAACAGAATTAGCTCTCTGAATGTTAGCATTCTTCTAAATGGGAATGGTGATATTCCATCTACCCTCACCCCAAGGTGGATAATAATATGAGATTCCAGCATGGTTGGATGCAGTCATCTTCCAGTTCCTCAAGTCCCTGAATCAGCATGAATCATGTCTGTCTTTGTATCTTGTGTCACCATAATTTGCTGTTCTAATTTTAATGAAGAACTGCATCCCCTACCAATCCCCCAAGGTCACATCTTTTCTAATCTGTTGACCACCCACAACTCCATGCCATCATAATGATGGACACTGAAAGCAAAATAAATAAAAGCTAGTTAGCCTTCCATCCATAGCTGGTCAGCCTGTCATCAAATGCATGGCTCAATAGCCACATTTCTCCGAGAAGGAGGAGTATAGACTTTAACCTATTATTTCCCTTAGGGGCACCATTTCTCCATTTATTTCAATTATGTGACCATGGTGGTGCTCCCCAATTTCAATGTCCTATGCCTTGTTACAGGGTAATCCTGTGACCCAGGCCTGGCCAATCATGGTGTCTCTTCTGTCTGTCTGTCTATGGAATCTGGTCCAAACTGTGGCCTTGTGGCTATGTGGCCAAGCTGGACTGATGAGGGTTTTTTCCATAAGCTTTGGTATCCAGAAGCTGTGAAACAAGTTTGTTCTCATTGCTTAGGAAATGTGGCATGAAGATAAAAGCCTGGAGATGCTCTACCATAAGAAGGAAGCCATATTCTCCACCTCATGAAGGAAGGACAGAATGAGCCCCACCCATGGAGGGACACAGAGGTGACCAGTGACTTTTGAAGCTATCAGTTGCATTCTAACTGAACAGGACTTAGTCCAGTTCTCACTAGCTTAATTCTTGGTTACATCCCTGTTCTAGTTTGCTAATGCTGCTGGAATGCAAAATACCAGAGATGGATTGGCTTTTATAAAAGGGGTTTATTTGGTTACACAGTTACAGTCTTAAGGCCATAAAGTGTCCAAGGTAACACATCAGCAATCAGGTACCTTCACTGGAGGATGGCCAATGGTGTCCGGAAAACCTCTGTTAGCTGGGAAGGCACGTGGCTGGCGTCTGGTCCAAAGTTCTGGTTTCAAAATGGCTTTCTCCCAGGATGTTCCTCTCCAAGCTGCAGTTCCTCAAAAATGTCACTCTTAGTTGCACTTGGAGTATTTGTCCTCTCTTAGCTGCTCCAGAGCAAGAGTCTGCTTTCAACAGCCATCTTCAAAACGTCTCTCATCTGCAGCTCCTGTGCTTTCTTCAAAATGTCCATCTTGGCTGTAGCTCCTCTTCAAAACGTCACTCTCAGCTGCACTGAGTTCCTTCTGTTTGTCAGCTCATTTATATGGCTCCACTGATCAAAGCCCACCCTGAATGGGTGGGGCCATGCCTCCATGGGAATTATCTCATGAGTTACCACCTACATTTGGGTGGGGCATATTTCCATGCAAACAACTAATCCAAATGCCCCACAAGATTGCTTCAAAGAATATGGCTTTTTCTGGGGGACATAATACATTCAAACCAGCACAATCCCTTAACAGCCAAACTATCTCGAGCTAAGGAAGTAACTGGGTTGGGGAGTGACCATAGTCCTTTATCCACCTCTGTCTTCTTAAGTTCTGCTTTCTGAAGGGAAGAGTCCATTTTAAGTCCAAGACCTAAGTGGGCTCTGACTGGTGCTTTAATAGGTATGTGGTTAGGGCTCCAGAATCTCTAACTTATTTTCCTATTTAGTTTGTATCTTTAGTCTTATTGGATCATTCCTCCCTTGACTAAATCTTCCTCTCCTCTTTACTCCCTGGCCACACAACCTTGGGATCACAGGACTTGCCCTTTAGTTTTAAGCAACATTTGGATGGTATGTAGAGTATCTGCCGTGGTTCTCAAACTTAGGATGTTTCGGTACCTCTTGGAGAACTTATAAACCCAGGGGTTCTTGAGCCCCACCCCTAGAGATTCTGATCTAATTGGTCTGGGTGGGGCTCTAAAGTCTGCATTTCTAATAAGTTCCCAGGTTATAGTGAAGGTGCTGGTCTGAGGACCACACTCTGGGAACCACCGCTACAATGATCAAGACCTGGCACAGACTCTGTGGGGCCCTTAGGCAATTCACCAAGCCTATCTGAGCCTCAGTTTACCCACCTACAAAATGGGAGATTTGATCTAGGTGATCTTTTAATTTCCTCTAAGATGCTCCAAGCCCTGTCATTACAGGGCTTTTCCCCTTCCTTTAAGACAGCTATGACTTAAAAAGACAATATCTAATTTCTGCAGAAATGGTGGAGATGGTCAGAGGGCAGCAATACTGTGTGGCAAATATTACATGTTGTAAATTCTAAGACACTGAAAAATTACTCTGCAGTAAGTGATGCTTTTCTGTTTTGCAGTAATTTTCTCATTACTCAGGCACCAGTTCTAGATTTCTCAACCATAAAGAAGGGTAGATAGGGCTAGGAAAAGACAGCAAGAAATGTGTGTGCAGGGGAGACTTGGTTAAGGAAAAGAGAACCTCTCAGCACACAGAGTGCTTTTCCACCCCTCCTACTGATGGATTCTGTTCTTTCTTGCAGATCCTCTGAGCATGCAGTCAGGCAAGAGAGGTTATAAAGATTATATTCAGAGTCAGATGAGAGTTGTTAGAGAAGAGATGGGTTGTGCCAGCATCTAAGAGATCCCACCTAAATCTGAAAAGAGAGGGAGAAAAATAAATAAATAAATAAATACACACACACACACACACACACACACACACACACACACACATATGGATCTTCTGGAGTGGAAGGGAGAGAAAAATCATTGAGTCTGACTTTTCTCTCTCATCCCAAATCCCTCTACAAACCACCAACCAATCAGTATCATAAAAGGACTATTTGATGAATGTGAACAGGAAACTGTGATTCTAACAGAGATTTTTTCCCCTTTATTTTTGAGGGAGAATAACTGATGGATGTAAAAAAATGTGTATAATAGTAATTTACAAAATAATTTCTTTTCACACAAAAGCCCCTTTATGTCAACCTAATGGTATCTAAGGACACTGATCAATGAGTATCACAGAACATTCATTAATTCATTCAATATATACGTGTTGGGTGCCTAATATATCCTAGCCATGTGGCGTCACCAGGAAATCAAACCATAGCAAGACGGTCTTTGTATTCAAAGGGCTTCCAGTCTATTTGGGAAGATGACAAACAGGCAATTTTATGAGTTTTCAATAGGAATGAGCACAGGGTACCACGAGAGAGAGGACAACCCAGTCTTGCAGGACAAGAGTATCAGCAAAGTTGCCCCAGGGAAGCTAATGGCCTTAAGCATGAGTACAGATTGGGTCAGATAGGTAAAAAACCATTTTCTCAGAGTCAGGAGCAGACACAAAGGCTCAAAAAGGAGAGTGTATGGAACGTCAATTAGTTTGATACAACAGAAAGCTAAGGTTGAAGCTGGAAGGAAAAGCAGAGGCACTCACTGGGTTTATTTTGACATACTGGACCCACTTATCAAAAATTTAGGTTTTTATTAATGAGTTGGGATGGTGGATCATGGAACAGACTCAAGCCTAATTGAAGCTACGTCCTTGAGTAGGCCCAGTGCTCCTTCTCTTTCCCATTGGCTACTTTTTTCTGTCCTCTATTTTGATCATGTTTTTTTTTAATAACGCTTTGCCTTATCTCTACATATTGTATCTCCATTACCTCCATCCCAGCTCCTTCTCTTCCCAGCTTTACTTTGAAGCTATCACTGTGTAGTCTCTTCAACCTAGGCGTAAATTCATTTTCTAGATGGACAAAATAAATATGACTAATGTTTATAGAGATAATGTGATATTTAAAGGAGAAGAAGGGGAAACTCAGGGGTTTGCTACATGTTGAAGAACTGTTCTATTTTTTGAATACCTGTATCCTCTTCTCAAAGGATGTCTGATGGAATTATATTCAGCCAAAAAAAGTTTTAGGTTCCTGGGTTCTCTGTTTCTAAGGTGGGAGAAGAACCTTTCTGGAGTAGAAGAACCATTCCTGAAGGATGTAGTAGGCTTTTTGGTAGACTCTCTATCTTCATGGTTGTGTTTTAAACTTAATTCTTTCTTGAAAACAGAATAATCATGAAGGAAAATATACACCCTAGAAAAGAATTTCATCTTGGAAATGATGATACCTCCATGAAGGTGACTGTTGATACCAACATTCCCAATCTAACCCTCATTCTGGAAGATACTGGGACCTAATGGTCAGTGGGATGGCAAATGCATTAAACCATGATTCCTAACTCAGGAGCAAGTGATCTGGCTGGAAGGCTGAAGCTACAAACATTCACAATACTAGAAAGTAACTCTTTTAGTTACCTCATCATGACCTTCTTAATTGCTTCCAAGGCTCTAGACCTACACGCAGCACTTTTTCAGGTTTCAAAATTCCATGAATCTGCCTCTACCTGAGTATGATGAACCAGAGAAGTGAGGTTTCTGTTTTAACCCCCTTAGCATTTTGCTTTTGGCTCCAGAACTTTCAAATGAACAACCTGATTTGGACCTAATTTTATATGTTACTGGAGATTATCATGTTACATACAAGGTTCAGTATGTCATTCAGGTGAATATTTGGTAAAAAGTGTTCTGGAGTTAAATTGAGTACAGTATGAAGAACTGTCTACCTAACCTGTAGCCCTGAGATTAAAAAGAGGCCAAAACATACAAATGCCTCCAAATAATTACGTGACCTGTTGGACTCTCCCTGCTGTGTGGTATCAAGACACAGTTAAGTTGGATGCTAGTAAGAGACAGAGCATGATGCTTTGCCACCCAATGACCCAGCATCATCCAGGGTCCTGCGGTACATGAAAGTACAACAGGAAGCCCACCTCTCTTAGAAGCCCTTGTCTGTACATCCCCAAGATATACATCTGCTTGCGTATGACTGAGAAATGAATCAAGTGGCTATCTCAAATTAACCCGCCTACATGGGGAAGACTCCAATAAACCCCCAGCTTTCTTTTTTTAGGCCATGTCGCATAAAGTTTAGGACCCTGCCCCCTTTCAGAAAGCCTGAGGTCTTGATTAGCTAACGTTGGCATGTGATTTCCTCTCCTGAAAAGGATAGTGTAGGGAAGCTCCAGGCCAGTGCTTTTCAAAATTATATGTGCATATTAATCACCTGGGGAGCTTGTTCATAAGCAGGTTCCAATTCAGTGGGTCTGGGGGGGCCCGAGATTCCTGCAGTTCTAACAAATTCCCAGAAGATATGATGCTGTTGGTCTCCAGGCTCCACCATGCTGAGATGCTAAGGGACCGTCCTCAGTCATCTGCTGAGTCAAGGATTGGTTGCCTCTCAGACCCGTGTCTGCCTCCCAGGGCTGTGGGCACCAGGGATCTGCATCGCTGGGTAGGATTAGAAATCCCACAGCCAACTATATCAGGGCAGGGACCCAGCTAATGTCATCATTTCATCATGGTAACTGCAGTAGGTCAGCACCAGATAGGCGCTAAATGCTTGGTAGGTCTTCCAGGATTTGTTGATTTGGGTGTTAAAGTAGCAGAGCTGTGTTGGATACTGGGAAAACATTAGAGAGAGGAGAATAAAGTAAATTCAAACCCCCTCTGCCTCACACTCCTCATCCCCCGGCTCCCCCCAACTCTTCTTGGCACATTCTGTTACGAACTCTTGGGCCAATGATCAAGTTCCCAAGGTTCAAGTTTGGAAAAAGCCAACTAATCTCCTGGAAAATCTCCTGCTGTGTATTTTTCTTTAAAAATCCAGACCCGTATTAAACTTAGCACCCTCAAAACTGTGCTCAACGGTATTATCATGTTTACACATTACTCTACTTTCATGGGGGTCTCCCATCCCCCTTCCCTTGTATTTCTACCAGATACAGAATGGAATTTATCAGAGCAAGGCATGTATTACCACTAAACCATGAATTCACTTAGTGCACAAGGAGTAGGAAGACTGACTCCTCACATTCTATTTTGGTTGTCAGGCTTGATTTGAGCTTATTTCTTATTGAGTATTCCATATCAAAGACTGGGATAATAGAATTATGGGACAGGAGGATTTCAAATCTGGAAGGGACCCTGGAGATCATTTAGTGCCGCCTGCTCATTTTACAGATGAGGAAAATATATTTTTCACTCTTAAGAACTTGAGCAAATACTTGGCTTTCGATATGCATGTGTCATCATTGTTCCCATCAGTGGGAGTTCTGTGTGTGTGTGTGTGTGTGCGCGCGTGTGTGTGTGTGTGTGTGTGTGTGTGTGTGTGAGACAGAGAGAGAGAGTGTGTGTGAAAGAAGCCAAGAATAGTTCCTTTCTATTTAGTTATCGATGTTGGCTTTAACTTCATCAAATTCTGTCAAACACACACTCTGGACAGCATACGTTTTGCAATAATATGCAAATGTCCTGGCTCCTGACAATACTTGGGTAAAGAAGTGTGATGTTTTTACTTAAAGGACATTTTATACAGTCTAATAGCAACTGTATCTCTGGCATTTATAACAGATGTTACCCCAATGCAGGCAACATTTTGTAAATGATCTAGCTGGATTGTAGCTGCTGAAATTTTCTGTATCATTTGGTAGTCATATTTCATTTCAGACTTTTGAATACAACAGATTGTCCACCTGGATCTCATTTTGCCACATTTAATTGATGGGCTGACTCAGATCTGTCAGGTTTGTGCTAACTGACCTTGAAGAAGTAGCTTGTTGCTTAAATTTTATGACACAGAGAAGTAAACTGCTTGCAAATTATGGAATGGCGATGAGCCATGAGTTAGAACTTTAAATTAATATGTACAGTCTATGGTTAGGGAATTAGTAAAAACAGTTATATTGTACCCATTCCTGGGACAAAGTCCCAAATGAACTTTACTTTAAGCACTTGCACAGCAAGCGAGAGCCACATTTTTATTTGCAAACTCAAGCTCTGCATCGTGATATTACACTTCCACCTTATTCTTGTTTGGTACTGATGCTCTGGCTTTCTAAATAATGGCACATTTCCCCCTCCTCGCTCAGTTATTCTCAGTAATTTAAGGCAGCCATGCAAGTTACCACGGGTCCCTCATCTGAGAACCTGAATGACGTTGGATGGAAACCATCAGAAAGAAGAAAAATTAAAATCATCAAGAAAAATAAAAATAGTACACATAACCCCAGTCTAACCCTGAGATAAACATCAGACAGACACAAACTGAAGGACAGTCTACAAAACAGCCAAACCGTCATCCTCAAGACTGCCCAGCCATGGAACTCAGGGAAGTCTGAGAAACTGTTACTGCCCAGAGGAGTCTAAGGAGACATGATGACTAAATATAATGTGATTTCCTGGATGGGATCTTGGGACAGAAAAAGGACTTTAGGGGAAAATTGAAGAAATCTGTACAAATATGGTCTTCAGTCAATAATAATGTACCAATACTGGTTCATTAGCTGTGACAAATGCACCATACTAAAATAAGATGTTACCAGTAGGGAAAATTTGGCTGGGGTACATGTGAGCTCTCTGCACTATCTTCACTGCTTTTCTATAAACTTAAAACTATTTGAAAACAAAAGATTTATTAACAATAATGCTCAATATTTGGACATAAAAAGGAATGAAGTTCTGATACATGATATAATATGGATGAACCTTGAAGACATTGTGTTGAGTGAAATAAGCCAGACACAGAAAGAAAAATACTGTATGATCTTGCTTATATGATATACCTAGAAGAAGCAAATTTCATAGAGACAGATTACAGGGTACTAGGGCAGAGTTTCTGTTTGAGGTGGTGAAAAAGTTGGGGTAAAAGGATGTTGGTGATAGTGGCACAACTTTGTGAATATAATTAACACCACTGTATTGAATATTTGAGAGTGATTAAAATGGGAAATTTTGAGTTGTATATGTTTCACTGCAATAAATAATAAAGTACTAATAATATTAGACTCTGATCAGCCTCCAGTGGACTCTATTATTGAAATGTAACTATAAAAGCTGACATCAACAGAGCACCCATGTTTTTCAAGAAGCATCCTTGAAACAGATGCTTTCACCTCAGTCATTTTGTTCAATGTTCAGGCAACTCTATGTTTATTTCTCCCATCCACAGCTTTGAAAACTGAGAAACTGAGGTTCAGAAAGAAGAATCTCTTGCACGCTGCCTGAGATGGCCTGGCTTAGAAGTGGCAGTGCTGCAACTTGTACCCTCATTTTTCTCAGCATCCACTTGTCAAGCACTGAATCATGTCCTCAGGAGATGGTGCAGGGGTGAGGAAATGGGCCTGGGACGTGGGAAAAGGCTAAGCAGAGCTGAGCTCAGTGGCTGTCTGGCTCCCAGGGCCATTCAAGTTTCTAAATGAGAGTCCTTCAGCCTTCATTTCCCTCCAGGGTTGGGGTCTAGGTTGGCTCTAGGTGAGTTTTCCTGTTCACTTGGACTTCATTCAACAAGTAATGAAAACAGAAATTTTTCCTGGAAGGTTGTGGGTGCAGCTACATGGGCTGCAATTTACCTGGAACAAAGCATAGATGACTTCAGTGGACCCAAGTATAGCTGAGCCACATTCTGCTACCAGGATATCCATCCTTTACGGCACATCTGGGTCAGCTGTGGACCTAAGAGTGTCAGACCTAAGAGTGTTGGGCCCAGCAATCTGCATTGAAAACCACTACACTGGTACTTAACTAGGAACCATTGCTCCAAATTCAAACCTCAGGGGATCACCTCTTGTTCTCAACTGCAGGGTATGTAAAACCCCACAGGAACTCTCCTGGCCAGGCTTCCTTTTGCAACTGGCGTGGGTCACGCTCTCACTCCATCTCTTTCTGCCACCATCTTGGTTCTGCGTTCACAGCACAAAATGCCTGGTGAACTCCACAGAAACTGTCCCTGCTACAGAGCAGGAGTTGCCACAGCCCCAGGCTGAGACAGGGTCTGGAACAGAATCTGACAGTGATGAATCAGTACCAGAGCTGGAGGAACAGGATTCTACAGAAGCAACCACAACAGGCCCAGCTGGCAGCAGCAGCTGAAACTGATGAAGAACCAGTCAGTAAAGCAAAACAGAGTTGGAGCGAAAAGAAGGCATGGAAGGCTATGTCCAAACTGGGTCTCCGACAGGTTACAGGGATTACTAGAGTCACTATCCGGAAGTGTAAGAATATCCTCTGTCATCACAGAGCCAGATGTCTACAAAAGCCCAGCTTCAGATATCTACACAGTTTTTGGGGAAGCCAAGATTGAGGATTTATCTCAACAAGCACAACAAGCAGCTGCTGAGAAATTCAAAGTACAAGGTGAAGCTGTCTCAAACATTCAAGAAAACACATGGACTTCAACTGTACAAGAGGAGAGTGAAGAGGAAGAGGTTGATGAAACAGGT
The DNA here is from genome assembly GCF_015220235.1 of Choloepus didactylus. Classification (NCBI taxonomy): domain Eukaryota; kingdom Metazoa; phylum Chordata; class Mammalia; order Pilosa; family Megalonychidae; genus Choloepus; species Choloepus didactylus. The sequence continues at coordinate 12,128,012 of NC_051325.1, read as the reverse complement.
GTGTAAGTTAAGGACATAGAACTGGTCATGTCACAAGCAAATGTGCCAAGAGCAAAGGCAGTCTGAGCCTGAAAAACAACAGCAATGATATTGTAAATGCTATTATGGAATTAACTATGTAACCATCTGTGCCGGTTTGAATGTATTATGTCCCCCAAAACGCCATTATCTCTGATGCAATCTTGTGTGGGTAGACATATCAGTGTTGATTACATTGTAATTCTTTGAGTGTTTCCATGGAGATGTGATCCACCCAACTGTGGGTGATGACTCTGATTGGATAGTCTCTATGGAGATGTGGCCCTGCCCATTCAGCATGGGCCTTGATTAGTTTACTGGAGCCCTGTATAAGCTCAGACAGAAGGAGTGAGCTTGCTACAGCCAAGAGGGACACTTTGAAGAATGCACAGGAACTGAGAGAGGACCTGCAGATGAGAGACAGTTTGAAGATGGCTGTTGAAAGCAGACTCTTGCTCTGGAGAAGCTAAGAGAGGACACCCCAAGAGCAGCTGAGAGTGCCATTTTGAAGAGGAGCTGCAGCCTAGAGAGGAACATCCTGGGAGAAAGCCATTTTGAAACCAGAACTCTGGAGCAGACGCCAGCCACATGACTTCCCAGCTAACAGAGGTTTTCTGGATGCCACTGGCCATCTTCTAGTGAAGGTACCTGATTGTTGATGCATTACCTTGGACACTTTATGGCCTTAAGACTGTAACTGTGTAACCAAATAAACCCCCTTTTATAAAAGCCAATCCATTTCTGGTGTTTTGCATTGCAGCAGCATTTGCAAATTAGAACACCATCTGAAAATGACATTTTTTGATGTTTCAAAAGAGTAACTTGCAGCTTGGTTTGAAATTTGTACTGTTTCTATCATTAATAAAGTTATGGCTTCTTATTGGATTAAAAAAAAAAAGAAAAAAAAACCAACAGGACATTATTGGCTATTGAATAGGTGGCATTCATTTACTGTCTAGAGCAGGACTCCAAAAAATATACCCCCTGCCTAATTGTCCATCTGATCACCTGCTTTGTAAATAAAGTTTTATTGGAACGCAACCACGTTCATTTATTTAAGTGTTTTCTATGGCTGCTTTCTTGCCACTACGGCACAGTTAGGTAGTTGCTACCTAGACCATATGGACCACAAAGCCGAAAATATTTATCTGCCCCTTTATAGAAAAGTTTGCCAAGCTGTAGTACAGAGGACAGAAACATATCCAAGTGAATAACTAGTCATAGCAAAAGGCAAAGGGAGTCCAGCTGTTTTCAAGTTTCACTGTACCTAAGAATCCCCTGCAATTCTTATTTTAAAATGCTTACCTGAGGATCCCGTCCTGGAGATTCTGATTCAGTAGGTTGTACTGAGGCCCAGAAATGCTCATTTTTAGCATGGTGCTTTGAGAAACACAATCCTCATAATCAAGAGTATCAGCATTGATTACAACAGCCCAGGGTCCCTAAGTGTCTCCAGAGGCTCAGGTGTGCTTAATTATTGCTGCCTTTCATATTTGCACAAATTCATAAAACAAAAATAAGTATCACTAATTATTAAACTGGGGAATTAAAATTAAAGCAACTAATCTGATGCATTCAAGGTGTGAACAGGAAACAAGGAGAAGACTTGGACAAGAGAAGGGTGAGGAGACAATTAGTAAAGGTTTGCTGAGTAATGAGTATAGGGGCTCTGCTTCCTGATAACACTTTCAAAAACTTTTTGAGGTACGATTGACATATAATAACCCACACTTACTTACAATGTACAGTTTGATAGTTTTTGGGATATAAAACCATCCTCACCATCAAGATAATAAACACATCTGTCACCCCCAGAAGTTTCCCCACAGACCTTGGCTATCAGTCCCTCCCTTACTGCCTTTCTGGAATGACCCCATCCCCAGCAATCACTCATCTGCTTCCTGGCACTATGAATTCATTTGCATTTTCTAAAATTTTACATAAATTGAATCATATAGGGTGGCAGCTTAGAGCTATGTACCCAAGAAAAAACATGTTCTTAATCTGAATCCATTCCTGCGGGTGTGAACCCATTGTCAACAGGGCCTTTTGATGAGGTTACTTGTGGCCCAGCTGAATCAGGATGGGTCTTAATCCTATTACTGGAGGCGCTGAGGGGGAAAGCCGCAGAAAAGAGATCCACAGGGAGAAGCAGCAGGAAGCTGAATGTCAACAGAATCCAGAAGAGAAGGGAGAGGACACTGCTCCATTCGTTACCATGTGACAGAAAAGCTCAGAAAGCTGGAGATGCTGACCCTGGGAGGAAACAAGCCTTCTAGCCTCTGGGACCGGGACCCAATAAATAAGCTGTTGCTGAACAAAACCATTGTATTTGTTTTATTGTGTTTTAGCAAAACAAACTAAAACACAGAGTGTAGTCTTTTTCGTTTGGTTCACATGCCAAAATTATTCTGAGGGTCATCCATGTTGCCATGTATATCAATAGTTCATTCCTTTTTAATACTGAATAATATTACCTTCAGTGGGGAAACCACAATTTATTTGTGCACTCGCCTGTTAAATGGACACTTGATTTGTTCCCAGTTTTAAGCTATTACAAAACAAAGCAGCTCAGGATGATCACATTAAAGTCCTTGAATAGATGCATGCTTTCATTTCTGCTAATTATATAGAAGGTTTGTATTTAACTTTTTAAGAAATTACCGAAGTATTTCCCAAGTAATTGTACTATTTTATAACCCCACCAGTAATGCATGAGAGACCCACTCCTTCACATCTTCATCAACACATGGTATGATCAGTCTTATAGGTGTATACTGGTATCTCATTGTGATTTTTATTTGCATTTCCCTAATGACTAATGATGTTGATAATCTTTTATGTGCTTATTTGCTATTCATATATCTTCTTTGGTGAAGTGTTTGCTCAAAACTTTGGCCTACTTTTTTTAAGTCAATTTTTTTAAATTGATTTTAAGGGTTTTGTATTATAGATACAAATCTTTTATCAGATACAGGTTTTACAAATATTTTCCCCCACTCTGTGGCTTGCCTTTTCATTTCCTAACATACTTAGATACAACTCCAGAAGTCACAACCCATGAAGGAAAAAATGGTCAGTTCTATTTCATTAAAATAAAATAAAAAAGAAAACACGAGCTCTGCAAAGGACATTGGTAGGAAAATGAAAAGACAAACCATGAACATCAGATAAAATATTCATAAAACACATACTTGACAAAGAACCTGTATCTAAAATGTACAAAGAACCCTTAAAATGACAACAAGAAAGCAAACAAGGAAATTAAAAACAGGACAACACAGCTGAACAGACATAAAGGGCATGGGAATGGCAAATAAGTATATAAAAAGATGCTTAACGTCATGTGTCATTAGGGAAATGCAAATTAAAACAACCGTACAATACCACTACACACCTATTAGAATGGCTAAAATCTGAAACACCAACACCACCAAATGCTGGTGAGGATGTGGAGCAACAGGGACTTTCATTCATTGTTGAGTGGGAATGCAAAATGGTTCAGTCACTTTGGAAGACAGCTTGGCAGATTCTTACAAAGCTAACGTAGTCCTACCATACGATCCAGCAATTGCACGCCTAGATATTTACCCAAATGAGTTGAAATATATGTCCACTCAAAACCTACATACAAATGCTTATTGCAACTTTGTTCACAACTGCTTAAAATGGAGGCAACCAAGATGCCCTTCAACAGGTGAATAGCTAAGCTGTGATACAGCCATCCATACAATGGAATATTATTCAAAGATAAAAATAATTGAGCATATTGTTAAGTGAAAGAAGTAAGTTTGAAAAGGCTACATACTGTGTGATTCCAACTATATGACATTCTGGAAAAGACACGTGGAGATATGGAGACCATGAAAAGATCAGTGGTTGGCAAGTATTCTAGGGGAGGCAGGGAGGGAGAAACAGGAGCACAAGACATTTTTAGGACAGTGAAACTATTCCATATGATACTATAATAGTGGATTCATGATATTACCCATTTGCCAAAACACATGGTACTGTACAACACAAGGAGGGAACCCTAACATAAACTATAGACTTCAATTACTAGTAATGTATCAATATTGGTTCATCAAATGTAACAAATGTACCACACTAAGGCACAATGTTAATAATAGGGGAAACTATGTGTGTGGGATGTGTGTGTGGGTGTGAGGAAGTTATATGGTAACTCTCTTTCCTTTCTGTGCAATTTTTCCATATACCTAAAACTGCTCTAAAAACAAAGTTTATTAATGCAGAACAAAATGGAGCATCCAAACAGTGCCTGGTGCATATGCTTGCAGGCACAGCTTCTAAGTGGGAAAGTCTATACTCTGGTGTGGGAGAATGGTTCAGAATCTCTGGGTCATATGCATAGGAATCTGTATTTAAACAAATTCCCCAGGAGATATTTGTGTGTAGCCAGCTTGGAGCACTCCTGCTTTATGGAGCCCTGCTTTGCGCCTTAGACATGAGTTTGATGTCCCAGGAGCTTTTAGGAGCTGGGGGTGGGAAACAAGTGGGTAAAGTGCCAAGATTTCCCATATCTGTTTTGACAGAGCAAATAGGCTTGCTGTATCTTTTTTTTCTTTTCTTTTTTTTAATATAGGGTTCCATGAGAGTTTTTATTTGAAAAATGGATTCCATTATTAAAAATGAAAATGTGAGTGTATACTCTACCCTTTTCTTAACCAGGAACCTCAACCAGTAGGCTCGCATTTACTAGAAGCCTCAATCAGGCCTATTACCCCCAACTGAGACCCAAGTGGAGGGAAAACCCTACCCAGTTATGGTGCTCCACTATTCCACCCAAGATGTTGGCCAATGTGCCCTCCTCACTACCTCATTGTGTTTGGGTTCTTCCACTCTAAAGTCATATGTTCTGCAAAAGTGGACCGCACTAATCCTTTTGTGTTGTTATTGCAAATTCTGTTCTATTTCCACAATGCTAAAGAAAAAATATAAACAGTAGTGATGAAAATTTATACCCAACTTATAAATAAATAACTAACTTAGAAAATGTTCTCTAAAAATCTGCTTAGTATCAAGTGTTCCAACAATCGTTGCTATAAGCTGTGGACAGAGTATCAATCTGTTCTATAAGAGGCTTTCCAGCCCCAAGCAGATATTTTAGTTTTTGCTTTAAAAGGGGGCATATTTGGTTACAAATTTACAGTCCTAATCCATAAAAGTGTCCAAACTAAGGCATCAACAAGAGGACAGATTGCATTGCTTTCAGCTTCTGATTCCAGTGGCTTTCTAAGCATCTGGGAGCCCTCCCTTAGCTTCTCTGTGACAAACTCTGGGCTTCATCTCTTAGCTTAGCATCTCCAAACATCCTTCTGTCCACATCTCCAAGCATTTCTAAGAATCTCCGTTGGCTCTGGCTCTTGTTTCTCTTCCTGAGTCTCTTAAAGTACTCCAGTGATCTAATTAAGACCTACCCGGAATGGGTGGGGACTCAACTCCATGGAAATAATCTAATCAACAGGTCACACCCTAATCAAAAGACTAATAATTCTGCCCCCCCCCCCCACAAGATTGCAGTAAAGAACATGGCTTTTCCAGGAGAAACCCCTCTGGACTCCACCCCCCTGGACTCCACCCCCCTGGACTCCAGAAAGACATGTTCTTTCCAAATGCAAAATACATTCATTCCATCACAATATCACAAAAGCTTAAATCATTTCAGTAACAATAGGTAAGTACAAGATCTTATCAAAATCAGTTACAGGCATGGTTTGTTCTAAGGCAAAATTCTCCTCTGGCTGCGGGCCTGTGAAACTTAGAACAAGTTATCTGCTACTAAAATACAAAGGAGGGACAGTCACAGGATAAACATTCCCATTGCCATAGCAAGAAACCTTTCCATGTACATGGGTTGCTCTGCTCTACTTGCCCGGAATTTCTTGGCTTTAGGCCTTGGCTTCCATGGTTCTGCCTTCTCCGAAGAAATTTTTCCTTCAATCTGTCACTTTTAGTTCAGACTGGCAGTGGTTCCATCTATACAGATCTCACAAAAAATTTGTTGGCTTGGCATGCAGCATACAGGAGTTGAACCCATCAGACAATAGGACTTTCCACACATCCTTTCTGGATAACTCCATCTCCAATCCTGGTTTGTTCTGAAATGGCTGGCTGTTTCCAGGTTCTGTTAAATCCACACATGGGGCTGTAGCTTCTGGGTTTTCACTTTCTGGAAGCTGAGAGTTTTCCAGACTGTCAATTTCTGGTTTCTTTGTACCCAAGAGTTCAGTCCTCAGCTTATCTCTTTCCTCTAGCATTTTACTGTAAAGCTTCAAGGAGAAGCCATGCTGCATTTTCAACATTTAGTTTGGAGATATCTTCAGCGAAGTATCCCAGCTTGTCACTTTCAAATTCTGCCTTCCATCCAACACCAGGACTCAATTTTGGCAAATTCTCTGCCACTTTTAAACAAAGGTTGCCTTACCTCCAGTTTGCAATGACACATTCATCATTTCTGTCTAAGGCCCATCAGAAGTATCTTTAGAATCCATGTTTCTGTCAGCAGTCTCTTCAAGGCAATCTAGGCCTTTTCTATCAAGCTCCTCATAATTCTTCCAGAATCTTCCCCTTATCACTTAAAAAACTGTTTCAACATGTTTGGTATTTGCAAACTCAGCAGCACTCCACTTCTCTGGTATCAAAATCTGTTTCAGTTTGCTAGAGGTGCCATTATTTGGTCACAAATTTACAGTCCTAAGGCCATAAAAGTGTCCAAACTAAGGCATTAACAAGAGGATACCTTCACTGAGGGAAGGACGATGGTGTCAGGAACACCTCTGTCAGCTGGGAAGGCCTGTGACTGGTGTCCGCTGGTCTTTTGCTCCTGGGTTGCATTGCTTTCAGCTTCTGATTCCAGTGGCTTTCTCTCTAAGCATCTGGGAGTCTTCTCTTAGCTTCTCTTGGGCAAACTCTGGGTTCCATCTCTTAGTTTAGCATCTCCAAGTGTCCATTTGTGTGCATCTCCAAGCATTTCTAAGCATCTCTGTTGGCTCCCAGATAGGTTTTTGGAGATTGTTTTAGTTTATTTAGTGCTAAAACACATACCATGTAATGGGTTGGCATAACAACAGAAATTCATTGGCTCATGGTTTCAGAAGCTAGAAGGCTTGCTTCCTCCTGAGTCTGTATCATTTGGCTTGTGAGCAATCTTTGACATTCCTTGGCTTTTCTGTCTCGTGGCAAAGCACATGGTAGTGTCTTCTCTTTTCTCTTCCATGTTCCATTGACTTACAGTTTCTTGCTTCTCCCATGGCTTCTTTCTCTGCCTCATGCTGATCCTTTCTATGACTGCATTTAACATGACTTCCGTTGTAAATATATACATTAGTATTAACCATAAATATATATTTTGTTATGAAATAACTAAATCTAATTATATATAGTGAAATGTGTTTATATATAGTAAACTATTCATATATAATATATATTTCTAATACATACATACATATATTTCTTATTTCTGAGTGTGGGTTCAGACACACTTAATAATCCCTTTTGTCATCTTTATCAACTGTGGCATTAAAGAAAGAGAGGGCTCTGTCTGGTTTTCTCTGAATACAGGACTCAAGTCTTGATCCTCCCCTTGGGGGAGGGCAATTTCCCTGTGTTACTAGCAGTTGTGGGTATAGATCCCATCCTCTAAGGCCATACCCACCCTGCTCCCGATCCCTGTGAGCAAGACACAGATCTTTATTCTCAGCTTTCAGCAATGGTTCAGTGTTTTATTCAGAATTCTTCCCAGAAGTCCACTTTCAACATTCCTTCCTCTTCCTACAATTTTGCAATCCTGTGTGTCTTACTCCAAACTTCTTTCTCTCTTTTCTTCCTCCTCCTGCTTCTTAGCACATTGATGACCTCAGGGTCCTCTCTCCTATCTCCTAATAAAGCAGCCTCCTCAAAGAGGTCTGGGGTCTCGGATGCTCTCTTGGAAACACCGACAGAGCTTAAAACACATTTATGCACTTACCTGCTCATTTACACAAACACAGGAGGTTCCTGTGTAGGAAAAATCAGGAGACTTTCAGAGCCAGAATGTGGAGATTGATAGTGATTACACCACATGAGGCAGACCAGATAGGAGAGTCCACAAGGATGTTCACGGCTGGTTAAAACAAACGTCTGTGCTCATCGATCAGGAAATAATCTTCAGGCTGGCCTGGAAAAGGTTTGGCATACAGGATTCTCCCACAGTTCATGGGTGTTTAACAACCTCACCTGGAACAATTGTGATGAAACACAGTGTTTTATTTTGGTAACTCCTAGGCTAGTGCTGTTAAAGTGAAAAGTTTTTATTGTGCCTGTCACTACAACCACCAGCATGGCCATGGAAGGAAGGATGTGAAGGTCTTTAGGACTGGAAGTCCCTAGCTTGGAAGGATTTTTGTGTGGGAAAAAAAACACATGGATCAAAGTCTCCAGTTCTTCACAATGATCATATTGCCTGCAAAGCACAAGCACATACTTGGCTCTCATATAAACTTCCAAGTCACCTCACCACAGAGCCAGTGGCAGCCCACAATGTCTGACCAAGGAATTAATTTTGCTGCTCTGGTCTCTTCTGGATTCTTCTTTCTCATGGATATTTCTAGCTCTTTCTCTGTCTAACGTTACCACTGAAGGGATTTGGTGGCTTCTAGTACCTTGTATTTATCAACTGATCTTGATGACTAAGACCTTAGTCAACACCTGTACATGATGTGTTCCACCTCAGGCCTCCTCACAAATTCTCTGGGTTTTCTGGGTGCTGCAGCTTTGCCTCTCCTGACTCTCTCTGCCTTGAATATTAATTTGACCATCAACTACAAAACCGCTGCAGTGGGGGGAGATTATATTCTTTGGGGGGAAGGGTCACTTCCTGTTTGGGATCCATGTTGAAAATCGGTCTCCATATCTATAAAGAGACATGCCATGCAATAGCCTTTGAAAACTTCTCCCCTGGGGGAGGATTTAAGGGCCTCACTGTTTGCTCAATTTCTAAATGTTCAGAATCACAGTCAGTTGGTCTACAGATATTATTCCACCAGAGACAGTGATACATTCCAGTTCATAATTACAGACCCTCAGGAGCATTCAACATTCTTTGGGGCTACTATGTATAGAATTCTAAATTCCCATTTTCAACTGTTATTAGTATTTTTGTCAGATTGACTAATTCAATTTATTCTTGGTCTTTTCTACTGCTTGGCATTAATTGGTATTTTTTTCCTTATCCATTTGCTAAAGTTCTGATACATATGCACTATTTTTCTGTCCATGCATCACTCTGTTCAGTATCTGCTTTGGTTACTTTTGTCATGTTTCAATGTCTATACTTTGATATTAGCTTCAGTGACCATATCAAGTCTACATTCAACTATTTCATGAGCATTTGTACTGCATGTTACATGCATGATGCTGAACAAGCAGGCAGAAAGCACAACCCTTTGTTTTTTGCTTTGGAAACCTGAAGTCTTTAAAGAACAAGGATCTGGGGGAAAATGAAAATATTATCTTTACTGAAAGGTCAGTCTTCACACTGGGTGGCCTAGACTGGACGGGGTTGGCAGAGGAAAAGAGATTTGAGCTCAAGTCTGAAGAAGTGTAAGGAGGGGTTGAAAGTTGGGAGGGAGGCCAAGATGAAGCCAGAGAGAAAAGGAGGAGAATGGAATGCAGCATTTATTGAGCACCTATTAGGAATCAAGTGTTTGCTATTTGGATCTTTAAAACATTCATGCAAAGTAGGCTCTATTTTAATCCCAGACAGGTACAATCTTAAAAACCCAAGGTGGGGAGTGACACAGCATCACTTCCATCACATGCATTAGTCATGGGGACCAACCCTGCAGCAAGGTGGGAGGGGACTTACATGGATGGAGTTTGAACTCCAAGAGGCAAGGATCATTCACTGAGGGCCAGCTCAGAGGCTGGCTACTGCAAACAGCCAGGAAATTATTGAGCTGGAAAACACTGTGAAGGCCAACTACAAAAATGTGAACTCATTGAGAAAAGGTCTGTGTGTTATTCACCTCTTACTTCCCAGCACCTCGCAACTGCCATCTATATTGAATAAATATAGAGTAAAGGTAAGCCTTGTGTTTCAACCTCTTCATTTTACAGAAAAGCAATGGGGCACTTCATTGCCAAGTTGTTCTTCCATCTCCAGTGACATGGAACACAGGACGCTTCAGGGCTCTTATAACCATCCCTATCCTGCTGATCTTCCAATGTGATCTCATGATGTTGCCACACCAATCAGTGTAACGATTTCCACATTGCACAGAGAATCCAATGCAGGCAAAAGAACTTGCCCGGGGTCACACCACAAGGCCAAGTTAGTGCTTGCGCTTCTATTCCCAGACACACGTCCTTGCTGAGAGGCTGGACAGCACTTATTAGTCACAACCAATAAGGAACAATTAAATCCTACATGCCTTCTTTTCTTAGCTGTTGGGGGCAGGGGAGGAGAACATCTCTGGAGAAACCCAAAGCACATCAGGAAAGACACAATGATCTTTTGCTTTCTACTAAGATTAAGTATTCAATGCTTGAAATACTTTCAGTTTGTAACGAGTTAAAAATGAATGTGGAGAGGCGGGGCAAGATGGCAGACTGGTGAGCTGTATGTTTTAGTTACTCCTCCAGGAAAGTAGGTAAAAAGCCAGGAACTGCGTGGACTGGACACCACAGAGCAATCTGTCTTTGGGCATACTTCATACAACACTCATGAAAACGTGGAACTGCTGAGATCAGCGAAATCTGTAAGTTTTTGCGGCCAGGGGACCCGCGCCCCTCCCTGCCAGGCTCAGTCCCGGGGGAGGAGGGGCTGTCAGCTCCAGGAAGGAGAAGGGAGAATTGCAGTGGCTGCTCTTACCGGAAACTCATTCTACTGATTCAAACTCCAACCATAAATAGACTGAGGCCAGACACCAGAGACTCTGAGAGCAGCCAGCCCAGCAGAGAGGAGACAGGCATAGAAAAAAAACAACACGAAAAACTCCAAAATAAAAGCAGAGGATTTTTGGAGTTCTGGTGAACACAGAAAGGGGAAGGGCGGAGATCAGGCCTTGAGGCGCATATGCAAATCCCGAAGCAAGGCTGATCTCTCTGCCCTGGGCACTTTTCCTTAATGGCCCTGGTTGCTTTGTCTATTAGCATTTCAATAACCCATTAGATCTCTGAGGAGGGCCGTTTTTTTTTTTTTTTTTTTTTAAATCCTTTTTGCTTTTTCTAAAACAATTACTCTAAGAAGCTCAATACAGAAAGCTTCAAAGAATTGAAATTTGGGCACGTCAAGTCAAGAGCAGAACTAAGAGAGCTCTGAGACAAAAGGCAATAATCCAGTGGCTGAGAAAATTCACTAAACAACACAACTTCCCAAGAAAAGGGGGGTGTCCGCTCACAGCCACCATCCTGGTGGACAGGAAACACTCCTGCCCATCGCCAGCCCCATAGCCCAGAGCTGCCCCAGACAACCCAGTGTGACGGAAGTGCTTCAAATAACAGGCACACACCACAAAACTGGGCGTGGACATTAGCCTTCCCTGCAACCTCAGCTGAATGTCCCAGAGCTGGGAAGGGGGAGCAGTGTGAATTAACAGAGCCCCATTCAGCCATCATTTGAGCAGACTGGGAGCCTCCCAACACAGCCCAGCAGCCCAGAACTGCCCTGGGGGGACGGCACTCACCTGCGACATAGCACAGTCATCCCTCAACAGAGGACCCGGGGTGCACAGCCTAGAAGAGGGGCCCACTTGCAAGTCTCAGGAGCCATACGCCAATACCAAAGACTTGTGGGTCAGTGGCAGAGACAAACTGTGGCAGGACTGAACTGAAGGATTAGACTATTGCAGTAGCTTTAAAACTCTAGGATCATCAGGGAGATTTGATTGTTAGGGCCACCCCCCCTCCCCGACTGCCCAGAAACACGCCCCACATACAGGGCAGGCAACACCAACTACACACGCAAGCTTGGGACACCAATTGGGCCCCACAAGACTCACTCCCCCACTCACCAAAAAGGCTAAGCAGGGGAGATCTGGCTTGTGGAGAACAGGTGGCTCGTGGACGCCACCTGCTGGTTAGTTAGAGAAAGTGTACTCCACGAAGCTGTAGATCTGATAAATTAGAGATAAGGACTTCAACTGGTCTACAAACCCTAAAAGAACCCTATCAAGGTCAGCAAATGCCACGAGGCCAAAAACAACAGAAAATTATAAAGCATATGAAAAAACCAGACGATATGGATAACCCAAGCCCAAGCACCCAAATCAAAAGACCAGAAGAGACACACCTAGAGCAGCTACTCAAAGAACTAAAGATGAACAATGAGACCCTAGTACGGGATATGAAGGAAATCAAGAAGACCCTAGAAGAGCATAAAGAAGACATTGCAAGACTAAATAAAAAAATGGATGATCTTATGGAAATTAAAGAAACTGTTGACCAAATTAAAAAGATTCTGGACACTCATAGTACAAGACTAGAGGAAGTTGAACAACGAATCAGTGACCTGGAAGATGACAGAATGGAAAATGAAAACATAAAAGAAAGAATGGGGAAAAAAATTGAAAAACTCGAAATGGACCTCAGGGATATGATAGATAATATGAAACGTCCGAATATAAGACTCATTGGTGTCCCAGAAGGGGAAGAAAAGGGTAAAGGTCTAGGAAGAGTATTCAAAGAAATTGTTGGGGAAAACTTCCCAAATCTTCTAAACAACATAAATACACAAATCATAAATGCTCAGCGAACTCCAAATAGAATAAATCCAAAAAAACCCACTCCGAGACATATACTGATCACACTGTCAAACATAGAAGAGAAGGAGCAAGTTCTGAAAGCAGCAAGAGAAAAGCAATTCACCACATACAAAGGAAACAGCATAAGACTAAGTAGTGACTACTCAGCAGCCACCATGGAGGCGAGAAGGCAGTGGCACGATATATTTAAAATTCTGAGTGAGAGGAATTTCCAGCCAAGAATACTTTATCCAGCAAAGCTCTCCTTCAAATTTGAGGGAGAGCTTAAATTTTTCACAGACAAAGAAATGCTGAGAGAATTTGCTAACAAGAGACCTGCCCTACTGGAGATACTAAAGGGAGCCCTACAGACAGAGAAACAAAGACAGGACAGAGAGACTTGGAGAAAGGTTCAGTACTAAAGAGATTCGGTATGGGTACAATAAAGGATATTAATAGAGAGAGGGAAAAATATGGCAAACATAATCCAAAGGATAAGATGGCCGATTCAGGAAATGCCTTCACGGTTTTAACGTTGAATGTAAATGGATTAAACTCCCCAATTAAAAGATATAGATTCGCAGAATGGATCAAAAAAAATGAACCATCAATATGTTGCATACAAGAGACTCATCTTAGACACAGGGACACAAAGAAACTGAAAGTGAAAGGATGGAAAAAAATATTTCATGCAAGCTACAGCCAAAAGAAAGCAGGTGTAGCAATATTAATCTCAGATAAAATAGACTTCAAATGCAGGGATGTTTTGAGAGACAAAGAAGGCCACTACATACTAATAAAAGGGGCAATTCAGCAAGAAGAAATAACAATCGTAAATGTCTATGCACCCAATCAAGGTGCCACAAAATACATGAGAGAAACATTGGCAAAACTAAAGGAAGCAATTGATGTTTCCACAATAATTGTGGGAGACTTCAACACATCACTCTCTCCTATAGATAGATCAACCAGACAGAAGACCAATAAGGAAATTGAAAACCTAAACAATCTGATAAATGAATTAGATTTAACAGACATCTACAGGACATTACATCCCAAATCACCAGGATACACATACTTTTCTAGTGCTCACGGAACTTTCTCCAGAATAGATCATATGCTGGGACATAAAACAAGCCTCAATAAATTTAAAAAGATTGAAATTATTCAAAGCACATTCTCTGACCACAATGGAATACAATTAGAAGTCAATAACCATCAGAGACTTAGAAAATTCACAAATACCTGGAGGTTAAACAACACACTCCTAAACAATCAGTGGGTTAAAGAAGAAATAGCAAGAGAAATTGCTAAATATATAGAGACGAATGAAAATGAGAACACAACATACCAAAACCTATGGGATGCAGCAAAAGCAGTGCTAAGGGGGAAATTTATAGCACTAAACGCATATATTAAAAAGGAAGAAAGAGCCAAAATCAAAGAACTAATGGATCAACTGAAGAAGCTAGAAAATGAACAGCAAACCAATCCTAAACCAAGTACAAGAAAAGAAATAACAAGGATTAAAGCAGAAATAAATGACATAGAGAACAAAAAAACAATAGAAAGGATAAATATCACCAAAAGTTGGTTCTTTGAGAAGATCAACAAGATTGACAAGCCCCTAGCTAGACTGACAAAATCAAAAAGAGAGAAGACCCTTATAAACAAAATAATGAATGAAAAAGGTGACATAACTGCAGATCCTGAAGAAATTAAAAAAATTATAAGAGGATATTATGAACAACTGTATGGCAACAAACTGGATAATGTAGAAGAAATGGACAATTTCCTGGAAACATATGAACAACCTAGACTGACCAGAGAAGAAATAGAAGACCTCAACCAACCCATCACAAGCAAAGAGATCCAATCAGTCATCAAAAATCTTCCCACAAATAAATGCCCAGGGCCAGATGGCTTCACAGGGGAATTCTACCAAACTTTCCAGAAAGAACTGACACCAATCTTACTCAAACTCTTTCAAAACATTGAAAAAAATGGAACACTACCTAATTCATTTTATGAAGCTAACATCAATCTAATACCAAAACCAGGCAAAGATGCTACAAAAAAGGAAAACTACCGGCCAATCTCCCTAATGAATATAGATGCAAAAATCCTCAACAAAATACTTGCAAATCGAATCCAAAGACACATTAAAAAAATCATACACCATGACCAAGTGGGGTTCATTCCAGGCATGCAAGGATGGTTCAACATAAGAAAAACAATCAATGTATTACAACACATTAAAAACTCGAAAGGGAAAAATCAATTGATCATCTCAATAGATGCTGAAAAAGCATTTGACAAAATCCAACATCCGTTTTTGATAAAAACACTTCAAAAGGTAGGAATTGAAGGAAACTTCCTCAACATGATAAAGAGCATATATGAAAAACCCACAGCCAGCATAGTACTCAATGGTGAGAGACTGAAAGCCTTCCCTCTAAGATCAGGAACAAGACAAGGATGCCCGCTGTCACCACTGTTATTCAACATTGTGCTGGAAGTGCTAGCCAGGGCAATCCGGCAAGACAAAGAAATAAAAGGCATCCAAATTGGAAAAGAAGAAGTAAAACTGTCATTGTTTGCAGATGATATGATCTTATATCTAGAAAACCCTGAGAAATCAACGATACACCTACTAGAGCTAATAAACAAATTTAGCAAAGTAGCGGGATACAAGATTAATGCACATAAGTCAGTAATGTTTCTATATGCTAGAAATGAACAAACTGAAGAGACACTCAAGAAAAAGATACCATTTTCAATAGCAACTAAAAAAATCAAGTACCTAGGAATCAACTTAACCAAAGATGTAAAAGACCTATACAAAGAAAACTACATAACTCTACTAAAAGAAATAGAAGGGGACCTTAAAAGATGGAAAAATATTCCATGTTCATGGATAGGAAGGCTAAATGTCATTAAGATGTCAATTCTACCCAAACTCATCTACAGATTCAATGCAATCCCAATCAAAATTCCAACAACCTACTTTGCAGACTTGGAAAAGCTAGTTATCAAATTTATTTGGAAAGGGAAGATGCCTCGAATTGCTAAAGACACTCTAAAAAAGAAAAACGAAGTGGGAGGACTTACACTCCCTGACTTTGAAGCTTATTATAAAGCCACAGTTGCCAAAACAGCATGGTACTGGCACAAAGATAGACATATAGATCAATGGAATCGAATTGAGAATTCAGAGATAGACCCTCAGATCTATGGCCGACTGATCTTTGATAAGGCCCCCAAAGTCACCGAACTGAGCCATAATGGTCTTTTCAACAAATGGGGCTGGGAGAGTTGGATATCCATATCCAAAAGAATGAAAGAGGACCCCTACCTCACCCCCTACACAAAAATTAACTCAAAATGGACCAAAGATCTCAATATAAAAGAAAGTACCATAAAACTCCTAGAAGATAATGTAGGAAAACATCTTCAAGACCTTGTATTAGGAGGCCACTTCCTAGACTTTACACCCAAAGCACAAGCAACAAAAGAGAAAATAGATAAATGGGAACTCCTCAAGCTTAGAAGTTTCTGCACCTCAAAGGAATTTCTCAAAAAGGTAAAGAGGCAGCCAACTCAATGGGAAAAAATTTTTGGAAACCATGTATCTGACAAAAGACTGATATCTTGCATATACAAAGAAATCCTACAACTCAATGACAATAGTACAGACAGCCCAATTATAAAATGGGCAAAAGATATGAAAAGACAGTTCTCTGAAGAGGAAATACAAATGGCCAAGAAACACATGAAAAAATGTTCAGCTTCACTAGCTATTAGAGAGATGCAAATTAAGACCACAATGAGATACCATCTAACACCGGTTAGAATGGCTGCCATTAAACAAACAGGAAACTACAAATGCTGGAGGGGATGTGGAGAAATTGGAACTCTTATTCATTGTTGGTGGGACTGTATAATGGTTCAGCCACTCTGGAAGTCAGTCTGGCAGTTCCTTAGAAAACTAGAGATAGAGCTACCATTCGATCCAGCGATTGCACTTCTCGGGATATACCCGGAAGATCGGAAAGCAGTGACACGAACAGATATCTGCACGCCAATGTTCATAGCAGCATTATTCACAATTGCCAAGAGATGGAAACAACCCAAATGTCCATCAACAGATGAGTGGATAAATAAAATGTGGTATATACACACGATGGAATACTACGCGGCAGTAAGAAGGAATGATCTGGTGAAACATATGACAACATGGATGAACCTTGAAGACATAATGCTGAGCGAAATAAGCCAGGCACAAAAAGAGAAATATTATATGCTACCACTAATGTGAACTTTGAAAAATGTAAAACAAATGGTTTATAATGTAGAATGTAGGGGAACTAGCAGTAGAGAGCAATTAAGGAAGGGGGAACAATAATCCAAGAAGAACAGATAAGCTATTTAACGTTCTGGGGATGCCCAGAAATGACTATGGTCTGTTAATTTCTGATGGATGTAGTAGGAACAAGTTCACTGAAATGTTGCTATAGTATGTAACTTTCTTGGGGTAAAGTAGGAACATGTTGGAAGTTAAGCAGTTATCTTAGGTTAGTTGTCTTTTTCTTACTCCCTTGCTATGGTCTCTTTGAAATGTTCTTTTATTGTATGTTTGTTTTCTTTTTAACTTTTTTTTTCATACAGTTGATTTGAAAAAAAGAAGGGAAAGTTAAAAAAAAAAAAAAAGAAAAAAGACAAACAAGGAAAAAAAAAAAAAAAAAAAAAAAAAACGATGTAGTGCCCCCTTGAGGAGCCTGTGGAGAATGCAGGGGTATTCGCCTACCCCACCTCCATGGTTGCTAACATGAACACAGACATAGGGGACTGGTGGTTTGATGGGTTGAGCCCTCTACCATAAGTTTTACCCTTGGGAAGACGGTTGCTGCAAAGGAGAGGCTAGGCCTCCCTGTATTTGTGCCTAAGAGTCTCCTCCTGAATGCCTCTTTGTTGCTCAGATGTGGCCCTCTCTCTCTGGCTAAGCCAACTTGAAAGGTGAAATCACTGCCCTCCCCCCTACGTGGGATCAGACACCCAGGGAAGTGAATCTCCCTGGCAACGTGGAATATGACTCCCGGGGAGGAATGTAGACCCGGCATCGTGGGATGGAGAACATCTTCTTGACCAAAAGGGGGATGTGAAAGGAAATGAAATAAGCTTCAGTGGCAGAGAGATTCCAAAACGAGCCGAGAGATCACTCTGGTGGGCACTCTTACGCACACTTTAGACAACCTTTTTTAGGTTCTAAAGAATTGGGGTAGCTGGTGGTGGATACCTGAAACTATTAAACTACAACCCAGAACCCATGAATCTCGAAGACAGTTGTATAAAAATGTAGCTTATGAGGGGTGACAGTGGGATTGGGAATGCCATAAGGACCAAACTCCACTTTGTCTAGTTTATGGATGGATGTGTAGAAAAGTAGGGGAAGCAAACAAACAGACAAAGGTACCTAGTGTTCTTTTTTACTTCAATTGCTCTTTTTCACTCTAATTATTATTCTTGTTATTTTTGTGTGTGTGCTAATGAAGGTGTCAGGGATTGATTTAGGTGATGAATGTACAACTATGTAACGGTACTGTAAACAATCGAAAGTACAATTTGTTTTGTATGACTGCGTGGTATGTGAATATATCTCAATAAAATGATGATTAAAAAAAAAAAAAAAAAACTAAATGACAAATAGGGTGGGATGGGGGGATGGTTTGGGTATTCTCTTTTCACTTTTATTTTTTTATTCTTATTCTGATTCTTTCTGATGTAAGGAAAATGTTCAGAAATAGATTGTGGTGATGAACGCATAACTATATGATCATACTGTGAACAGTTGATTGTATACCATGGATGACTGTATGGTTTGTGAATATATTTCAATAAAACTGAATTAAAAAAAAAAAAAAAAAAAAAAAAAAATGAATGTGTCCATCGTTTTTTTCCAAATCTATCTTCTTTGCATTTTGATTTCCTTGCTTTTGTATGAAAAAACCTGTGTCTTTTAAGAAAATACAGATTTGAAATATCCAGAGATGTAATGATTGGATCATTTTTCTTCAAATGCATCAATATGCAGCTAATCAAAAGATAATTATACTTTCTGAGAAATTGCTTTTTCTATTAGTTCCCTGCCTTTTAAAAAAGACTTCTTGTACAGAATGGCCTAATTAAAACAATGTACACAGCCTTGCTAGATGGTCTGGCAGAGCCATTTTGTTGAGGTGGTGACATTTCTGCCAGCTACCAAATAACAGGGGCGGGAAAATCTTGAGACCGATAGCTTTTCTGATTCTAGTGTAGTCTGAAATTAATTTGGGTTTAAAAAACCCCAAAAAACTCCAAAGCAAGCAGCTCTGGCCAAGTGGAACCAGGCTAGTAGCTAGGGGTCTTGTTTTTGAAGGGTTCTGATCACTGCAAGTAACTCCATGTCATTTTTTAGTTGCTTTGGTGAACTAAGGTCCTTTTGCAGAGAAATGTCTTAGGATTCAGAGAAAGTCATGGGACATCTGGGAACAGAATCTTGCACAGACAGCTTCTCTTATTACAATTAAGATTGCTGCCCTATCCCTTGCTCATCTCCTCCTCCCTCCCACCCCAATATTGATGCCCGAGTGGGCCTGCTATAGCTTAGTTCTTGGGTCCCAGTTGTGAGTCTCCCTGAGTGAAGTTATAACTCATGGGTTTTACTGATGCTTCATGCTCCTTCTTTCCATATAACTTGTAGCCTCAGGCAAGTCCTAACTTGGACTAGATCCACCACCAGGAGTTTTTCTGGAAGACTCCAAGAAGCTGTTAAAACCTATAACATAGCCTGACAAATGAAAGTCCTTTTTAAGGATTAATGACATAGCAATGATATGGCGTCAGGGAGATTTTTGAAGGAAAGAGGTAACAGAGGAGAGAAAATGACTTCTTCATCTTGTCCATTGTGCACCATATCAGTGTATTATGGTGCTTAAATCAGACTGATGCATGTCAGATTAGTAGGCAAATATTTAAACCATGTCATCTGAGAATTGGAAAGGACATATTTTGGCAAGGACTCTTTTCGATGCAGCTCACTCTCATGTATACGTCAGCTTGAAATCTTATTGAGTGCTCATTAACTTTATTCAGGATGGTGTCACATGAAGATAAGTATTTGTTAATATTTTTCTGATGGTATGTCAAAAAGTAGCATTCGCATAGTTTGAAATTTGGCCAATTTGGTGAAAATATTTTCATGTAACTGAAATTTAAAATTTAATAGATGAATTAGACAATATATTTCTTTGGTTGAATAGTTTTCTTCAGAATAAAACAAAAGAATCATACATATGTTGGTAGGAATCACCCAGAGAAACAAATAGCACATAAAAGCATCATGCAAGGGAAAATGGTATGTTTTAAATAAGGTTAAGATGAGTTTTCCTTTGAGTAACTGTTTTGTTATCTGGTATTAGATGGTCTTTATGCAGTAACTTAGTTTCTGTTCCATATTACTGAATATTTTTTGGTTTTCACTTAGGGTAAACTTGACTTAAAAAAAGAAAAGCAATGCCAAGAAGAAAATGTTATTGCTGTTGGTTTCCTTTTGTAAAAAATTATTTACCAAAAATTTAAAATTTCTCTTTGAACAACAGAGGCTTCAAATGGGAGTAATCCTCCAAATTACAGCACATTTCTGTGGTATGGTGAGCCATGCCAGTGTTACTATGAGACATGTGTTTTTTAATAATCACTAATAAATAAATAGATCAAAAGAAAAATAGAATAACATATGCAAATATATGCATGTGTGATACATGTACAACTTTTCTGTGTAAGTGTATGAAACATCTCTTTTAAAAGAGTTCACAAAGACTGTCCAATTTGGGGCAATTCTAATGCTGTAAGCATTTTCCAAGATGTAATTTGATTGTCTGACATTCATGACATTTTCTTTGGTGAATTAAATTCGGTTATTCATGTAAAAGAACTGAAAAAAGGCAATAAAATGTTGTACATGGGGTCCTTCATAATGAAGATGCTATTACTCAAATGTTCATAAAACTAAAAAATTACTAAGAATTGTGAAGTAATCTAGTTCAAGTTAAAAATTTTTCATTCCATTTAACTCAGCAAGTCATTTCTAGAAAATCGTCCCATGAGTATTTGCAATGTTTCAAAGGTAATGCTGTTTATCCTAACAATTAATTACAGAAGCAAAAAACTGGAAACAACAAAAATGTCCATAAGTTGGGGATGATTTTATGGAATATGTTGTAAAAGAGAATACTGATAATACCATATGCAAAAAGAAGGTCACATATGCCTCCTTTCTCCAGCCCATTGTGTTCTTTGCAATTCCTGTGATAGGTGCATTCAATATCCAGCTAGTTTATAAATGCAAAGAATTATCCATGTTTTGTCCAAGCAAACATGTATATATATGCATATATACACATAAATGCACATAGGCATGTATAAACATGTATATCTTATATGCACATATTCTCTGCATACATTTTATACCTATATATATATTTTCTTTTTAATTTTTATTGGGATTGTTCAGATATCATACAATTATCCAAAGATCCAAAGTGTACAATCACTTGCCCCTGGGTACCCTCATACAGCTGTGCGTCCATCACCACACTTAATTTTTGTTCAATTTTTAGAAACTTTTCATTACTCCAGACAAGAAATAAACTGAAAAATGAAAAAAGAAAAAAAGAAAAGGAAACTTGAATCCTCCCCTATCCCTAACCAACCCCCCTCAATTGTTGACTCGTAGTGTTGGTATAGTACATTTGTTACTGTTCATGAAAAAATGTTGAAATACTACTAACTGTGGTATATAGTTTGCAATAGGTATATATTTCTTCCCTATATGCCCCTCTATTATTAACTTCTAATTGTATTGTCATACATTTGTTCTGGTTCATGGAAGCGATTTCTAGTATTTGTACAGTTGATCATGGACATTGCCCACCATAGGATTCAGTTTTATACATTCCCATCTTTTGATGATTACTCTAAGAGGGCCAATACAGTAAGCCTCAAAGACTTTCAATTTAGGCAGATCAAGACAAGAGCAGAGGTAAGAGAGCTCTGAGACAAAAGGCAATAATCCAGTGGCTGAGAAAATTCACTAAACACAACAACTTCCCAAGAAAAGGGGGGCATCCACTCAGCAGACTGGGAGTCTCCCTACACAGCCTTGCAGCCCAGAACCACCCTGGGGAGATGGCAGTCACCTGTGACATAGCACAGTCATCCCTCAACAAAGGACCAGGGGGTGCACGGCCTGGAAGAGGGACCCACTCACAAGTCTCAGGGGCCATACCAAGGACTTGTGGGTCAGTGGCAGAGACAAACTGTGGCAGGACTGAACTGAAAGATTAGACTATTGCAGCAGCTTTAAAACTCCAGGAACATTAGGGAGATTTGATTGTTAGAGCTGCCCCCCCCTTGACCGCCCAGACACACGCCCCATATACAGGGTGGGCAATACCAACTACACACACAAGCTTGGTACACCAATTGGACCCCGCAAGACTCATTCCCCACTCACCACAAAGGCAAAGTGGGGGAGAACTGGCTTGAGGGGAACAGGTGGCTCGTGGATGCCACCTGCTGGTTAATTAGAGAAAGTGTACTTCACAAAGCTGTAGATCAGACAAATTAGCGATAAGGATTTCAATTGGTCTACAAATCCTAAAAGAACTCTATAAAGTTAAGCAAATGCCAAGAGGCCAAAAACAACAGGAAATTTTAAATCATATGAAAAAACCAGACAATATGGATAACCCAAGTCCAAGCACCCGAAACAAAAGATCAGAGGAGACACAGTACCTAGAGCAACTAATCAGAGTACTAAAGATGAACGACAAGACCATGGCATGGGATATAAAAGACATGAAGAAGAGCATGGCACAGGATATAAAGGACATCAAGAAGACCTTAGAAGAGCATAAAGAAGACATTGCAAGACTAAATAAAAAAATAGATGATCTTATGGAAATTAAAGAAACTGTTGACCAAATTAAAAAGATTCTGCATACTCATAGTACAAGACTAGAGGAAGCTGAACAATGAATCAGTGACCTGGAAGATGACAGAATGGAAAATGAAAGCACAAAAGAAAGAATGGGGAAAAAAATTGAAAAAATTGAAATGGACCTCATGGATATGACAGATAATATAAAACGTCCAAATATAAGACTCATTGGTGTTCCAGAAGGGGAAGAAAAGGGTAAAGGTCTAGGAAGAGTATTCAAAGAAATTGTTGGGGAAAACTTCCCAAATCTTCTAAACACCATAAATACACAAATCATAAATGCCCAGTGAACTCCAAATAGAATAAATCCAAATAAACCCCCTCCAAGACATATTCTGGTCACACTGTCAAATACAGAAGAGAAGGAGCAAGTTCTGAAAGCAGCAAGAGAAAAGCAATTCACCACATATAAAGGAAACAGCATAAGACTAAGTAGTGACTACTCAGCAGCCACCATGGAGGCGAGAAGGTAGTGGCATGACATATTTAAAATTCTGAGCGAGAAAAGTTTCCAAATGAGAATACTTTATCCAGCAAAGCTCTGCTTCAAATTTGAGGGAGAGCTTAAATTTTTCACAGACAAACAAATGCTGAGAGAATTTGCTAACAAGAGACCTGCCCTACTGGAGATACTCAAGGGAGCCCTACAGACAGAGAAACAAAGAAAGACAGAGAGACATGGAGAAAGGTTCAGTACTAAAGAGATTTTTTATGGGTACATTAAAGGATATTAATAGAGAGAGGGAAAAATATATATGACAAACATAAACCAAAGGATAAGATGGCTGATTCAAGAAATGCCTTCACGGTTATAACATTGAATGTAAATGGGTTAAACTCACCAATTAAAAGATATAGATTCACAGAATGGATCAAAAAAAATGAACCATCAATATGTTGCTTATAAGAGACTCATCTTAGACACAGGGACACAAAGAAATTGAAAGTGAAAGGATGGAAAAAAATATTTCATGCCAGCTACAGCCAAAAGAAAGCAGGTGTAGCAATACTAATCTCAGATAAAATAGACTTTAAATGCAGGGATGTTTTGAGAGACAAAGAAGGCCACTACATACTAATAAAAGGGGCAATTCAACAAGAAGAAATAACAATCATAAATATTTATGCACCCAATCAAGGTGCCACAAAATACATGAAAGAAACACTTGCAAAACTAAAGGAAGCAATGGATGTTTCCACAATAATTGTGGGAGACTTCAACACATCCCTCTCTCCTATAGATAGATCAACCAGACAGAAGACCAATAAGGAAATTGAAAACCTAAACAATCTGATAAATGAATTGGATTTAACAGAAATATATAGAACTTTACATCCCAAATCACCAGGATACATATACTTCTCTAGTGCTCATGGAACTTTCTCCAGAATAGATCATATGCTGAGACATAAAACAAGGCTCAATAAATTTAGAAAGATTGAAATTATTCAAAGCACATTCTCTGACCACAATGGAATACAATTAGAAGTCAATAACCATCAGAGACTTAGAAAATTCACAAATTCCTGGAGGTTAAACAGCATACTCCTAAACAATCAGTGGGTTAACAAAGAAATAGCAAGAGAAATTGCTAAATATATAGAGACAAATGAAAATGAGAACACTACATACCGAAACCTATGGGATGCAGCAAAAGCAGTACTGAGGGGGAAATTTATAGCACTAAATGCATACATTAAAAAGGAAGAAAGAGCCAAAATCAAAGAACTAATGGATCAACTGAAGAAGCTAGAAAATGAACAGCAAACCAATCCTAAACCAAGTACAAGAAAAGAAATAACAAGGATTAAAGCAGAAATAAATGACATAGAGAACAAGAAAACAATAGAGAGGATAAATAACACCAAAAGTTGGTTCTTTGAGAAGATCAACAAGATTGACAAGCCCCTAGCCAGACTGACAAAATCAAAAAGAGAGAAGACCCATATAAACAAAATAATGAATGAGAAAGATGACATCACTGCAGATCCCGAAGAAATTGAAAAAATTATAAGAGGATACTATGAACAACTGTATGCCAACAAACTGGATAATGTAGAGGAAATGGACAATTTCCTGGAAACATATGAATAACCTAGACATAACAGAGAAGAAAAAGAAGACCTCAACCAACCAATCACAAGCAGAGAGATCCAATCAGTTATCAAAAAGCTTCCCACAAATAAATGCCCAGGACCAGAAGGCTTCACAGGGGAATTCTACCAAACTTTCCAAACAAAACTGACACCAATCTTACTTAAACTCTTTCAAAACATTGAAGAAAATGGAACACTACCTAACTCATTTTATGAAGCTAACATCAATCTAATACCAAAACCAGGCAAAGATGCTACAAAAAAAGGAAAACTACTGGCCAATCTCCCTAATGAATATAGATGCAAAAATCCTCAACAAAATACTTGCAAATAGAATCCAAAGACACATTAAAAAATCATACACCATGACCAAGTGGGGTTTATTCCAGGCATGCAAGGATGGTTCAACATACAAAAATCAATCAATATATTACAACACATTAACAATTCAAAAGGGAAAAATCAAATGATCATCTCAACAGATGCTGAAAAAGCATTCGACAGAATCCAACATCCCTTTTTGATAAAAACACTTCAAAAGGTAGGAATTGAAGGAAACTTCCTCAATATGATAAAAAGCATATATGAAAAACCCACAGCCAGCATAGTACTCAATGGTGAGAGACTGAAAGCCTTCCCTCTAAGATCAGGAGCAAGACAAGGATGCCCGCTATTACCACTGTTATTCAACACTGTGCTGGAAGTGCTAGCCAGGGCAATCCGGCAAGACAAAGAAATAAAAGGCATCCAAATTGGAAAGGAAGAAGTAAAACTGTCATTGTTTGCAGATGATATGATCTTATATCTGGAAAACCCCGAGAAATAGACAATACAGCTACTAGAGCTAATAAACAAAGTTAGCAAAGTAGCAGGATACAAGATTAATGCACATAAGTCAGTAATGTTTCTATATGCTAGAAATGAACAAACTGAAGAGACACTCAAGAAAAAGATACCATTTTCAATAGCAACTAAAAAAATCAAGTACCTAGGAATGAACTTAACCAAAGATGTAAAAGACCTATACAAAGAAAACTACATAACTCTACTAAAAGAAATAGAAGGGGACCTTAAAAGATGGAAAAATATTCCATGTTCATGGATAGGAAGGCTAAATGTCATTAAGATGTCAATTCTACCCAAACTCATCTACAGATTCAATGCAATCCCAATCAAAATTCCAACAACCTACTTTGCAGACTTGGAAAAGCTAGTTATCAAATTTATTTGGAAAGGGAAGATGCCTCGAATTGCTAAAGACACTCTAAAAAAGAAAAACGAAGTGGGAGGACTTACACTCCCTGACTTTGAAGCTTATTATAAAGCCACAGTTGTCAGAACAGCATGGCACTGGCACAAAGATAGACATATAGATCAATGGAATCTAATTGAGAATTTGGAGATATACCCCCAGATCTATGGTCGACTGATCTTTGATAAGGCCCCCAAAGTCACTGAACTGGGTCATAATGGTCTTTTCAACAAATGGGGCTGGGAGAGTTGGTTATCCATATCCAAAAGAAAGAAAGAGGACCCCTACCTCACACCCTACACAAAAATTAACTCAAAATGGACCAAAGATCTCAATATAAAAGAAAGTACCTTAAAACTCCTAGAAGATAATGTACGAAATCATCTTCAAGACCTTGTATTAGGCCGCCACTTCCTAGACTTTACACCCAAAGCACAAGCAACAAAAGAGAAAATAGATAAATGGGAACTCCTCAAGCTTAGAAGTTTCTGCACCTCAAAGGAATTTCTCAAAACAGTAAAGAGGCAGCCAACTCAATGGGAAAAAATTTTTGGAAACCATGTATCTGACAAAAGACTGATATCTTGCATATATAAAGAAATCCTACAACTCAATGATGATAGTTCAGACAGCCCAATTATAAAATGGGCAAAAGATATGAAAAGACACTTCTCTGAAGAGGAAATACAAATGGCCAAGAAACACATGAAAACATGGTCAGCTTCACTAGCTTTTAGAGAGATGCAAATTAAGACCACAATGAGATACCATCTCACACCAATCAGAATGGCTGCCATTAAACAAACAGGAAACTACAAATGTTGGAGGGGATGTGGAGAAATTGGAACTCTTATTCACTGTTGGTGGCACTGTATAATGGTTCAGCCACTCTGGAAGTCAATCTGGCAGTTCCTTAGAAAACTAGGTATAGGGTTACCCTTCGATCCAGCGATTGCACTTCTTGGTATATACCCGGAAGATCGGAAAGCAGTGACACGAAAAGATATCTGCACGCCAATGTTCATAGCAGCATTATTCACAATTGCCAAGAGATGGAAACAACCCAAATGTCCTTCAACAGATGAGTGGATAAATAAAATGTAGTATATACACACGATGGAATACTACATGGCAGTAAGAAGGAACGATGTTGTGAAACATATGACAACATGGATGAACCTTGAAGACATAATGCTGAGCAAAATAAGCCAGGCACAAAAAGAGAAATATTATATGCTACTACTAATGTGAACTCTGAAAAATGTAAAACAAATGGTTTATAATGTAGAATGTAGGGGAACTAGCGATAGAGAGTAATTAAGAAAGGGGGAGCAATAATCCAATAAGAACAGATAAGCTATCGTGGGTAAATTTAACGTTCTGGGAATGCCCAGGAATGACTATGGTCTGTTAATTTCTAATGGGTACAGTAGGAACAAATTCACAGAAATGTTGCTATATTAGGTTACTTTCTTGGAGTAGAGTAGGAACATGTTGGAAGTAAAGTAGTTATCTTAGGTTAGTTGTCTTTTTCTTACTCCCTTGTTATGGTCTCTTTGAAATGCTCTTTTATTGTATGTTTTTTTTTAATTTTTGTTAAATTTTTTTTAAATTTTTCATACAGTTGATTTAAAAAAAAAGTTAAAAAAAAAAACAAGGAAAAAATATGCAGAGCCCCCTTGAGGAGCTGGTGGAGAATGCAGGGGTATTGGTCTGCCCCACTGCGATGGTTGCTAACATGCCTACAGACATAGGGGACTGGTGGTTTGATGGGTCGAGCCCTCTACCACAGGATTCGCCCTTGGGAAGACTGTTGCTGCAAAGGAGAGGCTAGGCCTCCCTATAATTCTGCCTAAGAGCCTCCTCCTGAATGCCTCTTTGTTGCTCAGATGTGGCCCTCTCTCTCGAGCTAAGCCAACTTGGCAGGTGAAATCACTGCCCTCCCCACTACATGGGATCAGACACCCGGGGAGTGAATCTCCCTGGCAACATGGAATATGACTCGCAGGAAGGAATGTAGACCCAGTATCGTGGGATGGAGAACATCTTCCTGACCAAAAGGGGGATATGAAAGGAAATGAAATAAGCTTCAGTGGCAGAGAGATTCCAAAAGGAGCTGAGAGGTCACTCTGGTGGGCACTCTTACACACAATATAGACAACCCTTTTTACGTTCTAATGAATTGGGATAGCTGGCAGTAAGTACCTGAAACTATCAAACTACAACCTAGAACCCATGAATCTTGAAGACAATTGTATAAAAATGTAGCTTATGAGGGGTGACAATGGGATTGGGAAAGCCATAAGGACCACACTCCACTTTGTCTAGTTTATGGATGGATGAGTAGAAAAATAGGGGAAGGAAACAAACAGACAAAGGTACCCAGTGTTCTTTTTTACTTTAATTGCTCTTTTTCACTTTAATTATTATTCTTGTTATTTTTGTGTGTGTGCTAATGAAGGTGTCAGGGATTGATTTAGGTGATGAATGTACAACTATGTAATGGTACTGTGAACAATCGAATGTACAGTTTGTTTTGTGTGACTGTGTGATATGTGAATATATCTCAATAAAATGAATATTAAAAAAAAGCAAGTAAGAAATGAAAAAGCTGGAATGATAGAAGAAAGGGTATTTGGGGGTATGAGGACACTACTAAAGGGAGTTTGGGAGAGTTTCTAGGAGATGACTTTTCAGCTGTGACCTAAAGGATGGAAAGAAGCCAACTCCTTGATATAAAGAAAGGGAGTTGGGGAGGAGTTTCCCAGTGAGAGGGAACACTATGTCAGAAAGCCCAGGGTCATTAAAGGGCTAAGCCATTTGAAAAAGCCACATAGTGAGCAAGAAGACAATCTGAGATGAGGCTGGAGAGGCAAGGTCAGCTGTAGCTACATCATAAAGGCCTTGTAAGGAGTGTGAGTTTTATTTTAAATGGAAGGGCTATGGAGTGAAGGGTAATTAAAACAAAGGCTTGAAATGAATCTATGGTGATAGAAATCAGAACAATAGTGCCTGGAGAAAGACAGTTAACTGCAGGGAGGCACAAGGGAACTTTGGGGGGTGATAGAGTTTTTTATCTTGTTTTGAGTGGTGATGACACAAGTGCATACATTTTTTAAAACTTGTATTGTACCCTTACTGTATGTGCATTTCGCTGTGTGAAAATTTGTCTCAATAAAAATAATTACATAAAAAAGAAGAAAAAATAAATTAATAGAAAAAAAGAGAAGAAATATGTAATTATACTGTATTTTATAGTTAGGACATAATTTCTTTGTTGGCATTCTTTGGTTTTACATATGGATTCAGCCTTTAGTATTTCTTATAAGGCAAGTCTGCTGACAACACATTCTCTCAGTATTTATCTGAAAATGTCTTTATTTTACTTTTATTTCTGAAAGACAGCTTCGCTGGACATAGGATTCTTAGTTGATGGTTTTTGTTCTTTTTTTCCCCAGTGCTTTGAATATGTTGTCGCACTACCTCTGTCCTTCTGTGTTTCTGATGAGCTGTTAATCTAATTGGGGTTCCCTTGTACATGAAGACTTATTTTTTTATTGTTACTTTCAAGATATTCTCTTTATTTTCAGCTAATAATGTACGTCTAGGTGTGTATCTCTTTGTATTTATCCTACTTGGGACTTGTCAAGTTTCATGGATGTGTAGATTGTTTTCATTCATATGTGGGAAATTTTTAGACATTATTTGCTCAATTATTTTTCTGTCCCTTTTTTTTCCTCTCCTTATGGTGTTCCAGTTATGTGTATATCAATTTAGTTAATAATGTCTCATAGGACATTGGCTTCTGTCCTTTCCTTCATTCTTTTTGCTTTCTATTCTTAAAATTGTATAATCACTAATGATCTGTCTTCAAGTTTTGATTCTTTTTTTTTCTGCCAGCTCAAATCTATTGTTGAGATCCTCTAGTGAATTTTTCATTTCAGTTTCTGTACTTTTCAATTGAAGAATTTCCCTTTGGTTCTTTTTTTCAATCTCACTCTTGATACATGCACTTTCTTCCTCTATTTATTTATTTGATAAATCACTGTCATCATATCTTCCTTTAATTCTTTAAACATGGCTTCACTTTGTTCTTTGAACTTATTTATAATAGCTGCTTTGAAGTTTTTGTCTGTTGCACTTAACTTCTGGGCCCCTTCAAAGGCAGTTTCTATTACCTGATATTTTTTTCCTGCACAAAGGCCATGCTATCTTGTTTCTTTGCATGTCTCATAATTTTTTTGTTGAAAACTGTATGTTTTAGGTCATATATTGTAGCAACTCTGGATTCTGATTTCTTTTCCCCTTTCCGGAGTCTTGTTGATGTTGTTGGGTTAAGTTCGTTTATTTGTTTAATGGTCTACCTGGACTAATTCTGTGAAGTCTATTTCCCCTACGGTATGCTGTCTCTGACGTCACTGCTCAATTTTTCCCCTTTAGTTTTATTTTTAATCCTGGATTCCTAAAAGTTGAGCTTGGGTCAATGTAGCTCAGTGTCCATCCAATGATTGGTCAGAGTTTGTGCTTAAGCCCTTCAAATCATTAAGTCTCCACTCTTTGCTAATGGATCTGTGTAGGAGAACTCTTTCAAGTCTGCCCCACATTCCCTCAGGGTCTAATAGCTCTCAAGTACCCAATCTGGGTGGGTATCACTTAGCACATGTGCACAGCCTTCAGAACACCAGCGGTGAATGGGATATGAGCAGTGCCTTTTAAAAATCTCTTTCCCTGGTTCTCTCCACTAAACCTCTGGCTGCTCCACCATTTCATTTCATTTGTTGCTACTAGCTTTATAGAGCTATTAGCTTTCTCTTAATTGCTCATCACCAAGAGCTCTATTGTTTTCAACAGCGCCTTAAAGCAAAAGCTCCTGCATGCTCTGTTTTAAACAAATCAGCCCCCCTCCCCACCCCCAGCATAGCTGTGGAGCCTCCAGTCCTCTCATTTTGACTCTCTCCCTGGGCAGAATTTCTTGTGCACTGTTGCAGCAGAGCTGGGGTTAGACATGGCAGCCTACTTCCAGAGTGGCACCTCCACCTTACAAGTGGAAGCTGGGAGGTGGGAGAGTAGCCTGTGGTCTTCTAGGCTTGCCTCTCCTGGAGTGGAATTTATGCCCTGTGAACTGAAACGGGGAGGGGTTGTTAAGCAGGGACTCAGCATTCTCACCTGCTGGCTTGGGGGTAGATCCTCCACCCTATGAATGAGAGCTGTGTGAAGAAGGGAAACTCCAGGCTTCTTGGAGTCTCATAGAATAGAAGGGATGAGAGATATCAGAGGCCTGCTCCCCTTGTGGGGAAACCATAGCCCAGTGATTGAAGCTGCAGTAAGGGAACCTCCATCTTTTATACCACAACCGCATGGAGTAGAGCTTAAGAAATGCAGATGTGGTGGTGGAGGTGGTGGCAATTATGGGAGCAGGTAACTGACTCAAATTCTATAGGCTTTCACTGTTCTTACTAAGGTTGAGGATTTCTTAAACAAATGCTCCTCAGTTTGCTGTATGACCTTAGATCCATTTCTAGAGACTTTAGATGGCTGTGTTTTATAATTCTTACCAGATAAATGGCTGCTTCATTTGGGATAGGGTCTGCAGGACTCCTAATGTATTTATTTTAGAAATCCTGATTGTATCCTGGCTTTTTTATTTAATAATATATCTCAAATTCATCTTGTACAATTCCTGATTTATGTTCCAGACCAGGATTCATTTTTTCAAAGAAGTCTTTGCTCCTTTTAGTGGAAAACTGTATTAAAAGATCCCAATTTGGGTGATTTGGTAGCTTACTACTCTTGGCTGGATCATTTTTTCTAGTCTTTTTCAGTGTATAGAACTTGAAAATGATATTTTTTAAAGCTAAATACACCATGAGGTACTACTGAACATCTTCATTCTCTGTAACACCAACATGTCAACTGCAGCAGCCCCTGGCCTAAGCAAAGCAGATCTGTGGATCTTGGCACACAGCACTCTGCATGACCTGGGCAGCTGATCTTTAACCTATCATCTTTGTAAACCAGTAAATAGAAAATGATAAATTAACCTTAACATGCAACTTTAAAACAGGAAATAGGCAGGAGGTGAGAAACCCTTGGTCTCACAAAGGAGCAAGATGTAAATGCAAAGTCAGACCTCCCAGCATCAAATGCTAAATCTAGTTTACCTGCTTCCTGACTCCCTAAAATGTTGTCACTCTTGTGGTTATCTACAAAGCCTTATCCTACGATTCTCCTCTCCTTTCTGCACCAAGCCCTTCCCCCATATCACAAAACCCTGTTCCTGCACTTATGCTCTCCCACCCTTAGGAATGTCTTTGTCTTAAACCCTTATAACTGGCTCACTGACCTCTTTAATTGCATGGTCAACTTCCCTGTGAATATGGTACCCTCCCTGTGTGAAAGAACTATTATGATCTCTACACTGACTTCCCACCCTGTAGGTAAGCCTTGAATAAAAGCTCATGTATCAGAAAATGTCCGGTGTCTTCTTTGGCCTCTGGACTGGCAAAGCCCTCACGGACTGTGACATCAACTCATTTGTTTTGCTCCACAACACGCACAAACAACACCATCCCCACCACCCATAATAGGATTAGGAGGAAAAAATCCTCTAATATTGTATGCTGGTTCTCTTCACCCTTAGGATATATACTACTAATCTGGACATTCAAATAATGTATTTTAAAGTAACCCTGAATAGTTCTTTACAGTGTTCTTATACCATTTAGATACAGAATTTATTTTGAATTTTAGGGATCATTTATCTGTTTATTTAAATTATACAAAATATTTACATGGTCCCCAAATCAAATTTACAAAACAAGGTATATTCAAAGAAGTTTAGTGTCTATCACTGTCTCCTCTACCCTTTTCCCTCCCTCTCCCTCTAGGTCAACATAGAAATTTTAAAAATTTTATTCTTTTAATGTTGTTAAAAAGTTCATATCAACATGTATTCATATCACTTTCCTTTCCTGGATTTCACAAGAATACAATACATATTTTTCTGGGTACTTTGCTTTTTTCTTTTAACCAATATAGCCTATAACTCATTCCACAGAAATATTCCTCATTTTTATAATAGTTTATTTGCTAGTACTTTTTAAAAAGACTTTTTGCCTCCATATCTGTGAATGATTTTGAATGGAACTGATCTGTGTGTGCTTATAACTGTGGTGCCCCAGGAGCCCCTACAAGTGAGGCATGGGCTTTGGCCTCTGGGGTTTTGCTTCAGTCACAGTGGCTTCATAATTATCTCTCTTTTTTATTTTTTGGCTTACAACAATAATTTATTACTATTTACTCCATATCTGTGGGTTGACTGACTCCATTGGGTGGTTCTCACTTGAGTCTCTTGTGCAATTGCAGTCAGGTAGGTGGTGGTTGGGCTTTGACTCATCTGAAGACTTGACTCAGCTGGAATGTCCAAGATGGTTCAATCCCATGGCTGGCAGTAGATCACACCAGTCACACTGGGATTCTCCATGAAGCTGAAGTTCGCACTGCACTGCAGCTGGGTTCTTTGCAGGCATGCTTGAAGTTGTGGGATCTTGGCAGTCCACACAGATGTGATGTTTCCAGGTTACTCGAGTCTAGACCTACAGGCCAGATGCCTGTTATACTTTGTTTGTTTTCCTTCTGTCAGGCATGATATTCCCCAGTGTTGCTTGCTGTACAATGTGGTTTGAGGTTGGGAAGAAGTTCAAGTCAAGGTGTCATCAGGATCATGCTTTCTTCCCAAAGACTGTGGCGTTCTGGAGCTGGCTGCTGGCAATCCTTCATCCTCAGTTTGTCATAGGGCGAAGCTCATGACAGTGTCTCCTGGTCTCTCCCTTCTTTCCAGGGTTCAGTTGATGTTTAGCTTCTGGCTGCTCCTTTTGTGACTTTCTCTCACATTTATCTCTTTTTTATGTTGAACATTATACAATATTCCAATCAAAGAAGGGGCTAAGTGTTTGAAAACCACCACTTCAGAGTGAGGCAATAGAGCTGATATTGTCAAATAGTTTTTCATCTTTCATGTAAAGGAAATATTTAATAATTCAACATTCTTTTCTTAAAAAAATTGTATCTCCCTCTGCCAGTTAATTCAGTAGTATTTTATTTTAGGAACTGAGATTAAAAGTCTTTGTTGTAGTTATTGACCACCTCTACAGTAATTTTGATGTTATCATTAGCAACTCACTTAATATTTTAAAAATTAGTCCAAGATTGGATACTTAAGTTCATCTGTGTGCTGGGTTCAAGAAAGCCTAGTTGAAAGTATATGTGCATCAATGGAAACTGTGTCTGTACCTGGAAAATCCCTCCAAATCCTTCTTTCTCCATTCTGAGTACAGATTACTTTGTCTGACTTTCTCCTCCTTTTCAATCAAGGTTACATTGCAATCTTCAGATGGCAGATATTTCTTACTCTTACCAATATTTATAAATTTCAAATAATATAACCCATCCTCTATTAACATAAATATATTTTTAAAATTAAAGGTCATTTATCTGTATACAAATAAACATAATGGTCATTTATCTGTATACATATAAACATAACATATCATAACTATTCAGTTGAGTAGTTTCTCATGGTCTGGGCTTTTGTTGTCCCATTATACAACAAAAAATTCAACTATGAAACTCAATGCATTGATTCTTTCAAGAATAAATTTTTAACAATTAGATGGATATGAAACTGTATCTTTAGATTGACAGAAATGGGATTGATATGGGTTGTGTATTATTTAGGGTTCTTCAGGGAAACAGAACCAACAAGAGAAATCTGTAAATATAAGATTTTGTAAAAGCGTCTCACACAACTATGGGGATGCATGAGTCCAAATCCTGTAGAGCAGACAGTGAACTGACAACTCTGATGAAGGTGTTTGATGAACTCCTCAGGAGACACTGGCTAGTCAGAAAAAGTGAAGGTTCTCTCTCTTCTCGCTTAAAAGTTTTCAACTGATCAGAGTAAATCGAACTGATTGAATTCTCTCATTGCAGAAGACGTGTCCTTCGTTGATGTAATCGGCCACAGATGCAGTCAATTGACTGATGATTTAATAAACAAGCTTTCTGGTTTATTAACCAGCCACAAATGTCCTTGCTGTAATGGTTAGGCCAGTGCTTGTGTGACCAGACACCTGGGCACCATCACCTGGCCAAGTTGTCACACAAACTTAACAATCACAGGTTGTTTGATTAAATTTGTACAAGACTACTAATTATTACAATACAAGTCTAGCAAAAAGTGTTCTGACAAGCAAGCCAAGAGTTTCTGGCAGCTTCTGTTTATTCCATGACACTAGACATGTTTCATTCCCTTTTCTAAGTACATCCATTCTTTTCTACTTATTATAGAAAACAAATTTCCCACCTCTATGCTGTGTTTCCTTTTCTTTTACGTCCAACCCTTCCCTGAATGTTTTGAAGTTTTTGAGTAGTCTCCAAATTGGGGAAATATGGGCTTTGTGGTCTGGACCTTACACAGAATCCCACCCTTATCATTTGACCTTTTGGTGGGAGGAGCAGGTGGCACTAGGAGAGGTGGCTCACTGGTATTTAAGAGCTCTAGGGTCTCTGGCTCTGTTACTGACTTTGAAGACAGAGAAATTATGCAAGAAAGAGCTCAAATTGTTTTCCAAATAAGTCCCCTTGGGTTTCCGAGCTTTATCTGTAGGTTCTGAGCTTTATCGGCAATGCAGTGGAGAATCATGGGATAGGATCATAGCCGTGAGTCAGCTCCCTTGGTCAGAGATCCATCTCTAGGTCCTGGCCGTTGGTCTTGGACAAAGTTCCCATAGAGTCTTAGAGTTGTTTTTTTTTTCTTTTGGGAACCAGATTGCACGTTTCTTTTTGTGTTTCCTATATTACTCTTTCTAGGGTTGTTTCAACCTAAAATGGGAGAAAGGCCCCTTTGCATTTGGTTGCAATTGATTTCATGGTGAGATCTTTTAACCCGTCTGCCAGGGCTGGCTGTCACCTCCGCTGGCTGAAGGCAACAGACTTTCAAATGTCTTCAGATTGACGGGAAATGAGCATTACTGGCTCCAGAAGGAAACACACTTCCCCATCCTCTAAATTTTCCCCTACCTCTTGGCTTTTAGTTTTCAACAAATCTTAGCTCGTAGCCAAGAAAAATACTTTTTAAAAAGCTTCTTCAAAATTGAAAGGGAAAAGAATCATAAATTTTAAAAGATATTTATAATGAGACAGCAAGTTTAATCTCATGCACCCATCTTTCTCCCTTGCCTTTATGAAGGAATTGTGAGCAGAAGATGATTTCTTCTTTCCCAGGATGCCCTAAATACAGACCAGCAAGCCCAGAACTGTTTTCTGCTCCTGGATGTGGGGGCATGCAGCATATTTTAGAGAAAGAAAAAATACCCAGCCTCGACTTGAGGCCTCTCACTCAAACCTGAGAGGAAAGTCTGTGCATGAGCTTTGGTTCCCCAAAGGAGAGAAAATGAGAAGGCACTTCCTATCCATTAAAGGATCCAAAACCTTGCAGAGGGAAAGTTAAGCCAGTCCAGATGCTAAGCACGTTATGTCTAAAGAAGCTCAGATACCCTATAGACTGCCAAAAAAATGTGAGCATTGTACTTCATCTAGGTTATTTCCTTGAGGAAGCTTATGGCTTTCCAGGCAGTTCCATGAATAGGCACAAGACTTACTTGTAGAGATCAAGAGGCTCTGAGAAGCTGGTCGTTCCTCATGAGTCTGGTTCACGCGATGAATGTTCTAGAAGGACGTGGGTGAGAGTCAAGAGGTCCAGCACCTTCTCCAGGAAGGAGAGCATTGTATTTGGAAAGGGCCAGCCCACTGCCAAAGGTCAAAGCAGCAATTCAGATTTCCAGGCACTGCCCTTAACGACAGCTCTGGGAGGGAAAAACAGCCAGTAAAGGAACAAACCAATTCAAATGGTTTACTGGAAAAAGTTTAAATATAAAAAAATGTGTAAATAATAGCAGAGGCATGTCTTGGTTCTATCAGCATACTAAATAAGTTAGTTATTAAGACATTGGCCAGTATCATTGCTAAAACACTGTAATGCATATTTTTCAGCATTTTTATATATAGTTGTGTGACTATACTGTAAGCCCTATAACCTTTATTCACCAAAACAAAAAAGACATAGATGTGTGAAGTATGAGCAAGTGAGGAGGCAGTGAGCAAACAAATATCTGAATCATGAGAATGGTAACAGTATTTTTATATTCTTTCTCAAGCATATTTCAAATGAAAGATTTAAACAAGGGAATGTTAAGTCAATTAAAAAAATGAAATGTCCCAATATGCCTATATTAAGGCCCATTAGATTGCACAGATTCATTTCTTTACCAAGAAATAACCCCTTATATGATATTATATTGCTAAATCCATAGAGAACAGGGTATGGATGGAACCTTAAATTTTAGTTTTAATTTGATAAGATGGAGGTTCAGATGGTTTTTTTCTCTCTGAGAACCTAAACTTGGCACATTTTCAGAAGGAGACTGTTTCTTTTTCTTACTTTTTTTTTAAGAATAGGTAATATAGTGAAGTAGTGGAGTCTGAATTGATGAGGTCTAATGCAAAGACGGTCTTGGAAAGAAGTGATGGAATCCCTACAGTTGTAAAAGGGTATTCATTTTCCTTGTAGCATGCTGCATTCTTGTCCCTCTTAATTAATGCTTTTCATCAGAAGAAACAACAACCTTAGATTCCTGTCTTAATTGAATTGGTGCTTACTGTGGGCAGTATCAAGTTCAAAGACTGAAAGATTAGATCTTCATTTGTGCCTGGTTTTTCAAGTGCTGCTTTCTGGACTTTCTCTGTTCAGTGTTCACTACAGTTGAGTGGATTTGGGGGAAAAATCTGTATCGTATTTGTGTAAAATTACAAAATATCAATGGTCTAGATCTGATGTTATACTCATATGTTTTCCCTAATTTTCTTTTTATTGCTCTTTGCATAATTGTAAGGCAGTGCAGCCTTCCAATTACAGGGACCACTGACATACATAAACAGTAACCGAGCACCAGAGGGCACACATTTCCTACAGTGCATGTCATGCATGCCGCTCCTCAAAAATGCACCCATAACTTATTCACAATTATAGATGCCAAAGGAACAAGCAAAACAGATCCTTGGGAGAAAACAATGGTGACTGAACCTATTGGCCAATCTGGGAAAGACAGTTCGTGCAGTGAAAATGAGAAAACAAACATGTTCACAGTTGAATCTATTGGCCATATTGCTAAGGTCAAAAATCTAACCACTAAGGGCCAGATTCAAAAAAATCTGTCTGGCTTTTATGCCAAGCCATGCAGGCTGGAAAAATCAATTTTCTGGAACTTGTAAAGGCTTCCATAGTCAAGGCAAAGTCAGCATTCCTCTCCATTCTTACTCTCCTAGCAGGGCTGGAGATACTCAGGAGGTCCGGGTCAGCCATGGGTCTCGGCTGCCCGGAACAGGTGTTAGGAGAAATGCACAGAAGAGAAAATCGTGGAGTACATGAATGTTGCCCATTGTCAAAGATATGTTTCTAGACCTAGGTCTATCAGGTATAATTCATTCACTGATACATTCATTGATTCATTCATTTTCCCATTTATTCATCAAACATTTTAGGGGCTCCAACTATCTGCCAAGTGCTGTGCTATAGGCTGAGAAAATCAAGGTGAGACCACATGGTCCTATTCTCAGTGAAACCACATTTAAACAGGCAGCAATATAGTGTTACAAGGATTCTTCAAAAGAATGCAGATAAACACCAAAAATAAGCATCTATTTTAGTACTTTCACAAACCTTTAGCTAGACTGATAAAGAAAATAAGAGAAAAGATGCAAATAACTAAAATCAGAAAGGAAAATGATGACATCACTATTAACTTTAAGGAATAAAAAGGATTATAAGGGACACATAGATACATAGCCAGCAAACTAGATAATCTAGAAGAAATGATGAAGTTCTTAGAAATATATCAATTTCTCAAACTGACTCAAGGAGAAATAGAAAAATCAACAAAACTATAACAAGTATAGAGATTGAATCAAATATCGATTGAATCAGTAATCAAAAACCTTCCACCAAAGAAAAGTCCAGGATGGCTTTATTGGTGACCTCTACCAAACGTTTAAAGAAAAATTAATGCCAATCTTTCTCAAACTCTTCCAAAGAATCCAAAGAGGAAAGAGTTCCTAATTCATTCTGTGAGGCCAGTGTTACTCTGATACCACAGCCTAGTCAAGACAACACAAGAAAAGAAAGTTACAGACCAATTTCCCTTCCAAATGCAAATGCAAATGCAAAAATCCTTAACAAAATGCTAGCAAATTGAATCCAATGGCATAGTTTTTAAAAAGCTATACACCCAAACCAAGTGGAATTCACCCCAGGAATGCAAGGGTAGTTAAACATATGAAAATAAATCAAAGAAATACGCTACATAAATAGAATGAAGGAAATAAAAGCATGTGATTATCTCAACATGTATATAGAAGAAGTATTTGATAAAATTCAGCACCCTTTCTAGATAAAAAGCACTCAGAAAAGTAGGACTATAACTTTTTCAACATGATGAAGTCCATTTATGAAAATTCCATAGCTAACATCATACTCAGAGGTGAAATACTTAGAGTTTTCCCCCTAAGGTCAAGAACAAGACACCACTGTTATTCAATATTGTACTAGAAGTTATTGCCAAAGCAATTAAGAAAGAAAAAGAAATAAAAAGTAACCAAACTGGAAAGGAAAAAATAAAACTACATCTATTCGCAGATGACATGATCTTATATATAGAAAACCTAAAGGAATCTATAAGAAAACTATTCAAGCTAATAAATGAAGTCATCAAAGTAGAAGGATACTAGATTAACATTCAAAAAACAATTGTGTTTCTATACACTAGTAATGAACAATCCAAAGAGGAAATTAAGAAAACAAATCCATTTACAATAATATCTAAAATAATAAAATATCTAGGAATGACTTTAAGAATACAAAAGACTTGTATATTGAAAACTACAAAACACTACGGAAGGAAATTAAAGACCTAAATAAATGTCAAGGCACCCCATGTTAATGGATCAGAAGAGTTAACATTGTTAATATGTCCATCTAACCCAAAGCAATATACACATTCAATGCAATCCTTATTAAAATACTAGCAACCTTTTTTGCATAAATGGAAAAACCAACTGTTAAATTTATATGGAACTGCCATGGGACCCCAAAAGCCAAAACAATCTTGAAAAATAAGGACAGGGTTGGAGGACTCACACTTCCCTATTTCAAATTGTGTTATAAAGTGACAGTAATCAAAACAGTGTGGCACTCACACAACAATAGGCAAACAGATCAGCGAACAGAATTGAAAGTCCAGTTATAGACCCACATATTCATGGCCAATTGGTTTTTGACATAGGCACCAAGTCCATGCAGTGGAAAAAGAAAAATATCTTCAAAAAACTGTTTTGGGAAAACTGGGTTTCCACATGAAAAATGAATTTATAACACAACCTAGCACCATATACAAAAATCAACTCAAAATGGATGAAGCTAACCCTATAAAACTCTTAGAAGATAATGAAGGATCAACTCTTCATGACCCAGGATTTAGCAATGGATTCTTATTTATGACATCAAAAACACGAGCAATGAAATAGAGCCCAGATTTCAATTAGAGAGATGAATAAAGCAGATCTGTTTAAGATTAGAGCAAATTGGGCCAAAGGGTAAAGGTTGAAACTGTGTTCAAAATTCAACTTCCATGTCAGACCAAGGGAAGAGATGTTTATTTGGTGTAAGATCTAAATTTTCTAGACGATAAAACTTCTACAATCAGTTTGTTCAAACACTACAATTACATGGAACTTTGAATAGGAAGTGAGCTAAGGTAGGTCTGTGTAGATTAGAATGAAATAGCAACACATCCTAAAGTAATTTGGGTGGAGAATAAAAATATGTATTCGGGCCCCCCTGAAGAGCTGGGGGAGAATATGGAGGTGTTGGACTTCCTCACCTGGATTGTTGCTGATGTTCTCACAAACATTGGGGAGTGATGGCTTGATGTGCTGAGCCCTCTGTCTTGGGACTGGCCCCTATGAAGCTTGTTGCTGCAAGGAGAGGCTAAACCTGCTTATAATTGTGCCTAAGAGTCTCCCCCTGAGTGCCTCCCTGTTGCTTAGATGTGGCGCTCTCTCTCTAACTAAGTCACCTTGGTGGGTGATCTCGCTGCCCTCCCCCCTACGTGGGTCCTGACCCCCAGGGGTGTAAATCTCCCTGGCAATGCAGGATATGACTCCCGGGGATGAATCTGGACCCGGCATGGTGGGATTGAGAACATCTTCTTGACCAAAAGGGGGATGCGAAATGAAATGAAATAAAACTTCAGTGGCTGAGAGATGTCAAATGGAGTCAAGAGGTCACTCTGGTGGACAGTCTTACGAACTATACAGATAACACTTTTTAGGTTTTAATATATTGGAATAGCTAGAAGTAAATACCTGAAACTACCAAACTCCAACCCAGTAGCCTTGACTCTTGAAGACAATTGTGTAACTATATAGCTTACAAGGGATGACAGTGTGATTGTGAAAACCCTGTGGATCTCACTCCCTTTATCCAGTGTATGGATGGATGAGTAGGAAAATTGGGACAGAACCTAAATGAATAATAGGGTGGGATGGGAGGGGTGTTTTGGGTGTTCTTTTATTATTTTTATTTTTTATTTTGATTCTGATTCTTTCTGGTGTAAGGAAAATGTTCAAAAATAGATTGGGGTGATGAATGCACAACTATAAGATGGTACTGTGAACAGTTGATTGTACACCATTGATAATTGTATGGTATGTGAATATATCGCAATAAAACTGAATTAAAAAAAAAGAGTAACTAGAATTAGAATGTAAAAAAAAAGCATGAGCAATAAAAGGCACAATAAATAAATTTGATTTCATCAAGGTTAAAAACTTGCATACTTCTAAGAAAATTATCAAGAAAGTGGAAATACAGCCTACAGAATGGGATAAAAGAGTTTCAAACCATATCAGATAAGGTTTAATATCCAGAATATGTACACCTAAAAAACAGAAAGACAAAGAACTGAATTGGGTAAAAGATTGGAATAAACAGTTCTCCAAAGAAGATATACAAAAATGGGTAATAAACACATGAAAAGATGCTCACATCTTAGCCACTAAGGAAATGCGGATTAAACCACAATGAGATACCACTTATTACCCACAAGGATAGCTAATTTTTTTTTATAAAATGGAAAATAACGAGAGTTGGAGAGGATGCAGAGAAATTGAAACTCATCCTTTCTTGGTGGAGATATAAAATGGTGCAGCCACTGTGGAAAGCAATATGGCAGTTCTTCAAAAATTTAAATAGAGAATTACCATTTGACCTGGCAATCCCACTTCTAGGTACATGCCCAAAGAGAATGGAAACAGGGTCTCAAACAGACACTTGTACAGCAATGTTTATAGCAGCATTATTCACAATAGGCAAACACTGGAAACAACCCTAGTAGTCATCAACAAATGAATGGATAAAGAAAATGTGGAACATACACAAAATGGAATATTATTCAGCAATTATAAAAAATGAAGTTATGAGGCATGCTGCAACATGGAAAATTCTTGCAAACATTATGCTCAGTGAAATAAGCAAGACGCATAAGGACAAAAATGTTATGATATTAGTTAGAAAAGTAGAAATAGCAAATTCAGAAGTTGCCAGGAGAGGGGTTTGAGGGATGGGGAAAGGGGAGTATTTGTAAATCAATCCATCAATTAATCCTATTTGCCTATAAGACCCTTATTCCTCCTTAAGGGTTGTATTCCCAGAATGCACAAGACCTTATTGTTCATCAATAAAGTTGGTGTTTTCTTAAATATTTCCTTGCATTGTTTTATGATTGCTTTGTGGGCATTAATCCTGACTCTAAAAAATTAGCTTGGGAGAGGAAGAGTCCAGTACTGTCACCCCAAGGAGTTCACAAGTGAGATCTGCCTTGAAGTTTGGATACAGCCCAATGGAAATAGGGATGGCAAATAAATATATCTGAGTGAGAACATCAGGGGCAATGATGTCGAGCTGAGAGAGAGAGAGAGAGATTCCTAGTCTTGTATAGTAAATGAGGAGGAGGCAAATCAACTTGAGATGTTCCTAGATGTCATGCTGAAAAAAGTTGTATTAATCCTGGAAGCTTTGGAAAGCCAAAGTCACCAACATTTTTTGTTTCTTTGTTTTAAACACTTGTATACACACACCATAAAATTCATCCTAAGTGTACAATCAAAGGCCCTTGGTAGAATCACAGAGTTGTGCATTCATCACCACAATCAATTTGAGAACGTTTTCATTGGTCCAAAAGAAAAATGCCTTATACCCACCCCCCGTTATTGGCTCTTGGCATTGGTATGGTACTTTTGTTACAACTGATGAAAGAATATTATAATATTACTCTTAACTATAGATCATAGTTTACATTAGGTATCTTTTTCTATATACTAACTACCCTGTTATTAACACCTTGTAATAGTGAGTTACATCTGTTCTAGTTCAAGGAAGAACATTCTTATATTTACATAATTAATCACATTCATCATCCACAACAGGGTTCACTATGTTATACAGTGCCACGTTTCATCTTCCAGCTTTCTTTCTAGTGACATGCATGACCCTAAACCTCCGCTTTGAACCACAATCACACACATGATTCAGCATTGTTCATTACACTCACAATAATGTGCCAACATTTTTAAGCAGTGGAAATGCATGTTAAATAACATTTTAGAGAGGGTCTGGAAGAAATGGAAAATGAACTGAAACAAAGCTGAAGCCAGAGACAGGAGATGGCTTAGGAGGCCATTGTAGTAATCAGTGAGAAGTGAGTTGGGAGAGACGCATTAAAAATTTGTATGGTGGCTCTGGTCAACCAATATGACAGTGTAAGATGCTCCAGGGTGCCATTTCCCCAACAGAATTTTGAACAACTAACATAAACTGTCAAAACCGTCTTCCTCAGAACTCCAGAAAAGTTAAAGGGTTGAAACAAGTGTTGAGTGCCAAATCAAGAAAACACAGCTTTAAAAACTGGTGGGAGAAGCTCAAGGAGCCCTCCTAGGCCTACTCCATCCCCCGTCTGGTACAGTGTGGAGCCAGCCTGTGCTCCCATTGTAAATACCTAGCCCTGTTCCAGAAGGAGCAGAATAACCTGAATGCACATAATACAGTGCCTGTATGTCAGTGCCAACCTGTCAGGTGGCAGCATGAAAGACTGAACCAGGAAACTCCTCTCTGGCCTGCCCTCCCAGAGTTTTC
Source organism: Choloepus didactylus (assembly GCF_015220235.1). NCBI lineage: Eukaryota > Metazoa > Chordata > Mammalia > Pilosa > Megalonychidae > Choloepus > Choloepus didactylus. The sequence goes on along the minus strand of NC_051325.1, from coordinate 12,083,562 downwards.
CTTGCAGGCAAAAGCAGTTTACAGATAGCTACAGCAGTGTAAGAAACAATTAAGTCAAAGTGGTCTGTGGCATGTCATAAAATAAAGTCATGAAATCAAGCATCCTGGAGTGGGAGAAAGTTTATTTCATAGGGAATAAAGGGTATTTGAATTCCTATAAGCAGGAGAATTCCTAAGACCATGAGTAAGCCCAAGCCCAGCCCAAGAAGCAGGTTCAGAAAAGACAGAAAGGACCCTGCACTTTATATTTATTTCCTGCTGATCTTCTTGATAGGAAGGCTAAACTCTGAAGGAGAGCACCAGCTAAAGCAGAGGCAATTTGCAGACTGTGAAAGGTGACTTTTGCATTTGTTTGTTTTTGTTAGCTCCTGGCACTCATGGAAATCTCTGTCATATTGCCAGCTAGATATAAACTTAAGGAAGAGACAGCTCAGGGATTACATCCTAGAGTTAACATTGTAAAATATTAAAATGTACAATGTTCAACAAAAGATTATAAAACAAAGAAATGGGAAATGATGGCTCATCCAAAGGACAAAATAAAACTCCAGAAACCATTAGTGAAAAAGAGCAAATTTTGGAATTATCAGAAAAAGACTTACCAAAAAAAAAAAAAGGATCCTCGACACCCAGGAGTGTAAATCTCCCTAGCAACGTGGAATATCTCCCAGGGAGGAATCTAGACTCGGCATCATGGGATGGAGAACATCTTCTTGACCAAAAGAGGGATGTGAAATGAAATGAAATAAAGTTTCAGTGGCTGAGAGATTGCAAATGGAGTCGAGAGGTCACTCTGGTGGACATTCTTACAGACAATATAGATAATCCTTTATAGATTTTAATGAATTGGAATAGCTAGTAGTAAATACCTAAAACTATCAAACTGCAACCCAGTAGCTTTTACTCTTAAAGACGACTGTATAACAATGGAGCTTACAAGGGGTGACTGTGTGATTGTGAAAGCCTTGTGGACCACACTCCCTTTATCCAGCGTATGGATGGATGAGTAGAAAAATGGGGACAAAAAACTAAAGGAAAAATAGGGTGGGGAGGGACAATTTTGGCATTCTGTTTTCACTCTTAACTTCTTATTCTTACTTTCACTTTTTCTGGTACAAGGAAAATGTAAAAAAATATAGTGGGGTGATGAATGAGCAACTATATGATGGTAATGTGATCAATGGATTACATATTTTGGATGATTGTATGGTATGTGAATAAATCTTAATAAAAAAAAGATCCTCAATATGCTCAAGGAGATAAAGGAAAACACAAAGAAAGAACTGAAAGATACCAGGAAAACAACGACTGGACAATATGAGGATCTCAAAAATGAGAAAGGAATAGGAACACTTGTTCATTGTTGGTGGGAATGTGAAATGGTGCAGCTCTTGTGGAAAATAGTTTGGCAGTTCCTCAGAAAGTTAAGTATAGAATTACCATATGAGCCAGCAATCCCACCTCTAGGTATGTATCCCAAAGAATAGAAAGCAAGGACTCAAACAGATATTTGCACACTAATGCTCATAGCAGCATTACTCACAGTTGCCTGAAGATGGAAGCAACCCAAATGTCTATCAATAGATGAATGGATTAAAAAAATTTGGTGATATTTACAATGGAATATTATTCAATCATAAAAAGGAATGAAGTTCTGACATGTGCTACAACACAGATGAACCTTGAATACATCATGCTGAGTGACATAAGCCAGATATAAAAGTACAAATATTGTATGATCTCACTGATATGTAATAATTAGAATAAGCCAAATTCATGGGGTCAGAAACTAGAATATAGGTTACCAGGGGCTGGGGAGGGGTTAGGGAATGGGGAGTTAATGCTCAATTGGTACAGAGTTTCTGTTTGACATGATGAAAGTTTTGGTAATGGGTGGCGGTGATGGTAGTACAACATTGTGAATGAAGTTCACATCAGTGAATTATATATTTGAACATGATTAAAAGGGGATAATTTAGGTTGATATATGTTACCTGAATAAATTTTTTTTTTTAAAAAAAAGCATATTCTGCAGAACCCTCAAACCAGGTAAGGATTGTGCAGCAGTCATCAAAAGGGCTGCAAAGGAGGCTCGTGACAAGCATCCCTGTGACTCATAAATCTTACGGAGGCTATGCTTAGCAACATAGGCACAGAGGAAAAATTATCAGAAGAGGTGCCAGGAGACATCAGACTTGGGAAGTTCAGGGAATATGGCTTCTTGAATCTTCAAGTTACTCATAGGAGATTGTAACACCATGCAATGATGTCTAACACTTCCCATGTTAAAAAGGCTAGGATGGTTTGAGATCTGCAGTCCTGGGGAAGATTTCTTTATTCTCATTTTGTCAGTTGAATCTGAAGTAGGGGGGATTATAGACCCAGAGTAAACTGATGAGGTGACATCCAGAGACCAGTATGCCATCTTTGATTTTTAATAGGAAGTGCTTTAGGCTTTCTGGAGCAGATGCTATCAGTGCTCACCCACCTTCCCCTTGGCTCTTGCTTTTTTGTACCATTGTAGGCTTCTTGCCTCAAGCTTCTGGGACTCTGCTTGAGAGCTTTTTCTGCCCCAGAGCTTATTTGGCCCATGCTTCCTGGGATCACTTCCAAAGTGGCTCCAGCACTCAAATCCTTATCTGGAGGAAGATGGGGGAATCCAACTAGTGACAAGCCACGTTCAAACTCAAAAAGCTCAACTGTACTTGAGTCCCAGTCCATCTCTTTGGTCTGGTAAATAAAGCAGCAAAGAGAAGGACTAGAGCTATCCCAGGTGTTGTAGGAATGAATATCTCAGACCCCAAACTCAGGTATGAAAAAAAGATGACTTTATGTTTCTATCACTAAGCTTACTTTCTGATACCTCATTTCACCAAGTCCCTTTTGGGATTACCTGATCTAAGACACAGAATCTCCCAATGTGGGCACTTGTAAACACATGTAGCCAAGCCCACTCTCCCTATCTGCTGTATAGAATGTGAATTTGGGCTTGCACCTGCAGTAGTGAAAGGAGGAAATAGACATGGTTGATGCTGAACTGCTTGCCTACAGATTTTATTCCAGGCCCTAGGAATTTAATTTTAACAGACTCAATTATATGTTTGCTTCAGCAAAGTTTACTTTTGCCTATGATACACCAAAACTGCTTACTTGGAACAACACTAGAAAGAGAGGTTTCTTGGAATTGTAACTATGCTCCCTAATGGCTGGAACATGGTGATGGGTTGGGGTAGAGTGTCTCTCATGGAGGTGGGGCCAGGACAGATGTGCATGTGTGTCTGTGTGTGTGTGTCTCTCTCTCTCTCTCTCTGTGTATAGGGGTGTTTCACAGTGGAAATGTAGGAGGACATTTCAGACATAGAGCTAAGTCAAAACACACAACAATAAACCCAGAAGTGGGGTGCTTCAGTTCAAAAGCCTGTTTGGTCTAACTCAATGAGTGAACAGGCAACAAAGACTAGGAGTAATTCCAGAAGCATTGAGGGGCCAACAGTTTCCTGTGCATTATGATCAAAACTTAGTGGGTGGGCAGAGAATGGGCAAAAATTATCTTCCTGGAGCTCCCTCCTTCTTCAGTCTTTGGCTGGAGACCTTCTGTCTTAAGGGGCTGCCCTCCTCCCTTGAAGGAAGGGTTGATCCCATCTGCCAGGCTGGTGCTGGGGGAGGATCCAGGGCAGCCCCAGCTATGGTGACTGGGGGCCTCCCTGGTGATGGAAAACATTATGCTCTTGCCACCCAAGTGGGCTTGCTTCAATTTTCCCAACGACGCGCAAGGCTGCTAACCCACCGCGAAGTCAGCAGAGCAGAGAAAATGTTTGCCTAAAGATTTGCAGGGGAAGCCCCTCTGGGCTTTCCAAGGTGCCAGGCCTGACAAGCTCCAGGATTCTAAACACCTCAAGCCGGAGAGGGAAATGCAGTTCAGACCCGGGGTAGTGGAGTGCGAGAGGTGGGTGAGGGTGACGGACATTTCCTACCCAAAGCCAGCTGTCCTGGAAGAGGCCCTTCCCTCTGTCCCTGGCAGGAACTGGCCTGGTTAGACAAGCCCCTGGAAGTGCCAGGCAGGCAGCTCCTCTTAAAGTCACGGTTCTGCAGAAGCATGACTGACACTTTGCTTGTGCAATGGAAATGCAGGGGAGCCTTTTGAAGATGAGAATGTGCAAAGAGCTCTGCTGATCAAGTCATCAGCTGAATTCCTGATCGCATGGTTGGTTATGCTATCCCAGTGCCTCTTCAGCATTTCTAACCCAGAATTTTTACTGGCAGAGAAGATACAATGACCTTCTACTTAGGGGCCACCTGAGGGTACTGTCCAAAGCAGCCTTGACAAATGTGATCTTTTTTTTTTCATCCATTGTTTTAAAGTTTGAAAATTTAGGTGAATTTTGCATATGTTTACTTTACTATATGATAGTTTCAATTTCTTGTCATGTAACCAGAGATGTATTCTGTCCTTCTTTGGCTCTATTTGTCCTTGTTGCATAACCTTGTATCTCCTGTATTTCCCCAGATTGAGAAGCAACATAAAGGAGATTGCACTGGACTAAAAATGGAATGGAGGGCATTTAACCTGGTTCTGCAACTTGGACAAGTCATTGCAGCTCTACTGAGAGATCTACTTCCTCCAAAAGGTGGGGTGGAAGGTGAGATGGGACAGTATCTGAACAATGACCTCAAGGTTTCTTCATTTCTTACATTCCAGGATGTATATATCCTAGAATGCAAGAAACAAAGACTCTGAGTGATTCTAGCTGTCTGTTCGTGGTCTCTAAGCTTGTTCTCCTTTAAATAAACTGAACATATACCAATTGTAGATAGAACTGCATCTACAAAACACATTGGAGAATAAGAGAGCTTTGAATTGGATGATGTCGGCAGATGAAACCACATCCTGGGACTCATCCTGAAGATACTGATGCCCTGAGGAGCCCAAAGTGAAACAGGAAGTAAAAACAACCCATTCACTTGAGGAAAGACTGATGAGAAGACTGCTATCAATGCAGCAGGCTGAAAGTTGTGCATATTTTGGTAGCTTGGAGAAGTTGGGTAAGTAGGTGGGAAAATGTAATTTTTGGGATGTATTATTTTTAATTTTGATATAATTTCAAACAAAGCTCTTATAAGCCTTTTACCCAGGTTTAGCAATTATAAGATTTTCTCCCATTTGCTTTCTTATTCTCTTTCTCCTTTTCCCTGTCTCTCTCTCTCTGCCCCACACACAAACACTCTCTCTCTTCCTACACACACAGACTCTCTCTCTTTTCACAGAACCATCTGAGAATAACTTGAGAACATGATTTTATAATACCCTTTACCCCTAGATATTTCAGGGTACACTTCCTGAGGACAAAGGGCATTCTATTAGCCACAGTACAATGATCAGAATCAAGAAATTCAAAATTTATACATTACTATTATCTGACCTATAATGCATATTCAAATTCTGCCAGTTGTTCCAATAATGTTCCCCATAGTGAGTTTATTTTTTCTGGTCAATGTTCCAGTCCAGGATCAGGCATTACATTTAGTTATCATGCCACTTTAGTCTCATTTAATCTGAAACAATTCCTTAGTCATTGCCTATCTTCCTGACTTTGATATTTTTGAAGAATACTAGCCATTATTTAGTAGAGTGACCCTCGATTTTGGTTGGTCTGAGTTTTACTCAGGATCAGATTCAGGGTATGCATTTTTGGCAGAAAAACTATATAAAGTTTCCCATTACCAGTGAAAATAATTTTGTCCGATGTTAAGGTGGTCTTTTCTTTTCTTTCATTTCTTCATCTGATCCATGAGCTAAATATGCTGTATGGTTAAGATGCAGCAATTCTTGATTCCGGCTCCCCAGAACGTAGCATCATTGCAACAGCGCCACCTGCTGTAAAAAAGGAACAATTTTCTTAGAATTTAAGCCCCAATGACACAGCTTGTATTTTGATGCTTTCCAAACATAACTTAGGGTTAAATCTAAACTTTCCAGAGACGGGGTTGAATAGATAGTGAAACTTGGGGTTCAAGGCTTTAGGAAAGTTGTAAGGGAGTCCTACGAGGGCACCTATGAATGGAACCCGCTGATCACAAAAGGCTCTGATTCCTAAATTAGGGATGGAAGTGTCCAGAACTGTGGCCAGGCTCGAACAGACAAGGTAACATCTGTCAACCCATCAGCCAGTCAGGGAGATTCTCCTGGCCCCCGGGCACTAGCTGGCCCTGCCTGAACCATCCAGGGCCAACAACCTACCACTTATTTTCCTTTAATCTTTATGACTTGGTTCCTTATAAACTAACTTGTTCCAGAATTTGCCTCATTATTTGTCTGGAAATAATAAGAGCTGTTGGTTTTGCTTTATAATTTGAGAAAGAGGCTGACTCTCTCCTCCCACCATGGAAAACACTCTGGAATGATCTCTATCATCTTCCAATCATGCTGATCACTGATTAAACTGTTTTCCTCAAAGAGAGTTTTGATCTTTTCTCTGCTAATCAGGAGTTGAAACTGAAGCTAAAGTAGGTAAATGAGGTGACCCAGGTCTAGCGTGTTCTGTTTAGCCACCTGTTTTTGCATAGTCATTATTTATTGATGTTTGGGGCTACACAAGTGTCCAAGTTTGGACTAAGTTACTTTTGTCTTGATGTTGGCCAGTTTTGCACATCAAGAGCTCAAATGTGGTCTGAAAGGTTGGGGGAGAGGAAGGGGGGGGGAAGATGATTTTGAATCTTCATTTAAGAGCTGGAAGAGTCAACTGTGTAATAGGGATACCAAAGGCATAAATATTGGATGCAATATCAGTTCTTCATTAGTGATATCTGGTGTCTAGACAAATGGAGGTGGCATTTGACTGCTCAGACTACAGCTGAGTTACCTAACATGGTAGTTAGGGTACCGTGTTTTACTGTGAACAAACACAAACAGGAACCCATCAGAGGAAAGCAAGTAACTTGAAGAAGAAACTGAATGTTGTGCCACATGAGGAGGCATCAAAGAAAGCCTGGCATTGAACTTGGGGAATATTTTAGACAAAGGGAGACAGAATAGCTCCTGCAACTATTTCCATCTGATGTAGCAAATGTTCCAAACTTAACTCTCTCGGGTCCAAGGAGTAGAATTAAAACTAGTGAGCTGAAGTCGGAGAGAGACAGATGCTATCTCAGAATGAGGGGGGAAAACACACAAATACATATTTCCACCAGTTGGACTTGTTCAAGGATGGTTTGGGTATTCTGGAGCATTATGTTACAGGGACATGAAAGAGGCTGGATGGTATGGTCCATTTACCCCAAGACTGTGATTCAAAGATGCCTTTAGTGTTGAATCCATCCCTTGGCCCAATCCAGGGTCAACATTTTAACCTTTAAAGTTTTAAAAAATAATTAAGTGAAACCAAATTGGTTAGTTTCTTTCACTTTGTCTAACCCAAAGCTAGGGTCATGCAATTCATGATTGATTACTTAGTGCTAAACATCAAATCATGCAGAAAGTACCGAGTTCCCATATGCCACCCATTCACACACACAGTTTTCCCTATTACGAACATTTTACCTTAGTGTGGTGCCTTTATTATAACTGATGAAATATTTTTATAGTTCTATTATTAACTACAGCCCATAATTTTGCATTAGGGTTCATTCTTTGTGTTGCACAGTTCTCTGGCTTGTTAAAATATTTTTTGGGTAATGTATAATTGGTGACTTTTTAATTGAAATTGTTATTGAAAAAAATGTGAATTTGCATGCACTTCTAAGAAATAATATAACATCTTGTGAAATCATACTATATTTCGATCTACAAAATTGCAATTTTATCTGGTTCAAAAATCCCCAGTTTGACTAAATTAGGCTATGTGAATGTATACTAAACTTATGAAACATTCAACGTTGACAACTTTGGAACATGCCATGATGCTAGTAAGGTGCATGGGTTTATGTTGTGAGAGAGGGTTGCTTTGAAGGGAGACTCCAGAAGCAGGAGAGCAGGGCTGATGGTTGGATTTCAAGAAATGCTGCAAGCAGCATTGTGAATGCACTAAATGCCACTGAGCTGTATACTTTCAAATGGTTAATTTTATATTATGTGATTTTCACGTCCATAAAAAAATCAAAACACACGTACGTGCACACACATAAAAGAAATTCTGCAGAGGGGTCTGGGAAAGGGAGTTCTGAGAGGTGGTGGCCTTGGTGAGGAAGGTAACGTGGAGGGTGGAGACACTCCTCTAAAGGTCAGAGAGCCTGGTGGTGGGTGAGGAGTGAAGGCAATCCTGGGTGCTGCCCTGTTAGAACAGGCAGTTCAGGTTGTAGGTGGAGGAGAAGATGCTAACTGAGAGCAAGAAACTGCAGATGCAAGAGAGGTTGGAGGGCATGGAACTGGGAGAGTCAACAGTAGATTCAGCCTTGGGAAGGAGAAAGAAATTCTTTTTCCTCCCTGTATGAAAAGAGATAAGAGGTTGGTAAGACGACTTTGTTGTAAATAGGAGGAAGGCAATTGTACAATCCACTGCTTTTCAAATGTTTAAAGATGGTGCAATCCTTTGTCTTTTTCTAAACTCTATCTCATGCAGAAAGCTGAAATAAAAAAGAGGTGAAATCAGGCTTGGTCTTGTTGAAATGAGGGTAAAGCCATTTCAGCCTCCCCTTCCTTCACCGTCAATAAGCCTGGAGATTCTACAGAAACATTCAAAACAATATGATCATGATGGAATGAAATGAATAAATAATTCTCACATCAATCTGTTTGGCAAATAAACTTCAGAATTACAGAAGATTTCATAGGTTTCAAAAAGAGGTGGAAAGCTGCAAAGTTAATTGTAACAGGGATAAATATATTGTATTAATGCAATTGAAATACACATTGGTTCTATGAGTTCAAAACGGATGGCGGTGATGTGGCCCAGCAAACACCTGAGAGGGCTCAGCCTGCTGTGAGCTCACCTTGAGCCAGAAATGTGATGGGCTGCTCCAGAGTAAATGTACTTTCAACCTGGCTTAATAAAGACCCAATATCCTGGTCCAGAAATAGCCACATCTGGAGTAGCACCTTCTGTTCTAGGTTCCATTCTTAGGAGGGACAGGGACAAAGCAAAGAATGAGCATATGGGGGGTGAGGAACAGAACTGGTCTCTGGGTCAATTCAAGAAAAGAAGGGAAATTGGAAGAATGAGAAGAAGAGAAAGGAAGACAGGAAAGAATTGAGGAAAGCACATAAAGGGACGACATATGGTTGTGATTTAGAGAACACATTTCTTTCAGAAATGAAGATGAATAAGACTTTAAAGGAGAGAAGCTAAGTTACAAAAGGGGATATGAATGTGATGGGTGGGAAAAGCAGATAAGGCTTGTGATAGTTCCATTAATATAAGTGTCATCAGGGATGCAACACAGGATTTGCAGTTCTTGGGTTTGAAACTAATTCCTACCATAAGTAAGAATTCCAGTGCTCTGAACTCTGGTTCGTATCCCTACCCCCAAATTCCACTGAGTGTTACAAACATATGAGAGTTCAATATAAATATTTATAGGGCAAAGGAACTTAGATAACACAGTCCATGTTGTCCAAATGGTATTCCACAGAGCCAAGCAGCCTCCTTTCCTCTCTCCCTACCTTCTTTCCTCTTTCCTTCCCTTGCATCCTTCTTTTTCACCTATTTTCTTTTTCCTTCTCCCAATGCATGCTTATTGAACACCACAGTCTTCCATACAGTACATCACGTACACAATGTTGAGCAAAAGCAGTCATGGTTCCCTGCCCTCAAGGAGTTCATGAGTGAGTAAGGAAGACAGACATTGATCAAATAATGGTCACTTTCTAAACAGGAAATGGCATTTCCTTTACTACTATAGAAATTGGACATTTAATCTCATATCTGTAGTGCATGTGATGTGCATCAATCTCCTAACTCAGGTATGAAAACTATTTTCACATATCTGAACCTAATTTAGTTTTCCAGCTCCTATTTGGCCGAGAGCATTTGATCTATTAATTTCCAGGTTTAAAAATCAGTACAATCCAGGAATTTTTGGTCCCATTTGGTCATGTCAACTTGGTCCATTCTTGTTAAAAAATCCCTTAATTCAGAGCTCAACCCCTCCCCCTCCTCCTTGGGGTGGTTCCTAAAATTCTGAGATGTTAGATGCACCACTAGCCTCAGGACTGTGGTGGGGATCGGGGGGTGGAGGGCAGTGTTGTGGGGTTGGGAGCTATCCTGGCCATGCTGGGCTCTGCTGAGATTAACCTCACCTCATTGCCCCCTCGGTGGGGTGTCCTGATTCCCATATCCTCTCCACCTACCCAGTGCTCCTTCTATTTTCACTGGAATTCTCACTGAACCCATATTTGAATTTGTTTGCTAATGTTACTGTTCTTTAATTCAGTAAATTCAGCACATATCATCATCAATTTCTTCTTCTTCCTTTCATTATGCTATTTCTCCCCTCAGCTTCTTCAGTTACATGTTCATGTCATTTAACTTACTTCTTTCTTGTTTATGAATACAATACACTTAAGGCGTTTTATTCTGTGTACAATATTTGCCACATGACATGGTTTGAGATGTGCAGTTTTCCAACTATTATTATTTCTAAGGAGATTGTAATTTAATTTTTTAATTTCTTTTCTGACCCTTGCATGTTAATTCTCTTTTACTTTTTAATTTCCAAGGGGTTAGAATTTGTTGTTGGTGTTAGTCTTTTCCAATCAATGTCTGTGTTGATTGCATTTATAAACATGCACTAATCAAATTTCTGCTTTTAGAAATCTGTGAAGATTTCTTTGTGGCAATTTTTGTAATTGTACATTTTCATCAATAGTCCATGATATTGAAAAATATTTCTGCTGTGTTTGATATTACAAATATATATCTAATACATCCACAATTCCTATGAATTTTACCTCCCAAACATGTCCCAAATCTGACCACATCCCACCATAAACAGCCTACAAACCCAGAAAATGCCATCATCATTATCAGACTCTTCTCTGGGGCTCCAAACCAAGAAGGGAACTGGCTGTCATAAGCAACAGCTAAAGTTGGAATGCCCTTAGCTCCACTGCAGTAGTATCCTCAGTCCAGGTGAGCTCTGCCATGTCATTTGTGTGTGTGTGTGTGTGTGTGTGTGTGTGTGTGTGTGGCAGGGAATCCAGCAAGGATAGCATGTCTCCTTTGGTCATCCTTTGTCTCAAACCCAGCCTATGGGTAAAATTATTGGAAAGGCATTGCTGACATTGCAACCCTCTGTTGGTTTGCCTTTGCATAATTAATCTTTATCCCTCTTTTTTGTTTTTAGCAATGCCTTTGTCAATGCTTTTTTAAACAGCAATGTTGAGTAGATTAGTCAATAAAACCAAGATGGAGAAACTTCAGCATTAAGAGGGGTCTTTAATCCATGTTGGCTTCTTGTCAAAATTAATAATTTGGTCTTTGTCATTGAATTTGTGTTTTCTCTTCATAGTTTTTCTTTGCTGAATCCTTTCTTCTTTTTCCGTCTCTTTTTTCCCTTATTGAGTGGAATATAGTCTGTCAGCTTTCCCCCACCAAGTCTTCCAACCTTGTTGCCTCTGTACCCACAGAAGTTATTTTATGTTAGATCATTGCACAGAGCCCACCACAGCCACCCTCTTTAAAAGAAGCAGATGGAGACCCCAGATGCACTGCATTTCCCTTCCCTCCCTGGATGCAGTCATCATCTTCCATTCCACCCCTCTCATTTTCTTCCCAGCCCATGCCTATTGGGGTATGTTCTCCAATACTTCACTGAAACAAACCTATCTGAGGCACCAGGGATTTGCAACTTGCCCAAGACAAGGGGCAAGTTTGAGTCTTTGTCTTAGAGATTTCTTAGCTGCATTTGATGGGGCTGACCACTCTGTTCATAAAAAAAATATTCTTGAAGTGCCCATGTTGCTGCATCTTCCTAGCTTTTTATACCGCACCCATTGTCTTGCCTCCTAGTATTTATTTATTTATTTATTTATTTTGCAGTCTATACCTCCTCTAATCACATAACTTGATTTGGGGTGCACCTGGGGGGCTGCCTTTGGCCCTTTTTTCAATTGACGTTCTATTCTGACTGATCGTATGCAGGGCTATGGCTCTAAAGACTGTCTTTATGCTGATGGCTCCCAAGTCAGTACTTGTAGCTCCCTTATCCTTGGTCCCAAATTCCTACTCAGCATCTCCATCTGGATGTTTATGAGCCATCGCATGTCCAACAAGTCTCAGACATAGCTGTAGTCCCATCTGCTATTCTGAAATCTTTCCCATCATTTTAAATGATGCCACCTTCAGTACATACATAAGAATCAGCCTTCACTCTTCTCTTTCACACACACACAAACCTACATCTAATTAATCCATAAGTCCTGTCTGCTTAACATCCAAAATGCATCCCAAAGCTGGTCATATGTCTCCATCTCCTCTGCCATAAACCTTGCTCAATCCACCATCATTTCTTGTAGGAATACTGTTGAAAGTCTTACCTGATTAATTTTACTCAACCAGGATTTACTGAGTTCTCACTATGTGCCAGATGTTTTATAACCATTAGGAATATAGCAGTGAATAGACCATAAAATGATCTCTGCCCCAGTGAAGTTTCCATTCTAATGAATGGAAACAGATAACAAGAAAATAAATAATATAATATTAAGGGAGAACCTAAGATGGTGGCTAGGTGAGACAGGGCAAAAAAACACCTCCGTGAAAAATACTAGATAAAAACCAGAAAGTGACCCAGAACACCAGTTTCAGTGATGCTTCAGCTGGACAGGGTCTGCTAAAACCACAGGGACCATACACTTGGTGGAACCGGGAGACTGTATTCTGAAAGGAGCGAGTAAGTCAGCTGAAAGTCCTGCGGCCATGCTGCAGTGTGGGGAAACTGGGGATTGGTGTTTGGAGATGGACTAGTTCTTTAAAAAAAAAAAAAAACCCAGGAGCAGCTGCAGTTACAACGGTGAGAACTATGCAGTGAAGCACAGCAGGAGCAGGCTGTGCCAACCACTCCATGTCTGGCATGGAGGATAGACCACTGCTGATTCCCTCTGGGTCAGGGGAGCAGAGAGGAGAACCGAAAGGAGAAAGAAACCACACTGCTTGCAGCCAGCTCCCTGGCAGGCTGGAGACACTCCTGCCTGGGGCCATACCCACAGCCCAGAGCTGCACCAGGAAAACCAGTGTGATGGGGAGTGTATCCCACAGCACCATGCACACACCACAGTATCGGCCGTGGACAGTGGCCTTGGGTGCATACACAGCTAGTTGTCCTGGAGCTGGGAAGGTGGAGCTGTGTGAAAAGGGGGATTGAGATGCCCCATTCAGCCATCTTTGCATCAGGCTGGGAGTGCCCCTGCATGGCCTGGCAGCCCGGGGCTTCCCTTGAGGGACGGCGTGCACTTGTGACGTAGCACAGTCTTCCCTCAGCAGAGGTCTTGGAAGATCACAGCTGAGAAAGGGGGCCCGCTCAGAAAACCCAGGGATGCTACATCAATGCCAGGGAATTGTGGGTCAGTGGCAGAGAAAATTGGGGGCAAAACTGAAATGAAGGCTTAGACTCTTGCAACAGCCTTGAATCTCCAGGAACACCTGGGAGGTTTGATTATTAAAGCTGCGCTGCCACCCTAACCACCCAGACACACGCCCCACATTCAGGGTGGACAGCACCAACAACACACCCAAACTGAGTTCACCAGTTGAACCCCACAAGAATCATTTCCCCACACACCACAAAGACAAAGTTGAGGAGAACTGACTTGAAGGGAATAGGTGATTCGCAGATACCATCTGCTGGTTAGTTAGAGAAAGTGTATGCCACCAAGTTGTAGATCTGAAAAATTAGATTGGTATTTTTTACAACTTGAAAGAACCCTATCAAGCAAAGCAAATGCCAAGAGGCTAAAAACTACAGAAAACCTTAAAGCATATCATAAAACCAGATGATATGGAGAACACAATCCCAAACACCCAAAATCAAAATATCAGAAGAGACACAGTATTGGTGCAATTAATCAAAGGACTACAATCAAAGAACACAGGATATAAAGGACATGAAGAAGAACATGGCACAGGCTATAAAGGACATAAAGAAGAACATGGCACAGGCTATAAAGGACATAAAGAAGACCCTAGAAGAGCATAAAGAAGAAATTGCAAGAGTAAATAAAAAAATAGAAGATCTTATGGAAATAAAAGAAACTGTTGGCCAAATTAAAAAGACTCTGGATACTCATAATACAAGATTAGAGGAAGTTGAACAACGACTCAGTGTCCTAGAGGACCACAGAACAGAAAATGAAAGAACAAAAGAAAGAATGGAGAAAAAAATCGAAAAAATTGAAACGGATCTCAGGGATATGATAGATAAAATGAAACGTCCAAATTTAAGACTCATTAGTGTCCACAAAGGGAAGAGAAGGGTAAAGATCTAGAAAGAGTATTCAAAGAAATTGTTGGGGAAAACTTCCCAAATCTTCTAAACACCATAAATACACAAATCATAAATGCCCAGCAAACTCCAAATAGAATAAATCCAAATAAACACCCTCTGAGACATATTCTGATCACACTGTCAAATATAGAAGAGAAGGAGCAAGTTCTGAAAGCAGCAAGAGAAAAGCAATTCACCACATACAAAGGAAACAACATAAGAGTAAGTAGTGACTACTCAATTGCTACCATGGAGGCGAGAAGGCAGTGGCATGACATATTTAAAATTCTGAGAGAGGAAAATTTCCAACCAAGAATACTTTATCCAGTAAAACTCTCCTTCAAATTTGAGGGAAAGCTTAAATTTTTCACAAACAAATGCTGAGAGATTTTGCTAATAAAAGACCTGCCCTACTTCAGATACTAAAGGGAGCCCTACTGACAGAGAAACAAAGAAAGGAGAGAGAGATATAGAGAATTTTAGCAGACATGGATAGAACCTTACATCCCAAATCACCAGGACACACATTTATCTCTAGTGATCACAGATCTTTCTCCAGAATAGACCATATGCTGGAACACAAAACAAGCCTCAATAAATTTAAAAAAAAATTGAATATATTCATAGCACATTCTGTGACCACAATGGAATACAAATAGAAGTCAATAATTTTTGATTTGTAACTCCACTATTTACTTCCTACATGATATAAAATACACAAACTCTAATGGCAAATCAGTGGTTTTGTACTCAATGTAAAACATGTAATTTTTGACAAGAACTATATAAAGGTGGAGGAATGGAGGCGTATAGGAACATAGTTTATATGTCCTATTGAAGTTAAGTTGGCATCAAAGGAAAACAAGATTGTTATGGATTTAAGAGGTTAATTTAAACACAAAGAAATTATCAGAGAATATGACCATAGAGATGAAAAGTAGAGAATGGGTTATGAGAAGTGGGGGAAGGGGCAATGGGGAGTTAAGAAATGAGTGTAGGGTTGCTGTTTGAGGTGAAGGGAAATTTCTAGTAATTAATGGATGGTGGGAAGGTGATAGCATTACAACATTCTAAATGTGATTAATCCCACTAATGGAATGCTAGGGAGGGGGTTGGAATGGTAAGATTTAGGCTGTATATATGTTTCCACAATTGAGAAAAAAAAAAGACAGTCTAAATAGATGACAACTGAATGCCAAGGATGAACTTGGATGGGATTGGAGGATAGAGGACAGGAGGCTCAAAGGGCCACAGTTGAGACATAAGGAGAAAAAAAAAGGGAAATATACAATGTAAGCTTTGTATCAATGTTGAATTTCTTGAACTTCTTAGCTGCGCTTAATGGGATTGCATAAAAGAATGTTCTTGTTCATGGGAAATGTATATGTGAATTATAGTGTTTGTTCAAGGATGTGTGCAGCTTGCTCTCATATGTTCAGAAGACAGAGCAATAGATGATGGATGGTAGGAAGGGAGGGAAAGAAAGAAATGGCAATGTGACAGTATGTTAAAGTTGGTGGATCGAGGTATCAGGGGAGGGGGGTCGGGGTATGCTAGAGTTCTGTGTATGGGGTTTGTACTGTTTTTGCAACTGTTCCTATAACTTTGAATTTATGTCAAAATAAAATTAAAAAAAAAAAAGAGTAAGTCAGTGCATGTTTGTGTGTGTGTGTTAGATGGTAGTAGTAAGTGCCGTGGAGAAAAAATAAAGTAGGGGAAAGGAATAAGGAGGCTAAAGGGAGTTGTAATTTTAAATAAGGTGGTCCAGAAGATGTCACTGGGAAAAAGACGTTTGTATAGATACCTAAAGTAGGTGAAGGGGTGTGATGTGTGCACATTGGAGACATTATGTGCAGTCACCCTGCAGAATGAGCATGACAAGCATGCTGGAGGATCAAGAAGGTCTATGTGGGTGGATGTGCTGGTGATTTCATGCACCAACCAGGGTAGGGTGTGGTGCTTGGCTGTTCAGTCACCTGCTGGGAGTAGTGGGAAATGAGGTCAGGACGTTCAGGTGAGGAGAGGGACAGTGGGCAGGGCCTCGCAGGCCATAGTGAGGACTGGAGTTTATATGCCAAGTAAGAGGTAAACCACATGAGGGGTTTTTGTTTTGATTTGTTTTCTTCCTTTTCTTTCTTTCTTTTCTTTTCTTTTTTTTCTTTCTTTTCTTTTCTTTTCTTTTTTTCTTTTTTTTTTTTTTGCTTTAAAATATTTAGTAGACTTTTATTTGAGATTAGTTTTAGATTTGCAGAAATATTGCAAAGATGGTACAGCGTTCTCACATACCCTCTCCTGGTTTTCCCTATGGTTAACATCTTGTAGCACCATGGTGCAATAATCACAACAAAGGAGCCGATGCTGGCATATTACTATCAACCACACCCCACACTTAATTAAATTTCACTAGTTTTCTCCTAAGGCCCTTCTTGTGTTCCTGTACCTCACATTACCTTTGGTTGTCGTGTCTCCTTGGCCTCCTCTGAGCTGTGGCAGTTTCTCAGACTTTCTTTGTTTTTGATGACTTGTCAGTTCTGAGCACTGGTCAGGCATTTCATAGAAGTCCCTCAATTTGGGTTTGTCTGATGTTTTTCTCTTGGTTATGCTGGGGTCATGTTTTGGAGATGGAACATAGACCACAAAATATGTAAAATTAGAATACCACAAATAATAGCAAAAAAAATCATTAAAGAGTAAATTAAGGGAAAGATTATGAAATACGTAAAACAAAAGCACCACGAAAAATCAATGGAATGCACCCCAAGCTCTACTTAGAGGACAAATTTATAATAAAGAACTCATGTTTAAACTCAAAAGATGGGAAAAAAAGAACGACAGTACACAAATCTAAATCAAATGGAAGGGAATAAAAATAAAATTAATGAAAATCAAATAAATAATAGAGTTGATTGGTAAGACAAAATACTATTTTAAAAGAGCAATAAGATAGCCAAAACTTTGGATAATAAGGGGAGGAGGCATGTCAATAAATAATATCAGGAACAAATAATGTACCACAAACATATACAGAGGTATTTAAAAATTATGAGGGTCTATATGACCCAGCTGATGGTTTGAAGCTTTATGTACCCCCAGAAAAGCAAGTTCTTAAAGCTAATCCATTCCCGGGGGTGTGGACCCATTGTAAGCACAATCTTTTGATAAGTAGGGTCTTAACTTGAGATATAACCTAACTTATTCAGAGTGGGTCTTAATCCTCTTACTGGAGTCTTTCATAAGAGGATAAAAGACAAAGAGAAGACACAGGAAAAAGCCAGAGAAGCTGAGAGAGGACACACAGAAAATAGAGAAACCACAGAAACAGAGAGGAAGCCACTGAAGCCAGAAGCTGGAAGCAATGAAATCCAGAAGAGAAGGGAGAAACCAGCAGATGTCTCCAAGTTCCTGGCCAAATGACAGAGGAGCTGAGGATCACCAGCAGCTGGTCTTTGGGGAGAAAGCATGACCTGTTGATGCCTTGATTTGGGCATTTTCATGGCCTCAGAACTGTAATGTCCCCATTGTAAAAGCCGACCCATTTCTGGTATATTGAATTTCACCAGCTTTAGCAAATGAAAACAACCGACTTTATAATAATAAATTTGTAAACCCATGAAATGAACAGTTTTTTAGAAGAGTATAAATTGCCAGGATTGGTCTTAGATGGAGACTATCAACAAGGCTCTCAACCATAACAAAAGTAATAATAAAAATCGAAATGGTGGACAATGTTATCTGATCCCCATGGCTCAGGCTGAAATGGTTTTCCTGGCAACTTCCACCAGACATTCAAGAAACATATATTTCCCATTATATCTTAACTATTTCCAAGAATAAAAAAAATTAGTAAAAACACACAAGTCACTTTATAAGAATTGAAGAATACTTCTGTGAAAATTGGAAAAGAAAAACAGAAAGATGCATGCCTTTGTTTCACAAGTATTCATGCATCCAAAAAAATTATTTCATTGTTAGTTTCACTCCAGGGAAATACTGATTCATCTTTGTGGTTAATGCAAATTCATCTCTGTGGTTAATGCAAATTCATCTTTGTGGTTGGTTAATAAAGTTGAAGGGGACTCTGGTTTTAAATGCACAATTTTGTGTTTCTTCCTAAAAAATATAAACCAATACAGTTCTCCCCATTGACCTCTTCAATACTTGTCCTACAGTATTTAAGAATGGGCATTTAAAAAGAGATTTCCTTCTAAATTCTGGGATGAGTTTACCAATTTTTGCTTGGCAAAACTTTCTTGGCACAGTTCCAGGCTGATATAGAGGCTTCTATTTTGTTTTAAGAAGCAAGGTAAGACCTCCATCTTTATTATTTTCTTTTCTCCAACTGGCTATGCAGTTGTCACAAATTACCACCACTGATCTGAAACAATGAATTCATCATAAAATAAGTAACAAGTTATCATTGGTACTTGTGTGTTTGTTGACTCTATTCAGTTCCACCCATGCTTATCTCACGAACTCACTTTTGTCACTGAGAATGCTTTCAGCTGCTCACAAAACAAGAAGTGAAGAGGTTGATGGTTGGTGGTGCTTTCTTTAGCTCACTTGTCAGGGCTGAACTATCTGAGATTATATGCCTTTTCCAACATGGCAACACGATGGCCATTGTGTCTCTGGTCAAGAAAAGAAGAGGGAAGAGAGGGCAGGTGCAACACCGGCACATTTCAGACTGTCACATTAGTGAGAAAGTTCACATGACCATCTCTGGTGTCAAGAGAGGCTCAAGTGGCTTTCCACATTTTATCTTTTATAGCCTAAGTGAAGACTGTAGCAATTGTGTTTCTATTTTCAAATTCCAATTCATGTATTTCTCTGTTACCGTTAGTAATTATTTCACTTTTCTCTTATTTATTTTCTTTTTTGACTTTGGGATAAAAGTGAACTTTTTCTCTGAGTACAGCCTTAACTTTGTCCCAGAGTTTTGTTTTGTTTTGTTAATTTGTGTCTAAATATTTATCTTCGAAATACTGATTTCCTGTTACCCAGCACATACACAAGATGACATGTAGATTTCCTAGAATTTTGAATTTTTGTTATTTATTTCTCATTTTATTGTTCTCTGGGAGCAGAATGTGGTCTTTGTTACTCATGCTTTCACATTGACTGAGGGTTTTTTGGTGGCCTGAAGTATGGTCATTTTGTGAGATTCTATTGATATATTTAAAAAAAAATTTATCCCTTTATTTCAAGTAGAGAGTTTGATATATCTATATCTTTCAACTAAATCACTAAGAATAAATACAATATTAGTGGATCTTAAGTTGTAAATATGAGGGCTAAAACAACAAATCTTCTGGATGAAAATATGGGAGAATACCTTGAAATTTTATGGTGTGCAGAGATTTCTTGGGAAGGATACAAATGAACTAACCACAAAGGAACACAAATGGCAAATTGGACTTCCTGAAAATTAAAAATCCCTGATCATCAAAAGATGTCATTAAGAAAGTGAAAAGCAAGTCACAGTAGAGGAAAAAAAATATTCTCAACACATACATTTGACAATGAACTTTTATTCAGAATATAAAGAAGTATAAATCAATAAGAAAAAGAAATTTTTAAAGAAAACTTTAAGTAAAGGACAAACGACCAGAACAGATAGTTGACAAGAAAATATATCAAAATAGCCAAAGAACCTGTGCAAAGGTGCTCAAGTATCATTATTACTCATTGGGCAAATGAAATTAAACCACTTGAGATACTACTGCATATCCACTGACAGACAGTATCACATGTTTGCACAGAAGTGTAGCAATAGGAACTCTCATATATTGCTGATTGGGAATTTAAAATGGAACAAGCACTTAGGAAGGTTTTATTTTTCTAATTTAACTTGAGGTATAGTTTACACAGTGTAAAATGCCTCCTTTATATCTTTTTTAATGTTTTATCTACTTGATCTACCAATAACTGGGAAAGATGGGTTTATCATTTCCATTAGGTTTTAAGTTCTGTTTCTTTCCATTTCTCCTTGTGTTCCCTGCAGCTTTTACTTCTATATTTTGATGTCAGGTTACTTGGTGCATGGAAGTTCAGTATGGTTTTCTTTTCATTGTGGACAACTATTCCTGTGATGATTAAAAAGCAGACCTCACTGTCAAATTTAAATCATTTATCATTAAACATATCTGCTATGAATTCCTTGGTCTCTGTTTTCTTTTTTACTTTCAATTTGCATGGTACATCTTTTCCTTTCTTTTGGTTTGTTAGATTTTCTAATCATTTAGTCTCAGGTGTGTGGGATTTGTTTTCAAATTCAATTTGAGAGTATTTTTGTTTGCTTCTATGGACTTCTTTTTAAAATGTACCTGCATAAGAGACATATTAGGTTTTATTTATTTTACTTTGTTAATTTTTGTGGATTTTTTTGTTTTTGCTTCTTTGATGATTCTTCCTCTTTTCCCCTTTTGCACAATGAAGGCATTTACAAAATCATCAAAAAATGAATGCTGATAGGCATTATGATGCTATTCCACATATATTTGAGAAAGGTTTTCTGCTGCCTTTATATTTGAGCAATATTGCTTTACCAGATTTCTTGGGTTGAATCATTTTCTCTCAAAACTGAAGATATTGTAAGGTCTTCTGATATGAACTATTTCCAGGGAGATGAATGAACCCAGCCTGAAAGCTTTTTCCTTTACAGATAAACTTCTGTTGGCACAATCGTTGTGTTCTTCTTACATTCCTCAAGTGCAAGGTACTTTTCAACCTATGTTTTACTGCTGATCTTCCTTTGTAAATCTCTCAATATATTCCATCAATAATTATAATCATTATTTATTGAGCAAGCACTGTAACAAAGAACTAAAGATAAAGGGAAACAGGAAAAAATACACACCCTGCCTTCATGAAGTTTGTAGCCAAATGGGAAAGGCAGAAGTTCATTAAATTATTACACAAATAAATGTAATATGACAAAATAGAGCCTTAAAAGCAGGATGGGGCCAGTTTGGAAAACTATAGAGGAGTGAGTGGGAATCAAATAATTGAAATGGGTTGGTGGGTTCTTTAGAGCTCCAGGCTGCAGCAACTACATATGGGAAGACTCTGGGCAGGAAGGATCATACATTGTACAAAACATTTTAAAACTTTTCTGGAGCCAGAAAGATCATCTGGAGATTCAGGCAGGGCCCAGAAGGCTCGGGGTCCCATTGATCATGTTATAAAATTTGGGTCCTAGTTATAAGATCAATGAAAAAACTTCTAAAGAGGTCCAATCCTGTTGGCAAATGAGCCAACTTAGCTTTTCAGAAGACCACTCTGACAGCACTGTGGAAAATAGACTGGAGAGGATGTGAGTGGATGTTCAAAGAGAAGTTTGGTTGCCCAGAGAGAGATGGATGCTTTAGGCAGCTGGAATTATGGAGATGGAGAACAGTGGACACCTCTGAATCATCGTCAGGAAATGACATGACAGAGGAAGACAGAGTTTTCAAAGACAATTCCAAGATGATGCCCTTCATGGAGATAAGAGCACTGGAAGAGGATTGGTATTTTGGGAGTAGAAGACAATGAGTTTGATTTTGGACATGTTGAGCTTCCTTCCTCCCTCCCTCCCTTTCTTTCTTTCTCTCTTTCTCTCTTTCTCTCTTTCTCTCTCTCTCTCTCTCTCTCTCTCTCTCTCTCTCTCTCTCTCTCTCTCTCTCTCTCTCTCTCTCTTTCCTTTTCCTCCCCTCCTTCTCCTTCTCCTTCTCCTTCTCATTCCAGAGGGATTTATTGATTGCTCTATGTCAAGCATTGCTTCAGGGTTCAGGGATTCAGAACACACGGTTTGCTGAGCAAGCTTGAAATATGTTATATATGTCATGACCTCCAACAGGAACTATCAGGTAGGCATTTGGATATGTATAGTATGTAACTTAGAATGAAGGTCCAGGGTCCAAGTTGGAACTATGAACTAATGTACCCTTTGCAGACAAGTGATAATTGAAGCTGGGAGCAAGGATGAGATATAAGTCTTGGATTCTAAGGAACTGAGTAAGAGAAAAAATAAAGAAGTCCCTGAAACTAAACCCTGAAAAACATCAGCTTTAAAAAAAAAACACTTTTTATGGTTGTAACATACATGCACTTCAAAATTTCCCATTTTAACCACTTTCAAGGGTACAATTCAGTAGTATTGATTACTTTCACAGCATGTGCTACCATTGCCAATATTCATTACCTCAACTTTCTCAAAGTCCACCTCAAACAGAAACTCTATACTCATTAAACAATAATTCCCTCTTCCCCTCTCTAACCCCGGCTCCTGGTAACCTCTAATCTACTCTCTCTATATATAAAATTTGCTGCTTCTAGGTATATCATATAAATATTGTATAATAGTTACCTTTTTGTGTCTGGCTTATTTGATGTCTTCAAAGTTCATCCATGTTACAGCATAGTTCAAAACTTCATTCTTGTTTACAGTTGAATAATATTCCATTGTATGTATATACCACATTTTGTCTATTCATTCTTCTATTGATGGACACTTGGGTTGCTTCCACTTTTTGGCTATTATAAATAATGCTCCTATAAACATTGGTGTGCAGATATCTTTTTGACTCCCTGCTTTCAGTTCTTTTGAGTATACACCTAGAAGGGGGATTGCCAGGTCATATGGTAACTCTATGTTTAACTTTCTAAGGAATTGTCAAACTGATTTCCATGCTGGCTGCAGTGGATGGGTTGAGAACAGTACCCTAGGGTAGGAGCCAGATGATGAACAAGCAGAGAAGTAGGAGGGACGCAAGAGAGGACTGTGTCCCAGAGTAAAGGGAAAAAGGACACAGAGGTCAGCTGTACCAAATAATCAGATACGGCCAAGAGGTCAGGTACAGTGGTGCCCAAATAGTATCTCCTATGGCATGGAGATTATCATTGACCACAAGGGCTCTTTTATTGGAATAATGGGAACAGGAGACAGTTTAGGGTTGGTGGAGGGAGGCTGGGAGATGAGGAAATAGAGGTAGCAAGGTATGGATGCATCTTTCAAGGGAGTAGATGGTGACATGGCCTCTGGAGCCCACACAACCCAAGTTTGAATCCGGACACTGCCATTTAAGAGCTAGGTGACCTTGGGAAGATTGCCCCCTGTGACTCCCTTACCTGCTGAGTAACAAGGGGACGATGGAGGACCTGCCCCACAGAGAGGTGGGGAGGATTACATGAGGCTGTGTATGGAAAGCACTTCAGCTAATGCCTGGCTTACAACGAAGTCTTAATAGTGCAAGCCATTGGTGTAGGGATGTGAGGTATGACATGAAGTGTCTATGTTTTTCCTTTCCTTTCTTTCACTTCTTCTTTCCTTCTTCTTTTAATGGGACACATAAGCATTAGCTTCCATGTACTGTGTTCTTGAATTATTCCTGGAAATCTTACCTATCTTGTACTGGGACAGATTATTGAGAAGGGCTGATTACTCGGGAAGAAATACCACATACACAAACACACACACACACATACATGAGCACACCTGCACACACTTGCACATACATACATGAGCACACACACACACACACACACACTTGCACACATCAAAACATGCACATGCATACACATACACAGAAATGAACATGCACATGTGGGCATACACATGCATACACAGATATTCAAATGGGCATATTTCTAGCAGAAAGGCAACAACTAAATAAAAAAGGTACAAGCAAAACATCAAGTGGAGCTTGACATTTGATGAGAAAAAAATATGTATTTAAAAAATAACTTTGATATTACAAGGCATTATTTCTGAAGCATTTTTTTTCCCTGAAGAGCATTGGTCTTCCATAGAGAGAGAGAAACATGAGCTACAGCTCATAGTAAATTGAAAGTTTTATACTGAGCTGAAATAGAGTCCAGACTTCAATTAGAGATATGAATAAAGCAGGTGTGGTTAAGACTAGAGCAAATTGGGCCAAAGGGTAACAGTTGAAACTGACTGTGTTTAAACTTCAACTTCCATGTGAGACCAAGGGAAGAGATGTTTGTTTGGTGTAGGCTCTATATTTTCTAAACGATATGACTTCTACAGTCCGTTTGTTTAAACACCACAATTACATGGAACTTTGAGTAGGAAGTGAGCTAGGGTAGGCTTGTATAGATTGGAATGAAATAGCAACACATCCTAAAGTAATTCAGAGGGAGAATAAAAATATATATTCAGGGCCCCCCTGAAGAGCTGGGGGAGGATGCGGAGGTGTTGGACTTCCTCACCTGGATTGTTGCTGATGTTCTCACAAACACTGGGGACTGACGGCTTGATGTGCTGAGCCCTCTGTCTTGGGGCTGGCTCCTATGAAGCTTGTTGCTGCAAGGAGAGGCTAAACCTGCTTATAATTGTGCCTAAAAGTCTCCCCCTGAGTGCCTCTTTATTGCTCAGATGTGGCCCTCTCTCTCTAACTAAGCCACCTTGGTGGGTATCTTGCTGCCCTCCCCCCTATGTGGGACCTGACTCCCAGGGGTGTTAATCTCCCTGGCAATGCAGGATATGACCCGGGGATGAATCTGGACCCGGCATCACGGGATTGGGAACATCTTCTTGACCAAAAGGGGGATGCGAAATGAAACGAAATAAAGCTTCAGTGGCTGAGAGATTTCAAATGGAGTTGAGAGGTCACTCTGGTGGACATTCTTTTTTTTTTTTTAATATTCATTTTATTGAGATATATTCACATACCATGCAGTCATACAAAACAAATCGTACATTCGCTTGTTCACAGTACCATTATATAGTTGTACATTCATCACCAAAATCAATCCGCAACACCCTCATTACCACACACACAACAATAACCAGAATAATAATTAAAGTGAAGAAGAGCAACTAAAGTAAAAAAGAACACTGGGCACCCTTGTCTGCTTGTTTGTTTGTTTGTTTCCTTCCCCCATCCTTCCACTCATCCATTGGTGGACATTCTTACATACTATATAGGTAACACTTTTTAGGTTTTAATATATTGGAATAGCTAGAAGTAAATACCTGAAACTACCAAATTCCAACCCAGTAACTTTGGCTCTTAAAGATTACTGTACTACAATGTAGCTTACAAGGGGTGACAGAGTGATTGTGAAAACCCTGTGGATTGCACTCCCTTTATCCAGTGTATGGATGGATGAGTAGAAAAATGGGGATAAAATCTAAATGAAAAATAGGGTGGGATGAGGGGGTGATTTGGGTGTTCTTTTTTTATTTTTATTTTTTATTCTGAGTCTGATTCTTTCTGGTGTAAGGAAAATGTTCAAAAATAGATTGGGGGTGATGAATGCACAACTGTAGTATGGTACTGTGAACAGCTGATTGTACACCATAGATTATTGAGTGGTATGTGAATATATCTCAATAAAACTGAATTAAAAAAAAAAACGTTTTATACTGAAAAGTCTAATTTGAATTTTTTATATAATGGAAATAATACATTCATATACATATACATATATATATATAGAGAGAGAGAGAGAGAGGTATGTATGCATTTCTACTGCCATTTTATCTTGAGTCATTCAACAAACATTTCTTAACCTGGCACATTGCAGAGAGCTTGTGATTCTTAGGAGAGTAAGTTGCAGAGGAGCACATGCCCATGAGGATTTGGCAGCTTGTGGAGAAGGAGGTGAACAAGGACACACAAATCTGCTGGGAGAACACCTTATACAAGGAGCATCTTGTAGAATGTTCCAATTGTATAGCGGCTGGCCGGGGAGTTGTCTCTCCCTGGAGGAGGAGGGGCAGACCATGCAGAATGGTGGTCTCTGGTCCAGGTCTGGGAAGAATGAGTTCTTGAGCCAGGAAGAGCAGACAAACACCCTGGGCTCTTGGTACAGCATTTGCAAATGCTCAGAGGCACAAAGAGAGTTGCTGAGGGTTGGAGAGGCTGGGGATCCACAAGAAGAGTCAAGCAACTGGCAAGGACAATTCCCAAAGGAGAGGGGGTACTATACTAAACCTCAATCTTAATGACCATTTCTCTCTGAGCATTTTATGTTTTATGACTATTCTGTTCTATCCTCTGACAGTTTAATTTTCCAGCATTCTTTTCACCATAGTGCACATTTAGGTATGATATCAGTATAAGTTTATTTAATAATCGCATTTTGGCTACAGACTAAAGCAGGGCTTATAAACCCTTTAATAACATAAAGTCAACCCTCCTGGATTCCTAAAGGACTGATACTGACACCCAATCACTGCAGCACCCCAAGACTAATTTTAAACCCATCCCAGCTACTCCACTGCCTAAAACAGACGTCAAAACTCTTTAACATATGCATTGATGTGATATAATTTTAGAATAGTGAGTTATTAAGTTATTAATCTTGCCAGTAACAACAAGCAAGAACTTTGTAAGAAATGAGTTTTTCTATGTTGTGGGATAGGAGGAGAACTGGCTGAGCAACCAAAATCTCTTGAGAGTGATATTGCGTTGAAATTTCCACTGAATCCCTTCTTGGTATGGACCTTTCAGAAAGGCCATATACTCGGCGCACTTAAAGTGTTCTGGCTTGGTTTTCATTGAATCAAGGATGACAAAATACATTATCAGCCAGTTTCCAGGGTTTTCTGGAGAGAGCTGCATTGAATGGACTTTGCATGCTTTATGTTCCCCGATGGATGTGAAGCATGAGGGGGCACGGAACAAAAGTTCATAGCAATCCCATTCTTTGTAATTGAAAATGCTGTGTAAAAAATAAAATATGTCAACAGTTCCTGCTGCCTGCCTTGCATCCTGGAAAACCATGCACATTTTAAGTTATCCCTAGCAACTTAAAAGAATTACAACCACGGCGACTGTGAGGGGAGCAGCTGGTTTGAAAAGCTGCTTCGGGTAAGCCTGTCACAGCTCATGAGTAAACAGAATCCGAACACAGACGCTGCATGTAGGGGAAATTGATTGCTTTTTCTACCAAATAAAAGGAAGAGTTTTGCTCAGGGCAATGTGACGATGACTTGGGACTGTTCTGCATTAACTCCAACTTTCTTCTTGCTTTCTTACCGCCCAATTTTCCTTTATTCTGCAGCGAGCAGTTGAGGTTGTGTATTGCACGCTGGGAATATCTAAACTGGAAATAATTAAAATATATATTTCATTTATAGTGGGCTTTATGTGAGGAGAAGTAAAGATTGCCACAGCTTCCTGAGTATATGAGTTAATGATGTGTTCTGCATTTTCTTAATTTTCCACATTTTAACTACCTCTGTTCCTTATTTGGGGGGAGGGAGCTTTGAGAAGCATGGGGTACAGATTGACTTGAGCATAAACTTACAGCTCTTGAGAATATGAGGGATGGTTTTGAGAAGGTCAGGTTAATCAGGGATTCTTGATGTCATTTCCCTCCAGTTTCTCGCTTCAACCTTAGAGGTAGCATTTTATCAGGGATCAGGTTCACACTAGAGATTGGTTTAAGGCCATTGTGGAATTTGATTAGGGTGTGGTTTTCTTATATGATGAACAGTGGATTTTCAAAATGAAGTTCCAAAAGTAATTATTAAAAAAGGAAAACAGACTTGCTCCAGAATAAAAGTTGTATGCATGTGTGTGTTTTTTGTTAAGTACATTAGCTACATATCCATAGCCGAGTAAAGTCATCAGTAAAGCCAATGCCCATTTTCTCAGTTTTAATTCGGACACCATTTTGATGGAGACTAAGCTAACACAAACAGAGACAGAAACAAGATGCAAAGGATAAATTGATTACACATCTCAGAGCTTGTTTTTAGGACTGGTTGCATGCCTAAAGTTTAAAAAGGGCAAAGTGTCTCACGAAGAGTTACAAGTGTGCTTTTGGTCAGAGTTAACTATAAAGGAAAGAAATATGAAAGTCAATTCTCCAAAGTTTTTTTGGAGATAGAAACTGCGGGGGAAGGCGAAGAGGTCAGGATGTATTTTTATTTATTGTGTGATTTTTCAAAAAGCACAGAAGTAATTTTTGAGGAATGTGTTGACTCAAAGTGATAACTAAAGGCAATGAGTCAAAAAATAAAGCAAGAAGGGCATGAAACATTTTATCCAACATAATCCCCATAAAAAGTCAGTGACAGGAAGAAAAAGTATCTCCTTTAGCAGCAATCTGGAGTTTCTGGCACAGAGCCGGGACATGAGGAAAGAATACTGTCATGCTCCCCTAAGTTGCTTGGCATCTCTGAAATTTCATCCCAACATCTCTGAAATCAGGTGATCATTATGGTTTATCGCATTGAATGGAATCTGAATTTACTAAACACGAGCCAGAAAAATACAGCAAAATTTGATGGGTAGGGAAAAGATGGAGAGGAACAAATAAAGGGAAAGATGAATTGAGTTCTGCCTTAATTTGCAATCCCCCAGAAACAGATCGGCAAGAAAGACTGGGGTACAAGTAGTTTATTTGGAAACACTGTGAAGGGGTGGGGAAGGGAAGGTAATCAACAGAGAATTCTGTTGTGAGCAACTGGGACTCAGTCTTGCTGGGGACCTCCAGGAAACTATGTAGAATGTGCCTGGGTGTCGCCCCATGCAAGTGATAAGGAAGCTGGGGTATTTACACACCAAGTTCCTTGTGTTGGTGCTTGAGGTTGCTTCTGAGAACATCAACACCCTGGTACTTCAGACCTGCCTGAGAGAGAAAATCCTCCTCCACTTTCCTGAGAGCGTCCTTAGTCAGACAGTCACCGGTGCTTCCAGTAAAAGCAATTGTGTTCAGAATCAATAAGTACCAAAAGCACACAGGTGGGACATGGACAGTATCTACTAGGAGGACCCCACCGCTATCATTGCAAGATTTTTCTAATGGATACAAAGGTCAGGAAGAACAAACACCATCTCTGCTAGGTTGTCCTACCTGCTGCCTTCATCTCTAACAGAGTATTGGTGTGTGGCAAAATTAAGTTACTCCTTTGAATGAGCTACAGAAGCCCTGACCACTGGATAGGAAATGATCATGACTGCTTCTGGTTGGTTGGTTTGAGCACAGTGGCAGTGAGACCAACACACAGTTCAAACCTTCATGTAAATCTATTGAGTCCTTTCAAACATCCCATATGAACAGACTGAACTGAATGCCAAACCTGACCTCTTAGTCTTGCAATCATGTGCTATTCATTGCTCTCAAGAGATGCCAGGCAAGAGAATGTAAAATGCATGTAAAAACATTAACAGATCTAGGAAATGAAGTTCAGTTCAAAAAAAAAAAAAAATAGCATGTATGACACATGCCTTACACGCAAATCTAACATCAGCTTTGTGCATAGACAACTCATTGTTATTATTCATAACATCATTAATGATTCTTTACAATGTCTTTTGCCCATGTTTCCTTATTAGGAAACAAAATAAAGAATGAAGAATGGCCAGTAAGTACATCATAGTAAGTTAGAGTGCATTTTGCACTGCTGGATTCATTCTGTGCACCCTCCCTCTTTCTCTGTCCTCAAGATTTGTGAAATTGTTGTCATCAACAGACAACTGAATTCAAATGGTTACTTTATTGAATGAATGTACATAAGAATGCTCTTCTGAACAAAACATAGTTGTATGAATTCTGACAAAAAGGACTGTGCATAATATCATAGCTCCTTAGGGTTGCAAAAATATCCCCTGGTGTCTGGAAAAAGTTGGGATTAACAGCATATTTCTGTCACTTCCAAACATATTAATTTTCCTAAATATATTACTAAAGAATTCTGAGGCTCCAATTAGTGAAAACTGAATGTGGACTCACCAATCCAACAAAGCTACACATGAATAATTAAAACAAGGAGTAATAATCACTCTTTTGCTAATCTATGTGAGCTTATCGAATTTCTCTCACTTCAGATTTCCCTTTAAGTTTTCTCCACTTGCACTTGAGCTCTGGGCCTGGGAAGCAGAATCTAGCAGGAGGGAAGCTCTGATGAGCCATTAATTGACTTATTATTCCTGGTCCCATAATCCTTTAGATTCTATGAGCCTTGGCTGGCTGATACACTATCACTCTTTCTGTATGTGAAGCCAAGGAATGAAGTATCATCACCTTCAATGAACACACATTATGAACATTTCCTCAAGGATATTTGATGAATCATCATGTCCTGCTGAGAACATCTTTATGTCAGTGAATTGTTCATGTGCAAAGTCTATGTGAGGAGGTATAAAGCCAAAACAGCTTGCTATGTTACTACCTCACATTGTCTATTTTTGAGATAAGCTGGGTTCAGCTGAAATAATCAGCTGTAGAACATCAAGCAGAATTATCTGGTTTAATAGGAAGTAAGTGTTTGGAGATCATTTTGCAATTTTCTTCATGAAAATAAGCTTCTGTGGGTCAGGAATGATATTGAGAAGCTGAAAACCATCACAGTGCTTTGGAAACAAGTGGCTGTTATCTAATATCTGCTGTTACTAGTGAATATGTAAGTGTGAAACGCATGGAAACAGTGAACATTACATAGCAATATCTCTGTTAGTGAAAAGGTGGTCTTATCCTCTTAGGTGATTTTTCATGACTTTGTAACTAGGGGTACAATTAAAACATAGGAATGAATTCTGGTGGTTTAAATATTGCAATAATTTTCTTAAGCTTTTTAAATATTAGTAATTAATTTTATTTAAAACAACATGTGGTTGGCATAGGTGTGTGCCACTTGGATATCCTGTTAAGAGCTTGCAAGCCAGCCATGAAGAGGGCAGAGCAGGTGTGCAAGTTTGAATGTATTAGGTCCAATAAAAGCCATTATCTTTGATGCAATCTTGTATGGGCAGACATATTAATGTTGATTAGATTGTAATTCTTTGAGTGTTTCCATGGAGATGTAACCCACCCAACTGTGGGTGATAACTCTGACTAGATAGTTTCTGTGGAGGTGTGGCCCCGCCCATTCAGCATGGGCCTTGATTAATTTACTGGAGCACTATATAAGCCCAGGCAGAAGGAACGAGCTTGCTACAGTCAAGAGGGACACTTTGAAGAATGCACAGGAGCTGAGAGAGGAGCTTCAGCTTACAGACACATTTTGGAGATGGTGTTTGAAAGCAGTCTTTTGCTCCTGAGAAGCTAGGAGAGGACAAATGCCCCAAGAGCAACTGAGAGTGACATTTTGAAGAGGAGCTGCAGCCTAGGGAGGAACGTCCTGGGAGAAAGCCATTTTGAAACCAGAACTTGGAGCAAATGCCAGCCATGTGCCTTCCCAGTGAACAGAGGTTTTCCGGACACTATTGGCCATCCTCCAGTGATGGTACCAGATTGTTGATGTGTTACCTTGGACACTTTATGGCCTTAAGACTGTAACTGTGTAACCAAATAGACCCCCTTTATAATCAATGTATTTCTGATATTTTGCATTCTGGCAGAATTAGCAAACCGGAACAGTGGGGATAGCCCCAGCATTGGCATAGGGGCCTCACACCTCCCAGGCAGCTCCAGCCAATGATGGACTGTGGCAGGGATTCTAGGGTCTGGTGGTTTCTGCTCAAACTGGAGAACCCCTTGACTTTCTCTGGACTGTCCTACAGTTTGAGGCTCTTCCTACCCAATTCTTCTTCCTTCCTCTACTCCATTTATAGATGTGAGTCCTGCATTGTGATCTGAAGACTTTCCTTACCTTTCCTTTATCATCCACAGGTATATCCCTAATAAATCTCCTGAACCTGTATCTGTGCCTTGGTGCTCTCTTCCTGGAAGACTTGACTGACATATACTAGATAAGGTAAAACAAGGCACATTTCAGCCCTTACTTTGCCTTTAATCTCCTTTAGCAGAGCTGCCCATTGAAGGGCCCAGGAACCATGGAGCAACCCTCAAATTTGGTTAGGGCTCTTGTAATTGCATCTGAGAGCCATTAAATAGATTTCTCTTTTATTTGACTCATTCTGAATTCCCTACTCTTTAAAGCTACTAGGTTGCCTGAAATTTATTTTTCATTTGAAGTCCTATAGTGATTATCTATTGGGATATGAGTTGTTGCATAACCAAAGAACCAGCAAACAACAGCTGCCCACTGTTAAGCC
The DNA here is from genome assembly GCF_015220235.1 of Choloepus didactylus. Classification (NCBI taxonomy): domain Eukaryota; kingdom Metazoa; phylum Chordata; class Mammalia; order Pilosa; family Megalonychidae; genus Choloepus; species Choloepus didactylus. Next base: position 12,051,190 of record NC_051325.1, on the reverse strand, counting down.
AAATGACCCAAACTACAATGGGATTTCATGTGATAATATTTCAACCATAAGTTCCTTTAAAAGGGGCTTTGGGAGGATGTACTAATCAAGGTATTGGCATTTTTTAGACCCTAGTGAAGCACTATCTGTAAATACTTTTCACTATCTTCAGGGCTCAGTGGCAGAATCTGATGTCCAAGAATAAAATTTGGAAATCTAGCAGCCATCATGTCTACCACTGAAGAGGAAGCATGGATAATTAGTGCTTATGCTCTTTATGCGGTATCCAAGGTTAAAAAAAACATCCTCAGGGTCCTAGAAAGTCCAGCTTTAATACACAGTGCATCAGTATCCATTGCTTTAAATAATGACGAGTAATTCATGGGAACTCAAAGGCACCATAACACCATGTCATGTTGGGCTGAATATTAAATCAAAAGAAAAAACTGCCAATGTGTTGGACTCTGCAGATATCCAGACTTTTATTATTATGAAGGGGTTAGGCTGCCTTGGTAGTCTATTTAGCACCCAGGAAACCACACTGTCTGCTGAAGTAGACTGAAAAAGAAAAGATAATTCGATATGTATGATAGGATATTTATAAAGGTACAAAATTATGAAAACAGTCCCAAAACTCCAGTCATGCCACTTGTCGGTATGAATCCTCGCTTGTTCAGGCAGATTTGGGGAAAGTCATTTCAAGTACAGTGATTACGAACAATCGATATTACAGATGTTAAAATATGATTCAATTTCTAACATTTGCACAGAATAGCACAAACCAAAGGCTGGCATATTTGGCAACGCATAGATGGAACAAAAGCTTTGGAGCTAAAATCCTGCACTTGCTTCATTCTAGCTGTGTGATATTGGACAAGATAATTAACCTCTCTGAACCTTGGTTTTTTCATCTGTAAAATGGTACCCCTATAATGCGTTGCTGGGAGAACGTGAGGGAAGAAATACATGCATGGGGCAAACTCTCAATAAGTGATTCCAAAGATAATGGTGGTGGCGGCGATGAATTGAATGCAAAGATGTGCTATGAAATGTTGGAAATTTATTTGAAACCTTATTTACAGTACCCATTTGTTTATTGGAACCAATTTTTAAAAAGAGAAAATAAAAGAAACTTTAAACCAGTCAATTCATAGCCCAGTCAATATCTAATTCATAGAATTTTATTAAAAATTCATTTACTAGAATAAAGGGCACACTGAGAGCCTTTGAAACGATAATTAGATTCATTTGCAGTATTTACTTTCCCATTTGCTATATAATTGTGGTTACAGGTATGTTGCTAGATATTTCTGTAGTAAACATTGCCCCAAATCTCCAGTGCATTAATAAATCTACTCAATAGATTTTTTTCAATTCTGAAAATAAATTCTGAAGACCATATTGAAATTGAGCCAGATGGTTAGATATGACTTTTCTCATTAGGTGAATGCTCATAATTTACTTTACCCTGAAGTAACCACAAAGGCAGAATGGTGAATGGCCTCCAAGAACATCAAGTCCAAATAATCTCAGGGGTTTTATGTTCTGTCAAACATTTCATCAAATGGCATGAGAAACATATTTTTCATGTCCTTTTCATTTTTAAAATGCCTGTATTCTTTACATTAGAGGAAAGTAGCTTTGATACATGTTTTAAATTACTGCATATAATAACATTCTTTTCTAGAAATGTATCTTTTCCTTGCTGAAGCCAATGCAAGGGTTTTTTTTTTTTTTAATAAGCACAGTTAAGCCATTTAATTCACCTTCATTTAAAACTTTTAAATCTGAAATTACTCTCTTCTACTTTAAATAAAACAAAGACACAGTCATGATTTCAGGCGCACAAGACATTTTTGGCCTATTCTACCAGACAGAATTTTTTAAAATGATGAATAGGTAAAATATAGGAGTCAAGATGATAACTAATCTGATTTCAAAAAAGAAATGTGGACTTGAGTAGCAGAAGAATTGGGAAATGTGTTATCTAAATATGTCATGGGATATATTGACTTTAACCTGTAACATATGTGAAAGTTAATCAGTAAGCAATGAATTCCTTTTCTTAAGTCCGTATGGTGAATATCAATGAATAAAATATTTTTGAGCCTAATGAAATGCCCAGGACCAATCTCTCAAGATTTAATTACCCACTTAAAAGTCCCTGGGGCTCTTGAAGGAAGCCGGAGACTCATACATCACGCTCCCCAGTGGAAGCTGTGCATGGAAGGCAGGGCCTTTCTGGGTCAGCCCTGTTTGGAACTTTAAAGCGGGAAGCCACAAATCAGAGAACTCACCCAACCCCATTAATTGGTGCCCACTGAAGCTCCCACAGTCCCGAGAATCTCACCTTCTGATGACAGGCTTTCCTCAGCAATCGCTGGCTCCCTATTGCTACATGACCCTTCAATGGTTACACCATCACCATTTTCCTGTCCCAAATCTCTTCTCCTTCTCTAAGGGTACTAGCTAAAATGCTGAGCTAGGATCCTCTGGGTAACATGAAAAGTTTACTTGAGGGCCTCTCATGGAAAATTCTAATATATGCAAACATTAAACCTGGGCCTGGGTAGTAGGGAGATGCTTGGGAATTAGGGCAGTCAGCAATGTTGAATCACACTATGCAAATTGCTCTCTCCTCTACCTTGGACACATGATTCACTCAACAACCACTGTTGAGACTAAATAATAAGAGTAATAATAATGATAATAACTAAATAAAATAACATTAGCTTCCAATTAATGAGTGTTTGCTGTATGCCATGTACCAATTTCCACATTGTTCATTCATTCCTTCACTCTTCTAATGAGTTTTTGTTGCTCATCTACCACAAACCAGCCATGGTCAAGTTTGCAGTGGGGGGTGAGTCCCTCCCAGGCCTGAGGCAGTGGTGGACTGAGAAACCCAGTGGCAAGTGTGTGCAGATTTGAGCAGTGATGGCGTCTTGGGATCGGTGCTTTCGCAATGCTGAACAAGACATGCAATAGAGAGAAAATGGAGGTGGGACCTATGTTAGATAAAGTTCCAACAAAGGCTTTTATAAGGAGGTGCATTGGGGCTGAGGCTGGGAAGACACAAGGGAGCCACCCGAGGGAGCAACCAGGACTAAGACCTGGGTGGGAAAGAGTGAGGCAGGTGGAGCAGGAGAAATGAGGCCAAGGAGCTGAAGTGTGTGAGGGATAGACACAGTGATGGGGTAAGCTGTGTGTGTGGTGGTGGGGGATGTAAATGGGGACAGCTGGGCCTTGGTGGCTGTGCCGGGGGCTCTGGATGTTAGGCAGTGAGCCATAAGGAGGGGAGTGACACGAGTCAATTTATGATTTTAAAAGATTCCTCCATATGCAATCCAAGATGGACCATGGGGAAGAAGACAGTGAGTGAGCTTCTCCTAGCTCACCTCCAAGACAAAGCTCCTATGATGGTGGTGTGAACCATGGGGGGCAGTGGAGATGGGAGGACAGTGGGTGGTTTGGCGAGTGGTCTGGAATAGAACCAACACGACTGACAGCAGGTTCCACATTAGGGATGAGAGCATGAAGGGCTCAGCCTCAGCAGCCTGGCTAGTGAAGAGATCAGTGATGAGGCTCAAACATATTTTAGATGTGTTCACTGTGAGATGTCATTTGGGCATCCACGTTGAGATTTCAAGCACAGATTACATACAGATCCAGGGTCTCTTACCCACAATTCCAGAATCCATAAATCTCCAAGAAATGAAAATGTCTTCATAACTCTTTTGACAGCAAAATCTGAGCTGAACACACATGAGGCTCTTGTCAGTCTTGTATTGACCTCTGAGTGTGACTCTCACATTGGCAGCAGAACCATCGATCGACATATCTGATTACAGGGCAATGCTGCAGACCCCATGGAGGTGGGAGGGTAGCATGTACCAGATCACTTTTCCAAATCCCGAACACTGAAGGAGGAAACACACTACCCGACCCTCCCCCCACATTTCCCTGGGTTTTGTATAAGGAACTGTGGATTCCTGTCTAAGCTTGGAGGTCAGTAGAAAGGACGATGCTGGACCTTCATGGGACAAGGAAAAGGGGGTGGATTTGTAAAGGTCATGATCACTTTCTGAAGTTTCAGTGTAATTTTCAGCAAGAAGACCCTGGTCCCTGGCATTTCTAGAATTGGTAGGATTTTCCTAGGATTTCTCTAAAAGGCACAACCCAGCCCTGGGGAGAAGGCAGTTACGTTCCTCCCATTTTTCTGGTGGGGTGAGAGAAAGCATGCCTTCAAATCCCATAATCAAGACTTTAATGGTTCAGCTCAGCCCTTTGAATGGGGTTTTCAGGGATTGATTTTTTGGAAAAAAAAAGGTCATTAATCATGGTTTAGAAATCATTTTGTTAGATGCTTTTTATTTATTAAGACAGGTATAAATTTTTCCCATGACGCTCAGGGTATAAAAATGCGACAGTTTTTTTTTTTTTTTAATATCAAATTAAATGCAGCTTGAGCTCCCACTCAGCAGTCCAGGTAAGAAATCCAGGCTCTGTCATTTTATTTTTGTTTGGGGGGTGGGGAAGGGTGACCCTTCCACCATCCTGTTCCCCAGTCTCAGAAAGCATCAGGGACAACTCGATTGAAGGAAATGAGGGAGGTCTCCTAGCTCAGGCCACACTCCTTTTGAGGCTGGTGAGCTCGACTGCTGACTCTGCTCTCTCTAGACAGGTGCAACTGCTGAGACCCCTACTGCTGCAGGCCTGGTGTTTGATGCTACCCCTCCGTTGTCTGTGTGCTGCCCTCCTACCTGTAGGATGGGCCACTCTGGGTCCACTTTCTCCATCCACAGAACTGCTGCCCCTCTCTCCAGGCTGTGAGGATTTGGCCATCTTCCCTGAGGGAATGGGCCCCTCCAACCTTCATGCCCCTGGCTTCAGCATGCTTCCTCTCTGGAAAGTCCTCCAATGTGGGTCTCTCCTCCTCAGGGAGGTAGATGATAGGCTCACATTATTCCAGGTAAGCCTATAGGAGCAACCCAAACACAAGATACCAGCAAGTCACCCTCCTGGGGATGAAACAGGCCCATACAAACAAAACTAAAAGCAAAAATCATACAAAAAAACCTCCTCAGTGTTATGTCTCAGAACAAAACATAAGATGGCCAACTGAACTGAGATGCAAAGGGAAGGAGAGGAAAAGTTTTGAGGAAGGAGAACGATTTGGAATAAGCCTAGTTTTGCAGCATCCCAAGGGTTTCCTGGTTGCTTAAAGGAATAGTATACAATCATCAAAACACAGTCAAATGTATATTTCTAAACTGTCACCTAGTGAGACATTTTGGAAAAAGACTGAAGTAATGTCACTAAGTCACATCAACTATACACAGTGTTTTCTTTTTAAAACGTGCCTACTTTTCAGGAAATTGATTTAGTATGTACAAATTGCAGATAATTTTGAAAATACAGAAAAGACTATAAAGAAAAAAATTAATATTGCTTATAATTCCATCACAGCGATTAACTGTGTGATATTTTGATGTTTTTCCTTCCATTTTTTTATCCCTAAAGCCTGTCTTTGTAGCTAGGTATTTCTGTATTAGCATATCTGAGGTACTAGAGTATATTCTCATTTGTATTCTGCCATTTCTTTCAATATTTTCAGATTGTTGTAGTTCATTCTCAGGACAAATGCCTGTATATAAAACTACAGTGCCAGTTTATTAGTTTTCACAGAGGACTGGACACGGACACCACTCTCATACTTCAACCCTGCACACACACTCTAGGGAAGCTCGGTGACTAGATAATGAGCCTGAGTATAAAGCAGGAAAAAACATAATTGAGAGGGGACTGTGGGAAGATGGCAGAATAGGAACCACCATTAAACAGGCAGGAACTGTTTGAATCAACTATTTAAAAATTCTAGAATCTAGTGAGACACTGTGTAGTGTCTGGAGAAGAGTGGGAGGAGGAAGCTGGTAAATACAGTGAATATCAGTAAATTTCTCTCTCTGGGAAGTGTTTATCATTGTCCAGCCCCCACTCTCATGGCAGACAGCAGTGGAGTCCAGTCCCTGGCATAGCTTACTGGTTCCAGAAAGGAAAAAGAAAATCCATATCCCCCAGATCCAGGGACAGCATTGGCCAATCACTGATCACAGGTTTTGATTAGCTACTTTGGATTGTTGGGTTCCAATGCACCCCAGACAAAAGCAGCAGAGGCGACTTAGAGATGATACACTTCAAGGGTCGTGGAGAAGAGTTGAAGAGCTGTGTTTTCTGTTGCAGGTCAAGAAAGCACTATTTCGGTGCACTGTGGAAGAATTTCCTGGTGCCCTTCCTGGCCCCACCTTCTTCCTCTCTCCAGGGCAGTTTGGACTGAACTGGTGCTCCCTTTGTGGATCCCTGGCCTTTGTTCTGTCTTGGAAAGACTGACTTGGGAAACTCCTCTCTGGATGGCCCTGCTCTCCCTTCCAGAAATTGCCCTCCAGGCAAAAGCAGCTTGAGAAAATGAAGGTAGTGTAAGAACCAATTGAGGTGCAGGGCCTGGGTTAAGTCCTAGAGTGGATGGTCCACAGAGGGAGAAGGTCTGCCTCCTGGGAAGTAGAGAGCATTCAAACTCCTGTAAACTGGGAAATCCTAAGGCCACTAGCAAGCAAAAGTCCAGGAAAAGACACATAGCCAGAAAATACAGAGAGGACCCTGAACTCTGCATTTGCATTTGGTGCACCTTCCAGATAGGAGGGCTGATACTCAAGAAAATCTCTTTCATGTCAACAGTGGGTTACAAAATCAAGAAACAGAAATATCAGGAAATAAATATCAGAGTTAACATTTTAAAATATTAAAATGTACAGTATGCAACAAAAGATTACAAGACAAACAAAGAAACAGGAAATAAAGCCCATCAAAAGGAAGAGGAGGAAAACCCAGAAAACATCAATAAAGACAAGACTGTAGACATACAGGACAATAAAAAAATGATTTTCAATATGCTTGATGAGATGAAGGAAAATACAGAGAAAGAAGTAAAGGATATCAGGAAAACAATGAATGAACAATATGAGAATCTCAATAAAGGAAAAGAAAATTTAAAAAGGAACCAAATAGAATGACTGGAGTTGAAGACCAAAATAACAGAAGCAAAAAATTCCCAGGAGAAATGGAGTAAGGAGGTCACCCAGGTGGGCATTCTTATGTACTATATAGATAACCCTTTTTAGGTTTTAAAGCATTGGAATAGCTAGAAGTAAATACCTGAAACTATTAAACTCCAACCCAGTAGCCTTTACTCTTGAAGATGATTGTATAGCAATGTAGCTTACAAGGGGTTACAGTGTGATTATGAAAGCCTTGTGGATCACACTCCCTTTATCCAGTGTATGGATGGATGAGTAGAAGAATGGGGACAAAAAATGAAATGAAAAATAGAGTGGGGGGGATGATTTGGGTGTTCCTTTATACTTTTATTTTTTATTCTTATTCTTATTCTTTTTGGTATAAGGAAAATGTTCAAAAAGTAGATTGGCGTGATGAATGCACAACTATATAATGGTACTGTGAACAGTTGATTGTACACTTTGGATGATTGTATGGTATGTGAATATATCTCCACAAAATTGAATTAAAAAAAAAATTCCCAGGAAAGACTCAACAGCAGATTGGAGCTGGCAGAAGAAAGAACTAGTAAACTTGAAGGCAAGTGAATTGAAGTGAATCACGCTTAGGAGTGGAAATAAAAAAGAATTATAAAATGCAAAAATATGCTATTTATAAGAGACTCACCTTAAATTCAAATCCAAAAGTAGGTTGAAAGTGAAAGGATGAAAAAAATACCATTCAAGCGGTATACCAAAGAGAGTTAGGGGAGATGTGCAATATCAGATTTACAAAGACTTTAAATCAAAAGCTATTGTGAGGGGAGAGATCTAAGATGGTGGCATAGGGAGGAGTGGAAGCTAGTTAGTCCCCCTGGAACAGCTAACAAACAACCAGGAACAACTAGTAAATAATCCAGAATAACTGCGGGGGGAAAACGTGACCATCCACTCATCATACACCAACCTGAATTGGGAGGAATGCCCGAGATCGCAGCATAAAATCTGTAAGTAAAAACTGCAGATCCAAGCCAGGAGCCCCCTCCCCCCACAGCCTGAGCTGCAAAGCCTAGTGGTGCTAGAGAGAAGCTCTCTCCCAGCAAGGGAATGTAGCTCAGCTGAGCTCCAACTGGGGTTTTAATTAACAAGCATGGACTGCTCAATTTGAATCCCCAACAAGCAGACAGAGTCTTTGGGTGTTGACTGACCCTGGAGAGCTGGAGAGTGGCCACAGACTGGCCCTGAAGGGGACTTTCTGTCCTTGTTTTGGCTCAGTGGAGAAAGCCTCAGCCATTTTCAGTTCTTAGTGCTTTGACCCAGACAAGGGTGGAGATAATATAGGCAGAGAGACCATTGAAATGCTAATACCTCTCCCTAGGGGGGTCTATCTTCTCTAAGAGGAAAGAGGTGGGGCCCAGCTCTACTACCCACCTTCCATTCAGAACCAGACCCCAGAGCCTGGTGGAAAACAGCCACGGACCACACCTCCTTACACCAGTCTGGAGTTACCGGCTGACAGGCACCACTTGCTGGGCAGAAAAGCACAGTGACCTGAGGCCTCACAGGGTGTACCAGTTTTCTAAGACACACCCTCAGGGAAACTGGATACTGAATAGTTCTTCCTTCTGGGACTGGAGCCCGTTTTGGTCTGGGAAAACCTGATTGGCATAACCAAGGAAACCATGCCTAGAAAACAGAAAACTACAACCTACACTAAGAAAAATGAAGTTATGGCCAGTCAAAGGAACAAACCTACACTTCAACTGAGATACAGGAATTTAAACAACTAATAATAAGTCAATCCAAAAAGTTTAGGGAAGATATGGTAAAAGAGCTGAACCATATAATGAAAGCACTGGGTGTATATAAGGTAGAAATTGAAAGTTTGAAAAATCAACTGGCAGAATCTATGGAAATGAATGGCACAACACAAGAGATGAAAGACACAATGGAAACATACAACAGCAGATCTCAAGAGGCAGAAGAAAACACTCAGGAACTGGAGAACAAGACACCTGAAAGACTACACACAAAAGAACAGATAGTGAAAAGAATGGAAAAATATGAGCAATGTCTCCAGGAACTTAAGGACAAAACAAAAATCAGGAATGTACATGTCATTGGTGTCCCAGAAGGAGAAGAGAAGGGAAAAGGGGCAGAAGCAATGTTAGAGGAAATAATCAATGAAAATTTCCCATCTCTTATGAAAGACATAAAATTACGGATCCAAGAAGTATAGCATACCCCAAACAGAATAAATCTGAATAGGCTTATGCCAGGACACTTAATAATCAGCTTATCAAACATCAAAGATAAACAGAGAATCCTGAAAGCAGCAAGAGAAAAGCAATCCATCACATACAAAGGAAGCTTGATAAGACTATGTGCAACTTCTCAATAGAAACCATGGAGGCAAGAAGGAAGGAAGTGGGGTGATATATTTAAGGTACTGAAAGAGAAAAACTACCAACCAAGAATCCTATATTTGGCAAAACTGTCCTTCAAATATGAGGGAGAGCTTAAAATATTCTCTGACCAACAGACAATGACAGAGTTTGTGAACAAGATACCTGCTCTACAGGAAACACTAAAGGAAGCACTGCAGACAGAAAGGAAAAGACAGGAGTGAGAGGTTTGGGACACAGTTTGGGGAGATAGTAGCACAGCAATGTAAGTACACTGAACAAAGATGACTCTGAGTATGGTTGAAAGAGGAAGGTTGGGACCATGTGGGACACCAGAACAAAAGATGAAGGATAAAGACTGGGACTGTGTAACTCAAGGAAACCTAGGGTGCTCAACGATTGTAATAAAAAGCACAAATATGTTTTTACATGAGGTAGAACAAATGAATGTCAACATTACAAGGTGTTAAAACTAGGTGGGATTGGGGGGAAAATGCAATCAATGCAAACTAGAGACTATAATTAATGGAAACATTGTATTATGAGTCCTTTAATACAACAAAGGCAATATACCAAAGCTAAATGCATATGGGGGAGGGGATAGGGAAAGGATATGGGATTCCTGGAATTGGTGATGTTGCCTGACTCTTTATTCTACTTTAGGTTAATGCTATCTTTCCTTTTGTTGCTTTCTAGCTGTCATGTTTTTTGTTGTTGCTTTTTTCTCTCTCTCTCTTTTCTTTTTCTTTTGTCTCCCTGACTTCAACTCTTCCTCCTTCTTTGTGGAAGAAATGGAGATGTCCTTATATAGATAGTGGCAATGGTGCCGAATACATAAATATGTGACTGTATGGGGAACCAATGATTGTTTACCTAGGACAGAATGTATGGTGTGTGAACAAAACCATCTTAAAAGAAAGGGGTTGATGAAGAAACCTTGAGGGCACTATATTGAGTGAAATAAGACAGACACATAAAGGCTAATATTGCAGGGTCTTACTGATATGAACTAGTCATAATATGTAAACTCATAGACATGAAATGTAAGCTACCAGGATATAGAATGAGGCTAAAGAATGGGGAGCAGTTGCTTATTATGAGCAGAATGTTCAACTAGGGTGAACTTAAACATTTGGTAATGGACAGGGGTGATGGTAGCATGTTGTGAGAATAACTAACAGTGCTGAAAGGTGTGTGAAGGGGGTAAAAAAGGTAAGCTCAAAGTCACGTATATCACCAGAAGGAAAATTGGAGGTTAAAAGATAGGAATGTATAAAACAGTGAATCTTGTGGTGGACAATGTCCATGATTAATTGTACAAATACTAGAAATCTCTCTCATGCGCTAGAACAAATGTATGACACTTGTTAATAGTAGGGGGGCATATAGGAAAAAATATATACCTATTGCAAACTAAATGTTAGTGGTATTTTAACATTCTTTCATCAACAGTAACAAATGTACTATATCAAAACTATGACTCAATAATGGAGGGGAGGTGATTAGAGGTATGGGAGGATTTGAGTTTCCTTTTTTTTGTCTTTATTTCTTTTTTGGAGTAATGAAAGTGTTCTAAAAATTGAAAAAAAAATTAATTGTGGTGATGGATGCACAGATGCATGATAGTATCATGGGCAATTGATTGTACACTTTGGATCTTTGGATAGTTGTATGGTATGTGAACAATCTCAACTTCTATACACATACATAGATACATACATATATATATATATCTGTTATTAGGGACAAGGATGGTCACTAAATACTGATAAAGTGGTAAATTCAACAAGAAGATGTAGCAATCATGAATATGTATACACCTAACAGCAGAGATCCCAAAATATATGAAGCGAATACTGACAGATTTGAAAGGAGATATAGAAGGTTCTACATTAATAGTAGGAGAATTTATTATGCCACTTTCAAAAGTAGATAGAATGTCTAGACGGAAGTTCAATAAGAAAATGTAAGAGTTAAACAGTACTCTAAACCAACTAGATCTGACAGAATATATAGAACACTTTACCTAACAACAGAATACACTTTCTTTTCAATTGCTCATGGAACATTCTGCAGGATAGACCATATCTTAGGTCACAAAACAAGTCTAAATAAATTAAAAAATATTGAAAGCATACAATGTATCTATCTGACCACAATGCAATGAAGCTAGAAACTGATAGAGGGAGAAATGAAAAATTAACAAATACGTGTAAATTAAACAATATACTATTAACAACAAATAAGTTAAAGAGGAAATCACAAGGGAAATTAGGAAATATCTTTGAGGCAAATGAAAATGAAAATATAGCATACCAAAACTTATGGGATGCAGCAAAGACAGTGGTAAGAGGGAAATTTGTAGCTCTGAAAGTTTATATTAAAAAAAGAAAGATTTCAACAAACCAATCACAAGTGGAGAGATTGAGTTGGTCCTCAAAAATCTCCCAAAAAGGAAGAGCTCAGGACCAGATGGCTTCACATTTGAATTCTACCAAGCATTCAAGAAAGAATTAGGAGGAGGTGGGGCAAGATGGTGGACTGGTGAGCTGTATGTTTTAGTTACTCCTCCAGGAAAGTAGGTAGAAAGCCAGGAACTGCGTGGACTGGACACCACAGAGCAATCTGACTTTGGGCATACTTCATACAACACTCATGAAAACGTGGAACTGCTGAGATCAGCGAAATCTGTAAGTTTTTGTGGCCAGGGGATGGGCACCCCTCCCTGCCAGGCTCAGTCCCGTGCAAGGAGGGGCTGTCAGCTCTGGGAAGGAGAAGGGAGAACTGCAGTGGCAGCCCTTATCAGAAACTCATTCTACTGATCCAAACTCCAACCATAGATAGACTGAGACCAGACACCAGAGACTCTGAGAGCAGCCAGCCCAGCAGAGAGGAGACAGGCATAGAAAAAAACAACATGAAAAACTCCAAAATAAAAGCGGAGGATTTTTGGAGTTCTGGTGAACATAGAAAGGGGAAGGGCAGAGCTCAGGCCCTGAGGCTCATATGCAAATCCCGAAGAAAAGCTGATCTCTCTGCCCTGTGGACCTTTCCTTAATGGCCCTGGTTGCTTTGTCTCTTAGCATTTCAATAACCCATTAGATCTCTGAGGAGGGCCCTTTTTTTTTTTAATCCTTTTTTCTTTTTCTAAAACAATTACTCTAAGAAGCTCAATACAGAAAGCTTCAAAGACTTGCAATTTGGGCAGGTTAAGACAAGAGCAGAACTAGGAGAGCTCTGAGACAAAAGGCAATAATCCAGTGGATGAGAAAATTCACTAAACACCACAACTTCCCAAGAAAAAGGGGGTGTCTGCTCACAGCCATCATCCTGGTGGACAAGAAACACTCCTGCCCATCACCAGCCCCATAGCCCAGAGCTGCCCCAGACAACCCAGTGTGACGGAAGTGCTTCAAATAACAGGCACACACCACAAAACTGGGTGTGGACATTAGCCTTCCCTGCAACCTCAGCTGATTGTCCCAGAGCTGGGAAGGTGGAGCAGTGTGAATTAACAAAGCCCCATTCAGCCATCATTTCAGCAGACTGGGAGCCTCCCTACACAGCCCAGCAGCCCAGAACCGCCCTGGGGGGACGGCACTCACCTGTGACATAGCACAGTCATCCCTCAACAGAGGACCCGGGGTGCACAGCCTGGAACAGGGGCCCACTTGCAAGTCTCAGAAGCCATACGCCAATACCAAGGACTTGTGGGTCAGTGGCAGAGACAAACTGTGGCAGGACTGAACTGAAGGATTAGACTATTGCAGCAGCTTTAAAACTCTAGGATCACCAGGGAGATTTGATTGTTAGAGCCACCCCCCCTCACTGACTGCCCAGAAACACGCCCCATATACAGGGCGGGCAACACCAACTACACACGCAAGCTTGGTACACCAATTGGACCCCACAAGACTCACTCCCCCACTCACCAAAAAGGCTAAGCAGGGGAGAACTGGCTTGTGGAGAACAGGTGGCTCGTGGTCGCCACCTGCTGGTTAGTTAGAGAAAGTGTACTCCACGAAGCTGTAGATCTGATAAATTAGAGATAAGGACTTCAATTCCTAAAACCTACAAATCAATTCCTAGGTCTACAAATCCTAAAAGAACCCTATCAAGTTCAGTAAATGCCAAGAGGTCAAAAACAACAGAAAATTATAAAGCATATGAAAAAACCAGATGATATGGATAACCCAAGCCCAAGCACCCAAATCAAAAGTTCAGAAGAGACACAGCACCTAGAGCAGCTACTCAAAGAACTAAAGATGAACAATGAGACCATAGTACGGGATACAAAGGATATCAAGAAGACCCTAGAAGAGCATAAAGAAGACATCGCAAGACTAAATAAAAAAATAGATGATCTTACGGAAAATAAAGAAACTGTTGACCAAATTAAAAAGATTCTGGACACTCATAGTATAAGACTAGAGGAAGTTGAACAACGAATCAGTGACCGGGAAGATGACAGAATGGAAAATGAAAGCATAAAAGAAAGAATGGGGGAAAAAATTGAAAAAAATCGAAACGGATATAATAGATAATATAAAACGTCTGAGTATAAGACTCATTGGTGTTCCAGAAGGGGAAGAAAAGTGTAAAGGTCTAGGAAGAGTATTCAAAGAAATTGTTGGGGAAAACTTCCCAAATCTTCTAAACAACATAAATACGCAAATCATAAATGCTCAGCGAACTCCAAATAGAATAAATCCAAATAAACCCACTTCGAGACATATTCTGATCACACTGTCAAACATGGAAGAGAAGGAGCAAGTTCTGAAAGCAGCAAGAGAAAAGCAATTCACCACATACAAAGGAAACAGCATAAGACTAAGTAGTGACTACTCAGCAGCCACCATGGAGGCGAGAAGGCAGTGGCACGATATATTTAAAATTCTGAGTGAGAAAAATTTCCAACCAAGAATACTTTATCCAGCAAAGCTCTCCTTCAAATTTGAGGGAGAGTTTAAATTTTTCACAGACAAACAAATGCTGAGAGAATTTGCTAACAAGAGACCTGCCCTACTGGAGATACTAAAGGGAGCCCTACAGACGGAGAAACAAAGAAAGGACAGAGAGACATGGAGAAAGGTTCAGTACTAAAGAGATTTGGTATGGCTAAAATAAAGGATATTAATAGAGAGAGGGGAAAAATATATATGACAAACATAAACCAAAGGATAAGATGGCTGATTCAAGAAATGCTTTCATGGTTATAACGTTGAATGTAAATGGATTAAACTCCCCAATTAAAAGATATAGATTCGCAGAATGGATCAAAAAAAATGAACCATCAATATGTTGCATACAAGAGACTCATCTTAGACACAGGGACACAAAGAAACTGAAAGTGAAAGGATGGAAAAAAATATTTCATGCAAGCTACAGCCAAAAGAAAGCAGGGGTAGCAATATTAATCTCAGATAAAATAGACTTTAAATGCAGGGATGTTTTGAGAGACAAAGAAGGCCACTACATACTAATAAAAGGGGCAAATCAACAAGAAGAAATAACAATTGTAAATGTCTATGCACCCAATCAAGGTGCCACAAAATACATGAGAGAAATACTGGCAAAACTAAAGGAAGCAATTGATGTTTCCACAATAATCATGGGAGACTTCAACACATCACTCTCTCCTATAGATAGATCAGCCAGACAGAAGACCAATAAGGAAATTGAAAATCTAAACAATCTGATAAATGAATTAGATTTAACAGACATATACAGGACATTACATCCCAAATCACCAGGATACGCATACTTTTCTAGTGCTCACGGAACTTTCTCCAGAATAGATTATATGCTGAGACATAAAACAAGCCTCAATAAATTTAAAAAGACTGAAATTATTCAAAGCACATTTTCTGACCACAATGGAATACAATTAGAAGTCAATAACCATCAGAGACTTAGAAAATTCACAAATACCTGGATGTTAAACAACACACTCCTAAACAATCACTGGGTTAAAGAAGAAATAGCAAGAGAAATTGCTAAATATATAGAGACGAATGAAAATGAGAACACAACATACCAAAACCTATGGGATGCAGCAAAAGCAGTGCTAAGGGGGAAATTTATAGCACTAAACGTATATATTAAAAAGGAAGAAAGAGCCAAAATCAAAGAACTAATGGATCAACTGAAGAAGCTAAAAAATGAACAGCAAACCAATCCTAAACCAAGTAGAAGAAAAGAAATAAAAAGGATTAAAGCAGAAATAAATGACATAGAGAACAAAAAAACAATAGAGAGGATAAATAACACCAAAAGTTGGTTCTTTGAGAAGATCAACAAGATTGACAAGCCCCTAGCCAGACTGACAAAATCAAAACGAGAGAAGACCCGTATAAACAAAATGATGAATGAGAAAGATGACATCACTGCAGATCCCAAAGAAATTTAAAAAATTATAAGAGGATACTATGAACAACTGTATGGCAACAAACTGGATAATGTAGAGGAAATGGACAATTTCCTGGACACATATGAACAACCTAGACTGACCAGAGAAGAAATAGAAGACCTCAACCAACCCATCACAATCAAAGAGATCCAATCAGTCATCAAAAATCTTCCCACGAATAAATGCCCAGGGCCAGATGGCTTCACAGGGGAATTCTACCAAACTTTCCAGAAAGAACTGACACCAATCTTACTCAAACTCTTTCAAAACATTGAAGAAAATGGAACACTACCTAACTCATTTTATGAAGCTAACATCAATCTAATACCAAAACCAGGCAAAGATGCTACAAAAAAGGAAAACTACTGGCCAATCTCCCTAATGAATATAGATGCAAAAATCCTCAACAAAATACTTGCAAATAGAATCCAAAGACACATTAAAAAAATCATACACCATGACCAAGTGGGGTTCATTCCAGGCATACAAGGATGGTTCAACATAAGAAAGTCAATCAATGTATTACAACACATTAACAATTCGAAAGGGAAAAATCAAATGATCATCTCAATAGATGCTGAAAAAGCATTTGACAAAATTCAAAATCCATTTTTGATAAAAACACTTCAAAAGGTAGGAATTGAAGGAAACTTCCTCAATATGATAAACAGCATATATGAAAAACCCACAGCCAGCATAGTACTCAATGGTAAGAGACTGAAAGCCTTCCCTCTAAGATCAGGAACAAGACAAGGATGCCCGCTGTCACCACTGTTATTCAGCATTGTGCTGGAAGTGCTAGCCAGGGCAATCCGGCAAGACAAAGAAATAAAAGGCATCCAAATTGGAAAAGAAGAAGTAAAACTGTCATTGTTTGCAGATGAGATGATCTTATATCTAGAAAACCCTGAGAAATCGACGATACAGCTACTAGAGCTAATAAACAAATTTAGCAAAGTAGCAGGATACAAGATTAATGCACATAAGTCAGTAATGTTTCTATATGCTAGAAATGAACAAACTGAAGAGACACTCAAGAAAAAGATGCCATTTTCAATAGCAACTAAAAAAATCAAGTACCTAGGAATGAACTTAACCAAAGATGTAAAAGACCTATACAAAGAAAACTACATAACTCTACTAAAAGAAATAGAAGGGGACCTTAAAAGATGGAAAAATATTCCATGTTCATGGATAGGAAGGCTAAATGTCATTAAGATGTCAATTCTACCCAAACTCTTCTACAGATTCAATGCAATCCCAATCAAAATTCCAACAACCTACTTTGCAGACTTGGAAAAGCTAGTTATCAAATTTATTTGGAAAGGGAAGATGCCTCGAATTGCTAAAGACACTCTAAAAAAGAAAAACGAAGTGGGAGGACTTACACTCCCTGACTTTGAAGCTTATTGTAAAGCCACAGTTGCCAAAAAAGCATGGTACTGGCACAAAGATAGACATATAGATCAATGGAATCGAATTGAGAATTCAGAGATAGACCCTCAGATCTATGGCTGACTGATCTTTGATAAGGCCCCCAAAGTCACTGAACTGGGTCATAATGGTCTTTTCAACAAATGGGGCTGGGAGAGTTGGATATCCATATCCAAAGAATGAAAGAGGACCCCTACCTCACCCCCTACACAAAAATTAACTCAAAATGGACGAAAGATCTCACTATAAAACAAAGTACCATAAAACTCCTAGAAGATAATGTAGGAAAACATCTTCAAGACCTTGCATTAGGTGGCCACTTCCTAGACTTTACACCCAAAGCATAAGCAACAAAAGAAAAAATAGATAAATGGGAACTCCTCAAGCTTAGAAGTTTCTGCACCTCAAAGGAATTTCTCAAAAAGGTAAAGAGGCAGCCAACTCAATGGGAAAAAATTTTTGGAAACCATGTATCTGACAAAAGACTGATATCTTGCATATATAAAGAAATCCTACAACTCAATGACGATAGTACAGACAGCCCAATTATAAAATGGGCAAAAGATATGAAAAGACACTTCTCTGAAGAGGAAATACAAATGGCCAAGAAACACATGAAAACATGGTCAGCTTCACTAGGTATTAGAGAGATGCAAATTAAGACCACAATGAGATACCATCTAACACCGGTTAGAATGGCTGCCATTAAACAAACAGGAAACTACAAATGCTGGAGGGGATGTGGAGAAATTGGAACTCTTATTCATTGTTGGTGGGACTGTATAATGGTTCAACTGCTCTGGAAGTCAGTCTGGCAGTTTCTTAGAAAACTAGATATAGAGTTACCATTCGATCCAGCGATTGCACTTCTTGGTATATACCCGGAAGATTGGAAAGCAGTGACACGAACAGATATCTGCATGCCAATGTTCATAGCAGCATTATTCACAATTGCCAAGAGATGGAAACAACCCAAATGTCCTTCAACAGATGAGTGGATAAATAAAATGTGGTATATACACACGATGGAATACTATGTAGCTGTAAGAAGGAACAATCTCATGAAACATATGACAACATGGATGAACCTTGAAGACATAATGCTGAGCGAAATAAGCCAGGCACAAAAAGAGAGATATTATATGCTACCACTAACGTGAACTTTGAAAAGTGTAAAACAAATGGTTTATAATGTAGAATGTAGGGGAACTAGCAATAGAGAGCAATTAAGGAAGGGGGAACAATAATCCAAGAACAGATAAGCTATTTAACGTTCTGGGGATGCCCAGGAATGACTATGGTCTGTTAATTTCTGATGGATATAGCAGGAACAAGTTCACAGAAATGTTGCTATATTAAGTAACTTTCTTGGGGTAAAGTAGGAACAGGTTGGAAGTTAAGCAGTTATCTTAGGTTAGTTGTCTTTTTCTTACTCCCTTGTTATGGTCTCTTTGAAATGTTCTTTTATTGTATGTTTGTTTGTTTTTTTTTTAACTTTTTTTTCATACAGTTGATTTAAAAAGGAAGGGAAAGTTAAAAAAAAAAAGAAAAACAAGGAAAAAAAGATGTAGTGCCCCCTTGAGGAGCCTGTGGAGAATGCAGGGGCATTGGCCTACCCCACCTCGATGGTTGCTAACATGACCACAGACATAGGGGACTGGTGGTTTGATGGGTTGAGCCCTCTAACATAGGTTTTACCCTTGGGAAGACTGTTGCTGCAAAGGAGAGGCTAGGCCTCCCTATAATTGTGCCTTAGAGCCTCCTCCCGAATGCCTCTCTATTGCTCAGATGTGGCCCTCTCTCTCTAGCTAAGCCAACTTGAAAGGTGAAATCACTGCCCTCCCCACTATGTGAGATCAGACACCCATTGGAGTGAATCTCCCTGGCAACTTGGAATATGACTCCCGGGGAGGAATGTAGACCTGGCATCGTGGGATGGAGAACATCTTCTTGACCAAAAGGTGGATGTGAAAGGAAATGAAATAAGCTTCAGTGGCAGAGAGATTCCAAAAGGAGCCAAGAGGTCACTCTGGTGGGCACTCTTATGCACAGTTTAGACAACCTTTTTTAGGTTCTAAAGAATTGGAGTAGCTGGTGGTGGATACCTGAAACTATCAAACTACAACCCAGAACCCATGAATCTCTAAGACAGTTGTATAAAAATGTAGCTTATGAGGGGTGACAATGGTATTGGGAAAGCCATAAGGACCACACTCTACTTTGTCTAGTTTATGGATGGATGAGTAGAAAAATAGGGGAAGGAAACAAACAGACAAAGGTACCCAGTGTTCTTTTTTACTTCAATTGCTCTTTTTCACTTTAATTATTATTCTTGTTATTTTTGTGTGTGTGCTAATGAAGGTGTCAGGGATTGATTTAGGTGATGAATGTACAACTATGTAATGGTACTGTGAACAATTGAATGTACGATTTGTTTTGTATGACTGCATGGTATGTGAATATATCTCAATAAAATGAAGATAAAAAAAAGAAAGGAAAGAATTAGTGCCAATCCTGCTCAAACTCTTCAAAAAAATTGAAGAGGGAAAGCTACCCAACTCATTCTATGAAGCCAACATCACCCTAATACCAAATCAGACAAAGATACTACAAAAAAAAAGAAAATTACAGACCAATTTCTTTAATGAATATAGATGCAAAAGTCCTCAAGAAAATACTTGCAAATCAAATCCAGCAGCACATTAAAAGAATTATACACCATGACCAGACAGGATTTATTCTAGGTATGCAAGGCTGGTTTAACACAAGAAAATCAATTAATGTAATACACCACACCAATAAATCAAAGCAGAAGAACCACATGATCATCTTGATCAATGCAGAAAAGGCATTTGACAAAATTCCACATCCTTTTCTAATGAAAACACTTCAGAGGATAGGAATAGAAGGGAACTTTATCAATATGATAAAGGCGATACATGAAAAACCCACAGCTAACATCACACTCAATGGGGAATGGCTGAAAGATTTCCCTCTAAGATCAGGAACAAGACAGGGATGCCCACTGCCACCACTGTTATTCAACATTGTGCTGGAAGTGCTAGCTAGAGCAATTAGGCAAGAAAAAGAAATAAAAGTCATCCAAATGGGAGAGAAAGAAGTAAAACTTTCACCGTTTGCAGATGACATGATTCTATATGTAGAAAATCCAGAAAAATCTACAGCAAAGCTACTAGAACTAGTCAATGCATTCAGCAAAGTGGCAGGCTACAAGATCAACATGCAAAAATCTGTAGTGTTCCTATACACAAGTAATGTGCAGCAAGAGGAGGAAATCAAGAAAAAAAAAATCCATTTACAATAGCAACTAAAAGAATCAAGTATTTAGGAATAAAGTTAACCAAGGACACAAAAACTTTCACACAGAAAACTACAAGAAACTGCTAAGAGAAACCGAACAGGACCTAAAAAAATGGAAGAACATACCTTGTTCATGGATTGGAAGACTATAGTTAAGAGGGCAGTTTTACCCAAACTGATTTATAGATTCAATGCATTACCAATTAAAATCCCAACAACTTACTTTACAGAAGTAGAAAAACCAATAACCAAATTTATTTGGAAGGGCAAGTTGCCCCAAATAGCCAAAAATACCTTTAGAAAGAGGAACAAAGTGGGAGGTCTCACACTCCCTGACTTTGAAACATATTACAAGGCTACAGTGGTCAATGCAGCATGGTACTGGCATAAGGACAGATATACCGGCCAAGGGAATCAAATTGAGTGTTCAGAAATAGACCCTTGCATCTTCGCATCTACGGACAATTGATCTTTGATAAGGAGATCAAGCCAAAGCAACTGGGACAGAACAGCCTCTTCAATAAATGGTGTTTGGAGAACTGGATATCAATTTCCAAAAGAATGAAAGAGGACTCCTATTTCACACCTTATACAAAAATTAACTCAAAAAATTAATGTTAGCAATAAGAACATAAGACTCTTGGAAGAAAATGTAGGGCAATATCTTAAAGATCTTGTGAAAGGAGGTGGTTTCTTAGACCTCACACCCAAGGCGCGAGCAACCAAAAAACAAATAGGCAAATAGGATCTCCTCAAAATTAAACACTTTTGTACATCAAAGGACTTAGTCAGAAAAGTAAAAAGGTAACCTATGCAATGGGAGATGATATTTGGAAACCACATGTCAGACAAGGGTTTAATATCCCAAATATATAAAGCAATCCTATAACTCAAAAACAGAAAGGCAAACACCCCAATTAAAAAAATGGGCAAAAGACATGGACAGACACTTTCTGAAGAGGAAAAACAAATGGCTCAAAAACATATGAAAAAATGCTCAACTTCACTGGCTATTAGGGAAATGCAAATCAAAACCACAATGAGCTATCATTTCACACCTACCAGAATGGCCATTATCCATAAAACAAAAAATTACAAGTGCTGGAGAGGATGTGGAGAAAGAGGCACACTTATTCATTGTTGGTGGGAATGTAGAATGGGTGCAACCACTCTGGAAGACAGTGTGGAGGTTCCTCAGGAAGGTAAGTATAGATTTGCCATACAACCCAGCTATTCCATTGCTAGGTATATACTAAGAGGAACTGAAAGTTAAGACAAAAATAGACATTTGTAAACTGATATTTATTGTGGCATTATTCATGATTTCCAAGAGATGGAAACAGTCCAAATGTCCATCAATGGACGAGTGGATAAACAAACTGTGGTATATACACATGATGGAATATTATGCAGTTGTAAGACAGAACAAAGACATGGAACATATAATAACATGGATGAACCTTGAGGACATAATGTTGAGTGAAGTTAGCCAGAAACAAAAGGACAAATACACTATGGTCTCACTAATATGAACTAACAATGAGCAAACTTTGGGAGTTAAAAGCTGGTAGCACAGGTTACCAGGAGATAGAAAGAGAGTCGATATCGGGCATTTGATGCTGAAGGACTACAGAATGTTCTGCAGGATTGATTGTATAGATCCGGAAATAGACAGCATAATACTGTGTGATGGTAGCACAATATTGTAAGTACCTTGAACAAAGATGTCTGTGAGTAAAGCTGAAAGAGGTGGGATAGGGGAATGTATGACACCAGAAGTAAAGATAGATAAAGACTGGGACGGTATAACTTGGCAAAAACTGGAGTGACCAATGACTGTTACTAAATATACAAATATAAAAATGTTTTTATATGTGGGAGAACAAATGAATGTCAACCATGCGGAGTGTTGAAAAAGGGATGGTATTTGGGAAAAAACATAATCAAAGCAAACTGGAGTCTATGGTCAATGGTAACATTGTACTTTGCTTCCATTAAATGTAACAAAGGCAATATGCCAATGCTAAGTGTATATGAGAGGGGGATATAAGGGAGGGATATGCAATTCTTGGTAGTGGTGTTGTTTTCTGTCCTTACTATTATATTGTATTGTAATAGTACACTGTATTTTTCTTTTTATTATCTTTTTATTATTCACTATAAAAAACAAACCTTTTTTGTAGTAATCAACATGTTCAAGTGCTGATTGTGGTGATAAATGTACAACTTTATGATGATACCATGAACAACTGACTGTACACTGTGGCTAAATGTATGGTATGTGAATATATCTCTATAAAATTGTAGGAGAAAATATAAATAGGGGTAAAAGTGCTGGAGAAAACATGGAGAGAAGGATGTACCTATCTACTGTTGATGAGGAGGCAGAATGGTGTAGCCTTTCTGGAGGCCACTGTGGTGGTTCCACAAGAAGCTAATTATGTGGGGGCCATAAGGTCCTGCAGTCTCATTATGGAGTATGAAATTGGAAGATCTGAGAGCAGAGACATGAATGGACATTTGCACATTCATGTTTATGGAAGCAGTAGTCATGATTTGCAATGGGTGGAGGTGGCCTAAGAGTACCTTGAAGAACAGAATGGTGAACTGTGGTGTATGCATACAATGGAATATTGAGCAACTACAAGGAGTGAAGCTGTGAGACACACAAGGTGAGTGGATCCTGTACACAGCATTTTGAGTGAAGTACACCAGAAACAAAGGCAAACACTATAATGCTTCACTAATATGGACTAACTACAATGTGTAAACTCAGAATTGAATCTTAGAGCACAGCCTAACAGGGGAATGATTATTGTAATGGCCCCTAGATTGTGAGCTCTTACAGCAGTCAAATCTATTCCTGAATTATAACGGCTATCTCCAAACTCTGAGATGTTGATCCCTTTGTGTATAACCTGATTGGTCTCTTGAACATTGGGTTTCTGTGTGACACCTGAAACTCAGAGCTACAGCTCGGCAGATATGAATGTCAGTATTAATGCATACAGCAACTGTTAAAAAGGAAAAAAAAAGCTGAAAAAGAGCCCAGACTTCAATTAGAGATATGAATGAAGCAGATCTGGTTACGACTATGGCAAATCGGGCCAAAGAGTAAAGGTTGAAACTGACTGCACGTTAAACTTCAAGTTCCGTGTGAGACCAAGAGAAGAGATGTCTATTTGGTGCAGGATCTATATTTTCTAAACAGTATAACTTATACAGTCAGTTCTTTCAAACACTACAATTACATAGAACTTTGAATAGGAGATGAGATATGATAGGTTTGTATAGGTTAAAGTGAAATAGTGACACATCACAAAGTAATTAGCAGAGAATAAAAATATATATGCAGGGGCCCCCTTAGGAGCTGGGGGAAAATATGGAAGTGTTGGGCTTCCTCACCTGGACTGTTGCTGATGTTCTCATAAACGTTGAGGACTGATGGCTTGGTATGCCAAACCCTCGATTTTGGGGCCTGCCCTTATGAAGCTCATTACTTCAAAGGAGAGGCTAAACCTGCTTATAATTGTGCCTAAGAGTCTCCCCCTGAGTGCCTCTTTTTTGCTCAGATGTGGCCCTCTCTCTTCCTCTAGCTAAGCCACCTTGGCAGGTGGACTCACTGCCCTACCCCCTACGTGGGACCTGACTCCCAGCGGGGGTAAATCTCCCTGGCAACGCAGGATATGACTCCAGGGAATGAATCTGGACCCAGCATTGAGTGACTGAGAACATCTTCTCGACCAAAAGGGGGATGTGAAATGAAACAAAGTTTCAGTGGCTGAGAGATTTCAAATGGAGTTGAGAGGTCACTCTGGTGGACATTCTTATGCACTATATAGATAACACTTTTTAGGTTTTAATGTATTGGAATAGCTAGAAGTGAATACCTGAAACTATCAAACTCTAACCCAGTAGTCTGGAATCCTGAAGAAGATTGTATAACAATGTAGATTACAAGGGGTAACAGTACAATTGTGAAACCCTTGTGGATCGCACTCCCTTTATCCAGTATATGGATGGATGAGTAGAAAAATGGGGACAAAAACTAAATGAAAAATAGGGTGAGATGGGGAAGATGATTTGGGTATTGTTTTTTACTTTTATTTTTTATTCTTATTCTTTCTGGTTGTAAGGAAAATGTTCAAAAATAGATTGGGGTGATGAATGCATAACTATATGGTGGTACTATTAACAGTTGATTGTACACTATGGATGCTTGTATGGTATGTGAATATATCTCAATAAAACTGAATTTAATTTAAAAAATAAAGTAAATTAACATAGAACAAGTATCCGAGGGGGAAAAATAAAATGTGTGAGTTTTAGTGTTTAGCCTTTTTGAGATTTTTATATTAAAAGACTGTTTATGTTTCCTTCCTCATTTCCAAATGAGCTCAGAAAATTTACACTCTGGATTATTGAAATCCCTGGTAAGCAGATATTGAATAAAGTGGATTTTATGATTAAAAAAAAAAAGAAAAAAGAAAGATTTCAAATCAGAGCCCTAATATCAAAACTGGAAACCTTAGAAAAAGAAGGGCAAAGTAAACCCAAAGTGAGTAGAAGGAAGGAAATAACAAAGATTAGAGACAAAGTAAATAAAATAGAGAATAAAAAAACAATAGAGAGAATCAGCACAACCAATAGTTAGTTCTTTAAAAAGATTAGTAAAATTAACAAACCTTTAGCTAGACTTAAAAAGAAAGAGAGGACACAAATGACAAATCAGAAATGAAAAGGGTGACTACTATTGACCCCACTGAAATAAAATGGGCTGTAAGAGGATTTTATGAGCAATTGTATGCCAATAAATTAGCTAACCTAGATGAAATGCACAAATTCCTAGAAGCACACAAACTACCTACACCAACACAAGAAGAAATAAATCTCAACAAGTGAATAACTAGTGAAGAGATGGAATCAGTAATTAAAACCTTCCAACAAAGAAAAGCCTAGGACCAGATGGCTTCACAAGTGAGTTTTATCAAACATACCAAGAAGAATTAACACCAATCCTGTCAAAACTCTTCCAAAAAACTGAAGGTGAAGGACCAACCCATAATTCATTCTATGAGACCAACATCACTTTAATAACAAACCCAGACAAAGATATCACACAGAAATTTACAGACAAATATCTCTTATGAATATAGATGCAAAAATCCTCAAAAAATACTAGCAAATCAAATCCAATAGCACATTAAAAGAATTATATACCATGACTTATCCAAGGAATGCAAGGGTGGTTCAACATTAGAAAATCAATTAATGTAATACAACACATTAACAGAATTAAGGAAAACAAACATATGATCATCTCAATTGATGCTAAAAGGCATTTAACAAAATCCAGCACTGCTTTTTGATAAAAATAATTAGAAAACTAGGAATAGAAGGAAACTTCCTCAACTTGATAAAGGGCATATATGAAAAACCCACAGCTAATATCACACTTAATGGTGAAAGACTGAAAGTTTTCCCTTTAAGATCAGGAACAAGACAAGAATGCCCACTGTCATCTCTGTTACTCAACATAGTACTGGAGGTTCTTGCCAGAGCAATGAGACAAGAAAAAGAAATACAAGGCATCCAAATTGAAAAGAAAAAAGTAAAACTTTCCCTTTTTGCAAATGACATTATTCTATATACAGATTAGCCTGAAAAATCCACAACAAAGCTCCTACAGCTAAAAAAGGAATTCAGCAAATTGGCAGGAAAAAAAGAACAACCCCCCAAAAGCAGTAGTATTTCTATACACTAGTAATGAACAATCAGAAGAAGAATTTTTTTAAAAATTCCATTTGCTATAGCAACTAAAAGAATCAAGTAGCTAGGAATAAATCTAACCAAGGATATAAAGGATTTGTACATGGAAAACTACAAAATATTGCTAAAAGAAATCAAAGAGGACCTAAATAAATGGTAGGGCATGCAGTGTCATGAATTGGAAGACTAAATATTGCTAAGATGCCAGTTCTACCCAAAGTGATTTACAGACTCAACACAATCCCAAAATTCCAACAACCTTTTTATGGAAATGGAAAAATCCAATATTCAAATTTATATGTAAGGGTAAGAAGCCCTGAATAGCCAAAGTCATCTTGAAACAGATGAAGTTGGAGGACTCACACTTCCAGATCTTAAAAAATATTACAAAGTCACAGTAATCAAAACAGCATGCTACTGGCCCAAGGACAGGCCTATAGACCAATGGAATTGAATTGAGAGCTTAAAAATCAACCTTGCAACTAATGGTCAAATGATTTTTGAATAGGAGGCAAAGACCACTCAATTGGGAAAGAATAGTCTCTTCAAAAACTAGTGCTGGGAAAAACTGGATTTCTTTTTGTGGACCCCTACCTCACACCATATACAAAAAATAACTCAAACTAGATAAAAGACTAAACATAGGAGGCAGAACAATAAAACTCCTAGAAGAAAATGTAGGGGAGCATCTCCAGGATCTTGCCTTAAGCAACGGTTTCTCAGACTTCACATCCAAAGCACAGGCAGCAAAAGAAAAAATTAATAGGACCTCATCAAAATTTAAAACTTGCATGCAACAAAGGATTTTATCATGAAATAAAATGACAACTTACACAATGGAAGAAAATATTTGGAAACCACATATCTGATAAGGGTTTAATATTCAGAATATAAAAAGAAGTCCTTCAATTCAGCAACAAAAAGACAAACAATCCAAGTAAAAAATAGGCAAAAAAATTTAATAGACATTTCTCCAAAGAAGAGTTACAAGTGGCCAAAAAGCACATGAAAATTCTCTATATCATTATCCATTAGGGAAATGTGAATCAAAACCACAATGAGGTACCATTTTACTCCCATAGAATGATTACAATTAAAAAAAAATTACAAGAGTTGGAGAGGATATGGAGAAATAAGAACACTCATTCATTACTGGTGGGAATGTAAAATGGTGCAGCTTCTGTGGAAGTCAGTTTGGCAGTTTTTCAGAAAATTAAGCATAGAATTTCCGTAGGATCCAACAATCCCACTTATAGTTATATACCCCAGAGAACTGAAAGCAAGAACTCAAACAGATATTTGCCCACTGATGTTCACAGTGGCATTATTCATAATTGCCAAAAGATGGAGGCAACCTAAGTGTCCGTCAGCTACTGAGCAGATTAACAAAATCTGGTATATACATACAGTGAAATGTTATTCAGTCGTAAAAATGAATGAAATATGATACATGCGAAAACATGCATGAACATTGAAGACATGTTGAGTGAAATAAACCAAGTACAAAGTAACAAATATTTTATGATCTCACTGATATTAAATAATTAGAATCAGCAGACTCATATATTGTCAGAATATAGAATATAGATTACCAGGTGACAGTGTGGGAATAGGGAATAAGGAGTTAAGGCTCAAAATGTACAGGGTTCCTATCTGAAATGATAGAAAAGTTTTGGAATGGATGGTGGCGATGGCAGCAAAACATTGTGAAGCATAGTTAACACTCTGAATTATATATTTGAAGGTGTTTAAAAGGGGAAATTTGGGGTTGTATGTATGCTAATAGAATAAAAATTAAAAAAAAAATGCACGAAACTGCACGGCACAAACTGTGGACCCTAAGTGAAACCATGGACTATAGTTAATAGCACAATTATAAAAATATGCTATCATTAATTGTAACTAATGTACCACACCATTGCAAGGTGTTAATAATAAGGTAGCATATGGGAATCTTGTACTTTATGCATGATTGTTCTTTTTTTTTTTTATTAAACTCAGTTTTATTGAAATACATTCACACACCGTACAATCATCCATGATATACAATCCACTGTCCACAGTATGATAACATAGTTATGCGTTCATCACCACAATCTATCTCTGAACATTTTCCTTACATCAGAAAGAACCAGAACAAGAATAAAAAATAAAAGTGAAAAAAGAACACCCAAATCATCCCCCCATCCCACCCCATTTGTTCTTTAGTTTTTATCCCCATTCCTCCACTCATCCATACACTAGATAAAGGGGGTATGATCCACAAGGTCTTCACAATCACACTGTCACCCCTTGTAATCTACATTATTATATAATTGTCTTCAGGAGTCCAGACTGCTGGGTTGGAGTTTGGTAGTTTCAGGTATTTACTTCTAGCTATTCCAATACATTAAAGCCTAAGAGGTGTTATCTATATAGTGCATAAGAATGTCCACCAGAGTGACCTCTCGACTCCATTTGGAATCTCTCAGCCACTGAAACTATTTCGTCTCATTTTGCATCCCCCTTTTGGTCAAGAAGATACTCTCAGTCCCACGATGCCGATGCCGGGTCCGCATTCATCCCCGGGAGTCATACTCTGCGTTGCCAGGGAGATTTACACCCCTGGGAGTCGGGTCCCATGTAGGGGGGAGGGCAGTGAGTTCACCTGTTGAGATGGCTCAGTTAGAGAGAGAGCGGGCCACATCTGAGCAACAAAGAGGTACTCAGGGGGAGACTCTTAGGCACCGTAACATACAAGTTTAGACTCTCCTTTGTGGTAATGAGCTTCACAAGGGCAAGTCATGATTGTTCTTTAAACCAACAATTTTTCTAATTTAAAAAAAACACCAAAGCACCATTGAATGAAGCATTTCTCCTAATTTTCAGTTTTTATATAAATCTGTTTAACATCTACGTATATTTCTAATGCTTTCCTTAGGATAAATACCTGAAGTCAAAGACCTTTTTCAAGGAATATTTATTTTTCCATTGAGCTTTTTTATTACAACTTTTTTTCTCATTAAATGATATGCCTTTACTTCAAAATTTGGAAAATACAAAAAAAAGTGAAATGAATAAAATATAGATCATTAATATTCCCATAACTTATGTCACAGAAAGAACTGTGATTTATCACATATAATTTCTTATATATTTCTACTTCTTAAAATTAATGTTACTTACTGTTCTATTGTGAGCATTATCCTATATCATCATCACTGAGCAGATTAACAAAATCTGGTATATATATACAGTGGAATGTTATTCAGTCAAAAAAATGAATGAAATATGATACATGCAGAAACATATATGAACCTTGAAGACAACATGTTGAGTGAAATAAAGCAAATAAAAGTAACAAATATTGCATGATCTCACTGACATTAAATAATTAGAATAAGTATTCTTTGAAAGTTATGATTTTAATGGCCCACCCCATCATATATCATATTATAATTAACAAGTTGCCTTTCATTTGCTCTATTTATTCTGTTTCTAACTTTTGATTATCTCAAATACCATTGCCATAACCATTCCCCCTATTTGAGTCTTTGAGCCTCTTCTTGGTCAGCTCCACCTCACGAATGAGGACATTGGTACCTGGAAATATAAAGTGACTTCAGACGGCTCTTAGTACGTTCATAGCCATGGTGCAAATGCAAATGCAAAAAATCCACCCTTCTGGGAGGATGGATCCTTTGAAAGGAAAAGTAGAAAACAGTGCTCTTTCCTTAGGGCCTGCCAGCCATGCCAGGCACAAAGCTGGAGGAGGAGAGTGTGGGCTAGATCCGTGGACTGCCTTCTTGGCTGAGTACTCTTATTGTTGCAGTATACAACCTGTACAACCTTATACAGCTGTCATGACACATATGACTTTTGGTTGTCAGATCCAAATCTGGTCAACTTAATATCTGCTGATCCTTAGGTGGCACCAATTGCCTTCCTGACCATACCTTGAGGCCAGGTGAGGGTTTCCATAGCTCTTTATATGCAATATCCATGGCAAGACACCAGAGTACATTTTGATTCTGAAAAAAATAAAATAAAAAACAACAGTCACTGCAGGATTATGTAAACATTCCATTCAGGCAATTGGGCTTATTGTCTGGTTTTCTAATTTACTCAAACTTTGTAAGGTAAAAAGAACTGAAATTATGAACTGTGATTTTAAAAATATCTGTGGTCTTTGGGATTCCCAGAAAATGTCCCCTCAGCCAATTCAACTGGGCAAAATGTTAAAAACAACAAATATTCTGAACAAGACCTTAACATTCTAAATATGTTAAAGTGAACTACTAAGTCAATTATTTTAGAGACCACTACTGTTTTTGAGACCCCTTCAGGATGTTCCAGAATTTTATCCTAACCTATTTATAGTTTCCTTTCAAAATATGGGGACAAAGTTTCTTCCCAAAGGCAGACAGATGATGGGAAACGACAGAGAAAAGTGAGAACTGAAGAGGTATCAAGTGTCCTTTTACAGTCTTTAAACCAGTCCTGTTATGTTGCGTATTTTGGCTCATGGTTTTTAGACGTATTTCAGTTGTTCTTCGCAATGTTGAAAGTTGATTTAAAGCCAGATGCTCAGAAATAGACTGAGAATGCAACTATAATTTTCCATCACTCAATATTTATACAGAAACTGCATTGTAAAAATAGCTCTAGATGGATGGCTGCCTCACTGAAAATTTGGTGAAAAACATGACTGATGGAAAATCTCTTGGATAAAACAATGTCTAAACAACACCAAATAAATGGAAACTGAAATACTCCTTCAGATCCACCATTTGGTTATTTTAAAAAAATCTCAGACTCACAGAAAAGTTGAAAAATATTACAAAGTCTGTGCATATATCTTCATCCATATTGCCCAAATGTCAGCATTTTAAAACATTTTGTTATCATTCTCTCTCTATATAGATACGTTTCTTCTGAACCATTTGAGAGTAAATTGCATGCATAATGCCCTTTGACTCTTAAATACTTCAATATGCTTTTTTTTTTTCTAAAATAAGGATGTTCTATTTAAAATTTCAAAATCAGGATAGTAATATCAATACAATACTCATATAGTAATATCAATCCAATACTCGTATCTAATCTATAGCCCTTATTCAAATTTTGCCTGGTGGACACTGCCTTCACCAAGTGATCAAGTTAACTAATGAGACAAAACGACATCCTCAGTCTCTGGTGAGATGCCCTGAGAAGCAAAGAGAATCGCTTCTGTGATATTGCTGCCAAAATGCCTAAACTGAATCTAATCAGACCAACATCGGACAAACCCAAGGTCAGGGGCATTCTTCAAAATAACTGCACACTACTGTTCAAAAGCACCTTTGCAATGAAAACAAAATAAACTGGAGAAACGGTTCCAAGTTACCAGGAACGAAAGAGACCCGGCAGCTGAGTGGATCCAGTTCTACCGAACTGCATTGCCTGTATGGCTAAAGATTAGCTTAATGATTTAACAACTGGAGGGAGGTGCCAGGAAAGCAAATCCTCACTAATTCTTAAAAAACGTAACTGCCACTTACACAAACACATCCGCACCTTGCCCCATGTGTAGCGGCGCAGACAGCTTTGACTAGTATTTCAACCAAACATAAACTGCTGTTACCCTCCTGGTTTGACCCGCGGGGCCACTTCGGTTCCCCGCACTGCGCCTCTTGGCGCCGCCACGAAGCCGTGCCCCGCGCCGGGAAGGCTCTGCTCGCCCCGCGGTGTGTGCAGTTTGCGGGGCTCGGGGTGCGCCCCCCGGGGCATCTGCTTTCTGAGAATTTCAGCAAGCACATCTCGGGGACAGTGAGCACCAGGGGTTTGCAGAGCTTCTCCCTTCTCACATCACAGCACACTGAAAACAATCTCATTGCACAGTGTGAGGATTTAGGAGCATTTATAAATTTAGGGGCATTTATTTAAGACATATTCAGGAGGAGATTTAGGGGCAACTATGAAGGGCTTGGTGAGATTTTCATCGCATGTTCTTCATACTACATAATTATAAGACCAAATAAAAGATGATCTTTTAAGAAAAATGGTAAATACAGAATTTGTATAAATCTTCCACGTGAACTATTTTCCAGTCTTTTTTCCCCCTCTTTTACCCCCGTTTTTTAAATGGGAAACGAACTTGCTCTTGTACATCTAACTTTGTCAGGTTTTATGCTTGATAGGGTTCCACGAAATTCATCATTGGGGCAGATGGTTTCATGGGGTCCAAAGCTTACACAATTTGGAGAGGGGAAGCGGCTTTAAGAAAATACAAAATTGCAAATATAAAACTAGGTACACAAGTTGATGTTTATTTAGAATGAGAAAAGAAGTAACAACAAAATTATTACTGGAGGCCTGGAGATTTCCGTCCCTTTCCTCTAAGACAGCTTTAGGCTGTTGTCAGAATGGCTTGCCTAGAAAGCTTCCTGTTTGCAATAAAGATTCCCCTCCCAGCCTAGAATACTCTGTAGCTCCCAGCAGCTCCACCAGCACACAAAGGGGCTGACGCAAGTGGGGAGCACTGAGCCTTATACTTATTTAACTGCATGATAATTCCACTGCTTTATTGTCACTGTGAATAATAAACTTTGCTCAAGTAGATAATTTAAAAAATTAGCCATTTACCTCCATTCAAAGATGGACAATGGTTGAAATATTAAAGGCTCAAGTAGCTCTTGTTTTACTTTAGTGGACAAATGCACTTCCTTGTGAAAATGAGCATGGAGTCCCAATCTACTTGAAGATTTTCATGGCAAGGACTTTGAACTGATGATGAAGTTTCACTTAGCAGGATGCAGTGCTTTGTTCGAGCAAGCATCCTGGAGCTATTTTGGACCAAAGGGACGTTTTAGCCACAAAGACCTCTGGAGGTTTCTGATGCACTGGAGGGCAGAGATGTGGGGGCCCTCAAGGCCTTCCCACTCCTGGCTCTGGGGTACCCCTGACTCAGCCCCTTTCACAGCTACCCAGCCTTGCCTTGCTACTGGCTGCTGGAGAAGACGGCCGGTGGGTGAGTTTCTTGCAAGGATGCTATTTAGCATGCATAATGGCAGTTCAAGACTAAACCCTGCTTCACCTTGACCACTGCCCCAATACTGGGGTCAGATTCAACCAGCCTCATCTTGCGCTGAGGAGACATAAACATAACCAGTTCCCATCACATGCCATTTAGGAATCTCTGCTATATTGGAGAGGATGCTTTGTAGTTGCAGAAAGCTTGGTCAAAATTCATGGAAGACAATGTACGGGAAGGGGATTTTAAAATTACAAAGCAGTCTCGGAAAATTTTGGCTTGAAAATTCTTAGCAGAAACAGACTTCAGTGTAGAGAAAATAGCAGAGAAGGAGCAACAAAGAGTAAAAATAAGAAGTGGCTTTGCAACAGATTGCCAGATTCTCCCAGTGAAAAGAACATTTTCCAGCAATCTCACTCACCCTATTGCAATACAGTGTAAAGGACAGCACATGATTTAGGATAAGGGTGTATGAGCTTGGACAAATTACTTTTGTAAGCCTGATTCCTCATTTGTAAAACCAGCATCACAAGAATTCCTACCTCCTGGTTATTATAAAGATAAAATGTGAGAAGTTCTTTGTAAATGGCTGGGGAAGGTTCGTGTTTATTTTTCTTCTTATGTGAATGTAGAAATGTCTGGTGTTTCAAGTTCACCTATAATAGGCCATCGATAAAAGCCACACATTTTTATTATTACAACTCAGTTGATTCCAGAAACAAACATTTGAAACAGCTTAGTGCCTTGAGGACCTGGGATCAGGAGGAAATAACCCCAGTCCCCATCTCTTCATTGTAGTGCTCATTTTGATGCAAATTTACCTGAATGTCAAGAACTGCCTTACAGGGGAAGAAATACCGTAGAAATGTCACTTAATTGCAGCCTTGAGCAATATGCAAGTGTGAGAAAATACACAGAGAATGATTGAGCTCTTCACAGATTAATGGCACATATAAACCTTGGGATTTTGTTTTTGTTTGTTTTATTTTATTTGTCCAGATTTAAGCACTAACTGAGGGGGACACTTTTCCCTTTTACTGACCTTCAGGGGTCTTCATCCAGCTACTTCCCTGCAAAGCCCTGCTAAACCAAATGCCCAAGACAGCCACCTCCCCCAAGGGTTGCCTCTGAGCCCACTTCTCCTTTCTCCCCATGTCTGCCTGGATTTGTACAGCTTTCCTGCAAGCTTTCCTGTTCTATGCTGCTGCATAGTTTTCTTCTAACTTGCCATAACCGAAATGGCCAAACCTTGTAGTTAAAATGCTCTGGGTACAAAAAGGAAAATAAATAATTTCCAATAAAGACCTTGCGGCCGTGTCAATCTGTAATTGCTGATGAGCTGAAGTCCTCTTGGACGTTGGAGTGAGCCTAAGGAGCCAGCGTGGCTCTGCTTTGGGAAGGCCTTTGTGGGACTTTCCTGGCTGTGGGACCCTGATCTCTTTAGGGTCTCTGGGTGAAGAAGATCTGCCGAGGGAATCTTGGTCAGAAACCTGAAGATCTGTCAAGCTATAACATCTTCTCAAGCTCATTTGCTTTGCCAAAGGAGATGAGAAAGTGTGGGAACTCAACTTTTTAATGAAACCCTGTGCTAGTGTATGTTCACGAATCAGTAAGTTCTCCTCCTTCTATGTAAAGATTTCAGGAATCTACCAGTAATTTTGCTGGCTTTTCAATTATCATCGCAGAGTAAACTAAACATGAACAAAGAACAAAACCTATAAAAATTCAAAAATTTTAAATGATTTTTTAATTTGAGAAAATTACTTCATCAACACACACATACATGAAGATAGAGATTAAAAAGGGAAAACAGACTTATTATCAATTGTGTATAAATTTTGTTGAGAGATGCTAGATAATTTCCTTCAAATTCTTAAAAAAACATATTTTTCTATGATGGCTGCACTCTAATTTTTGGCAGATGTGTGTGTATGTGTGCACACGTGTATATTGTTAGAACTAGAAAAAATAGTATACTACAGTTAAATTTAACAGAATGAAATGATTTTTCTCCATTTAGGATTTTTCTTTTCTTTTTTCTTTTTTTTTTTTTTTTTTTTTTTTTTGCAGCAACTCTCCTGAAAGGATTTCTGTTTGCAACTTTACCTTTAGAAGTTTTAATGATTTTTTTACATTTCACCACTTGATTTTGATATTTACTGTCAGCTATAGATTAAGATGGCAGAGGACAGGTTTAATCAACTGCAAGTGGCTTCTATAACCCTTTGGTTAGGAAGTGAATAGGAGAACAGAAACTCAGGGGCATATTTTTTTTTTCTCTTTCAAACATATGTTCTTATTTAATAAATTCTCTACCAAACAAAATAAGCCTGTAGTTACTGATGGTCATATCACATAACAGAAGCTACTACAGTTTTCACATTAAAAAAAAAAGAAACAAGATTGCCATAAAGCTAAAAGTGAGTCACTTTATTGAGTATGAAGTAATAAACCAGTGGTTATAAAAGTAACTTCTATGATGTGCCTTAGAGGAAAACAACCTTGATTGCTTCGATGGGGTTGGTGTGAGACTTTCGTAGCCTCATGTGTGATCAGATTCCACACTTCCAGCTCTGTGCTCTCAGGGAAACTGGAAGACTCACCCTCAGCCATTGTCACAGCCTTAATTATTTAGTAACTGTGCCATGAATGATTTAACATCAACCTTCCATAAAATGCGAGGCTATGTAAGGGCAAGGACTATCTGGTTTATGCAGTTGAATTAATGCAAGTATGAATGAATGAATGAATGACATCATTTATAGGAGAAAGACAAAGAAAAGAAAGCAGAATGGAAGAAAAAAAGGAAAATAGAAAGAAAAAAGAAGGAACAAGAAAGAGAAGGAAAAAAGATAGAAAAAGAAAGTGGAAAAGAACAAAAGAAAACAAATGAAAGAAAGAAACATAGTATTGAAACAAAAGAAAGAGAGAGAACA
This sequence comes from Choloepus didactylus, assembly GCF_015220235.1. Lineage (NCBI taxonomy): Eukaryota > Metazoa > Chordata > Mammalia > Pilosa > Megalonychidae > Choloepus > Choloepus didactylus. The sequence goes on along the minus strand of NC_051325.1, from coordinate 12,014,894 downwards.
AAGGACAGAAGAAATAACAGAAGCTGGCTTTTATTGAAAAGCTACCGTTTAGTGGACTCTGCAAAGCACATCATGTTTACTCGTCACAATATCTATATCAAATAGGCATTTTTCACTTTACCTATTCCAAGATTCACGCTCCTTCTATCGCACCTTGCTGCCAGTATGAAACAAACTATTCTTTGATAGTCCCCCCAGTTTGCAGAGGTAGTAAATGAAAGTACAGGTATTTCAACCATAAAGCACTGCTGTGTGCTGGATTGGGGGGATTTGCCCTGGGTCTGCGAGGGTTCACATTGCTAGAAGCCCATGGGGTGATACCAGCCCCAGCGTCAGCAAACACGTCTGAGCTGCCCTGCTCCCGGCAGGAAGTCTTTCGCAGACTACCTGAGAACCACTGTTGGACGTGGAGTCCACTTCCCTGGAGGTGATAGGGAACACCCAGGGAAGTTTTCTTAGAGACCTAATAATTCATGGCAGGACATTAACCAGATCTATGACACAGTGTTGCCACATCGTCTTCTCATTCCGCTTGCCCTAACCCTGCTGAATGTTTCTAATACAGCCGGGGTGTCTGGTGAAATACGACTTTCTGGTGGAATAAATGCCTGCTGGCCTCCGTGATAAGCACCAGCTCAAACGCACTGTGGCTTGCGATGAGGGACAAGAGCCAAAATCTCCAGATGAGTTTGTGGCACACATGCCCCTATTTGCAGCCCTCTCTGCGTCTCTCCCGTCACACCAACCAAATTATCTCCGTTTATTTTTCATCACATCTGACTGTGACCAATGATTTTTGTATGGAGAACGTAAGCGTTTGTGCCTGCCTTATGTTGCTTGCTGCTCTTTCTCTGGCTCTTTGCTTTCAGATGCCAAGCTATAGTTGACTTTAAGGCAGTTTATGGGAGGGAAATTTTAAAGAAACATTTACTGTGTGGTGGGAATGATATAAATCCATTGGAGTGGAATAAAGTCTATATACCTTATCACTTTGGCTGCCCCCCCCATTTTATTACCTTCTTTTGGTTCTTATTACTAACATATTTCATTTTCTCCCAGTGTATTTTTCCAGTACTAAAGCTATGCTTTTTTAAGTTCTACCTAGAAAATTTTCAGTTACATCATTTGCACAAATATGTTGTTGTTAACATTGAAAAACCTCTTTGCTTGCCGTTGTATATTTTATTTGGCTAAAAATGGCTCATGTCTAATACATTACATGTCCTTTGGTGATACTGTTTAAGCGAGAAATTCCAAAACTCACAAATACCGAATAGCCAAAAGTTCCAAAGCTGTGCATGAACACTAAACATATAATATATCTCCTCCTTTTCCAAACAGAAATAGATTTCTCTCTGATTTGCTTGATAAATTTGACCCAAGATTTCCATTTGGAGTTATTGGAGTTCCTACTGTTTTTCTGTGTGTTGGTGGGCCAAGCCCTAATCACCCCCAAGCCCCATGGAGGCCATAAATTACAGCGATGAGGTGAAGCTTTGTATTCCTCAGCTGCAGAAGAAGGCCGTTTGGCTGCAGCCTATTTTGACAGGCATGAATTTAATTCATTGTTTTATGACAGATGGGAAAAGTGTACATGCTCATAGTACTGATTTATGGTCATTTGGGTCTGGAGGATTCTATAATTTGCAACTAATGTGAAAACAGATGGATAGGCAGACACCAAAGGTTAGGCTGACCTGTGGGTTCTCGCCACTGGTTAAATGGCGTCCATATGCGTCCATTCGCACTGGGTGAGGTCTTTATTGGGTCCACCAGCCAGACTCTGGGAACCTTACTGCTCTTCTTTTTCTCTTTCCTGAGTAAGTTAGTGAAAGTGAAATTTGGGGGCCGTTTCTTCACCTCGATGTTTGAAGAGCCTTTCTTTGCCTCCTGAATGTGTGGGATTCTACTTCTGTTTCCTTTTTTTTATTCTTTAATTAAAAACCACTTTTCCAAGGTGTATGCAATATGTTCATTATTATCCAAACAAATAATACTGCATAAAGGCATTGGTGGCTGTTTTCATTCCAATTGACAAATTTGTTTTAATAGAATGATTGATTGAAAATCAGCAGTCAGGGAGTTTCAAAGGAAATACCTTGACTTGGGGACAGGCGTGTATTTTCATGAGAAATGTGTTTGTGCTTAAATAAATGAGTTTCTACTTTACAAATGATTCTGCTTTTTTAGAAAGTAAGTGTATTTATCAAGTAAATTACCTAGTTGATGCTAAAAGTATTTAATACATTTTTTTTATTATGAAATGACTTCACCAAAGAGGAAAGAGTGATGATGCCATCTCTTTTTAAAGAAAGAATTAAATTTTAAATCTAGAGTAACAAGGTAAATCCATGAGTTGCTATTTGTGGTCGGCTTAAAAATATAATGTTAAGAAATTATGTATTTTGTTATTGATTACCATGTTCAATTTTCATGACATTAATATTAACTTGGTTTTATAACATTTAAATATTTAAAACTAAACATGTCATTGACTTTAGTTCTGAAGATGAAATAAAGTTGTGTTTAATTTCACTTCATTTTGAAAATTGGAAATGTTGATTGCTAGTCCCTAAACTAAGAAAGTAAAATCCAGATACAATTAAGGGCTGTTTTACTCTTCACCAAATTAGCATTTTGGCAATAAAAGTCAGAATACATCATATTTAACAATGACAAAATATCGCTTTATTTCATTCTGGTTTAAAACTGCGTTTTAACCAATCTAGCGGCAACTCCTGAGGCTGAACCAAAACAAATCTGTCTGTATTGGTCCAATTAGCAGAATATTTGCCAGCTGATAGGGTGCTGTGAAGTCAGCAATATTTAACCTCCTTTGACACTTTAACCTTTGTACATTTACCCTGGGAAGAGAAAATATTTAAGGGACTGATAACTAATTTTAATTGGCATTTAGAAAAATAAGCCAAGCAAACCAGATGAACATTTTCTTACAGCTGTGGTCTACTTAGCCATGAGGTCCTCTTTATTGGAAGGAAAGCCCGTGCTTCTATGCTTTCACACAGCACTTCCTGAAGAAGCTGTAGGCTGGGGGTGCCGTTCCCTTACTAGATGGCAGCCGCCACCATCTCATTGCTCAGTCAAAAGGGAATGGCTGCGTTGAAGATGCCAAGAAGGGTCACCTGAAAGCCAAAGAGATGAGAAAAGTCAGCATATGAGATTGAAGACTTTCTCTTGGCCCAAATGTTTAATTTTTGCTAAGCTTTCAGAACAGTCTAATTCACAATGCCACTTGGCATGAAAATAGGTATCAGGGGCTTCCATTCATTGTGTGCTTTTTGGTGTGGTAGTGGTAACTTTCATTGATCTATTCATGTCAATTGGATGAGCAGCACCACGTCTCTTCCTTTGAGCACTGGGTGACTGGAAGACCCCCACTGGGCCACACATCACCAATCCTGCCCCCAGCCACCCAACACTCACACTGGTCCCTGGGTACTCCGCTCTTTCATCCCTCTTCCAGAACTCTACCTCCACCCTGCTTCTCTACTTCCCCAACCTATTCATGTACCCAATGGGGCATGAGTTGCTAGGGTTGGATGTGACCAAGAGCACCCAGAACCCCTATTTTCATGGAGAGCACAGTCTCCTTGGAAAAATTAACCCCTCTCTTGGCATCCCCAAATCCCCTTAGTATATATCTCATCCATCACATTTTTTAAGCTGTCAGATGGTTGGTTATTTTAACTTTTTAAATTCCAGCACCTACTTCAGTGACTGAAACATATTAACTGCACAGTAAAAATTAATTGGAAACTGAATATGTAAGAGAAAATCTATCCTTAAGTCAACTATATAATGATAGATATGATAGATCATGAAGCAAATTAAAAGTAAATCATAATATCTACATAACTATAAAATGATTTCAGAGAATTAATAACTTTATATGTAGAGAGACCAATTCTATGAATTTTTAATTTTGATTTATTTATTTTTATGTTTTAACTATCACTTGCACTTTTTAAATGCATGGATAATATATAGATATATCCTTTTTGTGGCATTTCTAACAATTCACACAAACAGAAAGCCAACTTCTCTGACTTCCTCCCCTTCCCACCTTCTTGCTCTGAGATTTATTATAGGAATTGGCTCACGTGACCACGGAGATTGGCAATTCTGAATTCTGCAGAGTTAGCCACAAGCTGGAAACTACAATGAGGGTGAAGTTATATTCCCCAGGAGAAGATGCTTGGCAGAAGAGAATGCAAAAATTCTTCTTTCTGACTTTGGAAATTCTCTATCCTCACTTTAAGACTTCCAACTGAATGGGTGAGGATACTCCCCACATTGCCGAGAGAAATCTCCTTTGCTTGTAGATGCAATCAGCCACAGATGCAATCAACTGACTAATAGTGCAAATCTATCTACAAAATACCTCAGAGTAACAATCAGGCCAGTGCTTGCTTGGCTAAACAACATGGGCACCATAATCTAGCCAAGTTGACTCCTGAAATTACCCATTACAGAGGCTCTCCAGACTTTAGCAAGGAGACCAACGATATTTGAAATGTTGTGGGTGAGGGATGAAAATAAGCAGACATCTTCTTCTGACCAGAAGTGGAAATCTAGATGAGAGAGACACAAACATGTTGCTTTAGGCCACTACACGTAAGCCAATAATCACTTACTGATGCAGATGACAAAAAGTCCACAAACTAATGTTAAGTGGAAAAAATAGGATAAAAACATGTTATACATGTATGAAATCAATTTTGTATGTATTGTAAAATAATGTAAATATCATTGGGGAAAATATACCAAAATATTAACAGTTTTTAACCTCTGGGTGTTGAGATTATAGGTATATTTGTTTTCTAGGGCTGCCATAACAAAGCACTTAAAACGGCAGAAATCTCTTCTTTCACAGTCCTGAAGGCTGGAAGTTGGAAATCACATTGCCAGTAGGGCCAGACTCCCTCCAAATCTTCTAGGGAAGGAGCTTCCTTTCCTCTCCCAGTGAGTGTTTGGTAGCCCCTGGCATTCCTTGGCTTGTGGCACCTAACTCCAATCTCTGCTTCTGTCTTCACAAAGCCATCTTCTGTGCCTGTGTCTCTGTGTACAAATTTCCCTCTTCTCATAAGGACACCAGATATATTGGACTCAGAGCCCCCAAATCAGTAAGACTTCATTTTAGCTGACTACATCTGCAAAGACCCTAGTTCCAAACAAAGTCTGAGATCCCAGGGGGGCATGGGTTTTAGGGGGCACACTAGTCAACCCTGTACAATAGGGTTTTTTATTTTCTTTTTACATTCTTTGTATATTCTAAAATAAATACATATAATTTCACAATTGTAGAGACTGCTTTTTAAGTCTTTCTAAACATAATTTATAATGGTTATTTCAACCTATGAATATATAAGTAAGGTTAGCCTTTCCAGAATTGCTATCCATTTAGAACATTTATGGCTTTCCATTCTGTTACATAAGACTGTGATGAACATCATTGTGTGTGATTGTTACCTGGCACCTCAAGTATTTCTATGGGATTGATGACTGAATTCATTACTCAGTGGTTAGGAATATTTTTAGGACTAGAGAAATGTCATTGAACTGCTTCTATTAATAGTTGTATCAACTTATAGTTTTACCAGTAGGGGCACATACTCTTCCACGAGGATGGCAGGTAATTAAACATTATAATTTGACAAGGAAAATCTAAGCATAGTTTCTTTATTAAGTGTGTCGTAAACTGTCTTTGGTAATGCACTGGTTTTATGTTTGATTTCCGATCTGTGGTGGGCTGCTATGTGGACCTAGTGTGACTAGTACCTAGCGTGGACCTGGTGTGTCAACTAAGTGAGTGTGATGTCACCTGAACTCATCTTCATTTTCAACAAGACCAAGTCCACTGGCAACAGCTTTGGATACCGAGGTAATGCTAAATTGCTGTAATAGTTTTAAACATCTACTCTCAGTTTCTGTATTTGTCACAGATTGTTCTTGGACCATTTGTGGATCAACAGCAGGCCACAGCTCACACTGGAGTAGCACTGATATGCATTTCTTTAATTTTGGTTCAGGAGCTAGTACATTCTCAAATTTAACTTTTATTTCCTTTTTGGTAAATTGTCTCTTTATGTTCTTTTTCACTTTATCTGTTGGAGTCATAGTTCCTATCATCTGTATGAATTCTGCATCCACTAAGGCTCTTAATTCTTTTTTGATGGCTGCACATATTATATGTTTGTGGATTCTTTGTTTATTATCTGACCTTATTATGGAAAGTCTCAGGTATTCGTTTTGCCAGCATTCTCTTTTAATTCAATTCATGCTCTTTGGAAGTAAGGAAAATTTAAAGTGTTATATAGTCTCATCAGTCCTTTCCTTTATGATATTTACTTTACTGTTAAGCTTAGTCTTTGTTATCCATAGGTTATAGTCTTGTACATTTCTTATACATTTTTATTGCTGATATTTGATATTTAAGTATTTAATCAACCAAGAATTTATTTATGTCTTCAAATAGATGAATAGTTTCTCAGAAATACTTGTTTAGCAATTTTCCTTTACTGAATCATGCATGATAATCCAGTCAATAGCTAGATACTCACTGGTTTCCAGTAGCTTATATTAGTTGTCATCTGAAATACTAAAAGTTGGAAGGACAAAGAAACCACTGGGAGCAAAATATATCATCCAATATCATGCCATGATATCATTCAATTATCAGAGTAAAATAAAACCAACAAAGCATACATCCATACATCCAAAAAAAGAAAGATATAAAAAGAAGTCCTATAATAAAATTTAATCTACACACAAAGAGATTAGGGGGAGATTTTTAAAAAGGCAGGAAACAGTGGCAAGTGGTGAAACTTGAAATTTATATAGTTTATTCTAAATCATGAGTTTCAAATTAGTAGCTACGGGATGAATCTAAAAACCCTCAAAATGAATAAACAACAGTAAACGTAACCGAATGGTGTTCTAAATTTCTGAGTTTTAAAATCATTATGTGACAGAGACAACTAATGCTAACCAGAAATCTGTGTTCCAATTTCCATTTCCCAGAAGTGTTGCTGAAAAGGAACTTTCCAGAAGAAAGTACATTTCACAGCAACCTTTGCTTCCAGGTGAGGGATGACCCTGGTTATAATCAGTAGAGTAAAAACAGAATGATGCAAAGGATGGATTTGAAGAAATGAGTGAGTTGAAATGGATAGAGGCTACACCTTCCTTGAATGAGAACTGTCTGCTGATCAGGAACGAATGCTTTCTGCTTTGTTTTGTTTTGTTTTTACATTGCATTGCTGATAAATAAACTTCCAAACTTCTAATGCATTTGAACCATGACATATTTTGGGTAACTTTTTAAAGGAGCTAATACTACTACATGTTGATAGAGCTTGTATCCTCCAGTTCTTCACTCATCTCCAACACTCTGTGGCCTCGTGGTCACTCTCTCCAGCTTTACAATTTTTTGTTAGTCTTGTCCTGATCCTTGAAATGACTTGGATTTTCCGAACCTGGTCAAAATGGATAACACTGTTGTCTTAGTTTGCCAGAGCTGTTTTCACAAATACCACATGCACAATGGGTGTGCTTAACCAAGAGGAGTTTATTGGTCACAGTTTTGAGACTAGAAGAAATCCAAATTCAAGATCTCAGCAAGGTCTGCTTTCTTCCCAAAGATTGTAGCATTCTGGTGTTGGCTGCCAGCATTCCTGAGGAGTCCTTGTCTTGAATCTCTTCCTCTCATCACATGACCGTGTCCTCCCCTTTATCTCCTGGGTTGCAGCTAAATGCTTTCTTCTGCAACTTCCAAGTGCTCTTTATAAGGCCTCCATAGTCCCTGCTTCAGCTGGTCATACATTAACTAAAAATAGCATCTTCAAAATGTTCTGTTTACAATGCTAATAGTAATTCCCTGGGAAATAAAAATAATTTTTATAATGCAATAAAAGAAATGACAAGGAAAGCCCATTGGGCTTTTGTCTTCAGCACGGCCTCTTACTTCTTATGTGGAGAGCGGAAAGGCTGTGGGGAGATGGAGAAGCGTTTCATGAATCACAGGATGGAGATAGCAGAGCAGAAAAGTCAGACTGGGTACCAGGTGGCTGCATGGCACTGTTCTGCCACCTCTGAGAAAAAAGTAACCCCTATTTGGATAAATAATCATAATGCTTATTTTGTCTCATGTGGCCAAGAGGTACAGATAAAATTCTATGAAAAATTAATCGCGTCCACCTATGGACTTCTAAAACTATAGACATCAGGAATCGGCTTCTTTGAATGAGTAGCTGGTAATTAACCTGCAACTACTAACTTAGTGCCTACTGAGAATGTAATGACTGTGGTGTCTCCTGGCAGACCCCAGGAGGATGTGGGACCACAGCCAGGCAGTGAGTCTGTCTCCCAGCGGCCAGTGAATCTGGTCATCTCTTACCTTCCTGGAGCCTCAGGCTTCATTACCATAAAATGGGGGAATGAGAAGACTTTACCACCAGTGTCTTGGGATAACTGCATCCTTTGAAGTGTGAAAAGCACCCACAGGACTGAGCACAAGACAGTGATAATTATTTTCCCCTGAGATGCTTCCAGATTAGCTATAGAGAAAATGTATAACTGGTTGAGTCGTCACTGTTAGCTTGTAGTAATTCTTCAGTCCTGACATTTCTAACCTGTTAGAGCTTATTTCAACATTCACTGAACACCCACTGAATTACAAGATGCATCATTTTATTACTGCATCAAATTCCTCAGGGGGGAATATCCTCCATTATCATTTTTTTTATAAGGCCTCTGTGGCTATTTATCTTCCTCTTTTTTGTCACAGATCCCTTGTCCCAATTAAGTACAATATGATGTCTTCTGAAGAGTGATGGGTGGAGCCAAAACTTCAGCATTTTATTCATCCATTCATAAGCATTCATTAAACCCTGGCTCTGACGAGGCATCATGCCAGCTACTGCAGTTCCAAAGATGTATTCAGTAAGTGCAGCACAGGCTCTGCTCTCCAACACAGGGAGTGGAGAAGTCAGCCATACAGCTGTGGTGTGAGTGAGCAGGGTGGGTGATTGGCTACCAGAACATGTTGGAAAAGCTGCCTTCATTTCCTTGGAGAGGCTAGGGAAAAAAGGGCCATGAGGAAGGTCATATTTTTGCTGCGTCTTTAAGCATAAGTAGGCATTGAGAGGAGAAGTGCAATTAAGGTATTTAGGAAGTAATTTGGACAGGCTTGGGTATGTTTTGCTCGTGGGAATGGGAAAATGCAAGTGGGAGGGATAGGCAGGGTCCAGACAATGATAGTGTCATATGCCAAACTGGGGTTACCCCAACCTTCGGGGAGATGTGTGCAGTTGACTGCTGTTTCCACCCACGATCCAGGCAGGAGCAGACCTTTGGGGAATTGTCTGTGATGTTCATGGCAGGTGTGATGCTGAGCTTTGTAAGCCTCTTCCCAAAATTGATTTGGAGACATTAATTTCATATGAATCCAACACTGCTCTTCTATTTGTGTGGGGGCAAGGTCACTATTTTTTTACAGATAAAGTGAAAGGCCAATGCTGGGTCTTCCACTGTGTCCCAAAATGTGAATCACTTTTGGGGGCATGTTAAAAAGAGGGGATTTGTGAGCTTTAACCCAGACCCATTGAATCAGGGGGTATGGTCTTGGAATGGGCATTTTTCAAACTTTCCCTAGCTAATTCTTAAGTACAATAAAATCTGACAATCACTACTGTTGCCTCTTGCTTTTTTTTTAAAAAATAAACTTTATATTTTAGAACAGTTTTAGATTCACAGAAAAGTTACAAAGACAATACAGTGAGTTCCCATAAACACTGCATCTAGTTTCCCCTCTTATTAACACCTTACATTAGTATGGTGTATTTGTTACAATTAATAACCAATATTGATATATTAATCATGATAATAACATTTTTGTTGCTAATATTAACATGAGTCTATTTTTTTTCACATTTCCTTAGTTTCTACTTAATGTCCTTTTTCTGTTCCAATATTCCATCCAGGACACCCTATTACATTTAGTCATCATGTCTACTTAGACTCCTGTGGCTTTTCCTTGTTTTTGGTGAGCTTGGCAGTTTTGGGAAGTGCTGGTCAAGTATTTTTGTCTAGGATTTGCCTGATATTTTTCTCATGATAACACTGGGAAGTCCACAGAGATAAAATGCCATTTTCACTGCATGATGTCAACATGACTTATCATCATTGGTTTTGACCTTGAGCACCTGGCTGAGATAGTGTTTGTCAGCTTACTTCACTGTAAAGTTACTCGTTTTCCCCTTTCCCTACTATACTCTTTGGAAGAAAGTCACTATGCTTAGCCCACACATAAGGAGTGGGAGTTATGCTCCACCTCCTTGAGGGTAGAATATTTGCAAAAATTATTTGAAATTTTTCTACATGAGCGATTTGTCTCTTGTCTCCTGTTCATTCACTCACTCATTCATTCATTCATACAGTCATTTATATCAGCATGAACTCATGGATGTTTATTTTATACTTTGGATTCTAATCCATTACTACTTTATTTTCTCACTCAAGTTGTCTCAGCTTTGGCCAATGCAAGCTTTTTCCAATTGGTTCATATGTAGCGTTGACATATCTTCATCATTGTGTTTCTTTAAAAATTCTTATGTCTGTCTGTATGTATGTATGCAGCACTTCCTTAGTTTCTGGCACTGCAAGATGCTCCAGGTTCATCTGTCCTAGGATCAGTCATTTCTCCAGGGAGTGCTGGCTCCTTACTGGAGAATGGTTTTAGGAGACATCATTTGGGCATGAGGTAGCTAATAGAGTGTCATTGCTTTTAGACTCTCTTAGCTGACAAAGGGGATATGTGTGTACACCAACCCCTGTATAGATTCATCTCTATAAATATTTCTACATGTAACCATCTGTACCTATATTAAGCTAAACATGAGCTCATGCTGCTGTTTCCAACTTTAATCCATTACACATAGACCATTCCAGCCTCTTCTTCTTGCTTATCTGTGAATTCCTGCTACAACTCTGCAAAACCTGCCATCTATTTATTTAATTGTTCAAATCTAGTATACATTTATAACAGTATTGGAAGTTAGTCCTATAATCCATTTTGAGTTATTTCTTGTGAAAAGTATAAAATCTATGCATTTTTTTTCCTTTTGGGACATCTAATTGTTCCAGCACCATTTGTTGGAAATATTATCCTTGGTTCCATTGTCAAAAATCAATTGACTATATTTGTGTGGGTCTATTTCTGAACTCTCTATTATGTTCCATTGATCTATGTATCTATTTTATCACCAACACAGTGCTGTCTTGTCTACTGTAAGCCTTGAAGTCAGGTAATGTGAGTCTTCCCAAATTTGTTCTTCATGAGTACTGTGTTGGCCAGCCTCTTGCTTTTGTGATGGTCAAAAACACATTGTCCAAAGTGTATATGGGACTTTTGGTTACAGTCGCCTTCTTCCTACCACCACTCCCTACTTATTTAGCCAGTTGTTCCTCACAGGTTTGGCAAAGCTGATATTTCACATTCCTTGAACTCTGCTTCTGCAGAAACAACTGTGTGCAAGTGCCTAGTAAATAGAACTGATGGTGAGATTCAGGTTCAGGACCCAGAACGGGGGAATGGGGACCACAGCCCCCCACATATTTCAAAACCTGGTTAAAGACTCAGCCACTCGCCAGCTCCCAGTGATGTGGCCAAGTGCAAACACAGACCCCAAAGTACCAGATATGATAGATTATATTTTCTACAAATGATTGCAGCAATAGTTCCCATCCCTATTTTCTTCCAGAGTCTTGCCTCTCCCCCATGAGGAAGTGGAGTCTATGGCTCCTGCCCTTGAACCTGGGGGTAGTGGGACGATTGGACCTGACTCTACAAATAGAGGGCAGTGGATGTGATGATATATGACATGCAAGGTTAGGTCATAAAAGACTACAGAGCTTCTGCCTGGCTCTCTCTTGGGACATTCACCCTCGAAACCGAGCAAGCAGGCTGTGAGTAAGCCCACACATGAAGAGGCCCGTGTGGGGAGTAACTGAGGTCCCAGGACCTCCACCTTGGTCGAGCCCCCAGTTGACAGCCAGCACCCACCTGCCAACCATGTAAATGCACCATCCTAGGACTGGCTTCTCCAGCCCTCAGCTGGTCTATTCAGATGATGCCGTGTGAGCAGAGATGAGCCTCCCACATCAAGCCTGGCCCAAATTGTAGATATGTGAGCAAGATAAGCATTGTTGTCTAAGCCAACAGGTTTTGTAGTGGTTTGTTACATAGCAACAGACAACTGAAACACCAGGTCTTCTGACTTTTCAAGAAAAGCTAAAGGTTCCAAATTTTCAAGTGAAATCCCTGACTTTCAAATATTAGCAACTAATTTCAAATTTTAAAATACCTTCTGTGTCATTTTCAATGCTCCAGCTACAGTTTACTGCTTATCTCCATCAATTGTCATAGTAATGCTGTCAGGTAGTTGCTTTTGTTTTCATTTTTCCAAATAACCCAAGAATCAGTGAATAAACCTGCCCAAAGTCACAGCCGGTTGTGATATGAACTCAGCAAAGTCTCTAGGCTTTTCCCTAAACTCTGTCACATTTTTAAGCTCAATATAGAAGATGGATTATTTCCTGCTTCATTTAATCTTCTTATTTCTGCCTTATTTAGAAACAATCACAAGGCAATTTAGTTCCTGGCATCTTTCTATCCTGTTGCTGCTGTTTCCTTTTTCTTATACTTCACTGCCATCTTAAACTCCTTACCTTGGGCTCCATTACTCCTCTTACCTGCCAAAAAAAAAAAAAAATGATTAAACCAAGGACGGTGATGATGATTCTCTAGCCCTGGAGGCTCCATTGAGATTGTCCCAGGAGCTGTACTAAGCAGGAGATGTGGACTAGGGGAGATGTGTACTCAGCAGAGGCCAAGCTAGATCAGGCACACGTCCCCAGACAATTCATATGGCACAGTGTTCTCATTCATGCCTTCAGGGTTGCTGTTTTTGATTTCCTTTGGTTTTGTTTTGTTTTACTTATATATTCTTTATAACCAGTTATCATTGTCCCAGACCCTCTTTGCTACAAAACTGCACAGGAGATGGGACTGGTAGAGTCACTGTTTGGAAGTTCGAATCTGTGTGTCTGTTTGGCTGAAGGTAGAAGAGACAGAGGGAGTTTATGTTTTCCTTAGCCTTTGGAAGAGAGAGGAGGAAAGCCATGGAAAGAGTCACCACCATTTCCCAGCTGAATAAAAACAATAAGATGAAAAGCCTGCTGCCAACTTTTGGGCAACAAACTTATCCTTGGGACAAACCCAACAGGATCAAGAAGACCTTTTATGGTTCAAATATAGTGTGATAAATAAGATTTGGGGCTAATGGTCTTAATTTTCATATGAACAACTCTTTAGATATCTCTGTGGTTTCTCCTTAGTAGGTCCTATTCCTGGTTAGTACAGATCTGAAACACTTTTTAAAACAATTGTATGCAAAAGCTCATTTTGTAACCTCTAAATTTATTACATGCAGGTTATATCATTACAATTGTCGCCATGTATCATGGTTAATAAAGTGGCTAGATGGTGAGAACCTAGGATTTTGGACTCAGTTGTACTGCTCCAGCTTGGAAAAATATCCCACCACCTATTGGACTCAGATTTTCTCCTTGTAACACATGGCTTGTAATAAATGTTCCACACTTTTTTTTTGAGAGTAGAACAAAAAAACGTAAACACATCAGATGATCAAATTCTTTGAAGAGATGAACCTTTATTAATTCAAAGTGTTATTGATGTTTTTTTATTAATGTCTTCTAAATTAAGCTTCTCTAATGAGGCTATTTTGTTTTTCTATTAATTAAAACAGTCACTACTTTACAAATAGGATATTTGTAATTAATCAATTACAATTAATTAATATTAATTATTAATTATAATTAATTAATATTTGTGGTTGATTAATTTCTATTAATTAAAACAGCCACTACTTTACAAATAGGATATTTTACTAGATTAGTTGCCTCAGATCATCTCATCTTATGTTCCATGGAAAAACAGTATCTTGAGCAGGAAGAGATAATGTGGAAATCAAGTAGAGTTAAAGAAGAAGGAGGGGGAAGAGAAGGATGACAATGTTTAGAGGAGGAGAAAGCAGAAGGGGGTTGTATGGTCAAATAAGTTTTGGAAGTTCCTGGGCATACAGCATTTCTGTAAACACTGTACAAATGTGGGCAAATTGTAGGGGTAGGGAATAGAGGTTGAGTTGAATTTAATTGAAGAACAGATGATTAGGGGAAAAACTATATGCCTCAATATCAGTTTTTTTATTTTTTAGCCTAATTCATCTGTTTAGTTTCCAAATATTTTTTTATGCTACTGAATTCAAATGTTCCTGATCTCCACGTTTTCTCACCAACAGCCCCCAACCTGAAACCCCAAGATAGAAGAGTGTGGAAAGACCGCCACAGTGGATATTCTGTCTGCATTGATTCACGAGGATAGAATCCCGGGAAAAGAAATGCCAAAGATGGTTCCCAGGAATTCACATTTCCACAAACCACCTGATCAGGCAAATTAGCAGTTGCAGTTCCTATTAAAATCCAAAAGGTAAAGTTAGAATTTTGGATCACATAAGGAGTTTGCAACATTTCAAAGTATAAAGTACACTTTCTCTAACCCCTGCTATGAACTGCTCTGCTTTAAGTTTTGGAAGGGAAATGATCTTTTAAAAGATGGAATAAACAAAAGGGGCAAACAATCAATTCTGGCCTTTCCTGGGGAGTTTTAAGGATTTTCTCCAAAGAGCCCTGCTAGCTCTCTGACTTCTCAAGATTCGTTCATTGTGCCAGGGAAGGAAATGTACCTAGAATTGCTCACTGGGGTAATATTTAACTCGAGGCTAGATTTCAAGCTCAATTTAAACTCATCATTTTGGGTTTTTTTAAAGAAGAAAAATTTGCCTGTAAAAATACTACTTTTCTTATAGAGAAATCCATAAACACACTTTGACAAGGTTCAAAATGGTTAAAAGTAGGCTTTTTTTCCTAAATATAGATAGTCTGAGTCAGGGTGAATAAGCTAACTGAATCAATTCATTTTAGATATATTTAAACCTGTCCTTACCATGCACTGAAATTCTCTGTAACTTCCAGTTATGCTTTGTTCGTATTTTGGCAATATTTTAATCCACCCCCCACACCAAAATTATTATTTAAAAAAATAACTGAAGGCAAGATATGAGCAAATAGCATTGAAAATTTTACAAATTTCATACACAGCAATCAGAAGTTTAAAAAATAGACAATTCTGAAAGCAGTCAGAATTGCTGACAATATTTATCAGGCAAAATATTTAAGAGAATGAGTGGCAATATGAGGGAAACTTTGACCCTTATTGTGAGTTGATTTTACAAATTCTCAATATCCCCAGTTGACGTCTCCTTGATTATTTTCTCACTGGGAGGAAAATTCACAATATCCCAGCCCAAACATAGAAAGTGAAACATTAGCATGATAGCCAGGCAGATGGCAGCTAGAATGTGTCAAAGTAGAGAGAAAATTTGATTCAGAGCTTAATATGGTGAATTTTATTGTCTCCTCAAAAACTGTAAAATTGCAATTTACTTCATGCTGAAATCATTGTTGAATAAATAGAATATATTTTGAGTCAGTAAAGGGAGATTCATTTTCCCATAGCTTGTTCCATACGAATCACATTCATCCACATTTAGTGGAATATTCCCCTTTTGTGTATATTTCTTTTGGAATCCCACAATTGGAGAACAAAGTTAAGAAAAGTGTTTCGCCATGACATTTATTCTCTCAGCTCTTCTACCTTCTGTTTGCTCTTTTCATCTTGCTGTGGGAACAGCAAGCACTGCCAGCAGCGGGGTCTTTTCTGTTTGTTTTGGAGATGTACCCGTGGGCCTGGCAAACAAGCCATGGACCTGGCCATCCCATGGGCTCCTCTTTGTCCAACTATCTGTGTGTCTCTATGCCCCTGACTCACCACTTGCTCTTGGGTAAAGCAGAAATTATGGCATCACCTCACTCCTGCAGCAATTACCCAGATCCCCATATCCTCCTTACTACCACCTCCGCACAATAGAAGACTCAAATCCTGTCCAGCTCTGCCCAGCATGCATGCTCCCTTTAGTTTCAGATTGCCTCATTGGAAGTCCTCAGCAAACCCTAATATCGCCCTTACCCTGCATCAGGCAGTGTCCTTAGCATGGAATGCAGATTCACTCATTTAATTCTTATAATAACCCAAACATCCTCTGAAGATCTCCATTTGGAAACTGAGGCACAGAAAAGTAAGCCATGGAACCAGGAAGTCCAGTTTCAACCACTTAAAAAATCACTGCCCTGAACTGCCTTTGGGATTTTGGTCAGAATCCCTCACTTGGCACCAAGGACTCTGTATCTATGTCCATCTCACTCCCTCGTCTCTCACTTCCACCATCCATTCCCTACTCTGAACCAATTCCTCTCCAGAGGGGTTACTATAGCTTTGCAGCCTTTTCATCCACTGTACTTTCTGTACTTTCAGGCTCAAGCATAAAGCCTGGTAATAGGGATATTATTCTATCCATCTCAGCTTCATTCAATTCGCTGTCATCTCACTTTCTCATATTCTTGATTGATGGATTGACACACCCTTGAGGAACTGCTGAATTTAAGAAAAACGAGATCAGGGTTGAATTAATCTCACAGCAGATCTCTGCATAGCTCTTGTCCCTTGAGAGGAGAATCGCAAAGATAAACAATGAAGATGATGGCTGTGGCCACGGGCCAAAACAAAAGTGCTCAACTAAATTCCAATGTATCTTATTTCTAGGGTGAAATTCGTAGAAAAGGGGAAAGAGGAGAGATACCTGTGAATGATGCAGTAATTAGTCTTTATGTGGTGTGGCCATATAAGGACAGAAAATCCTCTACTATCTAAATGAGTTTCCCTAAAATCTTTGGGTCTGAAGGCAGACTATGCCCTTCCAGTGTTTCTTGGATTGAAGGTCTCTTCAAGATGTCACACTTCTGAATTTCCCGAGCCACAAGGAGATTTCGACTCTTCTCAATTCTCTAGGCTTGAAGCAAATCTGCAGGAGACTCGCAGGCCAACCATGTGGAAGTCCTTTGTCGAGGTGGAAATGGGAGATGAAAAGAAGGGCTACGTGAGGTGGTAGCTGTGAAACAAGACAGGGAAGAAGTCCAGATGGAAGAAAAATGCCTAGTGGGTAAAAGTGAGAAGGAAGGAGAGAAGCTGTAGACAGATGCAGTCATGAATTACAAGAAGGATTAATCAGTGACTCAGCACTGAGTGATTATTTGCATTAAGCAGCAGAAGAAACTGAGTCAGGGGAAAGCTAATGTGAAGTCACTCAGCAAGCACATGGCAGTGATGGAAAGGGCATTTTGGTTCTGACCCTCACTACCCAGACTGCCTCCTAACACTGTTGGGTTCACTGTTCTGGACATTGTAGATGATTCTGTAGGATCCTGTTGCAGAGACGAGGTATGGACTGCGGAGAAGGGAAGGCACAGCTATCATTCTTTGCAGAGGATATAACAAAATTTTTAGAAAGCCTGAAATGTCAGTTAAAAATTTTAGAATTATTAATAAAATAGGGTGATGTTGTTAAATGTAACATAAATATACCAAAATTAAATGCTTTCTGAGGAAATGCAAATAAGTTATTCGGAAAGCAAAACAAAACAAAAAGCACAAAAAAATTACTAAGGAATAACTTTAAGAATAAGTGTGCAAAAGCAGAACATTCACAACACAAAATTTTACTGAAGATCATAAAATGTTTGTAATCAGAAAGACACATCGTGTGTTACAGAGGATATGATGTCAGTTTTTCTCGAATGAATGCAACCGTTTAATAAACCTATCAAAATCTTGATGGAATTTCGTTTGAAAATGCCAAGGAGACTTAAATTTTCTGGAAGGATAACTGGGCAAAAATAGCAGGGACTTTAAAAAAAAGAAAAGAAAGGGAAGGGAAAAAAAGGAAAGCAAATGACACGAAGAAAAAGGAAAGGAAAGGAAAGGAGAGGGGAGGGGAGGAAAAAGAACACTGTGATTCATCCCAGCAGCTATTAAATGTAACAGTTGTAATGATAGTAACAATATGGCTTTGCAGCCAACTTGTGTTGTACCATGTACAGTAAGGACTGTAATCCCTTCCTTTTCACAGAGAACAGAGACTTTGAGTACTTTCACAAAATCATGCAACGTCGCAAGTTCGTGACGGATTTGAGCCCAGTCCTGTCTGTTTTCAGTGCCCACCTGCTCAGCAACTATGCTCTCGGGTTGATGGATCCAGAAAAGGGAGCTCTGGGTTAAGTGCATTCACAAAGCTCCCACCAATCAAGGAATACCGGATCATTCAAAGACTGGAGCTGACCAATTAATTACCTATTTTGGAAAAGTATAACAAAACATCTTCACCTCATGTGACCTACTTAAATAAATTCCACCTGGATAGGGAGTTAAAAGGGAAAAATAATTAAGACTAACATTTAAAAAAATCAAAAAACAGCAAAGGACATGAAAGGCTGGTTACTCTCATGTCGGGGAAGGACTTACTAAACGCCAAAGAAATCCCAGGAAAAGTAACAGGAAGATTTGACTGCCCAAAGTGTCACAAATATATTTATCAAATTTAAAAATTGCAATAAAAATGTGTCTGTTTAATGCAGCAAGTGCTCATATTCAGTGAAAGGATCTTAATAATGTATATCAAGCTGGTGAATATTCTTGCCCAGTGATTCCCTTATTCCCCTTCAAGGACTTTATTCCAAGAAAAAGCATCAGAATGAAGCTGAGGATTAAAAGTTCTTCCCAGTAGAAAGCTTTATAATCACAAAAGATGTGAAATACTCTACCTGGAGGAAGCTTAAAAGGAAGGTTTAACCCATTCTGATGCATCACTATGACACGTGATATCATTATTAACATAGTATTTTCAAATGACATTTAATGGCACAGGAAACTCAGGACAAAAATTTAAGAGTATATGTATAACTGGGAAATAGAAAAATAATTGACAGAAATGTACAATACTTTCAACGAAGTTTATAGGAAGAGCTGGCATTACAGAGGATTCTTGCTTTTGATATTTTCTTTCTGAATTGTTTCATATGCTAAAAAAAGACTACATTTTTAATTAGAAAAGGAGAAACAAGCTAGATTTGAATAGAAGCTAGATTTGAAATTGCATATACTCTATGGTAACAATTTTTGCTTTTATGTCCACATATTGAAGTAAAGCTATCAAAAAGATAACAGTAATTGCATGAGAGGAAGTATTGTAGGTCATTTGATTTCATTTTTACTAATTTTATTCTTTTCCATGTCTAAATGCATTACCTCATTTTTCTAAGTAAAAAAAAAACAATGTGTTAATGTAAATACAAATCTCAAAATATTTCAGCTCTTTGACTGCCAGCAAGCAGATTTTTATGTTTTATTTTTCTGGACCTGCAGAAAGTCATTTCTCCTACTTGCTTCTCTATTTTAAATTATCCAGAAACCATTCTCTTCTTTTTTTTAAGCCTCTCATTTAAATTTCCAAGTTGTAGGCAGGTGTGGTGTGGATTAAGAGACACAAGTTCTTTTCCTCTGAGGGCAGGCTGCAGTCCTGGGAGAAGGGTGGGGGGGTCTGCCGGGGAGAGCAGAGAGGGGCCCTGGCTGGCCGCAGGGTCAGGGGCCCTCCTGGTTCAGCAGCCCCCCTTCCAGTCTCTGGCTCCTGAGCCTACAGAACATCTGTTTGGGGCTGGACGTTGCAGACCTTGAACCAAAGAAAAGACTCTGCATGGAGAACGGGTTGAGCTTTTCCTTCTTTACTATGGATAAACGAGAATTGTTGAGGGCGTCTGGATTTGAGGGTAAGAATGGATTTAATATCAATGTTATTGAAAGCACTTTGCTGAACATTTTAATATTAATGGTATATTTGAAAACATTTAGTGCCATTAACTGCTGCCATTTCACTCAGTCTCAGCTGAAGTCTGTCCGAGTTAAATCTGAGGGGCTTGTGGAATTCTGTAAACAGCGAAGTGCAAAGAAAACAGTGATCGCTGCTTAGAAGGAAAATAAAACAGGAATGTCAGTTTCCTCAGCACTTGTCTCTCAGCATATCAAAAATCCCTTTTCCTGCAAAACATGTGTTTGTAACTCCTAGCACCCTGGGCTCTTTTTCCCAACTTTTCTTTTCGCACCATGCGAATTCGTGTCTTATGTGACTTTTGTATCCTGCTGTGTGGCTGAGAAACCTCAGTCAGTAGGTGGTCATGGAATTGTGCCCTAAATACTGTAAGGAAAGTAGGTGTGGAGTTAACGTGCTTCCGAATGGGATCTTTCAACACCAGATAGAGGAGCTTCCAGTTTGCAAAATGTGTGTCCTGCCATCCGTGGAACCCCGGGCAGGGAGCAGGTGGCCAGACAGCACCTGTGTTCCAGAAGGTGAGTTTCCTCTCGCGCCCAGGATGGATCGAGCTGGGTCCACATGCTTGGCAGTCAAAACGGGGCAGGGTGTTTCCAAACATAACTTTCTATTGAACACATCAGCTATATTCTGTCTACACAGCGGTGTAACTGGCAGCCAGCCTCTCTAGACCTCAGCTGATATAGCACTGTGGCAGGCAGCCAGGCTGGGCCCCATCAACTCAAAGACTGCCAAGGTCTCCAGAATCCTGCCTATGAATTTTGTGCTTCAGGAACTCTCTGGAAGAAGCTGGTCAAGGTGGACTGCTCATTAGTTGACCAAGCAAATGCTTTTGTTTTCTGGTGGGAGTTGGATGCCAATTCCAAGCTCTGGATTTATATTTTAAGACCCATTGACAAAACACCTGCATCTCACTTTATAAATGATTTGAAAACAGCTGTTTAGATTCCCCATCCCCAGAGAATAGACATCCAAAGCTCTGGTCTTGGGAGATAAAAGATTGAGCAGCAAACTATTTAGGCAGAAATCCACCCCCACCCCCCACCCCCTATACACAAAGTTAGTTTAAGCACTCTTACCTTTTATAAAGTTTTTTGGCATACCCTCAAAAGGGATAGAAATGATAAGCTTTCCTGTTTTCCATGGAAAATGTAGGAAGAATGAGAGGAGGAGAATAAGCAATCAGTGACTTTGGCACAGGTGAAAATAGCTTTCTTCCCTTAGGTTAGAGTTCTCAAACTTTCCTGTGCATTAGAGTTATTGGGAGCTTTTAAATACTCCAATGCCCAGCCACACCCCAAACAGTTAAATTAAAATTTCTGGGGGTGGTGCCCAGACATCCGCATTTTTCAAGCTCTGCAGGTAGTTTCAGTGGGTGGCCAAGTTTGAGAACCAGCATCCTAGTGTTCTGTTAACCTTTCAGGACTACCTTTGTGAACGGTGGGAGAACATGTCATGGACAGGTTGGTATCTGACATGGGGCTGGGAGGAAGAGTGGGAGGCTGATGGGTGGAGAAGGCAGGATGCCATTCCAGCCCCAAACATTTCTGATTCCCTGAATACCCTCCCTAGTGCCTCTGTGTTTCCACCTGCATGAACTGCTTCACTATTTCTGCCAACTGACCCTGAGGCGTCCCCCAGACTCTGTCACATTACCTCTGCAGGTATTCTCTTTAAGTCTCTAGACTTCTCTGGGTGCCAATTGACATTGACATTTGATCACTAGTCCCTCATCCACCTTCACCTCCCAGAAGAATTGCTTTAGGGACGAGGACTGTGCCTTTTATTTCCATGATCATCTATAAGCCACAGATTTGACATGGATTGGGATGCACTAAATATTTTTAAGAGGATGGGCAGATGGATTAATAAACAGATAGGAATATTCACTTGGCTGGTTGTCAATTCATTTCAACTCATAAATATATATTTACTGCCGCTTATGGACCTGACCCTTTGGTGTAGGCTCTGAAGATGCAATTATAAACATGATAGAGCCCCTGCAAATCAATGGTACCCCAAAGATTTCCTTGAGGACCTCTCCATGAAACTGAGTTTCCCATGTATGCAATTTCTCATCTCTCTTCTAGCACACATACTCATTTCCCTTCTTTCTTCAATTTTTCTTGTTCCCACTGTCTTTAGCCCTCACCACACCCCGTCCCCCAATTGCAAGCCTTGGGATATGAAGAAGAGTAGGAAGAGTGTGTTTAAGATTGAATTGGCTCCCGAGGATGTGTGCTGAAAGGTCTGCTTATTTTTAGCACATGTGTTTTTTACCAGGGCTACCTTTAGGAGTTTCTCCCCAACTGAGCTGCCTTTGAGAGGGGAGTACTTATGCAGTGAGGTATAGAAATTAATATAAACATTCTTCACTCAAGAATAAAAATAAATAACTGACACTGAGGGCTAAAGTCCGGTCTTGGATTGTCTATAAAACTGGCTGTTCCAGTATCTGAACTTGCAGAATCACCCCCAATTCATTTTGAGATTGAGTTGAAAACATGTTCAAAGTTTTGCCCTAAATCATTTAGCCAGTATTTCTGTGCCCTTGCTGGAGGCCTGATTCTGGACATTTAGGTTTTATTTCTCAGGAGCCAAAAATAGCCTAAGTCTACAAAATTGATGTATGGATTACAGTAAAACGAGCAGAGGGGTGCTGGATTTCTCCTCAGGGTAGATAAGTGCAATTTCTCCTCTCGAGAAATAAAGTGCCATTCTCTTTCTTTAATATAACTGCTACACAGAACAAATCTGCAGTGTGCTTTCTTATTTGAGGTGAGACATCAAAGTAGGATGTGAATTTAGCCAAAGGGTTTCCAAAATGTCTTGATGTGGAGCTCCTACGTGGAGCGCAAACGACAAAGATTTGCCTGACCAAGGCTTTGAAGGAAATTCCTGTGTGTGGAACAGTTGAATCTCATTGACGACCTAAGTGCCAGCAGAGATTTCCAAAAAGCTAAATGCCACCAACTCTGAGATGCAGGGAGGAAAATCAGGCTTGCTTTCAATTCTATCTGGTAGTGAAAAGAAAGTCGTCTAATGTTACGTAAAAACTCCTCTATGCTATTACAGCTCTTAAAGAGTACAACTAAGCCAGCCTTGCTAGGAAACTGCAATTTAGGGAAGAGTTTTCTTTCTAAACCAACAATTTGGAGTCTAATTATTGTAGAGATCTGTGAAGTGTGGGTATTAGCTCATTCTCTGCAGGCTTTGAAACCGCGCAGCCCTCGATCAGACGTCTGAACACCACAACTTTGCTCGCTTGCAGCCCGGCTGTTTGAGGCTTTGAGCTTATGTCTATTTGGAAACTGGCAAGACAACAGTGTGGAAGTGGTCTGAAACGTGATGAGGTGGTACATTATAGTCATCGAACTTCTAAGGAAGGCTACCAATTGAAACTGTAATTAGATTATTTCAAAAATAATGTTCTGACTTGAAGATTAAATGATAGAGTCAACTTTTGACAACATAAATATAGGAGTAAAGCATAAGCATAATTTATAATATGAGTCATTATCATTCATCATAATTGTGATTTCCACCAAAGTTTATGTGGAAAATCTCCAGCAGGTTTGATGTTTAGATGATGTGTCATGACAGACCTTTGCTCCGACTTCCGGTGAATAAATGTGGGAATTATATGATAAGTGTCCACAAGTGCAGGGAGATTAAAGACAGAGGGGTTGTCTTTAATAATTTTGTCTTATAATATTGTCTTATAATAATTTTATGTACCTAACAACAGAGTAAGACTTGTCTCAAAGTTTAGGCATAGTGTTTTCTAAACGCACGCTTTGTAACAATGTTTGTGAGCTATAACTAAGTAATTCATGGTAATGTAACTTATTTTTGTTAATGTTTTCCTTTATATCCTGAAATATGTAAGCTCCTTCCATATGAAATAGTGGCCAATTTTCTTGATTATAATAACAGAATCACCACCACTTCAAAAAGACTCACAAGATAGTATTTGGATGATTAGTTTAATTTTAATGTAAAAGAAGCTTCTCAGAAAGTGCACTGTGGCCAAAACCACCCCTCTAAAATCCTCTTCTATTTCAGTATTAATTGTTCCTCTTCTCTATGTAGAAAATAAGCATACTCTAGCATATACCTAACCCTGATAAAGTCTATTTTTCTCCTAAATCACTACACATATTTCATAGTACATATATTTTTAGATTTTAACTATTCAGTAAAATTTAGTCTAAAAACACTATAGTAACCCAAATGACAATAAAATAATTTTATTCCTTTGTCTGGGAGAAGCAAACCAAGCAACACTTTCCTTAAAATTTACCTAAAAATTTTTATTTTTGAGAAAACATTTCCTTTTAGATTCTTTATAACATAAACATTTATGCAGCTACCAAAATACACTAGGCCTGAATATATGTACTCCAAGTTCTTTTTTTTTATGATTCTGAGCAATTATTCACTTTATGGACAACATAATATTGGAGACTCAAATACTTTTTAAATGTACCCTATCCTTATCTAATTAATAAATGAATTGTTAAATGTAAACAGCCAAAAAAGAAGAGAGAGGTTATCTTCTACACACATAAAATCTAAGGTTAATGTAATCTTTGTAACCAAGAAATTCTGTGGGTTTGGCTCTCAAAGCTGTATTTTAAATTCTGCTTGTTTCCAAACTCTGGAGTCTTCAACTCTGAGCTGCACATATGCCCTATGGAAGCAAGTAACCATACGCCTAAGAATTAAAGTTAAGAAATCTGAGGAACGTTCTTTGGGACTGCTTAATGCTCTTGCAAATAAACAGTCAAACATGAGAAATACCTACCTTTATAACTTGCCAATAAGAGAATTTTAGAAAGTGAAAGTAGACTAGTAATTTCAAACAATAACCGGTTGATTAAAGTTTGGATCTCTTGGTGTTTGAGAATTTTTTTTTCTCCCAATTCCCTAAAAGATTCCTGACATGAAATCTATTCTCATTAACATGACATTTTATGTTGTCATTTTGAAATGATTTGGAAGGGAAGCAGGATTGCCACGGAAAGACGTGGATTCAAACAACTGTCACTTCCGTCTCAAAAGAAAGCAATAATTAAACAATTTTAGAAATTATAAATACTTCAAAACAATATTTAAAGAATAAACTGGACTTTTTGGTTTTGGAGTCTAGTGTGTAGCTCTGGAGCCGAAATGTAGCTTTATGCTTTCACAGGTAAACAGACATAAGCAGATGCTGAGATGGGGGGACCACAGGAGAAAAAAAGTGACTTTACCCCATGAAGGCTGAACAGACTCTGCTCAGCATTCTGCTTGCCAGCCCTGCCCAGGAACACAGGTTTTTAGAAAATCAGGGATGCCCTTAATGTTACTTAGCGTTTTTAATTCCTTGCGTTTTCTACATTTCAAAGTGGATGAAGTTCCAGCTCAGTCTCTCACTGGCTTCAAGAGGGAGATAGCAACAAATAGAAAGGAACCCCACCCCTTTCTCTCTCCCCCTCCACCCAGAATGAAGAGATTATTCATGGGGAATTTATTGTGTTTTAGTTTGTCTTGTTTTGTCTTAAGAAAACTGCCCTTTAACATGCATGAACTCAGCGAACTAATTGTTGCCCTATTTTTCTTGAAGTGATTTTAGTATTTTATTACTTTTTTCCACTTTATATCCATAGTGAATTAACTTTGCTCCACCATCTGAAATGGTACAGTTTGATAGAACAAGTAAATTAATAAAGCCTAAAGTGCTTCCAAACTGGGCAAACCTTTCCCTATGCCTTGCTTTTACTGCTCTATCCAGCTGATATTTATAACTCAGCCATATGTGGTTATGAAGATTTATTACGAGCCTGTGGAATAAGTCCTGTTAATGTGCACAATAAACGTCCAAGTTTTCGGCTCTGTAAGTCGTAGAGATTTCTCATAAGTTGAAGCCATTCTGACCGTGAGCCAAACAGGGCACCGTTGGAAGGAAGCCTTGTACTGACAAAGGGGTCAGCTATGTGCTTCAGACTATACACACCCTGTGTGTGGGTTCCAGGGAAATGTTTTCCAAACTCAGGTAGGTATTTTTCTTCTTCAAGACCATCCTCATCTGAGAAGAGCTGAAGTTAGGGAATCTGTTGACCAGAAACTGAGATGGAAAATTTTAAGATGGCAAATAAGGAGCAGACTGAAAATGCAGGGTGGGGACTTCCCGGAAGAACGGTGAATGGGACGTCGGTATGGGCACCCCTTCTTCTCATCCAGCCACTGGGCGGTGACTCTGAGTTCATCAGGAGAGAGGATAGCAATTCACCATCTGATGTTAACCCACAACCCCTTTACCCAGCCAGTGGAATGGGGCAGGTCTCTGCCCTTCCCCCTTTCACACAAGTTCTTCATTTTATGAGTCTTGTATTGTCCTTAATATATGTGTCATTTTTCACATAAATACCTATGATTTTTGGAAGAGAAAGACATCAAAATAAAATGATATTGTGGGACATTTTCAATCCTGACTTTTCTCAACCTTGACTACATTAGGATCTCCTGGGGGATCTCTTTAAAACTACTGAAGGTGCCTAGTTTCCACCAACACTATTCCCAGAAGTGATGCCCAGGAATAGGTTTTCTTAGATGATCCCCAAGGGATTCTCCTGTGCAGTCAGGTCTGCCCTTAGGTGATCTAGGCCCTTCTATTTCTGACTCAAGGATGAGAGAATGATCAAAAGTGACTTTCATAGAAGTTTTGAAAATAAGTAGCATTTATCTACTCCCCAGAACTTGACAATATCTGAAGGCAGTATTCATTAATGATTAAGAGCTTAGAGCCCCCCCCAAAAAAATCCACTTCAACAAAAGGAAACCAACCATGAAAGATGAACTCTAAGGTCAGGACAGAGCTTGCCTGGGCAAGATGGAGGGTCTCATGAAGTTTCTGCAAATCATCATTCTCTATTTTGTGTACCCCTTTTTGAGGTGTTTGGTAACCCACAGAAGTTCTGGAGACTTCATGGATTGAATCCCCCACCCCAGTCCTTTTTCTAGGCAGATCTGTGAGGTATCATATTAGCTTAGTCTGATTAATCAGTCTTAAAACATCTCTATATGATGATTTAATATACTGTTCCTCCTAATGTCTTCAACATTAAAATTTTTTTTATAATTATTACAAATGAGAAATTAATATAGAATTTCCAGTATTCAATAATCCTAAACTCAAAATAGAAAAATTCTAAGACAGTTTGGCTTTAACTTTTGACTAAACAACACTCTTGCCAAATGATAACCCATCCTTTTAATAGCACAGGCACGAAGCTCTGTGATTTTAGTGGGCCCAAGTCATGGTTTGAAAACATGATTTTTCATGTCAGTTCACTTTCCAAAACACATCTCAAATTTATCTGCCCTCCCCATTGCCAACACCTTATCCAGGCCACTGTTACCTTTAGGGCAAGTCTCCACAGGCTGCTGCTATAGCCTCCTCCAAATCCTATCTGTACATGAGTTAGAGTGTCAACCAGTTCACATCAGCCTCCACTTAAACCCATTCAATGCCTTTCCATTGCACTAAAAATAAAATCCAAACTCTCCACTGCAGCATGGGCACTCTCACATCTTCCCATCCCATCTGACCCCACTCTCAGGCCTTGCTCCCTGTGCATGTTCTTCTCTCAGCTTCCTCAACAGCCCAATCTACCACTCAGAGACTTTGCATGTGCTGTTACAACTACCAGGAATGCTTTCTGCCCATATTTCAGCCTCAAGTGTCTGATTAAATGCAACCTCTTCAAAATGGCCTTCCATGACTCCACTGCCTAATACAGTCCACCCCTTCATTATTCTAAGTCTCAGCCTGTTGGCTCTTTCATGACACTTATGATTTACTATCTTTCTATTTGTTTTGTCTGCTTAGCTGTTCTGTGTCTGTCTCCTTGCCTAGAATGTAAGTCCCTTGAGGGCAGCACCAAGACATTCACATTTTGTCCACTGTTCCTAGAACATGCCTGGCATGCATTGGACCCTCAAGAAATATTTGCTTGATGATGGAAAGCATAAAATGAGAAGGACCATTCTTCTCCACTATCCTTTAACTTACCAGTCTTTGTTCTGCTACTTAGAGCCATTGGGGTGGATTCCAGATGCCAAACTCCCCTTACCTTCCCTCAGAAGTAGCTTGGGCTGTTCTTAGCTCTTAATGTGCGGACATTGGAACTATATTCAGAACTCCAATGGAATAGCAGCATTAGCAAAAATACATTGGGAACTATGTGCTGTGCATTGTGCTAAATATTTCATTCTTTAATCCTCGCAAAATCCTGCAAGTTAGGAACTATGATTATTCCAGTTCTACAGATTAGCAACCTGGGGCTCAGAAAGGAGACACTCTTGCCCAAGATCCACTAAATGACACCTGTTGGAAATAAATCTTGTGGCAGCAGATCTTGCATGCTAAATCATTACTCCATACATTTCAGGAGAGAAATATAGTTTACTGAATGTACTTCTGATAAAATTGGCTGAGATGGCAAGACTAATTTTTCAAATTCATTTTCTGAGGCTGCTGTGACACACTACTACAAACAGTGTCACTTGAAACAATAGAAATGTATTCTCCCATGGTATGGAGGGCAGATGTCTGAAACCAAGGCATCGGCAGGGCCATGCTCTGTCTAAAGGGAAGAGCCCTTGCTGGCCTCTTCCAGCTTCTGGCTCCAGCCTCTACTGCTGTCTTCACATGGCCTTCTCTGTGTGTGTGTCTGTGTTTTCTTTCCTCTTAAGGAGGAGACCCAGCATGACCTCATCTTAACTAATTACTTCTGCAAAGACCCTATTTCCAAACGAGGTCACATTCTGAGGTTCTGGGTGGACATGAATTTTGGGGACCACTTAATTCAATCCAGTGCAGTGAGCCATGGATTAATGTGGTTTTTTTTTTTTTTTATTTAGTGTGTTGTCTACTTAAAGTCTTCCCTGCCTGGTACTTTATGACTGTGTTTTATTTTTTTTAAACAAAATAAAAGATTTTATATGTATTCTCTTTGAATAGCATCCTTTTTATTTTAGTGAATCTTCCCTCAAATCCTTTTGAATATCAGTGACTATTTAGAGGAAAGGGCATGAATTCCAGAACAAGACAGGCCGATGTTCAAACCCCAACTCCACTAGCTAAAGGATGTGTGAGGCAGGACAAGTTAGTTAGCCTTCTGGACCTTAGTTTCCACCTTAGTAAAATACGCAAACTATGATTCAAAGAAAAAAGTCATCCTGGGACTAAGACAATTAGCAAATCAAAGAAACATGGGGAAAAAAGTTTGGACTTAGAAAACCAGGACACATTGGGGTACGAGGAGAACCCAGGAATGAGGAAGCAGGAGAGGAGGGAGTTGATCAGAGAGTCTAGACAGGTCTACAGAGGGAGGAAATGCTTAAGGCTGAGCAGTCGGTTAAAGGACCCCCGAGAACTCCAGCACATTACTGGGAGGAGTGTAAATTGATTTAGCTACTTTGGAAACTTCTTTGACAGTATCTACTTAAGCTGAATATAGGCATACTCTGACATAACAATTCCAGTCCCAGGTATATTCCTCTCAGAAATCTGTGCAAACATTCACTAGAAGACATATGCAAGAATGCTCAGAGCAGCACTATTTGTATTAGGTCCAAACTGAAGCCACCTAAATATCCAACAGCAATAGAATAGAGATGTACGTTCATACACTAGAACACTACACCACGTTGAGAATGAATGGATTACCATTAAACCAGCAGCATGGACGAATCTCACGTTATCTGGTAGCCCCTGAAACTGTATACTGGGGAATGAATATTCTGTCCCAGATGAATGTTTTGCATTTGTGAAATGATTCTTTCTCTTTACCTCGTTTCAAAGCTGAAGAAACCCTTTCAGTGGCAGGCTTCAGAGTACCAGCCACTCCTGGTGACTCTTTAGTCGCCTGAGCATCTGGAGAGCTGTCCCTTGGGGAGGGTTTGCAGACAGGGGGTTTTCGCACAGAGCCATGTGAACTTGCTGAGAGAATTTCCCCACAGGTGGGGATTACTCCCGGGGAGTTCATTCTAAGCCAGAAGTATATTAGTTGCCTGAGATACCTTAGAAAAATAAATGATGCTGGGGTCCCAGGCCTAGGAATGTCATTTCCTTGAGGATATTTGTTTTTGAAAGGCAAAGGGTGGCAGTAAAGCAGAGTGGATATGAGCATGGGCCCTAGATTTCCATCTTGTGGGCTGAGTGATTTAGAGCACACAACTTCACTTCTTGGAGCCTTGACTTCCCCATTTAAAACCAGGGCATATAAGACCTCTTCTGCAGGATAAGCTTCAAGATTAAATGGGGTTTCTGTGAAGAAAGTGCTCCACAAATGATACCTATGAGAAAGGAATGGAGGGAGGAAGAAAAGGAAGGAGAAAGGAAAGGGGAATGAGGGGAGGGAGGGAGAGAAGGGTGAGGAAGAGGGAGTGAAGGGACAGAAGGAGGCAGGGAGAAAGAAGTTGAGAGTAAAAAAGGATCATGCCATTTTAGAAATTGAAAAGACATTAAAAATTAATCTAGGCCAAAGCCCTCATTCTACACAGAAGAAAAGTGAAATTCTCATCCAGGCAGTGACTTTCACAAGACCAAAGAAAGATCTCCGTGGTGGCAAAGCTGATTGAACACAGCCTTGCTCTCTCTTGGGTCTAATGCTCCCTCAATTTACTTTGTAGAAACTTCCTACAAGTAATAGAACAACCACAAATGGAGTTTTGGGAGCTGGATTTTTTTTTTTTTTTTTTTAATATCACAGCCGGATGGGGTGTGACTCAGTCTTTTAAGGCTATTTTAAACAAAGGCAATTAAAATGAAACGTTGGAGCTTTCTTTCTATCTAAATTAGAACTGCAAACCTAAGGCTGGGGTGAAGATGGGAATTAGAATTTAAGATGCCAGAAGGAACAAATACCGAAGAATTAGAAAATAAACATTTTGTCTTCCCTAGGAAAAGAACTTGCCATTCTATTTTACAGCCAACCATAACTCACAAAACGTATGATGCTTTCTGTTAGTGTCACGCTTTTCAAGTCACATAAAAACCCGGTTTTGCATGACAGGTTCTGGTGAAGCAGCCCTTGTCAGTGGCCCTTGGCAGTTCCTGGCCTGACTCTGCAGCACGTTGTGTTCCGAATGTCGCCGGCTGCCTCTGCACCCGAAGCTGGGAGTGTAGAGAAGCCTGCGTTGATAAGCTGTTTGACGCTGAAATATTAAACTCCCTCTGTCACAGAGAGTAATGCGTCTGCTTCCCACCTCCACTAGATGCCACCCTGTCCCCCCAACCAGCCAACAAACCAACCAAACAAACAAACAGGCAGTTCTGTGCAGACCCATCTTGGTCTCAAGCAAGGTGAAAAAAATTCATTTCCTACGATTCTGTCATTTGTCCCTCCACCTTCATAACTTTGCATACCTGAATGAAACTTTATATTTCCATTTATTATTTTTTCAATCAATTTATTTTTATTCATGAAATACCAACGTCATCAGTGTCCCAAATGATAAGATCAGGAAAAGCTCAGGTTTGTTAAGCCAGTTTATATATTTTTCTGAGATGTAGTAAAATAAATAAAGAGAGAAAAAATGTTTGTCAGAGATAGAGGAAGTGTTAAAAGGCAGTTGGACTGTATCCTGGTTGTGCTGGAGGGTTCCCAGGTGTGTTAACTGCACAGAAAAAAAAGAAAAAAAAAAGTTAATTGTACTGTATGTAAAAAAGAAAAATTGTAGAAAAATATAAGAAAAAAGCATTGTTTTGCCCAAAGATTGTTGTGGGGAGTTAAGGGAAGTGAATAGGCCGGAGAAAGGCTACTAGCAGGGAGGCTGCAAACCCAAATCCAGGAGTGGCAGGTGTGAGCTGCAGTTTTCACAGTCTTTGTGACAGCTGGGTTAGCGCATTGATCTGTGACCCTTTGCTGGGGGGTCCCGGGGACCTGGGAGGTCTCATAGGGGCAGACACCCTGCAGCAGCAGCCCCAGAGAAGTACAACTAGAGGATAGATCGCGCCTCCCTTCTCCTCTTCCGATGACCCTGCTAATGTTTCTTTGACCTTGATTTTGCAGCCCTGGTTTCAGAAAAAAATTTGTACTTCATTAGGATTTGGCTCAAAGTAAAGGTATTTCTCCAATGTCGTGTTAAACTGGGATGTGTTTTCTTTTAGCTACCAAACCAGAGTAACCTATCCAATGGGCTCAGGAGTGAAAAGTAAGTTGTGAATCTGCTGATCATTGATGGAGGAGAGACCCAGGCAGCTGATTGCTCCATTTGCAGGAGCAAACTGTATCTTTATTGATTTTATTTTTGCATAGGCCTAGGAGGCATCTGGGCCAAGCTTAAAGCATAATGCATCCACCTGTACTTTGTAGCAGATGCATATCTCCTTGGCAACTTCTACGAGCTGAAGGTGATTGCTACCAACACCAGTGAGTGTCTTCCTTGAAGCTTCTTTCTGGGCCACAGGTCAAGCCAGAAACAATGACAGGTAGGAAGTTTGTGGATAAGTGCAATTCTTACCTATGTTCTACACTGTCTCCCACAGTTCACCAGAGGGACTGAGCTCCAACTGCCCACAGTGGTAGTGCCTTGAGAACAGACATTTTGTTAGCATCTTTCCCTGACTCAGGTCCTAACTGTCCTATGAGGATCTCCTTGGATCACCTTCCAACTACGTTGCCTGCACTGGAATCCTGGCCTCAGAGTGTTCTTCTGGGGAAAGTCAGCCCAAGGGAGAGCTGCACATATGTGAGTTCAGTTCCTCATACACACATGCCCACATGCTCCTGGTGGCACAGGTGTTGTGCCTCTCGAAATATCTCTCTGTCTGAGACTTGGCCCTTTTCCCCTATTTCATTTGAATAATGCAGAATGACTACTGCAAAAATAAACTGTGGCAAAACTCTATTCGCAATAGCCAAAAGGTGGAAACAACCCATGTGTTCATCAGCAGATGAATGGATAAACTAAATGTGGTGTATCCATTCAATGGAATATTATTCAGCCACAAAAAGGAATGCAGTTCTGATACACGCAGCAACATGGGGGAACCTTGAAGATATCACGTTGAGTGAAATAAGCCAGACACAAAAGGACAGATATTTCGCTATCTCACTTATATGAAATAAATAGAATAAGCAAATTCATAGAGACAGAGAGTAGATTACAAGTTACCAGGGGCTTGTGGGGAGGGGGAATGAAGAGTTATTGCTTAATAGGTACAGAGATTCTATTTGAGGTGATGAAAAGTTGGGGTAATAGATGGTGGTGATGGTAGCACTACAAGGTGAATGCAGTTAATACCACTGAACTGTACTCTTGAAAGTGGTTTAAATGGGAAATTTTGGTTTGCATATATGTCACTACATTAAGCAAGTTAAATAAATAAATAAATGAAACTTTCTGCTTACAAAGAGTCTAAATGTTGGTGTCTGTAAGTACTATATAGAATGAGTGGGTCTGGTTTTCCCTTCCCAAACACCTGAACTTTTGCTGTAAACCTGCTGCTAACCAGCTTGGAACCCAGAACATCTGCATCTTGCAGAATTGGTCCCACAGCTTCTGGAACAACTGAAGGCTGAGTGAAGGGGTGCGGGGTGCATATGAAAAAACACGGTGGAGTTCCAGAACAAAAAGGAGAAATTCATGGGCCTCATATTATGCCACAAGAGACATCCCTTTTTATGAACTCTGACTCTGCCAGCATGAGATCTGGAGAAAGAAAAATGGCAGGTTGGAGACCACACCACTGCCAGCTTTGCTCTCTCCCTTTGAACTGCAATGGCAGACGGCTGTTCTTAATCAGGATCAGAAACATGACAAGGAAATGCATGTGCTCCTACCACCCTGCTGTACTTGCCTGCTGGCATTATCCACCACATCGGGATTCAAAAAGGCTGCTACTGGTTGCATGGGCTTCTCCCTATCTGAAACTGCCAACATTTATCAGGGATTTACTAAGTACCAGGTCATGGGATAAGTCCTTCAGGGAGGCTGATCCAAAAATTCCCCCAAGAGCTGCCAACAAGCTCCACTCCGTGCCACCCACTCTATGGACGGAAAAGCTGAGGCTTGCAGAGATTAAACAACTTGGTCAAAGCCAACAACGCAGCAGCTGGTGCAGACAGGACTTGAACCCAAGTCTTTCTGAGTCGAGCCATTCTAATTTAAATTGCAATGCCAGCTGCCCCTTGAAAAGCAGCCCATCCCCTCTCCCCAGCCACCTCAGCAGCCAAGTTGGATGAGACCCTCTGAAGGACACATGTCCCCAAAGTGGGTACACGTGCTGGTCGGCATGCTCCAGGGCATGTGAGGCCACAGTTACAGACAAGGCACCTTTTCTGGAAAAGTTGGTGTTACCTGGTCCGTAAAATGTCATTTTCATGTTAAAGCAAATGCACTGTGGCTGCAGCCCCTTGGATACACGCCACTCGAGGCCACATTTAGTCTCTTTTCAGGGCCATGGCTCGCTGCATCCCTGCAGAGCCTGCCCTATCTTCTCTCTTCTCAGCCACCCCCTTCATCTGGGAGCACAAAGCACCCGCACGTAGTCACAAAGCCAGAAGCACACTCTCAGCTGTTGGCTTGTAGCTTGGAAAGTCCACAGAGGAAATCTGCCTCCTCTGGAACCCAGGACAGGGCCGTGTTCCCCCTGCTGTCCCTCCTCCATGCAGTTTACACTGACATGTCCTCCTGAGACAGCCCTGTGGGCCACGGACCACCTCAGCAGCTGACATGGTGCCCGACCCGGGTGTAGCCCTGACTTAGGCCCTGCGATGGAGAGAGATGAAACAGAAAACAGCCTCCGTGAATAGTTAAGTACACATCGTAAGAAGGGTCCTAAGGCAAAGATTGCACTGAGAAGTTAACACCGGAGTACAGATTTTGTTGGGGAGACTCAGGAAAGCTTCCTGGAGGAAGTGACACTGAACACGACTCTAAAACTGTGGCAGGTGCAGGACGCCCCCCCTGAGGACTAAGGAGGCATGTGCACCTACCTCCAGTGGTTCTCAGCTCCTGCTGCACATTCGAATCCCTGCAGCACTTTTTTTTTAAATTCAGTTTTATTGAGATATACTCACATACCATACAATCATCCGTGGTGTACAATCAGCTGTTCACAGTACCATCATATAGTTGTGCATTCATCACCTCAATCTATTTTTGAACATTTTCCATAGACTGGAAAGAATCAGAATAAGAATAAAAAATAAAAATAAAAAAGATGATCCAAATCACCCCCCCATCCCATCGTATTTTTCATTAAGGTTTGTCCCCATTTTTCTACTCATCCATCCATACACTGGATAAATGGAATGCGATCCACAAGATTTTCACAATTGTACTGTCACCCCTTGTAAGCTACATTGTTTTACAATCGTCTTAAAGAGTCAAGGCTATTGGGTTGGAATTTGGTAGTTTCAGGTATTTACTTCTAGCTATTCCAATATATTAAAACCTAAAAAGTGTTACCTATATAGTGTGTAAGAATGTTCACCAGAGTGACCTCTCGACTTCATTTGGGATCTCTCAGCCACTGAAGCTTTATTTCATTTCATTTTGCATCCCCCTTTTGGTCAAGAAGATGTTCTCAATCCCATGATGCTGGGTCCAGATTCATCCCCAGGAGTCATATCCTGCGTTGCCAGGGGGATTCACACCCCTGGAAGTCAGGTCCCAAGTAGGGGGGAGGGCAGCGAGATCACCTGCCAAGGTGAATTAGTTAGAGAAAGAGAGAGGGCCACATCTGAGCAACAAAGAGGAACTCAGGCGGAGACTCTTAGGCACAATTATAAGCAGGTTTAGCCTCTCCTTGTAGCAACCAGCTTCATAGCGGCCAGCCCCAAGACAGAGGGCTCAGCACATCAAGCTGTCAGTCCCCAATGTTTGTGAGAACATCAGCAACAATCCAGGTGGGGAAGTCCAACACCTCCGCATCCTCCCTCAGCTCTTCAGGGGGGCCCCAAATATAAATTTTTATTCTCCACACAAATTACTTTAAGATGTGTTGCTATTTAATTCTAATCTATACAAATCAACCATAGCTCACTTCCTATTCAAAGTTCCATGTAATTGCAGTGTTTGAACAAACTGACTGTAGAAGTTACATTGTTTAGAAAATATAGATCCTACACCAAATAAACATCTCTTCCCTTGGTCTCACATGGAAGTTGAAGTTTTAACACACAGTCAGTATCATTCTTTACCCTTTGGCCCAATTTGCTCTAGTCTTAACCAGATCTGCTTTATTAATATCTCTAACTGAAGTCTGGGCTCTATTTCAGCTTTTTTTTTTTTTAACGGTTGCTGTATGCGTTAATACTGACATTCATATCTGCTGAGGTCTAGCTCTGAGTTTCAGGTGTCACACAGATACCCAATGTTCCAGAGACCAATCAGGTTATACACAAAGGGATCAGCATCTCAGAGTTTGGAGACAGCCATTACAATTCAGGAGCAGATGCGACTGCTGTAAGAGCTTACAATCTAGGGACCATTGCAATAATCATTTCCCTGTTAGGCTGTGCTCTAAGATTCAATTTTCTCTGCACACTTGGTGAAGTGTGTAGCCACTGCCTCTTCACCAGGTGTGCAGAGAGATATCTGCATCACAGAGAGAAAGAGAGAGAGAGAGAGAGAGAGAGGAGCTTGCCCAGAGAAAGCAGAGTTCTCTTCCTGTGCCCCAGGAAGACCCAGCCTTTGAGGCTTTGACACACAGAGGAGAGTCCAGCCTCCAGGGAAGGCAGGCTGAGGCTCAGGTCACAGAAGCTGCCTTCTCCCTGGCACCCAGAACCTTGAGGCTTACTCTGCTAATGACACACGAGCTGCCCACTGTACTGCCCGAATCTGAATTAAAATTCATGTCCCGATTCATAGGGCTAAGAGAGAATTTGAGAGCCAGGATGTGAATGTTCTTTTTCTTTCCACTTGAAGGCCATTGCAGGCGCGTCCTGTTCCCAAGCTGCTCTACTACAGAGCACGGGTCCAGCATGAGCAGGGCTGTTTCTTGCAGCCCAGGGAAGCTGCTTGCTAAGAGAGCTCTGAGTTTGCAGGATGGATGGTGCTAAATCAATGAGCAAACTGAGGACAGATCGTGCTGACGACTTCATGCTGCGAATCCCACAGATGGGTCTGAACTTCTCTCAACATTTCGTCTCAACTGTCCTAACTGACAGTTCAGGGGCTTGGCAGGCCAGCAGGAGAAAGCCAGACTCCCAGCGGACGTGATGCTGAAACAAATCCAAGTGCAGGCTGGAAAGCAATCTTCCCTGCACCCGTGTCCACTCGTCTTTCCTGACCTAGTACCCCCACCCTGAAAACTGTGCCTGCAGCTTCCTCCTTGGAAAGCCTTGAGGTAGATTCCATAGGAGTTGGGCTGGGAAGGAAGCACGTACCTGTTACCTGTGGGAGGAACTGGACTCTGAAAGCTGCCATCTCTCACCTCCCTCCTTCACTTACATGAAATGTGATTCTGCCTGATAGGGAAATCCAAACGAAACCATCAATGCCCATGAAATTAAAAGAAAACTCAGCAAACACTCTTAATTCATTGAACTCCCTTCACACAATATTGTATTTGGGAGCTAAAGACAGATCTGGAATGCTCCAATGTTACAACGCCTCCATGGATACGGGGAGGGGAAGTGTGGAAGCCAGGATGAAAATACATACCATGTATACCAGTTTAGGAAGTCACTCAAACGAAACCACCCTTAAACGTTTTTAAACCCAAGATGGTGTCACTGTCACAAAATGATGCTGAAGAAAACCTGAATCATTTTCAATGTTTTGAAAAGTCTCATTGTACTTGAAACAACAGACATTGGGTTCAACATAGTTTATGAGCCTGAAAATGAAATTACAGGACAGAAAATACAAAAAAAAAAAAAACCTAACCAATATCATATAACCAGGAAGCCTGATTATTTAAAGGACTTCTTGTGCTATGTCTGAGACTGCAAATACTAGAATATGGCATTTGTAGAGGAGATTGGATTTCAAGTTATGTACATGCTATCTTGCCCATGTGGAACAGTTATTCTCTCAACTTAGTTGTTAGGCCTATGTCAAAAACAGACTGAATTCTTCTCCAGCTCCTTCTGCTTCTTGTGAGAAACAAGTAGTTCTTCTATCATTTGGAACATGCAAGCACTTCTCACTGAGCAATGTAAGCACTTTTTTTTTTAATCTTATTTTTTATTGTGGAATATAGCAAATATACATAGAAGTGATAACTTTACAAGTGCAATTTAATAAGTAGTTAGAAAGCAAATTTCAAAGAATCTTATGGGCTACAGTTCCACAGTTTCAGTTATTTCCTTATTGTGAAATTTAACACATATGCAAAGGGTGATAATTTTCAAATCACAATTTAACAAGTAGCTATAGAGAAAATTTCAAAGAATGCTATGGGTTACAGTTCCTCCATTTCAGTTCTTTCTTTCTAGCTATTTTAGTATCCTAGCAACTAAGAAAAAAAATTATATACAGGTTCAGTGTTCATAATTCTTTGTTGAATTCCATCTTGTCTGTTGCTACCCTTTCCTCCAGTTTAATCACTTTCCCAATCTTGAGGGATGTCTAGGCAGTGACCACCCTAACTTATTCATGTTGAAAAGGGGTGTCAACTTTATGGGAAAAAAGGGCACATCTGGTTGATGTACTTGAAGAGGCTGTTGCCTTTGGGTTTGGGGACTAACTGATATAGGAGTTCTCTGGAGGATTTAAGTTTCTGAAGAATAAACTTAGTAAGTGAAACTTTTATAGAGTCTCAGATAGGGATCTGGGTATTCTATAGGATTTGAGGGACTACTATGGACTTGGGCTTATCATACTGTGGTCATTTGGCATATCTAGCTGAAGCTTGCATAGGAGTAACTTCCAGGACAACCTCTTGACTCTATTTGAATTCTCTTAGCCACAGAAACCTTATTTTGTTGCCTTTCTTTTCCCCCTTTTGGTCAAAAAGCATTCTAAACCCCTCAATGCCAGGCTCAGGCTCATTCCCAGAATCCATGTCCCATGTCACCAGGGAGGCTCATTCACCTGGGGAGACTAGGAGGTCCTGTCCCACATCGGGGGGAGGGTGATGAATTTATTTGCAGAGTTGGGCTTAGAGAGAGAAAGTCCATGTTTGAGCAGCAAAAGAGGTTCTCTGGAGGTGACTCCTAGGCTTAATTATAGGGGGGCTTACAAACTTAAGTTTCACGAGAGTAACCATAAGTTTCACAAGAACAAGCCTCAAGATCAAGGACTTGACTCATGAAGTAGGGGGTCCTAAGTTTACAAAGCATATGTGATATCCACAATAATCCATCCATATCTAACATTATCTTCACTTAGTTGTACAATCCTCATCACTCTCCATTTTAAACAATTCTCATGTCCCAAAACACCCCATAGCTCCTTTCAGCCCTTAATTATTTGTTCCTAGTATTTGTGTGGTACTGGTAAGGTATTCCTGTTCATTATAGCCCCTAGTATGCAATAGGTAAATTTTTCCCATATACCACTCTTTTGTCAACTCTCTGTACTAGTATTATACCTTAGAATTATATCATGCAAGCACCCATCTATTTTTGTAGTGCTGATCTGTGGAATATATGCCTTTAAACAACCTCTTTCAATCCTATTTGCCCCAAATGAGTTTGGTGGTTGTTTTTTCCATTTCTGCAAAGGAGGCTATTGGAATATTGATTGGGACTGCATTAGATCTGTAAATTGCTTTGGGTAAAATTGGCAATTTAATGATATTTGGTCTTCCAATCCATGAACACAGAATGTCCTTCCATTTATTGAGGTCTTCTTTAATGCAAGCACTTCTTGATCTTATTTAAATATGAGCAATAAATTATTAACAGATTTTATGTTCTCATAGATTACCTGAACCCATGCCTGTCCCTCTCCACCCTCCAAGGGCTCAAGACAGCTTTTGATGTTGGGGCCTTGGTGAAAAGGCAGGGCAGCAAAAGCCAGCTATCCCAATTCCTAAATGTGTGATCTTGGGCAGGCTACTCCCTAAACCTCAGTTTTCTCTGCTCTAAAATGAAGAAAGATCTCTGTTCAAGAAGACACCTAACTTAGCCACTCTTTTGATACACCTTCTTTACTCTTATTTTTTAATCTCCTTAATTTTATCATGACCATTTTATTTCATTTTATCACTACCATTCTATGATGTTTCCATTTGCGGATTTGCTAACAGTAGAAGGTAACCCCTTATATGATGCAACTCTGCCCTGGAATCAGGTCAGCCCACTTGAGGCTCAGAAAAAGTGAGTGTAATGGACAAATGGAATTAATAGGCCAATCAATAGCTACACTATGACAAGGAAAAGAGGCTGGGGTAAATGTTGGAGAAAGACAGCTAGAATGGGTAGGGAAGAGGAAAAAAAACCTTGCCATGGAGGACTGAAAATGTTGGCCAGAGAGTTAGGGGGTAAATCTGCAGAACGTAGTATTGTGGGAGCCAAAAAGTGGAGCAGCTGAAGAAGGAGGATGCAAATAGCTTGGCAGAGTGGTCAAAGCACCTCCGACATTAAGAGACTTTCTTTTGGGTCGCAAGTGTCCATTCAACGTCAGTGCATATTTGCTGAGTACCAGTTTGGTGGAGCGAGTTATGCACCCCACCAAAAGCATGCTCTTCATCACAATTCAGGTTCCTGTGGGTGTGTAAATAGGACCTTTGAAAGATGTTACTTTTAGTGAAGGTGTAGCCCACCTGAATCTTGATGGGCATTATTCCGTAAAGAGAGGTAAGTCAGAGAAAGCCACAGGTAGGAGCCAGAAGCCAGAAGCCAGCGAGAGATCTCTATGTGATGGAGGAGAAATGCAAGCCAAGGAGCCCCAGGGAAAGACAGGAATTATGAACCCCAGGAAAACAGAATCTTTGTATTACACCATATCATTGTTCCAAAATATCTGATGACCCACTCTATAGCATTATCATATACTTACTGTGAGACAGCTCAGCTGTTTAGAATCTGAACGAAAACAAACAAAAAGTCTTGTGACTTTAAGCCATGACATAATTTCTATCTGTACTAATTGAATGCCAATGGGGGCAGTCATCCCCTCAATGACTATCTATCCACCGTGTGCTGTGACAGACCCCTTTGTGCTGGAGGTGAGGGTGCAGTGGAGAACGTGCTACATTTCTAACTCACTCGGTTTATGGACTGAGACCCTCCTCTGAACTGTGTTAACTGATTGGAACGTTAACAAGAAGCAGAACTCTGGATTCATATAATTTTTGAACTGGAAGAGACTTTAGAAGAGAGTCCAACCTCCACATTCCACTAATAAGGAAATGAGAGTCGGGGTGGGAAATGGCAGAGCTAGACTTGAACTCAGCTCACCCAGCCCTGGTGCTAACAGCTTTCCCTACAGCATACTGCATCTCTTAGAGAAAGAGGGTATCTGGCTGTTTGTATAGCGGGAGCTGGGCCTCATGCTTCAACAGCTGCTTTATAGAGCTTAAGTTTTAGTACACTAGTTTTTAATTTGGCTTAAAAGCCCCAATATAAGAGATGAAGAGAACGAGAGCAATAAGCTATCTTGATGGGGGGAGGGTGGGGAGAGTATTAGAGGCCAAATATGATAATTCAAAATTCTTTATAGTACTTAGAGATTCCGAGGTGAAGGATCTGCAGAGATCCTATTTAAATGAAGCTAAATTAAATCAGGGCAGCTATAACCCATACGGCTGGAGTTCTTATAAGCAAAGGAAATTCAGATGAATTTCCTTCCTTCAGAAGCCAAAAGTCAGCAGAACACAGAGGGGCAGACACGAGGAGAAAGATGGCCATTTGACAGAGGATTGCAGAATGTTACAGACTCTGGAGAAAGCAAAGCCCAATGACCTTGATATTGAACTTCTAGCCTCCAAAACAGTGAGCCAATAAGAGCTTACTGATCAAGTCAACCCACTGTGTGGTATGTGTCATAGGAGCCCTGACAAACTAAGATAGCCCCACAATCATACCCTGCCCTCTAGAGGTCCTGTCACCTCCTCGGGGCTATATGAGGGAGTTAACAAGAGGTCCTCACCATGGCTGGAACCCTTCACACCTCCAAGTCAGCAAAGATCAAAGGGCCAGTGGAGGTGGGGAAAATACAGCGGAGGTTAGCACACCCGAAGTACAATTTGTGACTTCCTCAGTAACCTGTGTGGAACCAGATGCTGTTTCCAATTTCTTGGAATAGGTAATAGGAAAGACCAATCACTGATTAACTGTGCAACACTTCTATATGGCAGGACATCCCGGGAATCTCCCCTGCCTGCTTGATGAAAAGAAACCTGGAAGAGTTCGTGGGTAAGCCAAAAATATTTTTCACCCTGTTTTCAAGAAAGGACCAATTCAAGATTGGATTTAAGCATCATTGCTTATAGGCAATAAGAAGATGTGCTTATTTTATTTAATCCCATTTTTTCCCAATACAATTTATTTAATCCTCTTTCAAGTGGAAACAATAAGAAACAAATGATAGTTCAAATACTGATTTTCATTTTTAAAAGTTCCATAATGGGTAAAACTTTCTCCTCTCAGTTTCTAAGGAAGGTAAAGATCAAGTCAATTGTAATAAAAATATTTCTGAAATTCCATTGTAAAGGAATCTGACAAGACATTGTCATTAAGCTGCCATCATTGAGAATTTTAATAAGATGTGACTAAAGCTATGGGCATAATAAATGTTACATGCATGTACATCCAAAGACTTTGTCATCCCACCTAGGATATGTTGACTGGATCAGCAGAATTATGTGACTAGGTCTATGTTCTGGTTTGCTAATGCTGCTGTTATGCAAAATACCAGAAGTGGATTGGTTTTTATAAAGGGGATTTATTTGGTTACAAAGTTACAGTCTGAAGGCCATGAAAATGTCCAAATGAAGGCATCAACACAAATATCCCCCACCGATGGAAGTCCAATGGCATCTGGAAAACCTCTGTTAGCTGGGAAGGCACGTGGCTGGAGTCTGCTGTTCCCAGGTTGTGTTCCAGCTCCACTCTCAGCTACTGTGCATTTCTTCAAAGTGTCTCTCTTGGCTGCAGCACCTCCTTCTGTCTGTGAACAGTTTTATAGGACTCCAGTGATCCAATTAAGACTCACCCTGAATGGGCGGGGTAAACCTCCATGGAAATTATCCAATCAAAGGTTTTGTCCACAGTTGATTGAGTCATATCTCCATGGAAACACTCAAAGAATTCCAAACTAATCAACACTAATGTGTCTGCCCCACAAAATTACATCAAAGAACATGGCATTTTGGGAGACATAATACATCCAAACTGGTATTATGTCCAAACTGGTATAGTCTCCAACGCTAAAGCAAAAGTACAGTTTAAAAACAGGTTTCTGAAGTAAAATGATGATCAAACAGGAGTTAGATCACTTTTATGCTTGCCATATTATATTGTGTTTATTTTCACTTGTTCCTCTGACATATATACATGCCCACATATATAATATACACACATATAATATACACACATGCATATATGTATACATGTATAATTTTCTAGTGTCTGCCAATTCTCTCAGACAAAGAGAACAGATAGCAAACTCATGAGGGGAATGAAAAGGCAGAGCGTTTCCACAGTGGATTTTCCACTCCTGCTCTTACTTCCTTGACCAGCAATTAAGTCATGAGGCAATCCTGTCTTTTGCCTTCA
The DNA here is from genome assembly GCF_015220235.1 of Choloepus didactylus. Lineage (NCBI taxonomy): Eukaryota > Metazoa > Chordata > Mammalia > Pilosa > Megalonychidae > Choloepus > Choloepus didactylus. The sequence goes on along the minus strand of NC_051325.1, from coordinate 11,971,291 downwards.
TAGAAAGTAAAATGGATCCTTTCCTGGGGCACATCATTACATTTCCCCCTGGGCATCTCAGGAAGGAGTCAGAACGTCATGTAGAGCCTTGGGCATTTTTAATGTAATGTATTCCACTTTGCCAGTGCATAGAAGAGAACTTGCTTTGAAAGACCTGGTCCTGTGACTTTGGACAAGTTACCAAAAATCCTGAGACTTCAGACTCCTGGTCTTCAGCTCTAAAGGAGCATGCTCTTTATGAGTCTGCCATTCAAAGGTCATTGAGCACAGTGGTTATAGATCAAGGGCTTTGAGGTCAGGAAGAGGCTTCAAATCCTAATTCCCACCTTTGAGTGCTGGGTGACCTTGGGCAAGTTACAGAACCTCTCTGTGCCTTGGTTTCTTCACTTTTTAAAGGAGAACAAGATTATAAGAAGGTTGAGTGAATTGGGGCAAGCAGAGTGCTTAGCATAAGGACTGGCACAATTCAGGGGTCCTTTTCCTTCCCAACATTGTTAGGGGGTGCAGGAAAACCACCTCAGTCCCAGCAAGCTGTTGTATCTGAAGCATTGCCCTAGAGTCCAAGAAAAGCCATGTAGACCACAGATTCGCATGGTTGGCTGTGTGTATGGTCGGAGCAAGCAGTCTCTGAAGAGGCAGGATTCGGGACAGTTCTAGAAAAACCACCCCACCTGGACGGCCCTGCATGTGAAGTTATACCCCTGGAGTTCCTTGAGTTTAGTGTTGTCCCCTTTTTTGGACTCTGAATGCTTAACCAGTTGAGTCAACTCCAAACAGGGTGATAGGAGACAGTGTCAGTGACCTTACAAAGCCAGCTGGGTCTGTGGTCAAGGCTCAGAGGGTTAGAGTCAGATAAGAATTTTTAAGATATAAAGAAGGAATGTGTGAACAGAAAGCTGCAGTTGCAGCTGTGGAAGACACGAGACAGAAATACTTTTTCAGACTGCTGTTCATTAGATGTCTCCAGCTGCCTTTGACAGGAACAGGGCCCTGTGTTCACCTGCTGCAGGTGAGCTCTGACTCCTTGGAAAAACCAAGTATCAAACTAGAATAAAAGTAAACTGCAAGATATTTAATAACATGACAAAGGAAAGACTGTGGTGGTTTTCTCTTCATATCCAAGTACAGAATGGCTACTTTTTCTCAATGATGCTAACACAAGGATCTCCAGGGGTGTAATGTTTCACATCAATGTCCACATAAAGCAAAAATATTAATCAGTGCTCTATGAATCATCAATTCAAGAACTGGTTCCAATGCACACAGGCTTTGATCTGTCGTGGATTTGGTTTCAGGCCCAATGGGCTAACAATTTTTAAAAGTCCCCTTTACTCAAAGCTAACTGCAAATAATAATAAAAATAATCCACTTTCAGAAGGCAGACTTAGCCTCTTATAGTAACAGACATGTGCAAAGTCGAGTGGCGATGTTCAAAAATTGTCTCCCTGTTTGCACACTTGGTGATATTGCTGTAGCCATCACCAGCTCTTTATTGCCTTCTGCACTTGGGTTCACAGACCCACCTAATCTCCAACCAGGCCGGCTCTGGGTTGACCCCTCTCATCCATTCCCGGATCTTCAGTTTCCTCAATCTCACACATTCCCATAAGTCATCGTGGACACCCCTGAGGTTCCCACAGTGCTTTCAGTGTCAGTTTGCCGGACAACAGCATAGAAATACCTGAAGATCCCTCTGGAACTTGGGTCCTGACTTCTCTCTTCTTTGACCTTCTCAGGAAAGCAAATAATATATTTTGATATGACGGGAAAACCACCACGGTAAGCAGATGTAGCTCCTAATTGCATCCTGCAATGTTCTGTTGTTTTGTGCATTTAGCATCTCTTCCCCCAGTTCAAATGCCCTGTAGGGAGCCACTCCACCCTCTGGTGAGGAGACAGCCCTTGGGATTTATTGATTCGTTCCCACGTATGCAGCCCTCCACCAAACTTGAAGATGCATCTCCAGGCAGGCTGAGTATCTGGGAAAATCAGGAATGGCGTGCTTTTCCCTCCATCCGTCCCCATGCCTAGCATTATGGGGGCCCAAGAGAGACCTGCGTGCAAGTACTTCCTTTTCTTTCCCTGTTCAATGCATAACATCTTGAGGCAGAGAAAGGGCAGAGAAAGGGGAGGTGTGGAGAGCAGAATCGTTAATTGCGGAAGCCACCCAGACTGGATAAACAGGAGGAGGTGGAATGAAAATAAAGCAGGTAAGGACGATGCTGAGAGCCGAGGCAGGCCTGGTGGAGAGCGCGGGCAGAGCCGGCAGTTTGCTGAAGTTCGGAGGCCTTTGCGCATGCGTCGCCATGGAGAGCTAGCACAGCAGAGATGCAGTCCTAGTGGAAAGCGGGGCTCCACCTGGAGGAAAAACGAACGGAGCCCACAGTTCCAAAGTTCCCACTCAGGGCCAGAGAACGTGCCAAGAGATTTGCACCACCACGTTTAATTCTGATAAAAAATTATTTCGATATATATACATAATTATCCTTGTATACAGAGGCAAAACCGGCTCAGAAAGGTGAGTTCACTTCTTTTCTCATGTCGCTCAGACAACATGGAGACTTGAATTCATGTTTGATTTTTACATTTGAAGTGTGCACTCTTTCTGTTTAGTCGAATAGCAGAGAGCTCAGATGCCAGAGAACCTTGAGAGTGTGAGCTTTTTTGGAATGTGGGGATCACTTGGAAATACCATAGGTACAACTTACAGTATCTAAATGATACCATCTTATGCTATACACCTTAGACTTGTACTTATTCCATGTTGCAGGTGTTAAAAAGGATTTTTTTTTAATTTATAGGCTAACAATGAAAAATTGAGAAAAATCTATTAATTTGCTTTTTCTGTGGCTCAAAGAAACCAAACAATAACAGAAGCCCCATGTCCAGCCTGGGGACCCTTGTGTTCTAAGGAAGAGGGGAGCAAAAAACCTGGAGAGAAGGGAGGAAGCTGAGGGACTTGATGGTCAGAGGTCCAGACCCCCTTCCAAGGCCCTCACCCCACGTCACACTCAGGCCTGGTCATTCTTGCTGCAAACGCCCACCAGAGAAGCAAGATGGTGATTTTTGTTTTAGATTTCATCATTTCCTTTTTACACAAGGTGCTCAAACCCTTGTTAAAATTTTAGAAAACACAGGGATGCAAGAAATTGTAAACTGTATTAGTTGCAAACATTTTCTGCAAATACCCCTACCAGCAGCAAACATTTGGATCTGTGCTTTTTCAGACACTTTTCTGTACCCCCACAGCCTAAGGATTTTTTCTTTCTGTGATTCTTCATGCAATTGTTTCTATCTATGACAATTCACCTATAGCTGCATCCGTGTTTCTCAAAGGTGTGTACCGATGATATGTGCAGAGTCTGCAGGGAATCTCCCAAGCTGCATTTTATGAAGGCATATTCTGGTACCCCTCAATCAACTAAATCAGAACCTTGCACAGCAGAAGGACTAAGAATCTGTTTTTAATTCTTATGCACACTATGTGCTGGGAGACATCATCTTTGTCATGCCCTGGATCTTTCCAATATATCTCTGAGCCTGATTTATTGAAGTATTGAATTTCTTTAATTTGCTTGACTGATGCCCTATTGACAGGCATTGAGGTAACTTCTGGATTTTTTCCTGAATGATGCCATGTCAATGCACGTATATCTTTTCAGATTGCTTTTGTTGAACAAATTCCTGAAAGCAGGCAGGGTTGTTGGGTTGAGGGGACACCAGTAGACTTAGATGTTTTGTGCCTGTTGCCTATTGCCCACTGGAGTGGAAGGAACTCTGTGTACCTACCCTCTCCAAGCAGGCACCAGAGTGATTTAAACTCTCATTACACCAGGAAGACTCAGATGATAATCTACTGGAAGCTGGGGGCTGCTGAGGTCAAGGGCACCAGGCTCCACAGCTGTGGAACCCAGAAGTGAAAACCAGCTCAAGCAACTTCCCCACCTGCCTTGGTCCCTGTTCTGACCACTGGGGTTGTGTCTCACCTGTGGCTCTTGCACCTGCCTCTCCCAGAGACATCCTGGGCAGATCACACCTGCAGTGTTGTCTTGTGTCTGCATAGCATCCTCCCTGGGGCCAGGTGGATAAGAAACCAGGAGGCTGTGCCCATGAATGTGGGTCCAATGGAGGGGCTTAGATGGGGCTCTTGGGGAAGGAGAGCTCACACTCCAGACTGGGCACTGGCAGTTGAGCTTCTGCATGTCCTCTGTTCCTTTCTCTCACGTCAGGCTCTGGGGCCACATAGCAGGCAAGACTGAGCCCTTGACCTTGAGTCACATGAGCAGAGTGTAGCCAAGGCACATCTCACGGGGAACTGAGGGAAGGAACTGGGAAGTCATCAGAAAGGCAACATTTTCTCTTTCTTCTAAAATGGAAACTTTTTTAATTATGAAAAGAACACACACTTACAAATAACTCAAATCACATAGCAGAGACCATCCTTCGAAATCTAACATAATTATATCATGTACCAGGCTCTAAAAGTCCATATTAAAAAGAATATATGTATTACACACACAATGAGATGATGCTTTACAGTCTTTTTTCACTCAACAATAGAGCATGGGCATCTTCTCACATCAAAACATGTAAGGCTTCCTTTTAAAAATAGTCTTAATGGCTGGTGAGTAATTCGACCTTACAGGTGGTCCATAAAGTAGATAAATGATTGTCGGTGTTGTATTAGGGATTTTATGGCCAGGTTCCCCTCCCACCCTGTCAGATATTCCACCTTGAATCACCCTCTTTGGACACAGCGTTCCCTCTGTCCGCTCCAACACATCTATTAGTGCAATCCGAGCATCTTAATAGATTGTTGGATTCCTGAATACATTCTTAGAAGCAAACCTGAAATGTGAATGCCAGGAAAGCTCAGGTTACCGATAGCCCGATAAATGCTATAATCGAGGACACCTAAACCAGAGACCCACTTTCAGAAGAATATGCCAGACTGGAAACGCTGGGGGAGCAGGAGCAGCCTCGCGGCGAGTTGACTCCTGCTGACCTCTACTGGCAGGCTGCAGTACTGCAGCAGAAAGCCCCTGTACAAGCCGGAAACCGGTTGCTATTATTTGTGGCTAATATAACTGCAGTCGTGAATTCCGGAGATTCTTGAAAAGGTGCTAAATTCTCTCATGATTAGAGGGGGCTTAACAGAGTGGTTTGGCATAGATCCAGCGAATCTTGCTCTGAATTGGGCCGCGGCTTCTTTGATGGAAGCAAATGATCATTTTCAAAGATCCGCAATTGTACCTAACATTAACTCACCCACTAATTACCTATGAAGTGTCATATTAATCCTATTGCGTGAAAACCCCAACTGTTTTCTTGCATAACATTACCAAAAGTGGTCCACAAATGCCCCCAGCCTTTCAGTGCCTGTCCAATGAATTTGGGAGACATCTTTTAGGTTCTGTTGGAAAGATCTGGAAGAGAGCCTCTGGGCCCCATCAAATAACAAGTTGATATTTGAGATCGGAAATCCTTGGTCTCCAGATTCAAAAGGGAGCTGCCAAAAAATAAGTCCTCATTTGGTTCAGGCAGTATCTCTCCTTATTCACAACGAGTTCTGCAACAATGAGTTTCTGAATGGCAAATTACTGTTGATGTCAACACCTTCATTTGGATGGAACAGGAGTGGCTGAAAATACTCAATTCGCTATTTTTGTAGGAAAAAAAAAAGAGTCCTAGCAAACAATCAGGTACCCACCATTTGGCTGTTATTTTCTATCAAGAGTGACACCGAAGACTTGGGATCCTGCTCAAAGTCTAAAGACACCCGGTAAGTGGAGGGGGACAAACCTTGGGGCTGCCTTATACTCAGCAGGAGGGACGAGCGGAATGGAGACCAGTAGAGGGAAAGAAGCAAGGCGGTGGTGCTCACGAGAAGCACAGCCAAGAGCAACTGTTTGGTTGGGAAAAAGAGCGCTTGATGGTACATTTTCATAAATGTGATGACATTTTGGTAATGTGAGAACTCATTTAAGCTTCAGGATGAGACCACCTGATTTTGCTTTCTGGGTGTTTGTTTAGCAGAGGGATGAATGGAGGGATTTTGCTATTTTCGTGGTGTGCTCCACTTTTGGAATCCAGAAACATGAAGTTCTGAGCCTGGCTAACCATTGCTTTATGTGGCCAAATAAGGCATAGATGCTGACAGCTGAGATTTTCCCTCTGACTTCACAGAATTCACTTAACCCCACGCCGCTGCCTTCTCAGGGAGAACCAGGGCAAAGCTGCCGTGTAACCAAACAATCAGAGGCAGTGTTTGAAAACTATCAAGGCAAATTGTTTAATGGCTTTTGACTATCTTTTTTCTATTCTTAAATGATATGTATTTGTGCCGGAATATATATTCACTGCAGAAAATTTAGGGAATGCATAAAAATTAAAAATTATAAAATTTAATTATAAAAATTAAATTGCTCATTTCTATATATGTCAAAGGCCACACCTAATATTCTGATGTATATTCTTATAGTTTTTAAAAATTATTTATATCTGTTTCCACATCATGATCTATTACTTTATCCATAGAGTTGGGAATCTAATTATCCCTAGTGTTTTGTAAACTTGCTTTATGTTGCTTAAAAATGATGAACACGTTTACTACACATACTTATGAAATATGATTTTAAGGCATGTAGAATATGTCATAATCTAACTAGCATTTAAGTCATCTCTGTTGTTTTATTACTGAAAGTAATGCTGCATTGAGCAGCCATGAAGATTTTCTTAGTTTATTTTTTTTTATTTTATAATTTACTATAGAATTCCGAATCTCTGAATATGCAAAATTAAAGGTCCTTAAAGATGGGCTGGTTCAAATCCTCAGTTAAAGCCTGGGGACATTTAGAATCAGAGGCACTGAGTGACTTTCCTAAGGCTACACAGAACAAGCCACTAACCGTTTATAAAAAGCTTCAAGTGACAATACGAGATAATCAATAAGGACTTTCCCCGTCCCATTTGCCTGAACCTAGATGGCATCTTTGTCCTCTACTGATCCTAAAGCTGAGAGTGCTGGGTCTCGTCTGAGCTTGTGGTGAAGACCTGGGTGAGGGCACAGCGGAGCCCAGCATAGAGTCTGAAGCCTTTTCCTGCTTCCCTTCATTTCATTCTCACGACACACCAGGAAGTTTTCTATCTGACAGGTAAGGAATCCAAGTACCATTGGGGCAGATGAGTTCCCAAGAGCAGATGCAGAGGTGGGGTTTAGTTTGCAGGCAGTTTATGGAGCACCCATAGGAACACCTTTGGAAGGAGATGATGGGGAGCAGGAGTGGAGGGTGAGCAGAGGGGAGGAGGGGAGAAGGGGGGTAGGAGTGTTTGGTGGAGTAGAAGAAGTAGAAGGGGGAGGAGAAGTGGACAGGGTGCAGGACCTGCCAGAGGGAGAGCTGAGCGGTGTTGAAGCCAGACACCAGCCGTGCCCCACACATTGGCATGGCCTCAGGATGGTAGAGGTGCCAGGGCCTCTGGCGTCACCTGGGAAGGGTGTCACCTGGCTATGGGTCACCTGGGAAGGGATGCGATCTTATACCCTGAGGCCTCCCCGAGGGGGTAGAGGGCTGGGCAACCAGTCCTTCAATGAGGGTGGGGAGGGGGTGAGAAAAGGCTTCTGAGCATCTGCCACAACCAGAGAGACTGAGCAATGCTTTTCTCATGAGAGTAGAACTGGGACTCCGGGCCCATTTAAAGGCCTTAATCAGATCCTCTAAGCCCTCTTCTTACAATCCCCTAGGGTTGCAGAGTGCCTGGAAGATAAAAACCAGAATCCATCCTGTGGCTGCAAGACCCTGGCTTGCGGTATGGCTCCATTCACCACACCTGCTCCTGAGGATTTTTCCATTCCTTCGTCAATTTGTCTTCACCTAAGGACTAGGTAAGTGGCTTCTCCTCTGGGATCCAATAACATCCTGCATTTCCCCACCAAAGCTTCTATCATACTCCATTGCAATTGCCTGTTCATTGACTGCATCTCTTTCTAGATTCTAAGCTGTGAGAGAGCAGTGACTCCAAGGCTCACCATGATATCTCCAGCACCTGGCACCAGGCAGTGTTGAGCACTTAATAATGAATGAATGAATGAAATGTTGAACTACCATGAAAGAAGTAATAAATCATGAACTATTAGCCTCCTAATAAAATTCAATTTTTGTATTCATTATTTTAAATGAAGACACTCTTCTTTTGTGGCTAAACACCTATGCAGTTAATAACTGTCTGATACAAAGCACTTTAACAAAACAGTGAGTCAGAAATGACATTTCTGGAATATTTCAGTGCATAGAGCCATGCATTTTGAATATCTTCCACACCACAATTTGACAACTCCCGCTTTGTAGGTTTGTCGTAAAAGTAATTGGCTTAGTGTGTGGACAGTATTAGGCAGTACATAATGTGTAGTTATTATTTTTATTAATATTGATAACTTGATCATTAACATATTATGACTGAGAGGAAGTTACTGCTTTTTCCCTTCTTTGATGTGCGGGAATTTCAGAAACCCATTTTGGTGTTCCCTGGGGGGACTGAGAACACCCACATGATGAACAATCCAAGATGGAATGGGTAAGAATGCAGAACACTGGTCAACCCTGTTAACTGTGGGCAACAGTGATATGCTGCAGAGTTTCTACATGAGCCTCCAACTGTTGAGAAGCAAGGTGGGGGGGTGGCAACATTTCTGGCCAGCTCAAGTCCCCGTACATTCTTGATACTGCTGTGAGGTCTCACTCTTCATTTTGCAGGCTGTATAGGATTAATGGAATTATGGCTTTTTGGCTACTGATTTAACCACAGATCTCTCAACTCATCTATAATTTCCCAGGGCAATGGATGTGTGTGCACTGTGCCTGCTCTAAGGGTCAATTTCAAGTTGTCTGAAGCACCTCTAGATCAGGAATCATCTTGGAACTGAAGGCACCAAATCCTGTGAGATTTTTCTTAATGGAGAATGAAGATGAACATACAAACAGGTAACTTTTTGTTAGAAACTGAAACCAAACTCTTGGCCAGTTCTGTCATTGAAAGAAATGAATCAGCAGCAGTTGACAACAAAACTCATCCTCATGAGTAATTTTCTGTTTTGTTTTTGGTAATGATCTTGTTGTACAGAATTTCCAAAGCCATGGTGGGAGAGGCAAAGGCAGTTGTTTTCTGCAAGCACCTCTGAAAACAAGACACCAGGTTTAATGACTGCCATCTCCTATGTGGGGAAATAAAGTCAGAAAAAAAAAAAAAAAAAAAACATGTCCACATTCACACCTGAAAACATTTATCAGGAATTAACCAAAATACTATATAGTCAATTTAATTCAGCCAATAAAAATGGGCAAACATTGCTTAATTTCTCTATAAATGAAAATATATATCATGTTTAGCAAATAGTCATTCGATTTTACTATATGTACTTTTAAAATACTGAAGGTATGATATGGAACTTAATTTTATGCTTTTGTACTTTATACTTCCTATTTCTTGTTATCCAAAGTTATAATTTCCTGCTGGTTTTAGTATGCAGTCTACTATATGTATAAGAACAAAATAACTTATTTTTCCTCAGTCACGAACATTCACGAACATTTGCCTACATTGCAAAATTGAGTTTTTTGTACATATTAAAATTAGCAAACTGTAAGTTGGTACAATCCTTTTAAATCCTCATGATAGTTAAGAAAGAGATTTTCTTTATCAGAAAAATCAAATTGTCCTTTTCATTTGAAGTGATGTGTAGTGCATTGCTTTGGGGGCAGCAAATAAACTGTTTCGTCTGAAAATATCAACTCCAATGTACATGCTGAATCTTGGATTCTTCTCTTTAATAACAAATTGTACAGGGGGCTTCCTTTGACCTTTCGCAGCCACCATACACTTGACACATCTATTCTCACAGTCGGGAAAAAGCATTTTTAGAGTCGAACTTCAAATTCCAAATCTTCACCATGAGGTTACAGTGGGAGCTGCCATGTTTACGAAAGAAACCCCACCTCATCCGGCCACGCCGATTGGACCAGACAGGAGCACGTGACCGGAGCTGGGCCAATGAGTCTCCTCTATTTGAAATGAAGGCTTGTGACTAATTGAGCCGGGAGTTTCAGCGGCTGGTCTTTGACAGCAGGGCTGCGTCACATGGGAGGAAGTCGCCCTGGCTATTTTTCCCACTGGGAAGTGAGAAATCAGAGACTTACCTGCAGTATTGAGAAAAATGCAGCATCCCCACGGAGGAAAGCTGGCTGAGACACACACACACACATGCAAACACACATGCACACACACACAAAATACCCTCGGACCCAAGGGAAGCCTTGTCAGCGGGCTTCAAGAAACCCCCATCCTCCCATCTCTTCCCCTTTCTCCTCCAAAGCCCCACCCCTGCCCCCAGGGATTTCTGCTGTTTGTAATGGAGAGTCCTGATTACAAATCACAATTCTGAACATTTTTTGAAATCCAAAGAGAAGTAAGGAGGGTGTAAGGTTTAATAATGATTCACATCTAACCTAGGGTTTGAAAGGTTGCGATCGTGAAAGTAATAAAGGAGAGGTTTTTTCCTTTGAGCATGTCTGTGCTCATCCATTGATGTCGTCATCCATGCTTTGTCATCACACTGTGATGACGTGTATCATTCAAAAACATTTTTGGAATAACGCATTTGATATCGCAGTCAATTTTGACAATTCTCTTTCTCCCCTATTTTGGGAAAGGTGGTTGTGCAACTCCGATCTCAGCCCTCCCAGCCATCCTCTGAGATTTTCTCTTATTTAGAAGTTAATTTGACTCAAATCCTACAGCTAGTCGGTAGCTAGGCAAAGGCTTCGACTTAATTGTAGTTTGTTGTTTTATCTAGCTGACATTTTCCTCTACGCTATGTTGGCCTTGTTTCTGTCTGTTTGCTTGAAAGTATATCAGTCTTATTCCATTTAAAGTTTATCAAAGATTAATGAGTAACTATCATTTTGGATAGGAATTATTTTGATGTGTCTTATTGAATTGGTTTTTTATTCCTATATTTTTTACATTGCATACAATTGCCAGAAGACATAGAATCAAAATATGTTGCCTTAATGTTATCTTAATAATCCTTATGTGGAAGCCTCAAAAAGAAAAAAACATATTGAGATATGTTTTTCCTGAATATTTGGAAATATGCATTTCCAAATATAGGAATGAGAATTTTGTTTCATAATAACAATAATTAGCTACTACTTCTTAATATGAGCTACCACTTCTTAATATTAGGTGTCATTTCTTAATGCTTTCTCAGTGTCAAGATGGGTTAAATGTTAGCATGGATTATCTCATTTAATTCTTAAAATAATCATATGAGGTAGGCCAGGTAACTTTTCCAAGGTTCTACAGGTAACAAGTGCGAAAGCTAGAGCCAAAATCTAGGGTTCTCTAAGAACTCCATGCTTGTAATGTTCTCTCCTCCCACCCACCCCTACCTCCAACTATGTGACTTTGGTCTTCATAACAAAACAGATGTAAGATAGGGCTTAATTATTATATACCCACAGAACACACACACAAACATTCAAAGAAGGTAAAATTAACTTGGATTATTCAAATAAAAATCAAAAGCTGGTCACTGTCATGTGACTTAACCTGAAGCCTGGACTTCTTCCAATATCAGGTCAATATGCCATTATTGACCCAAGGATGCAAGAAAAAAATAGCTTTGATGGTGAAGCAATGCCACATGTTAGAACCATAGAATACTTATCATGGTTAATGGTTGAAGTGGACCGAAGAGCTGTGATCAGATGCTAACAGTTACACTTCTTAATGTGTGGGATGTTTTCCTCTCAAAATGTGTAGCACCCAAAGCAACAGAGTGGACTAAAAAATACTAGAAGTTTCCAGAACCTACACCTATGCAAAACATGTGACAACTGGTTTTGAACAAACTCAGTGAAACCATCTATTATGGAACTGAACAGAACACCCAAAACTCTAGGCTTTTACTCACTTTTAAAATTTCAATATTGTGATTTTTTCAGACAGAGGAAAAGATGAGAAGAAACTGCCAGGATCCTACTCTGGACCCTGATCAGGACATGAACAACAGATCCTTCATGAAGAGAGAGTGTGAAGAAGGCTGCTCTTGATCATGGTGATGAAGATTAGACCCAATGCCCTATAAATAAAGAACAGAGGCACCATCCTGTTTCCTTCCCAGTGAACAAGGCACAGTGAGAAGGCATGGGCAGAGTTATGGAATCCCAGATTCTAGACCCTTGAGGAAATGGTAGCAGAGAGCTTCATAAAAACTACCTCTGAGTCAACCCCAGTAAAAACAGATCTTTTTCAGTTCAAATGTAAATCTTCACTTGGGAGATGTGAAGAATTAAAGCCTTCAATCTTTATTTCTGACAGCTTTACTCTAATACAGGCTGAGTTTCTGCTCCAAAATAGAGCTTGTTCTGTCTGAGAGCAGAAATCTGGGGTCACACAGTGTCATCTTGCCTTGCATTGGCCATTGCGTCCTCTTCAGGGATGCGAACGCCTGCATTTATTTTTTTGAAGAATGTGCTTCTAACACATAAAATAACTTACTAATCAAATAAAGAGAAAATGAGGTTTGAAGCACTATTTATACTTTTTAAAAACTCAAAAACCCTAATATATATCCAGTAATCCATGCTATCATCATAGTTGATTTAATAGAGAAATGTCCTATCCAAAGAATATACTTTCTCTTTCTCACAAAATTCTTAAACTGATTGTGTATGTGAGTATGTTTTGACTGCTTTGTTGGCTGACATTTATAATGCTTGTTGGGGAATCTTGGTCTCCTTGTTAATTCATAACTGGGAAATAGTAAACTGGATTCAGTAATGGACAGGAGTCTTAGCCCAGTGTTCAAGTCCATCTGATCATGATTTTTTGGAGGCATAATATACAGTACATGAGACAATTTTATGCTTGAAGCCAGGAAGCATGGTGCCCACCAGCCCATTCAAGCCAGCATGGATGACAATGTGTCATCTGCATTTTGTGTGGTTAGCATGAAATTCTTCCTCATTGCATTCAGCAGGATGCTGACAGTTCCGCTGTCTTAGCCGTGTAGGAGAGCAGGTAGCGAGACCATCATGGGAAAGCATTTGTATGAAGACACTCCCTTCCTGTCTCTCTCTCTCTCTCTTTCTCCCTTTCTCTCTTTCTTTCCTCTCACTTGCCCCCTTGCCCTCTTTCGCTGTTGATGACCACCCATGCTTGAGCAGTGATGAGTTTTCCAAATCCTGCCAGTGACTGGCTATTAAATGTTCTGCTGCCAGCTTAGAGAAAATGCAAGTTTGACCATCTTCCCCATGGCCCCCACCCCCACCCCCAAACTTGCATGTTTATCCTCCTTCACCTTGATTCCTGAAAGAGTCAAACATCTGATACTCAGGTCAAGCCTGAAGGAAATGGTTGTCTCAGCTGAAAATAAGCAAGATCCCAATTTGCTTTTTAATGGTCCTGCTCAAGATCAGTGTCTACTATTTTCTTTGTGTTCTGCAGTGCCTCTTACTTAAAAGCCCAAAAGGGTATTTGACTTGAATTTTAAAAGGATAAGGCAACAGCAGTGTTCAGTGCAAAGAATATTATTCCGTTTGCAAGTGTCTGAGGAAAGAAACAATTCTGACATTGAATATCTGAGAGTGATTGAGAAGGGAGAAAAATGAGAGAAACAGAGAAATACGAATCACCACAGAAAACAACACACCACAAGGCATTTAATTTCAGTTTATGCCTTGCTTCATTTTCTACTATCAAGAAATATGCTTTAAATCATTAAATGAAGAAAGGTAGTACTTTGAACTCCAGGAAAATCAAAATGTTACAGCTTTTTTTTTGGTCTCACGGTATCTCATGAGTAAAACCAGCTTTTAAAAAAAGTTAAACAGTAAAGTTGTCTCATCTTTTAAGAAAGCAAGTTCAAACATTTGGTACAGATGAAAGCTGTTCAAGCATTTAAGCAAATAATTTCAGTGTCCTATGGTTAAATAGTAAAAGGCATTTGATTCTAAACAGTATGTTATGTTGGTTGGCAATATATGCTTTCACTAAATAACCAAAATGCGTAAATTGAAATGAAGTGAAATTCTTTTTTCCAGAGTTAATGAAAGTTTCCTGTTTGTGAATTTTGGGCTTTGAAGTCCAAACCTTCCAAACGGCACCAGGAATTTACTGGTGATTTATTACTATTTAGACAAGTGGTGAACAGAGTTATTCTATGGAAAGTCGACATTCCCTACCTGTCAAAACGGCTTTCCAGAAGCCCAGGACACACTCTGGCCTTGCCGCACCTCTTCCTTAGGCTGAGCCCCAGATGGGATCAGAATAGGCAGAGTTTGGATTGGCAAGATGTCGCTCATTTCTCCTCCCGTGCCCTTCCCTCTTGGGGGCGTCCTCCCCCAGCCCTCCATGCCCTCCCCCTAATCTCTCCATCCTATGGGGTCACCTTTCTGCCACACTCGCCAATCACCCCAGGCCCAGACAAAACTCACTTCTTCTCTGTCCATCCCCTCCGATCCTTTCTCATTGACATTTAGTTGACTCTGTAAACTAAGTCTAAGGCCAGTCTTGATTGCGTCACTAGGGGGTAATGATTGGATCTGAAAAGGCTTTCTCAGACCCTTCTCAGATTTTCCCAGAAGGCCCATGGCCCGTTCCATGAGTAGCCACAGTTCTATCTCAGCTTTAAGCCACACTGACCACTCCTGAGAGGGGACCACAGTTTGAGATTGACCCAAATGACAGAACTTTGGGGAAAACCAAGGGGCTTCACTGGAACAGATGTGTTCTGAAAAACAAAAAAGAGCATTCGATGCTCTCAGATGTTGGTGCATCCAGAGCCATTGCTGGGTGGGATCCAAGACAGAGACTGAGGGTGAAAGGGAGGCTGTGCTTTGACACTACTTGCACTGGAGTGGCTGGTCAAGGCTCTCCTTCTACACATCTCACCACAGCATGGTGATAAGTAAAGCCAATTAGGATATGTTCATCAAAGCTAAAGTGCACTGCTGGTTGTTTTCTCATTTTGATATTTGCTAGGAAGCAACATAATTTAACAACCACCAACTAATAAGATCTAGAATGTTTGTCCAAAGGCTTCCTTTTCTAGTTTTTCAGTCTCTGGTTTTTACATCCTCAGGTGATCTTTAATCTCAGTCCCACACTCCAGCACATACTGTTTTGTGAGATGGCATCCAGGATGCAAAGAAAGCCAGAGACAAGACCTGTCACCAAGGGTTTCACAGTCTAATTGGGGATAACAGAATAAGTCTTCAATATCAAGGAGGCAGACTACCCTGGTGGGAAGGGCATGGGACAGGGTTTAAGAGCCAGCCCTGCCCAGGTTGGACTGCCAGGCTTCAGGCCCTGGCTTTGTCACTTATGAACTGCATTTGCTCAATGCATGAGTGCATTTCAGAAACAACTGAGCTTTGGCTTACGTATCTGAAAAATTAGACAACAGTGATGGCTGCCTCATAGATTAACATTAAATGAATATGAAATGCAATGGCCGTGCCATGCTTAGGGCCTCCTAAAACATGATAGATGCCCACAAGTACCATTATTAGAGTGTCCTGGAGCCATGAGAAAAAGGGTATGGGAAAGGTGGATTTCAGTTAGGTATTAAGTGATAGATAAGATTTGTATTAGCAGCAAAAGATTGTACATTTCAGGAAGAGGAGAAAGAGAAGGTTCAATAACATGCCTCCATCTGCTTCTATCCCCTAAAATTCTGTATTGTTTCCTAAGTATATGAAAACATCTTGAGATATTCATTCTTGAGCATATTCGTATCACATTTTTGGTGCAATACTTAAAATCAGAGCCACTGTGCACAGCTTTGGTGTGTACAAAAAGTTTAAAGATTCAAAGAGAGAGAAAAACATTGTTTGCTTAATTCAAATGTAGGAAAGCATGCCTTTCAAATATTTGAGAGTCCTGTCATTTGGCTGAAATTCATTTCTAAACAAGACTTCCTCTGCCATTTCCACCCCTCCTTTCCTACCCTAACTCCCTCTTCTCTAGCACAGCCATCTCCTTTCCCAAGGCAGTAGGAAGCACAAGGCAGAACTGAAGAAACACTGCATTTTTGTATTTCTAGATTATTTATTTTCTGGAAATATATGATCCCTTCAGACTGAAATCCAGGTAAGGATTCCAAGCACTAAGATATGTTCTGAAGAAATCAAAATCATCAATGACTTATAAATGTGTTCATTATAACTCTCTCCAGAATGACATCAGGGCATTTAAATATGAAATTGAAGACTTTACCCACTCACCCTTATACCTTCCATGATGCCAAACATCTGCAAAGACATGGGTTTTTCTTTTTCCTGAACAAAAGGGATATTTTCTTTCATTCACACTAGACCAGTTGTGAATTTGTTGAAGATTCTTTGAGATGCTGGTTAAGAAACAGGAGAGCAGACATTTGATCCCATATAGAAATTCGGGAGAGGCACACTGTACTAGTCTTCTGCTCTTTACCAAATGTTATATCTGGCTTCAGTTTGAATGCAGAAGATGAATGCTTTGTGAAACTCTCACTGCTGTCCAAATTAGATGTGCTAATACCTCAAAATCACTGCTTACCCAGCTGTTTCCACACAAGGTAACTGGAACTCTAGCCAGGTTTTTTTTTTTTTTCCTTTATGCATCTATGCTCTTACTTTTATTTCCATCTCTGTGGATTCTGCTAAGAAACAAAGGAAGTGTCAATATTTTGAGCGGGACAGGAGATACTCTGCCATTTCCACAGGCACCCAAACCCAGCTTGACTGCAGGGTGGAAGCTAACTCTGGGACCACATATTCATAAAGTATCAGACATCAGCAGCATTCTCACCCACAGTTTTTCTCCAGAGTTTCTGTTATTCTTCATTAGGACAAAGATTACCCAGAGGATGTCCATAGAAGGTCTGATCAGGGTGCAAACCATGACTTCTCTGTAGAAAAACCAGCTGCCATCCTTGTAAGGAGACATGTTAAATTTTAAAAGCCTGGGAGACACCCAAGTGGAAATGTTAGGTTGGCAGTTAAAGTAGAATTGAGGAAAGATTAACGTAGCAGGTAATTGAAGCCATGATCCTGGATGGTGTCACTGAGAAAGAGAATGCAGAAGAAGGCCTAGGACTGAGTCCCAGGGATCACCAACATTTCAAGATCAAGAAGGTGGTTTACCCAAGTATTAAATACAACAACTCAAGAGTATCTGAAATGTCAGCTATTGTCCCATGTCTGTGATGGATCTTCACAAAGACTTTAGAGAGTCCTGCCTCAGTTACTGAATGTGTGTGGGTGAGAAGGAGGTGGGGGGCAGTGTGGAAGGAGAACCTGAGCTTGGAATACCCATTGGCACTTGGAGAAGTACTGGAGTCGGTCCTCTTATTGTACCCGAGGTAAAGAATATGCAATTCATGCTTGGTCACCTCCAAAAGGCAAATTGAGAACTTCAAGCCATTTTTATCTCCAAAGAAGCAAACATTTCTCATTATCTTTATGACTTCCCAGGGAAAGGTGTTTGGAGGATCTGGAGGTCAACAGTAGGAGGTTCATATTCTGAAAAACCGAGAAGGTACCTTTCTCCACCTGTGCCATCATGAGACAAAGATCATAAACAAAGGTTCCTTGACCATGGCTGTTTCACATTCTAGAAGTGTACTTGTCTATTAAATGCCAGCTGCCTATGAGTCACAGTGTTTTTTATTCAAGAAACTTCAGACTGGCCAAGAAACTGCTGCTATCCTCCACACAGGATGTTCCAAAGATAACTCTGCCTCCATTTACCCACCATGTGAGCCCTTTCTTTTCTAAGGCTCTGACATCACAATACCACAGTAGCTCAGTCAGAGTTGGCCTCTTACAGTGAAAGTTTATGACTCGCACCATCTACAAGTCTGAAGAATTATGGCAAAGCTGATGTCCACAATCACCTGCCCTTGAGATTCTGTATCGTTATGCTATTACCATTGGAGACTCTCATATTTGGCAAAAACGCTCCATTTACCTCTTTATGGTGATGAAATTGGAAAATGAGCTGTGCGTCATTCCACATTGTCTTCTGTTTTAAATTGATGTGGAAGGGGTAACCAGGGAGGAATTGCTGGATGATCTCAAGTTGTTTAGAATCTCCCAACATGAATCACCTGCTTATAAAAGATGAAGACACCTGACTAGAGCTTAGGAATCTTTTTTTTTTTTTTAATTAGCATTGCCTGTGTATTGCTATGGAATCCATGTTGAATACATAGGATCTTAAATAGTATATAGGATCAGGCCAGAGGAAGAATGTTTGCAGTATGAGACTTCTTTAAATGATGCAGGGGTCCATCTCCAAGTTAGAGTTGAAGATGCTGTTGCAATTATGACTGCCCTGGGCAAAGTCACTGAGCACACATAGTTTACCAGATTTGATCATTTCTGCACCTATCACAGTTGATACAAGCATTGGTTTAAAAAAAAAAAAAACATGCCTTATTTTAGTTCTTTTAATTATGCTCCACAACCCTCAAATAGAAGGTGACCAGAAAAATTACAGGCAGTGACCTAAGCAACCCTGAAGGAGATCCTCAGTGTATATTGTCCTCAAGACGAGCAAGGTAGCTCATTTCTCAGCACGTCACTTTGGATTCGATAACAGGAGGCCATTCCCTGGTCAGTTACTAAAGGGCAGTGTCTCAAGTCTTGCTTCAACCCCCTCTTCATACATGAATAAGGCTGGAAAGGTGTGTTCCAGATGTTTCCTCCACTTGCATCTACTCCTCATTCTTTTTTACGTGGGATCTCAATGCCTTTGCTGGTGAGTACTAAGTCATCTAGGCTCAAGACATGGGCTTTTTGGAGTAAGTGATTCTGAGGAGATGGGCTCCCCAATCCATGAAAAAGTGTGTTCTTCCCAGATTGTTTGGACAATGAGAAAACCATCCACTGCATGTCTTCTACAGTAGGGCTTCAAGTGTAGTCCATGGACTCTCTGCATCAGCATCCTCTAGGGAGGTTGCTAAAAACTACTCAACTTTTGGATACCATGCCAATCCCACTGAATCAGAATTTCTGCTGGTCTCTGGCATACATGGTTTGACAATTTCTCCAGATGAGTCAAATATACAATGTTTTGGAACTAGGGATCTAATTACGGTGTCACAGAGTGAAGGAAGCAGTGATCTGCCACCATTTACCATGTCCAGCTCTAGAAAAACACAAGGGAATCCTTGGAGGGAAGTATTCCACTCAAGTGTGTAAATGTTAGCTTAAGGTATTACTGCCAAATTCTAAGCCCACCACACCCTCAGGCTTACACATCTTAGGAAATGATGACTCTACCCCTTACAGCAATCTTTAACTCATTCACTCACAGCCTGCACCCAAAATTCAGCAGAAAATTCTGCCAGTTTTACCTGAATCCAGTTGCTTTTCACCACCTCTGGGCCACTGTCAATTCTACCTGGACCGTGCAAGCTCCTTCTCCTGTTTTTCATCCTGCTCTGACTGTCCCCTACTCTTTTTCATGCAGCAGCTCCTTTGAAAACTCCAGTCGAGACATGTGACATGGCTGCCCCAAATTTTCAACAGCTTCCAGTCTTGCTAAAGAATAAAATACACTGATCTTACTGCAGCCTCGAAGTTCCCACATATTCTGGGTCACATCATTTCCTCCCATGCCCCCAAGCCCCATGCCTTCCTGCTACCCCTCCAATACAACGAGCCCACTCCCACCTGGGGGTTTTTGCACTTGCTATTTGCCTTAATTCCACAGGCTGCTGTGACAAATACCACACACTGGTTGGCTTAAAAAACAGGAATTTATTGGTTCATGGTTTGGGAGGCTAGAAGTCCAGCCTCAAGGTATTGCCAGCCATGCCTTCACCCAGAGTCTGTAGTACTCTGGTACTGGCTTGCCACAGTACTTGGGGTCCCTTGGCTTGGAGATGCATCTCTGCCTCCGTCACGTGGCAGTCTCTCTGTCCTTCTCTGGCTTTTCCTTCCATGTCAGGCTTCCTTTGCTTATAAGGACTTCAGTCATATTGGATTAATGCCAGCCCTCTTTAAGTGTGGTGCCACCTTCACTGCTAATGTATCCACCTAATGGGTTCACATCTACAGGACCAGGGGATGAGACATGAATATGTCTCTTGGGGGGCATGATATCCCTCTGCCTGGGAATCCTTCTCGTTATTGGGGTCTCTACCCAAATGGCGTTGTGTGGCTTGGCCTGCTCCTCAATCTTTACAGCATTTTGCCTTTCCTTTTCTCTTCTCTTCCTTTACTTTTATTCATAGTATTTTTACTCCCCAATTTGTCTGTTGCATTTATTGTCTTTTTCTGTTTCGATTGTAAACTCCATGAGAACAGGGAGTTTTCTGCTTTAGTCTCTGCTGAATCTTCTCTGCCCCCAAACAGTGCCCAACACATAGTAGGACCTTGACGAGTGTTCGTTGATTGAATAAATGAATGACTGAGTACTTGTATGCTATGCATTGAAATTGCTGGAGGATGTCATGAGTTAGGTACTGGGTTTGGTGTTTTGCCCTGATCATCTCACGTAGTTCTCAAACCAGGCCTGTTGTTCTTATTATTTTCTCAAGAGAGACAAGTAAAGGTGTACCAAACCCTGCCCTTGATGCTTTCCCTTCTCCCTTTCATTTCTTTGATACTCCTGGAGTTGTATGTAATTAGGATGGAAGCTGTATTCACACAGAATACATTTTGAACCTCCAGTTGGAAGGCCTGTCCCCCTTTGCCAGACTTATTTCCACCAACACTTTAGATGCTGTTTTTTGGAGGCTTGCTCTGCTTCTAAACTGCAAGCTCATTTCTGGGACTTACCTTTTCCCGCATCTCTGACGTCCCTCTCTGCATTCCCAAAATTCTGAACATTTATGTTGAGTGGCATAGCCATGGGCATCTCTTCCCTTTGGCTTGTCCCCCCATTACCATAGCTACTTCCCCACCCTTGGAACCTTTCACTGGGGTGATTTCCCCAGGAATATTCCAGGATCCCTTTTTTGCCAGCAGAAGAGGGTCAGTGTCACCCTTCAGGGCCACCAGTCATGAGACATGTATAGAAGTGCCATTTGTGGAGGAAGGAGCTTTCCCAAAAGTTTGCTGCTATGAATGCATTTTAAATGCATTAACTTCAAGTGAATTTGGGATGGCCTGGGATGCATTTTCCCATTTCTGACTCAACTCCAGAGTCTTTCAAGCATACATTTCTCTGCAGCCTTCCCAACATGCTTTGGGATGTTTAAATTGAATGCTTTCTTCAGTTATATAATTTGAAAAAAAAAAATAAGTAAGGGTGTGAAACGACTGCCTAAAGTTCCATCTGCTCTGATTTGACTGGGAGAAGATAAGATCTGTTTCTTTTTCCCCACCGTTCTGAGCGTTCAGCCCATGTTTAACGTCCCCCACATAAAATGTGCTCCGTTCTGCCTATAGGAGCCCAGGACCGTGCCAAATGAGAAACACAAATGTGGCCGCAGGTGCCTGACATCCTGGTCTGTGATCTTTCCCTGCCATCAACATGGTCCATCTACCACTCCCGAGGTCTCTCTGCCGCTCTGAGGATACAGGCTCCTCCATTAGCCCAGCAGTGAGGGACCAAAAGGCTATCAAATTAAAGAGAGAGATAAAGGGCCTTGCTCCTCACACCAATTGCTCAAAGGATAGCCATTGCAGAGAGTCACTCCAAGTTTCCATCAGGAGCTTTGCCTGCTAGGGTCACGTGGCCTGCCTAATGCATCCTCTCAGCCTCTTGAAGGTAGAGTACATTAGGGTGGGGCTGCCCAGTGTAACAGCAGCGAGGCCACTGGACCCAGGAGCAAAGAAAAGCAGATGGGTCCTGGCGGGCTGGCGGTCCATGCCAGTCAGCCTCCATTGTGCCCACTATCCCAGGGGAAAAATGCATGAATCTGCAGGTTTGTGGCTGCAGATGTTTCAGTTGATGGCTAGTGGTGGCGGGAATGTAGTGCTAGGACCATAAGTTCACTCTGTCTTCTGGCTCAGTCTAGCAGAGCAACGTTTGAAATCTGTGAAGGCAGTGATTCTCAAATCCATCTGCTCTTTGAAAGTAAGGACTATATCCGTTCTCCTCATCCCTTCCTATCTAGATGCTACCTGTTCTTCAGCATGTAGTTACTCACCAAGTCTCGTGTGCGTTTGCATGTGTGTGGGCATGTGAGCATGTTTGTGCACATCAAGTGTTTCTGTAAGTGTGTGCATTTGCATGTGTGTGCACAGGGGTGTGTGTGCACTATTGTGTACCAGCCCATGTTGCTGGAATCCATCTCAGTTCCTTTTCGTCTGCACACAGATTGCTCCTGTTTATAAATTCCCTTTACAGAGGTTGTTTTTGTCTTTTCTAGTGCTCTTTCTTTATAGCTCTTATTTTTTAAAAAGTTTTTTTATAGTTTTTTTAGTTTTTATTTATAATAATATTTTACTTAAGTTTTTAAAAATTATAGTAAGACACTTACAGTAAGCATCTCAGGATGCACTATTTCAGGGTGCTTCTGTTCAAGTGTAGGCATAGCTGCAACACTCAGAAGCAAGTATTCTGTGGCTTAGTTTGTGATAATGTCTATTCATAGCTTGAGTGAGGTCTACACCACTTGAAGTTTATAAGCTGCTTTGAAAATACACGAAATGTGACATCTTACTCTTTCCATCATGCCTTTCTCAGGGCTCAGTCTTGGACTCTGGAGAAGATGAGAGGATAAACTCCCTTATTATCCCCTTTCATTAATTCATTCATTCAGCAAATATTCTTTGAGTGTCTAGGCCTTGGAAATCCAGCAGGGAACAAATGTGAGAAAGTCTTGTTCTCATACTCCTGCCTCCAGAACACAAATGAAAACACTGTAGGATAACGTGTTCACAGCCAAAGAAAATGGGAAAAGCAATCTGAGAACATGGATTGCACATGGTCAAGTACTGAAATGTTGGAAACATTTTGGTTGTCTTTTTAAAAATTCTTATATTGATGATTGATCAACCTTTTCATTTCTTATCCAGTAATTCATTCAACACATGTTTATTGCAGGTTTACCATATGCTGAATATACAGCAGTGAGCAAGTCATATATAGTCCCTATTCTTTGAAGCTGTCTGATGCTGTGCAAACAAATTTTAAAATGTTTATACGTCACAAAGCAAAATCTAGGCAATCACAAAAGCAAAAGTTACCTGTCCATTGTTTTAAGTCTAGATTAGATGGTCTGAGTGGTATTGCAGAAGATGGGAAGACTCACAAATAAGTGAGATATATTGTCAGTCATCAGAAAGGCTGACTTCAAAACTTGTACACACAGAAAAATTAGGGGAGAGTAAAGCAGGGAAGAAGATACTATTGGACAAAAGCAATCCTGCTTAATGTTAGAGGGAGATCAGTCCTTTGTTGAAGGATTCAAGAGAAAGGTAGATAACGAAGAGTGAATGCCGATAAAGAATGGATAATGGTCTTAGAAGAGGAAAGAAACCTTATTTAAATAGCGAAAAATTCACTTTGACAAAGAAAGAGATAATCACTGCTGGGATATGGCAGAGAAGGAAGAGATCAACAATGATAGAAAGGATTAAAATGGAAACAAGGGAAGTTGAGAAAGTTGGTAGTAAAAAAGTGTCCCAAGCTTTCCAGAAACAGTGGGCTCATTTGCTGTGAGAAATGGCTTAAAATGGAGACTTGAGATTGGACAATATGATCCATGCTGAACTTATTATTTGAACGATCTCTTATGAAATTGTAGGCATTTCTAAATTTCCTAAGTTTAAATGCAGATGCCTGTGAGAAGGCTTTTCAGTTTGACTAGACTTGGAGACAGCTAATACTATGAGGGGACTTATAAACACACCTAAAGCAAGCTAAGGGAACAAATAACCATCATAGAAACATTTGCATCATGGCCAGTCATCCAAACATGAATTCAGAAGAGCTGGGTGAAACCCCATTACTTTCAAGGAAGCAGAAGCTCAATGTGAGGAAGCAGAAACTCAACGACCATTGGCTTGTTGTTATCCAGACTGGGTGAAATCCCATCTCAGTCCTTTATCTACTGGGTGACCTTGGGAAAAATATTTTAAGTACCTATCATATGGAGTTGTTGAAAGGACTAATGTGGTGGTAAAAGTGAAGCTTTTAGCAAACCACAAGCACTCACTACATTACTTCTTTATCTAATTATGCCTTTCCAGGTTTAAAATGTCTCTGTGGTCAGAGTTTTAATTTAAACTGATTTTCCTTATTGCCTAGTAGCCAGATTGTGGGGGAAGAAGTCAACACTTACTCACCTCTAACTTCTTTGTAGGCTACCATTTTCAACCAGAAAATCCTGAGAGTTTTGTGTGACCAAATTGCTTTATGTGAGCTGGTTATACTAATAAAGTTAATAATAATAATAATAATAATAATAATAATAATAATAATATTCAGGTAAAAGTCCCCCTTGAATTCTATCTACAAGGAGTTTCTCCAGTAGGATTAATATTTTGCCAATACAATACAACCCTTCACATTTTGGTGTCATGTTCATCAGATATTTCCAATGGTCATGGTCACAATTCTGGCTTATGTAGATGCTAATTGACTTGTGCTTTTGCCTTTCTTTCCTGTTCAACGTCAAATCTGGGTGAAGATTGCTAGCTACACAAGCCCCTGTTGGTTTTGATTTTGACACTCTCCATCCAAATCTCCAGTACAGAGATGTTGATTTGAGTCCTATATGGGAAAGACAATGTTTTTTTTTTTTCACCCTGTATCCTTAATGCCCAACATGGTCTGGCTCATAAGAGGTGCTCAGTAAATCTTGGTTAAATGAATGGAAGAAACCTTGAATTAATGAATATTTACCCCTTTCTCTTCATGTTCTTCAAAGCAAGACAAAGGAAATGCGATTTACAGGCTTCCTGTTTTCTGTTTCTGTCTTATGTGTGTCTGTATTGGTGTGGACTAGCTACCGGGGAGGTCCTGAATGGACCCAAATTCACTCTCTAATTTGTTCTTCTCATCTCTAGTTTGGCCTCCAGAGATTCCTGCACAGATTTCCCTGAGCATTACCCAAGTCACATTTAAGGACTGAAAAGAAAGTTTGATGTCTCTTAAAATTGTAGTGTACTTGTTTTACGGTGAAAATTGAAAATATACAGAAGAAGATCTACTTAAAATAAAACCAAATACAAGAAAATGCCTCATTCCTCCCGGTTTGGGAAGTCAAAGCTCTTGTCCATAGAAAGCAAGGAACCAAGGTGTGATTTATTTTGTGCAATCCTTAAAGAAGGCATTCACTTGAGAACACAATTCCAAATGCTCTTCAGGATGGTCTGTTAAATCCATCAGACACTCCTCTGTCCCAAGTATGAGGTTGGCAAACATTGACCTTGGCCAAATCCAGCCTGTTGCCTTGTTTTTGTAAATAAAGTTTTATTGTTTACATGTTATCTATGGCTGCTTTCCTGCTACTGGCAGTGTCAAGTAGTTGTGACAGAGATCTTCTGACCCTCAAAGCTTAAAATATTTACTATCTGAATCTTTGGAAAATAATTTGCTGACTGCATGTGTTCTAGTTTGCTAATGCTGCCAGAATGCAAAGCACCAGAAATGGACTGGCTTTTATAAAGGGGTTTTATTTGGTTACACAGTTACAGTCTAAAGGCCACAAAATGTCCAAGGTAAGGCATCAACAATCGGGTACCTTCACTGGAGGATGGGCAATGGGGTCCGGAAAACCTCTGTTAGCTGGGAAGGCACATGGCTGGTGTCTGCTCCAAGTTCTGGTTTCAAAATGGCTTTCTCCCAAGACGTTCCTCTCTAGGCTGCAGCTCCTCTTCAAAATGTCACTCTCAGTTGCTCTTGGGGCATTTGTCCTCTCTTAGCTTCTCCAGAGCAAAAGTCTGCTTTCAATGGCCATCTTCAAACTGTCTCTCATCTGCAGCTCCTCTCTCAGCTCCTGGGCATTCTTCAGAGTGTCCCTCTTGGCTGTAGCAAGCATGCTTCTTTGTCTGAGCGTATATAGTGCTCCAGTAAACTAATCAAGGCCCATGCTGAATGGGTGGGGCCACAGCTCCATGGAAGTTATCCAGTGAAAGATCTCACCCACAGTTGAATGATCACATCTCCATGGAAACATCCCATCAAACGTCTCCAACACAATCAACACCAATATGTTTCCTGCCCACACAAGACTTCATGAAAGATAATGGCATTCTGGGGGACATAACACATCCAAACAAGCACAGCATGCTAAATGTCTGGAAAGACTTATCCATTAGCTAGAATGAGCAACAACCCTCTCTATATAGTTAAAACAACCGCAATGCTGGAAGGAGGTGCATAACATGCTTCAAAAACACTGGGGTTAATATCAGACTGGTTGCAGATAGTATTACTAAAAGGGTTGGATGTCTTATTTGTTTATTTATACCTTGCTTCATTCTACAAAGGACTTATGGTGGTATATAAAAACATATATGGCATAATTAAAAATTAAGCTATTAATTAAATTCTAGCTAGAGAAGTTATAAATTAAAATAGATAGAAAGAAAATAGAACATATTCCCCATTTAGGATCTTACCCTTTAATTCTACACTGTTTTATATTAATGCTGTACCCACTAATTTTTCTATTTGTTGCTATAACAAATCTGCTTGGTTCTTTTAAAACTTTTTAAAATTATCAAATATTTTAACGAGCTTTTTCATGGATAGTACAAGCGACCATGTACCTGCAATCCACTCCACAATTTTTGAGCTAATATTTTTTTAAATGGTGCCATATTTGCCTAAGACATTTCCAAACAAAAGAAATACAATGTTGGCTTATGCAGTAACTCTCCCGTATCCCATTGCCTTCCTCTGTCACCAGAGTTAACCTCTTGCCTAGGGGTGATTCACAGTCCTCTGGTCCATATCTTAAAATTCATTATATGTATGTATGTATTTTTAAATAATGTATGGTGGTGTTTGAGTTTTATATTTACATGAATGGATTATTATTTTGTACATAATATCTTGCAACTTGCTTTATTTCTCAACATTAGATTTTAGGAAATCCTCTATGATAAAGTAAGTGAATCTAGTTTATTCCCCTTAACAACTGTGTGGAGTTAAATTACACCCCCAATGTGTTCCACCATCCATTCCCAATGAATGGAAATTTAGATTGTTTAAATTTTAGGGTATTAAAAAAAAGTGATTCAGTGGGCACTTTTACCTGTCTCCTTGCACAATGTGGGAGTCTATACCTGGAAGAAGGGGTAGGTCTTAGGATATACACATTTTCAGCTTTACTAAGCAATACCAAATTGCCTTCTGAAGTGCTTATACCATTTTAGAATTCCACCATCAACAGAGAAATGTCCCATTTCTTTGTATCCTAAAGAGCAAATTCCCAAAAGGAGTCAGGGGATTAGACAGGAAACAAACAAATGAAGAATCAGGGGAGATGTACCAGTGAGAACTCTGGGGAGTTCTGACTTTACTCTGTAAGCAATGGAAAGTCTTCAACATCATTAATATGCATTCTTGATAACAGAAGAATAGTCACTTGAATTCCTTCTTGAACCTTAAACAAGCTCCTTAAACAAGAGCCCTGAAAACTGACCATAGCATCAAATATTTATTAATTCAGATTTGGGAATGCTAGGAATTGGGTGTTTATGCATTCTCTCCTACCCTTAGCTTCTTGGGAGGTAATCTGCTGAATATTCTTTTCCCTCTAACATCTGTCAGTCAGAGACCTCATAAGAAATGTTACATGTCCAAGAGCATGAATGAAAGGACCATGTCCCGTACCTTTTGGACCCATGGAGAAACCACCAAAGTGAACTAAAATTTTGTTTTAAAATGATGAATGATTGTTCCACCATGTCCTGATGCTGATGGATTTTGCTAATTCTGTATAATTTTGAGAATATTTTCTAGGTGTCTCTCTTCATTCTTTTTCCTCCCAAAGGTTCCTCACTGTTTTGTGGAAAAGCAGATCTAATTTTCTTCTGAATGGGCATCTGCTACCTTATCTTCTGACAGCTACCTAGAAGGATGGCTATTTAAGCAGGAATGAAGTGGTCACTTCTGGAGGTCAGGGTTGGTTCACCATCCTTGGATATTTGTATACTGGAGTGCACAGATAGATGTATCTTGGAGACACTTCTCTGTTCTCTTACAAGGAATGTTCAGCACCCTTTCCTCAATGGGCAAACTCACTTACCTGTTTCTTCCGGCCTCCCTAGGTCATGGTCACAGGTAGTGCCAGAGGCCAAACAGTCTGGACCCTCAGGATCACAATAAATGGTAAGCTATTGTTACAAACAGCATAGTACCTCTGGGGAAGGCTCCTTTCTCTTTGTAGTTCCAACGTGCACACAGAGCAGTCTGGATTCTTTCACTGCAATGGAAAGTTAAAAAAGAATCCTAAATCTCAGGAAACCAGGTGTGGGGACTCTGCAAGCTGTTCCTGCTCCTTAGTGTGCTTGCTTTTTCTCCTGATTAACTGTCAACATGAAGCTGGAACTATGGCTTCCCTGGAACTGTGGGGCTTTCTTTCCTATAGTCTTGGAACCAGAGAGGAAATAGGGCCCTTCACATTGATTCCAGTTACAACAATCCTTATGGAGAACATTGATTGATTTAACCTGGGTCAGTTGTCCACCAAAGAATCATGACTGATCATGTGTGCTAGTTTGAAACCATTATGTACCCCAGGAAAGACTGTGTTCTTTAATGCAATCTTGTGGGGGCAGATTTATTATGGGTGGGATCTTTAGATTAGGTTGTTTCCATGGAGATATGACCCACCCAACTGTGGATGAGACCTTTTGATTAGATTATTTCCATGGAGATGTGTCTCCACTCGTTCAAGGTGCATCTTGATTAGTTTACTGGAGTCCTTAAGAAAGCTCAGGGGCTGACACAGACCCAGATGCTTGGAGATGCAGACAGAAAGACATTTGGAGATGCTACACTAAGAGATGAAGCCCAGAGTTTGCCCCAGAGAAGCTAAGATAGGACCCCTAGACGCTTAGAGAGAGATACCCTAGGAGAACAAGCAAGGATGTTCATGAGTTGAGAGAGAAAAGCTAAGAAACATACAAGCCTAGAGACATTTTAGAGAAAGCCATTTTGAAACCAGAACCCAGGAGCAAAGTACCAGTAGACGCCAGCCACATGCCTTCCCAGCTGACAGAGGTGTTCTGGATGCCATCATTCTTTCCTCAGTGAAGGTATCCTCTTGTTGATGTCTTAGTTTGGGCACTTTTATGGCCTTAGAACTGTAAATTTGTAACCTAATAAATCCCCTTTATAAAAGCCAATCCATTTCTGGTATTTTGCATAATGGCAGCTCTAGCAAACCTGAACACCATCCTAACCAGAACAAAGAGTTGAACTGGAGGAAGTGTGCTGTTGTGGACATATGAAATCTGTCCATTTCTCATGCTGCCATGAGGGCCTTCTGCCAGAATGTGCCAGAACTTTCCAGTCTCAGATGGCTTTCCCTTGCCCAACACTGTGTAAAAGGTTTTCTTCCAGTATAGGAACCTTTTTGGTCTTCCAGTTCCAGTGATCACTTGTATAGTCATTTCCAAAAGCTAAACCATCTGTGGACTTTCTTTTGGTCTAAGAGTATCCTTAAGACAAATATTTGATCCAGATGTCACCCAAAGCATGAAAGTCCTGGGTCTTTACTGAGGTCACAGTGCCCAGTCCTCTTGTGGTCAGTGAAACTCATTTTCCAGTGCTTCTTTGCCTTGTCATAATTTTGGCTGCCATGTGCTTGGGGGCCATGCTGTGTGACTCACATCCAAACAAGATAGAGAAAAACACTAAGGAACACTCCTAGAAAGGCCAGCCCAAGAATGGGACATGCTTTGTGACACATCTAATTCTATAACTAAACTCATAACTCCCTTCCAGTCTGCATTTAGTGGCTACTGCCTTCCTAGGACAGGTTTGAAGCTAACATGTATTTCATAGAACCCTGAGTAGCTTGACGGAGAAGAGAGATTTCATCTCAGCAAAGTCATTTTACAGATGGGGAAACTGAGGCAAAGAGATGTCATGGACATCAACTGAGCCTGCAGCCATAAGCAGTAGACTCCAGATCTCCTGAGGAAACTCAGAATAAGCCACATTGAATGCCCACCATGTGTATTTCCAAGTCATTCTTGTGGTACAGGGAATATAAAGGAACTGAAAATACAGTCCCCATCTTCTGTATTTTCAGCCCAGTTTCTCAACCACACATGCCAAAATACTGAAAACACAGGCTCATGTTTGGCATTTTTTCTCTATAAAAAGACCTTACAATCAGCCAAATGAATTTCAATGGCATGATATTTCCCCAAACCTCCCACCTATACCTACAGGTAGGTCCTCTTCCCCCACTAAATTATAAGTTCTTTACAACACAGAGATGCCATGTGCTGTTTCTCACACAGTGGCTAGTGCCTCGCACACCACTTTACATGGGGCAACATTGGATCAATGTTACTGATGGCTCAGCATATGACCACCAGGGCCTCTTGACTACCAATGTACCAATGGTCTTGGAGCTGGCAGCCTTGGTCTCTGAAGGGTTAACAGGTGAAGGGAGTGGGATTCTAGGGCCTGGAGTTGATTTCCAAGAGCCATTCCTTGCAGGGCCAATGCCAGCACAACATCTGGCATGCACCTGAATAAATCCAAGAAGTTTCCTTTTCAATGTTGTATAAATTTTGCACCTTGAATCATGGCTATTAAAACCAGGGTGGTGAGCTCTCCAGTGAGCATGGCAACATTTCCTCCTTGAGGGATGGCCACTCCGAGGACAGCAGCTCAAAGCAATCTCCCTGACCTGCACCCCAAAGCCACTGGAGGAAGCTGTCATTTAGGCCTCTTTTGCTGATCATTCCATTTAGCTCCAGTTTATTTAAGCCAAGCTTTCCATTTGGGAATGAGCCCTTTCTTCTTCTCTCCTGCCCCAGATCCCTTCTTCTCCTCTTCCAGGCTCAGTTTCCCCCAAAAGGCCCAATCTTGTCATTCAACGTGGCTTAAATTAAAAGTAGACCCTTGAGGGGCTGCTGCTGCTGCCTGTTCTCCCTTTTCTCTTTTTCTCCTACTCATGCTACTGCACAGAACTCTTTAAAAAGCTCCTGGCAGATTTGACTGTCCACAGTCCTGGCCTCCAGTTACTTCTCCAGAAAGAGAGTGATAGCTGGAAGTGCAGTACATTGGAAGGGAACAGGTTCCAGGAGATCATTTGGTTCCCAAAGCATTTCTCAGAATTCAATCAAATCATTTGTTTTCTAACATCATAGGAGTATGTATGTGTGTATATATATATATGTATACATGTGTGTGTGTGCATATATATGCATGTATGTGTGTGTGCATATATGTGTGTGTGTGTGTGTGTGCATATATATATATATATCCCTGGAGTCTTTGGGGATGTGATGGTTAATTTTATGTGCCAACTGGCTAGGTTACAGTATCTAATTGTTTTGTCAAACACTGGCCTAGATATTGCTGTGGAGGTACTTTGTAGATGCGATTGCCATCTCCAATCCATTGACCTTAACTAAAGGAGATGACCCTCCATAATGAAGGTAGGCTGCAGCCAATCAGTTGAAGGTCTTGAGACACAACTAACATTTCCCAGAGAAGAATAAAAGCTGTCCCCAAACTGCAGCCTCAGTTCTTACTGTAATTTCCAGCCTGCCAGCCTTCCCTACAAGCATTGGATTTGCCAGCCCCCCACAATCCCATGAGCCAATTCCATAACATAAATAGCTTAATACATACATACACACATACATGCATACATACCTATATACATACATATGCATATACATACATATGAATATGCATACATATGTAATGCACATAGGCATGCATATACGTACGCATACACGTATACGTATATACACACACTTGTATCCTGTTGTTTCTGTTTCTCTAGAGAACTCTGACTCATACAGGGGACTTAGTCCAATGTAGCCTGTCATCAGCAAAACATTTCTTTAATGTTTATTTTTTTAATTTCTATGAATTCCATTCCATTCTATATTTTTAAACATTTACATTTCCAATTAAAACCCTTATATTCATTTCTCTACATGTTTTCTCATGAAGTTGACACTCTGGGATAATTTCCCATGGTCATACTGGTATTTCACGCATCTCTCAGCGTGTGTCAACCCCCCTGGGCTGAGAGCTGCAGTACTTCTTTCCACGTAAGACCTCTCTCTACTGCTGAAAGGAAACATTTAGGGGTCTCCTGCCCTTAGCCTTGGGATCCTTGTTGATGGAGGGAGTATTCATGATATATTGGGCTATTTCCCTGCTCATCATTTCACTTTCTGTATGAACTTGACCCCATAAACATAGAACCACTGCCCAAGCTAAAGAGACTACAATATCACCATGGTGAAGGGAGGGCAGTACAGGCACTCAAGGAACACGATGTGGGATACATCTTCTCAGAAGCACTGGCTCATAGTCTGGAGAGCCCCAGAGCCTCCTTTCCAGGCTCAGGAACTGTTTCTGACAATCCCAAGTCCTGCCTCTGCTCTGTCCCACACCAGCCCTGAACCCACTACACAGAATGTCCTGACACCAAGTCAGTGGCAATTAACATGGATTCAACTGAAGATCCTTCAGAAGTGAGGGCACTGAAGTAGATGGATGTCTCCATGGCACAGACTTTCCCACATCTCCCTCCTTTGACCATGCAGAAACGAGCCCACTTTCTTTAACCTTCTCCTCCCCCAGTGAAGCATCAAGTACTTCCACATTCTGTCGCCCCTGCTCTTGGTTCACCCCAGTGTCCCATCTCCCTTCGCCCAGGCTTGGCCTCTTGGTAAGCCCGGCCTTACATCCTTAAATGCCCCTCCCTTTGCTCCATTAAACAATCCCTGCAATTATAGGTATCCAGCATCCTCAGAAAGAATTGGGGGATTAAAAATGCAAATATTTCTTTTTCCTCTTATATTCCCTACAACCAAGAGTGAAGCCAAGAGAAGAAAATGCCAAATCCATTTTCACTTGTGGTGAAACATCCAATATGGCATCTTTGCTTTGATGCTTAGTATCAGTTAAAATGAAAACATTAACAGATGGAGATAATAGTTTAATAATTTAAATATTTTATAAGTATTATACATATTTAAATATAAATATATATAATTTCATAAAGTAGGAAATAATTTGAAGAGGGGAATCTTCTCTACCTATATGCCTGGCATTTTCTCATCGTCATAACCTCTGGGTGACCATTCTTTCTTTGCCACTGAGAAGTTGTCTTGGAACACCCTTCCAGGTGGGATTTACCCTCACTTCACTGCTTGCTGTCTGCATGGTGGTGCATCAGAGAGAGATGTTGTCTTAGATTGGGCTCTCCCAAAAAAAACCAATAATAAGGCAAGGAGTCTAGTGCAAATCATTTATCTGAGAGGTGATTCCAAGCAAGTTTACTGAAGACTTTCATAAATATTACCCCATTTTCTCTCTACGACACCAGGATTGTTCTTATTATTACTGTCCCCTTTTTACATATGAGGCATCTGAATTGCAGGATGGTGATGTGAACTTAAGCTAACAAAGGGGAAATCTAAGACTTCAAAATTCTATCCTTTGAATTGTCCCTGATGCCACTCGAGGTTGAATATGGAGTAGCTCAGCACTGCCCAGAGGAAAATTCCATGTTTGGGAAGGGTAGGGGGGATGCAGATAGATAGCATTTGACAGCCTGGAGTTTGGGGCAAATGGAGCACAGAGTGGGAACAAAAGGATAGAGGAAACTAGTAAGTGGGACCTCTGATCTCCAAGTCCCTAAAACTCTAAGTTCCGTGCACTATTTTCAATATCGCCTTTGAAAGCCCTGCCTAGAAAGTGGAAATCCAGAATTTTAACCTTACAATTAAAGGTCTAACAGTTCCCAGGCAGTCATTGATCTGCTTTCTCTCCCTATTGTTTTGACTTTTCCAGGATTTCATATAAGTGCAATTGAATGGCAGCTGATCTTTTGTGTCTGGATTGTTTTTGTTCAACATGTTTTTAATATTCATCTGTCTTGTTGTGCACATCAGTAGCTTCTTTCTTTTCATTTTTCTTTTGCTGAGTCATAGTTCATTGCATGTATGTACCACAATTTGTTTATCCATTAACCTATTGATGGACATGGGGGTTGTTTCCAGATTTTGGAGATTATTAACACTGCTAAGAACACTTGTGCAAAAGTCTTTGTGTAGACATATATTTTCACTTCTCTTCAATGCATTCCTTGGAATGGAATTGCAGTGTCATAACATAGATATGTGTTGAACTTTATAAGAAATGATCAGTTTTCCAGTATATTGCCCTTGGTCTTAGCCAAAAGGCCAAGAACCACTAGTTTTCCAATGTAATTAGTAAGGAACAGAGTATAACATATGCAGTGTTTGAGCCCCACCCAAAATTCAGCAGAATTCAGAAACTGAGCAAAGACATAGTCAGTCTAGAAACCCAATCAAGAGCCTGCCTTAGGCAATTTGGTACCCTGATAGGTAGAATACATTTTTCACTTCAGATTTTGATGAACTGCTTGCAGACACAGAAATACCCCGAATGAAATGCAGTTCTTCCCAAGTCTTCGTGTGAGCTCCATCACTTTATAAGGGACCTGTCAGGGTTTTGAATTGTGTAACAGAAGTTTGGCGCAGTCTTTAGAGGAGAAGAGTGTAACATAAAGATAAGGATGATTGTTTAGAATGCCAAGGAGTCTCACATGTGCATACAGGTTCAAATGTCTGGACCTGACATCTAATATTCACTTCTCTTGAACCTTCAGTCCTCAAAACTCAAAACCTGACACTCTGACCTTGAGAACATCTCCCAAAGTCCATGGGCTTGTTTCTACAAGCTTTCCCCATTTTTTACTGAAAATATGTAGAAATAGAAGAAATAAAGAATTGCATTTATCACAACAGTTTAATAGTATAACATAAGACCTACTTAGTCCCATCTCTGTGCTGGAGAGAAAAAGCAGAACATCCCTTAGCTAGTTGGCTTCAGTGAAAGCTTTTCACTCGGCTCTAGGACATGGGACTGAAAGCAAAGGGGCCAGGTGCCACCCTGTCATCTCCCCATGATAATGGATATTCTTATGATGTTTTTATAAACTTGACCTTCAGTTCACCATTTAGAAGTCTCCCTGATTCATTGTCTGGGTATCAAAGTTGTATGTATGTAAAGACAATTTCCCTCACTCTCCTTGGGGGACCCATGCACAACTTTGGCAAACTTCTAAGAGCAGAAATCCAAAGTAAAGAGGCTGACCCCAAATAAATGCATGTAAACCTCCTTTCCTTATTCCCTTCTGTTAAAAAGCACTGACAGTCACAGGGATTTGGGACTGTCACTTGAGTGGCACAAACCAAGGAGAAAGCTCTTTCTGTAAGTTTTTTTTTTTTTTTTTCCTGGTCTGCACCAAGCTGCAACTGGGATTACTTCTAACAACTCCTCAGTCCATGTCAGAAAATAGTCATTAACTGATACATCAAATAAACTGGCTGATCTAATCAAAATGGCAATAACCGTATCTACATTGAATGGCTATATAGGCTTTGTTTAGGAAATAGTACCTAATTAAAGATTAGGCAACCTGTTCTATTTTCTACCCACTTCCTACTCCCTGTCAGTGTCTCAAAGTCCATCTCAAAATTTCTCTTTGAAGCATTAAGCCTTGATATTCAGCAAAATGCAAATTCTCCTGAAAGAGGACCACACTTGAATCTATCAGTACTTATTTTTGCCTCAGGGAAAAAAAGGCTTTGAGAACAGGCTCTAGGACTGAAGATAATAAAAAGATAGCTGTGGAGTCTCAGGGAATGACCCAGGTCTGCTGTTATTCTGTTTTTCTTCCAATCATGATCATTTTAAATTTCCAAAAGAATATATGAAAAGATTCTTGTTGCAAACAAATAAAATGAAATAGGGCAATACAGAGGTTCATGGAGCCTCTATAATCAGAGTTGGGTGTCCACCCTCCCAGACTTTTCTCCTACTATGCTTGTGTGTGCTTGTGCATGTGCACACACATGTATTTGGGTAGTGGGATAAGTAAATATATAAAAACATATGTGGGCTCCTATATGAACGTGATTCTGTAATCACTGTTCGCTTCTCATTACATTTGGGAAACATTACCATGTGGACAGCTGTTTGCGGGGTCTGCCTTCCGGATGATCAGACTTTTGACTCCTTGGGGTAGGCATATGTGACCCAAAGCACTTTCCACTTTCTGCTGTTCTGGTTTCCACTCTAGACATCTTCTTCCTAAATCCTATTTTTGTTGGTGGTATGTTGAGGTTTTACCCTAGGGACAAGCACCAGAGTCAGTCCCTTGGAGAGATGGACACAAGCACAGCTGTCCTGCCCTTCAGCGATTCACTGCCCACTGTCCATTTTGCTCGGCCCTGCTGCCCCTGACCTTGGGGTCACTCTGGGGCTCTGCAGGAAAACTCACTTTGTTTGGAAGGGCACGTTTGGCCCTGTAGGTCACTTGGTTCTGTTGGATTTCTCTCTTTATGTTTCCATCCACTTTTCATCTCTTAAACTGTCAGTTCTGGTTTGTTTGAAGTTCCCGTCCTTGCTTTCCATAGCCACAGTGGAATTTAAGAGACCATTCACTGTGAATCGGGGGATGGAATTCACTTCATGGAGGGAAAGAAAGGTGTCAAGGTCAGTTGGCAAAAAAATAAAAGAAGCTACATTATTAAATTTAGATAAGTGTGTACAGGTCAAACAGACATTTGGAATGACAATCACTATTTGGGGAAGAAGACAGTAGACTCATGAACTGTTTTGCTTTCTTACAACCCTTAGCGTTAAGAGATCTTGAACATGGTGTTTCACTGTGTAGAATTAAGGCTTTGTCAAAGATAATACTTATGACTCCACCCTTGGTTGCTTTCCTACTCTGTCTCATGTTATAATTAGAAAAACACCTGTAGAGAAAGGGAAGGGTCAGTGGGGGCAGCATAGTCATTGTTGTTCCCTTGGAGGAAAGTCTGGAGATTTGCCCACAAAAAGACATCATAGCAAAGATGAGATAATTAAGAAAAATCATCTGGGTATTGTATAAAAAGGGAACTAGGCTTGCAGGCTGGAGAGCTTCTGGATACAGCATATGTCTCAATGTCTCCCCTTTGGATGATGGCTCTCAATGCCAATGAAGCAGGTAATTGAATATCCATATTCTCTTATGTGATCCAACCCACCTTTGTCGAGAGCCTGCCTAAGAATAAAATCAACACAAAGAAAGTCAGGGCCAAGCAATGGAGGGAAAGTTCTGATGGCCTCATTTGAGCCCTGCATCTTGCTGACAACCAATGGTGGCCATCTCACTTACATATGTCCCAGTGTCCTCTTTGCTGAAGCCAACTTGGTTGAGATTCCTTTTATATGCTGTTGAGAGATCCTATCTAATATATTCTCAATCTGTGTGAACGTTCTTGAAAGAGAATTACCACTCTCAGCAAGTCAAGAGATTTCAGAAGATTGAGGTGAGAAAAGCATGAAATTTGAAGTGAAATCCATAGCTATTTAAGAGCATGAAATCTCAATTTTCTGCAAAGGGGAATGACTTTATCTGAGGGTCAGTTGATAATAAAATATGATGATATATATATGTCTATGCCTGAATGTGTGAAAATAATTCAGATAATTCGTGACCCCATGTGGTCCACTCTGTACATGAGGTGAACTCAAAGAACCACAACCCAATCACCAAAGAGTGACCAAAAAAGGAATTCCAATCATTGTTTGTATCTACTACTCTACTATTTAAATGACTCAAATTCATTACCCATAATCATCCTTCCCCAAATTCCCAGCATCCCCTCAATGTGTTCTGAAGCCTTTATACCAACCCTGAACACCAACCTTTGATCTGTAACTTTTCTCCTCTTTCACTCCTCTTCCTTCTCTGCTTTCTACTACAGAAATATACTTAAGAGACAGTTAAGTTTTATTTAGTAAATGTACAGTCTCAAAATTTCAGCTTTTATGGGCTATCTTATTAAGAACAGAAAAGCATGATGTCCTCTTCTTACATAAATGTCAGAGGCTGCCGTTATTATTGCTAATAGAGTGCAAGGAGAACAGTGGGATTAATAAAAGTTCATCCTGAATAGCTCCCTTCCACAGGGAAGCAGAGAAAGCAGCCATGAGGGACTAGTGCTGCTTTGGGGGAATGCTAGATGCCCCCAGAAGGAGCAAGGAAGAAATCAATCTTGGTGCTGGACACTGGACTATAAAAGAGATATGGATGTCTTGCTAACTTTGTCCCTGATCATTCTTCAATATGGATTTAAGCTCTATTGTCTCTAGAGAATTACTGGTGTGTACCCTTAGGAGCTGTGCTTTCTTTAAGGCTGGTCAAAGAAGAGCCCAACAGTCCTGCAGTTGTCTTTAGTGGGAACAGAGAAAGAAAGAAAAACTCAAAAGGAGGAACTGTGTCCAACTTCCCTCATATGAATAGAGCTCTCCACTCCCATGATGGTGAGACTGGATGGTGATGACAGGGCTTCTCGTGTAGGCTCTGGGCACCCCAAGACTGCATGACTTAGACCTTAGGGAGAATGAAGAGGGAGATCACTTTTTGGGACGTTAATAGTGAGGAATACAGAGACCTCCCACAAATCTGAAGGTGAAAGAGCCAAGTGTCTACAGAAGATCCCTGGAGTAGATGCTGTTGGTCCCTGGCCCAGATCCCCAGGACTTTGATGGCTGCCTTGGGAGCTCTCAATGAGCAACCTCTCCAGAGGCCTGCCCATAGGCCAGCTCCCCAGAGGGCCTCTGAGTTATGCCTCACCACCCTGGAGCAACCTGGAGCCAACAGACTTGTGCAATGGACAGATGCCCAGCTCTCTTGCCTTAAGGCAGAACAGACTTCCATAGAGCTTGTGCTCCGAAGCTCTCCATGCTACCAGACTCAGACTGGATTCACCTGAAACTATATCCTCGCTTAGTTACCTCTTCTCCATCCTCCTCTTCTCACTCTCTTCCAGGTGGTTCCTGAGGGCACCCCTTCAATTGTGAAGGATTGAATTATGTACCCCAGGAAAAAATCAAGTTCTTAGTCTTAATCCTTTTCTGTGGGTGTAAACACACTGAAAATAGGACCTTTCGAAGATGTTGTTTTTAGTTAAGGTGTGGCCCAAATGGATGAGGTTGGACCCTAATCCTATCACTGGAGGCTTTATGAAGAGAAAGCCACTACTGCAGCAGAAAAAAGGCCAGAAGTCAATAGAAGATGGAAGAGAAAGGAGAGGACATGGCCATGTGACAGAAAAGCCAAGGAATCCCATGGATTACCGGCCAGGGAGGAAGCAAGCCTTTCAGACTCTGAAACCATTGTATAGTATTTTTTTTAATGCAGGGAAACTAAGACACTCACCCATCCCTTAAACAAGAACCCCCCCACCTCAAATTCTCCCTCTAGGGAACCCAACTTGAGACAACTCCTTTGTAGTGAAGGTGCTGGCTTTCTTTCTGAGACGCGAAGATGAGGCATGCCCTCTGTGCTGCTTTGGATGTACTATGTCTGCCCCAAAACCCATGTTCTATGATGCAGTCTTGTGGGGGCAGATGTATTAGTGTTGATTAGGTTAGAATCTTTAGATTAGATTATTCCCATGGAGGTGTGGCCCCACCCATTCAATGTGGGTCTTGATTTAATCATTGGAGTCATATATAAGAGCTCAGACAGAAGGAGCTTGCTGCTGCAGCTTAGAGAGACATTTTGGAGATGGCCGTTGAAAGCTGACATTGACATTTTGGAGAACACTCTTTT
The DNA here is from genome assembly GCF_015220235.1 of Choloepus didactylus. NCBI lineage: Eukaryota > Metazoa > Chordata > Mammalia > Pilosa > Megalonychidae > Choloepus > Choloepus didactylus. The sequence goes on along the minus strand of NC_051325.1, from coordinate 11,931,486 downwards.
GAAATGCAACCTGGGAGCAAGAAGACGCCAGTCATGCGCCTTCCCAGCTAAGAGAGGTTTCCCAGATGCCATGGGTGTTCTTCAGTGAAGGTACCCTACAGTTGATGCCTTTGTTTAGACATTTGCATGGTCATAAGACCGTAACTTTATAACCAATCCACCTTTAAAAGCCAATCCATTTCTGGTGTTTTGCAAAACGGCAGCATTAGCAAACCGGAACACCCTCTCTCTGGGATAGTAGTTGCATTCTGAATTCTCTCTAAATCTTTTGGAGACCTTCACAGTCTAGATTTGCTAATCTTGAGGTCATTGAAGAGACACGTTTGCAGGAAGCTTAGAGGGAATCAGTACTAACTTGTCTTCCCTGCACTCCAGTACCAAAGGGAAACCGGCCTGTTCCTAGGGTGGCAGACAGTTTTGGGGGCAATCTGTGGGAATCAGGCAATCAGGCAAGAGAAGATAGGCCACCATCCTAGGGAGCAATCTGGAGGAAGCACTGACCCAGTAAGGCCTGGAAAACAAATCCTCCACTTCTTGCTACAGCTTAGAGAACACGGCTCCCTGGAAGGAATCCATGGGTCCCAGAGAACTGCGGGATCATATTAATAAGAACTCTCAATTAGAATCCTCCATTTTTGATACTTCTAGCTGCATACAGGCTCAGTAAGGAATGGAAACTGTGAACTAGGAATTAAATGGGTTCCTCATCCCTTTGACTGCCAGGGGGGCTACACAGATAAAAATAATTCATTATTCTTGGTGGTTACACCATTCCCAAAGGTTGAACAACGTCAGTTTTGTTACCTGCCTTCTTGTGGTCAGTCCGCAGGACACTGGCTCAATGGCATCCAGTTACCAACTTGTGCTGGTAGTGGACCACTTGTTGATGGGGCCTTTTTCTACTCTATGTTTGTGCTTTCACTCTGATGTTTTAAAGATGTCTCACCAGCCACAAAGGAATGATGCCAGTTAATTTTGTTTTCTTTATATAAGTCTAACAATAACTATTTTCTTTTATGTTTTATTAAAGAAATGGTCCATGGTTCACAAGGATGCAGCGTCTTCTAATGTCTGTTAATTCTGGGGTCCCAAAAGAAATAGCAGAAAAGATGAATATTCTGACATGTGTTATTTTAAAATTCTTTAAGATCTGAGAAGCCAAAGGCAAAAAATGCTCAAAAACAAAGAAAAACATGTGAAGCTCCGCTATGTGTTCTGGGCTCTGTGTCTTTCTGAGACTGATCCTGCTTCCTGGCATGCATTTTCCACCCTTTTCATGAAAGAATCCATCTAAGTCAAAACTTCTTGGAAACACCGTCTGGTCATTCCAACCAAGAATGTTCTCTCTTTGATCACCTATTATTGTATCATTTAGATGGTATTTAACGATATCGCATAGAGAAAGCATATGGGGCTATGGGAAAGCTGGGTAGTTTCGTAGGACTTGGTTCAAACCCTGACCCCAGGATATACTGTGATCCTGGAGGGGTCATCTGAACTACCTAAGCCTAAGATTTTTCTTCTGATGAATGACCCTGTTATGTAAAGGACTGTAAGTAAGGATTGAGGTGAGACACTGAATCTCAGGAGCCCAGCAAAGTAGACTCTCAATATGTATTTTTCTTTCTCTTCTTCCTTGTCTTCCTCTTGTTACTCATTATCTCTTTTTTTCTTAAACTTTTATTTTGAATTCCAGACTTAAAGTATAGTTGCAGGAAATAATACAAAACCCATTCTCCAATATAAACTACCCAGATATTCAGATCCACCAGTTTTTAAATTTTCCATAGCATTCTTTCTATCTCTCTATCAGTCTATCACCTATCATCTATCTATCTGTCTATCTATCTATCATTTATATATCATCTATCCGTCTACCTATTTATTTTTTATTTTCCAAGCATTTGAGCCTAAATCACGCTCCTTGAACAATTCATACTTCCATGCACATTTTGCAAGAATATATAGTTATTTGATCATCTTAAGTACAATTATCAAATTCAATAACTTTAATATTTATATAAAGCTTACAGACTATATTCCATCTTTACAATAATGTCCTTTTGAGTCTTTTCTCCTCCATTATTAAATTCAGTCCATCTAATATATCTAGATCATATTATAGTACATGATAAATGTATTAGATCCCATATATTTGGATCACGTATTGCATTTAATTGTCATTGTCCCTTCAGTTACTCTTTTTTTTAGAATCTGGAATTCTATATACAGCATGAACTTTCCCATCTCAACCACAACCACAAGCACACCATGCAGTGGAATTAGTAACATTCACAATGTTGAGCTCCCCTTACCACCACCCATTACCAGAGCTTTCCCCTCAACCCAGACAGAAACCCTACATTCGATATTCATTAACTCCCCGTTCCTCCTCCTCCCACCCATAACCTGTACTCTACTTACTGTCTATCTGTTTGCACATTCTATCATTGCCTTTTATACAGGGAATATATGTGCCATGGTTTTTTAACTATATTGCAAGCTATTGATAAGTAGAGGATTCAAGAGCAGGTAGCTTATTTGAGAACTGATCCTAGGAAGCCTCAGGAGGGGCATTGGGGCTGAGACTGAGAAAGGGAAGTGTTCTAGTTTGCTAATGCTGCGCAATGCAAAACACCAGAGACGGATTGGCTTTTATAAAAAGGGGGTTTACTTGGCTACACAGTTACAGTCTTAAGGCCATAAAGTGTCCAAGGTAACACATCAGTAATCGGGTACCTTCACTGGAGGATGGCCAATGGCGTCCGGAAAACCTCTGTTAGCTGGGAAGGCATGTGGCTGGCATCTGCTCCAAAGTTCTGGTTTCAAAATGGCTTTCTCCCAGGACATTCCTCTCTAGCAAGCTTGCTCCTCTTCAAAATGTCACTCACAGCAGCACTGAGTTCCTTCTCTTTGAGTCAGCTCATTTATATGGCTCCACTGATCAAGGCCCACCCTGAATGGGTGGGGCCATGCCTCCATAGGAATATCTAATCAGCTATCACCCACAGCTGGGTGGGGCGCATCTCCAAAGAAACACTCAAGGAAATCTAATCAAAACTGATAATGTCTGCCCATACAAGATTACATCAAAGATAATGGTGTTTGGGGGACACAATACATTCAAACTGGCACAGGAAGGCAGCCAATTCTGGGCATGCAAACTAAGCAAGTTACAACTGTAGGTAATTAGAACTTAATCCTACAAGGAAACTCTGGAAAATGATTTAAAGCACGTGGCTAGGGTATTAAAACGTCATTGGCTGAGGGCTGTCCCAGGACACTTGCAGGCTGCTTTGGCCTCAGGCAGAGTCTCTTTCCCAGAGAAAGATCCAAATTAAGATGCAGCTACTGGCTGCTTGAACTTCTGCCCTGAAATGATCAGGCCTGGAGGTAAGAGAGGTGCCTTTTGCTGAGAAAGAAAAAGAAGTTAGTGATTATGAATAACTCCAAAACAAAGAAGTTTGAGTGTCAATATTGACCTTTATGTAAGGCACTGGGTCAGCTATGGACTGCTTTGGGGGGGGCGGGGTGCCTCAATCTTGCATTAAATAACTTATTTAAATCTAGTTGAAGAACTTCCCTCAAAGCCCATTTAGCTTGCCCGTGTATAGACAGAAGTATAAAAATGCATAAATATACATGTTTATATATGTATGCATATATACAAATCTGCAAAACAAGATAATTGCAAAAGTTCCTTGCAGAAGTTTAGCAGAGAAACCAATCAGGCCACCCTGTTCCAAGGAAACAAATAACTCTGAGAAGGAGGACAAAGGGTAGCTACGTGAGGGTGAGCAGGAGTCCCATGTAAAGGAGCATCGACTGAGAAAGGTGATTTGACTGAGTGCGGAAGATGCATGATGGATAACTAGGTGAGGGGTGGAGAGTGGGGGTTGAGGGTGATGCACATTTTAAGAGGAAAGAACATCGTGCAAAGAGGCTCCAGGACACAAGGGAGTGTGGAACCAGCAAGTAACTTGAAGCCAAGATATGAACTCTTGACTCCAAGAGTTTCTCCTTCGGTTTGTGAAGGTGGCATGCATTAGTGAAGCAACCTTGGCCAAGCTGTTTAGTTTACCTGCATCTCATCTTCTGTATCTGAACAATGAAAGGAAAATAACACCTATTTTAGAGCAGTGCTGTCATGGAAATGGTCTGTCCCTGTGCAGTCCTGCACCATAGCTGTCAGCCCCCTGTGGCCATTGAGTGCTTGAAATGTGCCTAGTGAGACTGAGAATGAATTTTAAACTTTATTAAATTTCAGTTAATTTAAATTTAATAACATGTGACAAGTGGCTACCATACTGGGTAGTGCAGCTTTAGAAAGAGGTGTTAGGGATTAAATGAAATCCCTCTTTTTATCTAAAGCATCTGGCATAACATGGTTTAGAGCTCCTTAAAAACTTAATACTCCTCTCCTAGTGAAATCCTGGTCTAATAAACCAGTTCTCAGTATCGGATGCTCATTTAAAATTGCTTCTCAAGTAGGGACATGCATGGGTTCCAATGGGGCTGGCCAGTCAGCAGCCCACACTTGCAGGGATGACTTTCTGGGCATTCTTTCAGCATCATGATTGACTTGGTAAGCTGAAGACAAAATTCAAATGGCAGCCACCCAGCCATATGAAATATCTCAATGCTAACCTAGACAGAGGACAAGAACAGTCTCCAAGCCTGCAGAAGCAGGTTAGGCAGATGGCCCAAAAGACAAGAAGAAAAAAAAAACCCACTTAAAAAGTAACAATCAGGGGCTGAAAGCTATTAAGTTCACTCTTCTAGTTCAAAGGGATTTCAAATGGCAATTTGTCAGGCAACTGTTGTCACTTTAGACGCCCCCAGTTGGTTTCTTTGAAGCCCTTGATTGACTACAGGAGGCTATGCCAGATTCTTCTAAGGACAGGATTTCCACAGTCGAACATATTTATGTCACAGTAATTATAACTCTTCCCAAAGTTAATCAACAAAAGGCAAACAAGTCCAAGTTTGGGAAAAGAGTTATGTATTCTGCTAGGCTCAGGCAGTGTCCTGGGTGGCTGTATGCAAAGCAAACAACCGGGTGGATGGTTTGGTCACTTAATTGTGCTAACCAGGCATTGGAGAAAGTTCTTCTGTTGGCAAGGGGAAGGGGGAGTCATAGCTTGAGGACACCTTCCTCTGTCCTGCTTGTTTTGTCCAACAGTAGTACAGGTTTCAGCTCAAGATGGACAGTTTCTAGGAAAGATGAGCCAACTGAGAAATAAGCAACCTAAGCGAGGTGAACACAGTATTAGCTCTCCAGCCAGCAGAGGGATCTTGAAGGAACTGTTTTACCATTTGTCTCTGGAAATAGATGCAAAGGCAGTGTGCCTTCAGGATGTGGTGAAAGGCTTGATTATGGAGGGGGGCAAAGGGAAATCAGCAAGTGTGAAAGAACTGCAGAAGATACTGTATGCCTAGTTGAGGCTCTCTTCTGGGAATGGAAAGAATTGAAAATGGAGAGTTTGAGAGAGGATGTGATAAGCACTTTGAAGCATTTTTGCATTAGAAATGATTATTTGCAAGTCCAGTTTCTATTTGTGGGGCTCTTAATAACTCATTCATCAAGAAGGGGTCATATGCTCCATGGCATTTGCAGGGTGGGGTTTTTTGGGGTAGAATCTGCAGGAGCAGCAGTCTATTCTAAGCACCCACAAGGAAGGGGCTGAGAAGACACAAACTGTCATCATACCCCAACTTCCCCCTAAATGTCCAAGCACTCCACAACTCATGCAAAAGTAGCATCCAAAGTAGAAGCAGGGAGAGGAAACAGATGGCAAAGATGAGCACCACAGAGTTCCTCAGGAGAGGACCAGAAAAGAGGCCCCTGACAAGCAGCTGGGTGCCAGATGTCCCTGCTCTGCAGCCTTGGGGATACATCCACAGCAAATAACAAAAGCGACTGGCAGAAAGAACCTGGGGACATGCTTTTGTTGATATCTGCTTACAACATGTGGGACTGGGGCCAGGGTAAGGTCAGGAGGAACAAGTCACCAGAGGGAGGATGAGCTGAGGGAAAGGCGGCAAAGCTAGGAAAGGGCCAGAAAGCCTGAGCAGAAGGAAATCACGCTGTAGCCGTTTCAGGTGGTCATCCCCAGGTACAGGGAGCCAGGTGACAACACGCATGGTGGTGAGAGCACATGCACACACAGAAGGGGATCAAGGTCAAACCCAGCAGGGCGTCTGGTGCTTGAGTCTGTCTGGTGGGTCTGCTGAGCAGAAAGGACAGGAAAAGGAAGTCACGTGGAAGGAGCAAGGCCTGAGGTGATGCTGACTAATATATCTCCTGTGCCTTCTAAATTCACCTTCCCTGAACAGACTGAAGAAATTAACCCTCACACGAGAGTGTGCCTAAATTACTCAGACAAAAGCAAATGCATGAGTATATGCATGGGCAGCAGAAGTCATGTGACATCACATGGAATCCAATTAGCTGGCCAAAAAAAAGGTGAGGATAGACGTGGACCAACAAATGGGTCTGAATTCATTCTGGAAAACGTGTGCTGCCCAAATAAGGAAAAGGGCTTGGAAAATATTTTTAGTGGGGTTTTCGTTGTCTTCTTAAATATGAAAGTTTCTAAGAATTTATGCTGGTGAGACCAAGGCAGCCCTGTAAAGAATTTGGAGATGAATGTTAGGTACTAAGGGCAGGACAGATGGGTCTGTCTCCCAAGGAACCCAGTCAAAAAGGGGGGTGACTTAACCCAAAGGGAAAATGCAAAGTCCTTCACCTGCTCACAAAAGAGATCTTTAGTCATATGGAAATTTCAGAGCTCACTCCCTCACTCATCCATCCATTTACTCAGGCAACTGCATATTTACTTTAGGGTCACATCCGATGATTACTATCCCTTGGTTGCAGTTTTTCAGTTATTGACTCAAATAATGTATAGGCTGTGTGTGCAGGTACATTCTAGATGGAGATGAGAGAAAAATTAGTAAATAAGTAATAGCTGATGGAGATAAGAACTATTAAGTAATAAATTGGTATATCATCACAGAGAGGACTGAGCAGGATAAGGAGGTATTCTAAATTGGTCAGGAAAGGCCTCACTTATGAGGGGCCCATCTTGTGATCAGCACAAGGAAAAGTGTTCCAGGCAAGGGAACAGCAAATGCAAAACCGTAAAGAAGGGCGAAACGCTGGTGCCTTCCCTCTGTTCAGCAGGTGTGATTTGATAAGGGCAGAGTAAAGCAGACCTGTGGTCTCCTTCATTCCAGACACAATAGTTCTCTTAAGGTAACCGAATATCAACGTCAAATTTGTGGTTGCCACATCTCATGATTCCCCCTGAGAGTCTTATGGTAAACAAATACCATCAAGAGTTCTTCATAAATACACCTTCTAAGCCACTTTATCACCATTTTTATTTAGTGTCATTGAAATTTATGTCCCAAATGTAAAAAAAAAAAAAAAAAAAAAAAAATCACTTATCCCTGCCAATTGTTAGACACAATTTATTCCTTCTGTGAGCCCTAATTTTGTTAGGCAATGTCATCAATAACCTATTGCATCATTAGATAGTCTGAGAAGTGTACCACAGGATGTTTCATCTAAGTTAATAATAAAAAATGTAAATCAAAAAGGCAGCACTCCAAGGCATGAAGCGGACTTCTGGAATTCTCCCTGTGGGTGGATGCTGCTCCACTGATAGAGTATTTGGAAGTAGAGCCTTTCAACCAGTCACTGATCCAAACCATTGTCATGGGATTCTTTCTACATTTCCCCTTATTTTCCAAAATGCATCACGAAACACCCTGTCAAATATCTAACTGCAGTTTGGCAGGCCAAGGGGGCCTCTTGGTCACTTGCCAGGTGAAAATGCCTTCTTCATCAGTGAACAAATGGGAATCGTTGCTGAGATAGCAGAGCACAACAGTGCCAGGCCTTTCCGTTGCCCAAGGTGATTTACAGGAAGTATCCATGTGGCGTCCCTGTAGCTTTACCACAGAGCAGTGCTTCTCTGATGCAGTGGGCATCAGCATACCCCCAAGGGGTTGTCAACATGCAGATGGTTGGGCTGCAGCCCCAGCATTTCTGATGCAGGAGGTCTGATATGGGGCTTAAGCATTTGTGTTTCTAACAAGTTCCCAAGGGATCTTGCTCTATGGGGTTGCACACCTTGAGAACCGCTGCCTCAACTGAACTTTCTGTTTTTCTGCCACTCTTAAAATGGAAAGGTGTCAGTGTAGAAACCGAGGTGGGTCTCTAGGTTCTGTTCACACCTTTGATTCCATTCTGTGGGAAAATCTCTCTAGCAGAGGGCTAAGTATTTCATAATCCTGTCTTTAGATTTTGTTGTAAAGGCCTCTGATTGTTGTCTTTCTCTTACTAGAATTGTGATTTTTTTTTTTAACTCATTGCCTCATAAATAGAGACTGTGAGTTAATTCAGGTTTGGCAAGAAGAGAGGGGGTCTTTTTTGATGTTTGGCCAAAAAGTCTCCTAAAACTTGATGCCCAATATAGGCTTAATCCAGTATTCCTTTAAAAAAAAAAAAAAGGATGATTGTGTGATTGTGAACTTTTTATTTCTCAGTGAACTTGTGCTAACTTCTTGTAATCACTGAATCCTCTTAAAAAGAGCAGCAGAATGAGTAGTCTGTTCCTGAATCTTGCCTGCCACAGACATGTTTGGTGTCTGCCATTCTAATCAGTGTTCGCTCTGTTGCAAAATGAATTTTGAGGTATTCTCTTTTCTCCAAATCATCTGTCAACTTTACATCATCATTTCCAAGCTGTGTGCTCATGTCTGTGCTCATCCTTTTGTTTGTCTACCTAACACTCACAGTCATCTGCTCATTCAGGACTTGTGTCCTTTTGCAGTTCCACATCACCTCCCCATGAGCCTTCTTTCTTGGTCCATGGGTCCATGTCTCAGTGACAGGAAGCATCCCATTGCTGAAAGAATCTTCATGGCTTATTTCCTCTCATCCCCAGGAATTTCAAACTCTTGAAGGTGAGCAGCCACTCAAGCCCATATGGAGTCCAACTGGTCTCCAGTGATCACATGTATCCTATGCTTGAATCGAGAGAAGATGAAGAAAGAGACCTTCAAACAGATCCAAAGATGAGAAGCACTGCTGGACAGTCTTCTAACTGTGGTCCATCTGGCAATGGCCATCATACTGAAATGCACAGTGGCTTCCCATTTTGCTCCATGTGGACAAGACTCCAACATAAAAGAGGCTGCATGAGATTGGATGTTACTTCCCTGCCTGTTCTTCACCCATTCAGATGAGCTTGTCAGTTACCAACCCTCCCTCTTCCCTGAACACATAAAGGTTGTGCTCTCTCCACCTGGAACTCTCTGACCCCAGCTATCTACAGAATATGCTTGCTCATTTCATTGGGGTCTTTACCCAAATGCCCCCTTCTCAGTGAGATCTTTCCTCACTCTTCTATTTTAAAATGCAACCGCCCCCACCCCAACTCTTCCAAATCCCTCCTTCCTCCATTATGTTTCTCCTTAGCATTGTCACCATCTGCAATGCTATAGATTCTGGGTGTTTTATCTTGTTTATTGTCTGTTCTCTTAACAAGGGGTTTGAAACTGATTATCTTAAAATTCTCCAAGCCCATGTCCCCCATGGAAAGATTCTTAGGACTCCTGGAATCACTGCTACTCCAGTTTGAGGGCTTCTAGTCTAGGTTTCCATCTATTAAGTTATTTCATGAGTCTATAGGCATTTAAGGCAATATAGCACAAGCTGGCCCTCAGACAGACAGATGCCTGTATCTCACCCCTTACTCCCTCTCCAGCCTGGTTAAGCAAGAATCAGATCTTTTCTACCTATTGTAAAGAGACTCCCTAAAATTTTGCATGGTTTGGATAATCATCACACAGCAAACTTGGTCAGTTTCCACAATGCCAGGCTGTCAGTGAGTAAGAAAGTAATTCCACTAGCAGCTGCTATTTTTCAAGCAATTACTCCATGACAAGCTCTTGCTAAGTGCTTACAGATATCAGCTCATTTGATCCTTACAGTAAATCAGTTGGTTAGTGTGATCCCTATTTTAAAGACTGAGAAACCAAGGCAAAGAGAATTGATACAGCTTTCTCAAGTTTGTGCAGTTAGCAAGTTGGGTAGTAAGATGGAAACCAGGTACGTCTCACCTCCAAGTCCATGCTGTGTGTCCTCCAGCTCCAAATTTCTGCTCTCCAATCTTAAAGAGGCAGGTAACTTTGAAGGCCACTATGCAAATTATGATTCTGCTGTAATTATGGACTTTCACACATGGTTCTAGTTTCAGAAAGGTTTCCCAAGATCCTGTGATCTCAATCTAAGCATGTGGACTTCTCAGGAGCCCATCTCTGGGCCTGTGATTGAAAACCACTGAGGTGCAAGGAGACATTCTCCACCTTTCTTCTTTTCCATTAAGCTTTGGGGACTACATTTTTCACACCGAACATAGCCAATGGGCCCAAAGGCACATCTGCGTTTCTACACAGCCCCTCTCCCTGCCCCAACCTCATGTTCCCAAATAAAGAATAAGACAACCAAGTAGACACCTGTGTATACAGTTGCCTGCTCTGGCCAGACAGATATTTATTTGCTGTTATATGAATGAGGGAAATTTGCACTCAGCCCTGAAAATTTGGCCACCCTGGTCCATCCTTCCTCATCCCTGGCGATTTCTTTCCTGGAAATGGCTCCAGTCTATAGGCACTTTGTTGTATTCTGCTTGAAGACTAGTTCACTGTCATGGACAGATCTGTTTTGCACCTGTAGGTGGGCCTCATAAGGGGCTCAAGCTGTCAGGGAGAGCCTCTGGACCAAGGCTAAATCAAGTCTTTACACGACAGGGAGGAAGTGCTTTTAGAGGCAGGTGTTCTAATCCTGTCATGCATTATTTTATGGGATGGCCCATCAAAATAGACCCTGTTTAATGGGGCTTGCTTTAAGGGGGTTGGCCTGTCTCACTGGAAGGAGAATGGAAAAAATGTAAGAACATAAACGAAGAACTTTAGTTTCTGCCATGCAATTTTACCCCCAACACAGAAAGAAACATCAGTGGAGAAGTATTAGGATCCCACCTCGGTAAATGGTAAATGTTTGATTTATGGGCCATCATTAAAATGATAGGAGAACATCTTAAGAGCATTCTTAGAGCATACGGGCGATGGCAAATGGCATTCTAGAATTGTTACATGGTTAATTATTTTTCCTAAATAGTTACCTTTTAAAATTAAAATAATTTAGTCTATGTTTAATTGCAGAATTTCTACAGCAGGTACAAGCAGCAGAATTAAAAAATACCTTTATTTTAACTTTCTGCATTTGGAGGTATGACTATTTGGAATTTAGAGTCAATATTCATGTCATGTCATTAATGACCCCAGATTGGACTGCTAGCTGCTTGATGAATGCTTGAACCAAATAAGAGAAAAGAGTAAAGACAGCCCCCAGCATAAGGGCTGAGTCCCACTCCTTCGGGACATTGTCTGCCACGTGAACGTGTGCCTGTGAAGACACTCTCAAGCCACTGTCATGTGTTCTGACCTCTTAGGAGGGATCATGCCATTTCCAGAGCTCTGCTAGGGAATTAAACTCTTATTCCTCAGGTTAAATACTAATTTATTCCACACATTTAAAAGATCATTTTCTTCTGCTTACCACATGGATCCCGGTTTTAGAAACAAATCCTGTGAACTCCTTCCTACCTTTCCAACCTCCTTTTTGAAGATTCCTCATTATTGCCACTTTTGAGTCTAATTCAAAAACTATAGTTACTCTCTCATCAGCTGGCCTTATTCTGCATTAGACACGTTTGCTCTCCACATTTTTGCCAAACATCACCATCGTTAACACTCTGTGCCTGCCCTCTCTCATTCGGAGCTGGATTTTCAGTGGTGGAAGGAGTCTGCCAGTGCCACATGCCAGGCTGAGGTTAGACGGAAGTAGGAAGGACTTTACTCATTTAGCACCAGGATCAACAACTCGTGTCTAGCTACCTCTAAGAGATGACACAGAAGCATAGATTGCCAGCAACTCACACAGGACCCTCATCTTCTCAGGTGCATCCATCCACTGAGCCGTGACAGAGGGGAGCAAGGAATCATGTAAGGGAAAAATGGGAACAGGGCTCCTTATCCATGGTCAGCCCCTGCAGGTTCTAAAAGAAGGAGACCTGTCCTTCACATGGATGTCCCTGGGAGAGAGATGGAAAATGCATTGGGAAGGGCAGAGACCAGAATCAGAGAACTCACTGGGGAGGTTAGAATCAATGAAATTTTTCTGTGGTGTTGAAAACCTAACCTAGGTGGTTGACATAGAAATGCAGAATAACTTGTAAATTGAAGAAACTGTTTTTCATGTTTTAAATTCTTATTCCACTTACATCACTTCCTGTTAAGATGGTTTTAATTAAATATCAAATAAATGCAAAAGAAATTTATAAAATGTGTGAGAAAAATGAAATAAAAAATATACAAGGCAAAATGAATTATCATTCTCTTATAGCAAGCACTCTGGCACCCACCACCCAGTTGAAAGAAAAGGATATTATTAACTCAGAGTGTTTCATGTGCCCTTCTATGTTCTCATCACATTTTTTTTTCCTATTCAAATTTATTTGATAGTTTTATCACATATAAAGTAACCCTGAGCAGGACTGTGGGAAGATGCTGGAGTAGGAAGACTCAGGAATTAGTCCCTCCACCAGAAAAACTATTAAAGAGGCAGGAACTGTCTGAATCAACTATTTCAAAACTCCAGAGTCCAGTAGAACCCTGTACAGCAGCCAGGACAGAGCAGGAGAAAGAGGCTGTAAATTATGATAAATTTCAGTAAACTGTTCTCTATGAGCAACACTGACTCTCACTCACTCTCGCAGCAGGCAGCAGTAGAGTCCGGCCACTGGCGTAGTTAAGTGGTGCCAGAAAGGGTCATAAATATCTGCTTCTCCAAGGTGCGGGGAAGTAAAGGGAGGCACAGTCCAATCTCTGGTCACTGCTTTGGATTAGATGCTTGGGATCACTGGAAGCCAGCTCTGAGGGTCACCATTGTTCCAACCCAGCCAGGACAGAGGTGGTGGAGGAGATTTAAAGATGGTAGCATCCTCGTTGCTGCAGAGGATAGTTGAAGGGCTGCATTTGCTGAGCAGGTGCAGAGTCAAGAACATGCAGCTTTGAGATGCCATGGAAGAAGTTTCAGGTGCCCTTCCTGGCCCTTCATAGTCTCCCTCATCTCCTCCCCAGGGCAGTCTGGAGTTGGCTGGTGCTCTCTTTGGGGGTCCCTGGCCTTGTTCTGACTGTGAAAGACTGACTTGGGAAATTCATCTCCAGTGTACCTCTCCCCCAGAATTTGTGTTTCAGGTAAAAGCAACTTAAGACAACAAAAGCCCTATAAGAAACGAGTGAGGTAGGTGGCCTAGGGAAATGCTTACTTGCTTAAGTCCTACAGTAGAACCCCTAGGAGAGGGAGAAGGTCTATTTCCTGGGGAGCAGAGAGGGCATTCAGACTCCTATAAAGAAAGGAACTCCTAAGTCCACTAGCAGGCACAAGCTCAGGACAAGACACAAGCCCAGAAAAGACAGGGAGGACCCTGCATTTCCATTCACCTTGGTCTGACTTTCCAGATTGGAAGGCTGAACTCTGACGGAGGCCACCAACCAGTGCAAAGCTGATTTTCAAAGATAGTGAAATGATTTTTTGCTTAGGTTTGCTTGGTTTTGTTAGCTCTTAATATTCAAAAAAAAAAAAAAAAAACTCTGTCATATCATCAGCTGGTTACAAACTCGAGAAACAGACATCTTGGGGAATAAATCCCAGAGTTACCATTTTAAAATATTAAAATGTATAGTGTGCAACAATGGATTACAGGACAAATAAATAAATAATAAATGATGGTCCATCCAAAGGAAGAGGATAAAAGTCCAGAAAATATCCATGAAGAAGACGAGACAGTGGACATACCAGGCAAAGACTTAAAAAAAAAAAAAAATGACCCTTAATATGCTCAAGGAGATGAAGGAAAATACAGAGAAAGAATAAAGGATATCAGGAAAACAATGAATTAACAATATGAGAATCTCAATAAAGAGAAAATTTAAAAAGTAAAAGTAACTGAATAGAGCTACTGGAGTTGAAGACCATAGTAACTGAAATGAAAAATTCTCAGGAGGGTTTCAACAGCAGATTGGAGCTGGCAGAAGAAACAATCAGTGAACTCAATAACAAGATGATTGAAATGGGTCAGACTGAGGAGCAGAATGAAAAAGTAATTATAAAAAGTGAAAATAATTAAGGCTACCATATTGCAGTTCAACAGTTTCAGGTATTTCCTTCTAGCTATTCTAATACACTAAAAACAAAAAAGGAATATCTATATAATGCATAAGAATAACCTCCAGAATGACATCTCAATTCCATTTGAAATCTCTCAGTCACTGAAACCTTATTTTGTTTCATTTCTCTTCCCATTTTTGGTCAAGAAGTCTTTCTCAATATAGCTTATATGGTGTGACCGTGTGATTGTGAAAACCTTGTGGCTCACACTCCCTTTATCTGGTGTATGGACACATGAGGAGAAAAATGGGGACAAAAAGTAAATTAATAATGGGGGTATGGGGGGGTATATGGGGAGGGTATGGGATGTTTTGGGTGTTCTTTTTTACTTTTATTTTTATCCTTATTTTTAATTTTTTTTGAGTAATGAAAAGATTCAAAAAATTGTGGTGATGAATGCACAACTATGTGATGATGCTGTGAACAATTTATTGTACATGTTGGATGATTGTACAGAATGTGAATATAGCTCAATAAAATTGCATTAAAAAGATTGAAAGTAGCCTAAGACCAATATATGCATTATGATAATCCCAGAAGGAGAAGAAAGAAAGAAAAGGAAAGAAGAAATAGTCACAGAAATAGTGACAGGAAACTTCCCAAACTTAGCGAAAGACATGAATATGCACATCCAGACAGCATAAAACAGGATAAACTTGAAGAAAAATGTGGCCTGACGCATACTGATCAAACTGTCAAATGCAAAAGACAAGGAGGAAGTTCTGAAAGGTCCAAGAGAAAAGCAATGTGTTATGTACAAAGGAGTTCCAGTTATACTAAGTGTTGATTTCATCAGAAACCATGAAGGCAAGAAGGTAGTCAGTTGAAATACTTCAAGTGCTGAAAGAAAGTAATTACCAACCAAGAATTTTATATCTGGTGAGACTTTCATAGCTGGGGAAAGATTAAGACATTCCCAGAAAAACAAAAGCTGAGGGAGTTCATCACCATTAGACCTACCTACAAGCAATACTAAAGAGAGTTCTTCAGACTGAAAGAAAAGGACACTAGACAGTATTCAAAGTCCCATAAAGAAATAAAGACCTCTGTTGAAAGTAACCATTTGGGCAATTATAAATGCCAGTATTTTTGTATTGTATTCTATGGTATGCAAGTCTACTTCTTACTTCCTACAGGTGCTAAAATGCAAATACATACAAAGTAATGATAAATCTAAGGTTTTGGACATACAATGTACAAAGACATAACTTGTAACCAACACAAAAAAAAGAGGAGGGATGGAGGGCATAGGAATAGTGTATGTGTATATGCTATTGAAGTCAAATTGGTAGTAAATCAAATATTATTCTTATATATTTAGGACATTAAGTTTTAACCCCATGTAGCCATAACAAAAATATGTACAAAATATATCCAGATAGAAATGAGAAGGGACTCAATATGGCAAGGTACAAAAAATCAAATAAATATGAAAGAAGGCATTAATGGAAGAATTGAGAGGCAAAAAAAGGTATAAGACAAAGAATAAATAACAAAATAGCAGAAGAAAGTTGCACATTATCAGCAGTGACTTTAAATGTAAATGGATTAAACTTCCAAGTAAAAAGGCAGAGATTGGCAGAACTGATTAAAAAAAAATGCATGACCCAACTATATGCTATTTATAAGAGACTCACATTAAATTCAAAGTCATAAGTAGGTTAAAAGGGAAATAATAATAATACTAATAATACTAATAATAATACTATGCATGTAGTATCCAAAATAGAGCTAGAAGAGCTATACCAATAGGTAAAAAAAGACTTTATGTCCAAAACTGGAACAAGGGATGAAGATAGTCATGATATACTAATAAAGGGGTCAATTCAACAAGAAGATGCAATAATCAGAAATATATATGCACCTAACAGCAGATCCCAAAAATATATTAAGCAGATACTGACAGATTTTTGAAAGGGGAAAAAGATGTTTCTATGTTAATAGGATAATTTAATACACTGCTTTCAGTAGCAGAACATTTAGATGGAAGATCAGTAAGGAAATATGAGAGTTGCACAATACTCTAACCCAACTAGACCTAACAGACCTACATAGAACACTTTATCCAGTGTTCATGGATCATTCTCCAGGCTAGACCATAGGTTAGGTCATAAAACAACTTCTGATAAATTCAAAAATATTTAAATCATACAATGTGTCTTCTCCAACCACAATGAAATGGTGCTAGAATCAGTAACAGTGAAAACTGGAGAATTCACAAATAGGTGGAAATTAAACCATGTACTCTTAAACAACCAATGGGTTAAAGAGGAAATCTAAAGTGAAATTAGGAAACATCTTGAGGTGAATGAAAATGAAATTACAACACACCAAAATTTATGAGATGCAGCAAAGGCAGTGCTGAGAAGGAAATTTTTAGCTCCAAATGCTGAGAGGGAAGTGTTTAGCTCCAAATGCTTAAATTAAAAATGTAGAAGGATTTCAAATCAGAGATCTGACCTCAAAACTGGAACTAGAAAAAGAAGATAAATTTAAACTCTAAGTGAACAGAAGGAAGGAAATAACTAACATTAGAGTGGAGATAAATGTAATGGAAAAATAAAACAGTAGAGAGGATCAACAAAGCAAAAAGTTGTCTCTTTAAAAATATCAATAAAATTGGAAAACTTTTAACTAGACTGACAAAGAGAAAAAGAGAGAGGACACAAATAATGAAAATCAGAAATGGAAAAAAGGCATCATGACAACCAACCCCACTGAAATAAAAAGGTCTATAAGAAGATACTATGAAAAGCTGTATGCCAACAAATTAGATAACCTAGATGAAATGAACAAATTCTTAGAAACACTCAAAATACCTACACTGACTCAAGAAGAAATAGAAGATCTTAACAAAACAATAACTAGGAAAGAGATTGAAAAAGTGATAAAAACCTCCCAAGAAAGAGAAACCCAGGACAAGATGGCATCACATGGGGAATTTCACCAAACATTCCAAGAGGAATCCTGCTCAAACACTGTCAAAAAATTGGAAAGGAGGGAACATTTCCTTAATTCATTCTATGAAGCCGACATCACCCTAATACCAAAGTCAGATTAAAATACCAAAAGAAGAGGAAATTATAGAACAATATCTTTTACTAACATAGATAAAAAAAATTCTCAACAAAATACTAGCCAACCAAATTAAGAGCACATTAAAACAAGCAGACACCATGACCAGGTAGGATTTATCCCAGATATACAAGGGCAAGGGTAGTTCTACATAAGAAAATCAATTAATGTAATTGTGCCAGTTTGAATGTATTATGTCCCCCAAATTATCTTTATGCAATCCTGTGTGGGCAGACGTATTAGTGTTGTTTAGATTGTAATTCTTTGATTGTTTCCATGGAGATGTGATCCACCCAACTGTATGTGATTGGATAATTTCCATGGAGGTGTGGCCCTGCCCATTTGGCATAGGCTTTGATTAGTTTATTAGAGCACTATATACGCTCAGACAGAAGAAACAAGCTCACTACAGCCATGAGAGACACTTGGAAGAACACACAGAGAGCTAAGTGCAACTGAGAGTGAAATTTTGAAGAGGAGCTGCAGCTAAGAGAGGACAAAACGCCCCAAGAGCAACATTTTGGAGAACACCATTTTGAAACGTAACCTGGGAGCCAGCGGATGCCAGCCACAAGCTTTCCCAGCTAACAGAGGTTTTCTGGACACCAACGGCCATCCTTCAGTGAAGATACCCCCTTACCTTGGACACTTTTTGGCTTTAAGACTGTAACTATGTAACCCAAATAAACCCTCTTCATAAAAGCCAATCCATCTCTGGTGTTCTGCATTCTGGCAGCATTAGCAAACCAGGACAGTAATACAGTACATTAATACAATGAAGGAAGAAAGCACATGATTATCTCTGTTGATGCAGGCAGGGCATTTGACAAAATCCAGCACCCCTTCTTGATAAAAACACTTAGAAACTATGAAGAGAGGGAAATATCCTCAACATAATAAAGGGCATATAGGAAAACCCCACAGCTAACATCTTACTTAATGGTGAAAGACTGAAATCTTCCCTCTAAAATCAGGAACAAGACAAAGATGCCCAATGTCACCACTGTTATTCAACATTGCGCTGAGAGTTCTAGTCAGAACTGATAAGCAAGAAAAAGAAATGAAGCATCCAAATAGAGAAGGAAGAAGTAAAACTTTCTCCATTTGCAGATGACATGATACTATATACAGAAAACCCTGAAAAATCAACAACAAAGCTCCTAGAGCTAAAAAATGAATTCAGCAAAGTGTAGGAGTACAAGATCAAAACCCCCAAATCAGTAGTGTTTATACATACTAGTCATGAACAATTGGAAGAACAAATAAAGAAAAAAACATTCCGTTTACAATAGCAACCAACAGAATCAAATATCTAGGAATAAATCTGACCAAGGATGTAAAGGATATGTACACAGAAAACTACAGAACATTGTCAAAAGAAATCAAAGACGATCTAAATAAATGGAAGGACATTCCACATTCATAGAATGGAAGACTAAATATTGTTAAGATGTCAATTCTACCCAAAGCAATTTACAGATTCAATGCAATCTCAGTCAAAATTCTACAACATTCTTTTCAGAAATGGGAAAGACACAGTCATCAAATTTATATGGAAGGGATAGGGGCTACAAATAGCCAAACCATTCTGAAGAAGAATGAAGTTGGAGGACTCACACTTCCCAATATTAAAACTTTTCAAAGCCACAGTAATCAAAACAGCATGGTACTAGCATGAGGGCAGGCATATTGACCAGTGGAATTGAACTGAGAGTTCAGAAATCAACTTTCACATTTATGGCCAAGTGATTTTTGACAAGCATGCCAAGTTCACTCAACTGGGAAAGAATGGTCTTTCAACAACGGTGCTGGGAAAACTGAATGTCTAAATGCAAAAGAATAGAGGTGAACCTCTACTTCACACCAAATACTAAAATCAACTCAAAATGAATCAAAGACCTAAATATAAGAAACAGAAATAGAAAACTCCTAGGAGAAAATGTAGGGAAGCATCTTCAGTATCTTGTGTTGGCAATGGTCTGCTAAGACTTTATACCCCAGCACAAGGAACAAAAGAAACAGCAAGTAAAGGGGATCTCATCAAAATTTAAAACTTTCATGCAACAAGGAAATTTATCATGGAAATAAATTGAAAACCTACACAATAGAAGAAAATATTTGGAAACTGCATATCTGATAAGGGTGTGATATCCAGATTATATAAAGAAATGCTTCAATTTAACACCAAAAAAGACAAACAATCCAATTTAAAAATGATCAAAGGCTTGAATAGACGTTTCTCCAAAGAAGATACACAAATAGCCAAAAAGCATGAGAAGATGTTCAATACTGTTAGGCATTGGGGAAATGCAAATCAAACCTCAATGAGATACCATTTCACACACACTGGAATGACTACTATTAAAAAAAAACAGAAAATTACAAGTGTCAGAGAGGATATAGAGAAATGGGAACACTCATTATTTGCTTCTGGGAAGGTAATATGGTGCATCCGTTATGGAAGACATTTTGGCAGTGCCTCAAAAAGTTAGGTACAAACTTGAAAGGTGAAATCACTGCCCTCCCCCCTACGTGGGATCAGACACCCAGGGGAGTGAATCTCCCTGGCAACGTGGAATATGACTCCCGGGGAGGAATGTAGACCTGGCATCGTGGGACGGAGAACATCTTCTTGACCAAAAGGGGGATGTGAAAGGAAATGAAATAAGCTTCAGTGGCAGAGAGAATCCAAAAGGAGCCGAGAGGTCACTCTGGTGGGCACTCTTATGCACACTTTAGACAACCCTTTTTAGGTTCTAAAGAATTGGGGTAGCTGGTGGTGGATACCTGAAACTATCAAACTACAACCCAGAACCCATGAATCTCGAAGACAGTTGTATAAAAATGTAGCTTATGAGGGGTGACAAGGGGATTGGGAAAGCCATAAGGACCACACTCCACTTTGTCTAGTTTATGGATGGATGAGTAGAAAAATAGGGGAAGGAAACAAACAGACAAAGGTACCCAGTGTTCTTTTTTACTTCAATTGCTCTTTTTCACTCTAATTATTATTCTTGTTATTCTTGTGTGTGTGCTAATGAAGGTGTCAGGGATTGATTTGGGTGATGAATGTACAACTATGTAATGGTACTGTGAACAATCGAAAGTACGATTTGTTTTGTACGACTGCGTGGTATATGAATATATCTCAATAAAATGAAGATTAAAAAAAAAAAAAAAGACACAATGCTGAGCAAAATAAGCCAGGTACAAAAAGAGAGATATTGTATGTTACCACTAATGTGAATTCTGTGAAAAATGTACAATGTTTTATACTGTAGAATGTAGGGGACCTAGAGATACCAATTAGTGGAGGGGGAATGATAATCTAATAAGAACAGATAAACTATGGAGGGTAATCTCAATGTTATGGGAATGCTCAGGAATGATTATGGTTTGTAAACTTTCTTGGATATAGTAAGATCATGTTGGAAGCAATAGAGTTATTTTAGGTTTTTTTTTTCTCTTATGCCTTTGTTTTCTTAGGGGTTGTTAATTTTCTTGGGGTATGGTAGGAACATGTTGGAAGCAATGTAGTTATTTTAGATTATTTGTTTTTCTTACTCTTCTGTTTGGACATGGTTTATTAATTTTCTTGGGGTATGGTAGGAACATATTGGAAACAAAGTAGTTATTTTAGGTTATTTGTTTTCCTTAATCCTTTTTTTGGTTGTTGTTTGCCTGTTTGTTTTTAATTTTTTGATAAACAAAGTTAAAAAATTGAAAAAAAATCAGTAGAAAAATGGGAGTAAAAACTAAATGACAAATAGGGTGGGATGGGGGGATGGTTTGGGTATTCTCTTTTCACTTTTATTTTTTATTCTTATTCTGATTCTTTCTGATGTAAGGAAAATGTTCAGAAATAGATTGTGGTGATGAACGCATAACTATATGATCATACTGTGAACAGTTGATTGTATACCATGGATGACTGTATGGTTTGTGAATATATTTCAATAAAACTGAATTAAAAAAAAAAAAAGTTAGGTACAGAATTGCCATCTTACCCAACAATTCCACTTCTAGATATATACCCAAAAGAATTGAAAGCAGAGACACAAACAGACATTTGCACAGTGATGTTCATAACATCATTATTCACAGCATTATTCATAATTTCAAAAGATGGAAGCAACCCAGGTGCCCAGCAATCAATGAATGGATAAACAATATGTGGTATATGGTATATACTTGGAATGGAGTATTATTCAATCACAAAAGTGAACGAAGTCCTGATACATGTGACAACATGGATGAATCCTGAAGACATCATGTTGAGTGAAATAAGCCAGCCACAAAACAAGCACCATTATAAGATTTCACTGATATTAAATAATTAGAATAAGCAAACTCAAAACATCACTATCTAGAAACTGTAGGTTACTAGGGGATAGGATTAGGGTAGAGAATAGGGAGTTAAGGCTTAAAATATACAGAGCTTCTATTTAGGATGTTTAAAAAGTTTTGATAATGATGGTGATGGTGATGGTAGCACAACATTGTGAATATAATTAACGGCTCTGTTTTATACAAGAGGAAATTTTAGGTTGCATATATTTTATTAGAGTAACAATTTTAAAAATATTAATGGAACTGCACAACACAAACAGTGAGCCCTATGTTAAACCATGGGCTATAGTTAGTACAATTATAAAAATGCGCTCTCACCAATTGTAGCAAATGTTCCACACCAAGGCAAGATGTTAATAATAGGGAATAATATGGGAACCCTGTATTTTATGCATGATTTTTCTGAAAACCCACAATTTCTCTAACAAAAAATAAAAAGTATCACTAAAATATATGATTTCATTTTGCATGTTATGGAGCATGAAATATAGATGAGATCACAGTTGTGTACTTTTCTGCAGTTTATTTTGTTCACGCAACATTATGTTCCTGAGATTTATTCATGGTTTTTATGCAGTTGTCATTCATCCATTGTCATAAATGGATATTTTTCTTTGTTATGGATATGCCAAAATTTATTTTCCCATTTTCCTATATGGACATATGAGTTGTTTCCAATTTGTGTTTGTATGTTTTTGTGTGCACACGCACTACTGCAATCAAAGCTGCTACAAAAATTCTTGTACAAATAAGGGCAAGTTTTTCTCTCTGGAATGTATGTGGAAAGTGGAATTGCTGGGTTATGAGGTGTTCACATCCTTAAGTCTCCTGGATAATATTAAATTGTTTCCAGGGAGTTTGTAGTGATTGGCAATCTCCTGGCAGTAGATCATTGCTTCTATTTCTTCACACCCTTTTCCAACCCCCAAATCAAAGCTTTTGGATTTTTTGGTTCTGTGAGTGTAAGGCGGCATTTAATTTTGATTTTATGATTTGCAGTACCCTTATTCCAAATGGGATTGAATATCTTTCATATGTTTATTAGTCATTTGTGTTTTCACTTTTGTAAAGTTCCCATTCCATTTCTTTTTGTACATTTATCTGTTAGGTTGTTTTCTTTTTTCTCTCTTTCTGTTGGATTTTTGGGCATTCTTTATATATTTGGTGTATTGCCAGTTATGTGAGCTGCAAGAATCCTTCCGAGTCTGTCTTTTCATTCTCTTTATTTCATTTTTTATTAATGTTAGCTCCTAATTAAAATATGATTGAATTTGTCAATCTTTTCCCTTATAGTTTGTGCTTCTTCTGAATTGTTTAAGATCTCCTCCCTACCCCAAGATCATAAAGATAATCTCTTATTTTATCTGCTAAAATATTATAGTTTTGCACTCCACACTTAGGTCTTTAATCCACTTGCACTTTTCTTGGGTATAGGTGGGAGGTAGGATTGTAGTTTCTTTTCTTTTCTTTTTTTTTTTTTCCTATATAGATCACCATTAGTTCCAGCATCATTTGTTGAAATGTCCTTTCTCTCCCCACTGATCTGAGTGCCAGCTCTGCCGCAAATCAGGTTTGCTCACTGTGGTAGATCTAACCTGTACCCCACCAGTGGAAACTTTCTTAATCTAATCCTCATTCATGTGGTGTGAACCCATTATAAGTAGGACCTGTTGAAGGTGTTATTTTCAGTTAAGGTGACTCCAACTGCATCAGGGTGGGTTTTAATGCACATTTACGGAGGCCTTATAAAGAGAGGAACCAGGAAGTTGGAAGAACAAACACAACGAGAGAGCGCCAGGTGACAGGAGGCAGAGCTGTAGCCCAGGGTTTCAGCAAGCCAGCGCCAGGACACTAAGACTTGGGGGAGAAAGCATGGCCTTGATTTGGGACGTCTAGCCTCTGAAACCATGAACCAGTAAATGCCTGCTGTCTAAGCCAACCCATTATGTGCTATTTGTCATAGCAGCCTGGCAGACGAGACACTTATATTTGCTTGGATATGTTTCTAAGTCCTCTGTTTGTTCTTTTTTCCTCTTGTCTGTCCCTGTGTTAATGTCACATTTTGTTAATTACTACAGCTTTGAGTAAGCCTTATTTTCGGATTGGGTAATGCCCCGCACTTAGGAGGATAGACTGTCATAGATGTTTCTAGATGTGCATGGATTTTAGGAACAACTTTTCAAGTTCCTGTGGTAACTTTTAATGGAATTACATTATATTCATAGGTTCCTAGGAAACATAGCTGCTTCTTCCTATTCTAAATCTGTTTTAGATTTAGAGATTTCGAGTGAAGAATCTAGTGGAATCTTCTTTCGAAGCAGCATTTGAAGCAAAAAGGGAGCATGGTGCATCATAAGAAAAGTCATAGCTCCAAGCTGCACAGAAGACTTTATATGTCACAGATCCAAAATACCTATGGGTGACTGTCTTGCATCCTCAGACTTCACTTATAAAAACCCAGAACAAGCCTTTAATGACGCTATAGTGTCTTGATTTGGCAGAAATGGATGAAGACCTGAGGTCAAAGCCAATATTCACAAGAGAACAAATGTCAGGGAAAGTGAGATGAAAGTAGATTCTGGAAATCAAGAAAGTTATTTTGTTAAATAAAAACTATTTCTTTTTATAAATCATGACTATCAAATAAGAATGTATTGTGTAACTAAATTCAACATTTACTACATATTTTTCTGGAAATCATTTCCATAGGACATAACATGCAAAAATAATATTAGATTTTTTTCAGATTATGTAATACCATCTGTGCCAGTTTGAAGTATTGTGTCCCCCAAACACCATTATCTTTGATGTAGTCTTGTGGGGCAGATGTTTTGGTGCTGATTAGATTTGCTTGGAATCTGCCCCACCCAGCTGTGGGTGATGACTCTGATGAGATATTCCCATGGAGGCGTGGCCCCACCCATTCAAGGTGGGCCTTGATTAGTGGAGCCATATAAATGAGCTGACTCAAAGAGAAGGAACTCAGTGCAGCTGTGAGTGATGTTTTGAAGAGGAGCAAGCTTGCTAGAGAGGAACGTCCTGGGAGAAAGCCATTTTGAAACCAGAACTTTGGAGCAGATGCCAGCTACGTGCCTTCCCAGCTAACAGAGGTTTTCCGGACACCATTGGCCATCCTCCAGTGAAGGTACCCGATTGCTGATGTGTTACCTTGGACACTTTATGGCCTTAAGACTGTGACTGTGTAGCCAAATAAACCCCCTTTTTATAAAAGCCAATTCATCTCTGGTGTTTTGCATTCCATAGCATTAGCAAACTAGAACACCATCCATAAATTTTTTAAATGTTTGAATACTCTTTGGTGGGGGATTGGAACTTTTACTTTTTGGCAGTAGAATCTATTTAATGTGTATGAAATTCAGTTTCTTCATTTGGAAAATGGAATTAATAATACCTGACATATAGAAAAGGGATAAAATTTAAATTAGAAAATGAGTTAGTGTTTTCAAATGTTTCTTACCTATAGAGACGAGACTCTCATCCAAATGGCCTCCTATATGGATGCTTGGTAAGTATATTTGTGGTAGAAGTATTCATGTATGATTATTCTTATTCCTTTCCCCTTGTCTTTCTCCTTGGAGTCTGTGCTGCCCCAGAGTTTCTTGGAATTTGTTGTGTGGAATCAGACTAATGAGTATAGTTTGGTGCAAAACAGAGGACAGAAACTAGAAGACGCTGAGAGGGCTAAGTAATTTATATAGGAAAAACATAAAAATAAAAGAATATGTCAAGAAAGTAAGTGAAGAAGGGAATTAAAGACAAAAATCTACTCTTTATACAAGAGAGAGGGTTTTTGTTTTTTGGTTTATTTCCAGGCAAGAAGGAAGGTTCCATAGCAACTATTAGCAATGACAGTGAGAAGAATGGGAAAAGTTGGGTTTTAAAGAAATTTTTGCTATGTATTAAAGAAACTTTATACACAAATCACACATATGCACTCATTCTTCTAACACACACAAACCATGTATATATAAAGAATTCCCTGTCTTAGGGCATTAGTTGAGAAAATGAAGTAAAGGTCTAAATTGATCTAAAACTAGATGTTACTTCTTTGATGGTGATTCTCTGCCAGAAGGCGGGCCTGAAGATAGCTGATTATTGCACGGGTTAAATTTGAAACACATGCATGCTACTCTGGTTGACTAGTACCTGAGGATTTGTGAGCAGGTCTCCTGAGAAGCCACTGGAAATTCTTTGGACTCCTGAAGAAACAACCTGGGGTATATTTGAAAATACTTTGCAAACTTGAAAGTGATGTGCACATGACTCATTATCAATGATAAGAAGTGACTGCTGCTTATGATGCATTCTTATTTAAGCATTGCCTATATCTTCTTGAATGTGGTTTAAGAATGCAGACTCTTGTGCATGTGCACCCCACAGAAACTCGATTAGGCTCTGCCTTTTTAGCAAGTTCCTTGTATCATTCTTTTGCACCCCGCTGTGTGAGAACCACAGTGTCAGTGGAACAGGGAGGGTATTTGTAGCTGACAAGAAAGACTGTCACAGGTCTCTACCACATAACAGTGTGCTTTGTAGCTTCCATATATCTTGAAATAATAGTTGGTGTTGACTTCACTTAGCTCAAGTGAAAAATATTTTTCCTAGTCCTCAAGGTCCCTGGAGAAGCAATGAGCTCCTGGAGTATGGAAGTCTGTTTGTGCATGACACACTCCCTGGAATCTGAACTGACACTTTGGCTTGCACATATTACAAACTGTAATTTGTCAAATGTGAGGGGATTTTGTTGTTATTCATCAAATAAAATTTATTAAAATGTGGCATTTAGAATAAAATTGAGAATAAAATTTGAATAAAATTGTATTAAACTATATAATGGTACTGTGAACAATCGAATGTATGATTTGTTTTGTATGACTGCGTGGTATGTGAATATATCTCAATAAAATGAATATAAAAAATTGTATTGGAATAAAATTAACAAATTAGTATAAATAGCGTTAGAATAAAATTAATAAATTAGTAGACTAAAAATTGTTTGGTTCAACTATAATGGTGTGAGGCCTCCATGATTATTATTATTTGTTTCTAATTTGGGAGTCACCCACTCTCCCTGATAAGAATAATCTGTCAGCCAACGCAGCACTTCAAAATAGAATAGCACTGAACGTTGCCCTCTAGTGAACGAACAAGCAAATGCAGCTGAAGTGACTTCTACAGGTGGGGCTTCCCGGGAACAGTATGTCCAACCATGTGGTCTTGGCAGAGAGGTTAACTCTCATCCCAGGGCTGCAGGGCACACTGCAGAATTTAGGGAAGCACCCATTTAAGTGGCCATAGGACATAATGAACAGAAATCAAGGATGCAAGTAATATTCAGCAAATGCACCTTAGCTTGGTCTATAACTTGCTTTGGAGATGAGCCCTATCCAGGAGGTTCTAGTTTTGAACTTTGACCAAGCATAAATGACATTTACAAGCTGACTTATTATAGTGCAGTCACGTGAATATATTTGTATTTGATAATATATAGAAATGGTATATAAATTGTAGCCGAACGTGGTTGCAGTAACAAGTCTCCTGCAGTCCATACCAAATGTGAGTAGAAAGTTCAGTTTGCTTTTCAGTGTGTTAACATTTAGTTAGAGACTTTCTCCTACCTTCAGTTCAAATTATTAGAGGTCAAGAGTTTAAAACTTGCATAAAACTTTAGTGTGAATGTGGAAGTGGGTTTTGTAAAACCATTCTTAGCTCTTTCCTCTCTCCCCTCTATACACCCCATCTGGTACCATCATGCACTGGATAAAGGGAGTGTGAGCCATAAGGTTTTCACAATCACACAGTCACACCATGTAAGCTGCACAGTTATACAATTATCTTCAAGAATCAAGGCTATTGGGTTGCATTTCCACAGTTTCAGGTATTTCCTTCTAGCTATTCCAATACACTAAAAACTAAAAGGGATATCTATATACCACATAACAATGCTCTCCAGAGTGACCTCTCAACTCCATTTGAAATCTCTCAGCCACTGAAACTTTATTTTGTTTCATTTCACTTCCCCCTTTTGGTCAAGAAGACTTTCTTAATCCCACGATGCTAGGTCCAGGCTCATCCCTAGAAGTCATGTCCTGCATTACCAAGGAGATTTACACTCCTGCTTTTCCCTTCTTTTTAATAGTCTCTAATTATTTGACTTTCTTAAATTTGGAAATGTGAAAGACGAAAGCATTGTCATGGAAAAGAATCAGTGAGATTTTTACAAACCAAGTATCCTCTTTAGATTCCAGGGAGCTGATTGAGTTGACTTCTTAAGCAACTAACACTTTCCTGTAGCAAGCAGTTTCCCAAGAGGAGACTTGGTGATGGAAACGTCTGGAACCAGAGTGCCACCTAATGGCTTTTTCACAAATTGCAATTTACTGGGAAGAAAAAGAAAATTTGGAAAATCCCTTTGCCAAGGAACTGTAGCTTGAGGTGGGTAGGAGTCTCATAGAAAATTAACATTTATTACTTATTTTAAATATCCAGTCATTTTATTTAAAGAAAATTATTTTATCCATGGCTTTCAAATTTTTCCCATTATTATACCATCTATCCAAGTTGTTAAAAAGTTTCCAATTGATGTGGTTTGATTTTAATTTAAATTTTCCTTCTTGAATTACAGGTAAATGCTTAAAAAGTACATAGCAGAGGCAAAAAAAAGAAAAAAAAAAAAAAGCATCATCCAATAGTATTCCTAACACTCAAAGTAAAATCAGCCCTCAGGTAATCCAGAATCAGCCTTCCAAATGTGGGAGCTCTACAAGGTCATTTCATTCAACATGAATCAAAACTAATTAAACTCAACACCATCCATATTGGGACAAACAGATATTACATGGGTCATGACAAGATACACTGGGAAGGAAACCACTTCACTTCTGTGGTTTTCCTGCCAGAAGTAAACCTACTGGATAAATCCAAATGGAGTGACAGTCTGCAGAGTAGTTGTCCTGTATTCTTCAAAAACGTCAAGGTCAAGACACACAAAGTAAGGCTGAGGAATTGCTCCAAATTAAAGGCATCTAATGAGATCCAGCAAGTGAACACATTTGATTGGATCCTGACCTGGGGGAAATAACTAAAATGGACATTTTTTTGACAATTGATGAATTTTGAAAATAGACTCTGCACTAGATAGTAGTGTCGCATAATTGTTAAATTTTCTGATTTTGATAATACCTTGGTCATAGGAAATATTCACCATCATGAAAGCTGGTAAGAGCTGAATAAACATGTGGCCCCACACTATTGAGCTACCCTTGCTTGCAGGTGCTCCAAGAAGCAAAGAGGTCTTGACAGGAAACCCTAGGTCCTCTGATTCCTGCCCCTTGCCCTTTTCTAGGGCTCCCTGACTTTGGGTCCCAATTCCTTGTGCCCCAACTTCTATACCTGTATAAGAGGAAATGTATTTTCTCCACCCTACTTTACTTCATATCCACTGCAGGGATGCTTTGAGGTTTAATTAGACAATAGTCTAAATGTCTAATTAAGAATATGTGAAGTCCCCAAATGGTAGAAAGTTGGGGGAGGAGAGAGAGAACGCCCCCTGTGGGTGACATCTGAGTAGCCAGCAGTCAGGAGAGAGAAAACCTGTCCACATTTCTTCATGGGAAGAAGACAAATGACAGGACAGAGCCAATCATCAGCCATTTATCATTGGCTTCATTCATATCTTATATGCTTACAATGGTTCTCCATTCTCAGCATATTTCTCTGCATCATCTCATCAGATTTGCACAATGACTTTGCCAAGTACATGGATAGGATTTTATAAACTATGTCTTATGAATGATGAAAGCAGGGCTCATTTATGAATGACACCACCACTATTTTGTTTTTTAAGAGTTATTCCTGGACAGAGCTAGTGTTATTTAATAGGAAAATGATTTCATGGGTTTTCTCCACTCCCTTTTCTGATACAAGCTCCTCAGTAGAGGAACCACATATTGCAGAAAGAGTCACATCTTTGAATATTCCAGA
The DNA here is from genome assembly GCF_015220235.1 of Choloepus didactylus. Classification (NCBI taxonomy): domain Eukaryota; kingdom Metazoa; phylum Chordata; class Mammalia; order Pilosa; family Megalonychidae; genus Choloepus; species Choloepus didactylus. The sequence continues at coordinate 11,901,749 of NC_051325.1, read as the reverse complement.
CCAGGGCTGCTATCTTCACCTCTACCACTTCTCAAGTGTGCAGAAGTCAGCTCAAGGTGCTTCACCCCTCTGAGTCTCAGTTTCTTCCCGGGTCAACATCATTTCACAATTTGCTCTTTTCAATCAACTTCACGTCTTTGAGGTCTACACAGACTTTTGTATTCCATTATTCAAATTGTGAATAATGATTTCCTATGCGACATTTTTAACAGGTCCTCATTTAATAAAATAAAATAGGGTATGGAGAAACGAAGGTGGGAGAGAGAAGAAAAGAAGAGGTAGGGGTGGGGAGAGAAGGAATGGTTATTCCAAGTCATTTCTCCCACAGCCTAACATAATTAACGGATTCTGACCAACTCAGGAATGACCCACTCAGTGGCGTCCCCACCTGGACGGGCTCTGCCCTCCATCCTTTGTTCCTGTGAAGGTGGCTCTCCTGGAAGGTTCTGGAAACTTGGTGTTTTCAAGCAAATGTAACCACTAAGGGAAAAATATCCATTCCCTGTCTCTTGGTCATAAGTCATTTTTAGATTTTAGTGCATGCTTGCCAAGTAGTTTATTGCATTTATTTTTCTTTCCTGGCAATCTTGGCCTTTGCTACTTTCTCAGCCAAAGCCAAAGAGATAAAAATCCTGGCCAAGATCCAGGCTGCCTGAGTTGGAGGCCAGGGAGGGTCCCTTACTGCCTGCTAGACCTTGGCTGTGACAGGATTTGATCCCGTTCTGTTTTATGGCTGGTGTAATAGGCCTCATTAGGAAATGCTGCTAAACTAAACCAAACGAAGTTCACTGCTCTCTGTCACCACTTGAATTTACACCAGTCTGAAAGCTCAGCTGAGATGGTTCTGGCTCCATCCCTCTTTCCTTCTGTAGCTCCAAGGTCTTTGGCCAGCAGGGAAAGGACCAGCCAGATCTTACAAGGGTGTGTTTGAGCTGGTAGTCACTTCATCAAGTATACAGATTTCTGCTTGCTTGTCCTTGGGCTCTTTTGTCTGTCATGGGGACTTCTGCAGAAAGAGCTGAGGGAACTCTGAATCAGAGCAAATGGGGTCTAAATCTAGGGAAAACCTAATAGCTGTGTGACCCTAGAAATATTGCTAAACTTCTCCTAGTTACCCATTCCTATCTTGTATGAGATTTAAATGAGATGTAGAATATAAAACACCAATCATAGAACCTGACCAATGTTAGACACTAACAGATATTAGTTCCTTTCATTTTCCCCTCCTTTCCTATCTTTTAATCTTCCACCTGTCCATCAGTCATCATTCCTCCCTCCCTTCCTTCTTTCTTTCCTTCCTTCCTTCTTTCGTTCATTCATTCCTTCCTTCTCTCCCTCCCTCCTTCCCTTCTTTCCTTTTTTCCCTCCCTCCCCCTTCCTTCCTTTTATCCCTTCTTTCTTCCCTCCTTCCTTCTTTCTCAAATAAAACAGCATAACATGTTGCTAAATTTAGATGGTAAGTTCATGGATGTATGTTATATATTATGTGTATTTCCATATATTTAAGTCTTTAAAATTAAAATATTAAAACAATACCCACCAAAAATGCCCAGGGGTTCATACCAGACAAATTGATGCGGAACCTCAGAAGGCGAGAGTGAGAATTCGCAGTTTTATAAGTTCACATATGATTCCATTATAAAGTCAGCTTGAGAGTCATTGGTCAGTCCTTCTACCCCAAGTGCTGATTTTTGGGAAAAGCGATTCTGTTTGGTTCAGATTGGGTTAGAGACCCAACCCCGGGTCAGCTCGTCCACGCTGATGCGGGCGTGTACCAGAAGGAGGTGCTGGAGCAGACCTTTGAAGTTTCTAGCAATAGCAGTGGGAAAAGGTGTCCTCCAGGCCCGCCACATTTGTCTTTAACAGAGAAAAGTGGAGAATTTACCCTGCAGGGTGCTAACCAAATATAAGTCAGTTGGTGTCCCCTTCCCTCCCACAAAGTCAGGTCTGGGACATACCTCAGTAAACCCCACCCTGGGTCTCCCTCAAGTGAATAAACCTTGGGAGGTCAGAGTTTCAGAGCCAAGGGCTCCTGAGTTTTGCTCCCATGTTTACTCCGCAGAATGGAGGTTAACTCCTGGGCCAGCCCTTCTACTCCCCAGACCTCATCCGGATCCTTGACCATGAGCCAGAGGCTTGTGTTCCCAAATAACACCTGATTCAGCCTCTAGTCTAAAAAAGGAGGATACCCTGAGAGATTGACGAGACAATGACAGGCTGCATTTATTTTCAAAGACAAACAAATAGCAGTGTCACAGTATCATATGTATTCAGGAAAGATGTTAGAGCTAAAGAGCAGACAGGATTTGTGCTAATACATTGACGTGAAAAAACTAGCACAATCACATATGAGTGTTCTGTTGTATCCAGCCACAAAACCATCACAACGTGGGTTATTACTGAATAGCACTGACTTGAAATGGGACCATGCTCAGAAGTTAGTGGTGTGCAGATGACGCAGGACTGGGAATTTTAAGCAGAATCTTAGAGGCATGAGTAATGACGATAATGTACTTGTCATCTCAATTCAAACCAACAAATGGTTGTAGAATATTTGTTAAAGATATAAGCACCATTAAATTAAAGGACATGTTCATAATGGTTTTTTGATCTTATTCGAAATTTTCTTTGGTCCAGATATTTTGAGAATTGATTTATGTGCCTATGCATGACATTGGTGGGAGTAATGTTCATATTAGGTACAGGAGAGAGAAAATGTGTGTGCTTGTGTGTTTTCATATGCATTTTTTGGGGGGTGGGATAAAATTTTCCTAAGTTTCTCTTTAACAAAAGAGCAATAAAGATAGGGCACCAAACTTTTGCTTCTGGGGGTTGTAGATCCCCAGATAATGCTCCCAACAGTGGCCCCTGGTACACTTGGCTGGAAGACATCAGATAACATCAGATAGTGTGTCCCAGCAATTGAAGATGGGTGAACCCGGGAGATGTCACATCATGTCTGGGGTGTGGGGGTGGGGGCTGTATGTAATCTCTCTTTCCCAGATGTGAGAAAGAAGCCATATCCTGACAGTCAACCCTCCTTAAATCAAGCCCTCCAATGGATAAAGTTTGAACATTTCAGTACTTCTCTTCTTCCATTTGCCAAGATTTGAGTTTCCCATGATCCTAGTCTCATAAGGTTTGTCCATGTTTTTTCACCCATTTCAACAAGGTTGAAATCTGTTGGCTTTTGCCTATGCTCCCATCAGTGGGGGTGCTTGGATTTTCAAATGCAGAGGGGATGTGCAGCTAACATATAAATAAATTCCCCACTACTCTCCAACTGGATTTGTGTATTGTGTCAGATAAAATCAAAAGTGTGTTTGTGAGTACATGGTATGTATGTGTCAAGAGATGGTTTCTGCACACAATGAAAATAATTTTCAACTGTTTGTGGTTTGAGTCATCAGAAATTAGAGAACCTAACTGTGTAAGGAATCAGCACCTTATACTTGGCTCCATGAAGCTAGAATCAGGATGCTCTGAGTGAGTGTGAGGAGGCTTTCTTTGGAAAATAGCACAGATCCGCCCAAGCTCTATCCATCAAAAGGCAATGAGACCCCATAGTGATAAGCACATCCAGCAACCAGATCTATACTAATCCCCACTGAAAGGAAACAGAGATCTTTGGAGAAATGGCTGGAACGAGAAAGGACAAAATGATCCTGGAATTCCTTTTTGAGCCTGCTCCCCCTGCAAAAAAAGGTAGTATTCAAAGAATAATGATGGCATGTCAAAAGTACACAAGAGGGCGGGCGGGGCAAGATGGCAGACTGGTGAGCTGTATGTTTTAGTTACTCCTCCAGGAAAGTAGGTAAAAAGCCAGGAACTGCGTGGACTGGACATCACAGAGCAATCTGTCTTTGGGCATACTTCATACAACCCTCATGAAAACGTGGAACTGCTGATATCAGCGAAATCTGTAAGTTTTTGCGGCCAGGGGACCCGCACCCCTCCCTGCCAGGCTCAGTCCCGGGGGAGGAGGGGCTGTCAGCTCCAGTAAGGAGAAGGGAGAATTGCAGTGGCTGCTCTTATCGGAAACTCATTCTACTGATTCAAACTCCAACCATAGATAGACTGAGGCCAGACACCAGAGACTCTGAGAGCAGCCAGCCCAGCAGAGAGGAGACAGGCATAGAAAAAAAACAACACGAAAAACTCCAAAATAAAAGCAGAGGATTTTTGGAGTTCTGGTGAACACAGAAAGGGGAAGGGCGGAGATCAGGCCTTGAGGCGCATATGCAAATCCCGAAGCAAGGCTGATCTCTCTGCCCTGGGCACTTTTCCTTAATGGCCCTGGTTGCTTTGTCTATTAGCATTTCAATAACCCATTAGATCTATGAGGAGGGCCGTTTTTTTTTTTTTTTTTTTTTTTTTTAAATCCTTTTTGCTTTTCTAAAACAATTACTCTAAGAAGCTCAATACAGAAAGCTTCAAAGAATTGAAATTTGGGCACCTCAAGTCAAGAGCAGAACTAAGAGAGCTCTGAGACAAAAGGCAATAATCCAGTGGCTGAGAAAATTCACTAAACAACACAACTTCCCAAGAAAAGGGGGGTGTCCGCTCACAGCCACCATCCTGGTGGACAGGAAACACTCCTGCCCATCGCCAGCCCCATAGCCCAGAGCTGCCCCAGACAACCCAGTGTGACGGAAGTGCTTCAAATAACAGGCACACACCACAAAACTGGGCGTGGACATTAGCCTTCCCTGCAACCTCAGCTGAATGTCCCAGAGCTGGGAAGGGGGAGCAGTGTGAATTAACAGAGCCCCATTCAGCCATCATTTGAGCAGACTGGGAGCCTCCCAACACAGCCCAGCAGCCCAGAACTGCCCTGGGGGGACGGCACTCACCTGTGACATAGCACAGTCATCCCTCAACAGAGGACCTGGGGTGCACAGCCTGGAAGAGGGGCCCACTTGCAAGTCTCAGGAGCCATACGCCAATACCAAAGACTTGTGGGTCAGTGGCAGAGACAAACTGTGGCAGGACTGAACTGAAGGATTAGACTATTGCAGTAGCTTTAAAACTCTAGGATTATCAGGGAGATTTGATTGTTAGGGCCACCCCCCCTCCCCGACTGCCCAGAAACACGCCCCACATACAGGGCAGGCAACACCAACTACACACGCAAGCTTGGGACACCAATTGGGCCCCACAAGACTCACTCCCCCACTCACCAAAAAGGCTAAGCAGGGGAGATCTGGCTTGTGGAGAACAGGTGGCTCGTGGATGCCACCTGCTGGTTAGTTAGAGAAAGTGTACTCCACGAAGCTGTAGATCTGATAAATTAGAGATAAGGACTTCAATTGGTCTACAAACCCTAAAAGAACCCTATCAAGGTCAGCAAATGCCACGAGGCCAAAAACAACAGAAAATTATAAAGCATATGAAAAAACCAGACGATATGGATAACCCAAGCCCAAGCACCCAAATCAAAAGACCAGAAGAGACACACCTAGAGCAGCTACTCAAAGAACTAAAGATGAACAATGAGACCCTAGTACGGGATATGAAGGAAATCAAGAAGACCCTAGAAGAGCATAAAGAAGACATTGCAAGACTAAATAAAAAAATGGATGATCTTATGGAAATTAAAGAAACTGTTGACCAAATTAAAAAGATTCTGGACACTCATAGTACAAGACTAGAGGAAGTTGAACAACGAATCAGTGACCTGGAAGATGACAGAATGGAAAATGAAAGCATAAAAGAAAGAATGGGGAAAAAAATTGAAAAACTCGAAATGGACCTCAGGGATATGATAGATAATATGAAACGTCCGAATATAAGACTCATTGGTGTCCCAGAAGGGGAAGAAAAGGGTAAAGGTCTAGGAAGAGTATTCAAAGAAATTGTTGGGGAAAACTTCCCAAATCTTCTAAACAACTTAAATACACAAATCATAAATGCTCAGCGAACTCCAAATAGAATAAATCCAAAAAAACCCACTCCGAGACATATACTGATCACACTGGCAAACATAGAAGAGAAGGAGCAAGTTCTGAAAGCAGCAAGAGAAAAGCAATTCACCACATACAAAGGAAACAGAATAAGACTAAGTAGTGACTACTCAGCAGCGACCATGGAGGCGAGAAGGCAGTGGCATGATATATTTAAAATTCTGAGTGAGAGGAATTTCCAGCCAAGAATACTTTATCCAGCAAAGCTCTCCTTCAAATTTGAGGGAGAGCTTAAATTTTTCACAGACAAAGAAATGCTGAGAGAATTTGCTAACAAGAGACCTGCCCTACTGGAGATACTAAAGGGAGCCCTACAGACAGAGAAACAAAGACAGGACAGAGAGACTTGGAGAAAGGTTCAGTACTAAAGAGATTCGGTATGGGTACAATAAAGGATATTAATAGAGAGAGGGAAAAATATGGCAAACATAATCCAAAGGATAAGATGGCCGATTCAAGAAATGCCTTCACGGTTTTAACGTTGAATGTAAATGGATTAAACTCCCCAATTAAAAGATATAGATTCGCAGAATGGATCAAAAAAAATGAACCATCAATATGTTGCATACAAGAGACTCATCTTAGACACAGGGACACAAAGAAACTGAAAGTGAAAGGATGGAAAAAAATATTTCATGCAAGCTACAGCCAAAAGAAAGCAGGTGTAGCAATATTAATCTCAGATAAAATAGACTTCAAATGCAGGGATGTTTTGAGAGACAAAGAAGGCCACTACATACTAATAAAAGGGGCAATTCAGCAAGAAGAAATAACAATCGTAAATGTCTATGCACCCAATCAAGGTGCCACAAAATACATGAGAGAAACATTGGCAAAACTAAAGGAAGCAATTGATGTTTCCACAATAATTGTGGGAGACTTCAACACATCACTCTCTCCTATAGATAGATCAACCAGACAGAAGACCAATAAGGAAATTGAAAACCTAAACAATCTGATAAATGAATTAGATTTAACAGACATCTACAGGACATTACATCCCAAATCAACAGGATACACATACTTTTCTAGTGCTCACGGAACTTTCTCCAGAATAGATCATATGCTGGGACATAAAACAAGCCTCAATAAATTTAAAAAGATTGAAATTATTCAAAGCACATTCTCTGACCACAATGGAATACAATTAGAAGTCAATAACCATCAGAGACTTAGAAAATTCACAAATACCTGGAGGTTAAACAACACACTCCTAAACAATCAGTGGGTTAAAGAAGAAATAGCAAGAGAAATTGCTAAATATATAGAGACGAATGAAAATGAGAACACAACATACCAAAACCTATGGGATGCAGCAAAAGCAGTGCTAAGGGGGAAATTTATAGCACTAAACGCATATATTAAAAAGGAAGAAAGAGCCAAAATCAAAGAACTAATGGATCAACTGAAGAAGCTAGAAAATGAACAGCAAACCAATCCTAAACCAAGTACAAGAAAAGAAATAACAAGGATTAAAGCAGAAATAAATGACATAGAGAACAAAAAAACAATAGAAAGGATAAATATCACCAAAAGTTGGTTCTTTGAGAAGATCAACAAGATTGACAAGCCCCTAGCTAGACTGACAAAATCAAAAAGAGAGAAGACCCATATAAACAAAATCATGAATGAAAAAGGTGACATAACTGCAGATCCTGAAGAAATTAAAAAAACTATAAGAGGATATTATGAACAACTGTATGGCAACAAACTGGATAATGTAGAAGAAATGGACAATTTCCTGGAAACATATGAACAACCTAGACTGACCAGAGAAGAAATAGAAGACCTCAACCAACCCATCACAAGCAAAGAGATCCAATCAGTCATCAAAAATCTTCCCACAAATAAATGCCCAGGGCCAGATGGCTTCACAGGGGAATTCTACCAAACTTTCCAGAAAGAACTGACACCAATCTTACTCAAACTCTTTCAAAACATTGAAAAAAATGGAACACTACCTAACTCATTTTATGAAGCTAACATCAATCTAATACCAAAACCAGGCAAAGATGCTACAAAAAAGGAAAACTACCGGCCAATCTCCCTAATGAATATAGATGCAAAAATCCTCAACAAAATACTTGCAAATCGAATCCAAAGACACATTAAAAAAATCATACACCATGACCAAGTGGGGTTCATTCCAGGCATGCAAGGATGGTTCAACATAAGAAGAACAATCAATGTATTACAACACATTAAAAACTCGAAAGGGAAAAATCAATTGATCATCTCAATAGATGCTGAAAAAGCATTTGACAAAATCCAACATCCCTTTTTGATAAAAACACTTCAAAAGGTAGGAATTGAAGGAAACTTCCTCAACATGATAAAGAGCATATATGAAAAACCCACAGCCAGCATAGTACTCAATGGTGAGAGACTGAAAGCCTTCCCTCTAAGATCAGGAACAAGACAAGGATGCCCGCTGTCACCACTGTTATTCAACATTGTGCTGGAAGTGCTAGCCAGGGCAATCAGGCAAGACAAAGAAATAAAAGGCATCCAAATTGGAAAAGAAGAAGTAAAACTGTCATTGTTTGCAGATGATATGATCTTATATCTAGAAAACCCTGAGAAATCAACGATACACCTACTAGAGCTAATAAACAAATTTAGCAAAGTAGCGGGATACAAGATTAATGCACATAAGTCAGTAATGTTTCTATATGCTAGAAATGAACAAACTGAAGAGACACTCAAGAAAAAGATACCATTTTCAATAGCAACTAAAAAATCAAGTACCTAGGAATAAACTTAACCAAAGATGTAAAAGACCTATACAAAGAAAACTACATAACTCTACTAAAAGAAATAGAAGGGGACCTTAAAAGATGGAAAAATATTCCATGTTCATGGATAGGAAGGCTAAATGTCATTAAGATGTCAATTCTACCCAAACTCATCTACAGATTCAATGCAATCCCAATCAAAATTCCAACAACCTACTTTGCAGACTTGGAAAAGCTAGTTATCAAATTTATTTGGAAAGGGAAGATGCCTCGAATTGCTAAAGACACTCTAAAAAAGAAAAACGAAGTGGGAGGACTTACACTCCCTGACTTTGAAGCTTATTATAAAGCCACAGTTGCCAAAACAGCATGGTACTGGCACAAAGATAGACATATAGATCAATGGAATCGAATCGAGAATTCAGAGATAGACCCTCAGATCTATGGCCGACTGATCTTTGATAAGGCCCCCAAAGTCACCGAACTGAGCCATAATGGTCTTTTCAACAAATGGGGCTGGGAGAGTTGGATATCCATATCCAAAAGAATGAAAGAGGACCCCTACCTCACCCCCTACACAAAAATTAACTCAAAATGGACCAAAGATCTCAATATAAAAGAAAGTACCATAAAACTCCTAGAAGATAATGTAGGAAAACATCTTCAAGACCTTGTATTAGGAGGCCACTTCCTAGACTTTACACCCAAAGCACAAGCAACAAAAGAGAAAATAGATAAATGGGAACTCCTCAAGCTTAGAAGTTTCTGCACCTCAAAGGAATTTCTCAAAAAGGTAAAGAGGCAGCCAACTCAATGGGAAAAAATTTTTGGAAACCATGTATCTGACAAAAGACTGATATCTTGCATATACAAAGAAATCCTACAACTCAATGACAATAGTACAGACAGCCCAATTATAAAATGGGCAAAAGATATGAAAAGACAGTTCTCTGAAGAGGAAATACAAATGGCCAAGAAACACATGAAAAAATGTTCAGCTTCACTAGCTATTAGAGAGATGCAAATTAAGACCACAATGAGATACCATCTAACACCGGTTAGAATGGCTGCCATTAAACAAACAGGAAACTACAAATGCTGGAGGGGATGTGGAGAAATTGGAACTCTTATTCATTGTTGGTGGGACTGTATAATGGTTCAGCCACTCTGGAAGTCAGTCTGGCGGTTCCTTAGAAAACTAGATATAGAGCTACCATTCGATCCAGCGATTGCACTTCTCGGTATATACCCGGAAGATCGGAAAGCAGTGACACGAACAGATATCTGCACGCCAATGTTCATAGCAGCATTATTCACAATTGCCAAGAGATGGAAACAACCCAAATGTCCTTCAACAGATGAGTGGATAAATAAAATGTGGTATATACACACGATGGAATACTACGCGGCAGTAAGAAGGAACGATCTGGTGAAACATATGACAACATGGATGAACCTTGAAGACATAATGCTGAGCGAAATAAGCCAGGCACAAAAAGAGAAATATTATATGCTACCATTAATGTGAACTTTGAAAAATGTAAAACAAATGGTTTATAATGTAGAATGTAGGGGAACTAGCAGTAGAGAGCAATTAAGGAAGGGGGAACAATAATCCAAGAAGAACAGATAAGCTATTTAACGTTCTGGGGATGCCCAGAAATGACTATGGTCTGTTAATTTCTGATGGATGTAGTAGGAACAAGTTCACTGAAATGTTGCTATAGTATGTAACTTTCTTGGGGTAAAGTAGGAACATGTTGGAAGTTAAGCAGTTATCTTAGGTTAGTTGTCTTTTTCTTACTCCCTTGCTATGGTCTCTTTGAAATGTTCTTGTATTGTATGTTTGTTTTCTTTTTAACTTTTTTTTTCATACAGTTGATTTGAAAATAGAAGGGAAAGTTAAAAAAAAAAAAAAAAAGAAAAGAAAAAAGACAAACAAGGGAAAAAAAAAAAAAAAAGATGTAGTGCCCCCTTGAGGAGCCTGTGGAGAATGCAGGGGTATTCGCCTACCCCACCTCCATGGTTGCTAACATGACCACAGACATAGGGGACTGGTGGTTTGATGGGTTGAGCCCTCTACCATAAGTTTTACCCTTGGGAAGACGGTTGCTGCAAAGGAGAGGCTAGGCCTCCCTGTATTTGTGCCTAAGAGTCTCCTCCTGAATGCCTCTTTGTTGCTCAGATGTGGCCCTCTCTCTCTGGCTAAGCCAACTTGAAAGGTGAAATCACTGCCCTCCCCCCTACGTGGGATCAGACACCCAGGGAAGTAAATCTCCCTGGCAACGTGGAATATGACTCCCGGGGAGGAATGTAGACCCGGCATCGTGGGATGGAGAACATCTTCTTGACCAAAAGGGGGATGTGAAAGGAAATGAAATAAGCTTCAGTGGCAGAGAGATTCCAAAACGAGCCGAGAGATCACTCTGGTGGGCACTCTTACGCACACTTTAGACAACCTTTTTTAGGTTCTAAAGAATTGGGGTAGCTGGTGGTGGATACCTGAAACTATTAAACTACAACCCAGAACCCATGAATCTCGAAGACAGTTGTATAAAAATGTAGCTTATGAGGGGTGACAGTGGGATTGGGAATGCCATAAGGACCAAACTCCACTTTGTCTAGTTTATGGATCGATGTGTAGAAAAGTAGGGGAAGCAAACAAACAGACAAAGGTACCTAGTGTTCTTTTTTACTTCAATTGCTTTTTTTCACTCTAATTATTATTCTTGTTATTTTTGTGTGTGTGGTAATGAAGGTGTCAGGGATTGATTTAGGTGATGAATGTACAACTATGTAATGGTACTGTAAACAATCGAAAGTACAATTTGTTTTGTATGACTGCGTGGTATGTGAATATATCTCAATAAAATGATGATTAAAAAAAAAAAAAAAAAAAAAGTACACAAGAAGGGGCTCCCACTAGCTAAATCTTGAACCATCTGAATATCAACACCAATAATGATTACAGCTCAGTGTAACTTGAATAAAATAAGAATCCATGCAAACATGCTGACATAACTAAATAAACAAATAAATAAATAAGTGAGGGAGAAGGAAGATTTCTTCCTTGCAGTAGAGAGCTGACTAACAAATGTATAAGGGATGATGGAGTTGGACAACCATAGTGGCCATCTAGCAATTATCTTCCTAATGATTAATGCAGGCAAAAGTTTCCAATGGACGATAAAATTAGTGATTAAAATTTTAATGAGGAAAGGAGTATTTACATAGTCTTAAAGTTATCTCCCCCAAGATATCTATAATTTATAAAGGGGAAAACAGTACGTTGTCACAGAGAAACCACTTTCACCAGGTGAGCAAAGCTAACCAATAATGGGATAAACAAGCTCATGTGCCTTCTGATACGATGCTTCAAGAACAAAAGACATTTTTGAGATATTCCTGTCAAAATATGCATGACCTGAACCTAATCATGAGGTAACACCAGATAAACCCAAACCTAGGAACATTCTACAAAACAACTGGACTGGGTACTTAAAAAATAACAAGATTATGAAAGTCAAAGACCAAGATACAAAGCCATTCCAGTTTTAAAAAGACTAAATAGGCATAATGACTGAATGCAATGTGTGATCCTGGATTGGATTCTGGACTGGTAAGCATGTATATTCTCACTCCCACTCCCCACCATCACATAACATAAAGGACATTTCTGGGACAGCTGACAAAATTTGAACAGGGACTGTGGATTAGATAATAGTAATTGTATAAACATTAGATATCGTAATTTTAATAATTAAACTGTGGTTATGTAAGAAAATATTTTTATTCTTAGGAAACATACACTGCCATTATTAGGAATAAAAGCAAACAACGCCTGTAACTTGCTCTCAAATGACTTAGAAAACAAAATGTGTGTGTATGTTGTGTATGTGCATGTGGAGAGATAGGTAGGTAGGTAGATAGAGACATATAGATGATAGAACAATAATGTAAATGGAAGAAAATGTGAACTATTAATGAATTTGACTAGAGAATATAGGGGACCTATTTGTATTATTCTTGCAACCTTTTGTAGATGTGAAACTATATCAAAATAAAAAGTTAAAGATCTACACAGGCGGGGGTAATATGGGAATTCTCTACTCTCTATGCAATTTTTCTGTAAATCTAAAACTGTTCTAAAAATAAAGTTTATTGTTGCAAAAAGAAAAGTTAAAGGGAACTTGAGTCCGAAGAAATGAGTGACCCAGAGCTGAAAGGGGGCAGAATGCGGACTGTGACTGAGATGACATGACTCAGTTTCTCACACTTACGCCTTGCTTAGATGAAAGGGGTGGGTAGAAATCTGACTTCCTTTTTGGAATTCCCCCTCAGTGTCACCACCTAGTAACTCTTAGGCCCATTTGAAATAATCTACCCTTTCCACTTTGGAAAGCCAAAACTCTGAATGAACATAAATTCTTTTTACTGCAAAGTCTTGCCAAATGATAAATCACACTGACCTAAGGGCTCCTATGATGCAAACCCAACCACTAATTGCTCCTCACGTGGGTTCAGCGATGTCCAGCTGACACCATTTTACACCCCATAACCACTGGGCTATGTAAAACTTTATATGTTTCCATTCTGATCTTATCTCAGACTAAACCAAAGACGCAGAGAAATAAAATTCTCAATTTGCAGAATCACATCAAGGGAGATGGGGGTTTCCTCCAACTTGGTGTGTGCAACTCGATAACCCATCCCATGCCTTGAGTATAACATGCATTGTCTTTCTGAAATGAAACTTGAAGCCAAGAAGTTAAAAGAAATGATAATCAAGCACCAGTATCTGTTGACATGGTACAATTTGAAAAGGACTCTGGTATGGTTTTTGTCAAATATATTGATTAACAATGGCTATCATTCTGCCATTATTGCTTTATTTTTTCAGTCCATTGGGTCTTAGAAGTCTCCTTTCAACTACAATCCCCAACCATCTCCCTATCCAATTTAATTAGTCATTACCTACTCAGTAGTTACTTCATGATGTGTTAATATTGAACCAGTATGAACTCAATAACTGCTAGTTGGAAATATATATGAAAGGTGAAAATATGATAGAAGGAGGAAACTGATCCTTGATAAAGGAGGTAGAAAAGCTTGATAAACCAATTCCCTTGATTTTCACAATTTTATTTAGGGTCAGAATTGGGATGGACTTAAACAGATAGGTATTGTGCCAGTTTGAATGTATTATGTCCCCCAAAACTCCATTATCTTTGATGTAATCTTGTGTGGGCAGATGTATCAGTGTTGATTAGATTGTAATCCTTTGAGTGTTTCTGTGGAGATGTGCCCCACCCAACTGTGGGTGATGACTCTGATTGGATAATTTCCATGGAGGTGTTATCCCATCCATTGAGAGTGGGTCTAAATTAAATCACTGGAGCCATACAAATGAGCTGACAAACAGAAGGAATTCAGTGTAGCTGAGAGTGACAACTTGAAGAGGAGCTACAGCCAAGAGGGACACTTTGGAGAATGCACTGGAACTGAGAGAGGAGCTTCAGCTTACAGAGACATTTTAGAGACGGCCTTTGAAAGCAGACTTTTGATCCAGAGAAACTAAGAGAGGACGAATGCCCCAAGAGCAACTAAGAGTGACGTTTTTGAGGAGTTGAAGCCTAGAGAGGAACGTCTGGGGAGAAAGCCATTTTGAAACCAGAACTTGGAGCAGACACACGCCAAAAAACAGAGGTTTTCCGGACAACTTTGGCCATCCTCCAGTGAAGGTACCTGGTTGTTGATGCATTACCTTGGACATTTTATGGCCTTAAGAGTGTAACTGTGTAACCAAATAAACTCCTTTTTATAAAAGCTAATCCAGGGAAGGGGCAAGGTGGTGGATTGGTGAGGTGTATGTTTTAGTTACTCCTCCAGGGAAGTAGGTAGAAAGCCAGGAACTGCATGGACTGGACACCACAGAGCAATCTGACATTGGGCATACTTCATACAACACTCATGAAAACGTGGAACTGCTGAAATCAGTGAAATCTGTAAGTTTTTGTGGCCAGGGGATGCACACCCCTCCCTTCCAGGTTCAGTCCCGTGGGAGGAGGGGCCGTCAGCGCTGGGAAGGAGAAGGGAGAACTGCAGTGGCAGCTCTTATCGGAAACTCATTCTACTGATCCAAACTCCAACCATAGATAGACTGAGACCAGACACCAGAGAATCTGAGAGCAGCCAGCCCAGCAGAGAGGAGACAGGCATAGAAAAAAGCAGCAAGACAAACACAAAAATAAAAGCAGAGGCTTTTTGGAGTTCTGGTGAACATAGAAAGGGGAACGGTAGAGCTCAGGCCCTGAGGCTCATTTGCAAATCCTGAAGAAAAACTGATCTCTCTGACCCCTGGATCTTTCCTTAATAGCCCTAATTGCTTTGTCTCTTAGCATTTCAATAACCCATTAGATCTGCCAGGAGGGCCCTTTTTTTTCATTTATTTTTTTTATTTTTTATTTTTTATTTTTCTAAAACAATTACTCTAAGAAGCCCAATACAGAAAGCCTCAAAGACTTGCAATTTGGGCAGGTCAAGCAAAAGCAGAACTAAGAGAGCTCTGAGACAAAAGACAATAATCCAGTGGCTGAGAAAATTTACTAAACACCACAACTTCCCAAGAAAAGGGGGGCGTCTGCTCACAGCCATCATCCTGGTGGACAGAAAACACTCCTGCCCATCGCCGGCCCCATAGCCCAGAGCTGCCCCAGACAACTGAGTGTGATGGAAGTGCTTCCAATAACACGCATACACCACAAAACTGGGTGTGGACATTAGCCTTCCCTGCACCCTCAGCTGGTTGTCCCAGAGTTGGGAAGGTGGAACAGTGGGAATTAGCAAGCCCCATTCAGCCATCATTTCAGCAGACTGGGAGCCTCCCTACACAGACCAGCAGCTCAGAACTGCCCTGGGGGGACGGCACTCACCTGCGACATAGCACAGTTATCCCTCAACAGAGAACCAGGGGGTGCAAGGCCTGGAAGAGGGACCCATTCTCAAGTCTCAGGGGCCACACGCCAATACCAAGGACTTGTGGGTCAGTGGCAGAGACAAACTGTGGCAGGACTGAACCGAAGGATTAGACTATTGCAGCAGCTTTAAAACTCCAGGAACACCAGGGAAATTTGATTGTTAGAGTCGCCCCCCTTCCCTGACAGCCCAGACACACGCCCCTTATACAGGGCAGGCAACACCAACTACACACGCAAGCTTGGTACACCAATTGAACCCCACAAGACTTACTCCCCCACTCACCACAGAGGCAAAGCAGGGCAGAACTGGCTTGAGGAGAACAGGTGGCTCATGGACGCCACCTGCTGGTTAGTCACAGAAAGTGTACTCCATGAAGCTGTAGACCTGATAAATTAGAGATAAGGATTTCAATTGGTCTGCAAATCCTAAAAGAACCCTATCAAGTTAAGCAAATGCCAAGAGGCCAAAAACAACAGAAAATTTTAAACCATATGAAAAAACCAGATGATATGGATAACCCAAGCCCAAGCACCCAAATCAAAAGATCAGAAGAGACACAGTACCCAGAGCAACTAATCAAAGAACTGAAGATGAACGATGAGACCATGGCACAGAATATAAAGGACATCAAGAAGAGCATGGAACAGGATATAAAGGACATCAAGAAGACCCTAGAAGAGCATAAAGAAGACACTGCAAGACTAAATAAAAAAATAGATGATCTTATGGAAATTAAAGAAACTGTTGACCAAATTAAAAAGATTCTGGATACTCATAGTACAAGACTAGAGGAAGTTGAACAACAAATCAGTGACCTGGAAGATGACAGAACAGAAAATGAAAGCACAAAAGAAAGAATGGGGAAAAAATCGAAAAAATCGAAATGGACCTCAGGGATATGATAGATAATATAAAACAATTATATAAGACTCAATAATATAAGACTCATTGGTGTTGCAGAAGGAGAAGAAAAGGGTAAAAGTCTAGGAAGAGTATTCAAAGAAATTGTTGGGGAAAACTTCCCAAATCTTCTAAACAACATAAATACATAAATCATAAATGCCCAGCGAACTCCAAATAGAATAAATCCAAATAAATGCCCTCTGAGACATATTCTGATCACACTGTCAAATATAGAAGAGAAGGTGCAAGTTCTGAAAGCAGCAAGAGAAAAGCAATTCACCACATACAAAGGAAACAGCATAAGACTAAGTAGTGACTACTCAGCAGCCACCATGGAGGCGAGAAGGCAGTGGCATGACATATTTAAAATTCTGAGTGAGAAAAATTTCCAACCAAGAATACTTTATCCAGCAAAGCTCTCCTTCAAATTTGAGGGAGAGCTTAAATTTTTCACAGACAAACAAATGCTGAGAGAATTTGCTATCAAGAGACCTGCCCTACTGGAGATACTAAAGGGAGCCCTACAGACAGAGAAACAAAGAAAGGAGAGAGAGACATGGAGAAAGGTTCAGTACTAAAGAGATTCGGTATGGGTACATTAAAGGATATTAATAGAGGGAAAAATACATACGACAAACATAAATCAAAGGATAAGATGGCTGATTCAAGAAATGCCTTCATGTTTATAATGTTGAATGTAAATGGATTAAACACACCAATTAAAAGATATAGATTCGCCGAATGGATCAAAAAAAATGAACCATCAATATGCTGCATACAAGAGACTCATCTTAGACACAGGGACACAAAGAAATTGAAAGTGAAAGTATGGAAAAAATATTTCATGCAAGCTACAGCCAAAAGAAAGCAGGTGTAGCAATATTAATCACAGATAAGATAGACTTTAAATGCAGGGATGTTTTGAGAGATAAAGAAGGTCACTACATACTAATAAAAGGAGCAATTCAACAAGAACAAATAACAATCATAAATGTCTATGCACCCAATCAAGGTGCCACAAAATACATGAGAGAAACACTGGCAAAACTAAAGGAAGCAATTGATGTTTCCACAATAATCGTGGGAGACTTCAACACATCACTCTCTCCTATAGATAGACCAACCAGACAGAACACCAATAAGGAAATTGAAAACCTAAACAATCTTATAAGGCGGGGCAAGATGGCGGAGTGATGAGGAGCAGAATTTTGTCTCTCCCCTAGAGCAGCTGGCAATTACCCAAGAACTATATGAAACAGTGTTTTCGGGGTCTCCAGTAACCAGTCACACATCGGACGCAAGTTTGGAATTGGAGGAAAAGCTGAGATCGCAGCGAACATTTTAAGTTCCCCGGACCAGGGGTCTGGCGCCCCTCCCCACCCAGACCTCACAGACTGTCTTGCTGCCGGCTCCCTGAAAGGGGGGAAAAAAAAACAAAAAACAGCAATCTGCTGAGGGCAAGAAGGGAGGCTCAATCCAGCCTCAACTGCAGAATTAATTAACAAATTAATTAACTAACCTTGGGAGCTGGGGTGCTAAAGAAGGGCTGGACTCCGAGAAGTGGGGGCACGTAAAAGTGGGCACCCATTCCCAGACTCCAAAAAAGCCATTTTTTTTCCCCTACATTTTGTCTCTTCTGGCTTCTCACTGATCCCTTATCTTTTTGCATTTCAATAGCCCCAGGCAGGGGTGGAACTGAAGCAGTTGGAGAGTAATTATCAGACAATAGCCCAAAGCATATCTTTAAATGCTCTATTCTGACACTGACAAAACTTCCAGGCTGGGGAAAGACTTTTAAAAGAGACTCTTTTTTATTTTTATTTTTTTCCTTTTTTCTTTTTCTTGATTTCTTTTCTACTTTTTTTTTTTTTAATCTAAAAGTAATATATGTGGTTATTTTCTATCGGAAAGCCCAGGTTGAGGGACTAGGCTGAGCTTGGGGGAGACAGAGTACCCACAGTGTCTTTGAATTCCGTAATCACTACTGAAGGCCTCCACCCCCGTCTTTAATTGGCAACTCAGGCTGACCAAGGAATCTACCTGGAGAGGCCTCAAAGAGGAGAGAGAAGGGAATAGTGCCCCTGAGAGACAACTGGAGTTGTGAGGACTGGGAGAGTGGAGGGAGGTCCAGCTCAACTGGCAGTCCTCCTTCTGGGAATTCAGACCCCAGGGGCTGGAATTCAGATTCTGGCTTCAGTCAGCCACGTCCCTGACAAGATCAGAGTCACCAGGAGAACTAAAGGCTCCATACCTCCTTACACTGGTGGGGGAGCTGCGGGCTGGCCAGCGCCACCTGCTGGACAGGAGAGGAAAAGCACCAATTCTAAAGGCTTCATAGGAGGGTCTCATTCTCAGGAAAACTCCATATCCTCCCAATGAGACCTGGGCCTCACTAGACTGGGAAAATCTGACTAGGGTCGACCATATCTGAGGAGACCCACTCACAAAAAGGTTACATAGAGGCAGAGCAAGAAACAGAAAAAACAAGAGGGGAAAAATTCTGATCAACTAAATAGAACCTAAGTTAGAGTTCTAGAATAAGTTGAACTGAATAACAGAGGCCAGAGAACAAAGCCAACCAACAAGAAAACCACTAGGTAAAAGACAGAAAACAAGCTCCAAAATAAACTAATCAAGAAAATCAGATGCCTAGACAACTTAAGATAACAAGCCATACCAGGAAACACGAAAACATTGACCAGCCAAAGGAACAAACTAATAGCTCAGTTGAGACACAGGAGTGGAGGCAACTAATGCTAAATAAATTTGATGAAATGAAGGAAGATATAGCAAAAGAGCTGAAGGATATAAAGAAGACACTGGCTGATCATAAAGAAGAATCCATAAACTTAAAAAAACAAATGGCAGAACTCATGGGAATGAAGGCCACAATGGAGGAGATGAAAAACACAATGGAGGGACACAACAGTAGATTTGAACAGGCAGAAGAAAGGATCAGTGAACTGGAAGACAGGTCATTCAAATTCATACACACAAAAGAACAGATGGTGAAAAAAATGGAAAAATATGAGCAGGGTCTTAGGGAGCTGAGTGACAACATGAAATGCACAACTATACGTGTTATGGGTATCCCAGAAGGAGAAGAGAGGGGAAAAGGGGCAGAAAGAGTAATAGAAGACATATTCACTGAAAATTTCCCAACTCTTATAAAAGACAGAAAATTAGAGATTCAAGAAGTACAATGTACCCCAAATAGAATAGATCCCAATAGACCTACTCCAAGACACTTACTAGTCAGATTGTCCAATGTCAAAGACAAAGAGAGGATTCTGAAAGCAGCAAGAGAAAAGCAATCCATCACATACAAGGGAAGGTCAATAAGACTATTTACAGATTTCTCTGCAGAAACCATGGAGGCAAGAAGACAGTGGCATGATATATTTAAGATACTGAAAGAGAAAAACTGCCAACCAAGAATTCTATATCCAGCAAAACTTTCCTTCAAAAATGAGGGAGAGATTAAAACATTTTCAGACAAACAGACACTGAGAGAGTTTGTGAATAAGAGACCAGCACTACAAGAAATACTAAAGGGAGTGCTACAGGCTGATAGGAAAAGACAGGAGAGAGAGAGTTGGAGAAGAGTGCAGAAATGAAGATTATCAGGAAAGGTAAAAGGAGAGGAAAAAATAAGATATGACATATAAATCCAAAAAACAAAATGGTAGTAGAAAGTACTGCCCTTACAGTAATAACACTAAATGTAAATGGATTAAACTCCCCAATAAAAAGACACAGACTGGCAGAATGGATTAAAAAACAGGACCCATCTATATGCTGTCTACAAGAAACTCACTTTAGACAGAAGGACAAACATAGACTGAAAGTGAAAGGTTGGAAAAAGATATTTCATGCAAACAACAACCAGAAAAAAGTGGGAGTAGCTATATTAACATCAGACAAGTTAGAATTCAAAAGCAAAACAATTAAAAGAGACAAAGAAGGACACTATATATTAATAAAAGGGTCAATTCATCAAGAAAGCATAACAGTCATAAATATTTATGCACCAAACCAGAATGCCCCAAAATTCATGAGGCAAACACTGCGATCACTGAAAGGAGAAATAGATACCTCTACAGTAATAGTTGGAGACTTCAATACACCACTCTCATCAATGGATAGAACATCTAGACAGAGGATCACTAAAGAAACAGAGATGTTGAATTGTATGATAAATGAACTAGACTTGACAGACATTTATAGAACACTACATCCAACAACAGCAGGATACACTTTTTTCTCAAGTGCTCATGGAACATTCTCTAGGATAGACCACATGTTGGGTCACAAAGCAAGTCTCAACAAATTTAAAAATATTGATATTATACAAAACACTTTCTCAGACCACAATGGAATGAAGTTGGAAATTAATAAAAGGCACAAGGTCATAAAATTCACAAACATATGGAGGCTAAACAACACCCTCTTAGAAAACCAGTGGGTAAAGGAAGAAATTACAAGAGAAATTAGTAAATACCTCGAGGCAAATGACAATGAAAACACAACTTATCAAAACTTATGGGATGCAGCAAAGGCGGTGCTGAGAGGGAAATTTATTGCCCTAAATGCCTATATTAAAAGAGAAGAGAGAGCAAAAATTGAAGAGTTAACTGCTCACCTGGAGGAATTAGAGAAAGAACAGCAAACTAACCCCAAAGCAAGCAGAAGGGAAGAAATAACAAAGATTAGAGTAGAAATAAATGCAATTGAGAACAGGAAAACAATAGAGAGAATCAACAAAACCAGAAGTTGGTTCTTTGAGAAAATCAATAAAATCAATGGACCACTGGCTAGGCTAACAACAAAAAAAGAGAGAGCAGATGCAAATAAATGCAATCAGAAATGGGAAAGGAAATATAACTATCAACCCTGCAGAAATTAAGGAGATAATGAGAAGATACTATGAGCAACTATATGCTAATAAACTAGACAACTTAGATGAAATGGACAACTTCCTAGAAAATCATAAACAACCAACATTAACTCAAGAAGAAATAGATGACCTCAACAAACCAATCACAAGTAAAGAGATTGAGTAAGTCATCAAAAAGCTCCCAAAAAGGAAAAGCCCAGGACCAGATGGTTTCACATGTGAATTCTACCAAGCATTCAAGAATGAATTAGTACCAATCCTGCTCAATCTCTTCAAAAAAATTGAAGAAGAGGGAAAGCTACCTAACTCTTTCTATGAAGACATCATCACCCTAATACCAAAACCAGGCAAAGATACTACAAAAAAAGAAAATTATAGACCAATTTCTTTAATGAATATAGACGCAAAAATCCTCAACAAAATACTTGCAAATCGAATCCAGCCACACATTAAAAGAATTATACACCATGACCAGGTGGGATTTATTCCAGGTATGCAAGGCTGGTTCAACACAAGAAAATCAATTAATGTAATACACCACATCAATAAATCAAAGCAGAAGAACCACATGATCATCTCGATTGACGCAGAAAAGGCATTTGACAAAATTCAACATCCTTTCCTGATGAAAACACTTCAAAGGATAGGAATAGAAGGCAACTTTTTCAACATGATAAAGGCAATATATGAAAAACCCACAGCTAACATCACACTCAATGGGGAGAGACTGAAAGCTTTTCCTCTAAGATCAGGAACAAGACAGGGATGCCCACTATCACCATTGTTATTCAACATTGTGCTGGAAGTTCTTGCTAGAGCAATTAGGCAAGAAAAAGAAATAAAAGGCATCCAAATTGGAGAGGAAGAAGTAAAACTTTCACTATTTGCAGATGACATGATTCTATATGTAGGTAATCCAGAAAAATCTACAGCAAAGCTACTAGAACTAGTCAATGAATACAGTAAAGTAGCAGGCTACAAGATCAACATGCAAAAATCTGTAGTGTTACTATACACAAGTAATGTGCAACAAGAGGAGGAAATCAAGAAAAAAATCCCATTTACAATAGCAACCAAAAGAATCAAGTATTTACGAATAAACTTAACCAAGGACGCAAAAGACCTTTACATAGAAAACTATAAGAAACTGCTAAAAGAAATTGAACACGACCTGAAAAAATGGAAGAACATACGATATTCATGGATTGGAAGACTAAATATAGTTAAGATGGCAATTTTACCTAAACTGATTTACAGATTCAATGCAATACCAATTCAAATCCCAACAACTTACTTTACAGAAATAGAAAAACCAATAACTAAATTTATTTGGAAGGGTAAGGTGCCCCAAATAGCCAAAAATGTCTTGAGAAAGAGGAATGAAGCGGGAGGTCTCACACTACCTGACTTTGAAGCATATTACAAAGCTACAGTGCTCAAAACAGCATGGTACTGGCATAAGGACAGATATATTGATCAATGGAATCGAATTGAGTGTTCAGAAGTAGACCCTTACATCTATGGACAACTGATCTTTGATAAGGCAGTGAAGCCAAAGCAACTGGGAAAGAGCAGCCTGTTCAACAATCTGATAAATGAATTGGATTTAACAGACATATATAGAACATTACATCCCAAATCACCAGGATACACATACTTCTCTAGTGCTCCCAGAACTTTCTCCAGAATAGACCATATGCTGGGACATAAAACGAGCCTCAATAAATTTAAAAAGATTGAAATTATTCAAAGCACATTCTCTGACCACAATGGAATACAATTAGAAGTCAATAACCATCAGAGACTTAGAAAATTCACAAATCCCTGGAGGTTAAACAACACACTCCTAAACAATCAATGGGTTAAAGAAGAAATAGCAAGAGAAATTGCCAGATATATAGAGACGAATGAAAATGAGAACGTAACATACCAAAACCTATGGGATGCAGCAAAAGCAGTACTGAGGGGGAAATTTATAGCACTAAATGCATATATTAAAAAGGAAGAAAGAGCCAAAATCAAAGAACTAATGGATCAACTGAAGAAGCTAGAAAATGAACAGCAAACCAATCCTAAACCAAGTACAAGAAAAGAAATAACAAGGATTAAAGCAGAAATAAATGACATAGAGAACAAAAAAACAATAGAGAGGATAAATAACACCAAAAGTTGGTTCTTTGAGAAGATCAACAAGATTGATAAGCCCCTGGCTAGACTGACAAAATAAAAAAGAGAGAAGACCCATATAAACAAAATAATGAATGAGAAAGGTGACATTACTGCAGATCCCGAAGAAATAAAAAAATTCTAAGAGGATACTATGAACAACTGTATGGCAACAAACTGGATAATGTAGAGGAAATGGACAATTGCCTGGAAACATATGAACAACCTAGACTGACCAGAGAAGAAACAGAAGACCTCAACCAACCAATCACAAGCAAACAGATCCAATCAGTGATCAAAAAGCTTCCCGGCGGAGGCGGGGCAAGATGGCAGACTGGTGAGCTGTATGTTTTAGTTACTCCTCCAGGAAAGTAGGTAGAAAGCCAGGAACTGCGTGGACTGGACACCACAAAGCAATCTGACTTTGGGCATACTTCATACAACACTCTTGAAAATGTGGAACTGCTGAGATCAGCGAAATCTTTAAGTTTTTGCGGCCAGGGGACCCGCGCCCCTCCCTGCCAGGCTCAGTCCCGTGGGAGGAGGGGCTGTCAGCTCCGGGAAGGAGAAGGGAGAACTGCAGTGGCAGCCCTTATCGGAATCTCATTCTACTGATCCAAACTCCAACCATAGATAGACTGAGACCAGACACCAGAGAATCTGAGAGCAGCCAGCCCAGCAGAGAGGAGACAGGCATAGAGAAAAAAAACAACACGAAAAACTCCAAAATAAAAGCGGAGGATTTTTGGAGTTCTGGTGAACATAGAAAGGGGAAGGGCCCTGAGGCACATATGCAAATCCCGAAGAAAAGCTGATCTCTCTGCCCTGTGGACCTTTCCTTAATGGCCCTGGTTGCTTTGTCTCTTAGCATTTCAATAACCCATTAGATCTCTGAGGAGGGCCCTTTTTCTTTTTTTAATCCTTTTCTCTTTTTCTAAAACAATTACTGTAAGAAGCCCAATACAGAAAGCTTCAAAGACTTGTAATTTGGGCAGGTCAAGTCAAGAGCAGAACTAGGAGAGCTCTGAGACAAAACGCAATAATCCAGTGGCTGAGAAAATTCACTAAACACCACAACTTCCCAAGAAAAGGGGGGTGTCCACTCACAGCCATCATCCTGGTGGACAGGAAACACTCCTGCCCATCGCCAGCCCCATAGCCCAGAGCTGCCCCAGACAACCCAGTGTGACGGAAGTGCTTCAAATAACAGGCACACACCACAAAACTGGGCGTGGTCATTAGCCTTCCCTGCAACCTCAGCTGATTGTCCCAGAGTTGGGAAGGTAGAGCAGTGTGAATTAACAAAGCCCCAATCAGCCATCATTTCAGCAGACTGGGAGCCTCCCTACAGAGCCCAGCAGCCCAGAACTGCTCTGGGGGGACGGCACTCACCTGTGACATAGCACAGTCATCCCTCAACAGAGGACCAGGGGGTGCACAGCCTGGAAGAGGGGCCCACTTGCAAGTCTCAGGAGCCATACGCCAATACCAAGGACTTGTGGGTCAGTGGCAGAGACAAACTGTGGCAGGACTGAACTGAAGGATTAGACTATTGCAGCAGCCTTAAAAATCTAGGATCACCAGGGAGATTTGATTGTTAGAGCCACCCCCCGTCCCTGACTGCCCAGGAACACGCCCCATATACAGGGCGGGCAACACCAACTACACACGCAAGCTTGGTACACCAATTGGACCCCACAAGACTCACTCCCCCACTCACCAAAAAGGCTAAGCAGGGGAGAACTGGCTTGTGGAGAACAGGTGGCTAGTGGACGCCACCTGCTGGTTAGTTAGAGAAAGTGTACTCCACGAAGCTGTAGATCTGATAAATTAGAGATAAGGACTTCAATTGGTCTACAAATCCTAAAAGAACCCTATCAAGTTCAGCAAATGCCAAGAGGCCAAAAACAACAGAAAATTATAAAGCATATGAAAAAACCAGATGATATGGATAACCCAAGCCAAAGCACCCAAATCAAAAGATCCGAAGAGACACAGCACCTAGAGCAGCTACTCAAAGAACTAAAGATGAACAATGAGACCATAGTACGGGAGATAAAGGAAATCAAGAAGACCCTAGAAGAGCATAAAGAAGACATTGCAAGACTAAATAAAAAAATGGATGATCTTATGGAAATTAAAGAAACTGTTGACCAAATTAAAAAGATTCTGGACACTCATAGTACAAGACTAGAGGAAGTTGAACAACGAATCAGTGACCTCGAAGATGACAGAATGGAAAATGAAAGCATAAAAGAAAGAATGGGGAAAAAAATTGAAAAAATCGAAATGGACCTCAGGGATATGATAGATAATATGAAACGTCCAAATATAAGACTCATTGGTGTCCCAGAAGGGGAAGAAAAGGGTAAAGGTCTAGGAAGAGTATTCAAAGAAATTGTTGGGGGAAACTTCCCAAATCTTCTAAACAACATAAATACACAAATCATAAATGCTCAGCGAACCCCAAATAGAATAAATCCAAATAAAACCACTCCGAGACATATACTGATCACACTGTCAAACACAGAAGAGAAGGAGCAAGTTCTGAAAGCAGCAAGAGAAAAGCAATTCACCACATACAAAGGAAACAGCATAAGACTAAGTAGTGACTACTCAGCAGCCACCATGGAGGCAAGAAAGCAGTGGCACGATATATTTAAAATTCTGAGTGAGAAAAATTTCCAGCCAAGAATACTTTATCCAGCAAAGCTCTCCTTCAAATTCGAGGGAGAGCTTAAATTTTTCACAGACAAAGAAATGCTGAGAGAATTTGCTAACAAGAGACCTGCCCTACTGGAGATACTAAAGGGAGCCCTACAGACAGAGAAACAAAGAAAGGACAGAGAGACTTGGAGAAAGGTTCAGTACTAAAGAGATTCGGTATGGGTATAATAAAGGATATTAATAGACAGAGGGGAAAAATATGACAAACATAAACCAAAGGATAAGATGGCTGATTCAAGAAATGCCTTCACGGTTATAACGTTGAATGTAAATGGATTAAACTCCCCAATTAAAAGATATAGATTCGCAGAATGGATCAAAAAAAATGAACCATCAATATGTTGCATACAAGAGACTCATCTTAGACACAGGGACACAAAGAAACTGAAAGTGAAAGGATGGAAAAAAATATTTCATGCAAGCTACAGCCAAAAGAAAGCAGGTGTAGCAATATTAATCTCAGATAAAATAGACTTCAAATGCAGGGATGTTTTGAGAGACAAAGAAGGCCACTACATACTAATAAAAGGGGCAATTCAGCAAGAAGAAATAACAATCATAAATGTCTATGCACCCAATCAAGGTGCCACAAAATACATGAGAGAAACGCTGGCAAAACTAAAGGAAGCAATTGATGTTTCCACAATAATTGTGGGAGACTTCAACACATCACTCTCTCCTATAGACAGATCAACCAGACAGAAGACCAATAAGGAAATTGAAAACCTAAACAATCTGATAAATGAATTAGATTTAACAGACATATACAGGACATTACATCCCAAATCACCAGGATACACATACTTTTCTAGTGCTCATGGAACTTTCTCCAGAATAGATCATATGCTGGGACATAAAACAAGCCTCAATAAATTTAAAAAGATTGAAATTATTCAAAGCACATTCTCTGACCACAATGGAATACAATTAGAAGTCAATAACCATCAGAGACTTAGAAAATTCACAAATACCTGGAGGTTAAACAACACACTCCTAAACAATCACTGGGTTAAAGAAGAAATAGCAAGAGAAATTGCTAAATATATAGAGATGAATGAAAATGAGAACACAACATACCAAAACCTATGGGATGCAGCAAAAGCAGTGCTAAGGGGGAAATTTATAGCACTAAACGTATATATTAAAAAGGAAGAAAGAGCCAAAATCAAAGAACTAATGGATCAACTGAAGAAGCTAGAAAATGAACAGCAAACCAATCCTAAACCAAGTACAAGAAAAGAAATAACAAGGATTAAAGCAGAAATAAATGACATAGAGAACAAAAAAACAATAGAGAGGATAAATATCACCAAAAGTTGGTTCTTTGAGAAGATCAACAAGATTGACAAGCCCCTAGCTAGACTGACAAAATCAAAAAGAGAGAAGACCCATATAAACAAAATAATGAATGAAAAAGGTGACATAACTGCAGATTCTGAAGAAATTAAAAAAATTCTAAGAGGATACTATGAACAACTGTATGGCAACAAACTGGATAATGTAGAGGAAATGGACAATTTCCTGGACACATATGAACAACCTAGACTGACCAGAGAAGAAATAGAAGACCTCAACCAACCCATCACAAGCAAAGAGATCCAATCAGCCATCAAAAATCTTCCCACAAATAAATGCCCAGGGCCAGATGGCTTCACAGGGGAATTCTACCAAACTTTCCAGAAAGAACTCACACCAATCTTACTCAAACTCTTTGAAAACACTGAAGAAAAGGGAACACTACCAAACTCATTTTATGAAGCTAACATCAATCTAATAACAAAATCAGGCAAAGATGCTACAAAAAAGGAAAACTACCGGCCAATCTCCCTAATGAATATAGATGCAAAAATCCTCAACAAAATACTTGCAAATCGAATCCAAAGACACATTAAAAAAATCATACACCATGACCAAGTGGGGTTCATTCCAGGCATGCAAGGATGGTTCAACATAAGAAAATCAATCAATGTATTACAACACATTAACAAGTCAAAAGGGAAAAATCAATTGATCATCTCAATAGATGCTGAAAAAGCATTTGACAAAATCCAACATCCCTTTTTGATAAAAACACTTCAAAAGGTAGGAATTGAAGGAAACTTCCTCAACATGATAAAGAGCATATATGAAAAACCCACAGCCAGCATAGTACTCAATGGTGAGAGACTGAAAGCCTTCCCTCTAAGATCAGGAACAAGACAAGGATGCCCGCTATCACCACTGTTATTCAACATTGTGCTGGAAGTGCAAGCCAGGGCAATCCGGCAAGGCAAAGAAATAAAAGGCATCCAATTTGGAAAAGAAGAAGTAAAACTGTCATTGTTTGCAGATGATATGATCTTATATCTAGAAAACCCTGAGAAATTGATGATAGAGCTACTAGAGCTAATAAACAAATTTAGCAAAGTAGCGGGATACAAGACTAATGCACATAAGTCAGTAATGTTTCTATATGCTAGAAATGAACAAACTGAAGAGACACTCAAGAAAAAGATACCATTTTCAATAGCAACTAAAAAAATCAAGTACCTAGGAATAAACTTAACCAAAGATGTAAAAGACCTATACAAAGAAAACTACATAACTCTACTAAAAGAAATAGAAGGGGACCTTAAAAGATGGAAAAATATTCCATGTTCATGGATAGGAAGACTAAATGTCATTAAGATGTCAATTGTACCCAAACTCATCTACAGATTCAATGCAATCCCAATCAAAATTCCAACAACCTACTTTGCAGACTTGGAAAATCTAGCTATCAAATTTATTTGGAAAGGGAAGATGCCTCGAATTGCTAAAGACACTCTAAAAAAGAAAAACGAAGTGAGAGGACTTACACTCCCTGACTTTGAAGCTTATTATAAAGCCACAGTTGCCAAAACAGCATGGTACTGGCACAAAGATAGACATATAGATCAATGGAATCGAATTGAGAATTTGGAGATAGACCCTCAGATCTATGGCCGAGTGATCTTTGATAAGGCCCCCAAAGTCACTGAACTGAGTCATAATGGTCTTTTCAACAAATGGGGCTGGGATAGTTGGATATCCATATCCAAAAGAATGAAAGAGGACCCCTACCTCACCCCCTACACAAAAATTAACTCAAAATGACCAGAGATCTCAATATAAAAGAAAGTACCATAAAACTCCTAGAAGATAATGTAGGAAAACATCTTCAAGACCGTGTATTAGGCGGCCACTTCCTAGACTTTACACCCAAAGCACAAGCAACAAAAGAGAAAATAGATAAATGGGAACTCCTCAAGCTTAGAAGTTTCTGTACCTCAAAGGAATTTCTCAAAAAAGGTAAAGAGGCAGCCAACTCAATGGGAAAAAATTTTTGGAAACCATGTATCTGACAAAAGACTGATATCTTGCATATATAAAGAAATCCTACAACTCAATGACAATAGTACAGTCGGCCCAATTATAAAACGGGCAAAATATATGAAAAGACAGTTCTCTGAAGAGGAAATACAAATGGCCAAGAAACACATGAAAAAATGTTCAGCTTCACTAGCTATTAGAGAGATGCAAATTAAGACCACAATGAGATACCATCTAACACCGGTTAGAATGGCTGCCATTAAACAAACAGGAAACTACAAATGCTGGAGAGGATGTGGAGAAATTGGAACTCTTATTCACTGTTGGTGGGACTGTATAATGGTTCAGCCACTCTGGAAGTCAGTCTGGCAGTTCCTTAGAAAACTAGATATAGAGATACCCTTCGATCCAGAGACTGCACTTCTCAGTATATACCCGGAAGATCGGAGAGCAGTGACACGAACAGATATCTTCACGCCAATGTTCATAGCAGCATTATTCACAATTGCCAAGAGATGGAAACAACCCAAATGTCCTTCATTTCAACAGATGAGTGGATAAATAAAATGTGGTATATACACACGATGGAATACTACGCGGCAGTAAGAAGGAACGATCTCGTGAAACATATGACATCATGGATGAACCTTGAAGACATAATGCTGAGCGAAATAAGCCAGGCACAAAAAGAGAAATATTATATGCTACCACTAATGTGAACTTTGAAAAATGTAAAACAAATGGCTTATAATGTAGATTGTAGGGGAGCTAGCAATAGAGAGCAATTAAGGAAGGGGGAACAATAATCCAAGAACAGATAAGCTATTTAACGTTCTGGGGATGCCCAGGAATGACTATGGTCTGTTAATTTCTGATGGATATAGTAGGAGCAAGTTCACAGAAATGTTGCTATATTAGGTAACTTTCTTGGGGTAAAGTAGGAACATGTTGGAAGTTAAGCAGTTATCTTAGGTTAGTTGTCTTTTTCTTACTCCCTTGTTATGGTCTCTTTGAAATGTTCTTTTATTTTATGTTTGTTTTCTTTTTAACTTTTTTTTCATACAGTTGATTTAAAAAAGAAGGGAAAGTTAAAAAAAAAAAAAAAAAAGAAAAGAAAAACAAGGAAAAAAAAAGATGTAGTGCCCCCTTGAGGAGCCTGTGGAGAATATAGGGGTATTCGCCTACCCCACCTCCGTGGTTGCTAACATGACCACAGACATAGGGGACTGGTGGTTTGATGGGTTGAGCCCTCTACCACAGGTTTTACCCTTTGGAAGACGGTTGCTGCAAAGGAGAGGCTAGGCCTCCCTATGGTTGTGCCTAAGAGCTTCCTCCCGAATGCCTCTTTGTTGCTCAGATGTGGCCCTGTCTCTCTAGCTAAGCCAACTTGAAAGGTGAAATCACTGCCCTCCCCCCTACGTGGGATCAGACACCCAGGGGAGTGAATCTCCCTGGCAACGTGGAATATGA
Organism: Choloepus didactylus; assembly: GCF_015220235.1. Taxonomy (NCBI): domain Eukaryota; kingdom Metazoa; phylum Chordata; class Mammalia; order Pilosa; family Megalonychidae; genus Choloepus; species Choloepus didactylus. The sequence continues at coordinate 11,870,580 of NC_051325.1, read as the reverse complement.
CTCCCGGGGAGGAATGTAGACCTGGCATCGTGGGACGGAGAACATCTTCTTGACCAAAAGGGGGATGTGAAAGGAAATGAAATAAGCTTCAGTGGCAGAGAGAATCCAAAAGGAGCCGAGAGGTCACTCTGGTGGGCACTCTTATGCACACTTTAGACAACCCTTTTTAGGTTCTAAAGAATTGGGGTAGCTGGTGGTGGATACCTGAAACTATCAAACTACAACCCAGAACCCATGAATCTCAAAGACAGTTGTATAAAAATGTAGCTTATGAGGGGTGACAAGGGGATTGGGAAAGCCATAAGGACCACACTCCACTTTGTCTAGTTTATGGATGGATGAGTAGAAAAATAGGGGAAGGAAACAAACAGACAAAGGTACCCAGTGTTCTTTTTTACTTCAATTGCTCTTTTTCACTCTAATTATTATTCTTGTTATTCTTGTGTGTGTGCTAATGAAGGTGTCAGGGATTGATTTGGGTGATGAATGTACCACTATGTAATGGTACTGTAAACAATCGAAAGTACGATTTGTTTTGTATGACTACGTGGTATGTGAATATATCTCAATAAAATGGAGATTAAAAAAAAAAAAAAAAAAAAAGCTTCCCACAAATAAATGCCCAGGGCCAGATGGTTTCACAGGGGAATTCTACCAAACTTTCCAAAAAGAATTGACACCAGTCTTACTTAAACTCTTTCAAAACATTGAAGAAAATGGAACACTACCTAACTCATTTTATGAAGCTAACATAAATCTAATTCCAAAAGCAGGCAAAGATGCTACAAAAAAAGGAAAACTACTGGCCAATCTCCCTAATGAATATAGATGCAAAAATCCTCAACAAAATACTTGCAAATCGAATCCAAAGACACATTAAAAAAATCATACACCATGACCAAGTGGGGTTCATTCCAGGCATGCAAGGATGGTTCAACATAAGAAAATCAATCAATGTATTACAACACATTAAGAAATCGAAAGGGAAAAATCAAATGATCATCTCAATAGATGCTGAAAAAGCATTTGACAAAATCCAACATCCGTTTTTGATAAAAACACTTCAAAAGGTAGGAATTGAAGGAAACTTCCTCAATATTATAAAGAGCATATTTGAAAAACCCACAGCTAGCATAGTACTCTATGGTGAGAGACTGAAAGCCTTCCCTCTAAGATCAGGAACAAGACAAGAATGCCCGCTACCACCACTGTTATTCAACATTGTGCTCGAAGTGCTAGCCAGGGCAATCCGGCAAGACAAAGAAATAAAAGGCATCCAAATTGGAGGAGAAGAAGTAAAACTGTCATTGTTTACAGATGATATGATCATATCTGGAAAACCCCAAGAAATCGACGATACAGCTACTAGAGCTAATAAAAAAATTTAGCAAAGTAGCGGGATGCAAGGTTAATGCACATAAGTCAGTAATGTTTCTATATGCTAGAAATGAGCAAACTGAAGAGACACTGAAGAAAAAGATACCATTTTCAATAGCAACTAAAAAAATCAAGTACCTAGGAATAAACTTAAACAAAGATGTAAAAGACCTACACAAAGAAAACTACATAACTCTATTAAAAGAAATAGAAGGGGACCTTAAAAGATGGAAAAATATTCCATGTTCATGGATAGGAAGACTAAATGTCATTAAGATGTCAATTCTACTCAAACTCATCTACAGATTCAATGCAATCCCAATCAAAATTCCAACAACCTACTTTGCAGACTTGGAAAAGCTAGTTATCAAATTTATTTGGAAAGGGAAGATGCCTCGAATTGCTAAAGACACTCTACAAAAGAAAAACCAAGTGAGAGGACTTACACTCCCTGACTTTGAAGCTTAATATAAAGCCACAGTTGTCAAAACAGCATGGTACTGGCACAAAGACAGACATATAGATCAATGGAATCAAATTGAGAATTTGGAGATAGACCCTCAGATCTATGGCTGACTGATCTTTGATAAGGCCCCCAAAGTCACTGAACTGGGTCATAATGGTCTTTTCAACAAATGGTGCTGGGAGAGTTGGATATCCATATCCAAAAGAATGAAAGAGGACCCCTACCTCACCCCCTACACAAAAATTAACTCAAAATGGACCAAAGATCTCAATATAAAAGAAAGTACCATAAAACTCCTAGAAGATAATGTAAGAAAACATCTTCAAGACCTTGTATTAGGCGGACACTTCTTAGACTTTACACCCAAAGCACAAGCAACAAAAGAAAAAATAGATAAATGGGAACTCCTCAAGCTTAGAAGTTTCTGTACCTCAAAGGAATTTCTCAAAAAAGGTAAAGAGGCAGCCAACTCAATGGGAAAAAATTTTTTGGAAACCATGTATCTGACAAAAGACTGATATCTTGCATATATAAAGAAATCCTACAACTCAATGACGACAGTACAGACAGCCGAATTATAAAATGGGCAAAAGATATGAAAAGACAGTTTTCTGAAGAGGAAATACAAATGGCCAAGAAACACATGAAAAAATGTTCAGCTTCACTAGCTATTAGAGAGATGCAAATTAAGACCACAATGAGATACCATCTAACACTAATCAGAATGGCTGCCATTAAACAAACAGGAAAATACAAATGTTGGAGGGGATGTAGAGAAATTGGAACTCTTATTCATTGTTGGTGGGACTGTATAATGGTTCAGCCACTCTGGAAGTCAGTCTGGCAGTTCCTTAGAAAACTAGATATAGAGATACCCTTCGATCCAGAGACTGCACTTCTCAGTATATACCTGGAAGATCGGAGAGCAGTGACACGAACAGATATCTGCACGCCAATGTTCATAGCAGCATTATTCACAACTGCCAAGAGATGGAAACAATCCAAATGTCCTTCAACAGATGAGTGGATAAATAAAATGTGGTATATACACACGATGGAATACTACACAGCAGTAAGAAGGACGATGTTGTGAAACATATGACAACATGGATGAACCTTGAAGACATAATGCTGAGCAAAATAAGCCAGGCACAAAAAGACAAATATTATATGCTACCACTAATGTGAACTTTGAAAAATGTAAAACGAATGGTTTATAATGTAGAATGTAGGGGAACTAGCGATAGAGAGCAATTAAGGAAGGGGGAACAATAATCCAAGAAGAACATATAAGCTATCGTGGGTAAATTTAATGTTCTGGGAATGCCCAGGAATGACTATGGTCTGTTAATTTCTGATGGGTATAGTAGGACCAAGTTCACAGAAATGTTGCTATATTAGGTTACTTTCTTGGGGTACAGTAGGAACATGTTGGAAGTAAAGTACTTATCTTAGGTTAGTTGTCTTTTTCTTACTCCCTTGTTAGGGCCTCTTTGAAATGTTCTTGTATTGTATTGTTTTTTTTTTAAATTTTTTTTTAAATTTTTTTAGTTTTCATACAGTTGATTCAGAAAAAAAAAGTTAAAAAAAAAAAGGAAAAAAACATGCCGAGCCCCCTTGAGGAGCTGGTGGAGAATGCAGGGGTATTGGCCTGCCCTACCTCGATGGTTGCTAACATGCCCACAGACATAGGGGACTGGTGGTTTGATGGGTCGAGCCCTCTACCACGGGATTTGCCCTTGGGAAGACTGTTGCTGCAAAGGAGAGATTAGGCCTCCCTATAATTGTGCCTAAGAGCCTCTTCCCGAATGCCTCTTTGTTGCTCAGATGTGGCCCTCTCTCTCTAGCTAAGCCAACTTGGCAGGTGAAATCACTGCCCTCCCCTCTACATGGGATCAGACACCCAGTGTAGTGAATCTCCCTGGCAACGTGGAATATGACTCCTGGGGAGGAATGTAGACCCGGCATCGTGGGATGGAGAACATCTTCTTGACCAAAAGGGGGATGTGAAAGGAAATGAAATAAGCTTCAGTGGCAGAGAGAATCCAAAAGGAGCCGAGAGGTCACTCTGGTGGGCACTCTTACACACAATTTAGACAACCCTTTTTAGGTTGGTGGTAGATACCTGAAACTATCAAACTACAACCCAGAACCCATGAATCTTGAAGACAATTGTACAAAAATGTAGCTTATGAGGGGGGACAGTGGGATTGGGGGTGCCATGGGGATCACACTCCCCTTTGTCTAGTTTATGGATGGATGAGTGGAAAGGTGGGGGAAGGAAACAAACAAACAAACAGATGAGGGCGCCCAGTGTTCTTTTTTACTTTAGTTGCTCTTTTTCATTTTAATTATTATTCTGGTTATTTTTGTGTGTGTGGTAATGAGGGTGTTGGGGATCGATTTTGGTGATGAATGTACAACTACGTAGTGGTACTGTGAACAATCGAATGCACGATTTGTTTTGTATGACTGCATGGTATGTGAATATATCTCAATAAAATGAATATTTAAAAAAAAAGCCAATCCATTTCTGGTGTTTTGCATTACAGCAGCATTAGCAAACTAGAACAGGTATGTTCTCAGATGTGTAGATTTGTCAAAATATAAGATGGGTTGATGGATGGTTACAGGAATGGATATGTGATAAAGCAAGCAAGCATATTAAAATGTTAATTACAGAATGTAGGTAGTGGTTTGATGAATGCTCACTGTAAACTTATTTAACTTTTATGTTTAAAATAGTCATCTTCAGGAAAATAGATGTATTCTACTAGGATAAAATACAAGAAGTTCAAAATTGGGGGCCATTATAAATACAGCATCAAGTAATATATGTCATTGACTAAAAAGCAATCTCAGTTCACTGAATTCTCTTTCTCTGAAATCAAATATTTCTTTCTCTGTTTGGTTGTATAATGATGACAAGGATTTTGTATATCATAGTATGTTTCCCCTTAATTAGAGCCCTATGAAGCTATGTCCTTTCTCAACAAACTTCATTTCTTAAAGACACCACAGAAGTAATAATGACACTCCATTAAAATGTAAGCGCCACTGGGCAGAGAGTTGTACCTGCTTTTTCCTGATGCTTCCATGCTACCTAGAGCCAGGAAATCAAAAGCTGCTGAATAAATATTTCCTTGAAGAATGAAATGGAACTGAAAAATTAATAAAAGCATGAAACTAATGGGATTCCTAACAAGACTGTATCTTGGTTTGCCAGTGCTGTGATGACAAATACCACACACTAGTTGGTTTAAACCACAGGAATTTATTGACTCACAGTTCTGAAGGCTGGAAGTAAAACATCAAAGTGACAGCAAGGCCATGCTTTCTCTCAGAGTCTATAGCATTCTGGTGATACAATCCCCTATCACGTGGGTATCTCTCTCGCTTCTTTCTCCTACTTCTGTCTACTACCATGTTCAACTTCCTTTGCTTATAAGGATTTCACTCATATTGGATTAAGAAACCTCCTCATTCAGAGTGGACACATCTTAACTAATAATAGCATTTTCAAAGGTTCTATTACAAATGAGTTCACAACTTCAGGATGGGGAGTTAGGACTTGAACATGTCTTTTGTGGGAGCCGTGATATAATCTCCAACAGACCCGCAAGGCATCTGTTAAATGGGGGTAGGTTAAAAATCGCGATTTCTGTCTAGTTGATGTGTCAAGACAAAGGAGGATTAGAACTAAGAGATGAGATTGTAAATATTCATTACAAAATCATTCAAAAATACTTATTGATAGACATTCTATTGTGCACAAGATGACTTCATATGGTTCCCAGCCTTGGCTCTTACATAAGACAAATCTGGATTTAAAGTCCTGCCCAGCCACCCACCAGCTGGGTGATAATGGATACGTTGCTTCACTTCTCTATACAGCAATTTCCTCGTCTTTATAATGGAAACAGAAATAAGCACCTTAAGGGTTGTTCTGAGGATCCATTAATTACTTGTGTGAAGAACTTGGCAGAGCCAGGAACACACTGAAAGTTCAAAATCTGGTAGCCCTTTTTTTTAAATTATATAATATAATAATAGAGTTCAGATTTACTGGAGGTGACCACAATGCCCAAAGCTGAGGCGTGGTGAATTATTCAGATGGACATTTGTAGTCAGAATGCTTTGGGAAAGGCCCTGGGCTGTGTGTTTAGCCAACCCTGGTATCAGAGATTTGCAAGATGTGACAGGATCTGTGGACACTGGTCATATGCCCCAGCAACTCACCCATCAATGGTGCATCTTCAATTGTGCATGGTAGAGAGGGATGGTGGTTATTGTCACAACTTTGCCCAGTCAACCACATTCTTAGAAATTGCCATTTCAGATATCAGAAGAAAATATGGACAATCATATTTTGATACAAATCAAAGTGTATCTGATTTGTGACTCTAATTTGATTTACAAAAGAGGTAGACCAGTTGTTTGTGCACACATAATTTTATAGGTGGGCTAAATGGTTTGTGTTAATTAGATATGGAACAAAGTAAACTCTTAAGTCCTTTGAGAGGAGGATCTTGTTTTAATTCACTTGATTTTCCCCCAGGGTTTGGCCTTCAATAACTTGTTGCTAAGTGAATGAATTAATGAATGGATAGATTACCAATATACGAGCGTGCTCGTGTTCCTACCATATTGCCCAACTGTAGAGAGAATAACTAAAAACAAGTTTTATATTCTTGCAGTTCAGTTTCATTTGACATGGAACAAAATCCTCCATCTTTACCTAGCTGTTTAGTGCAGCCTGCTCATTTTCTTTGCAGCTAAGATATTCTATTTCTGCTAAATAGGCATTATTGACCTATTGTTTCATTCTCAGTGGCCAGGGGTTTGCTGAAAAAGATACAAGTTCTTCATTTCTGAGGCTACATCATCTCTTAGTTGGAATTTCTGAGAAATCAGGTTGGAGTCTCTGCCAATAGAGGCATCTGACAACCTTAGGCACAAACCACAATTCAAACAAGAATTAAAAGGTGGTGGAGAAGGATGGAAGTGATGGAGGAAGGGGGAGTTCAGAGTAAGAGCGGTTTCCCACAATCTACTTGGCCATGGCACTGTGTGGTTGATCTTGGGTTTTATTGTTTTGTTTTGTTTTAAATAACCAGGAATGTCTGTTTTGCTTTGGGTTTTCTTAATGAGACATCAAAGGGTAATGAGGTTTTGAATTCTGGCTCAACCACCTACTCACTCTATCAGCTTGGGTACATCTTTAAACATTCTCAACCCCCTGCCTCCTCAATTGTAAAATGGGGATAAATAGTACAATCTCCCTTAAAGGCTTGTTGGCTCAGTATCTGATATACAGCTTGAGCTCATAAAGGCTGGCCACCATTTTCAACCATGGGACATGCCATTTACCTTCTCTGATGCTCATTCGCTTGTGTTTCTTCACCTCATCTGTACAACATTATGAGGACTCCAACAAAATGCTTACAATGTGGTCTGGCATATGATGCCTCTAAAAAAAGGTTATTATTGGTAATCTTAATATTAGTATTAGTGGCATTATTAAGTTAATACTATTAAATTCAATACTAATTAACAGGAGAGTTAGTGCTACCAGATTGTTAAATCATGAAAGTTTGCAGGTAAGAAAGAAGACACATCCAGACCCAGACTTGGATCTGCAAAATGAATATCTGAAATATATTTATTAGTTTGCATTGTTCAAATTAAATGAAAGTTTCCTATGAAGCCTTTTCTATTCTCCTTTCTGCCCTTTGGAGGACCCTAATTTCCTATTTCCAGATTGATTTTTTAAAAAAAAACACAACACCAGTGTCTGCTCTTCATTCCTCAGTTGAAGTGATTTCAGTTTCCTCTAAAATATTAGATTTTCTGCCACTCTTATTTACTATGCACAGATGCAGAAGGAGAATTACTCAAGTTTTGCAATAAAAATAAGCTTGGCTTTGTGAGCACCTGCTTTCCGCTGTTTAATAATGCTGAGCTCCCTTCTTCTGTGGGCTTCTGTTTACTCTTCTACAAATTATTTTTGTTCTCAGTTGACAAAGATAAATGATAGGATTAATATATATTGAGGAAGTCTCTGTGAATAGTAGGCTGGCCCAGAGGAAGGGTGGGTATTATTTCCCTCAGGTAAGGCAACACAGCAAACTGGATTAAGAGTAATTTGCTGTGGGGCTTATAGATGATCATGATCCATTAGTGGTACACCATTTATGAAAATTGCCTTTTCTTAAATAAAAATTAGAACGACTTCCATTAGCTTGTCAGGACTGAGCCAAGCCAACTGCATTTCCCCCCAAGGGAAAACAAAAACATCAATGGCAGGGCTTAGATTTTTTTATTTAACCTCAAAGCAATCTCCAAACTCATGAAAGTAACAGTGAGTCCATAAAGCTCAGGGATGCTGTTGTACAATTAGAGCTGAACACCATAAAAGAAAATATTTGCAAGAAAAATTAATCATTGGAACCCAGTGTTATGCGTTTTGATGACTGTCTTTAAAATAGTACAAATCAGTGTAACTTAAGTAGAGATTTTCTTAAATGTGGTTTGAGTGAAGACGTTCAATATGGTGTTTTTATTTTAGTCTTACAGAATTTTGTTGAATAATAAAAGTAATATTCTTAACCAACTAATTCAAAATTTATCTAAGGGTCTCCCTTTTCTTGGAATCCCCAGCATCAATCCTAGTGACTCACACAATTGGTGCTTTGTTTAATAAACACTTTTGTACATTTTTGGATTTGAGTAGACAGAACATTTCCCCCTTGATAGGAATGTACTCATTTATTATTGTACCAAAAATAGTTGTGAAGTCTTATTAACATTTGGATAGTTTTCTTAAAGCTGAATTAACAATGATAAAAATTGTTAAAAGTGCTCATTATACATGATTCTCACATATAAATTTTTTGCATTTTCTGGTTTTTTTTTTTTTGCCTTTTCTGGTCTTATTTGGAAAGTTTCTGCCTTTCCTACTTTGGTGCATGCCTAAAATAATTTTTTTATTTTATTTTTCCAACTTAAATTTTGGGGTGGTAGTTGCTACCAGGCCAACATCTCCAAAGTGAAACAAAAAGAATGCAGGCACCAGCCCTGCACCACATGGTACTCACACCCACCTCAGTCTTTCCCAGATCAAAGGCAGCTGTGGATTTGGTATAAGAGCATGTCATGGACGGTTGCAAAGTCGTGGATCTCTTACAAGAGACTGGGGGTGTGGATCACATGCATGATTGAGAAAAGAGAAAGAAAGTCTTACAAAATCTCTACTTAACTGCATTTGGGTGAGGTTAGAACAGCACATGATTCTACCTCAGGTTAACCAACTGGACTTCTCTTGAAGCTAGAGAAGCTATCAACTATGCGCAGTTTTAAAAATGAAGATTCTAAAGCTTCCACTGGGCTGACACTTTGATGTGCCAGGGGTTGGTTGGGTGTGATATCACTGGTCCCATTAAGTTGATGGTATTGGTTTGCAAGAGTGCCCCTAAAGAATAGTGATGGGTTCCTTTACCCCATAATGTCAATACCCCTTTTCAACATGAAGAAGTTAGAATGATCATTTCCCAGATATTCCTGATAGTTGAGAGAATGCTAAAATGAGAGGCAGGAGTTGTAACAGAGAAATTAGGCTTTAACAAATGATTATGACTACTGACTTATTATATAGATGTTTCTTTTTAGCTTCTAGTGTATTAGAATAGCCAGAAGGAAATATCTGATAGTGTCAAACTATTATCCAATAGCCTTGATCTTTGACAACGATTACATGGCTTTTATCTTGTGATCATGTGATTGTAAAAACCGTGGGACAGACACCCCCTTTATCCAGTGTATGGGTAGATGAGTGTGCCAGTTTGAATGTATTATGTCCCCCAGAAAAAGCCATATTCTTTGATGCAATCTTGTGGGGCAGACATATTAGTAGGGATTAAATTGGAATGTTTGGATTAGGTTGTTTCCATAGAAATGTGCCCCAACCAACTGTGGGTGATAACTCTGAATAATTTCCATGGAGGTGTGGCCCCGCCCATTCAGCATAGGCCTTGATTAGTTTACTGGAGCATTATAAGTTCATACAGAAGGAGTGAGCTTGCTACAGCCAAGAGGGACACTCTGAAGAACTCACAGGAGCTAAGAGAGGAGCTGCAGTTTGAAGACAGTCATTGAGACTAGATTCTTGCTCTGCAGAAGCTAGGAGAGGACAAATGCCCCAAGAGCAACTGAGAATGACATTTTTGAGAAACTACAGCCTAGAGAGGAACATCCTGGGAGAAATCCATTTTGAAACCAGAACAATGAGTAATAAAACAAAGACATGCATGGAAAAAAAAAATGGTGATGGAGTCTCCTTATGTGATGCTTCATTTCCTCCTTTTCTTGTTTATCCAGCTACTGGACACACAATCCCCAAGTTCACTAACTTCCACCCTGGCACTTGGGCTTGCATGAACAAAAGATAATACAGACACTGCATGAGGGGCTCAATCAACAAAGAGAACTGGATGGAAGGAGTAAACAGATTATAAACCCCACAAGATTTAGCTTTACTGATTTCATAATTTTTATGGAACCCAACTGAACAAAGTCTCGCTTGAATCCTTTAGTATATCAAACCAAGGCAAATTCCAAATAGACTTACACAAAATCAGTCTTCTCAAACCCAATTGTCCACAATTGAATTTTCCAAATCTGTCCTAGGAGGTTTGGTCAATGCCCAAGTGAATAAGAAAACCTCATGTTCATTGGAGCCCCATAGCTGACCCACAAGCAACCCCATGGGAGTTCACTCTCATGCCTACACTTGTCCCCTCTTCCATGAAATTAGAAAAAGCAGTCCATTTAGTGTTACGTTCACACAACATCTAGAGATAAACTGGAACTAAAGAGCAGAGACTTGTTTGGCTCAGAAAAATTTAGTAATTCTCTCTACCAGCATTTTACAAGCAAACAAGACATGGACCAAATCCATAAACCAATTCAAGAAAATGGAAGTCTCGTGGTGTGCTTAGCCGGGAAAGCAGGATTCTGAACTGGGAGACAGGATTCATAGTGGAGAACATTTCCCGCCTAGTCCCTAGAATTCCTAAATTCATCACTCAATGGCCCAGATGGTCATAGAAATATGGTTTTCTTGGGAGTATACTTATGACCACCATCCCTTTAGATATCAGGATGAAATTTCATTGTGAAAAGTTGTTCCCAGGGATCCTACAAGTATTGGTTGAAGGAATGAGTGATTAATCATGCCATCTTCTGCAGCTGGGATTCCGATCAAATCAGGACAAGAGTTCCTGTTAAAAGAAAAGAACACCTGGGAAGGGGTATGAGGATCACGTGACACAGATCATCTGAGACCACGATCTTTATTACAAGGTAAGTAAGGGACCACTTATTAAAAATCCCTTTGCCAGGACACTCCAAGAAGTAAAGTGTGATTATCTCCAAGTTCAAATAATCTTCACAATTGTCTTCATTTTTTCCATACAAAATAAAAATGCATGCCCATAAACATTCCAAACCAAAGTAAATGCACTAAAAATAATTCTGCTCAGGGCAGAGAAATTTCCAACAGCCACCATCTTTACACCTTTTTTTCTAGTTTAATGCCTGCATCTATAATCTACCTCTATGTTTTTCTCAAAAGGTTACATCATTAAAAGGCAAAAGTTTTTTGGTGTTTTGTTTGTTTGGCCTTTCTGCCCTTATGTCTCATATTTGTCTTCCTTTTCAAAGAAAGCCCCTTTTCCAAAAAATAAAAATAAAAAAAGAGAGTGTTATTTTCACAACTATCTTAAGTGACACAGAGCTGGGCCATATTCCGTGACCAACTTTTATAGTCTATGTCTCGCTGCTCCTTCCTTTCCATATAGTCAGTTACAGCTGCCACCCCCCTCAGCATTTATGAGTGCCTGCATCTCAGGTAAAAAACTAATCAATTCTTGCCGAAATGTGCAAGAATTTACTGAGCTTGAACTGTGACAATAAGCAGATTTTAAGGCTCATAGAAATTAAAATTTCATCTATTGAAATCCTTCTTTTACCTGGCCTGCATCTTTTATTCTAATAGCAGAATTTCCTTTTTCTTTTACGAAAAGGCATGTGATTCCATGGGCTGGCTCAACTCCCATGGGTTAGCTCTTGACCCAGCCAGGACATAGAGGGACCACATTCTGGGGTCTTTTGCTGGAAGGAGATGACTTCAGTCTCCCAGGCAGCTAAGCAGGGGAACCAAGACCCAAGCTGCTGATATTCACCTTTCTTGCTATGTGGGCAAACCTGCCCCATGCATTCAACAAGGTAAACAGAGGTGAAGGATGGGGGAAGAGAGAGGCATTAGTGTGCTGCAGGATCCTTCCATGTAGGGGCCCCACTTATGTGAGCCAATAAATCCCCTTTTCCACTTGACACATTTAAATTGGGCTTCTCTCCCTTCCAACTGAAAGAGTCCTTATTAATACATAATTTCAACAACCATTTATTAAGCCCCTACTATGTACCACACCCAGCCCTATATGTCTTGGTATAAGAATGACCTTATTTACACTGTCTTAAAGGTGGGTATTTTTATTATTAACAACTGTTTGAAATTGAGCAATTTGAGACTGCAGGAAGTCACTCTCTCCATTTTACAGAGGTGGAAGCTCCTGAGGCTCAGGGAACTTTAGTAAGTTGCCCTGTGTCTTACAACTGGGGTGGGGTCAAAGCTGGGGCTCAGTTCCCTAACCCAGGGCTCCTGATGCTGCTGAGCCAAGTGGAAGGATGAGATGCACTCTGCTTCTAAGAGGCTCTCTGTCTCCTCATGGTGTAATAACTAAATAAGCACATAAAGAACAGTGTGACTTCACAACCATTTATAGCTAAGTGCTCAGCTGTGAGATAAAGAGTAGGACAGGGTGGGATTTCCAAGGCTGGGATGGCCAGGAAAGGTTGACTAAGGGGATTAGGAAAGGCAACACCAAGGAGAGGGGCCTCTGACAAAAAGGGAGGGCAGAGGCCAAAGTGGTTGTTGCAAAGCTGAACCATGGAAGGTGCTGCACAGGCTGTAAAGGCAGAGGGCTGCGGCATCCAGGGCCTCTAATTCGCAGAGGTGGGACCTTCCCAGGGTGACTCATATTCTAAGAACTCCAGTTTTCTTATGAATAAAAGTGAAAAAATAAACCTCCTTCTCCCCCTACTCTTTTTCCTTCTCCCTCCTCCTTCCTCTGTCCTCCCTCCTCTTTTTCCTCCCAACTTCCTTATCCCTTCCCTCTCCCCTCTCTTCTCTCCTAGTTCCTCATGGTCTCTCAGGGTTGGTGGCTCCAGCAGAGTAGAAAGGGCTCTGGATTTAGAATCAGGGTGTTTGGTTCCCAATCCAGACTCCACTTATACATATATGTGACCTCTGTCAAAGTGCTTAAGCTCTGTTCTTAAACTCATTGTGGTGGTGAATGCATAATTATGTGATTAAACCAAGAGCCATCGATTGTACACTTTGGATGGATTGTACGGTGTGTGAATAAAACTTTCAGGAAAAAAAAGAGAGAAAGTGCTTAAGTGCTCTTGCCTTCAGTTTCCTCAACTGCAAAACAGGAAAGATTCTTTCATCAAAGCATTGTCAGTGAGGGTTAAAATTGCTTCCCCGTCAACTTTTGACTGCATCCAGACCACCTTCTTCTTTGCCTCCAGAATAAGGTTCTCCAAACACAAGTCTAATCCCTGCATCCCACTATCAAACTCGGCAATAACTTTGCAAGATTAAAATCACCTTGGATCTTGCGTTCCCATCTCCTCCTCACTTCCTAAATTACACATGCTTTGTGGGTCCTTCCCTGATCAGTATTGTCCCCCTACCAGTGGCACCATCTCCCTGGGAGTTTTTTAGAAAAGCAAAAATCAGGCCCCTTCTCTGACCTCCTGAGCCCTGGGAGATATGTTTGTGCACTAACTTTTGAGAAGCTCTGCTCTAAGGCTCTGGTTTCTCCCCACTTCAGACCTCACAAACCCATTGCCTTTTTTCATGGCTTTGCTCAGCTGGCCAGCAATCCATTCAGTTAATCCACCTTACCCTTCAGAGTTTACTGCAAAGTCTCTCCTCCAGGAAGCCTTCCCTGATGTCCACAGAGAACAATTCTCCCCATTACCTGCTTTTGTGGTACTCTGCCCCTTTCTTGATAATATCTGCCATAGTTGTAACAGGTGATTATTATTGAAAGGATGGGGTAGGGATCTTGCCAATATCATTCATCACTTAGTGCCTCTGCATCACAGGTTCGCAATGAATATTTGCTTAATACACTAATGATGAATAAATGAATGAACAAGTGGATAAAGCTTACTGTATATGCAAATGCCTGATATGTAAGAGCTGAGTTAATCTGTATATTCATTATTCCACATGCACCACAGCAAGAGATGTGGAGGATCTAAACATTCTACATGTGTATTATAAGCCCGACTTGGTAGGGTACTGAGTAACACACAAAGACATGTGGTCTAGGCCTCACCCATTGGGATCTCATGGAAGAGGTTCAACCGTCAACTTGCCCTTGTGGTCTTTGAACAGGAACCACGATCTCACCCACCCAACAATGGGCAAGGGCAAGCTTGTGTGGTGGGTCCTCCTGCTGCAGACCAAACCAGCAAGTGGTCTCAGAAGATGGCAATGAAGAAAAAGTGTGCATGTGTCTGGGTGTGCTACTTGTCACCAGGTATAACTCAGCAGTCAAAGATGGAGACGACAATGTCTATGACCTCAATGACAGCCTTGGCAAACCCTCAGTCCCTGAGATCTGTTCTGGTTTGGAACTGGGAATAAGGGCTCCAGAGAGTGTTTGTAAGTTTCCTTTTAGAGAATGATTCACATGAACAGGGAGTGCTTTGGAAAGTTGTAGTTGGTTCTTATCAGCAGAGCACGCTGTACTTTCTATGGAGAAAAAGTCTTGGGAGAGGCCCTCAACTCAGGTCAAGGGAATCTTAAAAGGCTTTTTTGAGGAAGGGTTACATTTCAACCATGTTAGATAAACTAAAAGTTTCACTTATGCCATTTTAAGAGAGGTTCTGCAAAATACAGTTCTTTTTTTTTTAACTGATAAAATTTTTTATTTTAGTTTTGAATTTTTACACTTGTCCTGATTATTCCATGTAAAGTGAAACTAGAACTGTTTAAAAGACATACACGAGTCTAGGTACATCAATAACCAGGGACTTTTCTTTTTTTGCTATACTATTTTCACAACCATGGGTGCTTGCTAGGCAATATAACCATCACAGAAGCAAACGTTCGGCAGAATACTGGTAGGGAAAAACAAAGAGAGAGCTACCAGATATACAGATGGGCTCAGTTCCACATTCACTACTGTGTTTATCAAGTGTCAAGTATTAACTGCACATTTTTGTTCAGCTAGAAAGGAGGGATTTTTTAAATTGTTTTTTTCTTCTTTTGGTTTGTTTTAAGTCAGTGCATGAATTTTTGTTTTCTCATTTCAGCAGATGGACAAACAGATGGACTCTACAGCTACATGGAATGTTAAAAGATAGAGGGGTGATACTGTGAGACTGACAGGCCCGCTACTCCTGCCTCTCTCCTGCTGCGCTCATGAAACATCCCGGCATTATAGAGTCTTGTTTAAACATGTCCGAGAACTTAGCTAGATGAGTACACTTGGAAGATCTGGTGACAGGTGCTAACAGGCATTATCAGGGCTGGCTGCAATACAGGGAGGAATTGTGAATATTTAAAAATACTTTTTAAAATTCAGATTTTGGTATGACTGAAGAGCAACAATCGTGCTGAGAACTGGAGGACGACAGCGCTACGGCACTGGCAGCTCTTTGCTACTCTTTGCGACAAGGCTTGCTCATCCTGGTGCCCACCGACTTCTCTTACTCCCTCCCTGCCCATACAGTATTAAACCGTGAATGAAAGACAAAGACAGAATTCAAAAAGACAAAGGGGGCAGGACAGAAATCTAGAGAGGGAAGAGAAAACCAAAGTCAACATTCATAAAGGACAGTGGGAAAGAATGTTGAGATTTCAAAATTTTAAAGCCCCAAGCTAGGAAGTGTCCAAAAGATTTGAGAACTCCTCAAGTGAAAGGCAATCTAATCTCTGCAGAATATTCTATTATGGTAAGCAGATCCGACCATTCTTAACATACACAGCTCTCTTTTTCTTTATAGTCTGGTGGTTACAAGGAAAACAGATTCCATTACTGAAGCACAAGCTGCAAAATTGATAACACATTGCTATAGGAAAGGGGGTTTAGTTATGTGTGTTACATGAGCACTGGACCTTTTTGTAGTGCCAAAACCCAGTTATCTGCCACAAAGAATGTCAATTTCAGGCTTCAGGTTTCCTCAGAGGAAGACACCGTGGACATCTGTGGTCATGAGCTTTTGAGTTGCAACAGCCCAACCTGGCCAAGTGTCTAAACCCCTGAACAACAGGCAGAACTACTGAGTTACTATTCAACCAGAAAGCCAATTGATAGGGTGTCTCACTTCAAGTCCCAGCGCCACAATATAATCTCTATAACTTTCTGTACAACTTTACAATGGAATTGTATTTCAGTGACTATTTTGATATCAGATTAAACTTTCCAAAAAGTTACACATAATTCAGGTATATTTTTTCTACCAATAAGAGTTCTGCTAAATTACAAAGTCCCATAATCACAATGTTCATTTTTTAAAAAATTAAACACACAGTAATACTGTCAATGTTAATCAAAATCAAAACTTTCAGGATGCCGTGGCATTTATGTGACCAATCTGAGTTTTAGATACAAATACCAGCTATTTATCCCACGGACCATTTTTGCTAGGCTGAGGCTGTGAAAAATTGAAAGGTGACATAGGGTTTTTTTTTTTTTTAATTGCACAAAGGGATGTGTGTGAAGGTTACAGAGTGACACTAAATAGATCATGAAGCATGGGAGGTATTAGTTCTCTCCCTTCCCAGCATTTCCTACAGCTCCCTGGTTTTCTGACATACACAGAGTCAGACTGTCCCTAAGTAACTGCATGACCAGGATGCTGTATTTATAAGATTCTTCATTCAGTGTATCCAATTCAGCAATTGCCTCATCAAACGCCGTTTTTGCCGGGCTGCAGGCCTTTTCAGGAGAATTTAGAACCTCATAGTAAAAGACTGAGACATTAAGTGCCAGGCCAAGTCGAACTGGGTGTGTAGGCTGCATTTCTTTCTTACTAATTTCAAATGTTGCCTGGTAAACCCGCTGGGAGTTTGACACAGTGGTTTGTTTACTGTCTCCAGATGCCACCTCAGAAAGATACCTAAAATAATCTCCTTTCATTTTCAAGTAGAATACCTTACCTTCTGGTTGCCTAGCACTGGGAATAAGATACTTGTCCAACAGCTCCAGAACATCGTTGCAGATGTCCTGCAGTTTCGCCTCTATCTTCTCACGGTACTCTTTGCCCATCTGCTGTTTCTTCTCATTCCTCTCGGTTTTCTGTTCCATGCTGGAGATGACATGCCAGGAAGAGTGGCGGGCACCTACCACATTCTTGCAGGCGACAGAGAGCAGATTTCTCTCCTCACTGGAGAGCTCGTGCCCCTGTTCCGTGACGGCCTTCGTGGCTGCAGCCACATCATCATAGCGCGCAGCCTGCTCGGCAAGCTTGGCTTTCTGTACCAGCTCACTTTTATCCACGGTCATTCTGTGGAGGGCTGCAGGAGGCAAAGCGCTTCCGAACGAAGCTCCGAGGGCTACGGCCGCTTCCTTCCCAAGCCCGCTCCGCAGGCAGCGCGGCGGCGGCGGCGGGGTCGGCGGCACCAGCTACCCAGGCTCGGGAATCGGCGGCGGCGGGGGCGGCAGCTCCGCTTCCGCTCCAGCAACCACTTCCTGCAAAATACACTTCTACAAAATTTCACTACCGTGCTGTTCTCCTTACTGTAACCAAGAAGTTGTCTTCTGTCATGCAATTACATTTCTACTCCTGGCCTTGTTGAAGACAGAGGCTAGTTGGAGGAGAGTTATGAGTATGTTTAAGAAACTTCTTGATCTTATCTTTTGAGTGACTGTTGCATCCCATTCTTAGAAGTTTTAGATCATATTCTACATTATATTATCTCCCTTATTAGGTTGGATTAGACCACAATTTTGTCCTTATAGTTTTAGAGTATTAAAATGTTGCAAAATTTATGAGTGTATTAAATGTTCCATATCTCCGTAAATTTTAGGTATGATTCTACTGAGTTTGGGACTGCAGTAGCTGATTGAGCACTGAGATTAGCAGGCCCGGAAAGTAGATAGGACACTGAACTGTGGGCTAGCTACACTCAATTTCTGCCTGCACAATCATTGCCAGATGACTTGAGTAAGCAACTTCAACTTGCAGGGGTTTCCATCTCTTCCTACCCAGAATGAGGGGAAGGACTAGCCTTTTGGTTTCCAAACCTGGTGGATCATCAGAATCAACTGGGTATGAATTACACTGCAGACTCAAGGAGATTGAGTTCAGCAGGTCTGGGTGGGGTCCAGCTGAACTGGAGGTTATTTAAGGTCATGTGCAACTAAGTTCTAGAGAAATTTTAGGAGGAGGTGAGGATCAGGGTCAGCTTTGTGGCTGGGATTGATTTAAACTGAGCCTTGAAGTGTAAGCAAGATTTCCATGGGTTGAAATAGCATGAGGGTCTTTGGGGAAAATAAAAAGAAAATATACAAGGGTGAGGATGGAAAAGTGAAGTTTCATAGAGGGAGTTTGAGGTGGGTTGACCAATTGCTTGTTTCTCTGGAGGAGAGTGCTTCTGGGGAGTAAGGAATACAAGAAAAAGGCTAAAAGATCTAGAAGCTCACTTTGATGGATTTTAACTTCAGTTCTCCAGGAAGGTCTGTGTTCTCATCTGACACACTGCTACTTATGGCTGCTGTCTACATGGTCTCATTCAATTTCCATTCTTTGTCCAGACTTCTTCTTCTTCATTTCTATTTTGTGGTTTTCTCAGCCCCCTAAAAACTTGGAAGGGGAGGGACATGAGTACAAACTAATCAATTTTTTAAATCTGTAGGCAACATAGGATTTTGATTAGAGATTAATTTTGATTTGCTTCTCGGGCCATTGCAGTAGCCATGAGCCCCAGAGGGCAGGCAGAATTATATTCTCTCGAACCCCCAAAACCAAAACAGAGCTGGGCTCTGTGTGTGATTTCATGTATAGAAATGTGTAATGTGGTGGAAAACACTCTTCATTTGGACTGATGGAACAGTTTGACTCCTTGATCAGGGTGGTGATTTCAGAGTGAATACATTTGTCAAAACTTGTCCAACTATTCAATTAAAAAGGGTGCCTTTTATTTTGCATTGATTTTGCCCAGAATAGTTTATTTAAAAAGTGAAAAACATGTACTTTTGTCCTTTGTGTGTTCCTAGGGACAATACACAGTCAGTTCTCATTAACACTAACATTGGAGAATCATAGAAGTTGGTTTAGGCGATAGAAGAGGGAGGGTCACTTTGTATGGCTAAACTTTGCAAGCTGAGAAGTGTTGATAATGCTCAGTTCTGCACAGGATATGACTCCTGGGATGAACCTGGACCCGGCATCGTGGGATTGAGAGCATCTTCTTGACCAAAAGGGGGAAGAGAAATGAAACAAAATCAAGTTTCAGTGGCTGAGAGATTCCAAAAGGAGCCAAGAGGTCACTCTGGTGGACATTCTTACGCACTATCTAGATATCCCTTTTTAGGAATAGCTAGAAGTAAATACCTGAAACTACCAAACTCCAACCCAGTAGCCTTGACTCTTGAAGACAGTTGTGTAACAACGTAGATTACAAGGAGTGACAGCGTGATTGTGAAAACCTTGTGGATCTCACTCCCTTTATCCAGTGTATGGATGGGTGAGTAGAAAAATGGGGACAATAACTAAATGAAATATAGGGTGGGTTGGGGGGATGGAAAGCTTTGGTTGTTCTTTTTTACTTTTATTTTTATTCTTATTTTTATTTTTTCTGATATAAGGAAAGTGTTCAAAAATAGATTGAGGTGATGAATGCATAACTATGTGAACAGTTGATTGTAAACCATGGATGATTGTATGGTATGTGAATATATCTCAATAAAACTGAATTTTAAAAAAAAGATTCAGTTTTGATGAATGAGGTGTTGAAAGAAGTTGGTCTGACTTTAGTGTGTAGAGTGGATTGAAGCAGCCAGAAACCAGAGTCAAGAAAGCCCTGCCACTGGAGTCCAGAGTGAGGAGATGGCATCGTGGTGTAGGAAGTTGGCATAAAGATAAAAGGATACAAAGGAACCAGACGAATGTCAAAGAGAAAAGTAAAAAGCCTTGGGTTCATCATGAAGGATAAAGATGAGGGGAGGAAACTGACGTGAATTAGCCTCTTCTTCATCCAGTTCCTCCAGGCGTTCTGGGTCTTTCATCTCACTAAAACTTTGAATAGCCCTGCAAAAGTGTTGGCCTTTTAGTCTAAACAAAGCCCATCTGTTCCAACACCATGTTCTCTTCACTGTGCTATGGTTTGAATCTGGCTGACAAAAACTCACCTGGAAAACTATCATACTAGTCTTAACTGCCTTCTATATTCCAGCCCAAGGGAACAGCTCCTGTTGTGTTGGGCAGTTGGACAGGACTGTTCTCTGGGTGGTGTCTTTGGTGCCACTCAGAGTCCTGCAACGTGAGCAACTTCCTGTTGGTTTGGGTTATCCGCCTCCAATTACTTGTGCTGTCTGTTTGATTGCTGTGGCCAGACCCTGGAGCTTGTTTGACTCATCCTCCCCATTTCTGCACCTGCTCAACTTGTCTCCGGTAACTCGACTTCACTGCAAATCCCCCTTGCATTGGGGATTCCAGAGGCATGCTGCCAGGAAAACAACACCTCCACTCGGGTTGAGCTGCAAGAGGAAGGTCCTTGAATCCAATAAGACCTTGCACAATACAAGACAGAAACTGACAACTGAGAATCTCACACTGTGTGAGGCAGCCTCAGACACATTGGATTCAGGGCACTCTCTGGGGTCAACGGCTGCAGATGAGTTTTTCTCATGCCTCTTCCTTCTCATTCCTGGATGTTGAACCAGGCTTCCAATCTCACCGAAGAGGAGCTGCCAATGTACAGAAAATGAGCAAAGCATGAGAGGTCAGAGGTGCGGAGGAGAGCAGTGAACATAGCTAAGAAGCAATGCAGCTGGACGGCGTGAGTGGCACCCACCACACATGGGCTTGCATAGCTCTGTGTGTGGCCAGAATGAATGGAAGTTTCTCCCCAGGAGGAAGGGAGAGCAGAAATACATCGTCGGCCCTCACCCCCTCAATAACACCGGAATCTCCCTGATGGGGAATGGAATTCCAGAGGCCCCGTTCACTTTGCAGAGCACTCTTGAGCAGGTTGGTATACAACAGAACTTTTTAAGTCTGCAATGACTACATGGTAAAAGGATTTTCTCCTATTTAGAGACAACGGTTTACAGTTAACCCTTGTCCCCAGCTAAACCCATGCCTTCAGCCTTAGGTTTATAGCATAGGACAAGCATTCAGTGCCCAGGTCTGATTCCCTTGAGTCTGTGGCTTTTCTAGATCTGATCAGACAGGTTCATCTGCTGCACTGATTGTATCCCACGGACAGACTGTGGCAGGCCTCGGGGTTAGACAAAGAAGTGACAGTGATCTGGGGCCCTTTCAGAATCTCTGCTTAATATCATATAATCTGTAAATGAACCACCCTATTAACATTTTAATAACAAAAATCCTAATGAAATGAATCCACAGCATTTTCAATCCCACCTCAAAAGTCCCGCCTGCACTGCCAGCACAGGGTGCCATTTGGAAACCTGGTTCAGCAACAGGTCCTTCTTTGCTCCCCCAGAATACTCCTCACACTCTTAGCCAGCCATTCCCAATCCTGTCTGCATTAGCATCACCTGAGGAGCTCCGACAACATGCCAGTGCTGGGTGCCATCCTCCAGGGGCTCCCACCCAGCTGGTTTGTAGTGGGCCCACGTCTCCATGTCCGGGGCAGCCCTGACAGGGTATTACAAACTGGGTGGCTTCAAACAACAGAAATTCACTTCTCACCTATCTGGAGGCCAGAATTACAAAGTCAAGGGTTGGCCGTGCCATGCTCCCTCTTAGCCTGGTAGAGAAGGTTCTTTCTGAGCTACGTGCTGGAATTCTATCTCCAGAAAGCCGAGCCAAATGGCTTCAGTCATCAGAGTCAGTGCAGGGCAGAACTAGAATCAGCCTCACCTGCTACAGATAGAATCTGCACCCAAAGTCACATAGAGACACCCCTAAATGTCTCTGGAGAATGTTGAGGCTTTGCTTTCCTAAACACAGATCTTTTGGATAGCAAAATAAGAAAAAGTAAGCCCCTACTTTCTGTCCTGCCAACCCATCTGAAATAGTGCTGGAAAATGAAGCTGCCAAAACCTCTGCCTAACCATCTTTTTGCTGGTTTTCTATTGCCAACAGGACAAAGTTCAAACTCTTGTCCTCTCGTCCACTGCTGCCTCTGACCCACCCCTTAATTCTATACACTAATCTGTTTCACAAACTTTTGGTGCCACCCAAACTGGTCCATTAATCATTTCCCAAATCTGCCCCCAGGTTCCTGTGGCTTTGCTCACACCATTTCCCAGAACTTGGAAAACTCAAACTCTCCAGTCAGCATTTCTCCGCCCTTCTGCTTTCAATATCCCCATAAAAAAAGGTCACTGTCTCCACCAAACATCCTGCTCTTGGTAGCTCTTCCTGATCCAAATTCCCATATTATGATTGATTTGTCAGTTCCTGCCTCAGAGCCTTTGCATTTACTTGGCTGTTCAGTCTTTCTAGCTCCTTGGCAAAACTGGTTCCTTCTAAAGTCTCAGCCTCCCCTCTGCCCTGGTAGCTCTATCTTTAAATGCCTATCATCGTCCAAAACCATCTTGAGTTTGCGTTTGTCTATGTGTGCATTGTCTGCCTCATCCTACGTAACTGTAGGCTCCATGAAAGCCAGAACTTTCTCTGTCTTGCTCACTTCTCTACCCCAAGCGCCTAGCACAGTGCAACACAGAGTAGACTCTCAATTGCTATTAGTTGAATGAACTAATGCACAAATGCAATTATTTATGCCTATGGTGCCCCAGCTATGGTTCCTATCCTCCAGGGGTGGTGGCTGGGAACTTACAGTCCAGCCCCTATTCAATCACTGCTCTTTGTTTACATGAATATCTATTTCTTAGTCATCTCAGGTGAGCCTCATTCATCATTTAGATGGTAAGTGGTTTCAGAGCTGGGCCTTAGACATCTGACTTCGCTAGAGAACAGTAGGCAATCAGGAAGTATGTGTGGCTGATATGGAACCCCTTGTTCAAGAGGGTCAAGGCAGTGACTGAGGGACTGGAAGTTCTACCTGTTTCATTTATTGGGTGAGAGGCAACCCCTGTTTTCATCCAGTGCAAAGGTAGCCTATTTTGACAACAATAAAGCTGCCATATTTGCAATACAATTGCATCACACTTTATATGTTAACCTGCAAAATAAATCATAATCCAGGGGAGGGGGTTGGCGAACTACAGCCCATGAGGCAAATCCACCCAGCCACCTTTTTTTCTTTATTACAGCCCACAAACTAAAAATGGTGTTTGAGTTTTAAACAGTTACATTTTAATTGGTATCTAGATAATATTCTTGATTTTTTTTCTCTTGGCCCACAAGCCGAAAATACGTACTAAGCGTTCAAGAAAAAAAAATGCCAATGCCCAGATTTAGACCAAATTTTATCTTCTGAAGTCTTACAAAACAAAAAGTGGACATTTTATGCTGTTGCTCAGAGGATCAAAATTGCATAGAATGACCCTTATATATCATTTGGGTTACTGCAAAATTGTGAGGCTGCTGTGGAAATCAATTTGGCAGATCCTCGGGAAGTTGAACATAGGACTACCTTATGACCTGTACCCACTTCTAACTATATACCTAAAAGAACTGAAGGCAAGGATTCAGACAGATATTTGCACACCAAGGCTTATAACCGCATTGTTCACAATAGCTGAAAGGTGGAAGCAACCCAAGTGTCCACCAACAGGTGACTGGGTAAACAAAATGTGGTCTATCCATAACATGGACTATTAATCAGCCATAAAAAGGAATAAGGGTCTGATCCATGTGACAACATGGATGAAACTTGAAGACCTCATGTTGAGTGAAATAAGACAGACACAAAAAGACAGATATTGTAGGATCTTGCTTATATGAAATACTTAGAAGAAGGACATTTCAGAGACCTATAATAGATGATAGGTTACCAAGAACTGGTGGGTGAGGGAAAGGAGATGTTATTGCTTAATGGGCACAGTTTCTGTTTGAGGTGGTGAAAAATTGGGATAATGGATATTGGTGATGGTAGCACAACATTGTGAATGTAATTAATGCCACTGAATTATACACTTGAAAGTGATTAAAATGGTAAATGTCGAGTTATATATCTATAATATATATATTTCTACAATAAAAAAAATTTTAACAGGTGCATAGGATGAAGTGAGCATTTGTTTAACTTGCTTTCACCTCTAGAGACATTGCCATGTTACAGGAAAGGATCTGTTCGAGGGAACGTCTACCACATGACATGAACAAGTTGGTCAAGTTCAGAAACAAGTTCACATCGGTCAGAACACAATCAGTTAGGAAGGAGGAGCTATATAAGGAATCTGCCGCATCCAAATTTATTTAGTTTACATGAACCAGTGGATGAAAATGCCAACATGACCTTGTCTCAGTCCATTTCCACCAATTGGTGCTAATGTTGGCTGCTTCAGGTATTGCTTTTAAACACAGCATCAATATTGTGATCCTTTTGATCACTGCATGAGTCAAATTTCTTCTGAACGGTTAATTAGGCCATCCTCAACAGCTGGCAGAATACTTCACTTTTCCTGCAAAAAGTCAAATGGTGCTGCGTGCCGTGGGCATACCGGTCTGTGTCCACTTGGGGGCGCCATAGAACAGCGTCTGCGTTTGCATGTACTAAAAAAACCAGCATCCCATTGCCAGGTCAGGCTAAACCTAACAAATGTCTTCATTGCCTGCTCAAATGTGTAATTTTTGAAAGTACTATAATAAAAATGATCTGATAATTTTGTTATTGAGACGAAAGGGATTTTTAGGTGAGATTTTCTAGGCAAAGAAGGTAATGCAGCAAGTAGACATAAACGTTGTACCAATTCCGAGAATTCAGAGAACTGACTCAGAATCAGCTGAGTTTTAGGGGATCTCTCCACTACCTCTGAAAGGAGACCCTTATACAGCACACCACCCGCCAGCCTTTCCATATCAGACTGGATGTCAAAAGTCCAGCTTCTGAATCAAATGATTGCCTGCTCTAAAGTAAGAACATAGGCTGAATGGCCCTACTTTTACCAAAAGTAACATGCAGATGGTATACTTTTGAGGAAAAGAAAAATTTCATATCATCTGGACTGCTTTATGGCCTGGAAAACATTTAGCAATGACTATGACCTTAACTTTCTTTTTTTTTTTTTTTTTTTTTTTGCAGTTCTTCATGATTCTTAAAGACTTTCACTTGCATATCTCATTTTATCTTGTAAAATATACGTGAGATAGGTGTTTGATTGAAATGCATGTCCCCAAATCAAATAACTAACTTTTTAAATATCTGGCCCAACAATTACTGCTCCTTGACTGTCTTTCAGAGGGATGAGTTTAGTTTACTTTAAACTTCTGTATGCTCTCCTTTCAACAGTGCCGTATTTCTGAGGTATATGAAGCATAACTATTTGAGGTAAACAGATGTACTTGAGCTGTTTCGAGCCATCAATCGTTCAGTTCCTAAGTTTGTAAAAACCTTTTCCTGATGCACCTGGCTCTGCAAAGTTACCCAAGGGCTAAGGCAGAGCCCTCTTTTTGGGTTCTTTGTGCATTTTTCTGAAATTAAAACAAACATCAGAAAAGTCCATTGAAACTATGTCCTGCTATTAAAGACAGGTATGCTCTATCATGATCTTATATCGTTTCTCCCCAGTTTGAATAAATGTTACCAGTTTCAGGGCTATGGGAATTATTTCCAGATAATAATTTCACCAGCCCTCTGGGTTTAGAAAACAATACTTGAGGAAAGCTGTTTCTGATCTCCTGCTAATCCAAGATAATTGCTTTGCGTTTCATGGGGAATCTGAAAATTCTCAGTGCCTGATTCACTGAATGGGTTTATTGGAAAGGAGCTTTAGGGGGACTTTTTGTTTCTCCTGGAAAACCTGTTTTTAGCAGAGATCCTAGAGCAAAAACATCCTTTGATCCTGTGACTGCAAATTGCCAATTTTCTTTAAGAATCAGATACACCCATTGAGAAACTCTAAAGGTTTTCTTTAATCAATCTCCAGGTCTGGTTCTCTCTTCCTTCCTTCCTTCCTTCCATCCTTCCTTCCTTCCTTCCTTCCTTCCTTCATTTTCTTTCTTTCTTTTTTGCATCCTTGCTTTCTTTCTCAATTATTAAACACCTTCTGATGAACCTCCCGGAAAATATCTGCCAGGCATGGCTCTCTGTTGTTTGTAGGTTTTAGTGTTGGTTTGAGAAGCAAAGGGTATCCCCTGGACTTGGCTTATTAATTCACAGGAGAGAATACCAGAATTATCTTGGCCCAGCTGTGACTATGGGACTTTGGGTAAAATCCCCATAGACAGCCTGCTGGTTTGGTTTGCATTCTCTTAACTTGCTACTTGACAGCCAGTTCGGTGAATTTACATTAAAGTTAGATCTCATAACCTCAAGCCAGGAATCCAAGAATATTGGCAAGTGAGTCCTTGCCAAGCAGTCACACATAAATTGTGCATTCAGGAATTAAGAAAGGAAGGGCAGAATTCTAAAGTGCAAGGCTCACTGTGGAGAATGCAGTATCTCCCAGGAACACATGCTCTGTTTAAATGAGCAGCAGCCCAGCTATTCCGAGGCCCAGCCATTCTCCTGGACCCAGATGGTTTCAGGCTCTGGAATGGGTTGCCTTTCTTTTGCAGGAGGATTAAATGGTGCTGCCAAGGGCTGTGTCTGCCACACCCTATGAATTTACCTGGCAGCTTTATTTTCCTGGGGAAACTCGGATTCATAATTGGCCCTTTCTTCTTCAGGTCAGTGTTCCCACTTATTTGTGCTCATTCATATCTTGCTGCTCACTCCCTGGGCGAATCAAGGCTCAGGGGTCTTTTGTCCCGGGTTGGGTATAAATTAACCCAGAACTAGATTAGAGTCTTCGGCTGTATCTTCATAGCAAAACTCCAGGAACAACAAAGAGGGCCAAAGTTCACTGAAACGGCCCTACTTCCTTTGGGGTTAGTTACACTCCAAGGTAGAAAGTTAATTTTGAGGAATAACAAACATATCTGACCATGTACTATGTACCAAATAATTTCAGTTTTTTTGTCTTCATAATATATATATATATATATATATATATATATATAAGGTGGGGACTATACTGATCCCCGTTTTACAGAGAAGGAACTAAACTTTGAAGGTCTCAGTAAATTTACCAAGCCATGGTGGTTTGGAGCTCTGTACCCAAGAAAAACATGTTCTTAAACTTAATCCATTCATGTGGGTGTGAACCCTGGTAAACAGGACCTTTTGATGAGGTTACTTCAGATAAGGTGTGGCCCAGGATGGGTTTAATCCTATTACTGAAAGACTTATGGGGAAGGTCACAGTGAGAGGAAATGTGCACACACACACACACACACACACACACACACACACACACACACACACACACACACACACACACACACACAGAGGGAGCAGCCAAAGCTGAAAGTCAATGCAACCCAGAACAGAAGGGAGAGGCCAGGAGAGGCCGCCATGTCCATTGCCATGTAGCAGAGAATCTCACACCAAGGATCGCCAGCAGCCAGCCCCAGAACAGCAGTCTTTGGGAAGAAAGCATCGCCTCGATGATGCCTTGATTGGGACTTCTCCTAGCCTCAAAACTGTGAGCCAATAAAATCCCATTAAGCCAACCCATTGTGTGATACTTGCTTTAACAACAAGGAAATTAAAATAGGCACAGAGTTGGTAAGTCATAGAAATAGGGTCCTGTGTGAATCAGAGGCCCAAGTTGTAATATCTCACGATCCCTGCAATAAAGTTCAAGGAAGGCAACAGCTGTTTAATGGGGTTTGCTATGTGTTAGTAAGTCTACTGTAGGGTACCCATAAACACACCTAGGAAAAACCTGTGATCCAGACAAATGAAGTTTATTACAGTTACTACAAAAAGGGAGGAGCGCACGCTACGAACAGTCTTAGTAGCATCTCCCAAGGGGAAAGTCAGGAAAGGATATTTACTGGGGCTTAGGAAAGGTGTGATCCTTCAGGCGGGTTTGGAAGGTGAGGAGCACTTTGGAAATTGGGCCGAGAATTTTACCTTATCAGTTACAGATTGGTGGACACAGCAAGACAAGGGTCTTGAAATGGACATTGATGAAATAGTGTTAGGATTGACAAATAAGCTTAGTTCATAGCCTTATTTTTTCCAGGGGCAGAAATTTCCCGGATCAAGTTGATAAGTTATTTTTGTCGCACGTTGGTTTCAGTTCTCAGGCACAAAGCATTAAACGGTAACTAAAATCAGATGAGACTCCTACCTGCTAGGAACTGGGTGGAGGACTACTGGGGCTCTGTCCTCTTGAATTGTCACGATTCCCTTATGAGGAAGCCCCCGTCTTTATTTTGCAGCTGAGGAAACCACGGGTCAGAGGGGTAATTAAGGATAACCCAATTCAAAGACTGATGAATGCTCAGACTGGGATTTAATCCAGAACTTTGCTTTCAATTCTTTGAGCTCTCAATCTCTGGGACGTTGGCACTCAGTCCACTTCCGTTCTGCTCTCCCATTTGAAGAGGAAAGCCACTGATTTTCCCAGGACAGAATCATGAAGAAAGAGGAGGGGACTTAGAAGATGATTCCAGACAAATACTGTATCATAGGATAACCTGAGGATCCTGGCCTTATCTCTCAAGTGCTTATAACCTGTAGGAATTTACACAGACTTTTTAACCTTCAGATTACTGAATTTCAGTCTTTTCAATTATCCATAAAATATCCTTGGGCTGACAGGAAAAAGGAAGCATGTTACGTGGAACAATAAGAAGCATTCATCTTAAACTGTAGGTCATTATCCCCCCATTGCTTTACCTCAATCTTCAAAGTGATTTTATCTCTGTAACCAAAACTATGTTAGTAGCAAAATATTACAACAGGGAGCCTGGAAGTTGAGGCATTAATAAAACAACCAGAAATACATGCAAATTCTAATAAAAAAATTGGAGTGACAGGACCTGTGGTGTTGTTTGTTTGTTTGTTAAACGGAGACACATTTTTTTGCCCATAGAAATGATGCCATTTGTATTTCTATAGTTTGTTTTGTTATATTTTGGCGTTATACATTTATACGTTGTTGTGGTTGTTTTGAAAAAAGTCCTTAGTGCAGCCAAACTGCCCGAGCTAGTTCTATGAGACAGCAGTGAATGGTTCCCACCACCAGAGGGCGCGTTAGACCAGCAAACTGACACTTCAAGCCCTAATCCCAGGGGTCAGTTCAGTCCATTATTTAACCCTTTGGGAGGTGAGAAGAATCAATAAAGAATGGGAGCTGTCTTTTAAGATGCATTAAGGGTAAAACGAAGATGAGGGGTGAATTTGATTGGGTCAGATCATAGAGAGATAAAGAGAGAGGGAGAACAATTTTAAATTTTTTTAAAGGTAGCTCTGAAATCCTTCCCATTAAATTCAGTCCTGGCCAGCTTGTTTTTTTTTTGTTTTTTTTTTTAAATTATTAAATTCAGTTTTATTGAAAGCTTGTTGTTTCCTTTCCCCCTTGTTCCCTACAGCCCAGCACCCAACTGTGAAGGCCTTGGAGCAGAAGCTGAGGTGTGGGGAGCTCTCCTGAAGCGTCAGAGGCTAGCCCCTCCCCGTCCTTTACAGAAAGGGGCAACTATTTAAATGGGCAAGTACGTGGGGCTGTAATTGGTCCTACCACCCCCAGGAATCCTGCTTCCCCCAGGCTCACTGGATCTTAGCCCCTTCGGGTTAATTTAAGGAAGGCTGGAGTGGGTGACACAATAGAAGTTTGCCCACTGTTGCAGCCTCTGTGCTGAGGCTGGCAGGGAGACAATTTTAGATCAGACAAGTAACTGCCCTTTAGAAGCTCCAGAGGTGCCCCAAGAGAGCGTGCCATCTCTAGTGCAGTGTCCTTGGCACCGCAACAAGGCTCTAATAAGATTAGCACTTATCACAGTAGGGATTGCATATGATCCATTATTAGATAACTGACTCTTGCCTCCAAACCCACCTTTCTATACCCCGCCTGGGGCTGGGGCTCTGCAAACTGCATCTCTGCTCAGCCAGCTGCGGCCTGTCGGGCTCTGCCAAGATGGGGCACTAGAGGGACCCCTCAAGGCTGGAGGGAGCTGGGACCTGCTCCTTCCCTCCTGAGTGCTTCCTGATTGTTTCGGTTTGCTAATGCTGCTGTTATGCAAAATACCAGAAATGGATTGGCTTTTATAAACAGGGGTTATTTGGTTGCAAAGTTACAGTCTGAAGGCCATCAAGTGTCCAAGGTAAAGCATCAACAATAGGGTTCCTTCACTGGAAAAAGGCCATTGGCATCTGGAAAGTCTCTGTTAACTGGGAAGGCACGTGGCAGGTGTCTGCTGATCCCAGGTTTTATTCCAGCTCCTCTCTCAACCCCTGTGCTTTCTTCAAAATGTTGCTCTTGGGCATTTTGTCCTCTTTTAGCTTCTCTGGAGCAAACACTGGGCTAACATCCCCAAAGTGTCAGCAAAAGTCTGCTTTCGGTGGCCGTCTCCAAAATGTCACCCTCAGTGCTCTGAGCTCCTTCTGTTTGTGAGCTCTTTCATAGGACTCCAGTGATTAAATCAAGATCCACACTGAATAGGCAGGGTCCATATCTCCATGGAAATAATTCAATGAAGCATTTCACCCACAGTTGAGTCACATCTCCATGAAACACTCAATCAAAGGATTCCAACCCAATCAACAACTAATACATCTGTCCCCACAAGACTGCATCAAAGAACATGGTGTCTGGGGGACATAATACATCCAAACCGGCACACTGATGCTCTCAGCATCTCTGAGCAGTGCTTCTTCACTCCAGCAGTGGAAATTCCTTCTATAGCCACCACAGAGTCCTGTTTGCAGGTTTCCAACACTCCCCAAGCCACTTCCCTTCTTCAGAGTGCTGAGTCCCAGGCCTGGGAAGCTTTTCCTCTGGGCTTCTAAGTCGTAATCATTACAACCTCTTCATTTCAACCCCCAACTCAAGGGGATGCACCTGCTTCCACTACTTCTGTGAGCCCCCCGTTTGCCCTTTCAGTTCTTCAACCACAGCCAACAAGCCTATGCCAACAAGGTGTATTAAATTCTCTGTATTCAGATGACTGCTGTGGTTGCCCCTTTCTGCATGGACCTCACGATACACCACCTGTATTCTACCCCTCGCCTGATAAATCACCAGTATCACAGGTAATTTGAGCTTCAAGAGTGAACTGCAATGTGGAAAGGGGGAAGGCTGGACTGGAGTTGTTCTATGAGAGTTAGAATAGCGCTTATTAAATGTAAGCTGACAAAGAAGAGCTTGAGGATCAGAGGCAACTTCAGAGGGATCAGGCCTGGAGAACTCAGCAACCCGGCCCCAGGCTGGGTGGAAGAAAAGCACCCTCTTCTTCCTCAGTATCATCCTGTCCTCTCCCCCTAGCAGTGCTTCCTTAGAAAATGACCTACAAGTTACATTCACGTTGAAGTGTCAGTGACTGATGACTCTTTAATACCTCATAGGGAAATCTGCATTTTAAAAATTACCACAGACCGATGATGCTAGAAGTAAGACAAATCTAGGATATCCTCAAGATTTATTCAGGGGTCCTCGGAGGTCAAAGCTATCTTCATCATACTGTGATGCTCGGACATTATTTGCTCTTTGCCACTTTGGTTCTCCCACAAGAGTTCCATGGAGTTTTACGAGGTTATATGGCATGGAAAAGTTTTGGTAATGGATAGTGTGATAGTAGCACAGCATAATCAACAGAACTGAAACATATTTCCAAATGTCATTAAAAGAGGAAATGTTAGAATGCATATATAGTAATAGGTGATAAAAAAAAAATCCATGGAACTGTGTGACACAAACAGTGAACTCTTAGTTAAACCATGGAAATAGTTAATAGTACAATTATAAAGATGTGTTTTCCTCAATTGTAACAAATGCACCACACCAATGCAAGGTGGCAATAATATATGGAAATCCTGTATTTCATGCATTTTTCTGTAAACCCACAACTTCTCTATTAAAAAAAAAAAAAAGAGCATGCCGTTCTCCAATGCCAGATCAGTAGGATTTCTGCAGACCTATCTTTCTGTGCTGTAGGCTTTATCATCAGAAAAGTGCAGATCATAATCTTTACCTCAAACCTGTGTTGATTAAGTGCAGTAAACTAAGTTCTCAGCTCAGTGCCTTTCTCCACTCAAAGCACATGTGCATTCATGCACTCACACATACGCACACATGTGCTCACGCATACACACATGCACGGTCACTCTCTCACACTCACACTTTAGTGCACATGCAAGAACACCTGCACATGTTGGGGGTGAGAGTGGTGGCGATTCTCGTGCACTGTCGCCTCCACTCCTAGGGAGGGTGAGGTCAGTAGCCCCTTCTACCCCTGGGTGTGTGTGAATACTTTGGAGGCAGCTCTGTGGAATAGGAGGAACATAAATCCGGAAATTTAAAAACAGGCTTCTCTTTCTGCTGCATTCCTCTTTGGTGTGTTACATCTACAGCAAAACCCGAAATCCTCTGGCTGTTTCCTCATCTGCAAGATGACAGTGGATGGGCCGGGGGAAGGTGGTTGCAGCTTCCCGTGCTTTTGAAGTGATGCTCTAACACACATGAGCAATGACGTGGGAGCTCAGAATGCACGGGTTCAACTCCCAGCTTCAACCTGGGGCCTCCCAGGAAGTTGGAAAACCTCCTCTTCCTTGGTTATACTGAAGTGCTGCCAGCCTCCTGGGTTGTTGTGAGTAGACAAAATGCAGAAACACACCCAAAAAAGCAAGCATCCGCTGTGTGAGGGTCTGCGGTGGATTCACGGCTAAATGCAACAAAAGAATGGCTGGCAAGGGGCCCCTGTCCTGTTCAAAGACCCCTATCTCGAGCTAAATGCAGGAACCACCCTCCCATGGCCCTGAGAGTGAAGCAGCAAATCCTCCTGCCTCCTCTGAATGAACGTAATGCTATGCTCAAATATTGTACAAAGAAAAAAAGGAAGGAAACCCCTTCCACCCACTGTGGTACACCTTGGTGTTTGCCATTATTAGAACAGCAAACTGAATCCTATTGATTCAGAGGGTTTGTGGTTTACCGACCCAGAGCAGTTAAGTTCCTCTTCCTACCCCTGTGACTCATGAATACACATCCAAGCCTAAATAGTTTATTTACCGTTTGAACAGTTTTTTGCTTCTTGTCCTATTTCCCTTTGGACACGTTTCCCAGGATACTTCCTTTATCCACAAAACAAGGGGAAAACAAGTGATCCTGTTTTAGGAACCAAGGAAGGTGTAAGACCATGAATTTTATATTAGAAATTTAAAAAAAAATCTCAGGAGAGGGTCTTATAGGAAACATCTCAGTTCCAGTTTAATTTCCAGCTTAATTATTAAAAGTGCCTCTTTTCATGCCAAAAGCGTCTTGGGTTGGATGATAAATTATATAGTAACCTTGGTTAGAAGCTGAACACATAGGTGGGGTGGAAGCAAGGCAGAAGAACCCCTTGTGTACACGGGTGCCAACCTCTGGCCTTCAGCTGGGGGTGGGTAGGTAGTCAGGATTGCTTGTTAACCCTTCCTAATCCAAATGTCCTTAAATACCTTGAGGCTGGAGGTGCAATGCTGGGTGGGCAGCCCCTGGCCACCTGGTAGCTTGTTAGAATGCAGATTCCAGGCCCCACCCCAGACCTACTGACCACAAGCTGCTTTTGACCAGGACCCCAAGTGATTCCTGCACACACCTGAGCCTGGCAGTAGTGCTTCGGAAAACCTTGCCAGGAGCACTGTGAGTCTTAGGCTTTGGGACTTTTGCAAAGTCTTAGAATAAGAGGACTTCAGAGTCAAAAGAGGCCTTCCCTCAACATTTCCTTCTAAATGTCCTCACTCGAGAGCTCTATGGTCTGTTTGGGAGATCTACTTTCTGGAAAAGAGAGCTTGTTCCAAAGTGCCTCCTGAGGCCAAGCTGAAATTTGCTTCCCCAGAACTACCATTCCCTCAAGAGTTCATTTTATACTTTACAGAACCACTCAGAGAAAAGACCATGTTCCGTTCCCCAGGAAGGTTTGGCAGAACATTGAGCCCATTCTCATATCTGATCCTGTCCCAGTTCCTTTTTTGAAGAAACCTGGGAGGTTCCCAATCAAACTTCTAAGGAGCAGTCCTTCATCCCTGAGCACAGAGCCATGATTCTGCTGGTGCACCATATAAAGCCATATCAGCAAAATGAGATGTTGGTGCCCTCACATTTGTCCTTGCCACTAGCACATTATTAAAACTGTGGTCACCTGCTTGTTACCCAGGCAGCCCAGTGGGGAGCTATGTCTCGCTGGGAGCAAGGACCAGTCATTATCTGTGCCTGTGGTCAGCGGTGACTTCAAGATGGGGATCTAAAGAGAAGAAGTCAAGTGTCGATCAACAGCAACAACAAATCTTCATCAGACACCCATACTGAACACCTAGAGTGAATGATACTTGGCACTAGAGATGCCAGCCAGGGCAGGAAATGTTCTGCTCATATGCAGTAAAGAAGCTAGGTGAGAAGAATGCAAAGCATGCAAATAATCACCACTTCTTGTTTGGAGGTCTTGGCAGTATCTCCAAGAACTGAGAAAGTTCATCTGAATGATCTCCAAGCAGCCAAGGGAAAGCATATCCTCAGTCATCTAATGACAATAAATCCCATTTCTCGGATGCTTCCTATGTGCCCAATGCATTTGCTGCACGTTCTTTTTTTCCTACTGTGCATGCCATCAAACCCACTGGGCAAAAGAGACAGCCGAGGCCCACAGTGTCTGTTGTGCAGCTAATATTTGACAGGATGAGATTGCACTTTACAGCTGTGTCCCTCCAAAATCTATCTTCTTCACCAGGGTACAATCCTGCCCTTCAATCAGTTTGGTTCTGCTTTACACACAAGCTTTTCTGTATGGGGGGAGGGGTGGAGGTAAAGAATGAAATAACAGCAAAAAGGTACAATGGATCCTCTTTCTTCCGTCAGAATGGGGTTGATCCAGGATTTCAAAGACATTGGGGAATGATGTATTAACATATTACAGATTCAGATTCTTCTACACCTCAATAACATAAAATAACTTATATTAATAGTTATGAAGCAGACTCATCCAGAAGATGTTAACTTATGTCCCATGTGATCTAATCAAGATGGCACAGAAGTGTGCAAAATGTTTTAGAAATATGCTTTATTATTCCCTGGTGATGTGATGTAAATGAAGTCGTTTTGTAGGCAATTGGGAGTGAGGCTCTAGCTTTAACTTCTGGCTCTGTCACCTGCCAGCTTTGTAAACCTGAACAAATAATCTAACCTTTCTGAACCTTGCTTCTGTCATTTGTAGAGTAAGCTTAGTAATATCCACTTCAGAGTGCCCTTAAAGGCACCGAATGATATACCAGGTTCAGAGCATGAATCATCCTGCAGTGTACCTTGCACATGGTAAAATGTGAAATTAAATTCACTTGATTAAAGTCAAAGGATATACCAATTTAAAAAAGACATGCCAAGACACAAATGTACAAATGGGTATAGAAGGGTTTAGACATGTACAAAATACATTTCTATATGCTTTGGGCAAGAGAATATTGCAAATGTAGACAGAATGTTGGAACTATAGGTTAGTCATACTAATTCCTAATTCATCAGGAAGGTGAACTTTGTAGGCTGGGCAGAATATCAGTCATTTTGGGACAGGCAGGATAGTCCATGTTTAGAATATCATGGACCAAAGCTCAAGGATAAACAAGAAAGAAGAGCTGGAGAGAACAGTGAACTCGTGTATTGAACTTAGAGTGCGAATGAAAGCAACGCATTAACAAGTGATTATGAGAAGTCGGCTTTTATTTGAAATTGACTTTTATGCTTATATGATGGGATTCTGGAAATGTTTTTCTATAAAGGCTCAGATAGCAAATATTTTGGGTTTTATGGACCAAACAGTCTGCCCCAGCTCCTCAACTCTTCCAACGTAACCCAAAAGCAGGCATAGGCAATCCTTAAATAAGTGGGCATGGCTATGTTCCAATAAAAGTTTATTTACAAAAACAGGTGGTAGGCAGGGTCTGGCAGGGACCATAGTTTTCAACCCCTGCTATAGATGATGAATTTAAAACAAACAGGCAGGGAAAAAAAAAAAATAGAAAAAAAAAAAAACCAAAATTACAAAAAAATACTTGGAATCTCACCATCAAGAAACTTCTTGAAATCCAGTTCAAGAAAATTTATGGTACATGGTGGCTTTAGCCATGAAATATAAATCTCTCTTGCTATCTTAGATATGACTCCCAGGAACATGTCTTGATGGGAGTGGGGGAGTGTTTATTTTGTATCTGAAAATGCACCTCGAACAGAAAATTCAAACGTGTTAAAATGCTATTTAAGCCC
Organism: Choloepus didactylus; assembly: GCF_015220235.1. Taxonomy (NCBI): domain Eukaryota; kingdom Metazoa; phylum Chordata; class Mammalia; order Pilosa; family Megalonychidae; genus Choloepus; species Choloepus didactylus. Next base: position 11,834,055 of record NC_051325.1, on the reverse strand, counting down.
ATCAGAGGTGGCAGTTTGGAGAAATGAAAAGACTCTAGAGCCAGGAGCTGCGCTGAACAGAGAGGTTTATGTTTAGAAGGGGTGGAAATCACACTGTGTCCCGTGTGTTGAATTGGATCCGCAAAAGATTGCACAGTTGCTGGGAGCTGGGCCTCCCAAGGCCAAGAACAAGCACAAGGAGACCTTTTTTCCTCTGTTAAGGAGGAAGCTGTATGCCCAGTGGTTTCATGATTCCATGACTGGCTTATTGAGAATTTATTGGATGAGTTTCACATAGAGAGTTTCTCTTAAGGAATTCTAAGGGATTTTCTGGCAGGAGCTTCTATTTAAAGGTCAAGCGGAGTAAATGGTCCAGCTTCCAGAAGAGGCAGTGGTTACTATTAGCTGATTAAATAGTGAGCTCTGGAAACTTATTATTTCTGTACACTCCGCTAAGGGAGGAAAAAGGACTGACTGTCTTGCCCACCTTGCATCCCAACCAAAGGCTCAGGAGCACAAACAGCAGGTGATCACTGGGTAGCATTTGCCAAATGCAGAGAAGCTGTTTTTCACCATCCTGTGCAAACCAAAGGGATGCCTGGAGTGTTGATAGAGAGAATGGCTGAGCGGGGCAGATCTGGTCATTTCTGCTCACAGCATCCCCACAGAAGAGGCCCTGCCCTGGGAAGGGTGTTGGTCTTGGAATGGGTGAGTTATCTCATCCCCAACACCCAGGCTCTCAGCCTGAAAAGCTGAGGGAGGAGCAAGAGGTCCAGCAGCTTCTCCAGCGTTCAGGATCTTTCTACAGGAGCCCACTAGAAAACTTGCCATGAGGTCCTGCTCCTTCAGGAGAGTGCCCTTATAATCCTGAATCTGCCCAGAAATCTCAGAAGTTTCAGAAGTCAAATCTGCAGTAACTGATTTACCCAACACATTGTCCTGTCTGCTATCAAGAGAAAAGAGAAAGTCTGATTTTCCAATTGGGGAAATAAACACAATTTGCAAAGTTCTCATTTTTTAAAAGTTACCTTCTATGCTTCAAAATTGTTTACTCTGTAGCTTATTTTTAATTGGTGTGGAAACATCTCTAAACTGAACTTTGAGTCTTTGATCTACATTTAAATGCTTGCTTCCTATTAACATATGATGGGATGGTGATGTCATAGAATCATAGTATTTCTTAGAACTACTGTAAAATGCTACAAATTTATATTTAATCCCTGAGTCATCCCAAGTGTTTCACTAGATGAGTGAAAAAATTGTAATGACAAAGTATTTGCCATTTCCTATTTTATAGTACTTTTTCCCTATATTGTTTAATGTTTGCATTTTTCACTTGAAGGAATTAAAAGATATTTCTCTCTCTGTCCATAATTACCTTATTTTTCGAACAGAATTGTGGCGTTTGAAAAATACTACTGAACCAGACCAGTAGGTGTATAACGTATTTTCTGTATATTTTTACTATGAGTTAATTTGAAAGCAGCAATTTAAAACCCACTTGAATGTCCACTTTAGCCTAAATGACAACTGCAACATCAGAGCAATTCTGCAATCAAATTAGTAGTCAAATAACCAACGGCAAGTAGAAAATTGGTCAACATATTATGTTTTCTATAACCTAATTCAAAATACAGGATTCACAAATGTAAATCTCCCTTTTCAATGTTAGAGAAGCATCCGATGAATATTTCTATGAGTAGGAAAATATTTATTAAAATAGTGTCCACCTATTCGAGACTGATCTTATTCTTTTAACCGACAACTCTTGGAAGAGGTATCTGGGCCAGATGGAGCCCAAAGGCAATGGAAAATAGAAGGCAAAATAGTGTCCACCTGTTGGATGCCCACACAAAGTGGAGAAACCACAGTTCAGAGGCCTTCCACTTCCGAACCTGGAGAACAAAGTAATTAATCAATATTTCCTGGGGAACAATGGGCTCAGATACCTTGACTGACTGAAGATTAGCATCTTTGCCATGGAGCTCGATCTTTTTTTCCTCTATTTTTTTTTAGTAGGATCGGTTGATCTTGATAAAATCATAGCCCCCTTTTTAAATAAGAAATGGGGGGAACAAGTGAAAACAGCCTGTCTTCCCAGCTTTTCATCTTCTCCATCCTTTCTGCTGTCTACCTTCACCTCCAGAAGTCTGTCCACTCTTAATTGTATCACTTTGTACCTCTTTAGCCATCGTGACATCAAACTGACAGATGAATTAATAAACTTATGGAATTGTAAGATCCCTGGCAAAATAGAGTCAATGAGCTGATGCTGTTAGGTTGGCCTTGAGCTTAAGGCCAGGAATCACTGGCCATAATTTGATCCTTTTAGAATCTAATAAACCAAACTCCTAAGAAAAATTCAAGTCACATCACTAGGAAAAATGTTTTATTGGGGGTCAGTACCATTCTGATGGCTGAATTTGTAACTTGATAAGGTTTCTTCCACCAAAAGTTCTTTCCTTTGGGGAGCTAGAGCTAAAGAGCATGCTTTATAATGTGAGGGGCAGTTCTGAAATCCCTTTAACCAAATAGCAGTCTCTCTGAGAATCACACTTCTCGGGATTAGATTGCCCTCCCCACGTACTCTAAGCACATCTGCAGAATTTGCAAGCGTCTGACATCTCATTTCAGATGGATGTCTCCAGAAGGAGAAACGAATCCCTACTTCAGAGCCAAGTTGGAAAGAAAACTGGAAAATGATGATTGACCAGAGTTCTCGTGTCTAAATAATATTCATTCTCAGTCTTCATTTCCATGTCTACATTAGAATAATAGTCATACCTCCACTGCATGATTTTCTTGGGTATTAAATGAGCTAGCACAAGTGAAAATACTTGAAAAACACTAGATACCACACAAGCATTCCCAGTAGTGATGACATGGTGGGAGAGGCTAAAGGCCTTGGCTGAAACTTCCCTCTGACACTCTCCAAGTGGGAAGCAGCAGCAATTCATTTGCAATATATTTGCAGAACAAATTTATGAATTCTGAAACTGGGCTTGCTTCATGATGTCCAGCACTAGAGATCCTGTGAAGTAGGTAAGGCAGATATTATAGTCCCCACTTTGCAGGTAACATATGGAGGTTCAGAAAGGTTAAGTCCCTTGCCTAAAGTCACATAGCTGGTGACAGTATTAGGAATTTCAACCTTGCCTGGAGTACTAGAGTTGGCAGTCTGAACTTTCCAATGCACAGTTTCATCAATGGCAAATTTAGAAGAGTGGATATAGCAGCAATAGGTGGGTTCTAGAATAGTGTTTCTCATTAAGTCTCTTCCCCCTCATTTTAAATTTGGCCTAGGATCCCTTAATATTTCCTAGTGGAGGCCCCTAGCTAACTATTTCACTGAAGATTAATCAGGGGGAATGTTACATGACCTCTCATTTACCTTTAGCTGTGTCAGCAGTGGCCCTGTGGTGCACAGGTGAGTACAGCTAGTTTCACTCTCACCTGGGATCAGTTTGTCAACATTTAAGGGCCCACATGTGGATGCACACCGCAGGCCTCATTAGCTTCCGTAAGACCCACATCTGAAGTGCACACTCCACCTAGGATAGCGTTGGTTCTCTCGATTAGCACTAAAATCTAAAACTGGCACCTCTCAAACTTGAATGTGCAGCCAAATCCCCTGGAGATCTTGATATAAAGCAGATTATGACTCAGTAGGTGTGGGATGAGGCCTGAAACTCCTCACTCCCAACAAGTCCCAAGCAACAATAACACAGCCGTCCTGAAGGCCACACTTCACGTAGCAAGGTGCGTGTGTTATTTGTCATAAGGGATACAGGAGATAATCCTTCACTGGCAAAGTAAGTGATGATGTAGCTTTGCTTGACCTGGGCCCAAGTATCTGGCAAGCCCTAGAGCCCAGTGCTCTTCCTAATTAACCTGGGACCTTAGATGCCATGGAGTGCTGCGGTCAGCCATGCAATGTAGAATTCCTACACGTCAGGATGTGGAGGGGTGGGGGACCCCTCAGCAAGATATGCCTATTACTATTGGTAATCTAATAATGATCGTGTCACTTTGTTGAGCACTTGCCAAGTGCTAAAGATGCATTAGCTTACTTCATTCAGCAGCTGAGTTGCAGAAAGTCTAAATAACACATCTATGGGTGGCAGAGGCAAGTTATCATCCAACATCCATTCTCCCCTGTCTTCACTGGGCCCCTGGCAGCCTGGCCTCTGTGACGTATGGTGGTCCCCTGACTCTGTCCCAGCCTGTGGGATGAGTGCAAGGGAACCACAACTTTTGGATGGTGACGTTGCAGGGAAAGGGGGCCACGGCCCTGTCCCTGCCCTCCTTGAAGATGGTTGGAATCCCATTCCCAAGGGAGCGTCTCCCAGAGCGTCTGTCGAGGGTGGCATGGAAGGCAGCACAAAGAGACCTTGGAGCCACGGGCCACAAACAGCTTCTGCAACATATGTAATAATAACAAATGTTTTGAAGGGTGATATACCCAACAACATGCTTTCCCCCTGCTCTTGTTTGGACCTCATGGTGACGCTGAGGTTTGGGCAGGCATGTTCCCATTTCACAGATGAAGTAAGTGAGGCTCAGAGAAGTTGAGTAATTAAGATAGAAAGAAGCATGTGGACTTGAACCTGAATTCTCTGGTTCTGAGATCCTGTTTATTTTCTACCTTTTCTTTTTTTTCCAAATAAACAAGAGAAAATTTATTTGTATAAATATAAAATTCTGCATTCAGATTTTAGAAAATCAATTGTATAAGTACAGGATGGGATGGAAGTTAACCTGAATACCACATCTGTTATTCAATTATGTGATGTGGAAGTCAAAAGTGTTGATGCAATTTTAGTTTAATACAGATGTAAAATTAAGAACAAGAAGGTAACAGTCCTACTGTACTCTGAGCTAGTCATATTATACCTGAAGCACTAAATTCAGTTTTAGATAGGACAGTTTTAGATGGACTTTATAAAAGGGACTGTGCTCAGAGGGAGGGTCAAATGGTAAAAAATCAGGAAACCCTGGCTGAAGGAAAGGAGACGTGGACTGCAGAAAATGAGACTTCAGAGAGTCAAATACAACCTTCCTATAGACGAGAGGCTGTTATAGGACTGGAATTTTTCAATGGTGGTTCAAAGGCATAATTATTATTAAAGAGAAATGGATTCAGTTTAATATAGAGCAAAACATTTTAATATTTAGAGCTATTTAAAAATGGGTTGGAGAATGCCTCTTTGTTGCTCAGATGTGGCCCTCTCTCTCTAGCTAAGGCAACTTGGCAGGTGAAATCACTGCCCTCCCCTCTACATGGGATCTGACACCCAGGGGAGTGAATCTCCCTGGCAATGTGGAATTTGACTCCCAGGGAGGAATGTAGACCCGGCATCATGGGATGGAGAACATCTTTGTGACCAAAAGGGGGATGTGAAAGGAAATGAAATAAGCTTCAGTGATAGAGAGATTCCAAAACGAGCCGAGGGGTCACTCTGGTGGGCACTCTTATGCACAATATAGACAACCCTTTTTAGGTTCTAATGAATTGGAATAGCTAGCAGTAAATATCTGAAATATCAAATTTCAACCTAGGACCCATGAATCTTGAAGACTATTGTATAACAATGTAGCTTATGAGGGGTGACAATGTGATTGGGAAAGCCATATGGACCACACTCCCCTTTGTCCAGTGTATGGATGGATGAGTAGAAAACTGGGGGAAAAAAAGAACACCCAGTGTTCTTTTTTACTTTAATTGTTCTTTTTCACTTTAATTTTCATTCTTATTATTTTTGTGTGTGTGGTAATGAAAATGTCAAAAATTAATTTTGGTGATGAATGCACAACTATATAATGGTACTGTAAACAATTAATGCACACTTTGTATGCCTGCATGGTATGTGAATATATCTCAATAAAAATGAATTAAAAAAAATGGGTGGTAAGTTCCCCATCACTGGAAGTCGGCTATTACAAGTTAGAAGGGCACCAGTCTGAGATGCTGTGAAGAAGATTCTGACTTTACAGTTTGTGAGCTATTGGATCAGATGGTTGCTAAAGGCCTTCAAGGAGGAATTCTGTGCCATAAGGAATCTGATTCGAATTAGTGAACATAGAGTCAGGGAGATTTTTATATAGCATAAATAACAGAGATACTATAAATAACATTATTGATTGCTATTCTTTCAACATTTAAAAATCTGCTTAGATATCACAGATAGATTCTGGATTGTTAATGGGACATAAGCAAATATATAGAATAAACATGCAATAATATCACCTTGACAAGATATGAAAATAGCTTAACAAAATCAAAATCATTTCTGGTGGCTAAGAGGGAACAATCTTTGGTGAGAGTGGCAGCGTTTACATCAGTCACATCACTGTATGCTGGCCAGACACCTTCCCAGGTAGGGCCCAGGACACAGGTCCACGAGTCCCACTCTATCTTCTCAATCTCTGAAGGTCTTATTAAATATCATTTGCCTCTAGGAGCTTCAAAAAAGAATTGTTCTTTGGAACCCAAATTAACTTGCAATCATTTTCCTCGAGTCACAGTCAATATGTGTGACAAAACTGGAAGCACCTTTACAGGTGCCAACTCTTTTGCTTGTAAGTACCTTGTTAATAGCCACAAAGTTGTCATGGGCTGCCACAGCAAAGTATTTTCCTGTATCTTTTGAAAACTTAATATCAGAGATCAATTCTTTTCTGTTATGAAAAGAGACTGTGTCTTCAACAGGATGAGTGTTCACACCAAGGAAATTCTCATCATTAAACCAATGCTAAGGCCTTTCCATCAGGAGAGAGGGCAAGCATCTTCTGCCTTTTTTGAGTTTCTGAACTGCTAACATGCAGTGCTGGGAGGATAATTCCCAGACCTGAAGTGTTAAATCATCACTCAGTGCGGCACAGATGGGCAGAGGGGGGCATAATACATCCAAACTGCTGCCAGACACCCCATTTCTCCTTTCATTGGTCCACTCTAATCACTCAATTTCTAGACTCTCTCTATTTTTTGTTCTCACCAGGATATGTCCTGTCCCAAAGTGATGGCACAAATTGAAGGATTACCTTCCAGAAGCAAGCCTTTTGAGCTAGTTGACAAGGCTGTTCTTTCAGTGGTATAGGTCTTTGTTCCAGTTTGCTAATGCTTTTATAAAGAAATGGATTGGCTTTTATAAAGGCAGTTTATTTGGTTACAAATTTACAGTCTGAAAGCCATGAAAATGTCCAAATAAAGGCTTCAACACAAGTATAACTTCACCAAATGAAGGCCAATGGCATCCGGAAAACCTCTGTTAGCTGGGAAGGCATGTGGCTGGTGTCTGCTGATCTCAGGTTGGGTCCCAGCTCCTCTTTCAGTTATGCATTCTTCAAACTGTTGTTCTTGAGAAGTTTTGTCCTCTCTTAGCTTCTCCAGAGCAACTCAAGGCTAGCATTTCCAAAGTGTCAGCAAAATTATGCTTTCAGCGGTCATCTCCAAAACATTTCTCTCAGCTGCTCTCCAAAATGTCACTCTTAGCTGCTCTGAGCTCCTTCTGTCTGTGAACTCTTTTATAGGACTCCAGTGATTTAATGAGACCTTCCCTGAATGGGTGGGGTAACACCTCCATGGAAATTATCCAATCAAGGTGTCGCCCACAGTTGATTGAGTCACATCTCCATGGAAACACTCAATCAAAGGATTCCAACCTAATCAACACTAATACATCTGCCCCCACAAGACTGCATTAAAGGATATGGTGTTTTGGGAGGTATAATACATCAAAACTGGCACAGTCTTCAAGAATTTTTCAAGCATATCATCCCAGAGTTCCCGATTCCATCCTTTCCACCTGTTACAAAACTCTTATCCAATGCATACAAAGCAAACATGACACTGTCATGAGCTTTCACTGTCTTCAGTAGAAGGATATCTTTCCAAATAAAAATGTCTCCAGTAGCTGCTTCTGAGAACACTAGATCTTCCATTCGCCCACAAGAAACACACATGATTGTTTCCAATTTTCTGGCACTTCCAACAATTCCTTTTTTAGAGGTGAACCCCCCACCTGCTTGTAGCCAGAATTTGATATGCTTCGTCCCAACCATAACCAGTTTGTCAACATAGTGTGGGTTACACTTTACCACAAATATCTTATCTTCATGTCCTCTTGTTGTGGCTATCTTTTCTCCCTTTTTCCAGTCCCAAAATGCAGTACTGTGAAAATTCTACCTTCTCTCACTGACCTGGGTGTGTATGGACTTGGGAAGGCATCCTACAAGAAGAACAGTTGGATGAGGCTCAGGAAGCAAGGCAGAGCCCTAAAGTCAGAGTATTAAAATGCCAAGAGAGAAGGCTCAAGGGAGCAGCCATTCAAGGGTGTTGTTATGTTTTTCTTGAGGGAATAAACAAAACACTGTAACAAATAACCCTGGTATTCACAAGTTCAACCTTCCTTCCCAAGGACAGGGCAAATAAGTGAAAATCAGGTTAGTGTACCTTACATGGGATTCAAATGGGACAGAGCTGTCTCTCCTTTTACATGCCTCCTTTCTCTTTACTCAGGTTGACTTCTGCTTTCTCTTCATTTTTCTGCAAACTCTTGGGGCCCGGGGTATGGTAGGGGAGCAGGCTGAATGCAGGGTGCCTCTGCATCTCAAGGAAACACTCCAACCTCTGAGGCTTATTGTCTTCTTATGTGGAGTGGGTTCCATGAGGACATGTGGCTCAGATAGATATTTTGCTGTGGGTTTGCAGAGATAACACTTGTGGTGGACTACTTGCATGACCGAGGCCAGTACCTAAGAATGGCTGGTGGAGAACCTTAGTGTGTGTTCCTGTCTGAAGGTGCAGCCTTGAAAACAAATATTTATGTGAAATATTCATATTTTCACATGATGGAATTTCATGTGAAATTTCATGTGAAAGTTTTGAAAAATGCTGGGCAAGCCAAACAAAACCCATCTGTGGGTGGGTTATGGACCCCTATCTGGTTATAATTTATAATACACAACATTTCCATTCCTAGGCATGTGGTGATAATTAATTCAGAACTTTGTGAAAAGAAGGAGTAGGAAATGAATTTCTGCTCCTCCAAACCATCCCCTCATTCTTTTCTGGTCATCTCCAGCTTCGGACCCTTGACCTATTATGACACTTCCTGAAGTAACACCTCCTACTTCCTGTCTGACTTCCTTTGACCAAAACCATCTCTTCTAGAGCACAGGCCATTGCAAATGGATCCTTTGGTCTTAAGAGCCAAGGAAAGTTGTCATTATCCCTTTCTTAGAAGAAAACATGACCCTTGCCAAGGTAGAACTTAGTTTGATAGTCTCAGGGGAGGAGCTTGATGTTTGCAAGATACCAAATATGTGCTTTCACCTGAAGCAGTCGGGCCTGCCCTGTCAGGTTGGAACTTTCACAACCATTGCAAATTTTAAACGTGGTGGTGTTTGCAAGCTCCTATAATTTTTACCTTTTGAGGAGGAAGGTTGAGGTAAAAGGATTAGGCTGCTCCTTTCTGAAGGTCAGAAAGTTCTAGAAAGTTTGAATGTACCAATTTTCTGATGCCCCATGGTTTCCCTTCTTCCTTTTGGCTCCTGCCTTCCCTCTGAGTTCCTGTTGTGGGTACACTTCTCTACCTATCTCATGGGCCTGCAGTTAGGATCACGTGTTGTCTCATGTAAAAAGCCCTTTTCAACCCCAGTGATACAGAAATAGACGGTCTTAGATATCTAAGAGGATGACTGTAAAATAGTAAAATTCATTCCTCAAGCCATTTACAGAATCTGTGCTATGACCTCATAATAAACAGCATAGCCATGTTTCCTTGTAATCCTATTTCTACACCATCCGGTGTACACATTGTGTGATCTGCAGAGAGAGAAGGAAATTATAGCTCCACTGTTCTGAGATGTATTACCACATCCTCCCAGTGTCCTGTGGAAGACTGATTGTTACCCTATTTTGCAGGTAAGAAGCCAAGAAAGGTAAAATCACAGCCACAGCTGCTTCTCCCACCTGACATGACCCCTGTCCCTTGGTGCTGTCATTTCAGTGGCACTCTACTGCGTCAAAAAGAATAAAAACCTGAATTGAGGTGTATATACTTCTATGTTGGTTTCAGTTTTCTGGTTTTCCTTTTTTTGTTTGTTTGTTTTCCTTTTGCGATCTGCTGATGGAGTAGCTCAGACTTCCAACATCCAACAATGTAAGAAAAACAACCCTGGGCTCACGTCTCTGTTCAAAGTGTCATTGCAAAGATGTGCTCTCAAGGTTTATTGGAAATTTGCCTGCTAGGAGATTTCAAAAAAAAAAAAAAGATCATTTTCTGTAAACAGACCTATGAAGAATGTCCCTTCTTTGGGATGAATTCAACCAAAAAAGTCAGCCCTTGGCTCCATTTTATGGCAGGATGCAGCCCGTTTGGTGTTGGTTTTTCCAAAGGTCTCTGGCCCCCTCCTTTGTATGGGAGGGTCATAAAAGCAGGTGCAAGAAGGGAGCCAGAAGAGCAGACAAAACTGACCTTTACTGTTTTGTTTCAGGCTACTGTCTATGGCTCCCCAAAGCACACTGACTAACACAAATAACTTTCAACCTCTGCCCTGCTCACTTGTGTCTTCCCATTGTGAGTGAGCCATTCATCTTGCTCCATGACACATCTTTTTAAGACAGAGAGACTATGTATTGAGTTATCATGATAACTGCAACTTTCCTCTGTGACTGGCTATTTTGTCCACACAATAAAACATACTGAGTAGATGTAGATTGAAAATAATATGTATTATTTACTTTTATCAAGTTCTCTGTGTTTGTACTAGCTTGTGTCTTACCTTTATATTTTGTTTTGTTTCTTAAATCCCAGATATGGAATGGAGGTAGGATAAGAGAGAGAGGGGTTTAATTCCTGGGACAGTCAGTATTTATGATACTATAATGATGTGCTCAGCACTGCAGAGGCATAGGGGAAGGTGGAATGGCATGATGATGACAGTCTGTCTTCAAGAATTTTGCTTCTGGTGGATAAAAGTACTGCTCACATATAGATTCTTGCATTTTCCACTACAATAATAAGCTCCACTGCAGTAATAAATAATCTCTACATTTCATTGGCTTCTAGTAACAAGCTTGTGTCTCTTGCTTGTGGGCTGTGGCTCCGTTCCATGTGCCACCTCGTTCCAGATCTCAGCCCGAAGGGGCATCTTCTACTGGGGCATGCCATTCTCTTCACAAAGGGCAGAAGCAAGAAAGCTGGTGGAAACTTGGGACTTGTCTTAAAACTTCTGCTTGAAAATGGCATCCATCATGTCTTCTCTGACCATCCCATTGGTCAGAGCATGTCACATGACCAAGCCCAAAGTCTATGGGACATGATGTATGCACCTTATAGAGGGAGCCCTGAGCCTCACAGGAAGTGGGGCAGGGGTATATGATAACCTTAAAGGGAGGGGAGCAGTAGAAGGATTAAGAAGACAATCCATCATATCCACAAAATCCTCACAACTTTAGTGAGCTGCAGTGACTGGCCCCAGCGATAAACATTCTACAGAGAGAATCATAAAGGCAGGAAAAAGCAGGGAAGCAGAGTAGCAGACTAAACTAGAAAACAAAAAATTAATGGGAAGAATGAGACTTGCATTCTCTTTAGCTAAGCACAGAATCATGGATGAAACAGAAAGGAAAAATCCCATTGTGGATGTCTTTTTTTATTTTTTTGCCACTTCCCTCTTCCTAATGGCACCTCCAGTTGCTTTGGGGAATCCCTTCTTCCCCATTTGCAGGTCATAAGAAACAATACCTGGTCTCTGGAGTCTTCTGCACCCAGCAGCTTCCCTTTGCCACCAAAGGGCAGCTGGTCATCTTCTCTTGGCCAGTTGGACTCTTTTCCCTAGGGCTTTGAATTCTGGTGGATTGCTTCCAGGACACGAGGGGAAGGGGCTGTTGTCCACTCCCTTCACCAAAGGCAGGATATTCCTTCCCTCCACTTCTGTCCTATTTCCAAGCCTGACAACCATCTTCCCCATAGAGTCTGTGAGAATCCCCTTTACACCTGAGTTAGCCAGAGTGATTTCTCCAGCACCTGATCAAAGAGGTATGGATGCCAGATACAGGCCACAGAGATCTCCAAAAAATCAATCTTTTATTCCTTTGTGTTTGTTTATGCAACAGGTGGTGCTTGATATTGAGAATCAGAAACTATTTGTTGGTGAAGCAAATGAATGAGGGAATGAAGAACTGAGTGACTTATCCCAGGTCATTTTGTGGCCAACTAGGGCTGGGATGTGAGAGGCCACCACCCGGCCAAGCTCCTTCTCTGTCACCATGAGTGGGCTTGAGCTGGGCTTGGAGAATACAGTGAGGCCTTCTAGAAAGAGCGTGGGATGATTTGAGAAAGGGTGGAGACCAGGCTAATTGGATTGGGAAAAGGGCCTGAGCAGACCATAAGAAATACCATTGGTAGGAGCATTTAGGCAAAATTTTAAGAGATGCTTACAAAGGAATTTTAACAACATGGACAATGACTGTGCTAAAATGAAAAATGAAAAAAAAGACATTTACTCAAACACTTTTTATTCTAACAGAGTAAGAAAAATATGTACACAGAGTTTGGAGAGACTTCGGGTAAGAGTATATGAGTGACTGTTTTTTGCTTCGTTTCACTTTTATGTGGTATCCTATTCTTCCACAACGAGCATGAATCACTTTTATAAAGGAGGATAAAATCTTTGAAAATTAAAATCACTCAAGAGTAAACAACAGACAGCCGGGGGAGGGAAGCATTTATAAACAAAAAGCTTTGTACAGTGAACCTTCAGATGATTTGTGGGGCTGTCCTTTCAAAGAGTTGAGTGCCGTAGGCTCCTTAAAATGAGACATCCATTGGGTGCAGTGCTTCAGCTAATCTCCCCTGGATTTGGGACCGGCTAGGAAATTCACCTGGATAAAACGATGCCACCTGGATTTCTTTAGCTCTATTTATGCAATGCTTTCTCTTTTTTATGTACCACAGTAGTAGCTTCTAACATCTTTATAATAGCCTGTGAGGGATACAGCTGTTCCTAAACTGAAAAACAGAAAGAAACAAAGGCTTCCAAAGCCTGTGCTGTGGTCTCTTTTTGATTAGAAAGAATGCACGGGAACAATATGTGTGCTGTCAGGGAGAGATATTATTCTCATCCAAAGCTGAGAAGAGACAACCTTCTCTTGCTCCTTGTCACTTGCAGGAAATTCTCCAAGAGCTCCTATAGAAAAGGAGGCAGGACCATTTAGGAATGCAGCCAAACACCTGCAGATCTTTGATATTATACCGTGATATTCAGGTTGTTATGGACCATCTGAAGTTTGGCTATACTTTGCTTTCTTTTCTACGTAACTGAGGACTTATATTTTTAGAGAGTGCTTTGATTTCATTCCTTCCCACTGGCTGAGAAATAAAGAGGCAGAAAGCAGCCTCTTTGGACTCTGAGTTGGAATTCAAGCTATGAGGGTGGCAAGGCCGGTTCTCTGAATTGTGTATCTTATGCTGGATTATAAAATTAGGGAGAAATAAACTTCTACCTTGTATGGACCTGTGTTTGTGGTCCCCTCATTATAATAACCTAGCCTATTCCTTCACCAATGCACATGGCCAGCAGGAGAATCCCCTTTTCTGCTTTCCCCAAAAACCCCATATTCCATTCCAACCCTCTCAATCTGTAATCAGAAGGCTTTGAGAAAATAAAAAGTAGTTGTTTCTTATCAAAATACCAGGGATTGCTTTTTTGGAAGGAAAGCTAAAAAGAAGTCGATGTTGGCAAGTTATTATTCAGGAGAAGCAGGAAAAGAGAACCCTTTTTCTGCCTTTGATCCCATGTGTGACCCAAGAGGTAGAAGACGCTGCCGTGGATGAAAAAGGTCAGGGATCCCCAATTCCCCTGTGCACCTGCCGTTTTATACTTTGCACATGGTTTTCTGATTAATTTATTTTTCTGATTAAAAGAGGCTAACCAGAACTTACCTTTTAACTCTAATCTTTATTAGAATCTGTGCTTCCCGTTCCTGCCCTGATAACTTTGTTTACTGACTACTTTCTTTGATATGGGAGAACTTCTCCCAGGTCCTCATTCTCATAAACAATAAAAGAAGAGGATTAGGCTGAATCCACTGTTCACTGAAAAATTAACATCTCTTTTTAAAAATCCACATCTATATCCCCCATCAATTTGCTTAACACTATTTTTTTCTAAAGGGAAGAAGCAGAGTACACACATGCTGGGTTGAGGATGTTCTGTGCCTCACAGAAGACTAAGGAGGAAAACTGGCCCTTTTTCTAAATGAGAAAAGTCTTCTCTTTGTTGCTAGCAATTCTTGGTGACAGAGACAGCACTCTATGTAAATCTGTCATGTTTCCCAGCATCCAGTCTCTGGACAACAAAGAATTGCCCACGTTTGTTTTAAAAGCCCAGGTGGAAGACAAACAAGGGAGAAGAGCCTGAGCTAATCATAGTGGCCTTTATTTCCCTCCTCTGCTCATCTGGTGAGTGCAACTCTTGTTGAATGAGGAAAAGAGAAAATAGTTTGGGTCTCCCCAATGTCATTTTGGCTAAATACGTAAGAAACCAGAGTCTTATCCAGGTTTTGACATCAGTAAAGAGCTCAGAAGTCGATAATGTGACCTAAGCTTGAACCTTCACTGTTTCTAAATCCTGATTGAGAAGAAAGGGCAGGTGTGGTATTTGATTGTGTTTCTCTTTGCCACAAAAGACCCTGGCTGTTTCTCAAAGTTATTCCGTTTGAAGTGTGTTTTTCCTATTGTTCTCATTGGCTGGGGAGTGCAAACCTGCCGAGAACAAGGCTCCATTCCTCTCCCCCAAGCTTGATGATGTGCCCTGGGCTGGTTTTCTGCCCCACCCCTCATCCCACCCCCTCCTCCTCCCATCCCCTGCTCCACTGCCTCACTTTCCTAAGGCTGGCTGGTGTTTCCTGGTATCTTCTCCCAGAACAATTACCTGCACTAAAATCCTCATCATAGAGTCTGCCTCTGGGACAACCCAAACTAAGATCACATGCACTAAGATCACATGCATACACACACACACCCATGCACACATTCACATGCATACATTTAATACAGACTTGGGTCATAGAGCAGGTATGAGAAAAAAATTTTATTTTTAATGGTATCTTAATTCATACTTCCAACCCCCTTCCCATTTGCTGTCTAAAGGAAATTGAGGTTAAATCAGGGTCCCCACCCATGCTCTCCCCACATGTGTGTGTAGTTTGGGGACCTCTAGTGCCATATCAGGGGATGGATTGGGGGGTTCTGCTCAGTACTGCCATTTACACACCCTGACACTTGCTGAAGTGTCCTTCCTCCTCCTGGATCTCCAGTGGCATTCCCATCTGCTGGAAATCCTCATATCCTAAGCATCCCTGTCTGTTGGATATCCTATTTGGGGTCCCCTTCTATGGGTGTCCCCATCTGCTGGGTGTCCTCATATACTGGGCATCCCCATCTGCTGGGAATCCTTATATCCTAGGCATTCCTGTCTATTGGATATCCTATTTGGGGTCCCCATCAATGGGTGTCCCCATCTGCTGGGCATCCTCATATACTGGGCATGCCTATCTGCTGAACCTCCCTGCCATGTCCTAAAACCCTGCATGTGCCGTTCCCCGACCTCCTGTTCTGAGAAATTGCCACCACGATCAAGGCCATGTTCTCCCTTCCTGCAGTACGGCTAGTGAACTTAGCTTTGCTTCATCAACAGGTTTTTTACCTGGTTTCTAGGGCATTGACAGCAGGCCATGCCTTTTTCCTGCACTGCAGTAGCTCAGCGGGCAGCCCCATCCAGCCAGAATGGCCATGGTAGGTCAGAGGCTTTGATTAATGAAAGAGCACAAGAGAGATGCAAAAATGGAAAAAGCCAAAGACCTGAAGTCAGCATTTTAATGGACAATAAAGGGTGGATTAGCAAAAATACTTAGGGCAAACTCCATGTTAGGATTTCCTTGAGCCCATCAATCTTGTTACAGCTGTTGAAACACCCCAAAATTAAGCAAGTTAGAGGAAAGTTTGGTAAGCAGAAGGAGATGAAGATGTGTTTGAGTATATCTGAGGCTATAGTGAGTCCACTGAAATGGACGGTCAGTATGCAGTTATAAAGGTTCTAGAGGCTGAACTTAGTTCATGCAAAGGTTGCTTTATAGCTATTGGTAAGAGGCCCTAGGTAGAAATACATGACAAGGGAAGTATGAGAGCATTATGGGGCTGTTATCTGTTGTAGCTTCTTTTATAAGTGATTTATTTCCCCTTGGAGTGTTTCCCCAAAAACCCAACAGCCTATCAATGCACACTCATTCCATGAGGCCTTTTACACACTGCACTTGGAGACACCAGCACCAGGCATCATCATTCTGCCATTAGGGTTCGTGCATTCCCTATTCAAGTTCACACGATTTCATTCCAACAAGGCAGCAGCTAGAATGTCATACAGATTCCTGGATTCCACCCTTGCTTCTTAAGTGTTGATGGGCAGACGACTCTGCAAATAAATTCATCACCCTCCCCTGCAGTGTGGGACAGGACTCCCACGTGAGTGAGTCTCCCTGGTGACATGGGACACGGATCCCAGGTATGAGCCTGGCCCTGGCATCGAGGGATTCAGAATGCCTTTTTGACCAAAAGGGGGAAAGGAAAGGCAACAAAATAAGGTTTCAGTGGCTAAGACATTTCAAATAGAATCGAGAGGCTGTCCTGGAGGTTACTCCTATGCAAGCTTCAGCTAGATATTCCAAATGGCCACCATATGACAAGCCCAAGTCAACAGTAGTCCCACAAGCCCTAAAGAATACCCAGGTACACATCTGAGACTCTATAAAAGTTTCACTCACTAAGTTAATTTCTCAGAAACTGAAGTCCTCCAGAGTGCTCCTATGCCAGCTAAGTCTCCAAACCCAGAGGCAATAGCCTCTTCAAGAACATCAACCAGATGCGTCCCCCTTTCCCATAAAGTCAACACCCCTTTTCAACATGAACAAGTTAGGGTGGTCACTTCCTTGACATCCCTGAAGATTGGGAAAGTGATGAAACTAAACAAGGGGTAGCAATAGAGAAGACAGAATTTAACAAAGGATTATGGATCTTTATGTAATTTTTTTCTTAGGTGCTAGGGTATTAGAATAGCTAGAAGGAAAGACCTGAAATTGTGGAACTGTAACTCATAGCATTCTTTGAAATTTGCTAACTACTTGCTAAATCACAATTTGAAAGTTACCACTTTAATGTATATATGTTATATTCCACAATAAAAAAATGAAAAACAAAGAACAAACAACAACAACAAAAAGTGCTGATGGGCAGAAAGATCACTTGCATTTCTGGACTCCATTGTTGGAGACTTGGTCAGCGTGTCTGGAACGGAACCCTGAGCTTCTGTAAGTCTAAAGCTCAGGACAGGGAACTCATTTAGGAGAACATATGTGAGACTCACGCAGGGCATTTCTGTCCACCTTAAACTCCCAGCTCTGAACCTTACTTGCTCAGGCAAGTAATTTCATCTCTCTCTAGACCCCAGTTTCTTCATCAGCAAAACAGAGATCATCATGACCCCTTCTCAAGTCTGTTTTGAGGTACAAAGAGCAAAACACTTAGAACACAAGTTTATTTATACAGCCAGTATCTGTCATCCAGGAGCTCTGGGACAGGCTCTGAGCAGAGCTGTGGGTTCACTGATGTGAATAAAGAAGGTCAAGTCCTTGGGGGGCATGGGGCTTACCATGTAGCAGGTGCACAGGGCTTCAGCGGGGTGCACTAAGAGGTAGCTGGCCTTTCCCTTGGGTCAGCCCTGCTGCTCAGGTAAAGTATTTGGGATTTCAAAGTATTGATAAACAACCAAGCCCCATGAGCAGGTTTGGGACCTTTTAAGTAATTAGCATCATCTCGGATGCAGTCCTAGCTCAGGTGCTCTCAGAAGCAGATGCTGAACCAAGGATTTGTGTGGTAATGATTTATCAAGGACGTTCTCCCGAGAGAAAGTGGCAAGGACCAGGGAAGAAGTGAACCAGGGGTGTGATTTCAGGTGAAATCCTAGCTTCTGCCTGATGCCCCTGTGCTCTGTACTATAAATTGCACTTCAGAGTTTTGAGGGGGTTTTTTGGACAAGGAGGTGGGGTGTGTCTCTCTGCATTTTCAAGGGAGATCCAGGGCCCATGGGCAATCCCTGAAGATTGCAGATGAATCATTATCAGCAAAGCTCCCAGAAGGTGGGGATCTGGTGCCCAGCACTGACCAAAGGGACCCCAGGGGAGATGGTCAGGCACCAGGAGACTCCACTACAGATGTGGGTCCAACAGTCCTTTGTCTACACCCAGGGCTTCTGCCCCAATAGGGGCCTTGGCTTCTTATTATCTGTGTAGATATCCCAATTGAAAGCCTACGTGCTTAAATAACCCCACAATGGAAATGGGGGATTGGGTGGGGACCCTTCCCCACATCTAATAAGCTCATAGAAACAATAAAAAAAAAAACTTACAATGTGAGAATCATCTTAGGAATCATTATATGTACCAAACCCATTTCTCAGATATGTAATCAGACTCAGCAAGTTTAACCTTCTCACAGTTACACAGCTGGTAAATAATCAGTTGCCCTTCAGTGATGGATTGCCGCGGGCCAGGCAGTCTCGGGTGCTTTACACAAATTAACAGAAACTAATCCTCAACCATCCTTATAAGTTAAGCATTATTATCATCCCCACTTAGAGCTGAGGGACTTGAGGTACAGTGGAAGTAAGTAACTTGCCAAGGTCACAAAACTAGAAGGCACAGAGCTGAGATGTGAACCCAAGTTTGACTCCTTCACTTCCTAACTTCTTAGTATGATGCTATATCCCAGGAAGTTGGTATTTATAGGATTTGGTGATCCTCAAGAGAAGAGGTGCTTTCTCATTCATCTCTGTACCCTAGAATCCAGTAGAGAAATTAGACATCCACACGTGCTTGGAGGAGGATGTCATAATTTCAAAATTACCTTCAAGTATACAGTTTAACTTAGTCTAGAACCAGCCCAGCACCTACAGCAACACATTGTGAAAAACCAGACACATCAACTCATTCAATAAAAATGTACTGAATGCCTATTCCATGCCTTGTGCTATGTTAGGTCCTGTGGGAACAATGGTAAAATAAGATACTTTTCTCCCAGCCCAGATTAGGAGGCAAGCATTAAGGTTAGGTGGGAGCAGGGCTGTTCTTTGGGAGGAGCTCCTACCCCTCTCCTCTGTGGTGGCTGACAGCAGGTCTTCCAGGATGAGCCAGCAATGGTGTGAACCTGGCAGCCCTTATATTACCTGAGGAATTCTGCCCAATTCCATCCTTCAACTCTATGGCATATCAACAATTCAACTTTATTCCTCTTTCCTTCTTCCCCTGTAATTATAACAGGTAAATATCTCAGAGACTTACAATTAGAAGAAATTTGAGCTGGGGGATTAATGTTTCAGAAATAATTCTGAGGCGTGGGGTCAGGTTTCTAGATGTTGAACACACCGTGAAAAATATTTCTTACCCTTGAGAATTAGAATCACTTCCTGCAACTCCTATGGGACTTTGCCATTAGTGACTGTTAACTGTTTTGGGGGGAAGGGAGTTTATTTGAGTTGTTTTCCTTTTTCTTCATCTGCATTTTCTGATGTATTGGAAAAAGCATATATTGCTTTTTAGTTAAAGGTTAAAAAAAACAGTGTAAAAGTGTTCTCTTCTGTGTTTCTCTTAGGTTTGGTGACTTAATGTGGTGATGAATAATTTTTTATTCTATGATGATCACTGTATGATCACATCAACTCTGAAAGCAGCAAGCGGGGGGTGGGGGTGGGGGGGCCTGCATTCCCTGGAGCAGATGACAAATCTCTGCTGCTGGAGTGTGTGTCAGACAACCTATACACCCAGGCCTTGATTGCCCCATCCTTATCATCTTACAAACTGAGACATTGCTGAGAGTAAAAGGGGTAACGTTAAAACTACCGTTGACAACTGGGAGCTGTATTGTCTTGGACAAATCTTAACAGGGGATTAACATGATCTCAGGGCACAGCGATGTCCCTTCCAGCCAGAACAGCATAACTTATGGAAGTGTGAGCCTTCATTCTACATGCCATAAAGGCCTGACTAAGCTCAGGGCACCATCACAAGTCTCCAACCTTTAGCTGCAAAAGAGAAATGAACTCTGCTGGAGGACATGGCCAGTTCTGATTTAACATTAATCCATGTGGTCAATTATTTGTACAATAATGGAGGAAAATAAAGACTTATTTTACAAAAGTCAACTCTGTAAATTTAGAGACTTTAAGATATTTGAAAATGCATTGTGCAATTATGTGGCACTTAATACTCAGATAATGGAACAATGAAAGATGTATGTTTGCATTTTGTAAAATTAAACTGTATGCAGTTATTTATCTTTTACCTTAATTGTTTGAGCTTGTTTCTAATGTAAACTGTTGTAATTTTAAATAAATATAATAGAAAAAACTTTCATAGGTATCAAGAATCCAGAGTAAATTTACTTTGCAAATAGGCTTTGTAAGGTATGTTTTATGCTGAGGATCTTAAACTGACACTTTCATTCAAAAATATTTTGAATTACTCACTGTTTGCCTCTCTGAGGTCAGATGGATTTTGAGGAGACTAGACTTCACAATGAAGTTTGGGTGATTTCATCTTATTCTGAAGCCTGAAATATGACAAATGTACAGAATCAATATGCTAGAAAGTTTGGAAGTACATTTTTGACTGACTTTTGTTAAGTACATTGAAATTCATGCTTTCATTTTTATGTTCTCTTTTCATTTCTGGTTCCATTTTACAAACTAAGTTGCTCTCCTTCCTTGCCAGACTTGTTGCCTGCTTACAATTTAAATTAGTGTGATATGTCAGAAGAGGTTTTTGATATATTTTGGGAATAAGGCCAAGTATGGTATATGAATACATTTAATAAAATATAAAAGCAGTCAATTCAAGCCAAACACAGTATTTTTAAATTTTGTGGACAGTTTTGGATATTAAATGCCCTTTATTTTATGAGATGAAAGTGAGAGGAGATTTTTTTAAATATTCTTACCTTTCTATTTTTCTTTATTTTTAAACTTCTTATTGTAGTAAAACAGTGTCCATCAACAGGAGTCTTTTTGATGTGATATTCACACTGTGATTTCAAACACTTGCACAGTAAATAAAAAAGAGAGGGGAGTGCAGAGATGCTTCTACATGGATTTCTGGCACACTCACCTTGTAGCCGCCATATTGTATCCCTTAAGCATCACTAAATCCGCACGGCCCCACACTAAGAGTGTGAACTACGAACATGGATTCAAATCCCTCTTCTCCCATTAATGAACCTGCATGTGACACTCAAAGTCTCTGTGCCTCTGTTCCCTTATCCCTGAAACAGGAATCATCGAAATGCAGATTTTCCTTGCTTGTTTGCTTTTTAAGGAGAATGGAGTGTGTAAATGTATTTTAAAATGCTTAAAACAGTACCTGGTACATGGTAAGCCCTACATGTGTTAGCTATATTTTTGGATCATATTTGGTTTTGAAATAATTTCAGGTTTATGGAGATGTTACAAATATGTACAGAGAATCTCCATACGCTGTTCTCCAAGATTCCCTAGGTAACATTTTGACATATGTGCTTTTGTTTTGGTATTTGTTTTCTATTGTGATGTAACAAATGAACACAAAGTTAGAAGCTTAAGACAATTCACATTTATTTCCTCACAGTTTCCAAGGGGTAGGAGTCTGGGAATGGCTTAGCTGAGTTTTCAGGATCCCACCAGGCTGCAATCAAGGAGTCAGCCAGAGCTGCACCCTCATCTGGGGCTCAGGGTCCTCCTTTTAGGCTCAGGTGATTGTTAGCAGAATTCTTTTCCTTGCAGTTCTAGGACCAAAGACCCATTTTATTGCTAGCTATTGGCTAGGAACTACACTCAACACCCTAGAGCCACCCTGCCATTTCCCACCAGTGACTCTTCCCACAGCCTGATGCTTTGCTTTTTCCTCTTCAAAAACAGCAAGAAAACATCTCTCTTCGTCTTTAGTTAAAGGGCTCATCTGATTAGGTCAGGCCCACCTAGGATTATCTCTTTTTTTATGAACTCCAACTAATTAGTAATCTAGTCACGAAATTCATATGCCATCAGATTCACAGGTTCTGCTCACACCTATGGAGAGGGGGTTTTTTGGACATTACAACAGGGTGCAAGAGTCTTGGGGGCATTTACAGTTGAGGGTAATATACTGGCATTGTGCCCTATTACCCCTAAATACTCTATTACGTATTTTCTATGATCAAGGATATTCTCTTATAGAGCTATAGCACAATTATTAAAAATCAGAAAATTAACTTTGATAGAATACTATGACCTATGTTAGAGTCCTTATTCATATATTGTAAATTGTCCCAATATTGTCTTTCATATTTAAACAAAGAAAAATATTCTGGTTAGGATACAACCCATGCTCACATATTGTGGCTCTTCATTCTATTTTCATCTGGAACAGTCCCTCAGTCTGTGTCTGGTTTTTTTGTTTGTTTGTTTGTTTGTTTTTATGACTTTGATGCTTTTGAAGAGGGCAGCCATTTATTTTATAGAATGTTTGCTATTTGGGGCATGCTTGATGTTTCAGCTTGATTGGATTAAATTGGGGCTTTCGCTTTTTTTAAGGAAAACTACAGAAGTGATGTCCTGTCCTTCCAGTGCATTGTACCAAGAGGCGCACAATGGTGGCTCGTCCAATTACTAGTGATGCTAAGTTAGATTATTTGGGTAGGGGGTGACTGTCAGTCTTCTCCAATGTCAAGTTACTCTTTTTTTCTCTGTAATTAATGAGTATTTTCTGGAGAGATGCTTTGAGATTATGTAAATATCTTGATCCTCATCAAACTTTCACTCACTAGTTTTAACATTCATTGATGATTCCTGTCTGAATCAATTATTACTCTGATACTTGCAAAATGATGTGTTAGTTGAATTTATTGTTGGAAAACAAATTGTCTGGAGAACAGATGGAGCATGAACAATTTTGCCAGGCAATTGGAAAGATACCTGACACTTGGTAAAGTTTGGGTCACACTGAGAATTATCTTCATCAATCATTATTCAACAAATATTATTGAGTAACCATTGTATGCCAGGCCCTGTGGCAGTTATCGGATACCCAATAAGAAACAAAATAGATGTGGTTCCAGCCCTTATGTTCAAGGGTTAGAGACAGACAATTAATATGAGCACAAAAATCTAAAATATAGTTCTGGATTCTGCTAAATGTCATAAAAGAAGTAAATCAGGTGTAACAATAAAAACTCACAAGAGGAGCAAGAATATTTCTGGTAATGTGTTCAGGAAGACGTTTCTGGGCAGGAAATATTTAAGACTGTACAACAGACTCCAAAAAAAAAAAAAAAAAAAAGTCAGTAAGACAATAGGAAAAGGCAGGGGTGGGGACGTTGCAAGGCAATGGCAGCTGAAGGTTGAATGCTATTGAAAGCCCCAAAATGATGAAGACAGAAACACATCTGTTGGATTTGGAATGCTGGAGGTTGGCTGGTGGTTTGACAAGAGTTGTTTCCTTTTTGTGGTGTGATGAGGACAAGCCAGATCAGAGCTGTTTGAAGATTGGAGTGAGAAAGTTAAGAAAGCGAGTATAGACAATTCTTCTACCATTCTAGTTTGTAGGTATGCTTTTTGATGAAACACGCTAAAGCATAATGATGTGATGTTGGAGATCATTGAGTAGAGTGGGAGATGTGGGCATAAGGGAACAATGCAGAGCCAAGGGATAGAGTCTTTGAAAGAGAAAGGTTTGGGAGCTCAGCAGAGATAGTCAAACCCAGACTTGTTCACTTACTAGCTGTCTAAGGATTAAATGTCAAAATTCTTTGTGGCATGTAGAGAGATACACAAAAATAATGCATTTTCTTTCTATTGACTCTTTATTTCTGGAAAATGCACCCCTTTAGTAATAATTAGTAGAACTAACTAGGTGGTAAGCAGTGTTATGGTAACTAATGATGTTTATTAGGCAACATTTCCTATATGCCAGTCTCTAGATTTGCTTTATCAAATGTAATCATCATCACCAACCTTTGAAAAAAAGAAAATTTTATACTGGTTTAAAATTTAGCTATAATAGGCAAATAACATGACTATTGCTACTAAGATTCATAACCCAAATATAGAGCCAGGCCCTTCTAATTAAAAAGCCCATGCACTGAGACAATAAGTTTTGTAGGACTCTGTAGTTTAGAGTCAGGTGGTCTGTATCATGGGTGGAAACACTACAGCGCTACATTAAAATTTGGCCCCTTTACGTTTAGTAGCAATTTTCTATCACCACAACAATGCTGCGTAGCAAACAACCACAAAACCCCGTGGCTTAATACAGTAAGCAATTCTTTAGAGCTCAGGTTTGCAAGTCAGTTGGCGGCTCTTCCAGTGGCAGATGGGCTCACTCTGTGTCTGCAATCAGTTGCAGCATCAGCTGCCAGCCAGCTTTGCTGACCTTGGCTGGCTTCTCTCATGTATCTGCAGCCTCAGCTAGTACCACTGGGATGACTCGGCTCTGCTCTACACGGCCTCTCATTCTCCCATAGGCTAACCCAGATGTGTTCCCACAGCAATAGGTGGGTTCCAAGAGAGCATGTGGAAGCATGTAATTTCTCTTAAGGCTACACTTGAACCTGGCCTTCCAGCATTTCTGCCACATTCTATTGGCCAACGTGAATCACAGGACCAGACCTGATTCAAAGGAAAGGGAAATAGATTCCACGTCTTGATGGGAAGTGCTGCAACTTCATATTGCAGGTCATGGGAACACAGAGAATTAATGGAAAATTGGGGCCATTTTTGTAATGAGTCAATCTACACATAATGCACAAAAAGTAGCCCTGTCTACTGAAGTCTCTTTCTTTGTATTCTTGATCAAGTATAATGCCATGGTCCCCACAGCTTTTGACATACACCCACATCCCCAAATCTTCTCATTTCCTTCTGATAAAGGCCATGACTTCTCCCACCTCTATCCATGGCAGTTTATTCTTGACCCTGAACTCCTTTCATTTCCCTTTTGGCCAACTCTGCAGCTTACCGGGTTCTAAAATGATCAAACGATGGAAGTTGCAAACCGAGACAGAGGGAGACCTTGTAGATACTTCAGAGCAGGGAGGTCAGTGAGTTCAGACTCATCCAAATTTGAATTTTCTTAATTCAAATTACACCCAGCTCAAGTAAATAATTTTCTCTGTCATATTTATTGTTCTTAGGGGGGAAATGGTGGTGTTTTTCCTTTTGTTAAAGAACCCTCTACCACTTTATTGTTTTCATTTCTTTCTCCTCCATTTCTAAGTGAGTCTTTACCTAGGACAGATCCACATTTGCTTGGAAACCAAATAAAATCAGAAATGAAGATGATTGTTATCAAAGTTGCACTCAAAGGTGGCTAAACCAAACCATGCATATGTTTGAAGGAGGGTTACTCGTCACCCTTTCCTTCTTTTGACCACAGCATCCACACAGTGTATGAGGCCTACCTGACAACCTCCCACCTGGAGAATCACTGGGCTCACCTGGGAACTTGAAGGGCATACGCAGGCCTCATCATGAGCCCTACGGACCAGAATTACATGGGTCTGGGTAGAGTCTAAGAGTCTACATTGCAGAGACCATGCTTGGATTTTCACGATAAACAGGACTTTGAACTAGTGAGGTTTCCATCACCATACCACACCCAACCTAACTGTCCTGCAGGTGGAACTGCTACCTGTCCTGTGATGATGTCCAGATGGTACCGCCATAAGCCCTGGACATCCGCCATGATGGCTTAGATCCCGGGTCGGTGTCAGTGCCTGGCTTTTCTCGGGGCAATCTTTTACTCCAGTGCATCTGGACCATTTCCGAGTGGTAACCCTGACCCCACTGGTGACCCCCTGACCTAGTGGAATTGGAAATTAAGAGGTGGGCTCCTCTGTCAGCTCTGAGATTCAGGATGAATTGATATCTTGCCATTACGTTGGTAACAGAAGGACGAAGGATGTAGCCTGATCTCAAAGGCAGGTGCAGATAACAATCACAAAGAGCTCAGTCCCATGCAAACGCCCCACTCCCCACAGCATCCCCAGAAGTTTTCTTTAAGCATGTGGGGAATTTTCTTTAAGCATAGAGGAACTGATCCTCTATCAACAGTGTGAGGTTCAGGGCGCTTTGGCAGTGATTAGGGGCTGTGTGAAGGGCAAGAAGTCCCTTTCAACAGAGAGGAAATATAGCAATGAATTTGTAATAGATCTTTAAAAAATGAGAACACTGTATAATCTACCTATTTTGCAAGAAAGGGAAAAATAAAACTCTATATTTGAACTTGCTTGTGTGAACAAATAAAAACCTGGAGGGTTACATAAGAAACTAAGAGTAAGTATTTTTCATGCAGAGGTAGTACGGGGAGGTCTTGGAAGACGGGGGCAGACTTGAGAAGCAGGTATTTTTTTTTTTTTTTTTTTTTTTTGGCAATAGTATTCTTTATTATTACTTTTTTCTTTCTGAGGGAGAAGCATGCATTTTTACAGCACCTGTAAACAAGTCAGTGAAATATACTATTTTGAGATTCGATTCCCCATACTTTTATGGAATGTTAGAATACTACAACTGCATTACATAATAATTTCTGAAGGCAAGTCAGGCTAAAACAAGGATGAAAAATTATGGCTAAAAAATATTCATAGCAGCAACTTTTAACAGATGATTTTATTAAATCAAGTTATTGCACTTTGTCTTTTTATTGCTACAGCAAAACAAGGCCACTAAATAACACTTATTTCTGATTTTAACCGATTGTCTCATCCTGCTCATACATTTCAAGTTCAAATGCAAGCATAAATATTTACCAAAAGATCTAGAGAGCACTTGTTTTTTATGTCATCACAGTAAGGAGCATAAAAAAGAGAATCTTCTGTTCTACCAGGCCCATTCTCTCTTTGAATCTTCAGACTTATTTTACAAAGAGGTACCAGCTTTATAACAAGACAAAGAAGCTTAGTGGTCATACATACACACAAAATACTCCTAATATTGGAATACAATTAGGAAATTAGTAATATTATGTGTTTCAAAGAACAACAAACCTGAATAATACATTTATTTATAATATGGCAAAAAGGATTACATGCTGTTCACCTTTAGTATGTCATTTGTACTCATGTGTAGAAAAAATTATTTATTTAATGATTTACCCCAAACTAAAGGCTATATTACATACCATTTTGTGATATTAACTTTATGAATAAGAATTAATAAAATTTCCCATATCAAGAGCAAATACTGGTAAATTACTAGATGAAAAAGATAATTTTTCCCTTTAAATCTGAGTTTAGTTGGTTTTCTTTACTGCTTGGTCAAGGGCAGAAAAATAGAAACATAAGTATGTCAGATATTCTTCTATCTGAATAAGGAGTATAAAAGCAAGAACTTTAAAGTATTTCAGTACTTATGTCCATCTTAATTTATGTGCTAGTGAGAAAATGGCCAAAGAAAAATTAAGAACAGGCTGAAATTGGTTGGAACCTCCCCAATTACTGGGGTGGAGAGGACCACTTAATAGATTTTCCAGAGAGAAAACTGGAGGATTACTAGCACACATTGATGTTTTAATTTTTACCTAAGGACTGTCATTAAAAGAACATAATAATCTAATTTAATTACCAAGAAGGAAATCATTCATTTGATTAATAATTTTAAAATATTAGAACTGGAGGGACCAATTTTGGTCAGTAGTGATTCTGTTAGAAAAGAGCCCAAAGACTTCAAAGAGGTAAAATGTGCATACTCAATACACAATTAGCTTTTCCCCAGAAAAAATGATATAAATTATGAATTACATATTAAGTAATTATATACCAGCATTTCTATTATTTTCTATTTCAGTTCTCTTTTATTTGAAACTACATGACAACATTTCAATCATACAAGATTTTAGTATTTATAAGAAAAATACTGGTTAGATGGTTTAAAACAACATGAGGTGGAAACATGATAGCTGGTAGTCAAAAT
This sequence comes from Choloepus didactylus, assembly GCF_015220235.1. Taxonomy (NCBI): domain Eukaryota; kingdom Metazoa; phylum Chordata; class Mammalia; order Pilosa; family Megalonychidae; genus Choloepus; species Choloepus didactylus. Next base: position 11,806,044 of record NC_051325.1, on the reverse strand, counting down.
GTGAAAGTCATTTATTATAATAAAGCTTAAAACCTAAATTTGTTGCAAGTGAAAAATATTAAATTTTTAATTTTAATATAAATCTGCCTGTGTTTTAGAAATATTGTCTACTGATACAACATTTGAAAACATTCAACTGTTCATAAATGACACTGAAGAAACTGCAAATTAATCTGTTTTGTAAGAATGCATTTTGAATATGGTTGACTATATTTGGTTTTAAATAAGCTGTAATGTTATATTTTATGATGTCCTTTAGGTAATTTTAGTATCTAAAGGACAGTCCAAAATATCTCTATGAAATAGTTGGGTTCATAAGGTAAAACACATCGTAAAACCTGAGTATTTACATAATAACTTTGCAAAGTACAAAACTTCACACTGAAGTTCTAAAAGTTTTGAGTTTTGTTTTCCTAATGTTATCATTATTAAAAATCAGAGGGAGGAACATGAAGAATTAAATCACAAAATCATGAAATGAGTACTACCTGAATCTGTAAAATAAGCATTCAAATACAAGGCTGGTGTTTGCATATTATATGTGCTGTAGTTTCTAGGCACGACAAAGTTAAGGGTTAAATTGACATTTTTAGAGTACTTAGATCTAATTAACTTAAAATAAAACACATATTTCCCCAAATATATTTAACAATCTGATATGTTTTAACTAAATTCCTTTCATGAATCCTATAGTGCAAGCAACATGAAATATCCTAAAAGTTGAAGAAATTATTCTGATTTCATTAATTATTACTATACGCACAGGTGAGTAATCTGGTTTACAGCTAGGAAATTCCTATTTCATCACCCAAAATATAAACAGCATTGCAGACCAACAGGCATAACAGTGTAATCCTGGGTAAGAAAGTTAAAAGTAAAAAAAAATATATATATATATATATATATGTATTTATACACACACACACACACACACACACACAAAGTTTATATCCCTTGTGTATTAAGGGGAAAATAGTGACTATAGTTTCTATAAAGCTACTTTGTCCACTCAAAAAGTATATTTTACAGATTACTTGTAAAGATATCACCATATTTATAGTATAGATCTCTTTAAAAAATAACACAAGTTTCAATAAAAAAACTATTATGAACTTTCTTTCCTTTTTATACAGATTCAGTAGTATTTTCAATCAAACCAAAAACAAAACAAAGTTTGAAATTCCATCACAGTAAGAAATAAGGCCTCTTTTTTCATATTGGCAAAACAATATATATATATATATATAAATTCACCCTCCCCCAACTTTTCTACAGATATTATAGTTTGTATACTTAGTTTTCCTTATCACAACACCACCAGTTGTTATTTATAAATAACAAGTCAGTTTTAATTCATAGTGTTGCTTCTGGATCCCTGGAACTCTAAGAACACTGGGCCCATGCCGCCTCAAGAAGATAGGACTGCTTTTTTCAATTTCTCTATTTCCGCCTCTAGCTTACATCTCATTGCCTTCTCTTCTTCCAAATCTTTTCGTAGTTTTTCCAGTTCTTTCCCATGATCCTTTTTCAATGCTTCTACAATGCACAGCAATTCAATCATCTGTGCTTTAAGTTCACCCAGGGGATTTTTTTTCCCATCATCTGTTTCTACTTTAGCTTTGATTTCTAACGGAGTTAGGAAAACAGCCGTATTTGGTTTAGAAGATGCAATGGAAGGTGTTGAAAGGTACACAGATGGCTTTGAAGAGTAGCTTGTATCCTTCTTAAATTCAGATGACTTTAGCTTGGCACTATCTTCTTCTTCTTTTGCTGACTTCAAGTTTTTTTCTGGGCTTTGAGTTGGAGAATGTCCACCGTTGAAGCGACCAGGCAACCTTCTTCCAGGCATCTTTGGTCTATTTGCAGTGAGATGTAGTAGGTTTTCTGAGGAAGCTATATCATCAAAATTTACAAGCTCTGTTTCTTTAGAGTTCCTTACTGCAAAGGAATCGAGCTCTACTGATTTTGGTCTAAGTGGTAAATTTTCAGAATCTAGCTTTGGTTTTGATATTGGCTCTGTCTCAAATTTTGATGAAATGGTAGAAACTTCCCCATTAATCTTGGCTATAGGTGGTGGTGGAAGACGAGAAGCAGGTATTTTTATTCTCTCCCTCTTTACATTTTCTGATCTTTGAACCATGTCGTTGTATTGCTTATTCAACAATGAAATTTTAAAAGTTTGAGGACTTACCCATAATAGAGCTCTACTATTATCCATCTGTTGAGGAAAACCTAAAAGAGAGACAGTGACTGTGAATTCAGCCAAATGTTTAAATTAATTGTACTTTATCAATCACAGCAACATTTCTATATGTTTGAAACATAGTAGCACATATGAGTGCAAGATATATTATTTACACAGACTATTGATGATGCTTGGAGCACATGTGGATTCATAGACCCCGTGTGATGACACCTTTCCAACCCACCTCACAGGGAAAGCCTAGTCTCTTGCAAAAGGGTATAATCCCCTCTAGGTATAGGTGCATCTACTGCAAGTTGCCTGACATTCTTGGCTCATTCTCCTCTTCTGTTTTCCCTTTATCAGGTGAATCGATGCTCTTCATTCTTCCCTTGTATCAGCAGGTGCTCCATGCTCTATGTTATGTTATTAATAATTCCTCAAAAAGCATTTGGTAGCTAAATGTTTGGGGAGAATACAGTCCCACAGGCAGCCCATTGGGCACCTGTCCAGACACATCAGCCTTTTTATCTTGGCCATCCCTTCCTATGGTCAACACTATGCAATGCTCTTTGTTAAATGCTTTAAACACCACCCTTAATCACAGCCTCTGCTTGGAAGATCAAAGGCATACTGGCATGCTAAAGGCTCTGACAAGTCCTGCAGTCAAGTAACGTGGGTAACTTCATTTAAATCAGCATCTCCCAAATTCATGTGACTGCTAAACTCTTTTTCAAGGAATACCTGTACAAATTCTGGAAAGTTCTGATATAAATAGTGTCAGTTTCCTCAAAGGAGACAGAGTGGTAGCACCTTAGCCAACATGAGCCTTCAAATTCCAGGAGTCTCAGGCTTTCTTTGCAGTAAAAAAAATGTTTTTAGTAACTATCTAGTCATTCTTTCCCTCTCTTCCTTTTTGACTAATTTTGTATTATTGTAAAATTAGGGATCCTATTTGAAAAACATGGATAGGTTTATTGTGTTTTCACACAGGGGGTGTGAACCCATTGTAAGTAGGATCTTTCGATGGGGCTACTTCTGTTAAGGTGTGACCCACCTTACTCAGGATGGCTCTTAATCCTCTTACTGGAGTCCTTTATAAATGGAATGAATACAGAGAGAGAGGGAAAAAAAAGAAGCCATAGAAGCAAGAAGCTGAAAGCAATGAAACCTGGAAGAGAAGAGAGAGACCAGCAGATGCCGCCATGTGCTTTGCCATGCAGCAGAGGAGCCCAGGATCGCTAGCAGCTGGTCTTTGAGAAGAAAGCATCGTCTTGATGATACCTTGATTTGGACATTCTCATGGCATCAAAACTGTAAGCTTGTAAGCTAATAAATGCCCACTGTTTAAAGCCAACCTGTTTCACGGTATCCGCTTTAAGCAGCTTAACAAACTAAAACAAGAGGCAAACTTTTAAAGTCAAAACCTCCCTGAAAGATCATTGGGAGAAATAGAAATCTCACTCTATTCTGTATGTAATTCAAAGATCAGGACCCCAAACAGCTTTTCCCCTTGAAGAAAAAGCCCAAACCTCGGTGAGAGTCTATGCCAGGTCAATACACATTTTCAAAGGAGTCTATTTTTGCAACTCTTTGAGACTCTTCCATCTTAGATCTGTTAAATGCTAAAATGCCTGTATTCTCCTTCTCCCTTTAGAGGAGACATTCTGTTGGCCCCTTCCCTGGAGAGGCTGACTTGTGTGAGGGTCTGGTAGTCCAGCTCCAACCCCCAACTCCTTGGCCCATTATTTTATCCCATTTTGTTGAAAGCCCAAGTTCAGCACCAGCTCGTAGGGTGTAGACCACACATCTGAGTCAGCAGCATTTCAGGCTGCCTCAGCAAAATAATCAGTGTGTTCCTCCAGCTGGACGGTTTGTAGTGCGTCAACTTGGCTGTTAAGGTGACTAAAGTTATTCATTCACCCTACGCCAATTGTCTAAAAACGCTGGCCATCTGATCACAGTGTCATTGAGTCTTGCTCGCCTTGCTTGAATTTTTGATGCACCGAGGCTGTTGCATTTTGAAGGCATGAAAGAAGGGTGAAGCAAGAATGAATTGGAACTCCGTGGGACTGGAGTGTGTGTGAGTGTGTGTGAGGGAATGTTGTGAGTGTGTGTAAATGACACAGTGTGAGGATGTGTGTAAGTGAGGATGCAAGTGTGTGTGGAGTATGTGTGTGTGCTGGTAAGGGGGTGTGTGTATGTGAGGTGTGTGTGCATGAGTGGGTGAGTGTGTATGTGAGAGAGCACGTGAGGGTGTGAATGAGTGAGGGTGTGAGAGTGTGTGTGGAGTGTGTGTGTGAGGGTGAGGGTGTGTGTATGAGGGTATGTGTGTGAGGGTGAAGGTGTGTGTGTATGAGGGTGCATGAGGGTATGTGCGAGGGTGTGTGTGTGAGGGTGAGGTGCATGTGAAAGTGAGGGTGTGTGTGACAGTGAGGGTGTATGGTGTGTGTGTATGAGGATGTGTGTGTATGAGGGTGTGTGTGTATGAGGGTGGTGTGAGGGTGAGGGTGTGTGTGTGTATATGTGAGGCTGTTTGTGTGTAAGGATGTGTGAGAATGTGTGTGTGAGAGTGTGAGGGTGTGAGGGTGTGTGGAGGTGGGTGAGGAAATGTGTGTTTGTTTTGTTTCTTCACATCTGTCTACTGGGAAGGTTTCACTGGGGCAGGGAGAGCTGCTGCCAAGCCTGCCTATGGGTTCTCTCATACTTTCGGGAATATTCCTGTAAATGCAATACGCTCCCCCCCGATGCCCCTTTTAGAATACCCACCACACGATTTCATTTACGGCCCCTCACTCGGATAAGAGCCATAGCCTGGAAGCAGAGGGACTTGCTCTGAGACCTGCTGACTGTGACGTTCGGGGCAATTCATTTAACCTGGGTTTCATTTTCTTTATATGCACAGTTTGTGAGGATTAAAGGCTACATTTTATACCACTCACCTGAAGGTGCCAAACAAAATATTGGTCTCCAAATAACCCTTCCATCCCTCTTTTCTCGGCTCCCTGTCTTCTCCCTCTCTTCACCCCAGTTGCCCTTCCTTCCTCTTTCCCTCTTGCCCCCTTCCTCCCTTCTCCCCCTTTTCTGGCATGCTGCATCACTGTCAGATGAAAACTCCCCTGTGTGGGGCTGGTTTCAAAGAAGTTGAGAGTTATCTGTCATTTCCCTAATTCCATCTGCTAAACAGCTGTGCTAGTAATGCAGTAGAGTTCAATCTGGGGTGTGTGGTTTTTGTTGTTTTTTTTGTTTTTTGTTTTTTTTTTTTTTTGAGTTAAAAATTCCAGGGCAGAAACCAGCTGCCCAAGGGCTAGAAGAAGCCATCCTATTTGTTCTGCAAAAGCCCCCAGGGTGGTTTTGCTCTACTTTCCTGTAGATGGCATCGTTTTACTGCAGTGTGGCAAACCTGGGCATTCCCACTTCAATTAGTATTCATTGCGCAAAAAATAAGAAAATTCCTTCATTATGCTGGTGCCCAGTGGTGATCTGATAATTAAGGTGGTGCATCAGCATTTCGATTATAAACCCACTTCTCACATAGGGTTGTAGCTCAGCAATAAAACTTGCTAGCAAGGTCTTCACCTTAGGATATTTTAAAACAAACATTGCATTTAGCTTTTAGAGGGTCTGTCATTTTCCTAATTATATATGTCAAATCCAGTTCAAGTTTTTTTTTTTTCTCTTGCTCCCTGTGACCCAAAAAGGAATTAGGATTCTGTCTAGGTTTTGGTCATTTCGATGAGGTATCAGTTCAAGTGAAAATAAAGCATAAAATAGGAAAGATGTTTCAACACAAAATTGAGACACCCTTTACATTAAAATCATTGACAATTAACAGTTACTTAAATAGTTTCTATTTAACTCTGACAAAAGGTCATTAAGATTGGATTTTGCGAATTAACTTAAAACAGTAAAATCATGTTTTTAATCTATGAGAATTCTTCTCTGCTCTGTACTCACTTTGTGCAAGCAGAAGAAAAATTCTCAAAAAATGAGGTGCTGAACTGATTCTTGCACAAGAGTGGCATTTGAATATTTGTTACCATCCTCCTGTCTACTGCTAGATGTTATATCTGCCAAACGACACCAGTGTGCTCAATTAAAGGGACCCAGACTTTGTGTTGCAGATATGGGAAGAAGAAATGCTTTAGGCTTTGTGCCCTGAAGAGGTCTACTTGGGTTCTGAGGGAGGTGGAGGTGAGACCGGAAGAGAGAAGCCACCGCAGAGTCCTCAAGTACTTCCCAAGGTGCTAGGACAGAAAGACAAGGGCAGCAGACATGAGTTGCTGGATATGGAGACCCCAACCAGAACACCACAAAAGGATGTTCTCCTGAGGAGGAGGCTGAGTGCCTCACGTCAGTCGTGGTGGCTGCTCATAAACCAGTGCCTCCTCTTATGTTTTCCCTTCCTGCCAAACAGTTAATTCTGGATTTGCCTTTATAAGTTTTTCAGTCTCAAAATTTGTCCTGGATTAGAATTGCAGATGATTTACACAGAAAGTTATGGAAAATATGGAGGGGGTGTGACTACTTTGAATGAAAGAAAAAAATCTAAATTGTAGGAGTGGAAGCCAGAGAGAGCGTGGACTTCTCTGCAGGGGTCCCCTAACTTCAGGGAGGTCTTTTGCAGCCAAGTGGCCTTTATATGAGGAAGGAGCTTGAATTTTGCACACTCTTCTGTAGCCACAAGAGATAGTTATTTCCCAGAAAATCCTCACTCTCAGCCCAATTCAAAACTCAATAATGTGTCCTGTTGTCTTAGTTTTCTTTGATAATCACAAGCAAGGGTTTGTCAATGACTCCAACTCCCAGAGGACAAACACCTGGAGCTCAACTTTGCTAGCACCAGTCTCTGCTGTGAGCAAGGGTCAACGACTGCTTTCCCTCCAACCCTCTCTCCCACCCAGTACTCCTTTCTGGGCTCCTTCTGGTAGATGTGCAGAGCCAAGGATGAAACAAAGAGAGGGGGAAGTAAGGAAGAAAGAGGCACACACATCAAGATTTTTCAGACTGGGCTACTCCCATAATCTTGTCTGATGCCTTTCAGTGAAGGATCACAGATGAGTCACAGGAAAGAGAGTAGAGTTACTTCTGTGTAACTGATACAAACACGGAAAACAATTGCCTTCTCCTTATTTTGGCTTCAGACCACAATCTCTATTTCCCAGCATTAAAAAACACTAGATTTTTGAATGCTAATTTAATGATAGATTATGTTGGATCACCAGGAACATCAACTAGGCAGACATCTCCCAAAAGAGGCAGGGATAGAGTACAAGCAGGGTTGTAGGAAAAAAAAAAAAAGTAACCTAGAGAACGTGGACATTAGTAAAACATCAAAATGTGTAATTGAGTCTAGGCTGCTGGACTGAAGTGAATGATTTGGAAAGAGCATGGCAGCTGCATTGGGAGAGGGAAAAATGTATTGCTAGGAGCAGGACTGGAGAAAACAAAACCCTGCTATTCAATGAAGCAGGTTGAGGCAGACACTAGGAAACTCACTGACACTGCAGTTTCGGTGGCTGCAAAAAGGGCTGTCTTCACTTAGAGGCATCAAAGTGAGAAAGTGAAACCACTTTTGAAAGTTATGACAAGGTGATTTTAGTAAGAAAGCAATGTTACTAAATGTAGTAACTAAAAACATAATAAAAATGTAGTAATTAAAATTGTAGTTGATAAAATGTAACTAGACATACTTGTACCCCAAAGTTCTACTAAAGTTGTTTGGAGATTAAAATCTGCTGACCATGAATTTTGCTTAACTTCATTGTAGAGAAGGGGTCTTAAAGAGCAGTAACAGAGAAACATGTTCTCCAAGCAAGAAATGGACTTGACCCCCTTCTCCACCAAACTCCTATTCACCCTTCAGAACCCAACTCTACATGTTCTACCTTCTCTGTGAGCACTTGTTCAATTTCTACCCTCATACCAAATCTTTCTTCCATAGCATTTTGTTCATCCTCCTCCTGTGTGAAGTCTGCTATTTTAGGACACTTACTAAATTAGAAGCCATTTTTATCTCTGCATTATGACTTCTTCAAGATCAGATCTTACTCATCTGTCATCTTCAGCGCTTGCACAAAGTCTTACATGTATGGATGCATGCGTAGATGTGGGATGCTTAATGATTTGTCCTTTTTACTTAAGTGGCTTTGAAGAAATAACCAGTGGTAAAAAGCCAGAAAACTTTTAATTGTGGATGTTGCAGGCACTTCTTTCCTGAAGAAACTTCCCAGAAACTAACCTGTGTTCCAAAATGAATGCCTAAAATTTTTCAGGGCAGGGGAGAGAGAACAACCTGCTTGAAGACTTCATTTCATTGTTAGTTCCAGGACCCATGCCAACTTTGCTACTCTTGGAGAGAGATGGCTGCTCATTTATGGGAAGCATTTGTGGGCTGGAGATGTGGTCAGTTGGCAGTGAATTGTTCGGGTGCCTGGTAGCTGTTTCCTAAGAAACCACACGTCAAGTACCTGCTGAATCATGAGCCTCCATTGGATAACAATGGGCCACAATGACAAGTGTAGGGAGGGTTGTGCTGGGGCAGATACCTGGCACACACCTGAGCTGCCCAATCTGAGATGGGAGAAGGAAAAGAGAAATGTGCAGGTTGACTCACCTGGGTATCTGTTTTCATGGGAGTTGATTCCAAGGAAATAATGCATTCTCAGGTCAGAAAGAGCCAGCCAAACTTTTTACTTCATGCATTTTTAACAAACATTCTCCCACCCGCCTGTATGTTTCTACCTGTCATTCTATGAAACTAATTCTCTTTTAGTACCCCCTGCACGAGAACTAATAGCCTGCTTATGAGTGTGAAGGAAATGCAACCCCTGGTCTTCTAAATTAGAAGAAACTATAAATTTCAACCTTAAAGAGGAAGCTGAAGGTCAGTGTGTGATAAATCTCAAATCGTGGGTTAGTTCCAATGAGAATCAAGGAAAAAATCCAATATTACAGAGAGAATAAATGAGGAGACTGAAAGGAATAAAACTTGATGGTTGAAGTCTAACTATAAACTTAGATTTTGTTTGCCAATCACCTTTCATTCTCCCCTGAAATATCCATGATAATTATAAATGATAATTGATATCATTAATCTGTAAGACCCTGTCAGAGAAAGAAGCAACAAGGATTCAGGACTCCACCTGGAGTTATACTTCTTAAATAATACATAGTCCTTCATTCAAAACTCAACATTTCTGCATCTTAAAATATGCAAGAGACCATTTTGGTGAGAGCTATTTTAAAGGCAGGAATGAACAGTCAGCCAACTTGAATAAGAAAGGCTGAAAGACTCAGCTAGAACTTGATTGTTGGTTGAACTGTGTTTTAGTTTCCTGGCTGCTAAAGCAAATACCATGCAATGGGTTGGCTTAAACAATGGAAATTTATTAGCTCACAGTTTTTGAGGCTAGGAGAAGTCCAAGACCAAGGTGTCATCAAGGTGATGCTTTCTCCCAGAAGACTGTGGCATTCTGGGGCTGGCTGCTGGTGATCCTTGGTCCTTGGCTTTTCGGTCACTTGGTAATGCACAAGGCAGCCTCTCCTGGCTTCTCCTTTCTCTCCCCGGTTCTGTTGACTTCCAGTTTCTGGCTGCTCCCCGTGGCTTTCTCTCTCTCTCTTTGTCTGAATTTCATTCTGCTTATAAAGGACTCCAATAATAGGATTAAGACCCATCCTGATTTGTTGAGCCACACCTTAACTGAAATAACCTCATCAAAAAGTCCTATTTACAATGGGCAGAGAGTATAAGTGTATTTGCAGGGCCCCCTGAGGAGCTGGGGAAAATGCAGAAGTGTTGGACTTCCCCACCTGGGCTATTGCTGATTTTCCTGCAAACACTGAGGACTGCCAATTTAATGGGTCGAGCCCTCCATCAGGGGACTTTCCCCTGTGAGGCTAGTTACTGTAAGGGAGAGGCTAAGCCTACTTATAATTGTGTCTAGGAGCCCCACCATCACCACCACCAGAGAGCCTCTGTGTTGCTCAGATGTGGCCCCCCTCTCTCTAAGCCCACTCTGCAGGTGAACTCACTATCCCCCCCCCCCCCCATGTGGGACGTGACTCCCAGGGATGTAAATCCCCCTGGCAATGCAGGAAATAACTTCTGGAGATGAGCCTGGACCCAGCACTGTGGGATTGAGAGGATCTTCTTGACCAAAAAGGGGAAGAGAGATGAAACAAAGTAAGTTTCCAGTGGCTGAGAGATTCAAATGGATTCAAGAGGTCACTCTGGAGGATATTCTTATGTGCTATATAGATATCACCTTTTAGTCTGCAGTATGTTAGAATGGCTAGAAGTAAATACCTGAAGCTGTCAAACTGCAACCCAGTGACCTTGATTCTTGAAGACAATTGTATAGCTATGAAGATTGCATAGTATGACTGTGTGACTGCGAAAACCTTGTGGCTCATACTCCCTTTATCCAGAGTACAGACAGATGAGTGGGAAAATAGGGACAAAAATTAGATGAAGAATAGGGTGGGATGGAGGGGATGGAAAGAGTTAGGGGCTCTTTTTTGCTTCTATTTTTATTTTGGAGTAAGGAAAAGTTTCAAAAATTGATTCTGGTGATGAACACACAAATGTATGATGGTGCTGTGAACAATTGATTTACACTGTGGATAACTGTAGGGTGTCTGAACATATCTCAATAAAACTGTATTTTAAAAAGTAAATGAACAATGGGGGGGATGGGGGAATGAGATGTTTTGGGTGTTCTTTTTTTTTTTAATTTCTGGAGTAATGAAGATGTTCAAAGTTTGATTGTGGTGATGAAAGCACAACTATATGACAACACTGTGAACAACTGATTGTATACTTTGAATGATTGTATGTTATGTGATTATATCTCGGTAAAATTGCATTAAAAAGTCCTGTTTACAAGGGCTTCATACCCTCGGGAATGGGTTAAGATCAAGAACATGTTTTCCTGGGTACATAGCTCCAAGCTACCACAAATTGTACCTGGATGACTAGGTTGGAACCAAATTCACTTTGGACAATAAAACCAGTTAAATACTCAAAATAGTGATTTCTTTAGAAAAATGTCTCTACCCACCCCACTGAGGAGCTATTTGCTCTTTACCTTGGGTCTACTTTTACCTTATGTTCTAAAATTTCATATCTTGCATGAAGTTCCTGAGAAATCCAGTTGTCAGAATGTTTCAGAAACACCCCCAACCTTAATCTCAAGCTCTGTCTATCCCCAGTTCTCTGCCTGTTTGCACTTGAACTCTGATTAAAATGAAACGTGATAACTGATTGACTCCTAGCAATAAAGTTCACCAGATCCAAGAATACATTACAACTGCAGTTGAAAAGCTAAACTTTTGATCAAATTGCATTGTTCATACCTTAATATCATCCTAACTACATATTATTTTCCCCATTCAACTGACTGATTTCATGCAATTTTCCCTTTTTAATAAATTGACTAGACTTTGCAGTGTATTATACAATATGTGACACTCTAAACAATTGATATGCATATCGCATTTTATGGGCATGTTTTCAAAGAATATTCAATGCCATGTGGAAATGCTCACAATATAACATTAAGTGAAAAAACGAGAAAGCAAAAGAAAAACTCTACACATGATCTGATCTTACACCTGTAAAATATAGGTATATGTTTATATTTATATATAAAAATTTTAACAGTGGTGGCATATAAACCATATATATATATATATATATATATATATATATATATATATATTTCCAAATTATCACATTACTTGTATAAATAGAAAAGAATCAAGAAAAACAATATCCCTTAATTTTAAGGAGGCATAAAAAAATTATGGCATGGAAATGTCTGAAACTCAACTTAAGTTAGAGGAATCTACTCATTTATTACATAGCCATGTCCAGTTACGAACATTGGATTTGCTGAAGCATATAGACATTCTGTTTGTTAAGAGAAAAATTAATTTATTTCAACATATCCAAGCATAAGATGATATCACCTGCCTCAAAATATAAGAGCAAATGAAGAGCATGTTATACATTTCAGAAAATTTTATAATATGGTCCTCCCCCAACTGCACTCCAAATGTGAAATTTCAGAAAGGATTTGTGAATAATAGACTTCTGGTGTATCAAGGAAGAAAAAACACCAATATAGAAAATTCAACCTGTTAACTTTGATAGATCAAATGCATGTCAATTCCAGAGAATCACAAATACAGTCCATCCATAAAATAAATCACACCACTATATTTAGTTGTTGATTTTTTTTTCTTGAGAAGATTCCATTTTTCCTATGAATGAGAAGTAGGAATTTATTTCTTTTTTTAATACATTTTACAGGAGCCTTAACCTACATGATCTCATTTCTATGGAAGACGGTTTCATCTTCCTCTGCCACTAAGTCCTAGGTATGAAAATGTGACCTTCCCCTTGGCGAATAAAACCTCATTCGAATGGTTGCACACTCTTGCTCACATTTGAAAATATGTTTGCATAAGAATTTATTTATGGATGGAAAGGTTCAGGGTAGGTTTTTTTTTTTTTTTTCCTTTTAATCTCTTTGGGATTCTGCATTGATTCTATCAGATGAAGTCATGCACGTGAACACACCTGAGCTTCTTTGACTTTACTTCCCCATATGCTAAATGGTCAGACTCACATGGCAAGAAGCCTGCAATTCTCAGAAACATCTTGTACTGTTGACCAGGTAGTTGCAGACTTAACACTTACGAGTGGCCATGCATTGATTGTCCATTTTGCAGAGGGACAGCTTTGAGAAGGACAAATTAAGAAGCTGGTTTGGAATCAAGCCAGCATGTGCCTAAACACCGTCACCTAAATTGTTGTTTATTAGTGCAATTTTCTTCTAGGTGACCATTTGGGAACTTCCCCCAAATTACGTGCCAACCTCATGAGTCCAGACCCAGGAAATGGGGGTCTCATAAAGAAACAAGAGTCAAGAAACTTTTATCTTTATTTGCTTTAATCTTCTGGTTACAGAATTATTAAAGAATTGATGGGAAGCATCATACCTTTTGAATGATGTGGTACTTGATTGTAATGAATTTGGTAATGTTATTGGTTATTTGCTAGAGTTCTGTTTTCAAATTTGGACTTGGGGCCACCTTGGGCCACATTTCTATCAGATGCAAAGGGCCCATGATAAATGACTCATTGATTGGGATGGAAATAAATGCACTTATTTTTTTCCTCCTGAAAACAGCTACCTATGCAGAGCCTGGGCTTGAAATGAACGCATATTTAATGTCCCTTCTTTTGTTAGTTTCTAAGACTTCTGTTGCTTTGGGCTGTTAATCTTTGCAAACCTCTTGCAGTTGCATGCCCATGATGAGGGGAACCCCTCCCAGTTTCCCCCAAATCCTATGAATACCTGGATGGCTCACTTTTAAGGACAAGGTAATGCAGCTGCCTTTTACCACGGAATGCACATGGCAGTCAGAACAGACAACTTGGTCTCTAGCCCAGGTTTCTTAACAAGCTCTGGGTTTCCCTAGCTCAGGGGCTCCCGTGTATACTCCCGGAGGTCCGGGTGGGCCTGGGGAATGTTTGATCAGTGCACCTACCTCTAATCTTCTGGCTTCCATTTCTTGACAAATGAAGGCAGAATAATCTATGCCATCAAAAGGCAACTGTAATGAATGGGCTCATCTCCTGCCCTACCCCACCCCTCTGCTGTCCCACCCGCTTTCCCATCCCCGCTGCAAGGTGGATGGAGCTCCCAGCACACACAGTTCATACCTGCTTATAAAAATGGAGAAAGAAGAAGGACACTTCAGCAGCTGGGGAGAAAACTCAGGCACCTGTCTAACTGGAACGTTTTCCGCCAAGCTGAGGCGGAGGGACAACTCCTTCAGCTCCCAGTGGGAGCCACATTCTGGTTCAGGGCAATGGCACGCTGGAGGCGGGGCAGGGGGAGCACAGAGGTGGGGCAAGGCTGTATATCAGCCCCAGAATGCTGCCCTGGAGAGGAGGTGTCCAGCCTTGAAGTGCTGCCTCCCGGGCTCCTACCCTGCTGGCCCAGTAAACAAGGGGGGTGGTTGTTTGTGCAGACAAATAAGGCCCAGCTGGAGGTCTGCCTGGGGAAGGGGTCCTGTCCCCTTTTATCCCAGGTGAGATGCAAGATTCCACTGTGATCGAGTAGGAGAGAGCAAGAAACAAGATTCTGTTACTTGGTGGAAGGTGTAAACATCTTCTTTTTAGTTCTTATACCTGCTGTGCTCCAGCTGTGCTGTTTTTCATCTACTCAATCCCATCTAACCATTCTTAAGGTTAGTGTTCACCGGGTGCTGGCTGTGGGCTTCAAGAAAGATGCTGGAGAAAAAAAGAGAGGGGGAAATCACACTCAACTTCCAAAGTCAGGAATCCCAGTCCTGGGTGAGCAGGCGCAGTGGGCACTGCTTCCACGTGACCCCAGTGGATTGGATGCTGGCTGTTACCAAATCCGAAGAAGGAAGCAGGAGGAGGGAATCCATCCAGAGCGCTTGTTTGCAAATGAGAAAATAGAAGTCCAGAGGGAGCCCAGACACCAGGGAGTTAAAAGGCAGCACCTAGGGGGTTAAGGCACACAGGGGGTTAAGACAGCACCCAAGGGGTTAAGTCATGCTCTCTGAACTGTGACCCTTGCCCAGGACCCTTAGGAGCCTTTTCCTGCCCTGCCCAATTCTTCTATTGGTGGCTGAAGATTTTAATCTAAATATGCACACAGAAGAAGTAGTCCTTCAGAGAACAGCTTTTTATGGTGACCTCTTCCCATAGAGTACTTTTGGAGATCACAGCCTCTTCCCTTAAATAGTTCGGTTGCTATTTAATTTATTTATTTTAATTTATTTCGGAAGCTAGTTTTAATCAAGCTGAATCTCATTTAGGTCTATGCCAAATGCATACTTACAGGCTGAAGATTGCCTAGAAATAGGCTATTGCTCCTGAGACCAAAATATAAAGACACTTCAAGTTTTTTCTGAAGCCTCTCTTTCTGTAAGAAGTCCCAATGATGATTCTTCTAAATTATTAACGAGGGTTGAAAACTAAACCTCTAAACCCTTGCTGTGCTCTATTTCAAGACTGGGATACTCCTTTATTTAAACAATGTTACAAAATCTGAGGTCCCACTCACTCTGACATTTGATGGAAAAAATGACTTCATAAACAGCCACATTTGAGCTGGAATTTTAAGTGCTTTGATAAAATTTCATTCATTTGATCATGGGACACTCTTAGGATATTGGCAAAGGCGGTGCTCTAACCCCAATTTTAGGCATCAGAATCTAACTTTTTAAATGAAGACTTAAAATTAATTAATTAAAATTAAATTGCAGGGGATTTGATAAATATCATCCAGCAAACTGGTGGCAATGTCTAAATTGGAACCTGAGTCTGAAGCTTGCTTCTGAGACATTGCTGCCAGGTCATAGTAAATGTACTGCTATCGGACTGTCATTCTTTTTCTTTAAAGAGTACTGCTTGGTAAAGCTGACATATCGTTACAACAGTGTGATATCAATATAAGAATAGACAGGTGAATGGAATAGAATAGAAAACCAGAAAACCCAGCATGTATAAAATTTCCATATGTGATAAGAGTGTCTTTCAAAACAGTAGGAAAAGGAAAGAATAAAAGCTAAGGAGACAAAAGATAAACATTGCCATATAATAGAATTAGAACAAAAATCAAGAGAATAGAAGAATAGATCATTTCAGGATAGCAAAGTCTTGTGTAAACAAAACAGCAACCAAAGATAACACCAAGTAAATTTAAATTAGTGCTATATGTAATACACAAAGCACCAAATTTCAAAATACACATACACCACAATATACTTGGCAGACAACAGGTTAATGGCTTTACTACATAAAGAAATTTTTCAAATCAATAAAAAAATAAACATATCAGTGGCAGAAGATATGACTAGACAATTCACTGAAGAAGAGATGGAAATGATGGCAAATGTATGAAATAAGTTTTACCTCATTTGTAATCAAATGCAAATTTCAAATTTCAACAAATTTACCACCAAAATTTGTCATATATGTATGTATTCAACATGTATCCTATAAAATGGGCCAAAATATTTCTTTTTAATGAATATGTACTTAGTAGAAGTGCAGAAAAACAGGCATTCATGCAGGCTCTAAGAGAAAAATCTGACAATCTATAAAAAAGACTTAAAAATGCATTCTCCATGAAGTAGGATATACATTGTTAAAAAACCACATTATCCTAAAGATAATAATTAGGGGTTTGAGAAAAGATGTTTGCCATAGCATTATATAATTGCCCCCAAAAAAGAAAAATATATAAATATTGGACAGCAATAAAGTTAAGGTAAATGATGGTGTATGCCTACAACTGGAACAATACAAAGATAATATAAAGCATGTAGTAGGCAAACACATTTAGCTATAGGAACTAGTCACAATATATTTCTAATGAATAAATTACCAAAGAGTAGATGCATTCTTCTATTTATCCAACACACTGAGTTCTGGATTTAATTATACAAATTATAATAATTCGTGTGTATATGCAGAGAAAATACAGAAAGGAAAGAAAGATAATAGCAGTTACATTTAAGTGTTAAAAATTGCAAAGAAGGTAATGAAATCATGATCCCACCATTGTCCACTTTAATAAATGTGGTATTTTGGAAATCCAAGAGAAATAATGAATATTATTAAGTTATAACATGTCATGCTTTTTGTTTTGCAAAAGTCTATCTCTTAAGAGTCTAGTAGTAATGGTGCAATGGGAGGACAAAATAGTTTCAGCTGCTGCTTTTTTTTTTTTTAACTAATTGTCCCCAGCCGATTTCAGAGCTCTGATGCACGACCACAGGTCTCAGCCGTGGCTCCCTGGAAGCTTCGCATACAGCAGAAAGGAGAGTCGGACTGCAGGGGATGGTTTCTAGCACCCTGGGCCCATGCTTCTCTACCTCATGGTGGGTTTGAGGGAGATGTAAAAGTGGCACTTGCTGAAAGCAAAGATGGAACTTGGTACAAGGTGGTTCAAGAAACTTCCATGCCTCATGAGTTGCTTTTAAACTTCCTTCCCTCCTTTTGAGTATTCTCACAGCTTATAAAGAGATGCTGATATGTGGGTTTACAGCACAGAAAGAGCAGAACCATCTTTCCAAACTAGCCAAGACCAAAAATACAGGCTATTTTTTTACTCCAAGAAAAATGCCTCATTATTTTAAGTGCCTTGAGCTAGAAATTATGGGACACAATCATTCAATCAATAGGTAGCACCAAATTTTCATTAGATAATACAAGAGTATGTAAAGTATGGCTCTTATCTATAAAGGATGAATCATCTATCATGTCAGTATGTCTTCCCAATCTAAACTAAAACAAAAAACCTTCCATTGACCTCCTTTGCTCTCTAACTAGAGTTCTGTGTATTTCCTCTTCAATGCTGCCCTCCTATTTACTAACTATTTCTACCTTCTTACCAGCCGTTATTCCATAGCTTATCAATCTGGCTTCCATCCCATTCTACATCAATATCCCACTGACCCCGGTCTTCTTAAGGTCAACAATTATCTACAACTGTGAAGTCCATAAACTTCTTCTCAGTCCTCAACCTATTTTTCCTCCCTGAAACATTTCCCTCTGCAGATCATTTGATACCTATAGAAAATCCTCTTAGTTTCCTCTACCAGCTCCTTAAATGTGTATACTGCTCAGGGCTATGGGTTCATGCTTGTCTTTTTCTTGTTCCTGGGTTTTTCTCATCTAAACTTACCAGGATTCTTAGCTTCAACTCTCTTCTATGTTGATTCCTAATACCTCTCTGCTGAGTTGGTTCAAATTTGAAATAGCTCCCCATTTCACCTTCTTCCCATCTCCATCGTCAGACCTTCACCTTCTATCACTGAAGCAATCACCGTGACCCCCTTCCCAGTTTTCCTGTCTCAGGCCTCAGGCCCCTAAATCCCCCCTGCTGCCCACCCTCTGCAATTATCTTTCTAAATCAGGTGTGGTGAGCATCACTGAAGGACCAATGGAAACTTGAAGCATATAAGGAATATCTACTTTCTCTTCAAACTCCTTACTAACATCTTCAGGAAAACTGTCATAGTAAATACTCAAATTCATGAAGCCTGTGACTGCGATGCATTCCCCACCCCATCCCTGCTCCTGCCCAAGTTGTCCAATATTCAACCAGCAGAACCACATGCAGGGTCTCCAGCTCTGTTCATAGAACCTCTGAGTCATCACATCAGAGGAATTAGGTTGAAAGAAGACATAAAGAACTTTGGATTACAGTCAATACTTTGTACCATCCTTGTTTCCAATGAATGTGTAAATAACTCCAGTGATTAGAAACACATTACATCTGAAAGTGTATCTATATTCTTCTTTATAGTGTACAGAACATAAATTTGTTACCTTCTAGAAGTTTCCATCAATTGGTCAATTTTACATACTTTGGGTCTATTCAGAACACAAAGCAAGCTATAGTGCACAGGTGAAGGGCATAGTCTTGCCTGGTCAACAGTGCTGTGTTGGCATGGTTTTGCCATTTACTAAAGAACCTTAGACAAATTCTCAACTTCTTTTTCTCCTGGTCTCCTCATCTGTAAAATGGGGATAGCATTATTATTTATCGTCTACCTCTTAGGATTCTGAGGATTAAATGAAGTGATGCTGGTAAAGGGTTTAGCACAGTGCCTGGCCATTGCAAGGATTTGGTAAAGCCAGATGTTGAGTGTCATGACCCCATTTCCCCTGCATGAGTAAAAACTTCACATTTCCTTCAGTGTCTTTGTATGTGACATAACCGGTAGCTCCCCCTGAGTTCCGGCCGTATTCTTCTAAACATGGTCTTCCTGAAGAGGTGTCCTGACGAAATGCTGCCCCCAAATACATGATCTCAACACCTCAGCGTGGTAAACTCACTCCTATTCACATTTGGGACTCGCTATTACTAAAGCAGTCAAGAATCTTACTAGCTTTTCAGAGAACCACGCAATGCCTTCAACTGATGAAGAGCTTCCTATAGAGGAAGACACCAGGTGCCTTGACTACCACCAGAGACCCCTGCTTTATCAGAGCTCTTCTGCGTGCCTGCACTTGTGCTGGGATCCTGGTCAGAGCCTCGCATTTAGCTCTGATTTTGTCCATTTCCTGCTGAGAAACCTTCGAAGACTCTCCATTACCTGTGGAATAACACCCAGACTTAGGACACATGACTTCTCTCCCTCTGTTCCACAGCAAGAATTCCCAGAGGTATCCGGATGGTCCTTACAAATCCAAGCCTGATGTTCAAAACATGCACAGTTCTCCGGCTTGTGGTCAAGCAAATCGCGTATATTTACCTCCTTCCTTCTCGATTGAATTCTCTGGGGGTTCTGTCCTCTCTGGGGGCCCCACCATGCCTGACACCCCAGAGATAACTAATAAATATTCATCGAATTTAAGTTACACTTTAGTTTTGACTTTCCTCTCCCTTCATCTCAGTGGAAACACCCTGAGAAGACCAATGGGCTTCTCTGAGTTAACGTTCGTTTTCCTGCCATTTGTCCCATGGATACCTGTAAAATTCTCCTTAGAAACTTATCCTCAGTTCCATAACAGTCCTAGTTATCATCTTTTTCCTTCTTTTTAAAAGTAGCTTCATTGAGATTTAATTCACACAGCATACAATTCACCTATTTAAAAGGGGCAGGTAAGTGGCTTTTAGCATATTCACAGTTTTTCAACCATCACCACAAATCTAATTTTACAGCCTTTTCATGATCCCCCAAAGAAATCCTGTATCTCTTAGCAGTCACTCCTCATCTCCAGAGGACTTCCAGAACAGCTCAAAGTAAAACCATATATGTAATCCTCAACCACTATATCTTTGCCATCAACTTTCCACCATAAAAGAAAGTCATCTCATCATGCTCTTTCATTTTCCACAATGAACTTCTGTGTGTGAGAAAGTAGAGGTAAACTATCAATACAGATTCCTGCAATTGTCTCAGAATGTTTTTCTGCACCCTCAAAAGACTTCATGATGAACAAAAAATCTATACTCCTTCACCACAGTATGAATGTTGACTTAGCTTGAGAAAAAACTAACTAAAAATATTGTGAAAAAATGCAGATGTTGTGGATTTAAACAGCCAAAGGAATTACCCTCCTGCAGTGTAAACTACCTATGGAAAAGTGTTGAAGTTTCTCAAATCAATTATAGTTACTACAGTAACACCAAACATCATCTTACTCTTGACCCCAAATGATAAAACAAAGGTTTAGTGAAAGCATCCCATACATTAAAGGGTTAACACTGGTTAATGCTGGTTGTTTGATGTTTCTGTGTTTTTTTTTTTAATTTTTAGATAAAGACAAAAATGACTAGCTAAATGGATTTCCAATTCACAATGACCATATAAAATTCATGAGGCAGGATTTTTTTTTTTCACTCTTGTTATTCACCAACTCTTTTCAGAATTGCATTTTGGAGTTTATCAGAACGAACCGCTTTGCTAGCACTGCACTCTCTAACCCTGTTTGCTGAGTTCCGCAGGGTTTGCTGACAAGTTCTACTTGAGTAAATCGTATTTAGACAACCATATATTTCATTTGGGCCTTTTGCAACGACTGGGCCAAGGTCAGTTTTATATTCTACTGGAATCATAAAGTGACACTTGAGATAAACAGAATGTTTACTTTCTCCATGTGAGCTGAGGCTGATATGTAAATTTATCCTTATTCTTTCATCAAATTTGCATTTACCCTCTTAGCCAAACACTACAGGGTTCCAAATCAAACAGTTTTAATGATGGTCAACCCTTTATGACCGATGGCCATATCAGAGAAAAAGAAACAGCAATTTAGATTAGAATGAAAAAATGCAGCACAACGTAACTCTCCTCTCTAGGTTAGTGGTAATTGGATGAACTTTCCATACAAGAGGTGTTTTGATGCTTCGCTGCTTAAAAGTAATTACCACCATCTTCTGGCTTTGTGTGTCCCAGTTCGGACTCCTTTATCTGCTACAAACACACTGCAATCACCTATCATTATTATTATCCCCCGCCCCCGGCCCCTGCCTCACCCTGTCAAATAAACCTAGCACCTCTAAGCAGATACTTTATATTTTAAAAAGCGGTGGGGCAAAGAAAACTTGATCTACTCCAAATGAATACTTCTTGCCCCAACCAGCAAGAAAGAGATGCAATAAATAATGACAATATACAAACTGGAAAAGGAAACTGCAAGTCAAAAGCTTGGTTTTTATAGGCAATTGTTGTCCTCCTATGAGAGTGTTATATTTCTGTGTGTAGTCCTACAAAGGGGCATATCACCTACACACTGCAAGGTGAATGGGAATCTTGTAGGTAAGAAGCTGAGAGTTTCCAAACAGCCCCAGGCCCCCTGAGAAGCCACTTGCAGAAGATTAAGTCTCTCTGATGCAGTTAAACAAGGGGGTGGGGGTGGGGGCTCTGAGAACGTGAGGGATAAAATTAGTACCTGTGTTTGTTCTCCATTCTTTCTGAACAAAGGGAGCTATTTCTGCCTTATGAGTTTGCAGAACACAGAAGGGGATTAAGCACTGGGACCACACAACTCATTCCTTTCGGGCTGGGGGCTGGGTTACAGCCTGGGACCCAACCCCCAAGAAGAGATAGCCCCGACCAGGTTTTCAGTCCCTCTTGGAATCTGGCTGCCTGGGCCTTGTTTGGGGATGGGGGTGCGGGGTGATTGTGGAAATGTGTGTTTGATGCTTGCTCCACGGCCCTTCTCATTGCACCACCCAGTGCCATGTTAGCAAGTTCAAAGCAAAGGGGTCTACGAGACAGGCTGCACAAAGAAGAAAAAAGTGGCATTCTTTTGGGGGGCTCTCGGATTCTGCTTCCTGTAAGGAATAAAAAATGAAGACTGTTGGCGCTGAGCCTTGCTAGGTTACTGAGATCTCCCACTTGGAATGTCAGACACATCGGTGAACGACTTGATCCAGCAACAGAACTAACATAATTCACGCCATTGATACAACAAGACGAGTGTCTCTACCAAACTTCAGTGCTTGTCTTATGAAGAAGAAGCTGAAGAAAAAGAAAGAAAGGGACAGAGAAAGAAAAGGGCTGAGGGGGTGTGGGGGAGAGGCGGAGGACACAGTTGCCTTTCAGTGTGGCTGTCAAATGGCGATCTAATTGTGGCCGGGCTGCAGGAGAGCAGATAGCTTTTCTGAAGTCTGCAAGTATTTCTGCCATTCACCAGCCGGGGATGCCACACACAGTCTGTTTGTTCAACATAAGCAAACAGATTGTAAACTGGCTGATAATTTTTGTACTGACAATGTCATTTACAGCTGTCAGCCTTTCGTCTGCCTTGTTTGCTTTATTCAAATATGAACCAAGCGGACCTCCCTTCCAGCGCTTTCTTCTGCATTAAAATCACATCCATTCCCTTCCAAGCTGTCTTATCTAAAATTCATTGGAGCCCAATCAGTTGGCTGAATGCTTTGTTGTTTCCATGGAGGCAAGAAGTCTAGTGTGGACTTTCGGGGGGATTAGGAAGTTTCAGATTTATAGCCTTGAAGTGCACATTTCTTTCAGTTGGCTTCTTTTGATTGCCCAGAGGCAGGAAATCTAAATATAATTTTATGCCTGAGCTGGGAAGCGGTGCTTAAAAAATTTAATAATTCCAGTTTGCAGCCACATCACGCCCATACCTGGCCTTTCCTGCTTCTGGTTTGGTTCTTGGAATGTGCTTACCTTGGAATGGTTCTTGGAATGTGCTTACCTTGTGCTAAATCTGGGCATTTACCTCTTGGTTGTTGCTCTCGTCTGCCCGCTGGCACTGCCGAATTTCACCTCTTCTTCAGGCAGCCTGGTTTGGGTCCTGCTGCCTGCCCAGGTGTCTCCCACAAATCTTGAAGCCTCCTCCGTTGTTAGTGGAGGTCGTGGTGCTTCCCGTTAAATAATTCACATCGGGCTGTCCATCCGTCAGCAGGCAGGCAGCTGCAGATGTTGGCACTTTGTTCAGAGGATGCAGGCGCATCTTTAAAAAAGAAAATAAGGCAGTAGCGTGGGAGCCAACGTTGCTGCATCTGGTCCTGGCCGTAGGGTTGCAGGACTCCCAATTCTAGATGCATTCAACTCTTTGGGCTTCAGTCTCCTGGTTTAAATTCAGCACCACCCCAAAGACATCTTCTCCAAGGAGTAGGAGGGTCCTGCTTACTTTGGGAAAAAAGTGTTCCTTTTGAAAATCTGTAACTAATTCCTGGTCTTTCAGTCCAGTGAATCAGATGCTAAATATCATCCACCTTGCATTGTGCAATCTATTATTTAAGTTGGAAGCTTTAATACGTAGCATCCCTGGCTGATGTACTCTGATTTACTTTACGACTGGCAGTTTGTTTAAACTCTCATTTTCTCAGTCTTTAAAATGGGTATAATGTTAATCAACTCCAATGAGAATTTATATGTAACAATAAATGAATCACAAAAGCTTTTAAATATCTGGGGTAGCTGTGAAGGTCCACCCCAACTCCGATTCACAAATTTTTCCTTTGTTTGATTACAATCAAACAAAGTATCTATTGAATTCCAACTCTTAGTTCAAGAAACAAAAATTCTAGATAATGTAGTGAATGAATAACATGCATGAAGTCATTTGAGAAGAATCCAATCTCATGTTGGATGGAATCTTGTAGAAAATACAACAAAATTAAAGTTTCAGAGACAGGAGTTTCATTTGAGACTATTAAATGGGGAGTCTTCATTCTGTTCATTTAGGAAACATAAGAGGCACACAATACATCTGGGAAGCTGGTCATTTTAATTAATAACCCATGTATTATTATAAAGAAGTTCATATTACTTACCATTAAGTGAACTAATTGTTTGTAAGACTTGATGAGTTGGTGCCTAGTCCTATCAATTCTTCCATACAGAATGTTATTGTCAGACAGCCTATTGTCCCTGTGGTTACAATAAGTCCTGCTATCTTGGAAGGTCACTAAGTTCATTATGGCTGAGTCTTAAATTCCCTGACTTCAAAGAAGCCTTTATTGGGAAGAGAGAAAGCATTAGTTCTTTGCTTATCATCTTTAACACTTAAATTCTTCTTAGGTGTGTGTGGGGGAGGGCAGTATTTATACCCCAGAAAAAAAGTTGTCAACATCCTATTGTTTTAAATCCTATTGAGATTATTATAATTTCAAAGCTGTTATTTAAAATAAAACTGATATATTTACCAAATAGTCTATTTAACTTAGATGCTAAACAGTTGATGAATCACTGAAGCATTTATCTAGCACCCATCCCCTACTATGTAAAAAAAAAAGTACTGTCCCAGGTCTTTCATGTGCAATTCCAAAAAGCCAGATGCTCTGATGGCTGAAATTTTGGCACCAAAACTCGATTAGTGGCTAAGACTGACATGAACTGAACTGAGAATATGTAAAATCTTTTATTTTTATTCTGCACATATTTACTGCAGAAATATTTGTGTTTGATTATGAGACTGCTCCCCCATACCTCACAGGGGTTATTATTAAATGTATGCAAAATTTCCCAATCTTTCTTTTAAAATCTTAACATTTCTAGCTTATGAGACACATTTGGAACCAAGGTCCAGCGTGCACAGCTGTCAAAGGTGCCTTCTAAGGATCTTCTGGGAAGTAGGCTAACACTCATGAAAACCGTTAAAACCTATGGTTAATATGAGTGTATTGTGAACAGACAAGGAGGGAAATTGTAAGGAAGATGTAGAAGAAGAAGATGTTGCTTGGTTTATATACAAGAATACAGAGAGGAATTGAAGAAATAAGTCACCCCTCTCATGGTTGATTTGGCCTAGACAGCTTGACAATGTCAACTTGGCAGCTGGCACCCAGCAGGCAGACAGCAAAGAGAGAAAGGTTGATAAAGCAAATGGGACAAAATGCAAACAATTCTTGAATCTTAATAAATGGTATATCCTATTCCTTTCTGCTGTTATTGCAACTCTTCTCTAAGTCTGAAGTTATAGCAAAGCAATTTTTTGAAAGGTAATAAAACTGCAGAGGGAGTCCCCACCAAAGAAAGAGGAATATTCACAGAAAAAAGAAGAATCTTGTTTGCTGTTTTGTCTCCCTTCCCTTTTAGGAGGATGAAACTGAGGTGAGGAAAGAGAAAAGCTACAAGAAGAAAAGCATGAAAGAACAAAGACAAGTGGTTGGAGAGACAAAAGAAAAAAAAAAAGGGAAAAAAGGAGTAGAGAAGGAGATCCCATCTGAAAACACATTTTCACTTTTTTTTTTTAACACCAGCTTATTGAGTACTCCCAACCTTGGGGCTCTGGGCATGTTTCCTAATTGTGTACCCTGGATTTTTTCACCTGTAAAATGGGGGTATCACAAACCCACTTCATAGGATCGCCATGAAGAGTAAGCAAAATACTGCATGTAGAGAGTCCAGAATAAGTGTTGTACATAGTAGGCACTCAAAAGGTATTTGCAAATTGATTATTGTTATTGCTGTTTGCCAGAGCCGGTGTAACAAGAGCTTCACAAACACCTTCTTTTTTCTGCCAACAACGCTCTGAGGAAGATACTATGTGGTTCCCATATTACAGATGGGGAGACTAAGGCTTAAAGAGCTTAAGTAACAAAGGATAAATATTTAAGGACTTTTCTGGAACAAGAGTGCACACAGGAGCACAGTGATCAAGCAACAAAGTCTGAAGAAAGAAAACCCAACCCATATAACCACAGGGAGAGATTGCAGGTAGGAGGAGCCAGCAGGGTGCCGAGTTCGAATTGGTGGTACAGGGAGGATTGGAGAAGCCACGACATGGGCAGTAAATCAGGTGAGCAAGTGAGCGTTTGCCACAGGTAGTAGCATTCTGGAAAATGTCTGACAACTGGCTTTCTGGAAAGAAATATGTTTATTATACTTTATACACATATATGTATATATAGCACACACATATGTAAACATAATATATAAAACAAATATATATATATACCTTTATTATGAATTTTACTGAGGGAACGGACACATAGCACACAATTTACAAATAATAATGAAACATACCATAGTCCCTATTGTAAATTTCATATAGCCAATTGATTCTCACAGAATGTTTTTGTTGATTTTAGCTGAAACCAACCTAGGGTTGTTAGTCCACCCTGATTTTAGAAAATCGGCTACAGATCAATTCTTAATAATTGTCAGTTTTGGCAATGAGGTCACTCACCTCACTGATGAACAAATGGATTTTTGTTGGTGTTATCTAGGAAAGTGATAGTGAAACAATGAAGACTTGTATCAGAACTTCATTTACTTGTGAGTAGCTTCTTTGCAGAATTGGGTAATCGTTTTCAAATACTGGAAGAAAATGTCCTCAGACTGGTGTGCTGACACAATATAAGAGCTGTAGACACAGCACAATTTCAAGTTGAACCTGCGATACCACCATTTTCTGCACCACTTTCTTAGGTCTAAATAGTCAAAAAAAAAACAATGAATCAAACTCCTATTTGTATCGTCCACCAACTCCCGTGGTGTAAATTCTCCCGGCATGGCTGATTCCAAGCCACCCGCACGATGTCACTGAACTCAGAGTTGCGAGGAGAGGCCAGTAACACACATGGCACCTGGAGGAGGTGCCATTGGAGCTTGGAGAATGGGTGCATTTTTATGGGCAGAAATGGAGGGAAAAGGCACAAGCTAAAAAAGGCAAACTGGGGGGACCATTGTGACACAGAAGGACCCAGACTGGACCCACCTTGGAGGACCCCGGGAAAGAAATTCAGAGTCATCTGAATTCATAAAATCTGGGCTTGCCCTTTACTTCATTAAAATTGTGTGTGTGTGTGTGTGTGTGTGTGTGTGCGTGTGTATGTTTTGGTTTTGTTGGGGGATTAATTTATGCGTTTGTGTTATTTTGTTTTATCATTTACCGAATGGGGGACAGAAAGGAGGCAAGAGGGACAGTGTAAAATCCTCAGCTCTGATCTTAAAGGACTTTGCTCTAATATCCAAAGTCCAGGAAAGGTTGGAAGTTGGCAGTTGGTGGGGAGGGTCAGGTGGAATTTTGTAACTTTCAAAAGCCAGTGCCAGAAGGGTTGACTCTACCCCACGTGACAGCAGAAAAAACATCAGCTCCGCTAGGTCTGGAGGGAAACTGACTTATTTGCCATCTGTGTCCAGAACAGGACCTGGGATGTAGAAATGCTCAAAAACACTTGCTATGTGAAGTGGAAAGCAAGGAGCCAGGGTGAGAGACCTCCAGTATGATCACATCTGCAAAAAAACTATGAACAGCATCAAGTTCTATATAAATGTAACCCACTATTTATCAGAATCGCAAGCAAACGTATTCCCTGATTAAAGCAGTTCTGATGTAGACTTGGAAGTATTGCTTATAATCCACAATTTGTGCAAGAACAAATAGAAGTGTTATTGAAACAATGAGGATAACTTGAGTTTTTATGAATCTGGATTACATTTTTCCATTTACTTATGCTGAGGGTTTTGTTTTGTTTTGTTTAGTGTAGTTCCAACACTACCTTCATTCTTTTCCCTGCTCCCTCTCCAAGGAGTTAATAATCTCTCAGCAATCTATTAACTGCATTTATGGAAACTTCTAATGAAGCAATAATTCGTAGGAATCCACCTGGTAGCAGTATTTCGCCTTTTTGTTTCTTTTTTAAATTCAAACACTTCTTGTTTTCTCCTGATGAGGAGGAGTTGGGAAGGGTTGTAGTGAAATAACAGAATTAACCCTGAATCCAGATTTCGAAGCTGCAAATTTCCTTGTCTGGACACCAGGCAAGACTTTAATCCTTTGAGGAGGGAAGTCCCCAGTGATAAACCCTCTTGTGTCTGCGGGGTTCCCATGTTTGGATCAGCCAGTTAATCATTACAAGATTCTCCGCTAATCACTCCCATGGAGCTGGCAGGTGGTGGGGAGTGATGAATTTCCACCTAATACTTGGCAGGAACTGAGGTCCACTGCTTTTATTCTGAGGCTGCTAAGAGATAGCCCTCCCTGCCCCTGTCCTTATCACTTTTTATTCTTCTGCTTCCTTTAAATTGATGAGACAATGACAGGGCTGTTTGCTTCTTGGTGTTACCAGTGGCGACTGTTTCCAGGCCCCCGGGGGATTTGGAGCTAGCACGGGAAGCACAGGGGCTGGGCACTGTCGGGTTCGACTATATGATTCAATGGTTTAATTTGTTGAATTGCAGTTCCTAATTTTCCTGGAATTCAGGAAACATGACCTTGATCACCTCATTTACGTGGATGCGAGGACCAGACATTTAAAAACCACCTGTTAGATAATTCCTTCTCCTTAAACTGAGATCTCCAAAGCAAGGCACCCCGTTTTGTGAAAACTTGTATTGAATTTGACATACAAAAGAGTGTACATACCCTAAGGGTGCCATCCAGTGAATTTCCACAAACTGAACCCATTCTACAGCCGGCACTCAAATCAAGAAATTGAACACGCCCAGCATTTCAGAAGTCCCCAGGCAGCATCCCCTCTAGTTTCCCCAGGGACCCCCACTATCTATCCAGCCACACGGCTTAGCTTGGTCATTTTTGAACTTTGTATACACGGAATTATACCATATTTAATCTTGTATGCCTGGCTTCTATTTTTTACATTATATATCAATTTTTTTATTGGAGAAGTTGTGGGTTTACAGAACAATCTTGCATAAAATAAAAAATTCATCACCCTATTTTTATTTTGCTCAACCTCATCATTTTGAGATTTAATCACATTTTTGTGCTGAATTGTAGCATATTCTTGTTCATTGGTGTATACTATTCCTTTGTGGGAATATTCCACTATTTATTCATTCTTAATGTATCATTTTTTTACCTTTAGAAAATCTGAGAGAGGGGCTTTCACCACTCCCCAAACATTCAGACATTGAATCATGAATTTTGAATCCTCTTCCTATCTTTTCTCTCTCTCAAATATGATTATTCTACTAAACTTCTAATGATTTCTTGGCTTCGCTTTCCTGACCATCCAATTCTTCCTATAGAGGTCACCCAAAAGAGTGGATCTGACCATATTCCCTTCCCCTAAAACCTGTCCCACTGTACCCTCCTCACCCAGGCACCCCAAGCCTCCAAGGGTCCTGCTATTTACTTTAAAAGCACATGGTCTGCTCTTTCTGGGACTTGATGATCACCATTTCCTGCCCCTGGGTGCTTGCTTATGGGTTCCTGCAGCCTAGAAGTCACTTCTTCCCCATTACAATTGTCAAAACTGCTTGAAAACCAATTTCCTTTATTCCAGGCCAACTTCACATGGCCTTGTATCAAAATCCCTTCTGCAAGGATCTTTCCTGCTTGACCATTAGCTGTTGGATGGTAGAGATCCTCAGACTCCCTTAAAGCCTCTTGCTTCTGTTTAAGCATCTCCAAAGGCAATAGCCTGGACTTTCTACACCCCATAACCTTGGCTCCTTGCCACATCCTCTGGTCACTCTCCATCTCTGTTTTCTGGAATAATACCTGGGGACAGAGTGACTTAAAGGTGTGCGGGTCATACATAGAAGAGGAATGGAGAGCTATTCTGATGATCAGTTGGAGAAAATGCATGTCCAGGCTTGTTCTCCTCTGCAAACTTACTGACTGGGCTTTCTTAGTATTGTTCCCCCGGGAGAATGAAAAGCAGAATACTGTGCACATGAGCAGCTCAAATACTCTGAAGTCCCATCAAAATCCTGCAAACTTAATATCTTAATTTGGCTGAGGCAGCCAAAGGGAAACGCAGGAAAGATATATATATATGGAAGAAGCAAAGAAAGCAAACTTTGCATCATCGTTGTTCTATTTATGCATGGCAGTCTTAGGTCTGAGAATCTGATCATTATTTACACTGAAATATAACAGTCATCTCATTTTCTTTCTATCATTCCTAGTACTTGGTGTTAGAGAAACATTTTTTCTAATTTGTGAATTTATGTGAAAAATCCCACAATGGTAGAAAATTTAAAGTACATTTTGCTATGCATTCAATGAATCATCTTCTATGAAATTAACCTGGTTGTGCAAAATCAGATCTGCCCCAGAAAAATCTATTCTTGGTCATGTTGTTATTGATTATAGAGTCCACATCTCATATCTATTGATTGGACTTTCTTCATGGTCATGGAAAAAAATATCAAGAAGAGGATCCTAAGCTGTGCTCAGAAGAAATCAGAGTGAATCCCTTCTGAAACCCAGATTTTCTGAGAACAATTTCATCGAGAGAGGAGAAACACAGCAGTAAATCTATTTTAGAAGTTAAAGATTAGTCTATTATAACTGATACATCAGCTCTCGCCCTGCCATTCCTCTTGGCAGGTGACCTCAAAATTACCAACTTGAAAAATTAAGATCTGTGAAAATAAAAGTAACTAAGAGTTGGCTGGGAATTCAACTCCCTTTTAAACAGCTCATTCATATTCTCCTGGCACCCTAAAAGGCCAGCTCAAAGCAGTGAGGAACATAAAGCAAGAGGCAGCTGGAAAAAAAAAAAAAAAAAAAAAACAGGTCTTGAAATGATAAATGTAATGTTTCATGTTAGCAACTGGAATTTTTTTGCAGTGTTGCTGCCTTGGCCTGCTGACAGCGAGATTTAATGGCCCAGTTGCTCCATGGGTTGACATGGCAACCCTGGAAAATGCCATAAATATCTCAGTTGTGGACGTGAATGGTATGTTTGCATTGTGTGTGGTGTATTGTATGACATGTGGTGGCTGTCGTCCCCATCCAGTTGGAAACGTCTGGAATTGACAGCCATTTTTTAGAGTCATTTGGGCTAAAACAACTCTCATGACAGACACTTTACTGCAAGTCCAGAGCTCTGCATTTTTGTGTATATTTGAGGAATTAAACTTAGTGTTTAATGGGGCCGTGGCACAGTTTGCCACATACCATGTGCCCCTTCTATTTCAGCCAGAGCCAGGGCCATCTTCGATTTAACATTTAACAAAGTAACATTTAAACAGAGTAGCATTTAACGAAGCAGCAAATAATTGGGACATTTATTCAAAATAGAGTCTAATAAGCAGCTTGCATAGATTTACTGAAATCGGAATCCTGGAGTTAGAAAGATTTTGGAAATAATCTCTAGTCCAGTTATTTTGTTCCTTAGACTATGTAATAAAGACAACAGCTTATTTGTTTCATGTTCCAAGTTCTTGGAGGAAAGCAGTGCCATCCATAATTAGTAGATTTTTGTATACTCAAATAAATGTGAAATAACATTTTTAAAAGAAGAAAAAAGAAAAGATCCTAAACTGGTTGCATGGCATTGACTGTTAACTTCCCCTAAGGCCACCAGGGAAACCTAATGATCAAGTAAAACCATGTCTATAAAATCCAGTTGTAGTAAGAGAAAACACAGTCCTGATGATTCTCAATAGTGATTCAAAATGAAAATTCGAGTAGGGAACCAATAGGGCTTTTAGGACCAGGCTGAGTGATAATTAAGGTGGTTCTTGACAGGTAGGGTACTGGGTTGGATTGGCTAGAGTTTATGACATTGTAACTTTGGATGAATGGGGATAGCAAGGCAAGTGAAGCATTAGTGCTGATAAATTGTTTCATTGGTTTACAGTCTTATCTTCCAGGACCTGGTATTCCTGGAACAAGCAGCTAAGATCCTTTTTCTTTGTCTCAATATTATTCAACATCGGGACAGAAAAGAATGACTAGTTTCAGAATTATTTAGTGCAGGGTCAAGAAATTGTTGGTTGGTTCTGTTGCATTGGGTGAGTTGCTTAATCTCTCTAGGTCTTGTTATCCCATTCACTCTTTCTTTCATTCACCCTTTCGCTAATCATATATTGAGCATTGACTGAATGTGCCCACCTGAGATACAAAGATAAGACGTAATATGTGCCCTCAAGCAATCCACAATATATATGCTTGGTTGTTTTAGACTACAACTGTATTATACTCTTTAAAGATTCAAGGAGCCAAGACATGTTCAGTAACCCCAGGTAACCATTCTTATTGTAAGGATGTGCCAGGAAGTTAGAAGGCACAAGACACTATCTCAACAGTCCCAAAGAAGGATCACATGGAGACCAGAAATAGTTTTGATCACAGTTCAGGCTATTGTAGGAGCAGCTCCGTGAGCCTACACCCATCCTTTGAGGGGCATCTGATCTCCTGGAGGGGAGGATTTGATTGGTGGACTGGCTACCATGCAGGGTTGGGTACTATTTTTTTCCTGGACACTCATCCCAGGCCAACTCGTTGACCAGCTCATAGATGATGGAATCCCTAGATCAGTGTCAGGATGTAGGTAGTTCTCATCTGCATGCATGGTGGGATCTAGGCTCAGTCATCTATGACTCATGAAGCAGGTTGCCTGACAATGTGTATAAGAAATTAGCTGAGGCATTTTGCTTTAAAAGCACCATGGGCATGGTAGGCTCTCAGAGACTCATGGACTGCCATGTGAATATACGCTAGTTTATAGAAGCATAAAATATTAGAACTTAAAACCAGAAGGGATTCCAATTGTATACATGTTTTGTTTTTTTTTTCTTTTTAGGGAGTGTCTCATTGAGCCCCATTTCCTTTAGGTGAAATCCAAATCTTCACTAGGGCCAAACTTAACTCTCTTTGCCAAAATTATTTTATTGCTTTGATTTGTTTTATCTTTTTATGGCACAATATCTTATTATCTTTAGAACAAGTATGGAGGGTATCTAAATTAGCAAACAGATAAAAAGAACCAGAGAACTGAGATAGGACCATTTAAAAAGCTTATCTTTTTTTTTTTTTCTTGCACTTTAATCTGGTTTTGCAAAAGAAGCAAAATATTGTCAGTGAAGAATGGACAAATTTGTCACACCTTAATTTGATGGTAAAGAACTGTCTTCAATCATTGACCTTTATTTCTTTGTCTTGGGATCAAGTCGTAACTATGGAGCCTGGTTTAACTAATGATGTCTGAGGGAAAAGGATTAACCTCATTGAAGGTAACAAGCGTTGTCCTTCTCACGCCCAGCAGGTATTGACGTGTTTGGTTTACAGACTCATCCATCACAGTTTTGTGAGTAGTCATCAGTCACATTGAGATGGGACCTTCCTCTCCCAGACTTCTAATTTACCTTCTTGAAAATCCAGAACTAGCACTGAAAAACTAAAAACTTCTCTTTGGTTATCCATACATAACAAATGGGGACCATTTCCTTCTTTTTTGAGCTGACTCCTGTCTAAACCCACCCTGTCCTGTGAAATATCTTTATTGCAAGAGACCACATTTTCAAGTCACTCTCTCTTTGGTTTACTTCTATGACATCCCAAATGACTGTTACGGGAAGGACAGAAGGAGATTCACATGTAAAGGGGTCCTGAATGTACTACTCACGTATAAAAAAGAAATATCACTAGATGCAATGACACCCCAGTAGCAACTAGCCCATCCAACACCCACCTTGGTGTCCAACACCATTCTCCAATAAAAGGAGCCAGAGCTCCATGGAGAAATGGCTGAGTCTGGGGCCAGGGCCTGGGACATCTTATTGTTCCAGAAATCAAAGAAGTGTTAAAGCACACACATGGTGCACATCGATGAGAGTAGGCCAAAGGGACACAGGAGCCAACTGAAAGAGCTCCAGATGGTCAAAGCAGGAACAATTTGAGCAGAAAAATAATTAAAATATCACTGGATTATAACCCAAAGTATAAAAGTATAAGATATATATCTGTGAGTCCATACTGATATAAATAAATGATGTAATAAGTAAATAAATGGCATAGAATAGGCAAATCTCCATAGCATTTATGTAGATAATATGCCCTCAGGGAGGTGGAGGAGAACACGCCACTCCTAAAGTTTGGGTTGCACATAGTGACTTCCTTCCAAATAGTATAAATAGTATGGTATGGAAAGGGGAATGGGGGCAGGGGGCAGGGAAGACTAACTTTACAGTGGCGAAACCTAACAAACAGTACCTCAGCCAGGTGATCAAGGTCAACATCAATAGTGACAAATCATGTTCATAGTATGTAACCTTGATATGATGTGATGAGGATGGTCTTTTATTTCTGTGTGCTTCCTCCCCATCATTACCGCAGTCTAATCACGAGTACAGAGTCAGACAAATCCCAACTGAGGGACACTCTACAAAACACCTAACTGGTGCTCCACAGAACTGTCAAGATCCTCAAACATAAAGAAAGTCTGAGAAACCGCCTTAGCCAAGAGGAGCCTAAAGAGATAACACAACTAAATTTAATGTGGTATCCTGGGTGAGATTTTGGAACAGAAAAAGGACAGGAGGTAAAAACTAAGGAAATCTGAATCAAGTATGGGCTTTATTTAATGGTATATCAATGTTGGTTCATTAATTGTGACCAACGTACCATACTAATGTAAGGTGTTGATAATAAGGAAAACTGGATATGGGTATATGAGAACTGTCTGTACTATTTCTGTACTTTTTCTGAAAATTTAATCCATTCCGAAATAAGACATTCATTTAAATATATATGCTAAGAAAGAAAAAGGAAATGTCATACCTTGCTTTTCTAACTTACATGACACTTATAAATCTCCATCCCTGTGGGTAGTGAGAACTGAAATTAGCATAGTTCCCAGTCAGTGTCTTAAAACAATGTTGGGGCCGTTTATTCTTTTCTGTTGCTGTGTTAAAAAATGTTGGGACCAAGCAAAAAAAAAACCAAAAACAAAAAACATCTTACCTGTTGTTCCAGGAATACTTGATCCTGGAAAATAAGATGAAGCAACTGAAATAACTTACCCATCTAAACCAGCAGTTTGCTCATCAAAACCTGCTTCATGACACTTGGCTTGTGGCACTAACCCATGCAGAGCAGTTAGGTCATGACCAATGCCCAGTCCCAAACTTCCACCCACCTTCCAAAGGAAGGTCCTTCCACCAAAACCTACCTAACGAATCAGCCAGTGCAGGCACTGACTTCCTTATTCTGAAACATTCCTAAGACACCATCAGGTGGTGTTCTCACTCATTGTAATAGATCTAATAAACTTAGCTTTGCTTCATCCACGGGGTTTTCTGGGGTCTTTTGGGAAAATGGCAGTTGTCAGTAATAAGGTTGGGACAAGAGAATGTCATCTTGTCTTTCAGAAGTATAGCACCTTCCACTTTAAGACAATCTCATTTGAGGCAAGTATTCAGTTGAATCAAAATTCAATTCCCCACCTGGGCTGTTTCTAATCCTCCCAGTTCTCCTGCCCAAGATGGTGACTCCAGGTGGTTTTAGCTTTGAATGCTTTGTGGTGGAACGAGGACCCTCAGATCAGCCTCTGATTGTCAGGATCCTTGCTGATCTCTGCAGCGGAGCTGCCCCAGGCTTGTTGTGTCTGCCAATAAAATGTGCAGCCCATGGACATGTGCCTGTGCTTGCATCAAACGGGCTGAGAGGGTCTCCCTCTCTTGCCTTAGAAATTCCCCTAAGTTTTGGTTTCAACTGTTAACTTAGTCTGTAGGTGAGATATTGCCCTCGGCAGGAGGGAGTTTACCCACACAACAATGATCCCACTCAACAAGCCAGAGCTGTCACCAAGAGCTGCCTTCCACGTTGAGTGAAGCAGGTGGGAACATCTGCATATTGTCTGGCTCTGGAGGCTAACTGAGGACTTATTTCAGCCTAATCAGGCCATTGTGCTGTCACGACTCAACCATGGCCACCCTTTGTGAGCACAGAGCTAGCCTCTCTCTGCTCTCCAACCAGGGTTCAAGTTTTTGGTTTTCTCAACTTAACACCTCACCCTACCCAAGATTTCAGTCCAGACAGGGGAAATCGAGTCATAGGTCATTGAACCCTTGATTCCTTATGCTTTGACTCTCTTCCCTCTCCATTGACCTCCCACTGAGACAGAAGATGATTTCCTTGTTCTGCTGTCAGGGACTTCCCCTATTTTATGGCTTCCTCTTCCAGATGCCCTTCAAGAAAGGATGTGTTGCCCACCTGCAGGAATATAGTTAGCTGATGGCCTCCAGCCGGTAACTCCTTTAGGTCTGCCATTGCATTTGGGCCATCTACGTGGCCCCCGGAAATTGACTGAACAAGCCAGTGGGACAAGGGCCTGGCCATTGCCTCCCAACACAGGACTCTCGTTAGGCTGGTGGAGACCTATACGGTCATCTGGGGCTCTTCCTTCCCAATCCTCCTCTCTTCCCCTTCTCATTGCACAGATGTCACACCTGCATGGTGGTCTGGACGCTTCCTCTGCCACCTCTGCTTCTTCTCCCCTTGGCCACCCATAGCTTCTATCCATGCTAAATGTCTCGTTCTTTTAACTTCTTGCCATCTGCTTCCTAGACGATCCAAACAATCCAGGCCCCAGTCACTAGGTCCTTGATGGTGAACAGCTGCAGGTGAGCATAACTTATGAAAGACTAGATGAAAAGCTCATTGGGCTAGTAGTCTCAAATCGTATTCACACATAGTATACGCAAGTAACCCTCTTAAGAGAAAAAGCTCTGCTGGATATTGTCCTCTGGCCTTCCAGGCCTCCTCTTCACCCTTTTCCACCCTACTTTGTGATCCAGAGTCTGGTCTTTATAGATTGTGTCAACTGCTCTCTTGCTCAGTGGCTTCTGAGTGGTTCATAACCAGCAGGAGATAAGAGGGTGAGAGAGGATGAGCTTGGGGTATGTCCCCCAGCTCTCTACCTGCTGAGTCATCAGGGGTTGGCTGAGTCCCCTTATTGATGGCTGAAGCACTTGTCAGTGGCTAATTCTTACCCAGGATTCTGGTCACTGCTTTATCTCTTTGCCCCATCAGGCCTGGGGTCTGTAACAGCCCCTTGCTGTGGCTGGCACTGGGGTACTGACCATCCCTAACCATAACACCCTATCCATACCTTAGTATCTAGTTGACTTGCTTTCCTAGATCCTGGATGACTGAGCACAATTGTATCGAGTTCTCCATATTCACTTGCACAAGGTCATTAATTTTGTCAAACAAATTCTAAACCATTAGGTTTGAAGGACCTAATATTTCTCCAATATTAAGAAAGAAAAGCATGAATAAAAGTAAATTCTGTTCCTATAACAGAAAACTAATGAGATAAAACCTTATTTGGACCTTTTCACGGGGATATTTTCACCAGTTACCATAATAAATAACAGGACCTGTGAGAAGTAATAATTGATATTTGATTTTATTAAAGTTCAACATGCCACATGAAACAAAAGGTCTCTTCTGGATCAAAAGTCTCAGGATTAACGAATAGGGTTAATCCTATGATATAGGATGTTTTCTGACCTTGAACAAGTGTTTCCTTTCCAAGTGGGACACTGATTTCTCCCATATATTGAAGGGTGAATGGAACTCAAGTGATCAGAGACAGTGTTTCCTAACCCTTGTTTTTTTCTTTGTCCATTGCTCCTTGAGAAGTTAAGAAAACTATGCACCTTCTCAATCTACTCATACCCAGAAAATATGGCTGAGAGAGTTTAGGAAAAGATTGTGTCCTGTAGTTTGGGAGCTTTGAATTCCAAAATTCTGATCCACATTCATGTAAGAAAGCAACTTAACTCTAGAGGACTGGGTTCAGCTGGCTGCAAAGTGGTATAGACACCCTCACACACAAACATCCGCACATACATACAAATACAAACACACACTACTCAACACAGGAAGGGGAATTGTCACATCTGAAGATTAGTCAGGGAAAGCCAGAGACCAAATAATACAGATATAGATGTATCTGTGTGTGTGTGTGTGTGTGTGTGCAAATATCATCATTTTTAAATGAATCCAAGTTTAATAAAATCTGTTCTTATTCCACAGGTTTACAATCAGTAAAATTCAGTCTGGAGTTCTTCAAAAGATGCTTGAGTTGTTCTACTGCTTACCTAATTCATAAAGAGGATCTCAGGAAATTTGAGTGTTTCCACCAGAAAGTATCATGCAGCTCTTGGTCAAACATTTTACTCCGCATTTTACTCTCACCCCGTCAAATGTCCACACCATCTCGACCCTATGCTTCCATTCTCAGTTCTTGTCCCTCTGTTAACAAATCGCCCAAGCTGGAAACGGGTGGCTTTGAAGACTTCTCTCCCACGTCAACAAATCCTAACAATCACATACCCAAATTATCTTAAATGTCTTCCTCCCTCTCTCCCTGACCACTGCACTGACCTGTTCAGATTCTCAGCCATGCTGTGAAGTGAGTCCATTTCCTTACCCTGCCTCCGTTCCATCCTTCAAGCCACCGCATGCTCTCCATCCCGAATGCACAGCTGGTCTTACTGTTGCCGACTCCTGCTTGGAAAATGATTCCCTTCCTTTGCCCTTCCTGGAGGCCCATGGTCCTTTTCATGGGGCTTGAGGGTGTCCTGCATGGCTGGGCCCCTCTCTGCTCTCTCCCCAGCTCTATACACACCAGCAGACCTGAATTCTGGCCATTACTCAATGGCCCATGGCTGCTTTGAGCCTCCGTGTCTTTGCACATCCTTTCCCTTCTGTCTTGACTTCTATCTCCTTAGACAGGGCCTTCTCAGTCCTTACATCTCAGCCTAAACACCATGTCTTCAGAAGTCTTTGCTGAATATGCAGATCGATCTAATTACCCACTTCCGGCTGCTACCACCTCAGACCTTCCTCTATCACACCAATTATTTCAAGGTAGCTAGCTATTTGTCTACACCTGTCTGTTTCCCCAAGGAAAGGTGCGCTTCTTGAGGTGGAGCCAGATGTTTAACTGACTTGATGAACACATCTGTGTTTTCTGGTGCCTGCCACATGGCAGGCCCCTGAAATAGATTTCTTGATTGAATAAAAATATGGATTTCCACATCTGCTACAGAGTACCAGCTCATTCCTTGCTCTTACATGCACATTTAAAAAAAAGACCAAGGGCCCTGTTCCAGTTTGCTAATGCTGCCAGGATGCAAAACACCAGAAATGGATTGGCTTTTATAAAGGGGTTTTATTTGGTTACACAGTTACAGTCTTAAGGCCATAAGGTGTCCAAGGTAAGGCATCCAAGTTGCTTTTCACCAAAATATAAACCTGTTGTCCGGACATAAACCCACTGCCCATTTTCAGCCCCCCAGAAAGTTAATATGTGTCAGTTACCAGAGAGTAGGAGAGAGAGGTTGGGAAGGGGGAGAACCAAGGAGAATGGAGAAAGAAAGGAATTTAAGTTGAAATATCGGCTATGAAATCTGGCGCCACCCTGTGATGGCTGCTTGAGTATGGGCAACTATTCAAACATTTCAAAACTCGGGTTACTTATAAACACGCATACATTTTAAATAAGGCTCATTGTTGTGATATTTAATTTGATAATGTGCACGTGCAATAGTTAGCAGAATAAACCGAACACTCCATAAGTGTGTATACGGAGATCTCTCCCAGGCCTCTTTCACATGTTTGCTTGCATGCCTGGAAGTACGTGCAGATACATACATGCATGAATTGTTACTTGCATGTTTGCATGCACATATGCATAAATCTATGTACATATGTATGTAAGCACATGCATGTATGTGTATGTACGTGTGCATTCAATGTGCATGCATGTCCTCATGCATGTATGTTCGTACATGTGCATGCATGCCTGGGTCTATATATAGGACCCGGGCAACAACCTCAGGGCTTTGAGTTCAAGCAGAGCCTTAGAGATTGAGTAAAACTGAACTTCCATCATTTCTTAATTTACCCCTGACTGGCCCTGTCATCAGGAAATTCATAACCAAATTCACAGAGTTGCTGAAAGTGAGCAAAAGGTAATTCAACAGGGCCTGTGCCAGTTTGTATACATTTTGTCCCCCAGAAAAAGCCATATTTTTAACGCAATCTTGTATTAAAGTTGAAGGGAATTTTGGCTGAGAATGCCGGCTTTTGGGCAGGGGCTGAAGGACACTCTAAAGGAGCACTGTAAACTTGCCCTGTTATTGAGATTAGAATAAGTTGACAATAGCTTTCTACTATTTGAAATCCAGGCTGATGCTTTAAGCATTAGGTATGGAGGATACTAATATTTAATAGACATGAAATTTTGCTTGCAAATAAACTCCAGAATTATCTGAAAAAAACAAATGTATATATCAAAATAAAAATAAATGAAAATTAAGTATAAAATAAAATATAAAATATAAAAAATATTTTAAAAAGTAAATTTTATATATTTTCTTAAAAAAGTAAAAATACTAATATCCATTTATCCATAAATGCACACATATATAGATGCAGGTATTTCTCCTTATAAATACTTCCACGTTCATCCCCAAATTACATTTTCCAGGAAAATGTGGCCGAATTTTCTAACCAAAAGGCCTTTTCTCCTTTTATATACGAAAAGCCATTGACTCCTCTGAAGACCACAAACTGCTTTCCACTAAAGCAAATTAGAACCACAAAGCAAGTAGACCAGTTTACTGACCCAGTCTGTTGATGCTAAAGGAAACCCGCATTTCACTGACACTACACGCTTCTATGTCAATCGAAGAAGGGTGCCAGGACCCTCTTGCAGCAATGGGAAAGAAAATTCCATAGAACATCTCTCCACTGCTAAAATATATAAGGAATGCCAAACAAAGCAAAGCAAAGCAAAACAAGAAACAAAACTAGGGCCTTGGGGAGGTAAATCCAAAGCCAACTTTGATATCTGGGCATGTCGTGCTGTTTGAAGAATTTAGGAAAAGTAGTAAGTTAACTATTGGTTTAAGATGCTCATTTGTAAGTGAATCATTGACAGAGCTTAAAATACTCAGAATGCCTTTGTGAATTACCCCAAATCTCCCCCTCATGACAGGGAGTCCAATCTCTCTAGCCTTTCTTCAAATGTCTACTACTAGTAATCAGTGTGAGTTGGGAAGGTGAGGGTTACCCAGGTGAAATATGAATAGTTAGCACAAGAAAAGAAAAAGAAGAATCATTTAATAGTTATCCTTTATTACAATGTCAAGGTAGTATTTGTAGCACAACCTGTCATAAATACACTGAGAAAGCATTTTATTTTATTTTTTTTATTGAGATTGTTCACATACCATAAAATTATCCAAAGATCCAAAGTGTACGATCAATTGTCCCCTTTACCATCATACAGCTGTGCATCCATCACCACAATTTTTTTGTACTTTTAGAATATTTTCACTAGTCCAGAAAAGAAATAAAGACAAAAAAAGGAAACTCAAATCCTCCATACACCTAACCATCCCCCCTCCATTGTTGACTCATAGTATTGGTACAGTACATTTGTTACTGTTGATGAAAGAATGTTAAAATACTACTAACTGCAGTATGGTTTGCAAAAGGTATTTTTTTCCCTATATGCCTGTCTATTATTAACTTCTAGTTATAGTGTCATACATTTGTTCTGGTTCATGAAAGAGATTTCCAATATTTGTACAGTTAATCATGGACATTGCCCACAACAAGATTCACTGTTTTATACATTCCCATCTTTTAATCTCCAACTTTCCTTCTGATGACATACGTGAATCTGAGCTTCCCCTTTCCACCACATTCATGCACCATTCAGCACTGTTAGTTATTCTCACATGTGCTACCACCATCTCTGTCCATTTCTAAACATCTAAGTTCAGCCTAGTTGAACATTCTGCTCATAATAAGCAACTGCTCCATTCTTTAGACTTGTCCTATATCCTGGTAACTTGTATTTCTTGTCTATGAGTTTACACATTATAATTAGTTCATATCAGTGAGACTGTACAATATTCGTCCTTATGTGTCTGACTTATTTCACTCAATATAGTGCCCTCAAGCTTTCTTCATCAATGCATTTTTTAAGATAGTTTTGTTCACACACCATACATTCCCTCCTAAGTAAACAATTGATGGTTCCCTGTATAGTTATATATTTATGTATTCACCACCAACACCACTATCTATATAAGGACATCTCCATTTCTTCCAAAAAGCAGGAGGAAGAGTCAAGGAAGGTAGAGAGACAAAAGAAAAAGAAAGAGAAAAAAAAAAAAAAACATGACAGCTGGGAAGCAACAAAAGGAAAGATGGCATTAAACTAAAGTAGAATAAAGAGTCAGACAACATCACCAATGCCAAGAGTCCCATATCCCTCCCTTATGTACCCCTCTTATATGCATTTAGCTTTGGTATATTGCCTTTGTTACATTAAAGGAAGCATAATACAATGTTTCTGTTAATTATCGTCTCTAGTTTGCATTGATTATGTTTTTCCCCCAATACCTCCCTATTTTTAACACCTTGCAAGGCTGACATTCATTTGTTCTCACTGATGAAAAAAAAAATTTGTACATTTTATCACAATCATTGAGCACCCTAGGTTTCCCTGAGTTATACAGTCCCAGTCTTTGTCTTTACGCTTTCCTTCTGGTGTCCCACATGCTCCTAACCTTCCTCTTTCAACCATACTCACAGTCATCTTTGTTCAGGGTACTTACATTGCTGTGCTACCATCACCCAAAATTGTGTTCCAAACCTCTCATTCCTGTCTTTTCCTATCTGTCTGTAGTGCTCCCTTTAGTATTTCCTGTAGAGCAGGTATCTTGTTCACAAACTCTATCATTATCTGTTTGTCAGAGAATATTTTAAATTCTCCCTCATATTTGAAGGACAGTTTTGCCAGATATAGGATTCTTGGTTGGCAGTTTTTCTCTTTCAGTATCTTAAATATATTACACCACTTCCTTCTTGCCTCCATGTTTTCTGCTAAGAAATCTGCACATAGTATTATCAAGCTTCCTTTGTATGTGATGGATTGCTTTTATCTTGCTGCTTTCAGGATTCTCTTTTCATCTTTGACGTTTGATAATCTGATTAAGTGTCTTGGTGTAGGCCTATTCAGATCTATTATGTTTGGGGTACGCTGTTCTTCTTGGATCTGTAATTTTATATCTTCCATAATAGATGGGAAATTTTCATTGATTATTTCCTCTATTATTGCCTCTGCCCCCGTTTTCCTTCTCTTCTCCTTCTGGGACACCCATAACATGTACATTCAAGCATTTCATGTTGTCATTCAATACTCTGAGATGTTGCTCATATTTTTCCATTCTTTTCCCTATTTGTTCTTTGGTGTGTAGGATTTCAGGTGTCTTGTTCTCCAGTTCCTGAGTGTTTTCTTCTGCCTCTTGAGATCTGATGTTGCATGTCTCCATTGCGTCTTTTATCTCTTGTGTTTTGCCTTTCATTTCCATAGATTCTGCCCATTGTTTTTTTGAACTTTTGATTTCTATTTTATGTATGCTCACTGTTTTCATTATATGCTTCCTGTTTTGCCATATCTTCCTTAAACTTTTTGAGCTGATCTAGCATTAGTTATTTCAATTCCTATATCTCAGTTGAAGTGTAAGTTTGTTCCTTTGACTGGGCCATGACTTCTTTTTTCTTAGTGTAGGTTGTAGTTTTCTGTTGTCTAGGCATCTGGTTTCCTTGGTTACCCTAATCAGGTTTTCCCAGACCAGAACTGGCTCAGGTCCCAGAAGGAGCACCAGGTTTCCCTGAGGGTGTGTCTTAGAAGATTGACACACCCTGTGATGCCTCATGTTGCTGTGCTTTTCCTAACCTGCCCAGCAGGTGGCGCCTGTCAGCCTGTCGCTCCCAACTGGGTGTAAGGAGGTCTGGCCTCTGTATTTCTCAGCTTAAGTTGTTTCTGGTTTGATTGTTTTCCCCCAGGCCCTGGGCTTTGGTTCTGAATGGAAGGCTGCTAGTAAAGCTGGGCACCACCTCTTTTCTCTTAGGGAAGATACACCCCCTACCCAGGGAGTTTTCATTTGCATTTAAATAGGTTCTTCATCTTTCTGACTCTGCTCTCCACCCTTGTCTGGATCCGAATGCTGTGA
The DNA here is from genome assembly GCF_015220235.1 of Choloepus didactylus. Lineage (NCBI taxonomy): Eukaryota > Metazoa > Chordata > Mammalia > Pilosa > Megalonychidae > Choloepus > Choloepus didactylus. Next base: position 11,762,129 of record NC_051325.1, on the reverse strand, counting down.
ACTGAAAATGGCTGAGGCTTTCTTCACCGAGCCGCTCAGGTTGAGAGAGAGAAAAAGGGACAGAAAGCCCCCTTTCAGGGTCAATCCATGGCTCCCAGTTTTACCCCCTCCTGGGAAAGAGAAGTCCCCTGGCTCTTCAAGGTCAGTTGTCACTAAAAGCCTCTGTTTGCTTGTTGGAGATTTGCAGCTTGCATTGAGTGGTCCACATTTGTTAATTAAAACCTCAGATGGTGCTGGACTCAGCTATATTCACTTGTTCAGAGAGTGCTCCTTTCTATCACAGTGAGGCTTTGCAGTTTGGGCTGCCATGGTGGGAGAGGGCTCCTGGCTCAGGGCTGCAGTTTCTACTCACAGATTCCATGCTGTGATCTCAGGCATTCCTCCCAATCCAGGTTGGTGCATGATGTGTGGACAGTCACGGTTGTCCCCCAGCAGTTATTCCAGATCATTTACTAGTTGTTCCTGGTTGTTTATTGGTTGCTCCAGGGGATGGGGGTGTAACTAGCTTCCACTCCTCTCTATGCTGCCATCTTCTTCCATCAAGCATTTTATTTTTGTTACATGCTGCACTGAGGTTCAGGAGATATAAGAAGTACTGGGCAGGGAGTCCACAGCTTTGTCCTGTGATGAATTGCTCTGTGACTTCTGACCAAATGACATCTAAGCCCTTTCTGAAGTAGCAGTTCATACTGTAGCAAGAGCAACAGGAAGTCTTTTGTAATTAGGAGACTCTGGAAGATACAGCCTGGAGAGCTTATTTCCAAACAATCGAAAAGTTGCCCCATACCCCACTCAGGCAGAGGGACTTTTAGAAAAATTTTTAACAATTTCAGATGGAAATCTTTCTAAATACTTAATCACTACCCTGCCTTTCTAAAAGTAATATCTCAAATCTAAATTAACTTTATATTTATATACATCTGTTTATTTATTTGTTAAAGAAGTTGTAAGTTTATAGAAAAATCATGCAGAAAATACAGAGTTCCCATATTACCTGTTATTATTAACACCTTGAATTAGTGTGGTACCTTTGCTACAAATTATTAAGTAATACCATTATAATTGTACCATTAACTATAGTCCATAGTTCACATGAGGGTTTGTTATTTGTGTTGTACAGTCTTATAGGTTTTATTTACAATTCTTATTCTAGTAACATATATACAACCTAAAATTTTCCCTTTTAACCACATTCAAATGTATAATTCAGTGCTGTTAATTCACAATGTTATGCTACCATCACCACCATCCATTACCAAAACTTTCCCATCACCCCAAACAAATTCTGTACCAATAAAGCATTAACCCCTCATTTCCTATCCCCACCCTAGATGCTGGTAATCTGCATTCTAGTTTCTGATTCTATTAATTTTCTTATCCTTTTTATATCTTATCAGTGAGATAATTCAATATCTGTCCTTTTGTGTTTGGCTTGTTTCAGGCAACCTGATGTCTTCAAGGTTCATCCACATTTGTCATGTGTATCACAGCTTCATTCCTTTCTACAGCTGAGTAATATTCCCTTGCTGGTATATACCACATTCTGTTTATCCATTCATCTGTCGATGGAGACTTGGGTTGCTTCTACCTTTTGGCAATTGTGAATAATGCTGCTATGAACATTGGTGTGCAAATATCTGTTTGAGTCCCTGCTTTCAATTCTTTTAGGTACAGACATAGAAGCAGGATTGCTGAGTCACATGGTAATCCTATACTTAACTTTCTGAGGAATTGTCAAACTGTCTTCCACAGCAGCTACACCAAATTAATTTTTAATAATGCTTTGGGACCACTGTGCTTTCTGTGTGTTAGTAAGCATTTACCAGCACCGTCAGTGACTTACTTGTGTCAGTCTCTGCCCAACTGGGTAATTGCCACATCCAAAGGCCTGAAATTAGAGAAACCTATGGTGGTACAAGAACACATAAAGTAGAGTGGCCAGGCTCTAGGGAGTGCCAGCGGTGTCTCCTCTGAGCATGGGATGTGACATTTCCTTAAATAATAATAAGGAGCTTTCTGCTCATTGGGGTCCAGAAGGGAAATCTCACGAACACCACCAGGGGCCCTTTTTGTTTGGGTAACTATAGAATTAGCTCTACCTTCTCAGTGAGTTATATTTATCAGTGTCATGAATGAGGATGGGTCTATGCTTTCAGATCACTTATTCATCCAAATTTTATCCTCATGTTTGGGAGCTCTATTTTTCTCTTTTCCTTCTCTCTCTTCCTTTGAGTAGGGGTTTATCCACAGCAGTGATGGGTGGGGTGAGTAGAGACAAGACACTCAGGCTGCCTGGACTTGCTGAAATGGGGCAGGGCCGTTTAACCACGAGGTTTCTGATGCATGAAGATTTCCATCCAGCAGTGCACAAATGGGGAGCAAGCAGGAGCCACAGTCAGATAGGAGGTAAGACTTCTCAGACATTCACAGAGGTGGCAAAAGCATGGGGCACAAAAGCCCTGAGTTAGCCAAAACATAATCATCCACAAGCATAAAGAAGAGTTAGGGTTTGGTGAACACAGAGACCAGGATTGGAGAAGGACCCAAGGCTGAAACTGCCTGGACTTGGCAAGGGCTGTGAAATCTTCCTTCTGATGGCATAGTCCAAGCCTTTAGCAGGGGAGTCAGGCCTTCCCTGTGAGGACCAGGTGCTCTTAGGACAGGCCTAGGAGACACGGCTGGCTGTTGAACTTGGTCAACTTGAGCCCTTCTCAGTCTCTCTCAAAGGGTTGATCCTCTAAGTCGTTTGGAGGCTCCAAGCTCAGGAGGGAAAGCTGACTCCATTAAGACACTTAGTTCTATGGAAGATAATGCAGCATGGCAGGTAGAAAGTTGAGGTTTGGATCAGAGAGAAGAGCAGTAAAATCAAGATTCCATCTGCCACTCCCCAGTTGTGATGACGGGAAAGCCTCACCTACTTCAGTTTCTCCTTCTTTGTAACGGTGCAACACACACCTTGTGGATCTGTGGTGAGGATTGGATGAAAGTGCCGAACACAGTGCCCATGACACAGGGGGTGGCCATATGTGGTCGTTATGAGGCTATGCTTCTGTTTACTCATCCACCTAGTGTCACCCTCCTCTGGGGTCCAGGTTGCAACAGCTATCTATTGCTGTGTAACAAACCATCCCAAACATAGTAGTGTCACGCAACAAGAACCATTCATTGTTATTCTCTCTCATAGTTCTGCAAGTTGACTGGTCTCAGGTGAATGGTTCTTGTTTGGGGTCTCTTATGAGGTAATAGTCAACAGGGGCTGGGTCTAGAGTCATCTCAGAGGCTTCACCTCTTATATACCTACTGTCTGGGATGGGAAGACTTGAACAGCCAGGGCTCCTTGGCATCTCTATCTCTGTGTGGTCTCTTACATGGAAGCTTAGGGCTCCAAAGCTGCATCCTAAGAGAGACAGGGGAAACTGGAGAACTTCCAAGACCTTTTATCACCTAGCTTGGGTCTTTGACCAAGTGCTTACTGCATTCCTTCCTTCCAGTCTTCCTTCCCTTTCTTCTCCCCATGGCTCACAGAAGGTAGAACCGGAAAATATCTGGGAGATCATTGCCCTTTAAGTCTCCCAAATCCCTCCCCACCCCTGCTGCAATTTTACAGAGGAAACTGAGGCCAAGTAGTTTGAATCATTAGTTCCTCTCTAGTCACAGAGCCAGCAGCAGAACCTAGGAGTTCTTTAATTTTCTACAGAAATAAGGGAATCAAGTGACCAAAACTAATAAACCCCGGGTTGTCTGGAGAGGATGGGTGAGATGGCTGGTGCGTCCCTCTGCCTCCGGATGGCTCACGCCAGGGCCAGGCACACCCTGGTTTGGGATCTTATGGAGAAGATTTATGAATGAGTCAAGCAGTGGATGAAAACAGTGGTCCCTGGAAGCAGCGCTAAGATGGAGTTTCATGTGCAGGACATTTATCGAGGAAGGTTTTGGTACCCACGCCTGCGGAAGAGAGTGGACAAGGCGGTAGGAGAAGGCAGAGGAGAAGCTGGGCTGAGCCCATCCTTGAAGGGGAAGTCGGTGGAAGTGACTGCCCAGGACAGCAGGGCACGTCTTTCCTCAAAGGAACTCTGGGCGGCATATTACAGTGATTTTGTTTTTTAAATCACAAGCGTCAGGGTCCTTGCCCCCAGAAATTCTAATGCAGTGGGTCTGGGGTGGGGCCTGGAATCCAAGGTTGTAAAAGGCTTTCAGGTGGCTTCCAGGTGATCCTTATTCACAGGGTTCTGTGCGCTGGACTGATGGCTGGAGGCCTCCCGGGTGTGGAGGGGCTGAGATTTGGGTCTGAGCGCTAGAAGGTCAGTGCAACAAAAGTGCAATTAGAACCTGGGTTATCCAGATATCCCCAAATTCACCAGCAAACAGTCTGAGCCCGGATTTATGCTGCTTGCAGAACAGGGTTGGCAAAGAGGGTCCTGCTCTTGACCCTTATGGCTTGAAAGCTCCAGCCAGTGTCACCATCCCCGGCAGCAGCACTGGTGGGAAGCTGAGGAATTGACTTTCCTACTCTCTGCATTGGCTCATTCCCCTGCCTGAGAAAACGGCCCTATTATAAACACAAAAACTTTAGCCGGGGGGTGGGGGTGGGGGGAGTTACAGGGTGAGGTTTTGCAGGCTTTTGCCAAAGCCCATCTGGCAAAACTGACTTTTCCGTCAGTGAGAACACAGCTCAGCTTCTCCTGTCTGGTGTGTTTTGGCAATTCCAGCGTGGCTGTGAAAGCTCTCCAAAGCAAACTGGCATTTGTCTTGGGTTCACTTGCACTCCGCAAAACTGATCAACAGATGTTGGCTGGCTAGGCCGTGGCTAATTTGGTTAACACTTTACAGAGTACAAATGTCACCATTTATTTCTGCAGGGATTGTTTATTGTTAATTGGGAAGTCATTGGTCTGTTATATACTACTGTGATTGTTGACTCCGTTGAAAGGATCTTTATCTTGGGGAGGCATTATCCATTATAAAGTGGGGATGGGGGCGGGAGTTTCCTTGGCTGGGAAAGAACTTTCCGGCATTGTTGGCAATAAAGGAATAGAACAGCCCTGCTAGTTTTGTCTATGCACACACAGGACAGTTATCTTTAAGGGCTGTGGAAGGAAAGAAAGAAAAGGAGAGAGAACAAGAAAGAGACAGAGAGAAAAGGAGATAAAGAGATAGAGAAAGGAAAGAAGGGAGGAAGGAAGGAAGGAAAGAAGGAAGGAAGGAAGAGGAAAGAAAGAGAAAGAGAGCAAGCAGGAAAGAGAGACAGAGAGAGGGAGAGAAGGAAGGAAGAAGGAAAGAAAGAAGAAAAGAAAGGAAGGAAGAATGAAAGAAAGAAAAAGAGAAAGCAGAGAGAGAGAGAAAGAACAAAGGAAAGGAAGGAAAGAAGGAAGGAAGGCGGAAGGGAGGAAGGAAGGAAGGAAGAAAGAAAGAAAGGAAAGGAAGGATGGAAGGAAGGAAGAAAGAAAGGAAGGAAGAAGAAAGAAAGAGAAAGAAAGAAAGAAATTAACAAGATCTGATGGGGAAGCTTGCAAAGGAGACCTGAATTCAGACAAAATGTCCCACCCTGGTGTGTCCAGAGGTTTTTTTTTTTTTTTTTTTCTTTCTTTTGTGTCCCAGCTAAAGGCACTGGAAGGATCAGAGACCTCATCCCAGCTCTATTTACTTTGGGAACAATCGGCGATGTATGAATAATAATGCCTCCCTCTGACCGTGACTAATTGAATTGCGGCCTGCGGGCGGGCCGGAGGGGGCCCGGCTCCCCGCCAGTCCATCCCGGCGCTTTCTCAAGTAGCCGCAGACAGTGATTGATGCCGGCGCTCCAACAAGCATCCTTGAACATCTAAGAGCAGGGGTATGAACCTGCATCCCGAGTTTCTATTAAGCCAGGGCCTCCGAGGGAGGGGGTGAATATCAGAAGTCAAAGATGAGTTCAGCGATTAAAAGGGAGGAGGGAGGCCACCGTTCCCCAGCCTCACCCCCGCCCTCACCTGATTGTAAGCAAGTCTTAGTCACCGGGACGGAATAGAAAATACTAGTCTGCTGAGGACATGCCTGTTAAAAGCATTGGGCCGGTTTGTGGTGCAGTGGCAATCCCTGCTTGGAAAGCAGAAAGACAAACCAGACAAAGATCTGACCTGTAAGAGGATGTTTTGGAGCTAATGCCTGATGCAAAAGGGAAGGCAGAAGACGAGGGCGGGAGGGAGAGGGAGGGAGGGCGCAGTTGAGGACGGAGCTACGGCCCTGCGGATGGTCCAACAATGGCTCACACGGGGACCCCGGCGTTTGGCCGTCCTGGTTGTCTGCGCCGTGTTTACACAGCAGAACCTCCCAGCTGGGACCCCGGGCTCCGTCGACTTTGTTCTCGCAGCGCGAAGATGACCCCGTGATCAGAGGAGCTTATGCCGGCCCAGCGGCCTCCGTGGCGGTTTGGACACAGCGTAAATCGGGCAATTACAGGGTCAGCGGTCTCCACCCGGGTTGGATTTACTCCGGGCACCCTCCGCGGCGCGCTGGGCACGCTGCGCGGGCGGTTCTTGGAGCCGAGCCTGTCTGACAGATGCTGGCACGTCGCGGCTTTCATCGGTCGGTTGCAAAGGCAGCTGCGGACAGCGCCGTGGGGCCTGCTGGATCTGGGACCTGGAAACCTGAAACTGTTAAATTCCCCACCCTCACCCCCAAAACAGCGTCTCTGAATTTTCTCATCAGCTTACATTGTATGCTTCAAAAATCATCCGCAAGGTGTTGCTACAGCTGCTATTTTAGTGCACGGGAGCATCTTGGCTCTATTAGCCCATTCATTGAAGAATGACATACTCTGCCCGTTTTGAACTTTTCAGGAAGAGCTGATGGCATCTTGTATTTAGAAATAGGGAGGTATTTTTTTTTAAATCTTATATGATTTCTATTTAATTAATTAATTTTTTTTGATGAATAAAATAAAACCGGGAGAGAAAGAAGGGGTGCTAAGCTGTGAGGGGCCCCTTCTTCAGCTGCAGGGAGCCTACATGGAAAAATTCTTTCTCCAGTGTATCCTGCTTCCTAACCCCACTTGACCAAATGGAGGAGGGGATATACAGAGAAAGCTTGTACCTGAATGAGAAATATTTTCAATCCCTCGAATCCAGGCTGCTCTAGCAATTTCTGCCAATCTACTAAAGGAGCAGTGTGACTGCCCTGGGGAAAGCCTCACTCCAGGGGTTAAGATATTCCACCTAAAAATCCCTTCCCTCTTTCTTAGCTAATATTCATGGCCACTCTGCTTGTGCTTTGAATACCAAAGGGAGACAGAGCTGGCTTAGCTGAGCAGCACAAGCGACTGGAAGGGATGGGTAAGGAGAAATATTTACCCCTGCAGTTTTTATTTAGAAAATAAATATTCCCAACACTCACCCAAAAGCCAGCCTGATTCTTCCCTTTGTCATGAAGTAGCAGAATGTAGTAGTTAGAGAGGGCAGAAACCAATCTCATTTCTAGAAGGATGGTGGAAGTCAGCCTTTCTGGGCCCTGAGACTATATTCAAACTAGTCGTTGACAAATGCTTTGGCTGAGATTCATGGAGTTGCGCTTTGTCTTATGACTTCCAGGGGCTGTGGGTGGGACCACTCCCCAATATCTTCACTACCACAGTATTCCCCTATTAGACCTTCAGACATAGATTCCTGTAACTACGCAATTATGGCTGGAGCCCATCTGGGTTTCCTAAAGCTGCAAAACTGTGAGCAAAGGCAGGGCCTCTCCTGCCATCACTTAGCAGTCTGGCAGGTAACACCATGTTAGAAATAGGAGAATTTTTTTTCTGCATTGGTTACCTCAGACTACAGAGAAGTAATGACACTTTGATTTATTATGCTTCCAACGTGCTAGGCTAAATACTTCCAATATTCCAAGTTCCAAATTCATGTTGATCCTCCCAACAATTCCAAAGTAGGTATTATTATTGTCCCCACTTGGATGGTAACCAAACCCTAGTGTCCACACTCCAACCACCCAGCAGCTGACATTCAGGAGCCCCGGGTGCAGCACTGACAAGAGACATTCTCTGACCACTGCAATGGGTATTTGGAGTTTCTGAAAGCATTTATTAACAGACTTGAACTAACATTCAAGCTGGGGAGTATTTAATATCTAGTAGAGTTTGAATGTAGCCAATTACAAGTGGTGCTGTAGTCTAGAAGGCCTCTTGCTTTCCTGGGGTGTTAGATACAAATCAGGAGATCCACAGGACAACATGTCACCTTTATATATTCCACAATAGTGAGGACGCTTCTGACTTTTAAAATGAGCACTTTTCCAGCAGCCTCAAACCAAATTAACTACCGTGGTATAAGTTGGCATGACTTTTGGAGATGTTACTGACTTAGTTTCCAGGCTGCTATGAAAATACCACATAATGGGTTAGCTTAAACAGCAGGAATTCATTAGCCCACAGTTTTGGAGGGTGGAAGGTTTGCTTCCTCCCAGGGCCAATAGGTTTTCCAATGGCCAGCAATCCTTGGGTTCCTTGGCTTTCCTGTCACATGGCAATGTCCTCTCCTTTCTCTTCCTGGTTCTGCAACTTCCTGCTTCAGGCTCCTTCCCATGTCTTTCCAGTAATAGGATTAAGACCCATTCTGATTCAGTTGACTGCACCTTAATTAAATATCTTGATAATTCAACCTACCACAATCACCTATTAAAATTTTAAAAGGGCGTATCCTTCTTATTTTTTAATTCTACCTCTATAGAAAAATGAATAGTTTTGTAAAGATCTGTTTGAGGTTGGTCATTACAGCTTTGTTTGAAATAGCAACATTTTAAGCATCAGCAAACATCAGAAAGTTTCTTCCAAAGAGGATTGTTGAAGTAAATGTACTTTTATATACTTTACATCTGTTAAAAGCAGTAAGATGCATCCATATAACCTAAAATGGAAGCTTGTCCCAGATACTCTATTAAGTGAATAAACAACTGTATAAAGAGAAGTAGTCTGTTTTTGTAAAATAATCTTTTATGAAATAATAATCACACATTCAGGGATATCCATGGAAAAATGTTCTGAAGTAAAATATCACTGATTCTCATTATTTGTGGTCATTATGTTCTACAAAGTTTCTGCAGTGAATTAGTGAATGCTGAACCATTGCTCCTAGGGAAAATACAGGGTTACATTGCTGCAAGCCTCTGGTCACAACAATTTTGTCAACAGATCACTTCATAACCTAGTTTTATGTGTATTTATGTTGTTTTTAATTAATTAATTTAATATTGTTTAATTTAATTAATTTAATATTGTTGATCCATTAATATTGCACTCATGGCCAACAGCACCATAACTTTTGCCTGAACAAAGCTTATACAACACACATATTTTCTCTGCAAGGCACATCACAGTCTTCTTGTGCTTAGGAGCACCAGACAGCACTTCAGTACTACGTTTGGGGGAGCATTTTAAACAGTGAACTCACATAAAAAGCACAAAAACACAAAGACGTGGCACTAAATATGCTGTGGGAAGGACACTTGTTTAAAATATAGGAGCTGAGAAATGAAATAAGGCTGTCTCCTTGTTGGACCTCAGCTGGGAATGCGTATATTGGGAAACTCAAATTTTTGCTGCTCCATGCTTGTTTGTGAATGACTGCTACAATGTCATAAACACTGACCTTGGGTTTACACATACATTTTTGTGAGCAAGCAGATTCACAAATACAGAATTCATGCATAATGAGGATTGGCTGTACTTTCACTTCAATCAGTTAGGAATGGTTATTGCTGAAGTTGGGATCAGAAAGAACATCAACTTTCTATGTTATATAGGTCTAAATTGTTTCCTTCTTTATTTCTTAAAGGGCAAGTATATTTTAACAGAAAAATGAGAAATTCAAAAGTTACTGTTTTGTTTGTCTCTGAAAATACCCAGTACTCACCGCCATCATTTAACAATCATATTTTACAGACATCTGTGCTGTGAGCACATCCAAGCTGGTTTCTTATTAGAATTTTTTGTTTCTCAAAGGGGTAAGTAATTATACATGTTACTATTTCTTCTCATTCCCATTCCTAAACCCCTTTCCATACTGCTATGGTGTCTGTAATTACTTTAAGACTTCAGCAAGACAGTGTAACAGCAAGCAAGAGAGTGTGGAGTGTAAGTGCCATCCCCTGGTACAGTCTGTTGCCCTGATTTGAAATTCACACTCTACAGGGGGTAGGCCAGGACTCTAACCACCAAGGGCCCAGGCAGACCAGAGGAGGCCATTGGGACCAGCCTTGTTATTTGCACCAACTTCAATGCCAAAGGCTTTGCTGAGTAGCATACTGAAAGTCAGAAGTGGAATTTTATTGGTGAAACCAGTGCTATTCAAGATATGTGGATTGGATTAAGAAAATTTAGAAACATTGCCCACCTTTCATGGACAGGTCTACAAGCTTGGCAAAACCTGCTCCCATGCTGTTGGCGAGGGTGGGGGTGAGGCCCAGAATTGCACTGGCATCAGTCATTGGAGGGAGGATTTCTGGTTGCTTGGGGCCTATTCTAGGGATAACAGGGTCCTGCCTCTGGGACACTGTCATGCTTCCTTGAGTGATCTCTTGTGCAACATAGAGGTGGAAGCATCTAAAAGGCAGTGAGCTGGGAGTCTACAGGGAGGGTGAGGGAATTGTCTTGTGGCTGCTCCCTAATTACTACAAAAAAATGTAATAAATGTCTACATTATAGAATTTGCCCTGAGGCTTGTTTCAACACAACTTGGTAGCTAACCTCCACCAAGTTACACTTTTCAAGAGGCCCATTACTTACGTAAGAGTTGGGTGGGAGTAAAATGGCCTAGGTCATTTGACAACCCCAACTTAGAGAACTGAGACATCTCTCTGGCCATTTTGTCCTTGGAAATCCATCTCCTCATACCCAGTGCAACATATTTGACGTTAATGAGGTAAAGCTAAAATGGTATATAATTATCTTTCCAAGGAAATTCGAAGGGATTCTAAAGGGCTCACTACAAAGGATCAACTAAATACAAATAGGTAGGAATGTAGTAATTGAGAGACAAAAAAGTATAAGCAACCCAAATGTCCATCAGCAGATGAATGGATAAATGAAGAGTGGGGTGCCCATACAATGGAATATTGCTCAGCCTTAAAAAGGAATGAAGTCCTGATACATGCCACTGCATGAATGAACCTTGAAGAATCATATTGCATGAAATAAGTCAGACACAAAGGGACAGATATTGTATGATTCCACTTATATGAAATATTGAATATGCAAACTCATGAAGACAAAAACTAGAGTACAGGTTACCAGGGGAGTGTACGTGTGTGTTTGTGTGTGTGGGGGGGGGGGGACGGGGAATTAATGCATAACTTGTGGGGTTCTGTTTGGGGTGGTGGAAATGGATGCATAATGGATAGTGGTAAGAGTAGAGCAACATCATGAGTGTGATTAATCCCTCTGAATGGTATGCTTGGGAGTGGTTGAGATGGGAAAGTTTGTATTGTCTATTAAAAAGAAAAGAGCAACTAAAGAGACAATGACAATTAAATCAATGCATGATCCTGGGCTGGATCTAACACTGGAGGAGAAAAGACTCAAAAGGATATTATGGGGCATGTGAAAAAAATGGAACATAGACTGAAAGCTTTATATCCATGTTAAAGTTATATCTTGATGGATAGAAAGAATGATACAGCAAATGTGGCAAAATGTTAAAATTGGTGATCTTGGTATTTGGGAGGACAGGGATATGTTGGCACTCTGTCTGGGGTCTGCATTATTTTTTAAACTGTCCTGTAAGTTTGAAAGTATTTCAAAATTAAAAGTTTAAGTTTAAAAAAAAAAAAAAAAAAAAAAAGAAAAGATGAGGTATACTTTCCCTCCTTTTGAACCTAGGTGCATATAGTTGCCCGGCATTGAGGGAGGATGGTCTCCTGTGGTGGTTTGGAGCTATGTACCCCAGAAAAACATGTTCTTAAATTTAATCTGTTCTGGAGGGTGTAAACCCATTGTAAGTAGGCCCATTTGATGAGGCCACTTCAATAGCATGTGGGGAAAGCGACACTGTAATTTCCTTTCCAAGGCTAGATCTCTCAGCCTGTGCCATTGGAACCTGGCCACCATGCTTTGAGGAAACACAGGCGACACGAAGAGGCCATGGGTGGGTGTTATGACTGACAGCTCCAGCTAGGCACAACCAGCATCAACTGCCGGACATATGAGTGAATGAGCTGTCAGCTGTTCCCAGGCCCCAGCCTTTGGCTCCAGATATTGTGGTGCAGAGACAAGCAAGCCATCCCCACAATGTCCCATCTGAATTCCTGACCCACAGAAATGATGAGATATAATAAATGATTATTGTTGCTTTAAAAAAAAAAAAAAAGTTATATCTTGAACTTGATAACTGTACTTAAAGTGGTTGCATAAGTGAATATTCTTGTTCTTAGGAAAGGCACAGGGAAGTATTATGTGTTCAAGGAGTGTGATGTATACAAACTACTCTTAAAAATTTTAAAAATAGATAAGTAGATTGATATAAAGATAGATTAGATAGAATGATACAGTAAGTGTGGCAAATTGTTAAAATTGGTGGATCTGGGTCTGGATGGGAGTATGTTGGAGTTGTCTGTGTGGGTTTTATACTATTTTTGCAATTGTCCTGTAAGTTTGAAATTATTTCAACGTAAGAAATTTAAGGAAAACAAAAAGTTGTCTTCCAAAAGTTCCAAGACCTGTAACTGATTCACCAAGAAGAACCTAGAATTACTGAGAAGGTCAAGGGCTGGTTGGCTGGGACATGAAGTTTGTCTCCCGTGCTATCCTCACCCTGATGTAACATCACTTTACTTTTTCCTCCCACAATCGAAGTCTATATATATAAATGTAGATACAATATTATGCAAGTTTACACGGATTGCTACCATTTATATTGTTAAAATCATATAGCCCCATCCTAACTAACTGCCCTAAAAAGGGGGGAAAAAAAAAAACTGTTGCTAAATGTTAATACAGATTGTAATTCCCACTTCTGATTAAAATCTCGAGTAGCCATTGAAGTATGGAGACGTTCACAGATTGTCGACTACCCTCATTTACTATTTTTATCTTTTATCTCCAGTCTCTATTATCTCTAATGAAAGCCCAGATACTTTCCATTAAAAAAAATCCGGTCTGTTAGCTCCCACTCCTGCTCAATGAGGCTGGGCTGTGGTGTGGATGCTGTGTTGGTTCTGCCCTCACCCCCTTCATCATGCAACATGGCGCCGTGGCTGCTGGCAGTGCCCGTCAGGGATGCCCCAGCTGAGAGAATGCCTCACCACGTCACTTCCACCCACATCCTGTGACCCGTGGCTATGGTTATGTCTGTCCCAGGGTAACCCTGAAAGACCACCCCACCCTCCATCTGCACCTGAGGCCATCCCAGGCTAAGGTCACACCGGGCTCAGTCTTTGCTCATCTTCTTATTCCTCAGTTATTTTTTTTCCCTTTCCCCATTGTTTGCCAAAATCCTTTGATAAAGAACGCATGATTTTTTCCTACCTCCTGGAAGAAGTCCTATGTAATAAGTTTCTGGAAGCATCATCCTGTACTATCTTTTGGAAAGCCCAAATGTCTTCTGGAGGTGGAATAATTTCAACAAGAGTGTCCCTTTATTGGAGATTTGGATCCCATGGCAGAAAGTACATTTGTCTTAATGAGCTCTTTGGGTCCTTTTTTCTTTTTCAGTTTTTCTAGAAATCCCTTAGTTCAGTTGACATGGAAATAGAAGATAAATTCACACCCCGCTCAATAAATGAAGAACGTTGACTAGTATCTGCTTAAAACAGTAGCTCTGATGCCCTTTCCTTTCTTCCTGACATTCTTCCAATTTTCTCCAAAACCTTACTCAACAGTTCAAGAATTTTCTTTCATTTTTCTCTTTAATAATTTTCACCTTTTTTCTCTGACCTAAAAAATTTTAAAGGATTCTTTTCATATCTTGGTATAAAATTTAAAACATGCTTATAATTTTATCTGAGAATTTATAATACTAAAAATAATTTCTACATTAACATTTCACTAAATTCCATTATGAATTATTTTTCTACTGATGAGTTTTCCATAACAACAAATAAAACTTTTCATAATACATTTATGAAATGTTTACTTTATGGATTATTAATGATAAGCAGATATTATTTATTACCTAGTGATTTATGTTATAATGACAGTAACTGTCAATTTCAACTGGGGACCCAGCAATTTCCTTCTGGTATCATAAAAACAATAAATGATATGAACATTAATAAGAATGTAAAACACTGGCACAATACCAATACCAATAAGGATATATATTTTTTAACTTTATGTTTAAAGGTCCTCACCCATGAGTTCAATACCCACAAAATCAACTCCTCAAGGAGAAGTGTGAGTTTTTTAGATGTTGTTAGATTAGAAAGGTCATTCGATTATTGAACTAATTCCATAATTTGAAAAGTAAATTACTTTATGTCCATGGTCAGAATTGTTGTAATACACTGGCTTTATTAGTCCATAACATCTTATTGCCATCTGCTGGAAAATTGCCTTAACAAATATATATATAAAGTACCTATCTTGGAAGTCAATAATATTACAAAAAAAATAAGAAAAAATTCAAAATAAAAAGATGTCAGCTATCTGAAGTGGTGGCCCACGTCTCCAGCTGAGGGTTCAAACACACCCCAATCTGAGTTGAATAATGCTACAGGGTTCTTTATTTTAGTTCATACTAAAATAACCACTGCCAGGTCCATGTTATGGTCTCCTAGAGGACTCATTGGTAAGAAGCTACAAGCAGCAGTAAGACACTATATTTTTACTTCAGGAATCAAGGCCTTTGGATATCAATATTGGTTTCTTTATGTTTCATGTGACATCCTCATCTATCAGTGTTGTTTGTGTACTGAGTGACTTTGCACTTGAGAGGGGAAAACCCTTAAATGCAAACATTTAAGAAAGAGTTTCATACATAGGATGGTGGTGTTTGGATTGTGGATTGAATGATGGCCATTAATGGAGAAAACTTGGTTCTCATTCATTTTTCATTCATTCAAACACACAAGCATTTACTAGGTGTCCACTATATGCTAGACCCTGAGGATACAGCCCACCATGAGGCAGCCAAGACAGACATGTGAATGGAGCATTAGGTAAGGAAGAACCATGGTAACGATTTCAGTAACAGCAGCAAGAGGGAGTTCGAAAACCAGGAGCATTCCACGGAGGCCATGCTTGACTGCTATCACTGATGCAAATCAATAAGCCCTTCTCTGTGCTGTCCAATCTACCTAAGTTACCCCTGTTCCTCAAGACTCTTGCCTTTAGTGTCGAGTTTACAGGAGACCAGAGCTGAAAGAGAACCAAGAGCCCAAAGCATCCAGTAGAACTTCTTCACTTTATGGATGAGAAGGTCCAGGCTCAGCAAGGAGAAACCATTTACAACAGTAACACAAATAGAATCAACATAGGAATAAAGGACATGGCTCCTTACTATAAGCCATGGAGGTGCCTCAGATTTTACTTTCAAACCTTTCTCAGTTACTCACAGTTCTTGCTATCCCCAAACATATTGTGCACCATGGTTTTTCCATTTAGACTAATTTTTTATCCTTTGGAGAAATCTAGGGCCTGGGCCCCCTTCTAAACGGGAATGAAACCCCAAGCATATAACAAGACTGTTTTAACCAGGACAAAGGTCAGG
Organism: Choloepus didactylus; assembly: GCF_015220235.1. Lineage (NCBI taxonomy): Eukaryota > Metazoa > Chordata > Mammalia > Pilosa > Megalonychidae > Choloepus > Choloepus didactylus. The sequence continues at coordinate 11,746,452 of NC_051325.1, read as the reverse complement.
AAGGTAAACAGTCTCCCAGAGGGAGCAGAATGTAACCATGGATGTAAAACGGCACTGACTGTATCTTAGTCTAAAACATCAGATCTAGACGCCCAATATTCTCACACTATATGGAATGTCTTTGTTCTAAAATCATATACATATTGCCCCTTGCACTCCTTTCCTTTGCAGAGAGTGAGCCCTCTGGACTGGCCATCACCAGAGAATCCTTCCTGTCCATAAGTCCTAATAAATCCATGTCTACTTCTATGCCTGGCATGTTTTTTGGTCTTGCGGCAGCACCAGCCCACGCTTTGCACAAACTCGGTCTGGGATCGAACACTAGGAAACAAACAAACAAACAAACAGATGATTCATTGTGCATGGCTTTGCTGTCCTGAAACTTTAATGCATGGCCATGAGAAACAGAGTCACATTCCTCCTTAACAATCCTCAGTATGCATGCTAGCCTGGCTTCCAGGTGATGGCATCTGCATCTCTTTGTCTGATACCTTTCTCAGGCCCTGGAGCCCACTCAACCCACATGGCCCAACGGGCCATACTCCCAGGGATTCAACACCCAGGTGGAGCATATCCCAGTCAATGGCGGAGAGGAGATGGTGCATAAATACCCCAGCTCCCTCTCTCCTGAGATGGGCTGATGCCCAGGCTCCTAAGTCCCAGGTGCCTGGAGAATCATTTGCATGGAATCACTCCCTATATCGTCTGCCATCCCTTCCTCACTTACTGCCCAGTGTTTCCAAGAGCCACTTCCCAAACGAGCTACTCGCCTTGAATTCTCGTCTCCGGACAGGCCCAATGAGGTGTGTGACATTCTCTCCTCAATCAGATCCAGACGCCCTTAGCAAATATTTTCACGGTGCCTTGTAAGTTCCTCATTTAAAGCGAGAGCAACTTGAAATTGTAGATGCATACAGATACAGTAGAGGGGAGAGCATGTCATCTCTCTAACTTTCCAGCTGCTTTAATTCAAGTATCTAGCCAAAGTTGGAGGATCTCCTTATTTGAACTGGTTTACCCAATCCACGTATAGACACTGAAATCCCTGCCAACCCAGTTTGCATGACAATTTCAGGTCTGTGTACACTCCATAACTTAACTCCCCTGTAAAATTTCCATAGGGAAATCAATGTCAGTCTGTATATTTATTTGTTTGTTTTTTGAAGTCAGGTGGGCTGTCTGTGTTTATCAACCCAGTCTGGCTTGCATATATATTGCAGATAAAGACAAATCAGAATACTATTCAGAATGCTTTCTCTTTGAATGTTTTCTTGTTTCTCAATATTTCCGTGACTGGGAGGGAAGCAGAGAGGAGAGACAAAGAAAGAAGGTGAGAGGGGAAAACATGCTATGAAAATTTTCAGCAGATATTTTTATCCTTTAAATGGAAGCTGACTATTATTTTAGGAGAACAGCATGGTTTCTTTTCTGAAAAGAAACTGAAGCATCCTCCCTATATCTATTAAGCAACTTCCAGGATTGGTTTACTCATTGCACCAGGCAAAGGCCTTTTTCTTATGTCAGGGCAGGGGGTTAGGAATAGAAAGTGTCAAATCCTTCACATTTAAAATCAACACATACTTATTGAGCATCCCTTTTGAGCTAGATACTGTGTTAACATGAAGAAAACAAAAATGATTAAGAAATCATATTTTTACTCAAGGAGCACACAATCTGATAGGAAAATAATTAAATATATTGCAAATAAATGTGTTGTAACACCATGGAATGAAGTAAAAAGTAAAGAAATATTTATAGTGTATCAAGGTAGCACAGAATGAAGAACTCAAATCCACCTTGAGAAATTAGGAAAGGTTTTAAAGGATGAACAGGAGTTGGTCAATCAGAGAAGATGGAGAAGGACATTTTAGGCCAAGGGAGAAGCATGCACAAAAGAACAGATGTCTGACAAACATGCTCCTTCCCTCAAATCTAAGATCCCTAACAGCATTTGGAAAACAAAGAAGTAAAATCACCAGTGGGCCTGAAATTTTAAAGAATCATAGTAAGATGGAAGACTAATAAAACTGGGTGAAAGAGGAGAACACTGCCTGAAACGAAGGCTGAAGTCTGTTCATGAAGCAGAGAATGACTTATGGGGCTCCAAGCTCTGATGCAACCACAGAGGGGCTACAAGAAGCTCACAGCCACCCACTCATGGTACTTTGGGAAACCGAGTAGGACCAGCCCACTTTTCCCATCCTGGTTTGTCTTCAACAGCTGCCAGCAAAAGTGGCGACTCAGAGAACAGTGGTCTCAAACAGATAGTTTTAAAAGCACCAGTGTTTATAGCAGCATTATTCACAGAAACCAAAGGTGGAAACAACTCAAATGTCCAACCATAAATGAATGGATAAACAAAATGTAGTATATACATACAATGGGATATTCTTCACCCATAAGAAAGAAGGATGCTCTGAGACATGCTACAATCTTGGAAGAATCTTAAAAACATATGGTCAGTGAAATAAGAAAGACACATAAGGGCACATATTGCATCATGTCACTTGTAAAAGTTATTTAGAATTACCAAATTCCCATAGACAGAAAATAGGTAGATTAGAGATTACCAGGGGATGTGGCTTAAGGGGTAAAGGGATGTGTATGTTAGGTGGATGTGGAGTGTAAATAAAATTAATAAAATAAAAGCATAAAAAATGTGGCCACCCAGAGGTGAAAGAAATGAAGGAGAGTCCCAGGCTCAAGACATGGGCAAGACAACTCAGCAGGTGAACTCACGGCCCTCCCCTCTATGTGGGACCTGACTCCCAAGGGTGTAAATCCCCCTGACAACATAGGATATGACTCCTGGGGATGAATCTGGACCCAACATCATGGGATCGAGAACATCTTCTTGACCAAAAGGAGGGATGTGAAATGAAACAAAAGAAAGTTTCAATGGCTGAGAGATTCCAAATGGAGTCAAGAGGTCACTCTGGTGGACATTCTTACACACTATATAGACAACCCTTTTAGAACTTAATGTATTGGAATAGCTAGAAGTAAATACCTGAAACTATCAAACTCCAACCCAGTAGCCTTGACTCTTGAAAATGATTATATAACAATGTAGCTTACAAGGGGTGACGGTGTGATTGTGAAAACCTTGTGGATCACACTCCCTTTATCCAGTGTATGGATGGGTGAGTAGAAAAGTGGGGACAAAAACTAAATGAAAAATAGGGTGGGATGGGGGGCATGATTTGGGTGTTCTTTTTTACTTTCATTTTTTATTCTTACTCTGATTCTGGTGTAAGGAAAATATTCAAAAATAGATTGGGGTGATGAATGCATAACTATATGATGGTACTGTGAACAGCTGATTGTACACCATGGATGACTGTATGATATGTGAATATAGCTCAATAAAACTGAATTTAAAAAAACTCAATGTGCAAAAGAATCATCTAGTATGCTCATTACAGAATGCGAAGAAAAAAAAAGAAAACATAGGCAAGACATGAGGAGTTACTGGCACACAGGAGAAACCCCAAGTCCCCAAATCTAAGGGGATTCTAGCACACAATATGACCAGCAAGCTTACCCACCCACCCACACCAGCACTGGAAGCAGATGGGGTGAGAGAAGAGTATTAAAAAAAAAATGGGTTAATAGGAAATTTCAAATGTGAGAAGAACATACCAACAAAAAAAATCATAAATCATCTAACACTTAAGGTAAAACAAGAGAATAAATATCAAAACCCTCATAAAAAGACTTCCAGGGAAATGTGTTGACCTTATAACACTTGGGCACTGCCTTAAAAAAAAACCTCAGTATTGTCTTTTTAGATAATAGGGTAGAGTTAGGGAAGGGGCTTTGTAGAGATAGGGGGGCTGGAGTTCCTCAAGGCGTGGTCTGGAGAAAGATTGCTCTGGGTCTGTAAACGAGGGGAGATGCAAAGAGTAAATGGTCCAAAGAGTAAGTTGGAACACAAGAGTCCCAGTGGTATTATGAGTAAAAATAATTTGTTTGTGGTCTTATTTTGGAGCATAGGGGCCTGAATGAGCTGGTGTTAAACAATTTGGGAGTTTGTATTGCTGTATAGGGTTTGGCATGGTTTATCCACTCAGAGTCCTAGTGGTTTTGAAACTCATTTCTCACTGAGAGACATCAAACTCTACAGACAGAATCTATAACTAAAAGCTGGCTTCTTTACAAGAATTGAAATTAAAATACACAATGGGACAGGCCAGAAGATTATCTCTGAAAGGTAAGAGTGGTTTGTTTTGAAAAGAACCAAGCAGAAAACTCTGAAATAAGAATTCAGTTCTTCCCTGAGAGGATGGGCTGAATGGAAGAATAGATTCAATATATATACAAATTAGTTGGAAAGGGAAGAGTCATGTATGACCCCACAAGGAAAGTTGGAGGTTAAACATGGGAATGTATAACGCAGCGAATCTTGTGGTGGGCAATGACTTTTATTAACCGTACAATTATAAAAAATATAAAAAGTTCTTTCATGAACTAGAACAAATGTACAACACTATTTCAAGGAATCAATAGTAGAGGGGTATATGGGGGGAATGTACCTATTGCAAGCTATGGACTACAGTTAGTAATGTTTTAATATTCTTTCAACAGTACTATGGGTCAACAATGGGGAGGGATAAGGGGTGTGGGAGTATTTGGGATTTATTTTTTATTCTTATTTCTTTTCTGGAGTAATGAAAATGTTCTAAAATTGATTGTGGGGATGTATACCAAACTATGTGATGATTCTGTGAGCCATTGATTATACACTTTGGATGGTTTGTGTGGTGTTCGAATATATCTCAATAAAACTGCAAAAAAAAAATACAAATTAGTGAGCTAGAAGCAATAGATGAGGGCAGGAAAGAAGAACAAGTAGAAAGTTTAAAAAAAAATTTAAATGTAGGAAATGGAAAACGGACCCCAAAGTTCCAAATTCCTTTAAGAAGGAGATCTACATGGAAAAAAAATAGAAGTTGTGGAAGGCATGTGATAGGCAAAGAAATAGCAGAAGCATAATTTCCACAGTTTAAAAAAAAGAGACATGAATTTTCTGATGAAAAGGGTACCTTGAGAATGAAACACAAGGAATGTAAATGGAGGAACATCAACAATTTGAGAAAGTGGAGGACACTGAAAGCAAAGAGTAATTCCTAAAAACTTCTGGAAAGAAAAACAAAGTGCTTCTAGAGAGTGCAAGCAACAGAAAACAATGTGACAATTGCATCCAAGTAATAGAATTCTTCACCAGCCTGAAACTATCATTCAAGGACAGGGCAGTGAATCAAAGAATCAGGGAAAAAGAGGGAAAGAAACCACGGGATACAAAAAGTGGTAAGGAAAAGCAATTTTAATAAGTGTTTACTGGTTTAAAAAGAATTACAAACAATGCAGAAATAAAATCATTCAGCAATAGAAATATCCAATAGAAATATCAGGCAAGGCACACATGTAATTTTAAACTGTCTAGTGACCACATTAAAAAAGAGGAAAAATAAATCACTTTTTATAATATATATTCTTCAACCCAAAATATTAAAAATTATCATTTGATATGTAAGCAATATTAAAGGATATTAATGAGATATTTTACATTCTTTTTTCCTAAGTCTTTGAAATCTGGTTTGTATTTTATACCTATAGCATATCTGGATGCAGACTCACCACATTCTAAGTACTCAGTAGCCTCATGTGCCAGTGGTCAGCAGTTCTAGATGATCTTGAAATGGTAGGAGGTACTAGAGGGAGAAGGAAGGGAAATAAAGTTATTCTGAAGTCTTATTGGGGAATGGAAATGCCAAATATTAATTAATTGTAGACATTGGTAAAAATAAAATCATAATCTGTTTTAACATTGCATAAATCATTGTAAGAATAATCACCAGTGACTAGAAGTAAAATACATATTTTACATAACATGGTGAAAAAACAAAACAAAGACAACCTGATGAATCTGGTAAAAGCCTGCAAGCACACAGTCAGCAATGTAAAAAGTAATAACAGTAAAAATGAGTTGACACGAATATGTCCAAATATATTAGTAATCGCAGCCAAAAGGAAGGGATAAGATTCATCTATTTAAAAATACAAAATGCTCAGATTGGATTTTTAAAAAAGCAACGAAGGCAAGAATCTGACCATGTCTTGCTTAGCACACAAGAGAAAGGTTGAAAATAGAGGTGCAGGAAAGATGTGCAAGGCAAACACTAACCAGAAACAAGCAAGTATGGCTAATGCCAGACAAAATTCAAAGAAAAAAGCCTCATCATAAGAGAAAATTATACCTCTTATTGATGAAAGGAACAAGTCTAAGAAGATATAATATTTACAAAACTTATAGGTTCAAATCATATAAAGCAAAAACTATGAAGAATAAAAAGAAATTTACAATTCTAAAAATAGAGGCAGGGAGAGGCGGGGCAAGATGGCAGACTGGTGAGCTGTATGTTTTAGTTACTCCTCCAGGAAAGTAGGTAAAAAGCCAGGAACTGCGTGGACTGGACACCACAGAGCAATCTGTCTTTGGGCATACTTCATACAACACTCATGAAGACGTGGAACTGCTGAGATCAGCGAAATCTGTAAGTTTTTGCGGCCAGGGGACCCGCGCCCCTCCCTGCCAGGCTCAGTCCCGGGGGAGGAGGGGCTGTCAGCTCCGGGAAGGAGAAGGGAGAATTGCAGTGGCTGCTCTTATTGGAAACTCATTCTACTGATTCAAACTCCAACCATAGATAGACTGAGACCAGACACCAGAGAATCTGACAGCAGCCAGCCCAGCAGAGAGGAGACAGACATAGAAAAAAAACAACACGAAAAACTCCAAAATAAAAGCAGAGGATTTTTCGAGTTCTGGTGAACACAGAAAGGGGAAGGGCGGAGATCAGGCCTTGAGGCGCATATGCAAATCCCGAAGCAAAGCTGATCTCTCTGCCCAGTGCACCTTTCCTTAACGGCCCTGGTTGCTTTGTCTATTAGCATTTCAATAACCCATTAGATCTCTGAGGAGGGCTGTTTTTTTTTTTGTTTGTTTGTTTGTTTTTTTTTTTTTTTAAATCCTTTTTGCTTTTTCTAAAACAATTACTCTAAGAAGCTCAATACAGAAAGCTTCAAAGAATTGAAATTTGGGCACGTCAAGTCAAGAGCAGAACTAAGAGAGCTCTGAGACAAAAGGCAATATTCCAGTGGCTGAGAAAATTCACTAAACAACACAACTTCCCAAGAAAAGGGGGGTGTCCGCTCACAGCCACCATCCTGGTGGACAGGAAACACTCCTGCCCATCGCCAGCCCCATAGCCCAGAGCTGCCCCAGACAACCCAGTGTGATGGAAGTGCTTCAAATAACAGGCACACACCACAAAACTGGGCGTGGACATTAGCCTTCCCTGCAATCTCAGCTGAATGTCCCAGAGCTGGGAAGGGGGAGCAGTGTGAATTAACAGAGCCCCATTCAGCCATCATTTGAGCAGACTGGGAGCCTCCCAACACAGCCCAGCAGCCCAGAACTGCCCTGGGGGGACGGCACTCACCTGTGACATAGCACAGTCATCCCTCAACAGAGGACCCGGGGTGCACAGCCTGGAAGAGGGGCCCACTTGCAAGTCTCAGGAGCCATACGCCAATACCAAAGACTTGTGGGTCAGTGGCAGAGACAAACTGTGGCAGGACTGAACTGAAGGATTAGACTATTGCAGCAGCTTTAAAACTCTAGGATCATCAGGGAGATTTGATTGTTAGGGCCACCCCCCCTCCCCGACTGCCCAGAAACACGCCCCACATACAGGGCAGGCAACACCAACTACACACGCAAGCTTGGTACACCAATTGGGCCCCACAAGACTCACTCCCCCACTCACCAAAAAGGCTAAGCAGGGGAGATCTGGCTTGTGGAGAACAGGTGGCTCGTGGACGCCACCTGCTGGTTAGTTAGAGAAAGTGTACTCCACGAAGCTGTAGATCTGATAAATCAGAGATAAGGACTTCAACTGGTCTACAAACCCTAAAAGAACCCTATCAAGTTCAGCAAATGCCACGAGGCCAAAAACAACAGAAAATTATAAAGCATATGAAAAAACCAGACGATATGGATAACCCAAGCCCAAGCACCCAAATCAAAAGACCAGAAGAGACACACCACCTAGAGCAGCTACTCAAAGAACTAAAGATGAACAATGAGACCCTAGTACGGGATATGAAGGAAATCAAGAAGACCCTAGAAGAGCATAAAGAAGACATTGCAAGACTAAATAAAAAAATGGATGATCTTATGGAAATTAAAGAAACTGTTGACCAAATTAAAAAGATTCTGGACACTCATAGTACAAGACTAGAGGAAGTTGAACAACGAATCAGTGACCTGGAAGATGACAGAATGGAAAATGAAAGCATAAAAGAAAGAATGGGGAAAAAAATTGAAAAACTCGAAATGGACCTCAGGGATATGATAGATAATATGAAACGTCCGAATATAAGACTCATTGGTGTCCCAGAAGGGGAAGAAAAGGGTAAAGGTCTAGGAAGAGTATTCAAAGAAATTGTTGGGGAAAACTTCCCAAATCTTCTAAACAACATAAATACACAAATCATAAATGCTCAGCGAACTCCAAATAGAATAAATCCAAAAAAACCCACTCCGAGACATATACTGATCACACTGTCAAACATAGAAGAGAAGGAGCAAGTTCTGAAAGCAGCAAGAGAAAAGCAATTCACCACATACAAAGGAAACAGCATAAGACTAAGTAGTGACTACTCAGCAGCCACCATGCAGGCAAGAAGGCAGTGGCACGATATATTTAAAATTCTGAGTGAGAGGAATTTCCAGCCAAGAATACTTTATCCAGCAAAGCTCTCCTTCAAATTTGAGGGAGAGCTTAAATTTTTCACAGACAAAGAAATGCTGAGAGAATTTGCTAACAAGAGACCTGCCCTACTGGAGATACTAAAGGGAGCCCTACAGACAGAGAAACAAAGACAGGACAGAGAGACCTGGAGAAAGGTTCAGTACTAAAGAGATTCGGTATGGGTACAATAAAGGATATTAATAGAGAGAGGGAAAAATATGGCAAACATAATCCAAAGGATAAGATGGCCGATTCAAGAAATGCCTTCACGGTTTTAACGTTGAATGTAAATGGATTAAACTCCCCAATTAAAAGATATAGATTCGCAGAATGGATCAAAAAAAATGAACCATCAATATGTTGCATACAAGAGACTCATCTTAGACACAGGGACACAAAGAAACTGAAAGTGAAAGGATGGAAAAAAATATTTCATGCAAGCTACAGCCAAAAGAAAGCAGGTGTAGCAATATTAATCTCAGATAAAATAGACTTCAAATGCAGGGATGTTTTGAGAGACAAAGAAGGCCACTACATACTAATAAAAGGGGCAATTCAGCAAGAAGAAATAACAATCGTAAATGTCTACGCACCCAATCAAGGTGCCACAAAATACATGAGAGAAACATTGGCAAAACTAAAGGAAGCAATTGATGTTTCCACAATAATTGTGGGAGACTTCAACACATCACTCTCTCCTATAGATAGATCAACCAGACAGAAGACCAATAAGGAAATTGAAAACCTAAACAATCTGATAAATGAATTAGATTTAACAGACATCTACAGGACATTACATCCCAAATCACCAGGATACACATACTTTTCTAGTGCTCACGGATCTTTCTCCAGAATAGATCATATGCTGGGACATAAAACAAGCCTCAATAAATTTAAAAAGATTGAAATTATTCAAAGCACATTCTCTGACCACAATGGAATACAATTAGAAGTCAATAACCATCAGAGACTAAGAAAATTCACAAATACCTGGAGGTTAAACAACACACTCCTAAACAATCAGTGGGTTAAAGAAGAAATAGCAAGAGAAATTGCTAAATATATAGAGACGAATGAAAATGAGAACACAACATACCAAAACCTATGGGATGCAGCAAAAGCAGTGCTAAGGGGGAAATTTATAGCACTAAACGCATATATTAAAAAGGAAGAAAGAGCCAAAATCAAAGAACTAATGGATCAACTGAAGAAGCTAGAAAATGAACAGCAAACCAATCCTAAACCAAGTACAAGAAAAGAAATAACAAGGATTAAAGCAGAAATAAATGACATAGAGAACAAAAAAACAATAGAAAGGATAAATATCACCAAAAGTTGGTTCTTTGAGAAGATCAACAAGATTGACAAGCCCCTAGCTAGACTGACAAAATCAAAAGAGAGAAGACCCATATAAACAAAATAATGAATGAAAAAGGTAACATAACTGCAGATCCTGAAGAAATTAAAAAAATTATAAGAGGATATTATGAACAACTGTATGGCAACAAACTGGATAATGTAGAGGAAATGGACAATTTCCTGGAAACATATGAACAACCTAGACTGACCAGAGAAGAAATAGAAGACCTCAACCAACCCATCACAAGCAAAGAGATCCAATCAGTCATCAAAAATCTTCCCACAAATAAATGCCCAGGGCCAGATGGCTTCACAGGGGAATTCTACCAAACTTTCCAGAAAGAACTGACACCAATCTTACTCAAACTCTTTCAAAACATTGAAAAAAATGGAACACTACCTAACTCATTTTATGAAGCTAACATCAATCTAATACCAAAACCAGGCAAAGATGCTACAAAAAAGGAAAACTACCGGCCAATCTCCCTAATGAATATAGATGCAAAAATCCTCAACAAAATACTTGCAAATCGAATCCAAAGACACATTAAAAAAATCATACACCATGACCAAGTGGGGTTCATTCCAGGCATGCAAGGATGGTTCAACATAAGAAAAACAATCAATGTATTACAACACATTAAAAACTCGAAAGGGAAAAATCAATTGATCATCTCAATAGATGCTGAAAAAGCATTTGACAAAATCCAACATCCCTTTTTGATAAAAACACTTCAAAAGGTAGGAATTGAAGGAAACTTCCTCAACATGATAAAGAGCATATATGAAAAACCCACAGCCAGCATAGTACTCAATGGTGAGAGACTGAAAGCCTTCCCTCTAAGATCAGGAACAAGACAAGGATGCCCGCTGTCACCACTGTTATTCAACATTGTGCTGGAAGTGCTAGCCAGGGCAATCCGGCAAGACAAAGAAATAAAAGGCATCCAAATTGGAAAAGAAGAAGTAAAACTGTCATTGTTTGCAGATGATATGATCTTATATCTAGAAAACCCTGAGAAATCGATGATACACCTACTAGAGCTAATAAACAAATTTAGCAAAGTAGCAGGATACAAGATTAATGCACATAAGTCAGTAATGTTTCTATATGCTAGAAATGAACAAACTGAAGAGACACTCAAGAAAAAGATACCATTTTCAATAGCAACTAAAAAAATCAAGTACCTAGGAATAAACTTAACGAAAGATGTCAAAGACCTATACAAAGAAAACTACATAACTCTACTAAAAGAAATAGAAGGGGACCTTAAAAGATGGAAAAATATTCCATGTTCATGGATAGGAAGGCTAAATGTCATTAAGATGTCAATTCTACCCAAACTCATCTACAGATTCAATGCAATCCCAATCAAAATTCCAACAACCTACTTTGCAGACTTGGAAAAGCTAGTTATCAAATTTATTTGGAAAGGGAAGATGCCTCGAATTGCTAAAGACACTCTAAAAAAGAAAAACGAAGTGGGAGGACTTACACTCCCTGACTTTGAAGCTTATTATAAAGCCACAGTTGCCAAAACAGCATGGTACTGGCACAAAGAGAGACATATAGATCAATGGAATCGAATTGAGAATTCAGAGATAGACCCTCAGATATATGGCCGACTGATCTTTGATAAGGCCCCCAAAGTCACCGAACTGAGCCATAATGGTCTTTTCAACAAATGGGGCTGGGAGAGTTGGATATCCATATCCAAAAGAATGAAAGAGGACCCCTACCTCCCCCCCTACACAAAAATTAACTCAAAATGGACCAAAGATCTCAATATAAAAGAAAGTACCATAAAACTCCTAGAAGATAATGTAGGAAAACATCTTCAAGACCTTGTATTAGGAGGCCACTTCCTAGACTTTACACCCAAAGCACAAGCAACAAAAGAGAAAATAGATAAATGGGAACTCCTCAAGCTTAGAAGTTTCTGCACCTCAAAGGAATTTCTCAAAAAGGTAAAGAGGCAGCCAACTCAATGGGAAAAAATTTTTGGAAACCATGTATCTGACAAAAGACTGATATCTTGCATATACAAAGAAATCCTACAACTCAATGACAATAGTACAGACAGCCCAATTATAAAATGGGCAAAAGATATGAAAAGACAGTTCTCTGAAGAGGAAATACAAATGGCCAAGAAACACATGAAAAAATGTTCAGCTTCACTAGCTATTAGAGAGATGCAAATTAAGACCACAATGAGATACCATCTAACACCGGTTAGAATGGCTGCCATTAAACAAACAGGAAACTACAAATGCTGGAGGGGATGTGGAGAAATTGGAACTCTTATTCATTGTTGGTGGGACTGTATAATGGTTCAGCCACTCTGGAAGTCAGTCTGGCAGTTCCTTAGAAAACTAGATATAGAGCTACCATTCGATCCAGCGATTGCACTTCTCGGTATATACCCGGAAGATCGGAAAGCAGTGACACGAACAGATATCTGCACGCCAATGTTCATAGCAGCATTATTCACAATTGCCAAGAGATGGAAACAACCCAAATGTCCTTCAACAGATGAGTGGATAAATAAAATGTGGTATATACACACGATGGAATACTACACGGCAGTAAGAAGGAACGATCTGGGGAAACATATGACAACATGGATGAACCTTGAAGACATAATGCTGAGCGAAATAAGCCAGGCACAAAAAGAGAAATATTATATGCTACCACTAATGTGAACTTTGAAAAATGTAAAACAAATGGTTTATAAGGTAGAATGTAGGGGAACTAGCAGTAGAGAGCAATTAAGGAAGGGGGAACAATAATCCAAGAAGAACAGATAAGCTATTTAACGTTCTGGGGATGCCCAGAAATGACTATGGTCTGTTAATTTCTGATGCATGTAGTAGGAACAAGTTCACTGAAATGTTGCTATATTATGTAACTTTCTTGGGGTAAAGTAGGAACATGTTGGAAGTTAAGCAGTTATCTTAGGTTAGTTGTCTTTTTCTTACTCCCTTGTTATGGTCTCTTTGAAATGTTCTTTTATTGTATGTTTGTTTTCTTTTTAACTTTTTTTTTCATACAGTTGATTTAAAACAGAAGGGAAAGTTAAAAAAAAAAAAAAAAGAAAAAAGACAAACAAGGAAAAAAAAAAAAAAAAAAGATGTAGTGCCCCCTTGGGGAGCCTGTGGAGAATGCAGGGGTATTTGCCTGCCCCACCTCCAGGGTTGCTGACATGGCCACAGACATAGGGGACTGGTGGTTTGATGGGTTGAGCCCTCTACCATAAGTTTTACCCTTGGGAAGACAGTTGCTGCAAAGGAGAGGCTAGGCCTCCCTGTATTTGTGCCTAAGAGTCTCCTCCTGAATGCCTCTTTGTTGCTCAGATGTGGCCCTCTCTCTCTGGCTAAGCCAACTTGAAAGGTGAAATCACTGCCCTCCCCCCTACGTGGGATCAGACACCCAGGGAAGTGAATCTCCCTGGCAACGTGGAATATGACTCCCGGGGAGGAATGTAGACCCGGCATCGTGGGATGGAGAACATCTTCTTGACCAAAAGGGGGATGTGAAAGGAAATGAAATAAGCTTCAGTGGCAGAGAGATTCCAAAACGAGCCGAGAGATCACTCTGGTGGGCACTCTTACGCACACTTTAGACAACCTTTTTTAGGTTCTAAAGAATTGGGGTAGCTGGTGGTGGATACCTGAAACTATTAAACTACAACCCAGAACCCATGAATCTCGAAGACAGTTGTATAAAAATGTAGCTTATGAGGGGTGACAGTGGGATTGGGAATGCCATAAGGACCAAACTCCACTTTGTCTAGTTTATGGATGGATGTGTAGAAAAGTAGGGGAAGCAAAGAAACAGACAAAGGTACCCAGTGTTCTTTTTTACTTCAATTGCTCTTTTTCACACTAATTATTATTCTTGTTATTTTTGTGTGTGTGCTAATGAAGGTGTCAGGGATTGATTTAGGTGATGAATGTACAACTATGTAATGGTACTGTAAACAATCGAAAGTACAATTTGTTTTTGTATGACTGCGTGGTATGTGAATATATCTCAATAAAATGATGATTTAAAAAAAAAAAAATAGAGGCAGATGATTTTAACACATTTTTCTCAGAATTCAACATAGGAAATATGGAGAAATAAATAAAAATAAAGGGAATTTGAATAGCGCAGTTAATAAGCTTCATTCAAAAACTACGCAAAAGTCTTTTCTCCTTCAAAAGCAGAAAATTTACATGGAATTTTTTTATCAAGCCGTTGATTGCTAAAGTTTCCAAAGGTACACAAAAGTGGAGAAGGGACCAGTCCCTGTGTTCACCCCCAGCTTCAGCAATTTCTCCTTCCTGATTTACTCTTTGTCTTTCTCCACCCTGAGAGGGGCATCTTCCTGGACCACAGCCACAGTGTCCCCGCCCTCCAGCTGGATCCACCCATGGGGAGCCAGCAGGAGACCAAAAGGGAAAGGAGAAGAGGTCAGGATTCTCCTCCCCACCCAGGTCCCCACCCAAATGGGCAGATCTTGTCAAGTGGCTGCTCCAAGGAGCTGTTGGACTCCAAGGTCTGGAGACTGTCCCCTCCTCTTTCCATTCAAGCCCAGGGGTGTTTCCATCTCTTTCTTGAGTGACCCTGACTGATGCCATCAGCATTTTGTCATTCTCGATTCATCTATTCCCCACCCTCAACCCAACACACATATACTCTTTTGCAGGAGGAGTGGCCTTTTCAAAGAAAATCTCAGACGTTTTCACTCCTAAATATTAAATATGCATCCCAAAAGGGGGTGTTCAACAGAATGGTGAACTGTGGTGTGTGCATACAATGGAATATTGAGCAACTGCGAGAAGGAGTGAAGCTGTGAGACACGCAACGAGGTGAGTGGATCCTGTAGAAGCATTTTGAGTGAACTACACCAGAAACAAAGGCAAACACTGTAATGCCTCACCAATATGGACTAAATACAATGTGTAAACTCAGAATTGAACCTTAGAGCACAGCTTATCAGGGGAACGCTTATTGTAATGGTCCCTAGATTGTCAGCTCTTACAGCAGTCACATCTACTCCTGAATTGTAATGGTTATCTCCAGATTCCAAGGTGCTGATCCCTTTGTGTATAACCTGATCAATCCCTGGAACTTTGGGTATCTGTGTGACACCCGGAACTCAGAGCTAGAACTCGGCAGATATGAATGTCAGTATTAGCACATACAGCAACTGTTAAAAGAGCTGAAAAAGAGTCCAGATTTCAACTAGAGATATGAAAGAAGCAGATGTGGTTAGCACTAGGGCTAATCAGGCCAAAAGGTAAAGGACAATACTGACTGCATTTTAAAACTTCAAATTCCATGTGAGACCAAGGGAAGAGATGTTTAGTTGGTGCAAGATCTACATTTCCTAAACAATTTAACTCACACAGTTTGTTCAACTTTTAATAGGAAGTGAGACCTGGTGGGTTTGCATAGTTTAGTGTGAAATAGCAACACATCCCAAAGTAATTTGAACAGAGAATAAAAATGTATATGCAGGGCCCCCCTGAGGAGCTGGGGGGAAATACAGAGGTGTTGGGCTTCCTCACCTGGATTGTCGCCGATGTTCTCACAAACATTGAGGACTGGCAGTTTGATGTGCTGAGACCTCTATCAGGGGACTTGTCCTTATGAATCTCGTTACTGCAAAGGAGAGGCTAAACCTGCTTATAATCGTGCCTAAGAGTTTCCCCTTGAGTACCTCTTCGTTGCTCAGATGTAGCCCTCTCTCTCTAGCTAAGCAAATGGGCAGGTGAACTCACTGCCCTACCCCCTATGTAGGATCTGACTCCCAGGGGTGTAAATCCCCCTGGCAATGCAGACTATGACTCCCAGGGATGAATCTGGAGCCAACGTCATGGGATTGAGAACATCTTCTTGACAAAAAGGGGGATGCAAAATGACATGAAATAAAGTTTCAGTGGCTGAGAAATTGCAAATGGAGTTGAAAGGTCACTCTGAAGAGCATTCTTAGGCACTATATAGATAACCCTTTTTAGGTTTTAATGTATTGGAATAGCTAGAAGCAAGTACCTGAAACCATCAAACTGCAACCCTGTAGCCTTGACTCTTGAAGACGATTGTATAACAATGTAGCTTACAAGGGGTGACAGTGTCATTGTGAAAGCCATGTGGATCACATTCCCTTTATCCAGTGTATGGATGGATAAGTAGAAAAATGGGGACAAAAAACTAAATGAAAAATAGAGTGGGGGGATGATTTGAGTGTTCTTTTTTACTTTTAGTATTTTATTCTTATTTTTACTTTTTCTGGTACAAGGAAAATGTTCAAAAAATAGGTTGAGGTGATGAATGCACAACTATATGATGGTACTGTGAACAACTGATTATACACTTTGGATGACTGTATGGTATGTGAATATATCTCAATAAAATTGAATTTAAAAAAGGGGGGGTTTGATTACAGATAATCCAATTAAAATAACGGGCATAGGATTTGAATAGACAGTTCTCCAAAGAAGATATAGAAATGGCCAGTAAGTATATGTAAAGATGCTCAACATCATTAGCCATCTAGGAAGTGTAAACCAAAACCATGAGACACCACTTCACGCCCTCTAGGATGGCTATTATTTAAAAAACAGAAAATAGCAAGTGTTGAAGAGGATGTCCTGCATTGCTGGTGAGAATGTAAAATGGTGCAGCCACTGTGAATAGGCTTTGGCGGTTCCTCAGAAAATTTAATATAGAATTACCATATGACCTGGTTATTCCATCCCTAGGCATATAACCCAAAGGATTGAAAGCAGGGACTTGAACAGATATTTGTACACAAATGTTCAGGGCAGCATTATCCATAATAACCAAAAGATGGAAACAACCCAAGTGTCCATCAACAGGTGAATAAGTAAACAAAATGTGATATATACATACAATGGAATATTATTCAGTCATAAAAAGGAGTGAAGTTCTGATATACACTAAAACATGGATGAACCTCTAAAACATTATGTTATAGCTAGAAGTTAATACCTGAAACTGTCAAACTGCAACTCAGGAGTCTTGACTCCCAAAGACGATTGTATAACTATGTAGCTTACATGGGGTGACTGTTTGATTGTGAAAGCCTTGTGGCTCACACTCCCTTTATCCAGTGTATGGATGGATGAGTTGAAAAAAGGGGACAAAAACTGAAAGAAAAATAGGGTGGGATGGGGGGATGATTTGGATGTTCTTTTTTACTTTTATTTTTTATTCTTATTTTTATTCTTTCTGGTGTAAGGAAAATGTTCAAAAGTTGATTGGGGTAATGAATGCACAACTGTATGATGGTACTGTGAACAGCTGATTGTACACCATGGATGATTGTATGGTATGTGAATATATCTCAATAAAACTGAATAGCAATGAAGTAAACCAGAAACAAAAGGACAAATATTGTATGATTCACTTACATAAAATACCTGGAATAAGCAAATTCATAGAGGCAGAAAGTAGTTTAGAGGTTACCAGGACTCTGGTAATGGAGGGAGTGGGATGTTATTGCTTAATGAGTACAGGGTTTCTGTTTGGGGTGATGACGAAGTTTTGGTAATGGATGGTGGGATGGTAGTACAGCACTGTGAATGCAATTAATACCACTGAACTATACACTTAAAAATGGTTAAAATGGTAAAATTTGTGTTCTGTGCATGTTACCACAATGAAAATTTTTAAAATGAGGGTACTCTTCTAACATAATCACAATGTCATATGACT
Source organism: Choloepus didactylus (assembly GCF_015220235.1). Taxonomy (NCBI): domain Eukaryota; kingdom Metazoa; phylum Chordata; class Mammalia; order Pilosa; family Megalonychidae; genus Choloepus; species Choloepus didactylus. The sequence goes on along the minus strand of NC_051325.1, from coordinate 11,728,551 downwards.
CAATAAAATAAAAAAAAATCCTTGATATCCTTTAATATACAGACTATTTTCAAATGCCCCCAATTGTCTAAATATGCCATTTTATAGTTTGTTTGAATCAGGATTTTTAAAACTTGCCCAGAAACTGAGTTAACTTAGATTAAAATAACAAAAATTGTCACAACAGTAACAACAGGTTTCACACTCGGTAATTTCTTGATAATAAACTTTATTAACTTCCTATAATAGTCCTACTTGCTATTTGAGAAACACTAAAAAAAGAGTTTTATTTATAGAGGTGAGGTGGAAGATGGGATAATGATTGGGATAAAAGAACTTTTTTTTATTTTTGTTCATAAGCAATGGTTATAAAAATAAGAACGGATTTGCAAAGAACTATTTGGGGGATATGTAGGACAATAAAAACAAGGTTTGGCAAGTTGCTGGAATGGAAAGTACATTAATTTCCTATGGCTGCTGTAACAAAATACCTCAAAGTAGATGGCTTAATACAACAGAAATTTATTTTCCCACGGTTCTGGACACTAGAAGTCCGAAATCAATTTATTGGCAGAGCCAATACATTGGCAGTCCCTCTGAAGATTCGAGGGAAGTATCTGCCCTTGCTTCTTGCAGCTTCTGCTGGATGCCGGCAATCCTTGGCTTTCCTTGGCTTGTAGCCGTGTCACTACAATTGCTGCCTCCATCTTCATATGGCCACGCTCCTTGTGTGTCTCTGTGTCTCTGGGAATGTCCACATCTCCTTAGAAGGTAACAGTAATTGGGTTTAGGGCCCACCCTAATCCAGTATGGTCTCATCTTAATTGACTTCCATCTGTAAAGACCCTATTTCCAAATAAGGTCACATTCACAGCTAGTTAGGCTTGGAACTTCAACATACTGAATCAACCCACAACAGAAGACAAAAGAGGTCCCCTTTTTATAGAGAGCCCTGACATGAATCTCAGTTAGCTGTGACTAATATCAGCAACTGTTAATAACATTAAAATACAAACATTTACAAAGCATATAAGTTGGAGATCTGCAGGATCTCAACCAATATTATCAAACTGAATACACGTTTACACTCCTCTCCAGAATCTGTTTCCTATTTTCATAATTCATTGACTATTACTAAAAGAATATTTTTAACAGACTGACTTTTTGTTTCTTTACAGTTCATAACTAAAACTTCTATCTGGGGAACAACTTAATTTCTTTTGTCCTAATAAGGAGATGAATGGAACTCAGACTAACTCTTCTTTCCTTCTGGTATTATTCACTACCAAATGCTTAGAAATATTTCAATAAGTCATGCTTACACAAAGTTGAATACTGACTTTAGAAATTGTTAATTCAACAAATCTAAATAAATAAATGTCCAATCCAGAAGAACTGAACTGATTTCATAACATGTCTAAATATTGACTGTTGTTCTTTAACTTTTGAGTGCTTCAATGGCAAGATGAGGAAATGCCAACGAGGATTAAAATCCCAACATTCTGACCATTATGCGTTCAGACACGTGTAATGCTTCAGAAGGACAAGGAAACAGTGAGCACAAGTTCATCCATCTCATGACACCTCTGATCTCTCTTACTCTCAGCTATAGGGTGTCAGTTTTAAAGTCTAGCACCTATGACTACTCTTTCCTTCTTTGTACTCAAGGGACATTAATTATATGATACTCTTTTTCACTCTAATTTGCAGTCTACTACCTTAAAAATCAGATGTCATCATTCTTAGTGACATACCACATAACCTGAAGTGAATTCTTTCATACACTACCAAAGAAGGTGTCAACCAGTCGCTGAAATACAGCACGTGTAGATGTTTGAAAGGTATTGCATGTTTCTTCAACTTATATTTCCACCTGCTACACATCCTGGATCTGCAATGATTTATAGAGCAATTTTTCTCCATAAGAACAAATATACCAGAATTACCTGGCTTGCCAATCTCTTTTCTGCAGGGCATTCCAGCTCCTTAAGTAGGCTGCTATTCCTTGTGATTCTTTGGTAGTCTGAGTCATGGGATACAGCATTGTCCAATCCTGTTTCTCTTGTTTTAACCCAGGATTCCATATGACCAATACATATTTTAATACTCATTTTGCTTTCTTAAAATGTAAGACTCAGTCACTAATCAAATGAGCCATTAATAGATACACAAAAACACATCTTACAAGTGTGTCATCTGCAAGTCCGCTGATGCCCATGACTGACTCTATCTCCTGAAACAAGTGTCAAGGATGGTAAGGGGGTTGTTTTCCAAAGAAAGGAAATAGGTGGACAGAAACTCTCACATAGTCAAAGAAGCCTCCCTAATACAGTAATAGAAACATGTTAGAAAGGCAAGTTAATTGGAAAACATATTTAAAAAAGAAATAATGCAATTTTTAAGCAATCCCACCCGATCTCACTTTAAAGATGAAGGAACTGAGGAGAAGAGCAAGTAAACCTAGCAAGAGGGCTTTCTGGACTAGAACCTAAGGATCTAATTTCTAGGCCAAAGTTTTCCCATGCAAAGGTCTTTCTCCTTGGTAGCTGCAGTAAAGGTGACACTGGTTCAAAAAGAAAAGCTTTGGCCTGAAGATAAAGCAGTCGTCCTGACTCCAGTGACAGCCTCAGAAGCAGAGGAGGGAATGAATGGGCTGTAAGTCCAGTAAGACTTGGCCGACAGCAAATGCTTAGCAGAGTGAGCTTACCTGGGTAGAATGAAACACACATCAGGGGACCAATACGATAGTCATGGCGCAGTGGATGTTCTAAACGGCAGCTCAGACTCCATGGATGCCACCAGGCTTACAGACCCCCTAATGAGTTTTTTAAACAGTTGGGCTATTAAACCAAGTGCCCTATTTCTCATTTCTTCTACACTACCTGAGTGTGTATTTATTTTGACATTAATTTTTTTTTTCCTCACTTGGAAATAAATCAGGTTCATTTTAGACTCCAAAATCTAATGGCAGGTAGTATGTTAATAGAGTTTTGAATCTGGGCTTCCTCACTCCTTGATACAGAGACAGTTGGAAAGTGTACGCTCCTTAACACTATGGAGTTATAGCTGTTTTAGATCTGCTCATAAATGAGTTTTGGATAAATCTCATGACTGAGTTAAAGACTGTCTTTGACTGTGCTTCATAGGAAGTATGGTAAGATGTTTGTACCTCCCAGACAACATGTGTGAACCACATAAAAGTTGAAAAGAGAAGCCACATAAGTAATAGGGGTATAATAAATAGGGTTGGAAGGCTTGATTTGCACTAAGGTCACAGACACAGTTGCTGCGCACCTACCCGGACCCCTACCAGCTCAGTGAATGCCCCCCACTCCCAATTGTCGACACCCGCACCCCTTTGCTTGAGGGCTTTGGTTGCTGGAGCCTGCTCTGCCCACAGGTGCTGTAAGTTGGTAGCAGCCCTTAAGCAATGACCGAGAGAGTTAGTGAATAAGCACCCCAGCTCCCTCACTCTTGGTTGGGATAACTCAGAGACACATGTTCACCACTGGCTCCTAGAGATCCCCAGCAGAGTTAAGCAACCAGTTGCCCACAGTGTCAGCTGGCTTGATGACACTCCCTTCTTAGGTTGCCCTCCTCTCTCTCTTTCCTACTCCCTGAGTGGTGTTTCCTGGGATCACCTCCCAGTTAAACTACTTGCACTTGAATCCTTGACTTTGGTTTGCTTCTAGGGGAACTCAACTAAGACAGATGGACTTGACCCACATTTCTCCTTAGATTAGTCCTGACTAGAATTAGAAGCAAGGGGTGAGAACATATCATACAGGCCAGGGTTCCTGCTGAGTGCTCTCTCCCTAATGAGTTTTCTGAGTTCCAGTTGGGTGAGAGTGACCTACTTCTGCATCCCGTCCAACTCGGCACATCTGCTGCCAGGAACAGAGAGCATTGGGGTAAACATGACATTTTCCTCATGCTCAGTAAGGCAGGAACTTCATTAAATCTGGTATAAATCTTTGCCTTTAAAGTGCCAGTTGGTGATTTATTTTCTCCTTCTGTTTAGATTTTTTAGAGCGTAGGTGCCAACCTCTGGAATCCAATCCAAAACCCCAAGCGAAATCCTGTTGATAAATCAACAAAAGCCCTGTTTGCACAACGCAAGCCAAATGCAAATCCCTTATCCTTGAAAGCTCATCTAATGATCATTTTTCAATGTTATAAAAGGTGCTATGTCAAAGCGTCTCACTCATTCTCACCTTGGCTCCTTAAAAACATCCTCTGGCTGCTTTCCTTCAAAGAAAATCCACAGATAAATAAAACCTCTCAAGGAACACCATGGGCAGCAAACACATCTAAAAGGAAAGAAAATTGCTTCAGGATGGAGTTAGTGGGCATATTACCTGCTTATTCCTGTACTGCATTTAGGTAGCACAGTTCATCAGTGTGTTTCTTCATCTACTAAGGTGTTTTAAGACTCCTTACATGGAGTCTTAGAGAAACCTAAATAGCATTGCTAAAACATTGTTAACTCTTTTTGTTACTAGCAGAAACTTGGGCATGCTACTAAACCCATCTGGCCCTCTATTTCCTCATCTCAGGATTGCTGAAAGGATTAAATGCCTTCACTTTTTTGTTCCTTCATCCAAGAAATATTTACTGATCATCTTCCCCTTGCCAGGATTGGGCCAGGCCTGGGAATATACCAAACAGCTATGACCATTGGAAAGAAGGTCAGAGGCGATAAGTAGCAGAAAAAAAAGAGAGGGAGAATAAAAATGAGTCTGATGATGTTGGTAGGAGCCAAACCATGCTGGGCCTCAGAGGCTGTGATAAGGGGAATGGCCTTTGTGCAAAGAGCTATTGGAAACCATTAAAGGGTATTCAGCAAGGGTGTAAATGTCAATTAGAATAAATTAAGAGGTTGGAAGGCATTGGATGAGATAAAAGATAATAATCACAAGAAACCTAAACCAGTGTCTGACACAGCTAGGCAGTTGACAAATTCTCACCTCTCTTCCTTGCCACCTTCCCCTCAGCAGCAAGAGTTGTCAACTTGCCTTTAACCACCTCCTCTAACGCAATATTGCCTAGTAGTTGTTAAGCTGTCACTGACCTCCATGATCCAATTATCCTCATGAGACAAAGATCATTTATTCCTTAAAAGGAGGAAATTGGGGATCAAGTTTTATGAGCCAACATAGAAAAGGCTTCTGTTGGACAAGAATCACTGTGAAATTCTTAACATTTCAAATCAGTGCATGTCGAGAAGCACAAAAGAAGTTATGGGATTCTGTAGGTCATGTCATATGATAGAACACAGCTCAAAATGATTGAGCAAGAGAAAAACAGATATGTCTTCATAAACCTAAGTGTGTGTCCTTGAAAACTTCTTGGCAAGTTGGTTAAATCCATTTTTGGTAAAAAGAATATCTACTTGAATTAACAAGGACACTTAGTTTGGTATGGGTTCTGCCCATGAAATGTTCCAATTAGGCAAGACATAAGAGTTGTTGATTATATAAGACTTTAGCTTGGAAAAGTTTGGAGTAGGTAGATTTGTAAAGGTAAGGGCATCTAAATTATTTAGTAGGCTGAACAAAGAGATTTCTGTTGAGCTGACAGCTTTAAAAGATCTGTGCAAAAGACAAACAGACACAAATACATGAGTTTCAAGGAAACCGGAAGAAAGCAAAACAAAAAATCTAAGGCCACCAGTAGATTTTATTTTGCTATATTTATATCAAGAAGAACAAGGAAGTTGTGAGCCCATTACTGGGTGTAGATTTAATAATCTATCCAGAAAACTACCTTCAAATTGGAGATTTAAAGAGTGAATCAAAATCTAGAATTAAGGAAGTGCTAGGAAATTATCCAGACTTTGAAGTGAGAGCTGAAATATCTGGCAGAAGAAATCACAGAACTATGCTTGGTAATTTATTTAAAAATCATGAGAATTGTTATAAGTCTAGAGAAAAGCAAATGGTGTCATATTTTTCAAAAGTTTATTAGGCTGTATTCTGGAAATGATAAACAAGGGAGTTTACTGTTGATCCCTAGAGAAGTTCTAGAATGTAATTTCATACATATGATTTCTAAGCTCTTAGTAATGAGTGAGTACCAGGAGTCAAAATAATTTTGCTACAAACCTGTCATTCCACAAGGCTGTTGATTTCATTTTTCATTGTGTTACCAAAGAGGAAGATCAGGACCACACAATAGAGTCAATGGTTTTACTTACATGTAATGTGGCCAATCACCTACAGAAAGAGGATTGTTCCAGGTTTCTCTAAATAAAAAAATTTCATTCCTGTTGGAAAATGAAGATTAATTCTTCATTGTGCTCAAGCAGATTCAGGAACATACCTCTTCTATGGAATCAGAATTTCATCCTGGGTTTTCTTTGACTATGGTTTAACAAACCTCCAAAGTCTTTCATGCCAACTAGATAATGTGCACCAAGAACTTGCTGGCCTGTGGATTGCTATGCAAATGCTAAATCATATCATCACTCCTAATAATATTTAATGCTAAACCTTTTAGCAGGTGGACAATAAGTTACTGTCATTTTCTGGATCAAGGTAAAGTTTTAGAAAAGACTTGTTTAGATTAGCTAAGTGATAGCAATCCTGTAGTCCCAAACTGATAGAACCTGGGGGATGAATTTAAGTTTCCACATTGAATAACCAGGATGGCACTCCTCCTTTTGGAAGAGACATCTAGAGTTTTAGTGTGGCCAGGAAACCGGCGAGCTTGGCTGTAAGGTGGACAGAGATGTCTGCATTCTTTTCCAGCAAGCTCCATTCCAACATGGCCCTGGAGAAGCTCTGTGCAGCAGAAACCTTGCATCATCTGTACTATATGTACACTTGGTCAGGCTGTGTAAACTTTGACATGTGGGTGTCAATCTTTCTCATATTTGCAGATGGCTTTATCAGAGCGTGATTAGTTTCCAGAACAAATTTGAGCAAAAGAAAACATTACCTACAGTATGTAAGCCAACAGACCAGCTAGTTTTCAGATTTGTCTATTTACATGGGCACTGGATGTTTTGCTAAGGCTCTCTAAAACTGATGGTAATTGAACAGTGCCAGTGTGTTAGTGGAAGCTGATGAGTTGTAAAGGTTTTATAAACAACCAGGGTGGATTTGGCCACAGCCTTTCTAGTAATGTTTGTTAATCTCCCTCAGCAAGTGTGCACCTAACACAGTGTAAATACTCCAGAATTTGGAGGTGTCAATAGTGTAACTTTTACTGTTTGTAAAATCATTCTTTGATATCATCAGTAAGTTTACTGAATGTCCCATGGCCAAATATAATAAAACCTTAAGTAAGCGCTTGCAGAGAAATAAGGGAAAACATGTGTTTTATTTTTACCTCACTGTGTATTTGTTAAAGGATCGGGGCAGACTGATAAATACAGTCAGGACGGGGCCTGGGTGTAGACTTCTGTGGGGCTTCCAGTTAAAGCTAGTTTTAGTCCCTGCTGACGAGAAGGAAAATGATATGTTTAAAATTATTGGATGGCTTGGTTTTTCTATTTAGCTGAGAAGGAATTGCTGTAGACCTTCCAGGGGAAATCTTCACTGACCTCAAATTATCAGCATTGAGGGCAAAGTTTCTTTTAGATTTATTTCAGGCAGACTGAGGGCTGTGGGCACAGCCGGTGATTGCTCGTTCAGCTATAGAAATTCCTGTGCACACTCCGGTATGTGGGTGTGGTGGTGCTTTCAAATGATGGGAAGTCTCTAATTAAGCCTCCCGTTATTGCTGAGCTCCTCTGTTCACCACTAGAGGGCCTTCTACCTGCAAGGGTTCCTGAGCAAGGAATGTCAGGGAAAAAAATCGTTGAAAGTGTGAGTGTGTGTGTGTGTGTGTGTGTGTGTGTGTGTGTGCAGGATTTCATTGGCTCCCCCACCCCTGTGTAAAAACTTGGGGAATGTGATGCACAAGCAGCCCCCCTGGCTGCGATCTTGACGGCAGAGGGAATGAAATGGCAATAACATTTTAAAAGAGGAATTTGTGAATCACAGATATGAGCATGGCTGGCACAGCACAGCGGCCCATAAAATCAATACAAATAATCCAAACCTTAATACTGTGATCCAGGAAGAGTCTGGCTTTATCAGACACTGGGGTGGGGGGTCAGCAGACAGGCCACCTGTGTGGGGATGTTATTGACTTGTTCCAGAGAGGCACTAAGCCAACCAAAATTAGGAGTCTTTTTTTTTTTCAGGCATTCTTTTCCTAAGAATTTTCTAGAAGGTTTAAAAAAAAAATCTTTGCAAAATATTCTTCCAGCAACTTTGATCATACCATGTTGTTACTGCAAAAACTGAGAAGCAACTTTTCTTCTCTCCACATTTTACAAATTTCTTCTGTTTTTGGATCTGTTAAAATAATCCGAAGAGGTTCACTGCTCTCCTCTTTTCAGGTGTCTAAAGGCTGGGAATGCACCTTCCATTTTGCAAGTGTCACAATTATCACTTGTTCACTGCAGGGAGGAGAAGTCATTTTCTCTTCTTTGTGACATAAAAGTCTTATATGCATAGGTAAGTTTGTGCATAGGTAAAAAAATTAAAAGTTCATGGGAGCTAAGACTTGGTTTTATAAAAAAGTAGACTCCATTGATGGTAGTAATAAATTTTCCTTTTTTATGATTACATTTAAAGGAATGGGCTGAAAAGAACTCTGTGCTAATTTAATTCACAAAAGATATTTTTAAAGAATATCCTCTCAATTTAGAGGTGTACTTCTTGTTTTATTCCCTCTTGGGATGTCGTGGCAAAGAGTGACTTCATTTTCAAAAATGCGAAAGCTCACTCTTAAACAGAGTTAATGCTCAGAGTTCATGAGCACATGAAATATGGAGGGGGTGCACAATTTTTTCAAGAATATCTTTTTAGCCTTTTCTAGTGTAACCCTTGCTAGGAAAGAAATTGTTCCATTTTAAAGGGATTACAAAGCCCAGGAAGCCCTAGACTGACCAGCTTATAGATTATGAATGTTCCTGCAGAAAGCTGACAATCTTCCGGAATCATTTAACCCCTTGTTTCTAGACAGATGAATAAGTACCAGTTCAGCCTCTTTTACCATTAGCAAAAACTTCACAGGCAAAACCCAGGCAATCTTTAACTAGCAGGGGGCCAAATCTTTGACCCAATAAAGAAAATATTGGGGTTTATTTTCTTTATCATATTACTCAACACATGAAAGGAAAGCCAATAACTGACTTTTCTAGCCTCTGCAAGAAGGAGGACAAGATGGCGGATTCCTTTTCCATTACTAATGATGCACTTTTTTAAAGGGTAGCATTCTTCCATTTAATTACGTGAGTTGAGGGATATCTGGGCACAGGAGGCTTTTGTACGCTGCACGTTGCCTCACTGAACTGCGAGGAGATGGAAAACCAAGTAGTCAGTCCCCTTTGGTCTCAGGGTCAAATATCTCCCAAACCCCACCTGCATTTGAGTTTCTCTTTGACTCTCATATGCCCTGGGCAAGCCAGGTACAATAGTCCTAAAATGGAAAGCTCTCGGAAAACAAAGCCCCTCGGTCCCCCAACCTACTGAGCCCTCTGCAAAAGCGTGTGTGAAACCCAAGGCCCGAGAAGGTGAAAGCAGCGTGGAGCTGCATTTGCTAATGTGTGTACAGAGTAACTCTGTTTGTTTGTAGGTCCTTAGTAGAAGGGTGTCTAATGTTGACTTTTGAGGCTAATATTGTTTGAATTTTCTATCCTGACTCAAAGCCACCTTACAGAGGGCTCTTTTTCACTCCGCATTGTTTGTACATTCATTACCTATTAAAATGTCTTGGAGTAGTAAACAGTTAAAAAGTCCTCCCCTCCATCCACTCATTGTCAAGAAGAATGGGGGTCAGAGCGCCAAGTGTAGCCAGGATGCTGTCGCTTGCAGCATGACCTGGCAATAAATATTTGGAGCTTTAGGACAACTGTTCACACACATTGTGCTGCCCAACAAATCCTTGTTAAAGCCAGATCAAGCACTTGGAGAAAAATGCATGACCCAAGGCCAGGTGTTAGCAGTGGATTTCTGGAAATATAATTGACACAAGGCTCTAATTTTTGATTGATAAATTGTGGTGAAGGAAGTAAGGGGTGAACCAAATAGACTCTCTCTGGAAATGTGTGCATGAGCATATGTGTGTAAATGTGTTTTTTTTCTTTTCTCTTGAACAAAGTGGCCCAAAAAAGTCCTAAAAGTCTGCACTGTACATTTCATCATTCAAGTGACAGCAAGCGGTTTGCAATTTTCCTTTCAGAAGAAACATTAAATCATTTCCATCTGGTTACTTTCTTCCAGGTCTTTGTGCATGAAGAAATCAATCCAGCTCTCCACTCATTTTGCTTAGGTTGGGGGAGAGTGGGTGGGAAAGGCATGGGGAGAGGTCTGTACCCATCTCTCTCCTCTACATTTCTTGGAGGGAGGATTCTCTTTTGATCATGTGGGCAGGGGACTTAACGAAGGCTGGTAATGACCACAACGTCATGTCATATTAAAAGCATGCCTTCATGGGGGACTGTCAGTTTAGGGAACACCCTTGGGTGTCAGTTGAAGGGTCAAGGTGAGTCTCAGCCTTGGAATAAGGTCCCAATACATTCCTGCCTTGGTGTTGTGTGTGTGTGTTTCTGTGTGTTTTAAGTTTGCAATTGGACTAGCTTGACTATTAGGCTATCTCTGCTAGGGGACAGATTTGGCAAAGATGTTGACCCTACAGAGCCTATAGCAGGGTCAGCCTGCCCTAGGGTGAGGTCAGCTAAGGCCATCGGAGAGGCAAGGTGAGGACATCTGACACAGATTGCTTCTGGGATGAAGGTGGAAACATACACCATCAATGGGCACCCTTTTCCCCATGGAATTGCCCTCCTTGTGTGGTTAAGTGCATATTTTCCAGGGTTAGAGCAGTTGCATTAGATGGAGAGACTGCAAAGTGTCCCTCTTGGCTGGCCTCAGCTTGAGTTTACCAAGCAAGATCCACAGTTCATGTCTGGACATGAACTTTGGGGTTCGAGATTTGGTGGTGAAAGAACCAAGTTCAAATCCCTGTCTGCAAATATCTATGCACAAGAACTTGGGTAAGTCACTTGGGGCTCTGAGAATCTCCTCTTTTAAACCTACAAGGAGGCCCTACCTTAAGGTGCTGCATCAACTATCAACAAACAACTGTGGTTGAAAGCCAAGTGCAGGGAAAAATACTAAGACTTGATATTTAGGTGAAAGAACAGGCTATCAAACGTGTTACCTGTGGTTGGAAGGAATTTGAAGACATGCTCTTCCAAGGGAAGGATCGAGGTGATAAGTCCCAAAGCCATTTTTCCCAGCAGTTTTATTGAGTCTCATTAGAGAGTCTCTAACATAGAAGGACCTCCCTCCCACCAGACTAAGTCGCTGGCATTTGCTGCAGTTTATAAATGAAGAGGCAAGTCTCTAAAACCAGTTTAGGGTCATGGAAAGGGCCACCTTCAACCAACTCCTTGTAAACACTATTAGGAATTAGTATTACCCATGCAGGTTGGGATTCTGGGAAGCAGATGCTGAGATGGAGTTAGGAGTGAAAGAAGTTTTTGGGGGGCAGGTGGGTGTAACACTGCAAAAGGAAAGGGGAAGGAGGCAAGATTGGGCAGGGGGAGCCATTGGACCAAATGTGTGCCTGGCAAAGTCTCTGTCTGCCCCATGGAGAGCTCAGAGCAAAAGATTGTCCATTACAAGAATACCCCACTGGGCAGAAATGACCACCCCCCGGACCACCTCCTTGCTCAGGAGCTCCCTGGAGGAGCTCGAAAATCGAGGTGGACCCTGAAGGAACTCTTCTGGAGGCTGACAGCTCATCACACTCCTCCCAGCTGGACAGGTTCCTTTCCTGAAAGGGAATCTCTGAAGCACAATTCAGTGTCTGCCACCAGACAGACCCTCCGTTCTTCACCATCACACCTCAGCCAGTGTTCAGAACTTTCCTCGCAGAGACTCACAGAGATCAAAACACTATAAAGATTCTGTTCTGGGCTTGATCCATTACTATGTTTTCACTGTCTTGTGTATAAGGATTGTGCAAGTTTGAAACTGTTATGTACCCCAGGAAAGACTATGTTCTTTAATGCAATCTTGTGGGGGCAGACTTATTATGGCTGGGATCTTTTGATTAGGTTGTTTCCACGGAGATGTGACCCACCCAACTGTGGGTGAGAAATTTTGATTAGATTATTTCCATGGAGGTGTGATCCCACACATTCAAGATGGGTCTTGATTAGTTTACTGGAGTCCTTAAGAGAGCTCAGGGGCTGACATAGACCCAGACACTGGGAGATGCAGACAGAAAGATGTTTGGAGATGCTAAGCTAAGAGATGAAGCCCAGAGTTTGCCCTGGAGAAGCTAAGTGAGGACCCCTCTAATGCTTAGAGTGAAATGCCCTGGAAGAGCAAGCAAGAATGCACAGGAGCTGAGAGAAGCTAAGAGAGACAGAAGCCCAGAGACATTTTGAAGAAAGCCATTTTGATATCAGAACCCAAGAGCAAAGGACCAGCAGATGCCAGCCATGTGCCTTCCCAGCTGACAGAGGTGTTCCAGACGCCATTGGCCTTTCTTCAGTGAAGATATCCTCTTGTTGATGCCTTTGTTTGGACACTTTTATAGCTTTTGCACTATGAATTTGCAACCTAATAAATCCTCTTTGTAGAAGCCAATCCAATTCTGGTATTTTGCATAATGGTAATATTAGCAAACCAGAAAAGGATACTCCACAATAAAATATTTCTTAAGAATTAGAATTTAAGATGATCTCTTTAAAAGTTGTCATGATTCTGTTTCATCACATGAGAAGTATATAATCTGTTGTGCAGTATTTCCCTTTTTGCATTGGCTGCCAGGCATCTGAGAGCTACACAGAATTTTAGCTTTGGTGTTTGATAAAGAGTGCCTATGACTTCCTTTCTCGGCATCATTTTTTAATCTTATTTAACTTTTTATTCCTTAGATTTTCTTTTTTTACTCCACAAATGTTTTTTTTGGAAGTATGGAGAGGTAAAAATCAGATGCAGTTTTAGGTATGTATATAATCTATTGTTCCAACGAGTCATATATGTAGTTCTGTTTTAATTTGAATAAAATTCTGGTCCAGTCAAGTCTCCTTTTATTGTTTTTGCTCTAACTGGTCGTACCTACTCCCTTACACATGCTTTTCCAGGCAGTCTCTGCCTCTACATCCAAACCATCACTTCATACCAACCCACTCTACAGTATGGTACATGATATATGATATGATATGATATGATATGATATGATATGATATGATATATGATATATATGATATAATATGACATGGCATGACATGATACAATATAATATAGTATAATATGCTATAATATAATATAGAATATGTAATATAACATATAGTGTATGATATGGTATAGTATAATACAATATAACATGATAGGATATGATAAGATATGGTGTAATATAATGACATAACATAATATAATATAATATAGTATGATATAATACAATACAGCATAATATAACATGTATCATATATGATATGGTATGGTAGAATATTCTATAAAATGATGATATAATGATATGATATGATATGATAGGATATGTGATATGATATGATATATGATATGATATATGATATACAACCCATTCTTAGATCTACCAAAGAACAAAGAAAGGAAACCCTTCTCTGCTATCTGCTTTTTCTTTCTGCAAATGTCTCTCTGTGACTTTCTATCACAGCTCATGGTCTCTGCCAGTAGAGATGTTGTTTCTCATTTGGGCCCCCTGCCCAAATGAACTGGTCCTCAGGTGAGCTGTTGCATGCTCTGAACCTCGATTTCTCATCTCTAAATAAAAGATGAGAATTTCTTCCTCTCAGGGTGGTTCTGAGAATGAAATAAGACAGCATCGTGAAATGCTTGGCACACAGTAGACCCTTCCTACCTCATTTGCCATTTGAGGAACCTGGAAACCACATTACAAAATAAAGCACTTCACCAAAGTCTTCCTGGGTGTTCCCCCAAACCAGGCACACACATACGTGGTGGTTTCTATCTGTGAACTCCTTGAGAGATGGACAGTGCTGTTGTGTTTGGGTGTTTGCTTTTTCACTTTTCTTACATCTCCTTTAGTATCTGGCAGTAGTAAGAGCTTAATAAGTTGTGGCTAACAATGCTCATTAAATCTCACTGAAGGTTTCATTCCATAAAAAATTCTTTAGGTGAGTGGATGGGGGAGCAGGCAGTTCTTAGCCCTCATAAAACCACCTGAACAAAAGAACTGTTAACAATTTTATCTCTTCTCTACTTAAAAGCCAAGTGAAAATCAGGATAGCTCTTGAGGACCTGCCTTGTTCAAGCAACTTGGCAGTGTTCTCTGGGGGCACTGTGGCGTGGCTCCCTGGAACAGGTGTCTGCAAAATATCCTCCTTTAATGACAGATGATAAAGGGGTACAAGATGGCATAGGGGTCTCCTACCCATCAGAGAAAGAAGCTCCCATTCTCCTGGCTTGCCTGACTGAGTACTAAATACCCAACCAGAAGACTTGCTTCTGAAGAGCAAAGGCTCACCTTACCTTTTCAGTACATGAGTATACAAAGCTCAGGAACATTTAATAACAACACATAGATGCACGAAAGATAAATCCCAAACTCCCTGACTTTCATCTATTCCTTCACCCTCCCTGTATTCTGCTCCAGCCCAATTATTCCTCACAACAATCTAAGTGTGTCTTAGTTTGTCAGGGCTGCTATGCCAAACAATACACGACAGGTTGGCTTCACAAGAGGAATCCATTGTCTCATGGTCCAACATTAAGGTATTGGTAAGACTTGCTTTCTCTCAGAGTCTGCAGCCTTCTGGCAATCCTCTGTCACCTGCCGATCTCTCTCTCCTTGTGTCTGCTCCTCTGGCTTCTACCAATCTAATGTTCCTAACATCCCTTTGCTTCCAAGGACTCCAATTTTATGGAGTAAGGCCCACCCTGATTCAAAATGGCCTCATTTAAGTAAGATATTTGCAGATCATATTCACAAATCAGTCCACACCGTAACTAATAATAGGATTTCAAATTTCTTTTTAAGAATGGGTTCACACCCACAGGAATATGGATTAAGACTTGCACATGTTTTTTGTGGGATACATGATTCAATTCCCAACAAGGGTTTGTTCCAAAGATAAATTCTGTTGTTCGTTGGAGTACTCCAAATGGAGCTTGTACCCCAGGGACTACATAAGTCAATCAACTCAAATGTGGAAAGGAAATATTAAAAAGTATCTTTGTAAGTACTTTCATCCCATGTTTTTAAACACCGAATTTGTATGTGTCATAGCATTCAAATAATATACTTGTATATATACAAAATGGATATATTAGATAAACGCATTTGCGTATGTTAGGGTGCATGCAAATGTTGTGACTTACAGGGTGCTTGGCCAAAAAATGTTTGAGACAAGCACCACAGAGAAGAGTTCCTCTGGACATAAATTTCCATCACTTGCTCATGCACAAAGTCACTTATTCTCAAGTTAAAACTTTGAAAGGCGGCAAATAGTACTGCCTCTTTGCAAAGGGCAAGGCTAATCTTAAATTGCCAGCATGATATAATCAAGGCTGACTTTGGCTTGGCTTTATGTGCATTTCTGCCCTCTCTGTTTTATCTGCACAAATATCACCCATTTGGATGCACAGATATTGGCTTTGATATCCAGGAGAATCCTTCACTTTTGATTGGATATCTTATTCTGGAATTAACGCCACACATGCCACATGTCACTGCTGCCCACTGCTTTAACCACAGAGATCATAAGGTCAACTAGTGTCTCCCAGCCTCTTGAACACAGGTCAAATCACATTAAATCTCTGTCCCATACCCTGTGGAAATCCAAAGCCCTCCCAATGTTTCCATACATTCTCAATGGCAATTATGACTCAGGGTCCCAGCTTCCATTGCCTGTGTTCTTTCCCAGATTTCATCTCAATATTGTGACATGCCCCTTTGTCTATGTCCATTTCTTTAAAACCCTCTGGCAAAAAGTATTTGATAATGAATAGATATGAGTGAATATTGGGGCATCATGTGGAGGGGTCATATTTTGCCCAGCACTAAGCAGATTAAAATGATATTTTAGACACTCTTCTTCTTCAAAACCCCTGTCCAACATCACTGGTGTCTTACGGGTCCTATACCCCATATGCTAACCTGCCCTCTGCCATCTTACTAGTGAATATCTTCTCTCCTCTCTTCCTAGAATCATCTGGGAAATCCACATTCTTCTTGTTCTACTGTACAAAGAAATGCAATCCTTTTCAGCTCCTATTCTAAACTGGCACATACCAGCAAGGAAGAACCAGCAGAAAGAACCAGAAGGATTTCTATTTAATCCAGTCCATTTAATAGAAATTGGTTGAAGGATAAATGGCAATTTTTCCTTTTGTATGGGTAGATGACATAGATAACCAAAGCACTTGAGTTGAAAGCCTTGCTTGTCCTAAACTATGCTCCATCCTAGATCACCCAACTGAATTATCCATAATGCAAATTCAGTGTAAGCTTAGGCATCAGCAATGGTGAGCACCAACATTTTTTTTTAATTTGATATTTGGTAGTATGGAAAAGCAGTGACATTCTCATGGGAAAGACTTGAACATTTGGGGTTCCTTGTATTTATTTTATGGTTTATTATCAATGCACACCCATATATTGGGAAAGGATTTAAAAAAAACATAAGTCTTTGTGAATGTGTATGTGTTTATGGGGAGGTGAATGGGTGTAGGTTTTCTTTTTACAGTTTATTATCTGAAATTAACAGCATTCCTCTGGGTTAAGATTGCCCATTCCAAGAATCCTCTTTTAAAATATGTAATTCTTAGAAAAATTAAGACCCTGCTGTAGTTTTTTGTGTGCCTATTACATTCCAGGTGCTGTATGCATATATTTTATTTAGTTTTAGCACATGCCTATGAGGCTAATTTCTCATTCCATAGATGAGAGAACAAAAGGGCAAGGATACAAGTATAAACGCTGACTGGCAACTGAGTGAGAGTACTAGAATTTCATCCTAAACTGGTTTGCCCAAAGCCCTTCTCACAAAGACAGACTGGACCACTAACACGTAAGTGAGAATTTGTCTGCTATTCTCTTGCTACTAGGAGTGACAGTACTTAAGGAACATAAACATGATCCTATGTAGGAGGAGGTAAAGCAACTAAGTACTGGAAGTGGGTGACAAAGGGCCAGAAAGTTTAAAAGAAAAAAAAAAAAAAAAAAAAGAGGGATCTGGGAAATAGATTCAGCTGGCCATTGTCGGTGAGCTGGGTTTATTGACCGTTTCAATGTAGTTACTGATTGGGGCAACTGGGGGAAGTTGGAAAAGGAGTGGGTATGGGAATGCATATAATGTGGATTATTCTCTAAACCCTACTTATGTCTTGGAACTTCTGAATAATTAGTACCCAAATACCCTCAGACTGCTTGGAGTAAAATGTCTACACATCCACATCATTCATAAATGGCAATGCAATTGCTCGAGTTTTTGGAGGAAAGAGGCACTGATGTCTGCAATTTAATTTGAAATGTGTCAAAAAATACCACATAAATATAACTTACAAACCTCTAGCAAGATTGGCATAGAAAAACAGAGCGAAGACACAAACTACCAATAACAGGAGTTAAACAGGATATCATACAGAACCCGCAGATATAAAATAGATAATAAGAAAATACTACAAACATCTCTCCATGCATAAATTTGACAACTTAGAAATAATGGACCCATTTCTTGTAAAACACAAACTACCATAACTCTCCCAATATGAAATAGATCATTTAATACCTCAATAACTCCCAAGGCAATTGGATTGTAATTTAAAAACTCCTTAAAAAGAAGATTCCAGATCTTCACTGGAGAATTTTAACAAATGTGTAAAGAAAATTTAACATCAATTCTATAAAGTGTCCCCCAGAAAATATAAAAGGAAAAATGCTTTCCAATCCATTACATTAAGCTGATAGCACCCTGAATACCAAAGTCAAACAAAGACAGTACAAACAAGAAAACTATGAACCAATATTCCTCAAGAATATTCACACAAAAATTACCAAATATTAGCAAATAGAAGTCAGTAATATATAAAAATAATTATATACCATGACTAAGTGGGATTTATTCCAGAGATACAAGGCAGGCTCAATATTAAAAAATCAACATCATTCAACATATTAACAGGCTAAAGAGAAAATTCACATGATCATATCAATCTATGCAGAAGAAGCCTTTGCAAATAATCCAACATCTATTCATGATAAACTTCACAAAAGCAGGAAGAGAGGGGAACATCCTCAAACTGATTTTTTTTTTAAAAAAGCATCTACAAAAACCTACAGCTGTTACTCTAATTAAGGGTGGAAGACTAAATGCTTTCCCCTAAAACTGGGAACAAGGCAAAGATGTCTACTTTCCTCATCACTATTCAAAATAGAGCTGGAAGTTCTACCTGGTGCTATAAGGTGAGAAAAGTAAGTAAAAGGTACACATACTGGAAGGGAAGAAATAAAACTGTCCCTTTTTTTCAGATGACATGGTTTTCTACGTAGAAAATCCCAAGGAATCTACAAAAATAAATAAATAAATACAAAATCGATTGTCTTCCTATATACTAGCAATAAACACATGGTCTCCAAAGTTAAAAGTACAATACCACTGATAATCACTTGGAAACTGAAATAACTTACACCTTCATCTAACACGATGTGTGGAATTTGTAGGCTGAAAACTAAACAATGCTGATGAAAGAAACCAACGAAGATCTGAATAAATAGAAGAGACACACCAAGTTCACAGATTGGAAAACTGAATATGGTAAAGATGATGATTCTTCTCAAATTGATATATAGGTTTAATGCGATTCCTATCAGAATCCCAGAATGAGATTTTTATAGATACAGACAAGATTATTCTAAAACTTTTGTGGAAAAACAAAACAGCTAAAACAATTCTGAAAAAGATTTTAAAATGAGAGGAAATATTTTACCAAATTTCAAGACTTATTGTATAGCTACGGTAATCAATATTGTGTGGTATTAGTGGAGGGATAGACACATAGATCAATGGAACAGAGTAGAGAATCTAGAAGTAGACCCACACAAATATACCCAATTTTTTTACAAATTACAAAGGCAACTCAATGGAGGAAAGATGCCGTTTTTAATAGAATGCGAGAACAATTAGACACTATAGACCAAAAAATGAACTTCAACCTAAGTCTCATATCTTACACAAAAATTAACTCAAAATTGAATCATGGACTTAAATATAAAAAGTAAAACAACAAGCCTTTTAGGGGAAAAACTAGAAGAAAATATTCCGGATCTAGAACTAAGCAAAGAGTTCTTGGACTTGACACCATAAGCAGAATCCAGAGAAGGAAAAAAATTATAAATTAAAATTGAAAACTTCTGCTCTGGGAAAGAGCCCATTCAGAGGATGAAAAGACAAATTACAGAGTGAGAGAAAATATTTGAAAGCCACATATCAGACAATGGACTAGCTAGGATCTAGAATATATAAACTCTCCATGCTCAATAGTTAAAAAATAAATAAATAAATCTTACTAGAACTAGAGCAAAATCCATGAAAAAAAACATGAAGTCATCTCACCAAATAACATATACAGATGGAAAATAAGCATATGAAAAGATGTTCAGCATCTGACCAAACGAGAGGATAATTTAATTCTAGGTGCCTTTGCAGAGGCAAAAGTCTTGTTTTCAAGAAAATTTTGTGAATGTGTGGCTTAGGCAGTAGGCATAACTGGCCAATTGGTTTATTGTTTCATATTAAACCAGCCATGCATAAGTCAACAGACCCAGGGCACTAAAGTAATTGAACCAAGTCCACAAACTGTGGGGTTATGGGCACATAACATTACTGTCTTCAAGTGATGAAAATAAGAAGTAAGTGGGGCTATGGGAACTGCTGCATAGACATCATTGAACAGCCAGCTTACTGGCACAGAATCTCCTTTGGAGACAGAGAGCTATACCTTTGGTTTCAGTTAGCCACAGAGAGCCAATAGTCTCACCCTACTGTCGACCCAGCACAAGGGGTTGGTGTAGTGGAATTCCAGAGGAATAAATTGTGCAACAGAGTGATGTTTGCCCCTTCCATGGAAAAATGACAAGGGTAAAGAAAGTGTAGTAAAGTTTTTGTGGATTTTTTTAGTTTTAGTTTTTTTGTGTTTGCTTGAGTTTTTGTTTTGTTTTGCAAAAGTAAACATATTCAATTAAAGGAGTATATTCTGTATTCTGGAATATTGGTTCAATTATCTACCATCCCAAAACTTAGTGACTTATAATATAACAGCCATTTTATTATTTCTCACATTCTGTGGGTTGACTGGGCTCAGCTGGGTGGTTCTAGGGGGAAAAGTGGATTGAAACTTACAAGATGGTTCATCAGCTGGTAGTTGATGTTGGCTGTTGGCCAGGAGCTCAAAGAGGGCCATCAATTGGAGCACCTTGTTTCTCCTCCGTGTGGACTCCCCAGATGGCAGCTGAGTTCCAAGAAGCTCAAAATTGGAAAGTCCCATACTTCTTAAGTCATGGGCTGAGGGGTACTGGAAAGACACTTCCATCTCTTTCTCATGGTCAAAGCGAGTCACAAGGCCCTGCCCAATTCAAGAGAAGAAGGGATAGACTCCTCCTCCTGATGGAAAGAGTGGGAAGGCACTCAGAGAGGCCATCTTTGGAGACATAACACCTCTTTACTAAGTAGCCCATCTTTTTCATTAGGAAATGACAGTGTCTAAAGAAAGTAGTTACCATTTAGTAAAATCTCCTTACGTGGCAAAATTAGCAGCCTTGTAAACTGATTTATTTACTTTAATGCTTACTGAAATCCAGACGCCTGGGGATACAATGCAAGGTCCTTGGTCTTTTGATGGGGGCAGTTTCACGAGGAGGCTGAAGCTGGGGGAATGTGGCCCCAATATCACTACTCAGTAAAATGCCTGGTCTAACAGGTGGCAATGCTGACCTCGCTGAAGCCTCACTGGGCATCTTTAACCTACTTAAAGAATAATCAACCCAACCACTTAAATGTTGCTTAAGGTCATTTAACAAGAAGCAGCAGAGCTCAGTTGTAAAGCCAGGTTTTCTGGGCCTGAAATTGAGTACCTTTTCTCCACTTGATAACCTCTTGTCATGAAATAATTTGCAATCTCCCTTGAGTTTCTCCAGCCCTGCAGTTACTGCTTCTGAAAAGGACTGTGATGGGGTCCTAAAGAGATGGAAAGATACTCTATGTTCATGGATAGGGAGGCTAAACATCATTAAGATGTAAATCCTACCCAAATTGATCTAGAGAGTCAATGCAATTTCAATCAAAACTCCAACACCCTACTTTGCAGACTTGGAAAAGCTAATTATCAAATTTATTTGGAAGGAAAAGCAGCCTTGAATTTCTAAAAATATTCTAAAAAACAAAAATGAAATGGGAGGACTTATACTTCCTGACTTTGAAGCCTACTATAAAGCCACAGTGTTCAAAACAGCATGGTATTGGCACAAAGATTGATCAATGGAATTGAATTGAGAATTCAGAAATAGACCCCAGATCTACAGTTGATTGATTTTTTATAAGGCCCCCAAATTCACTGAACTGGGACAGAACAGTCTTTTCAACTAATGGGGCTGGGAGAACTGGACATCCATATCCAAAAGAATGAAAGAGGACCCCTACCTCACACCCCATGCAAAAGTTAACTCAAAGTGGATCAAAGACCTTAATATAAGAGACAGTACCATGAACTCCTGGAAGATAATGTAGGGAAACAACTTTAACACCTAGTATTAGGAGGTTGCTTCTTAGACCTTGCACCAAAAGCACAAGCAATGAAAGAAAAAATAGATAAATGGAACTCATCAAAATCAAAAGCTCCTGTACCTCAAAGAAATTTGTCAAAAAGGTGAAGAGGCAGCCAACACAATGGGAAAAAGTATTTGGAAACTATACATCGGATAAGAGACTGATATCTTGCATATGTAAAGAAATCCTACAATTCAATGACAATAGTACAAATAGCCCAATTATAAAATGGACAAAAGATATGAAAATATATTTCTCTGAGGAGGAAATACAAATCGCTAAAAAACACAGGAAAAAAAATTTTCATCTTCACTAGTTATTAGGGAGATGCAAATCAAGACCACAATGAGATATCATCTCACATCAATAAGAGTGGCTGCCATTAAACAAACAGGAAACTACGAAGGCTGGAGAGGATTTGGAGAAATTGGAACTCTTATTCATTGCTGGTGGGACTGTATAATGGTACAGACACTGTGGAAGACAGTTTGGCAGTTCCTTAGAAAATTAGATATAGAGTTACCCTTCGATCCAGCAATTTCACTTTTTGGTATACACCCAGAAGATCTGAAAGCAGTGACATGAACATATATTTGCACACTGATATTCATAGTGACATTGTTCACAACTGCCAAGAGATGAAAACAATCCAAAGGTCCTTAAACAGAAGTGGATAAACAAAATGTTTATATACATACAATGGAACACTATGCAGAAGTAAGGAGGAATGAGGTGTGAAACATGTGATAACATAGATGAACCTTGAAGATATAATACTGAGTGAAAAAAGCCAGACACAAAAGGAGGGATATTGTATGTTACCACTAATGTGAACTTTGTGAAAAATACAAAATAAATGTCTTATAATGTAGAATATAGAGGA